>NW_026901483.1:0-2400000 GCF_033783945.1 Neopsephotus bourkii
AAAGGCTATAAAGAAGATCAACAAAAATTATAAAAGATACAAAAAAAAAAAAAAAAAAAGAAAAAGAAAAAGAAAAGAGTGAAAAATAGGACATTTGTCTTTAAAGTCAAGATGAGTAAGAGAAGACACGATGAAGAGATAAAAAAGAGAACATTTAAGAAGGTAAATTATGTGCTTCTGTTTACTCTCATAACAGAGGCAGAACACTGAAAGGAAGTATATTTAAAGCTGACACCACCACCCTCCCCTTTTTAAACAAAACTGAACTGTACTTAATCTGTGAAATACATTGCCAACAGACATCACAAGAAACAGAGATCTTACCAGCATTAACATGGAAGTACTACAGAAAAAATTGTTAACATCTACAATTGTACTAATTAATTTTTAGGAAGATTTATTTTATAGCTAAAGTTCCCTGCCCCCCCCCCCCACAAAATAATCTACATCTCTTCAAGATAATTCTTTTGTTAGAAGATGATTATAAGATATGCTTTTAACAAAACCCTTATTACTTAATAGAAAATGTTCCTCTGAAATACTGTCTCCACACAAATCCTACGGTGGGTTATCAGCATTTTGGTAGCTTAGAAGAATGATAATTCCCCAGCTAAGACTCACAGGAGCTGTGCATGTAATGGAGACCTGGATGTTAAAAATAATGTGTCTTAAAAGTATTTACAAAGATCCTAAAAAGCATCTATGCAAATTTCAGTAGGGAACCATCCAATAGCAGCTGTGACTGACAACAGCATACTACAACACATGAAAGATTCGTGTAATCAAGAATGACAACCGTAATCAAGTAGCAGTTTGTCTCCTCAGTGACTTTTTGTTTGTTTTAATAAGAAAGAGTGGCCATATCACTGCACATTCTCCCCTCCCTATTTTTAGCCTCTTTCCATTCTGACTCCCAATGTTGTCTGATAATGCTCTGCCTAACACAGTTATTAATTTTACCTCTAAGGTAAACAGAAAACACATTCTCTTTTGGAGTTATTCTAAAATGAAAGCTAAGTTATCCTAAAATGGTTGGCTAAGCTATTTTATAATCTGAAATAACATGTTTCCATCACAGCCTGTCAACAGTCCTTATGCCTAATACACAGAAGTTTTAAGAGATGGACATGTTCTATTTTTTTGTAATCCACAGCTTTCGGAATTCTTTTATCCACTCACATTTAAAAAAAAGATGGAGATCTGAACAAAACCAAAATTTTGGTCTTCTGTGTAGATGTCACTAAATCTAATTTCACTGAAGGAAAAAAAAAATCACGCTAATCCTACAGTGACTAAAGAGTTGAGTTTAGGAATTCCAGGAACACACAAGTTTTTAATCATGTGAATGCCTCTATGAAGGAAAAGTGACTTCTTTGGCATTTGACAACTCCAGAACAAATCATTTAACTGTTTGGCTTAGTACAGTAATAGCCGCAGTGTGTTTGAATTCACTGGAAAAGCACTGATCATATGTAATTTGCCCAATAATCATATGGTGGTAATCAGTATATCCATACATAATCTATTATACTACTGTACACTAGCAGAGATAAATAGTTAGCTGGTACTTACAGCACATACATATTCTTGTGGCTGGATTTCTTAATTTCTCTGAATTAGCAGTTAAGGACACTGTAGCTGTTATAAAAAAGATCTGAAAATTTAGGAAAAAATGATTAACTAGCTATCATTCCTAAACAATGTGTGTCCTATCTTGTTACGACTAGATCTAACCTGAAAAGTTTAGTAAATGCCTTTTGCAAGCCAAGTGAAAACTTCTTAAGAAAAACCCCTTCACATAAGAAATACAGCATCTGGGTTTATGATCAAGATTCAATGTCCTAACACTCTTAGCACTCAGGAGGACAAAAGTATCTACATCACTAAACAGCTTTAAAATTCTACTGTTAAAGTCAGACCATAAGAACTAAAAACAGCTTAAAAGTGATTGTCTACTCATCACATTCTCCTGAGCAGACCCTTGAATTATTCCACTTCTCTGATTAATGAATAGCCACTGCTTTTCTGGAAGGAAAAATACTAATCAACTGAAAGAAACCCCCAAACTCATTCCACAGTTAGAAATATTAACCTCTTTCATTCCTGACAATGCCTTGGCACGTTGATATCTCTTTTGCTATGAAAAGATTACTAAATATTGTTTTCTAAACATTTTCTCCAAACTTTTATGATGTTAGAAGCCTTCTGCTAGATTGCCCTGCACACATTTCTTGCATACATGCAAGCTGTAAAGTTCTGGTCTCTTTAGTCCATCCTTATGAGGAACCTGCCCCAAACTGCCTATTATTTCATAGAATCATAGAATCATAGAATAGTTAGGGTTGGAAAGGACCTTAAGATCATCAAGTTCCGTCCCCCCTGCCATGGGCAGGGACACCTTGCTCTAAACCATATCACCCAAAGCCTGCCTTCTTACAATTTTTCTGGTTTTCCAAAATGCTTTTGTAAATAGGGTTATCTCTGAGCCAAGACATGTGAACTTCATCACTAGTAAGGAGTTACTTTAGCAGAAGAGTGTCTTGCTTTTTGTTTTCTGTTTCCTAAGTTTTACATTTCTCTTAATGAATGCCCACTGGGCATAGCACTAACACTGAACTGACAGTTTCACAGAAGTACCAAGACCTCTCTCTTGATCATCTAAATTACAATTACCATCCTGAACAGTTATTTAATGTTCTCCCTCCCATACAGAGTTCTACTTCAGGTGTTTTTCCTGAAGTTGAAAACTTTTGATTTTACGGGCTTTGTGGTACCAAATCTGTGGTACTAAATCTGTGGACTAAGCTAGCCTTTGGTACCTAAGATACCTAAATCTCATGAGATTTCAGTCAGGTCACAACCTCCTTGTTGAGTTTTCTGTCCTCAGAAATGGGGATATCAGCCCTATTTATGAGGTTTGCAAGTGTGCATCATGCACAGATGTGTACTTTGAACTATATTATAAAAATACTATCAAGCTAACCAACTACGCTTTGTACTAAGCTCCATAATGTTGAAAGGAAGTGGGAGAGGAGGTATTTGGATTTTGATAGCTTTTATATCATAATAAAGATGGAGGAATAGCAGTTTTGGAACTTATTGATATGCATGGAACTCCAGAAGCTCCTATTCTTTCACTGCATTGCATTTATCATGGCTATTCTCTTCTAAGACATAGAAAAATGATTCAGCAAAAATTGAAGTTCCTCATTTCTATGCTGCAAGGGCTCATATTCATTTTCAGGGCAGTTCACAGCCTCAGAAAGATAGCTATTGTTAGCATGGACCATTCCTGAAATCTGAGATGCCCTGCTGAGGACACTCCATCAACAAAATCACAGTTGTTCTGCTCTTGTGTAAGTGATGCCCTGCTGTCCTCACAGCCTATTAAGATTGCCCCAAGAAAATGTGTCCCATGTCACTTGCTGAACTCTGAACTTTTAGTTTTTCCTGCCATCAGGTGTAGCACAGTTCTCCTTTTCTCTCCAGATGGCAGTGTTTTCTACAGACACTGGAGAAAGCAGGACTCTAAAGCTGTATGTTACATCTCTATAGGTAGGAAAGAGCCTTTTAAAGTGCTCAAAATTCTTATACCTTTACTCAGAAATTGGTATTACAACTACTATGCAGTTCTAGCAGAAGTAGGAAAGAAAATCTCAATCTTCCACACACAGTACAAGAAACAAGTGGTCTGCGTTTTTAAAAACAGGTTCATTTTAAACATTCCTTCCATGGAAAAAATGTGAAACAACAGATGTAGTTAAAATAAATGTCACAGCTATATCTCGTGACCATTTACAATTAGAGTTGCAACTGTTTTTCTTGAACTTCAAAGTGCTTGTACAGGAAGACGGACTAAGCATCTGGGGTTCTAACATTATGTTTTCAGTAACAAAGAACAAAACAGAGTACAGGGAATTTGAAAGCAAACCGAAGTAATCGTGACACTGGTTAACTGCAATCTCCATCCCCTTGTTTCGTATTGGGAGAACTTAATATTTCTTTCTAAGTTTCAGCCCTGAGCCATGATTTTGTATGTATCGAGCTTCAAGCCTCACTACATTTCAGCATTTGACATAGTAGTCCTCAGAGCCAAAAGTCATCTTTGACAGTAAATATAAAACTTCTAAAAATATTAAACCAATAAATACTCTAAATGCATATTTTCCTTGCATTCCAATTTAAGCAGAAGTTCCTTCTTTAAGCAATCTCAGTGGAAAGAATAAAAGGAGAAGAGAGGGCTATGTTTTAGTTTAGCTTCACTTCAGTGACTGCTGTTTCTCATTTAACAGAAAATCTCTTTCAATTCTGCTCAGCTTCTTGCACTCTTTTATGTCCATCAGCTCTTTCCCAGTCTAAGTAAAAACAGTTTTGTAGGTTCTTGTAAAAGAGATTAAATCACCACAGACATTTCCCTTCAACTCCTCCAGTGTCTCCTGAGAGACTGCTGTTCTGAGGCACTGCTTTTCTCCACCCATTTTTCAGCATACTTTTTCAGTAAATTAACTGGTTAAGTCAAACACATCTCTGTAATCAGAACAATAATACTCAGAAAGTACCACATATTTTTACCTTTAAGAGCAGAAATTCACTTAAATAAGCTATTCTGATTTCCGTGTTGTAGTCATAGAATTTCAGTCTTTATTTCCAGCCGTTTCTTAATATGCCTTGTATGGGCTCACATGCTTTTCAGACTTTGACGACTTCTTGAGAAAGAAAAGCTATCACTTTCTCTGGTTGCTTGTTTCACAGTTTTCAATTATGAATTTACTTTGCTTGAGACTCTAGTCCTTGCTGTGTTTGCATTAAAGAGACTTTAGAATACAAACCTGGATCCTATGAAGTTATTTGTACACTAACAGTTATCCTATTAAGTTCTTTTTTAGTAGCTCAGCAAGCCAACCTTGAAGTCCCTGATCTACATGTGTATCTCTAGCCTGACTCACATTTGAAGCTCTTCTCAACATTCTGTAAGTTCTTCAACATGGTTTACAATTTAAATGCCAGAATTAATGAGAACACACTGCAAAAATAAAAAATGAAAACATACTAACCTCATACTAACTCATACTTACAGTGCACAAAATAATTTTTATATTATTATCAATTTTATGCTGGGAGTTTCTGTTGCGTCATTTACTACCATTATTTTTAATGCCTTTTCAAAGTCACTTCCTTCCTGGACATTGGCTATAACTCCAAAGTGGACACTATTTTCCCTGTTCTACAAGAACACATTTGACTACAGCAGCATTAAGATGTAGTTTATTATAATGGCCAATGCTTACCATTACAAGCTGTATTACTATGCATAATGGCCCTGTCCTTGTCAATGCTTATTAAGCCATAATCATTTTGTCACTGGCAAATGTTCTGAGTGGTAGTACAATATTTATGTTACATTATTGATAACAATATTGAAGAACATAATACTTTTCAACCCTGTCAGAAATACTGCCTTTCAAAGACTATTTCCTGTTGCTAGGTCCTTTGTGAAGTCTCTTACCCAATTTAAATCCATTTTATGTGTGTTCTATTCAGAATACTTTGATCATCTCTTGTGTTCTAGCAAAGCTAGCTTTGCTTACTTGCATGTAAAATATGTATTACATCTGTACAAATACCTTTAGAACTTCAATAATGAAGAATGATATAAAATTCATCAAATAATACATAAATAATACAGTGCTAACTGTCAAAAGGAATGGAATTCCCTTCAGACTTTTTCTTTTCCATTCTTTGCCTGGGATTAGTCAAGTTAATCAGCCTATAAGAAATGACAAACCAATCACAAATGAGAACAGGAAACTGAGTCTGGTAAAAAAACCACAAATGAGCATTTGGAAAGTATCTAATTTCTAGTGATGGGACTCATAAAAAATGGAAACTTGATTACTAATACTTATTTTTACTGCGTATATTAAACAAGGTGCAAAAATGAATGGATCACACTAAAGCTAAATTCTACAGGCTGTATTTATATGTGAACAGAACTTCAGAAGCTAAGAATGCAACAAAACACACTGCAGAAAAGACTGGTTACATGAAATTAGGAAATAATAATTTTGCAAAAAGTTACAATAAGAGTGAGATTTGAAAGCATTACAAGAATAGAAGAAGCTGCTTCTTATAATATTCTACATATTTCAGGAAAAGCTCATTGCAAGCAAACTCACTAAGCTTGCTCTGAAACCACAACTGTATGCAGCCAAAATGGATACTGTAGATGAAATATAAATTGAATCACTACAGCAATTGTATATGTTATTTAAAGCTATTTGAAACATTTTTAATTTAGCAAATAAAAAAAAGCACTGAAAGAATTCTTAATCTTAAGATGCATCTCCTTTTTACCAACTTTCAGTTTTATATTAATCCTACTATTGCCGCTTAAATGGCTATGTGTGATGAAACAAACCTGGTGCCTGGACTAAGATAATATTTTCATATAGATTAAAATAAGTAATGCAATTAAAAGTCTGAGAATTGTGTGGTATTTTTCTGAACCATCTAAGTGTTCTTTTTTGTTATCTGAATACTTACAAAATTGCTGCTGAAAAACAGAGTTAGCTAAATCCTACCCAGATGACACTACGCATCCGTGTATTTTCTCATTCTCTTTGATGAACACCAAGCAGATAACGCAGCCATCTGGTCAGGGAGAAAGAAATTGTGTAAAAATGAGATATGCGTGTGTAAATAAAAGATTGATGAATGAAGGCCTGAAAGCTGAGATGAAAGTGAAGCAGAAGAGACAGGTAAATCATTCTGATACTTATGTTAGTGCTGAAATTATGTTCCTCTACTTTCTATTTTTTTTTCCCCTCCTGACAGCAGTGCAGGTGACAAAAAATACTTTCAATTTTGCTGCTGACACAAGTGCTGGAGGTTAGCAAACTGCTTCAGTTCCAATGCTGAGAAAGCACGCTTTAGTCAGGAAGAAGCAAGAAAGTTTTGTTGCTTCATTTTTAATTAGTTGTGATGTATCCACATACTAGCATGCTGGTGGTTAAGTTAGCTATGAAGCTCCAACTTCAACACCACCTACAGAATAATCTAGAATGGCTTTACAAACTGAAGCTGGGTTTAGAAAAACAGCAGTTCGGAACTTGTTCCGTTTAACTCAGACACAAAGGGCCAAATACATCCTCTTGTACAGTTTCAAAAATATCTTTTAAGCTATATTCCTTGCCCAACAAAACTGAATTTTATGGTGTTAATGTATGTTTAAATAAAATAATAATTTTAGCCAAAACAAAACTGAAATAAACCCCAACCACCTCTTTACAGGTAAGCTTCACTTAGGAGTCCATTAGACTGAAGATGTAAACAGGATCTGGTTTTTTCACATGAAAATCAAATGATACAATATCTTATGAACAAGTAGCTTAGAGCCTGAAGAACCCTACTTGATGCAACCCCTGCTCTATTTCAGGCAGGAGATGAACTGACTCTAAACCCCACTTTCTTTGACATAATTTATCTCAGTGTTTACCAATCTTTTCTTTCACTACAATTATTCTCTGTTTTTAAACGGTAAGCTTACATTTTGGCAACGAACAAAAAAGATGGTCGTACGCAAAACACCTACTACAACTAATTTTTCCTATAAATAATCACTGTCCTCCATTACAGAAAGCTTACTGAGTACACCCAGGACTACACCACTGTAAGGAAAAATAAATGTTTACCACTTATGTAACATCTGAAATATCCACTAGTTAGTTGATGGTGTACGGGGCATTATATGCTTTTAAAGCCAACAGCAGTCTCAGCTCAGTAACATTTTGCCTTTCATTAAACAGACCCACTTTGTAGATCAGCAATATCAATCTCATTTCTTAGTTTGTTATCTTATACAGCCCCTGATATTTAGTGTAAATTACATAAGCGTGCCAATCAACACATTAGAAGTTTAGCCTTTCTGACTGACATTTTCATATTCTGTGGACATTGGTGCCCTTATAGTTAAGGTAAGACTTTCTTTTTTTTAAGAATGACCTAAGCAAATCTGCACCACCTACAATTTCAAAGATGTAGGAATCTGAAAATTAAGGTACTCAGAACTTTGGAGCTGTAAAATGACAGAATTCAGTCTTTCTGCTTCAAAAAATCACAGGCATCTACCATAACATCCAAATGATTTTTCCCAATAACTGTCTGCAGCAGCAGATCTGCTGCAACTGAGCAGCTCTGAGTCAAGTAAAAAAAGCAAGATACTGTGCATATCACTTCATTTGCCAGAACAGTTTTAGGGGTAAGCTTTCAAAGGCAGAAGCAAACACTTGATACCTGCCTATTCCCTGACTAAAGTCAGGCATCTCATTCTAAATTAGAACTTTGGGAAAACCCCTTGTATTTTATGTTTCAGATATATTAGATTACCACACTTACTATAGCTATAGTGATTATAAAAATGATACAGCCAATCACTGACAAATGTTGCTTAACAGCATTAACAAGAGAAATATATCAAAGTTAAGCCATTGCATTACTTACTTATAAGTAAAATATATTTTACTTTATAATATATACTTATGAGTAAAAATAGTAATAACTTTTAAAAATTTCTTTTTTTTAACTAACAACAGTGGTAGAATCATAAACAATCCAGAATGCACATAATTTTAAAAGTACACTATATTTGTAAAGAGATTTTAGTAAGGACTGCACGATTTTGCCATAATTCTTGACATAAACTGAATAAATATGTTATTTTCCTAAAATGAGTGAAGTAACAATGATCATATATATGAAGAAGGCTCGTATAACACTCCAAACTATTAATCACCAGTAAAAAATCATAACTCCAGAACAGGAACTCAGCATTTATATCCATACATCTATTTTAAACATATTATGTATAGAATACAATATTACCTATCAACAATAGGTTATTGTTTATATTGCCAGTAGAATAAGTAATGCTCAGAATGCGACTGTTAAGAATGCACAATGTGCTTGTAGGAACTTCATGTACATTACAGCACCATGTCATGGAAGAAGAGAAGACTCACTGTTAATAACTTACTTACTCTGCTTACTCCAGACCTTAGCACTGGGGAGAATTCAGTGTCAGTTACAAACACTATTTTTATTTTGAACTGTTAGGAAAGAGACAACAAAGATAAAAACACATGCGAGCTTATTACTGAATGAACTGATGCTGTGGAGTGGTGAGGAGCAGCTGTCATACTGTATCGCTTACTGACACATCCAACAGATAGCTGTGGGTGATATTTAGCAAGGCATGAAATGCCAGAATCACAAGAGAAAAATGACATCCACAGATGTCAATCAGTTACTGCCTCCTCAAGTTTGTATTTTCTTTTAGTTTTTAATGCATATTTTCATCTTAACAGTAAACAGCAAATATTGTCTTGCTCTTTAGATGCAACTTGCATGCTCCTTTCATGCAGCAGTGTCAACAGGAAACATAAATCTTCTAAACACTTGAGAAAAACTTGTGACCTCATGAGTAATTGTTTAAGCTTTTAAGTACCAAACCCCAATGCCTTAAGAGTTCTTTCACATCTATGACAGGAAAAGAAATACCTGAGTATATATACGCTCTCTTGCTTATGATTGATACTGGGACAGCTAACAGGCTTTATCTTGTTTTCAGTAGCTCGCAATCCTACTACATACTGCTTCAAAAAGAGAGTGAAAAAGCCCCAGAACCCTACTGCAACAGAACAGAGTTCACGGACTCCGTGTCCAGAGTCATGTCCAGTGTGGCCAGTTTGCACACTGGACATGACTTTGAGCCATGGCTGTATCTCTGTCCTTGCCATAGCTTTTACAAAGTGCAAACATGGCATGACATTTTGCCCCCAGAAAAATTAAATACTTGTGAGATGCATCAATACAAACACTACAGTTGCTATATTTAAACAACAACAACAAGTCCAAAACCTTTTTACACTTGGGAATAGACACCATACTAGCTTCTATCTAGACATTAATACCAATGGTAATGGAAAAAAAGTTCTTGAATAAAACATACTACAGACTTCTCCTTAAGATAATTGCTGCAGTTCACACACACAGATTACTACAGAAATAAAAGACAGAGTAACTTAATGCTGATTCTAGCTATATGATAAAAATGGGAACAATGCTTTAATCGGGGATCTACCATTTGTTCCTTCTATGACCACAGGGAAACCAATTAACTTCCTCAATTTGTTTTTGCCAGTTACAAACCAGAGATGCTTAAAATGAGTCATCATAGCAAAACAAAAATCAGAAGAATGTTAAAGGTGGAAAAAAAGCATAATTATCATTAATCCCATGAAACAAAAAGGGAATACTCTTCTATACTTCCTGAACCAACCATGAAAAGGTATTTCCTTTGAGAAAACAAATGGCAAACCACACAAGTAACCAGTGTGAGTCACCTGGCACATTATTTAACATAGCACCAGGAAGTTTATTAGACTTTACTGAAACAGAGGCACAGTTACTACCTTGAGAACTCAACATAACTGTAAGTCAAACAAACAAGAGGCAGGCAAAAGCTGAAGTCGCACAGGCAGGTGCCTGTGCAGCAGCCACAAGTTCTCTTGTGAGAGCTGGAATTCAGCACAGGACAAGTTGTGCAAAGCTTAGAAGATGTAAGAGCTATCTTGGTGCTAAAAGGAAGAAAGCAAGTCAACATTTTCCAGTCACTGCTACCAACACTGCTACTCAAAGACTGCATCCAAAGAGCCCAACAAAGCTGATGCACATGGTCACAACCAAAACTTGGACTTACTGAAAGTCTCATGGCTAGACAACACTTGAGCACAGAGGCTAATGGCATTTACCAAGCCAGTCTCCTGCCTCTAGGATGGTAGTGCCTAAAGGCTGAAAGTGATAGTGTAGCTCAGCATGCCTTTTGCTCTTCCTCCAAGTACTGTGTTCAAACATACATTAAAAGCAGAAATGAGTGAGGAACAAAGGTGTCCTCTTCCCTTACTGGGAATTCTCTCCCTTCTGAATCAAAGAAAATAAAAAGAAAAACCCAAACCAAAACAACCAGCACAGGTGCAAAGCCAGGAGCCTGTCAAGCCTTTTGTTGTTTTTCTCCTTTGCAGAAGGACTTCTCTTATCCTTCTATTTTGCTTGCAGGCACATGAAAAATATAACCACTATGAACAAGGATTTTTTTATTAGCTGTTTTTTGCAGAGTATACAGTAAGATAAGAAGTGGTCAAGAAGTAAATGCAGCCTGGGTAAAAGATTGAACAAGTAGAAAAACTAAACATTCTCATATGATACTATGCAACAGTGCCAGATAAATGTGTTCCATGATGCTGAGCAATTGCTTTCAAAACAGTATTGTTGAAAAGGATGTTGTAGAAACATACCTTTCAATGAAAGGCTTTGCAAAATTATATAAGTTGTAAAAACTGAGAAATTTGGCCTTTGTTTGCTTTGCTTCCGTTCCTCATAGTTATTATTGCTTCATTATACAGTCATTTGTACAATGTTTTGGCAGACATTTGCTATTGCATAAATTAAAGTCACTGAATATAGTTTTGCCTACAGGTCTTTATGAAAATACCAGCAACATTTTTATTTGAATGTCAAAGTTTGTCAACCATTAAACTGATTGATTTTTCATTATGCAATTCAATAGAAGAAGCAATCTCCAGTCTGTATGCAACATTACTCAGGGAAAAATACACATCTCTGAAAAATCCTTCCTGCTTATTGTTAAAGAAAAAAGTCTCTTCACAAAGGAGCTACCTTTTAAGGCTAGCTTCATACATTTTATTAATATACTAGCAACAGATATGATGCTGTAATTCAATTCAGTGAAACAGAATGAATTCATCTGTGGTAATCCAAAAATTCCAATAATCCTTTAAAAACCTTTTCATGTGGCTTTACAAGAAAAATATCTATTGATTTCACTAAGAATAGGTTTAAACCCTGTAGTGTGATGATACCATAGCATCCATTACCCCAACCAGACTCAACACTGTAAAGCAAGCTCCTTCAGACAGCAGTGCAGCACAAGCTTCCCCAGAGGAAGGCTCTCTCAGCCCAGCACTGCAGAGATTCTGATCAAGTTTAGAGAACAATATTTTTAGATTGTTTAGTTCTTAAGTCTTCTTTGCAAAATCACCAAGATGACAGCCACAAAAGTGCCTAAAAGAACTCAGAACTTACCTCATATTCCAAAAATCCACAAAATTTTGAAATTTACATCCAGAGCTGCATTTAGTTTTCCCTGTGCAGGATGAGCTGGTTCATCTCTTCAGCTCCTGAGGAGCTGAAAACAGCAAGTACAGGCTGAACACTGAGGAGCCATAACAATACCTTCCACTTGGCACTGATCATCCTTGGTCAGAGAAGCCATTATTTATCAACAGCAAAGCTTCAGGAAATTCAGAGGAGTAACCCCAAAAAAACATCTGTGCAGTTGTGCCATCCTGCACTGCACTGCATCACGGATTTGGTTCGTTGTTTGTATTTTCTCAAGAAGGAAGCGACAGATGTAACCACCTAGGAAGAAGGAATTATTTCTCCCTCTGGAGTTATGGAGTGTGTACTGGACAAAAGAGGCATCACAAATGCAAGCAGATGGGAGAGGGGTGCCAGGTCCCTCAGCATGGTAGCTGAGAGGAGCAGGGAATGGAGGCACCACAGACCTTCTTCCTCAGCTTTGCCTACAGACATACCTGTTTTCACCTTGCACGTGCTCTGCTGCTGCACTGCTGAGGTGTCCCAGCCAGGCCTCCTGCTGCTGGGGCCACAGTCTAGGCCAGGGGACATAACACCATTTTTGAAGTTCCTTGAAGCACACTTCATTCACATTTCTGTGATTACTGGTTTTTGTTACAGGTATCCCACTGCTTTTACTTAAACACTTTCCTAGAAAATGAGATTATTAATGCAACCAAGGTATTACAAATGCTTAGAAAAAGGCTGTGCAGAAAGAAATTTACAGAATTCATAGAATCATAGAATAGTTAGGGTTGGAAAGGACCTTAAGATCATCAAGTTCCAACCCCCCTGCCATGGGTAGGGACACCTCACACTACACCATATCACCCAAGGCCTCGTCCAACCTGGTCTTGAACACTGCCAGGGATGGAGCATTCACAACCTCCCTGTGCAACCTATTCCAGTGCCTCACCACCCTAACAGGAAAGAATTTCCTCCTTATATCCAATATAAACTTCCCCTGTTTAAGGCTTAACCCATTACCCCTTGTCCTATCATTACAGTCCCTAATGAAGAGTCCCTCCCCAGCATCCCTATAGGCCCCCTTCAGATACTGGAAGGCTGCTATGAGGTCTCCACGCAGCCTTCTCTTCTCTAGGCTGAACAGCCCCAACTTTCTCAGCCTGTCTTCATACGGGAGGTCTTCCAGCCCCACATCATCCTCGTGGCCTCCTCTGGACTTGTTCCAACAGCTCCATGTCCTTTTTATGTTGAGGACACCAGAACTGCACACAATACTCCAGGAGAGGTCTCACAAGAGTAGAGTAGAGGGGCAGGATCACCTCCTTCGACCTGCTGGTCACGCTCCTTCTGATGCAGCCCAGGATACAGTTGCTTTCTGGGCTGCAAGCACACACTGCTGCCTCATGTTCATTTTCTCATCGACCAACACCCCCAAGTCCCTCTCCACAGGGCTGCTCTGAATCTCTTCTTTAAATTCATTGTTCATACTAAAGAGGCAACATGGAGTACAAAATTCAGCAGTTATTTTACACTTTCTAACCTCAAATAAAGCACACATCCACATTTGTGGTAATAAACTGAAAGGTGAAGTGCTGCCTAATTAATTACCTGATTTATAAGAAGTATCACAGAACAAAATTTGGAGAAGATTATGATTAAATTCAGTGTTGTAACTCCAAATAGTCTTCAAGGACAGTTTTCAAACTTCAGATCTCCGTTTTCTGTGATTCCTGCATAATTTGGTTTATTTCTCTTTTCTTTCTTAAAGGAAAGGATGAATTAAACCCTATTAAAAATATAGAACATAACTAAAATAATTAAATAATTTCAAAGAATGCATTCAGTGCATGTAGCAGTATTTTTCAGACTCACTAGGGCATGGACAATGAAACTGAAAGCTAATGTCAGGTTAGAGGAACTTTAGTTTTGCTAGCACAGTCAAAAGCACTTTACTACAAGAAGTTACAACTTTTGTTATGTCTATAAATAGGCAACCTACTGACTTATCACACAGAATGTTAATGACATTAGCATTAAGTTCTAAGTAAACAACGAAGCAATATGCATTATAACCTGCCAGCAGAGTATACATAATCAGAAAGTGAGTTCTTTAAAAAGTACAATTTTGTTATTTTTACTAAGCAGTAAACAAATAATTTGTGCTGATTGGTGAAACTTCAAGTGTGAAATACAGAAAATGTCAGAGGTGGAAAACTGACTTGGCTAACAAAACATCTGCTATCCCAATCACTTTGCAACAGTTGCATTTGAATGTTTCTCAGAAAACTCATTTGTACTTCAACTCAAGTATTACTGCTATCCATTTTTTACAGTTATCATTAACACTGATCATTTTCTTTCTCAAATACATACTTGTATATTTTATTGACCTCTCAAAAGGCTTCAGAAAATATCTGTCATCATTTTACATCTTTTTCCTATGACATTAAAGGAAACTACTAAACCAAGTTTGTTGAGGAAATCAGTGCCAGAGCCAAAACCCATATCCATTTCTCTTGAATCCCAAGTTGACACATCCACTGCTGGTTGTTACTCTTCATTTCAGTAATGCTCCATCCCTCCTTTATTACACCCGTGCACATACCTGCATTTTCAGACATCACTTCAGAGATGACATTGGAATAGGCCATCTGAAAATACCTGATGCAAACCAAATTTTTAACTGTGTACTCCATGCAGCGTGCATTTCAAGTTCTATCTTGGCAGAGCTTAATATGTCCTTACAATATAACTGAGGGGCTGTTAGCTTTTACTGTGCTCATATATTCATTTTAGATTCAGACTTGAGAGCCTGGAAAGTAATCTAAGGTTTCCTGGCCTAATACTTGTATGGATAGGAAATGCAAGCATCATGTACAAGTCACCAAAGTAAGCTATGTTATGATGGCTTCCTTACTAGTAGATAGCATTTTTGTTATTTTGCATAAGAGTGCTTTTCTTCTCTCTCTTGGAGCTGTATGATGTAATAATGAACACACCATTCCTTAAGTTAGGTCCTGCTAAACCCAGGACAAGGTATTATTTCAGCATCCAAATATGGAGCAGGAAAATATCACATGACTTAGCTAATGAAATACCATAAGAATAATACAGTGGATTTGCTCTGAATAATCCACAGTCTAAGAGTTATTCCCTGACGGTGCTTAACCAAAGCTTACGCAAATTTTTGCACAGGAAAGAAAGGCTAAATTCACCGGATAATTTATTCACAACACAGGACTCAAGCATGGCTTGCAGTGACTTTCACGCTACTGAGAAGTTCCCAGAGCAGAGAAATGTTTTGTTACATTGGTCTGACAGCTGGTCTCTCATCATGATTAAATGGCTTTCCCTTGGGTGAGCTCCAGAAATATGCTCGGGTTTGAAACAGACTACATTCAGAATTCCACACTGGCCATTAAGAGTCTCTAATGTACACAGAGTCTAAACCATAGCCCAGGAGTGTCTGGATTTGTGATTTTTTTGTTTGTTTTTTAGAGAAAAGACTCCTGTAAGTAATAGACTTGAGCTGCCACTATGATGTCAGCCAGTAATCAAAATACTTGTTCCTCAGTCTGGGCATTCAACTCAGATACAGAATACCAGCTTACCAACAAACACCACACCAGTTTTATGGCTTGTGAAGCAGGCCTTGAGGTATCAATGAACTGCAGTCTGGCATGACATTATCCAGAGGTTTTATCATTGTGCCCCTATGACTTGCTAACCTAAGAGCTTCAGAACTGAGACAACAATCACTTCCAACAGCAAAGTATTTCTTAGTCCCTGCTCCATGCTTAGAGCAAAAGAAAAGGAATGAGAAAACTACCAGTACTCAACTAGAGAACAAGCTTCCTAAAGTAGGAGCAGCAAAAAGCAGCTGTCCAAGCCAAAGGCACATTTACCACACCCCAGTGGTGATTGCTATCATGTCATAACACCTCAGAAGAGAAGCTTCCTCTGTTTGAGAGGACAGACGGAGTGTCCATAGCCTTTGTATGCCCCACTTACTAAAATCTTAACCATAGGGAATAGAGGAACAGCACTAAAGCCTTCTTCAGAGACCCAAATATATTATAAATTATGAGGTGGCACTTCTGAAGGAAGTGTAAGATCCTGAAAATCTGTATCTAAAAATGCGGGTGTTCTGAGATTTCCTAAAAATCAGCTATTGCTGTATTAACAGCTCAACCTTCTTGCACCCTGCATCTTATGGTAACCAAAAGATTACATTGTCACTAAGAAAATATTTTAGTTCTACCTGATGCATGAATCTTTTTTGAATAACCCCCCCCCAAAACTGATAGGTAATATGAAAAACTAAAATCAGGTCAAAAAATGTACTACTGAATTCAGTATACTGGCCAGTTATAAAACCTGCAACAGCTCTTCACCAAGACTGAGAAGAGACATAAAACTGCCACTTGAGCAGTGTTATACACACTGGGAGTCAACCATTGTCTATGCAACCATTGTTTAGTCAAATACATCTGGGTCTTGATATACACTCAGGTTGATACCTTCCATCTTTTTTGTCATTGTATGCCAGTAGCGTAAAACACATGGTCTGTTAGAATTGTGACAGGAAGAGTATTTTCTATCAGCCTCCTCTGATCAGAACTCTCATGCAGTCAAAGACTGTGTCTTCCTGACACTTCACTGTCAACTTTCTGAATCTCAAATGTCATTCAGATTTACAACATTCCTGCTTGGCTCTCCATTCAGACTGTGAAGAACCGTTCACTTTTACAAACAGGAACTGGCAGCCTCTAAATAAACGTAATGGTGGAATTGCTAATAAGCTCTATTTCCACCAAAAGTAATCTTTTTGCTAGGTATGAGGCTGATGACATGAATCCAACATGGCTGACCACTACCTACTACTTACCTTTACAGCTGAAATTATCCTTCTTTTGTAACTTTTATCACATTAAAGAAGTTCTTCTTGAAACCATACCCACCAAACTTAAGATTTCCATCTGATTATTGAAGTAACCTTACTATTAAATTGGGTTGCAATAGATGAACATTTTATATCAGTGTCTCAAATTTCCAGTGTCACAACTACTTCTACACCTTATGAGAAATACTTCGTATTACTACTTACCCAAGAAATGCAAGCAACTGCCCTGCCACCACAACTCTCCCACTTATTTTGACAGTTTTGGTAACAGCAGGTAATTCTAACTTTTGGACATTCTACAGTGGTTGATTTCTGCAAAAGTTTAAATGATAAATTTTTATGAGTTACTCATTTTGCCATAAAACATACATTTATCTATTCACCTGCACAAAACTAATGCATACTATTTGAAAAAAAGATCTGTTTTGAACTGTATACACCTACAGAAAAATCAATTAATTTTCATGATGTGATCTCAGTAAACTGCTCCCTTATGTGGAAAATTAGCAACTGCATTAATTGCAGTCACAGAATTCCAAGGAGAAATAAAAAAGGGCATCAACAGCAGACAATCCACCAAGAGCTTATTGGTAATTCATGGGTGAAGAGAACACTCATTATGACAGAAAAGCTAGGAGAGATATTTGGAGCAGTTCAGAACAGTACTGACACCAGATTTTGTATTTTATACAGGGATGATGTGCTACTGATATAAAATTGTCAGATAAGTGAAAACCTAAAATGTACTGGAGAGGATTGTATTAATGATGTACAGAAGTAACTGTCTGAGCAACAAAATAAGGAGTGGATAAACATATCCACAGATAAAGAAAAAAATAACACTCATACTGTGAAGCCCTCAGTGCGTATGCTAGGTATTACTCCATTTACATGTTATTCCACTCTTGGTTAATTGCTGTTGCCTCATTCCAAAATGTACATACATATTTTTTCCTCAAAGTCCATAAATTGCCAGAAACCATGTAGAAATCTCACATAGCAAAAGTGGAAATAAAATTGCATGACTTAGTTGATCTCAGAGTATGGAAGTTATGACAAACAGCCCTCATTTTATCCTCCCACTACTTCAGCTATTTCCATTTGTCTGTCTCTTCTTTCTTCTTTCCACCACCCGAGGCAAGTAGGCAGTTCACATGTTTTCCCACTCCAAGCGTGGAAAAGGGTTGAGGAAATTAATTTTATCCTTTTAACAGATGAGATTATGGATGGTAAGTGACCTAGTGTCTTACTGTGTGAAAACAGTATTTTAATACTTCTGACTTGCCATTAACCAATACATTAGTAGCAAATTGTTCTTGAAATTAAGAACATTAAGAACACGCTGCTGATGTAAAAAGATTTGGAGAGGAAAGAGATGGGCCTAAAATACAATGAGATCCAAAGCAAAAGGAGCCATGCAACCTCCTGAATATGGAATGGGAAATTGATACCAGCTACATAAAGAGAATTGACAAGATTTGGAGGTGTATAGAAAATACAAAATACAATATAAATGATAAAAGCCCAGGAAATTCCCTACGTCCTCTTCAGAGCATTTCACTGAAACGGCACAAAGCACATACTCCATCACATTTCCATACAGGATGTTTCTGAATCAGCAAGTCTTAACATGAAGATACTTTTTTCAGGGGTCAATTTTCCCATTGATGCAAGGAGGATTTACACATGCAAGTCCCATTAACATTAATAGGAGTTACCTACATAAATCCCCCTGCAATTATAGGAGAAGAGACCCCATAGTCTGCAAGGATCTAAGTTCTAATGATTACCTGTCAAATGGCCCTAAGCATCATCATCACCAGAAAAAGCAGACGTAGCAGCTTCATGGCTGAAAATACTTGCAAAGGAACAGTAACTAATTGCAGTTGTGCAGATAAGGCAATACAACCACAGAAGGGAAAATGGCATCAAATTGGCTGTTTGCATATTAAGGGTTAATGCAATTAAGCAACTTAAAAAGAAAGTGCTCATTAAAAAAGGAATTCAAACATATCAAAGCACTCCTTACGAAAAAAGAAGGTGTGAATACTGTATGAGCTCCAAGGTGCTTGAAGGATAATACAGCTACTTGTTTAAAAATTCAATTAACCTTATCTTTCCTTAACTTGATTTATTAATAATCCTACAGATAAATTGCCAGTTTTTTAAAAGTCATGTTATCTTTTGAATACATCCTGTATGACAAGCCTTAAAAACTACTTCAAATAAGCCTAACCCTCACTTTGTATGCTAAAACTATTTAAAAGCAAGAACAAAATGCAGTTCAGGGGAAGATTTCTGTAAAATGCAAGATCAACAATCTTTTCTACTGCTACTGCAAGTGAGCTATTGGGTACTCAAGCACCATAAGAAAACATTTTATGTTTCCATTCACCATACGAACGAGACATGAAAACAGTTTTTAAGCAATCAATGTAGTGTAAAGTCACAGTCTACAACTTGTAGATTATTCCATCTTATCTAAAATCAAATTTGCAGTATTTCCAAACTTTGCTTCACATGGACATGAAGCACTGAGATGTTACTTTATATGAACTTCCTAACTTATATAAACATACTATCACCCATGTAAATTTCAATCTTATTACAGATGTCAACACTATGAAAGTAGATAACAGAATTTTTGGGAAATCTCAGCTAACAAATAAACTGCTTCTCTTGTGTAATTGAAAGAAAACACAAGAAAACCTGCTTGCAAGCAAACCTTTAATTTTCATCAAATGATTTCCCTGTAAGCACAGAAGATGAAAAATTCAACTATGATCCCTATTACCAAAAGACAAACAGGAACAAGGTCCTCCCCTCAGTTCTTTTACAGATCTCTAGATGTTAAATATGATTACCATATACTCATGCTTTCCAATACATGTAAAAAATACAGCTACATGAAGAGGCAGTTTACTTATTACTATGTATAAATAACTGCTCAATCACAAGCATCCAAAGATAACTGTTGTTTAACATTGGAAACATTTCAACCACATACATTTTTGAGGACTTTGGGATTATACACACAATGGTAGCTATCCAGTAAACAACAACTGCAAACACTAATAAACCAAGTATTGAAATGCAAACTGGACAATGTATTATGCTGCAAGACAGGGTGAAGGTAACAGGATCAGTTACGCTGTAAAAAAATAAATAAATAAATTAACCTTTATGGCATGAAGCCATTTTAAAGTCAAGCACATGCACCACGAAACCGTACAGAAGCCTGGATGTGTCAAGTTCAGGCAGTGCTGAATATTCATTATTCAATGGCATTTTCCAGTTACGCACACTATTTAAGCACTGCTAGAACTAGAGCTAAGTTAATGAAGAAGTTTAAACCCTGACTCATCAAAAATCACTTCTCTATTTCGATACACTACTCATCTATTGGGTGCACATTTTACGGTAAAGGTTTAAGTAAATTCTAACTGTTTTTCACCATCTTAATGTCTAATTTCAAGCATTGTTCAGAAGTGCAAGTTTATCACGGTCATTTACAACAGCTTTCTCATTTTGTAATTTTTCATACAAACTGCTTATAAATATTTCAATAAATTTTATTGTATAAATGCTTTATGATTTATCATTACAAAACACATCATTTACAGCTACCACACTAATTTTAATCCTATTAACCGGGATCATTACAATCCTTTGGAATCCTCAGTTGAACCTTCTCCCTGCTACAAAACCCCTCAATTAATCATCATCTAAACTTCTTAAGACATCATACTTCAAAAAGTTAACTACTGCCTTGTTAAAGGCCCAAACACTGCAACAAATCCAGGGCAACTAACACCGGGCACACTCCATTTATGATTTTACATTTTGTTGGGAATTTTTGCATGAAGTTTAAATTGTGCTATTTTCCTGACTACAGTAAATTAAGTCACTAGTGACAATGAATGATCCATTAAGTCTTACTGAACAAAAATAAAATTCAAATGGAAAATATTTTCATCTGAGGAACATCTACTGGGTTGTATTTGCTTCTGAATTACGGCATCAGTTTTAAAACTATACAAAAATTTTTCATTATACAAATTAAACATGACATCTATTACATATTCTAAACCTACTCCAGAACTGTCAATATTATTGCCTTTAAGTTCCATTCATAAAACTGCTTTGAGGAACAGATTGTGAAGCTCACCTTCCACTGTTTCATTAGCACTGGTCCAATGACTTTTAGTAGAACTTTGATATGTTGTATCACAAGACCATCTGGTAAACAAACTTGCACAATTTTTCTTTGATTAGGTTCAAATTGTTCTCTTTTAAAAGATGGAGGTTTCCTTCCAAGATGTAAAATGAAAAGAAATTATCTCAACAGATCATGAATCTTAACATTTTAAATTCAAATGCTTTGTTCTGTGTTTTCTGCTTAGCTACAAACACCCCTGGATATGGTGGACCTACTTAGAAATATCTCAGCTATCAATGAAGCTACCTGATGAAAAAAAGATTACTCAGCTAAGGAAAGTAAGGCAATTGCAAATAATACAGCTATGGGATTTTTAAACCTCTTTTTCTTACCCTTCCTCCCTCACATTCTAGTTTGGGTCAACCTCCTCTTCTACTAAGAAAACAGTGTTAACTCATTCTTCGTTATCTTCCTTCTTAACAGCACTACTATCTCCGCTACTGCTTCCCTCAGTTGAGGATTCAGGTTTTGTCTCTGCTGAATTACTGAATCCAGACTCTTCTGCTGCAATCTCATCTTCATCATAAATAATATCTTCCGGATTTGGTGGTGGTGGACAAAATTCCTCTGTAGGAAACATTTCACGGAAAATGGTCTCGGCCTATTCAAAAAAAAAAAAAAAAGAGCATAGAAGAAACTTTACCTTGAAATGTAATACCTTGTAGCAATATTTTACAGATACTTAAGATTAATCTCTGTTCTTTCAAATCAATAGTGATTTAATACTTTGGCAGTACTGTAAACACAAAGGAAATCCATTCCTTCTTGCAGCACGAGAAAAAGCCATCATCTTTTCACATCGTTCCACCACGAAGATCACAGCATAGGGCTTTTTAAAAAATCCTGCTCATTCTACACTGTATTGAGAACAAAGAAGACGATTGTTTGCAAACAAAATGATCTTCTGCACTATAACAATATCCCTAGCTGCAGTCAAAAGCAAAGCATGGGAAAGATCCTGTCTCTTTTCCAGAGAGAAGAATCCATTTCACATAACAAGCAAAACCATGAAACTGTTAATACATACAACCTACATCATACCTCTGTAGGTTTCCCTCATAAACTTAAAAAAAAACACAGACAAAATTCTATTTCCGTTTTTGTGAACAGCTCATATGTGCCTCAGTGGCAAGTTATTCTCATCCAGTGGAATATGATCATTGAATATAGGTGCATACTTGTATACATTTATAGTTTACTCAAAAAAAAATGTCTACTGTTTCAATGCATTACGTCTGTAAACCTATGTGCCCAAATAGTGCCTTTCCAAAAGGCAAACAGTATAAGAAACTTCTAGATAAAAAGACAGCCACTCTTAAGATATAGCTCAAAGATTAGATTTACAATGCCAGTTACTCTTCGTGCCATCGAGGTTGAGAAATCAAGTACACACAAAAAGTCAAGTTTTTTGACCACTGTAATGAAAGACATTAAAAAGAAACATGTTCTTGATAACATCAGGGTAGTTGTAATAGACTAGAACTAAAAATCTGGGAGAAAAAGAACCAAAATAATATGATCTCAGAATTCTTGAGAACCAGACACTATAAAAACAAGGGAGGCAAAAAAAAAAAAACAAACCTTTAAAAACCCACAAGAATGCAAGGAGCTTTGTTAACAGGTGTTAAGAGTTTTCCATGGTCTTGTGCAAACAACTTACCTGTGAGCTTATCTTAGAAAGACAAAAGAAAAAGGCAAAGCTAGAGGCACTGAGGAATTTATTTACTGAATGCACATCTCCATAAAGGTTTTGTTTTCTTAAGTCCTTAAGCTTCTAAGGCAAACCGACAACTGCTACAGACCACAGCTGTTTTGGGTTTCTAAAAAGGGAAAGGAATACTGCCTTGATTTTGTCCATTCAGTAAACTATGCCCAAAAGCTGACCTATGACAAGAGCTCCCTCATAGGGAAGAATCCATTTAATCTTTATAGTCATACTGCTACCGGACACTGCCCTGAAAAATGCTGACAGTAGGGTCAGCTAATGCCAACTACAAAGGCTGATTACATGATGAGGATTCCTGGACAAGAGGGAATTGTTTTCAGCTTAATACATCTTAGAGCATGTACCAAACAGCTTTCTATGATAAACTTCACTGCCCACTGTATTTGTATCACACCAGCATGTGGATGTAGAGCTCCATTCTTAACTGCTTGAATGACCCTGTCTACTTTCAGTTCAATTTAATTTTTCATTCTGCTTTCCAAATTTCACTATCCCACTCCCATTTAAACCTGTCTAAAACTATTTATATTAGTATATGAAAAAAATATATGAATTAAAGAATTGATGCTCTATTTAAAAAATATGGTTTTGCCATTTGAAAACCTTGCCTAGTAAGTTTAGGAGGCAAGGGGGTAGAAATATCCCACAGAAAGTTTACAAAACTTGTTTTTTGAAGGTAAGAGAAAAAACTTTTAATTTCACATCTGCACTTGTTTATTTTTGGAGTTTCAAGCACTACTATTGTATTTAATAGAATACTGAAGATGGGTACCTTATTTTGCACTAAATATATTGCAAATGAGAGCAAACATTTTCTATGCAGTTCTTAACAATTATTCACTCTTCAACTGGTCAGACCAAAAATGGTCATATCATTACAAGGTTGAACACAGAAATAAATTCTCAGGATGTTCTGTGGGACCTCATAACATTGATTGTAACTGAACAATTTAATGCTATAGAGTGCTTTCAGGTCTACCAATTTTTTACATTAACCTTACCCAGCTGAAGTAATGCAGAACAACCAATAATAATTTAACAGCTCCTTCATTGTAACACTTTGACACTTATTGTAGCTAATTAAGTTAGCAAACAGTTCCTGCAATATTTAGTAGTTAAGTGTACCAGTTTTCAAGAGTCTATGTTTGAATTAAGCATTAAGACATAAGCATGTAAAGCACTTGCATAGGATCCTCTAATAGCTGTTTGAAGTTGAATAAAACTGTGTTGTTACTGTTTTACTGTACCCCAGCCTCGCAACTTGATGGTGTGTAGACAAGCTGTATGAGCTTTCAGAGCAACTTTTAGAGAAAATACTACCAAAGTAACAGTAGCTCGAAATACAACACACTTGTGTAACTCTGAAATCCTTCCAGATATAGAAAAAAAAACCCATAAACAGGTTAAAGGACAAATATTGGCATGACAATTTTAGTGCTTCCTCTTATAAACATAAAGATGCCTCAGAAATCTGAAATACCTGGGAGAACATACTACTTTGGAACATAATAATTCATGTCTGATTGTAGCAGTGAAAAAAATAGAAAACTAAAGACAGATTCTTTACTTGATCTTACACAGAATTTAAAGAAATCATAAACGGCATATTATATTTTATTTAGCCTATCCCATGGGTGAGTAAATGCAGACACCAAAATTAATTCTATATTATACTAAGAATTTAACACTAAATTAAAATAAAACAATAATTAAGTCATTTGTGTACTGAGCTGCAGATGGATAATTGTCTGTAAAAGTTGTGGTGTCTTGCCTTCTAAATAATGTATCTCCAATACAGTCACACAGCATGATGTACAGAAGTTAGTGATACTAATAGTAATGAAAACATAAATCATGGGAAGTAATACTGAAACAGTAAACATAGAATTGATTTCAGAAATTAGATTCAATTTTCCAAGCTATCTTCGAGACTAACACACATAGTGGGTGGTTTTAATCTGTCTCACTGATGGTCAACAGATTTAATACAAAGGCTAACTACAGCACCTAGAATATTTAAACACAGCTTGATCTGTAATACCATTACTCATTGGTAAGAAAAAGAGCTCTTCAGGTAGAGAAAGCTGAATGATAGAAAAGGTGGCTATGAAAATCAGGAGGAGGATGGGGTTTAAGTGTATTTAAACACCTTTTAGCTCGCACTCTTCTAAATAATAATAGTTAAAAAAAAATATCTCAGTTAGAAAAGAACTGATTTACAATTTAAAACTGCTACCATAACAATTGTCTTGTATTATTTTTGTTTTTACAGTTTTTCGTCCCCTTGGGAGGCAAATTATTGCCTTGTAAAGCCAAATGGAGTGTGCTATTAGCTTTTAATTATACTGTTCTGACCCTGCAGTTCAGGCTATGTCAGCTTTTGCACTTTAAAATCTTATTTTTAAGAGGTTTATGACTTGGTCATAAAAAAATCCTACAACTGGTTAGAAGATGGCATGCACGTTCTCTGCACATGCCATTAAAAATCTACAGCTTTAAAAATAACTACCACCAGTTAATTCTACAAAGATTTAAGTGTACTCAGGTTAGCACTGAAACCACTCTGACATCACAGTGACGGCAGTGGTAGATTTGCCTAGCAATTTATACATCCTATATCAAGGTGGATCTCTGGAGGAGCAAAGAAGCATCTCTTTTGTTGCACAAGTCATAATCTATTTATTTGCATGATCTTGTCTTCTGCTCAACAGTAGTGGCGAAGGCACAAAGGTGTGACAGGAAGCTCTTTGTGAATTTCTACATACACCTACTGGTGTCCCTGCATATTCTGCCAATGGCCAACACAGAAGTTGGTTATTTCATCATCTCCTCATCTAGTTTAGGGAGCTTTTACTCTTCCACCTCCAATTTCAAAGCACTAGTAGCTTGTCTTAAATTGAGTATTGGTATGGTATGCCTATCGCTAGGCAAGTTACAAGTGGTTCTCAGTTCAGGATTGTAGCTGGCGGGAACTAGATATGTAGGTAGCCAAATACTGAGAACTAACAATCAGAACTGATTGAGATTTGGTGCCAAATACTGCCTCAAGTGACATTCCCCCTCAATTCCTCCAGAGACACAGTTACACCATTTTTTTTTAGTATGATGGCATATGAGAAGTTAAATGGAGACAGACAGATTAATGTACCAGAGTAGTAATTATGCTGGATTTTTTTCCCCAAAAAGTTTTAGGTTTGTGACTGTGTCCTGCAGCTATTAAACTAATTTGATCGTCCTTCCAACTTGAACTCTAGATAGGCTTTTCTGACCTCTAATTCCTACTGCTTCTCTACTACTGTATTTCCTCTCTAATCCTGCAGGCGAAAGGCTACATATTTTGGGGAGTTATCATCTGTATTTTGGAATTATTTGACAGTTCTTCCTTTCTACAGTATTAAAGCAATTGACCATTCTACCAAGACCATCATCTTCAGGTACTGCTGCCTTCTAGGTTCCCTTTACCTGTTCAGCTGAACTATCTGCTACTCCTAAAGCTACTATTATCATCTGACCTTTTCTCAAGTTTCCTCCAGTCTCAATCACTTTTCTTATTAAATAAGACTTCTTGTACATCTAGCTGTAAAGTTTTACAGCTGTATTAGTACTAATTACCTAGCATAAAGAAGAATAACACAAACAACAGCAGACCGCATTGGACTTCCTTAGGTCTTTCAAATTCTGTAGCAAAAAAAAAAACCCAGATCCGTTTAACAAAAAACCACAAACCTGTTTAACAGCACAGTCATTTCCTAAAGCAGAGTCTGGTCCAGAACAGACATAAACATTGGAGGGTAAGCCATCGTATGACTTCTTCTCAACTCCTGAAGAATCTCTCATGTTGAAGTAGACTGCCCAGAGCACTCTGGGTTTTTCCAGTTCTTCATTTTCAGTCTCTGGAAAAAAAAAAACCAAACCAAACCAAAACAAAAAAGTGTTTCAAATAATCAATGCTCACGATGGCTGCCCCATCCCTGGCAGTGCCCAAGGCGAGGCGGGATGGGGTTTGGAGCAATCTGCTCTAGTGGAAGGTGTCCCTGCCCGTGGCAAAGGAGTTGGAACTGGATGAGCTTTAAGGTCCCTTCCAATCCAAACCGTTCTCTGATTTTATCTGTAGTAAGGGAAATATAGAATCTAGCATTCTAAAAGTCAATTTATTAACATGGAATTACTGCAATTTCTTTTTTCTTTAAAAACCCAATTAATTTTACTTTCCAACCTTCCCTGAGTTACTATTTCATCATACTTGTCCTTTACAACCACAGGTATGCAAACTCTACTTATTCTGTACACACTATGCTGTATAAGAACCAACCATCACATGAAAGCATACTACCAAGAAATTTGGTCTAAATTTAACGCCCTTCCACTTGACATTATCTAGTTTACTCTGGATAAATTCCATGAGCATATGATGGTCTGAACAAGTCCTCCACTGGCTGTCTCAACATGAAGATACATGCAAAAGTATTTCTAATGTGTAACTTTTTCCTCCCTCATTTAAGCTTAACTTCATATGGAAATGCTTCTCTTAACAGATCTTTGTAAGCTTTAAGATTGAAAGTCTTCAAGCTAATCTAGCAAAGTAACTAATGCTTATGGTTTAAATAAATGAACTTCTAAATAAAAATCCACAAAGAATACCTCTCCCCCAAATTAACTGCAGATAAATAATTACTAAAACCCAGAAGTACTCTATTTGAGACGTGTGATATGTAGTATTGAGAATCTCTAAATGGTGGAAATACTAAGTGAAAATAAAGAATTAATGTCTATTTATCTCTGCTTACTGAGGGCTTACACTATGCTACAATACCTATTAAGAATACAAAACAATCATTAACTACATCCTGCTTGCTCATCATCTGTACTTCCTTGCAGTTACTTCGCACATTCATATAACACCTCTGTACACAGGCAGAAAACCCTCTGGGAAGATGAAGGTCACTTTTCAAAAGTGCAGAATGCAATGGAGGAATACACAATATAGATTTTTAGCTTAATAGGTACTATTTGTTTGGCATATTTGCTGTTCCCTTTTTGATGTTTTACCTCCTCTAAAACAAATGAAGCTTGTAAAAGACCTTGTAAGATTTACTTCTTTCCAATGAAGAAACTTCTAGATAACAATGGCATTCAAAACCGTATTTTAAAGCAGTTGAATTAGGAAAAAAGAGATAAATTGATGCTATTCCTTCAGCATCTTTTTATAACTGTCAAATACTTAAAAAAAATAGGTGCTAACCATACTGAACAGTTTGAAATATAAATTAAATTCATCAGCCTGTGAAAGTCTGAGCCTTAATACAGGGCAAGATGCTCTTTAATATATTTAAAAGTTCACATTGCTCATAAAAGTTACTTCTTCCTCATTTAGGCAGGAAAATGAATGGAGTCCTCTTCTCCAGGTGACTTTGCCTCTTTGACCTGCCATGGCCCAGTGCTCACTTTATCTGGTGATTCATTTTCAATAACTCCAACAGTATTTGTTCTGACATTTTAATTAAAATACGACCACTACCTCATCCTGATGATAAAAAGGCCTATGTGTCAGTGAAAACTAGCTTTTCAGTGCCTCAGTGCACCTGAGGACCCCTATGATCACATAGTTTCTGCAGAAGAATTTCAGTCAGGTTCTAAACAATATATCATTTCAAAACTGGATCACTTTAAACATTAAGATTAATGCTACCCCCCCCCCCCAATGATTAGAAGACACTAAACTGCAAGGTAATCTTTTCTTCATTGAGTCTTTGAAACATATGGCACTGTCTTGAAAATTTAAGATATATGTTAAATATTAAAAGTTGGAAATTAGCAGGCATTAGATTAATAAACATCAATAAGAAAAATGCTTGCTCTTCTCCAATTTAATAAAGTTTTCTGTTTTCTAACCCTGGTTTTAGTCTACGTATTATAAGTAAACCGATTATAAATATTATACAATACTTCCACATCTTACTAACCTGAGTATATACAGACATATACACTTCCCCGACAGCTAAGTATTAGTTTCTCATAGAAGATCTATGATTTACTGTATTTAAGTATGAGCACACTACATTTAAAAATGCTTTGCCAGGGTTACAATACAGCACCGTTTTCTACATGCACAGTACTTACCCTCTTACCAGCTACCAAAAATATGATTAAATTCAAGATCTTGGGATTAGATTTCAGAAGACCACCTCAAAACTATCTCAGGGAACTACCTCAAAGTATCTCAGGGAACATTTCTTTCCAGGCAACAACTGCTTTGTCAGCAGCTACTTTCCTTTGGCACTGTGAAATTGTCCATCTCAAGGTCAAAGTTCATGAAAGTAGCTGGCAAGGTTTCCTTAAATTAAGGGCCAAATAGTTAATTATTGGAAATTTGTGGAAATCTGTCTTCCTGGTAACATTGCAGTGTGTAACAACTTTATGCTTCCACTGCTTAAAGCAGAGTCGAGAGAATTTCAACTAATAACAGCAAACAAGGAAGCACTTTGAAAAAGACAACAAAAGGATAAGCAACAGTCTTAGAATAAAAGAAGTCAAAGGAAAACTTAAGAAGCTTACAGCACTGAATACACATCTGGCAGCTGGAGAAGAAAAGCAGATCACTAACTTCTGGGGTTTTGATAACTTGTTATGAATAAACAAGTGATAGAAATCACTAAAAATGGGATAGCGTGAAAAACCAGATCCACAAATACTTCATGTCGCTGCTGCACCTTTGCAAGACATGCTGAAAAGCAAGTATGTTGCCATGAAAAAAAAAGAAAGTATGAAAAATTAAAAAGGTTCTAGACACAGCCATGCTCCCAGTATGCTGAAGTTAAATCACAGCTGAAGATGACTTGGATTATTAGCTAATGAAATACAAAAACCCTGACATCTGTCTAATCAATCTCACTCTCAAAATAGATTCCTTTACTTTGAAATGCTGATACCTAAATAGTAGCTCACCATATGTTGACTCTGATGACAGATTCAGATGTGCATTAACAGATACTTTAGGTAAGAGGTTAAATTATATTTAAAAAAAATAAGCTTTTAATACTTCAGTTATTTTTACCTTTTTCTGCATTTAGATTGAATAACTTCTGTACAACAGGTTCTAAATCTTCCCTAGCAGTTTTAGTTGATGGACAGGTTAAATGGACTAAATCTGTTAAAAGAGAACACAATCTAATTACAATCACCAATACACAGATATATAAATATCATTTACAATTTTTAAAAGGCACAGCAGACTCTTAGAAATCACTGCTCTTCATATAAATCACTTGCTTTAACCCAGAGAAATACAGCTTTTATACACCACACAGAAATTTTTTTTGCTACATCTCAATTATCCCTCTCTTCCATGTATGATGGCAAGATGAAAGTAACATTTAACCTCAGCAGTGCAGAGAATGTCATTCTATGAAAAGGGGCCTACTGATACCAGGAAAAGCAGCAGCAAGAATCAGGGTAACACATCATATTTGCCAATAGCTCAACAACATACCAAACCCACAAATACCACTACTTGCATCAGAACTCTCCTTTAAGAGCTGAAGTGGGACTCCATGGGAATTTTGGTTGTACAGAAGTAAGGGGGAAACCATTTTTTTCCACTGAACTAAAAAATTTGAGCAAGACTTCAGATTTCTTTTATTGCACTAAACAGTGAATAGGAGATGAAGTGAACAGATGCACGTCTGAAGTTACAGCTCAAGTGGGCTGGCAGTTAACTATTTCTCTCCAGCCACAAAGAGAATAAGGAACACTGTCATGTTTTGACAAACTAGGAAGAATTTAAAGGTAAGCATTCCTGAGTATCAGAGAACTGTTATCTGATGTAATACATGCAATCCCCTCGTATAACATAGCAACAAAGTTCTACAATATTTTATTCACCCACCTTCTTACAGGATGGGAGAAAACACCAGTTCTGTGCTTGCGTAAGGGTGAAATTAGGTTAGGGGGCCAGGAGGGGAGTACGGTAATTTGCAAAACTAATTTTATGTACTTGATTCCAAGAGGTGCTTTGTACACATCAGAAAAATATCCCAGATTACAGCAAACCCATATTGTAAAAAGATGCCCATATTGTAAAATGACATGAAAATATTTTGGACCACAAGGACACATTTCTGGAACTGCATAATTAACCAAGTATCACCTTACAGCGAGGACATTCATTGGGCAAATCAATGTCACTAAATTAAATTTTGTATTTTTGAAAATTCAGAGTTTTGCTGAATAACGGTTTGATATTTAGATTTCTTGCTAATGTAATTGCTTTCAGGAAAATAAAGTTGCTAAGCACATTCCTCATGGAACATACTAATTATTTATTTGTTCTATTTGGCAAACTAGTGAAGATTCTGACTCCTTGGTAAGGATGAAAAGATAACCACTTGATGCAGCTCTTGACCTCTTTGCTGTTCCAGTGGTCTCCATTCAGATACAGAAGCAACTATGTTGCTACTTTATCCCATTGGATTTTACATCCCTTGATTCAGATATTTAAAAGCCTCATCTTAAAGCTTTTTATAAAATCCATTTAATGGAACAGTTGTCTGAAAACTTCTCAGCAGAGAAGTATTTGCCAGAGAATCACAAAGCAGTTTAACATACCTTTGTACAAAGTTTAAACTGATTCATTTTTAATCCATTACTGTACATTTCTGATTAATTTTATAGCAATGCATAGCTATGGTACTATTTTAAATCCATATGGCATTTTTCTCTTTCACTCTGAAGTCTTGCTATATTTGTGTTGTTATTTCCAAGTACATCATATATATCTTGAATGACTACCTGGCTGCAGTTATGCCACATAAAGTTGGACACTGACTCCAGGAGGACAAGAAATTTAACCCTTTGGGCTTCTCTTCTTTCAGATTGCACACAGAGCTTATAACCAAAACCAAACCTTCTAAAAGGAGTATGTACTAAAGAAAGGTAAAACAAAACAGGCAGTGGTAATAAAAGCCTCCCCATAAACTTAACTAAATGTTTACAATCCCAAACGTTGTAATACAACCTATTCTTTCAGTAAAAAACACTCAGTTATAAATCATGATCATGAAGTTCACATCATTTGCTTTCTATAAAATCTTTTTTATTATCTTTAAGGTTATGGCCATGAGTCACAGTCATCAGTATGTATTTTGATTATATTTGATTTACTCAGGTATAACTGCATTAGTTACAGTGGTTGCCAACATTTGTCTTCAGGTAATTCTTCTAGCAAGAAGAACGATGAGTTTAGTTCATGATTTCATCATTACAGTCTCAATTTTTAGGGCAAGTGAAGGAATTTGGTTCCACTCAACTGGCAATACAGATTATGTGCTTGTCATTTATGCAGTGTGATCAAAGAGTAGATGTATTTGTATACTTATCTTAAATAATTCTTTGAAGGAGAAATCAGTCAGGTTAAAAACCATTTCCAGATAATGATGCAAAAGTTTTAGAAACAATTATGAAATATGTCCCATAACTAGAACTCAGCCATACCTCAAACAAAACTGTATTACTTCAATACATGAAGACAAATTTAATTAAGGAATGTAATACCTTCTCTTCTGAAATTAAAGAAATTAGGGAGAACAGAAAATACCAGAAATGCTAACTGGCACCACAGAAATTCTCATGAAACTAATGAACTTGAACATGAATACTTCTTTAGTTTCATTTCATGCTATATACATGTTGTGGACCTTTAAATAAACGGCTATTTAAAGGATAAGTATTAACAATATGCTCTATAGCACAAAGCTACTGAATTACAGGTTTAACTTTCTTTTTAAGTAGAAAACACAACTTTGACTGATGATCATTTAGTTCACTCTTCTTTCATATACAAAGAACTGAGTTCAAGACTAAGTAACGGATAAACTGGTTGTTATTACTACAGTTACTTATTTTTGTTTAAAAGCATTACGTCAGCTAACTTCTGATTTTATTTATCTTCCATAGTGTCCCAAATTGTAATCTATTTCACAGAATTCAGAAGAATTTGGAATGAAAAATAAATAACCAGTAAGAACATTTTGCTGCTCATTTATTTTCAGTTCACATAAAATACCAACAACTGAGCCATAAAAGTTCTATGTACATTCTCTGTACATATAAAACTGTTAATGAAAGTACTGGATGTCCCTTCTAGAAAGGAGCTCTTGGGTATTTTTAAAGAATCTAATGCAGCAGATGACAATAATAAAGTTCTTAAAAGAACTTCTATAACCTCACATATCATGATGCACTCCTTCCCTCCAAATGTCATAATGGGACATAAACTCACCTCCACCAAAACTTTCAGAGGATAAAAAGCCCCAAATATAGTGTACTACAGGCATTTCAATAGGTCACTACGGCAGCCCATACAAAAACCCAAACACACATCTATGTTAACTAAGATCCCACCTTTTTGCTTACAGGTTTTTTTTCAGAAATGATTTGAGGAAATACTTTAGGTGGGTCTGGTCCTGTAATTCTGGGAGAGAAATTCTTGGTAGAAAATTTTACAAATAAAACATTTTTAAGCTGAAAAAACTCTTACTATCTTGACTTAAAACCTGCACAATCTTAGCCAGTTACAGTGGAGAAGAAACAACCCGCCAGAGCTCTCCACTAACTTTGCCTGCCAGAGCTCTCCACTAACCTTGCCTGCCATTCTAATAATTCTTCTGGGTTTGTTTTTAGCAACTTTACAGAATAACCAAAATGTGGAATTTGAATACTTTTTATCTAAAAGGACAAAATTACAGCAGTTATAATGAAAACCTTTTTGTTGGTGCTATTTTATGATTTTTGTACAGTGAACAGAGTATTGTCCCAATATTAGTAAGACTACAACTATCAAGCTTATTAGCCATGTAAGTGTTAAAAGGAACATTAGACATTTGATCTGTTTGGAAATAAAGAACAACAACTTTATTACCATGAAAATCACGTTAGACTTTAAATAAATAATTATAACATGTAAATTTAAGAAAAAAAAAAGGCAACAAGAATATTGTACTATTATTCCTAAGCCACATGAAACAGGATACAACTGCAATAGAATGAAGCCAATGGACTAGTCTTCTCACCTGCTGATCACAGTAACATAGTACAACTGTTTTCTCAGGTAACAGCCTGGTGATTGTGCAGCAGAAGAATGATACACACGTTTTAAATTTTGCTTTAAAGTTGATAAAGTCAAGGAGAAAAACAGTTAATAATATAGATATCTTGTACTTACAAGTCTCCTTCATGCACGTCATGGTTGAAGAACACAACTCAATGACGCAAACTGCTGGTTTTCCTACATCCTCTGGAGGCACTGTCAAAATGGAAACCTGCCAAGCAGAAACAACAACTCATGTTAAAAAGCAGAGTAACATGGAGGATAAGGCAATCAACACAGTTCTGAGTAAAGGTGAAAAATATCTGTAGCCAGTTAAATAATTTTGTTTTCTGGTTTCTTAGTAACCATTTGTGCAATAAAACCTGCAGAATTTGAGCACTTAAGAGTTTCTACCCAAGGCAGCAAAGCCACTTTAAGGAATGTCTGCAGCAGCAGAACAGAAAGAAAACCTCACAACTACAGTCCTTTCCAAAGGATGACAGTTGAGAAACCATTGGCAAGAGACTGCAAAATTACTTTTGAACACTGGGCAGAGCACTAGAGCACTGTTAGGTGAGGAGGACTGGATTACTGGACTGCCAGTACCAAGACTTAGGAGGAATACTCCCTCATAACTACATTTTGTAGATCCTATTTAACCTGTAAGAACACAGAAGAGTACAGAAGAAACACTCAACACAGATTAATATCCTTCAAAATTAAAGACTGCCAAGACTAAAGAAGCACAAACATTTAAAGAAGCTCTTAAAGTGTGCAACAAGAACTTCGAGCACTAAAAGTGAATGTTAAAAAAAACCAAAACCCAAACAAATGAACTTGGATCAAAGTTTAGACAAGATAAATTCTTAGCAGTTAACAAAATACTAGGGGCAACAGTTTATTAAAAAGCAAATAAAATGAACTACCTTAAAGGCAGCAGCTTAGAAACTGTTACGATAGAGCAAACCCAACAGGGAAACCCAAGTCACTGAACTAAAATAAAATTAAATTAAAATCCTGATAGTTTTATAGAGACTAATGAATTAAACCATTATCAGCAGAGAGAGCTGACCAAAAAGCTGGATTTAAGCAGAAACAGAAGCATGAACTAAATCCTACCAATGACCAAATATTAATACATACAATTCATAAATAAGTAAGCAATACAAAATTGATACATACCTGCTGCTCAGCATCTGTGTTTAGCACAGACTGGTCCGTAATGAGCACTGCCCTGGAGATCTGCCTACAATTAAATACAACAATTATGGCATTTCACAAAAACTTAAAAAACAGCAATTTGGATTCATAGTTTTGGCATTACCAACCTAAACATAATACTGTGGGAAGGCTATTTAACCATACCATCTTTATGACTATGATTGTTAGTGGGATGTTGCCCTGTTGCTGAAGGAGAAGCACATCTAGAACATAAAAGTAGTATTCTCAGTCACCAAAACAGATAATGGATAAATGATCCAGTGTCATTCTATAAACTAGCTTGAATATCCTTCTCATTTGAAAAAAAACAAATCTTTTATCTGATCAAGATTAATAGCAGCACATTACAGGACTTTTTATGTTCCAAACAACACAGGACACTTAATTTTACGGGGAAATACACTAGGGTGGAGTTCCTGAACTGAAGTTTCTCATCCTCCATTGCCTACAATTGTTTCTGCATCACTACTACTCCAGTTCTGGCAATATCTCATCTGCAGTATTACAAAGGCAAAGGCAAAGGCAGTATATGTACAATGCTTTTGGCAAAGAAAACAAGTATCACAGAAAAGCAGGTCTTTCAATACTTTTCTAAACCTGAACAGATTTAAAGAGGTAACAGCAATAAGCACCTCCACCTTCCGAACACACTTCTACTAAATATGAAATCCCCAACCCACTTAGGTTTTGGACCTTTTTATAAGGAAAAGCAGAATACGATTTAGAGGACAATTTTAAAAACCCCTAAAATGCAAAGTATACAGTTTGCCCTCAAGGGTATACAGAAGCAGAGAAAAACTATGGACAGAATTAAGCTGTACTGCAAAGATAGAGCAGGAAACAACAATCTCTTAAGTTCAATTTACAGGGTACTTTATGCACTATTATTTAAAGAGATTGACTTCCTTTACTGTTTTATTACATACCTGTAACACACATTTGTGCATGTGCTCTCTGAAAGATAACTGTCTTCCACAATAAAATAGTTAGCACTTATTCTTTGTCCAAAATGATCCACAATAGCTTTGCATCTGTTAAAAAAAAACAAGCCAAAACAAACAAAACAAACAAACAAAAAAAAGAAATTTAGGCATAAGGTAACAAAGGCACGTGTAACTTTTCAAAATTGAGTTATACAGCATCTCATTTGTATCTTTCAATAACTTAACTACACATTTCTTTAACATGTGAACCCCTAAACCAAGTTCACTGAAATTGGTAATTAAATCCTAGACTTACACATTCTACCTGGTATATACAGTTTTTTACATGCCATGCCATTGTAGGTAATACCAGAGCATTAATAAATTGGTCACTTTATAACGAAAACTAAATATAAGCTAATAGCACTGGCATTTGATTGCACAGGTGTTCTATTTAATTGTACATATTTTCCTCAAACTGAGACATCACATTTTCAGAAACCCTTACAAGTATGAGAAGTACCTATCCTGATGAATGCTTTTGTTAGCTGAAGTGCAAGCAAAATATGTGCATTACAATTTCTTTCTATAGCTTGCTTCCATAACCTAGGAATCTTTAAGGCTTAAACCTGATTTCTAAAACAAGATTTTAAGGTTTTCTGAAATAGGTGAACATTTACTGTATAAAGCCCATTAGCTTTACTTAACTTTTGCTTGGTGTATGAAAGTTACTACCTTTTTCAATTAAATTCTTCTGAATCAGTATATTTAATATATTTCAGTAGATTTAATATACAGGATTCAAAGCAAAAAATTCTCTCACAGACATTTACACACATGCATAGGGAAAGATCAAAAGAAATGAAAGGATGCTTAAGACAGAGATTCCTTACAGATTTAAGTATTTTATCACAGCACAACATTATTTCTGTATCTGTAAATAGCTGACATGCAAATTATGCCTTATGAATAAACAGCATTTCTGTAACTTTATTAACTCCAGTGATCAAAACAATTTATATAAGCTAGGGATGAGAACCAAATTAGCCAATAGCTTGTGTACACCAGTTGCTTCTATAGTCTGAAATGCAAACTGAAGATGGCTGCACACAATGCTTACAAATGTAAGAGGTTTATGACAATTAAGCACAGTTTTAAAAGTCTTAACTTCTGATGCCGATTTCATAGGAATCTGTAGAATATATATATACCTACATTCAAATTCAACAGATAGCTTGAAAACAGTAATTAAAAGAAGACTAAAAGCCCAAGCGCTGTTTAACTTCAAAGACATCCCATTCTTTGTACAATTTCAATCACATTCTATTCAACATGTGTTTCACTTGTAACTTTAAGAAGTTTTTCTTAATGTTACCCTAAGTGATTTCATTCTCAGGCACTCATTTGAATACTGCAAATAAACAAGGAAGTCAAGCTGCTACAGTGCATTTCTAATTATAACCTCTCTTATTGTTTATGAAACAATTTCCCCTGCCACCCCCCTACACATTATCGAAGGGGAAAGGTTGATTAAATGTCATGTTGCATCACTCAAAGGCAGCAAAGGCAACTACACAGTTTTTATTTTCATGCTAAGTGTTGTTTCCTCTCCTTTGTTCAGGAATAGCTATCACATCCTATGTTTGATAAGATTTTAAACAGAGAGACAGCACTTTTAATTTCAGTCTCCACTTTACTTCAAAGGATGATGCTGAGAAAATTTCTTTCAAGTACTGCTTCCAAATACAGAAAACACTTATGCACTGACATTATCAGGTCTCTGTCATCTGATATGTGTTGCGACAATGAATCATACAGAACCCTCCATTGACCTTCTTTCAATGTGTCTAGATAAAAGGATGAAAATTAGAATCCATCTCCTTGCAGTGCCACGAGTTATAAATGTACTTTATAGGGCTCATTATCCAAACTAATGGACTAAGGGCGACATCCTTGAAATGGACTTACCGGCACTGACAAAGCCAGTATGCAATATTTCAAGAAAGATATGTAAATTACTATGTGTTTGCTATACCTTTTTATTACAGATGTATAAATTTCCATTTATCATCTCTTTTCCATTTTTGAGGCAGAATTATGTAATTAGAAACAGATGTAAAGTGTGATCAACATAAAATGCCTACCATTATTATGAATGGAATCCATATAATTGAAAGTACTTTAAAGTTTATCATATGTACCCAAAAAAAGGGACCTATAATAAACTTGAAGAAAATAAACAACAGAAAGAAAAATAATTAACATGCATTGATGTGCCTTTTCTCAACCTAAGGAATATGACATGGTTTTATTTTCTAACAGAGCATCAGAGTTCTATCACGAGCACAGGATGTTCTGCGTATGCTTTAAATGGCAGACCTCATCTGGTACAATAGGTAAAAAAAAAAAGATGACATTTTCAAGTAGATTACCAAAATCTTAAAATAGGTACATCTAAAAGCTTCTCTACTTTCACACAGTCTTCTCTACATCTTACAAAAAAGATTATAGCAAAACAATAAAAATAATTGTGTAGTTGGGGAAAAAAAATAATCTACTGTTCTCTGCATATACAGTTATGGGTAGCAAAAAAGTGCAAAAGAAATTAAACTAGATATTGAATGGGGTTTTATTTTCCTTCTGCTGAAGAGAGTGTTAGCCACATCTAGAAACGAGCTGCAATAAAATCGGGCAATGTTTAAGGACCTCCTATTAAGCTCTAAACTATCAACAAAAAGTTTGGAATAAAATCAAGGCTATCACTCCAAGTACAAATTTTCTTTTTCTGCTTGTACTAAAGGAAGAATATTAAAAGTAATTAAAAAATAACTGCACCAACATACTGATGATGTCTGGAAGCCTATGGAAGATGCTTATAAAATGGTAATGAATATTGTGTAATTTGGCTACATTTCTACTGTTGGGAGTTGAACCTATTTGTAACGAAGGGAAGATGCCTCTGAAACTACAGCAGCAGCTGTAATGACAACGAGATATGAATTTCTCTATTGCCAATTACTATTAATGGCCTGTTGACTCAAAAGCTCAGTAACTCATAAATACCCTCATTAACAATTTGATAGCTGATTTTTATTAGGCAAAACAGTCAAGCCCAAAGTCAAAGAGGAAATCAGAGCTGGTGCAAGAAGGAAATCCCCAGTAACGAAAAAGATAACAGGAAGAAGGAAAAAGTAGGGAAAGTAAGAGCAAAGATCTTAGCAACAAACTGGACAGCTTGCTATGTAATACTCTTAAGACTTAGCAAGAAAAAGCAGTACTGCATTCAGGTGAGAGAAAAGAAAAATAAGAGAATATAACTGAATAAAACCATATATATACAGCTGGGTCAAAGAAACTCAGCTTTTTGAGTGACACGTTTGCTATGGTGAAGATAATGTTTAGGACTTAAAAAAATTATTAGGGAAAAATGAGAACATTATACAACTTTAACTGCAGAAAATACTTTTTTTTTAAAACATATTTTGACATATGCTGTGTTATTTGCATTATCTCAAAGAAGTCTGATACTTCTACACATTTTTGTTTGGTTCGTTACTTTTATTCTGATGTAGAATGCTTCTTGGCAAAATACCTGCTTTCAAACTACGTGAGACATAAAAAGAGCCAACAGCAGCAGGCAGGTGGCTCCAAGGAACCTAGGTGACTAAACTTGGGAAACTGGGTGTGCTGTGCTTCTTCATATTCAGCATCAATCATGTCTTTATTAAAAGGGCTTTTTTTTTTTTTTTGAATAATGAAAGTCTGGTAAAGTCTTTTAAGAATATTTTAGTAATTCTGCATCTCAAAAACTTATCCTTCAGTTTTCACTGAAAACGGCAGAAATAAAGCACTAAAGCAGCCCAATAACTAAAAAAGACACTTGAAAGGCAACTGGAACCCTGAGGAACTTAGTGGGTCTGAAACATAAAAAGCAGGATAAAAGAAAAGCAGCACTCCCTGCTTTATGGAATACATATAAGCTTAACAAAGAAAACATTAATTTCAGAGGTCTTCAGAATGTGCAACAGAAGCTGCAAACTGGGGCAACCAACACCACCGGTGAGTTAAGGTCTCCCTAGCGTGGTGTTTGGAAGTTGCTAACAACAATAAGCTTTGTCCCTCTGAAAGAACAAGTTGACTATTTAAGTGTATTTGTAAAATAAAGATGCCTACAGTAAAATGTCAAATACTACTGTTAAAATAAAGTACAGAGTTTATGAAAAGGGCATAATTTCATTTGTGTGTAAGTCATGCACTTAACCAACAACATTTGCACCTCAAAGTCTAGAACTGTGCAATGAACTCCAGAAACTTAAGGAACTGACAAAGATCAAATCTGTTGCTTGACCATGTCTTAACAAATCAAGCTACAAGTACCATGCTCAAAGAATCAAAGAGCACTGTAACTGGAAAGTAAACACATTACCCTGGTTATTTAATTGTTAATTTTCCTAATAAAATGTTACCACGTATTTTCCAGCTTAATTTAAAAAAAATTCTACAGAATGTTTTGAATTTTTCTAATTTAGAAATTAAGCTTGAAACAGACTTAAGCCAGCTGAAGTCTCCAGTTAGACTAATAACTGACTGAACGTATACAACAGAAACCGTGACAATTTACAGAGGTGTGAAAAATGCCACTATGGAAAAAACTATGGGTTGATTTTTCTTAGCTCAACTTTAAACCTGCCTACAGGCCTGATATTGTTGTAAAAGAATTTATCCTAGGATAAGAGGGCAGCATAGTTTATGACAACAATCTACCTAAAAACTCATTAAAGTCTTTTCTCTTGGAGTGACATGCATTATCAGCAAAGATTAATCTGATGAGTCCTTAGGTGAGCTCCATTTTTAAAAATGCAATAACAGAGGGCTTTGTTGTCATCTGATGAAAATCAATTAGAGTAGGTAAGGCCACAAGGAAAACTAACATCACTCATCACCAGCCCCCCGGCAGCTGAAATGATTTGTCTTCCAAGCTTGGGCGATCAGGAGCTGTAGTAATATCACAGGGAAATTAATTTAGTTTCTATATTCTAGACCCACTTTCCTTGTTCTGGAGGACCTATACACAAATTACTTTTAATCAAGGTTGATGTGTTATTAATACCAAGGAGGATCTTTGAAGAATCATTTTTTTTTAAACTGACTTAACACATTTTTCACCTGTATTTTGTATATAAACAGAAGGTTACTTATATTACCCTTACCGTCCAGATTCTTTGTCCACTACAAGGCACTGCACAGAATGGCGAAGACAATAGATACCACCAAATACAGCACACAACCTGGAAACATATTGGGGGGGGTGGGGGGTGGAAAAACAAACGTTACTCCTAATAATGACCAATTGTAATCAGTGTGTGTCATAAGCATGGCAAAGTACCGTGCATGTTGTAGTACATTTTCAATGATGTCTTAATCTCTGACTCAGACAATCAAAACCAATCAAAATAAAGAATGTTCTATAGTTTTTCTAAAGGATATGTTGTTAACTTCTCTTTTATTAGCATCTATCTTATTCCTATGAATAACTACATTAGCTTGAACACTCATTCTGTTACCATCTTCAGCCATTCGAATGGGAAAGCACCTATTTACTAACAATGCACAGGGTATCTACTGATATTCTGCCCAAGCTGTACTGCACATGCTGTAAAATAAGAAAATAAGAACACATGATAACCTTCCCAACCTCTTACTAGAAGTACTAGTACTAGAAGTACTTTTGTACTCTTACAAAACTCTTACATCAGAACTTCATTAACTAGCAGCAGCTCAGATTCTGAGGGCACTGAGAAGTGCCACAGACTTCTTCCAACCTAAAGATGACCTCTTACAAATATACCATGATATTGTTGCTTAAGATATTCTGTGTCTAGACTGACAATAAAAAAATTAATCCTAAATTAAAACAGGACCCCTGTTGACAGGTCAGTTTTCCAAAGCTAAAGGTTGCCAAGGTATTTCGCAGTTTTCCACTTACAACCAAAACCCAACACCTAAACCAAAGAAAATTAATGCTACCCAAACATGAAGCCGGTATTGCAACTCACCTGTTTGTAAATGCTAAGAAGATTCAGAATTTAAATAAACTAGATAACGACATTTAAATATGGGGGACATGTGAAGTCAGACCACAGCAAAATTTCATCACTAGCCAGGCTGTTTCATCACCTGTTTGTACGTATCTCTGGCTAGAACTTGTTACCAGATGATCCTTCCTATGCACAAAGCCTGAAACTGCTCTGCAGTGAGGCTGCACAGTAGAAGTCCAGTTGGTTTGGTGATAAACATGATCCCAGGTTAATCCCTGCATCTTGACTTCCTGTATCTGCCAAAAGCCAAGCTTAGTGTCTGGGGATTACTTTTCTATGATTCTATGATGTGACACAAGGTAAATTAATTCACAAAAACCAGAAATTTAGTTTTTGCCATGTAGTGCCTGAAGTTTTTTACTGGACCCACATTAACACTGAGATGACTGTGATATCACTGGTTTTAACATATTTTTAATTCTAGCTCCTGAAAGGTTTTAATATAACCCCACATTCTTCAAAATCCTGTCAAGCCAATATAAAGAACCAATATTCTTTTTATTAGGTATTTAAAAAAAACCTCTTTAAACTTCCTGTGACACCACTATAATGCAGAGAAGGTAGAGATTGTCAAGCACAAAGCTTTCATGATTAGGTGTGAATTAAGATAAACTCCCGTCAGCTTTTTATTTACAGTGCATTGTTTCTGAAGCATTCCTATTATAAGAGTAATACAAGATGGAGGATGAAGTTTTCTAGGACTTGGTGTGACAAATGGCAAACCAGCAGAACATTTTACAATATATTTCTCAAATTACGTTAAAAAAGAAATACTCTATTTACTCCAGTCAGCATGGAAATTATGTAGTGGAAAAAGGTAAAGAAAAAAGGTGGGGCAGATGTGCCTGAACCCTTACAATATGATTTCAGGTTTGGACTGTTTGCAACATCTGATCTCTCTCGTGAATCTTTAATGTATTTTGTTATTTGGATCAATCAGCTATCCCTGACCTCCTCTCCTGTACGCTGAAGAGAAAGAACAAACAAATAACTGGCATACTGACACAAACCGCATACCTTTTCTCAGAGAGGACAGCTCTATCAGAGACAACAGTCAAATGCTACCAACTGCCATTTGACAATTTGTCCTACAAATTAAACACACCTGTGTTCTTCTTGTGATCCCTGTTATTCAAAAGTAAATAGCCTCTAGTGACTAATCACAAAGCAGTCTGTAGCACATTCAGTGCAGTGACACTGTTCCGTCTCACCATGTCAGAGATGGAAACTGAGTTTTTCAGAGTTCCTGTTATTCAGCCAAGCTACGGTGTGACCCAGCTACATGATGTGAAGCTCACAGATGGAAGGACAGAGCTGAAACTGGGAGGGCCTAAAAATCACAGATCCTACCTGCTGTTTCATTACCAGGGACTGCTTAGACATTGTATGTAAAATGTGTAATTCTGTTTATCTTTTATTATAGTTTACACTGTAATTAAACAGATTAGTGTGGCTACATTTCTAATACCTGCCTAGTATTAGCTAGGTGTCAGGCTAGTCAAAGCAAACCATCAATGTGAGAAAGGCAGGCTGGTTTGGTGGAACATAGCTCTCCCAGCTGCCTCAGATGATAGCAGGATTTTCCTGGTTTATTGAGAGCTGGTTTTTTTTTGTTTGTTTGTTTGGGTTTTTTTTTTTTTTTTGTTTTTTAAATTTTATTTTGAAGAACTTTCGTTATCCGTTTTATAGATGATGAACTTGAAAATACAACTTTCATTTGTGAACCTAAAACGGAACCCATATTGGCATTCTAAAGTCCTACTATATATTTCAAAGACAGCATCGTAATACCTTTTAAACTGCATGAATTATACAGCATGGCAAAAAGCTGAAGTGTGTTACCAACTCACATCTCTGGAACTGCACTGCAAAAGGCAGCACCCCAAGGAAAGCTCATCAGTATCATACAACTGGCTGAATCAGATTATCTGGCTCCCCAGAAATACCTCCTTTACCCATGCAAAAGCAGGGAGAATTTACACCATGTTGAATCCAGGCCTTGGTTTTCTGAAGACTGTTGATGACAACACAAAGGTTGAAGAATTATTACAGAGCTTTGAGCTCTGAGCTTATTATCTCTAATGCTGCAATCAATGGCTTCTTGCCTGACAAAGCATGTATTAGGCTCTTTCAAACCAACTCAGATGAATTTATCTCATACGTCGTATGTAAGAATACCACTATTAACTTAACTAGAACTGAGATTCTTCTGTTAGAAACTATAAATTATATTTTTCCTTTGACTTCAACCAGTTAGGGGTTTTTAATATATGCACTTTATTTTTCTAGTGTGCTTTGAAAGAACTTTGCTGCTTGGCTGCACAAAAATGTGAATTACTTATTTTCAAGAGTAGCCTGCTATCCAGTGGACGAGGGCATGACCTGTTTTGAGAGTAGGCCAGCAGAAAACTTCTCTTTTCAAATGAAAATGGAAAGGAATTTTGATTGTGTTGTGTTTAACAATTACAAAGAGCCAAAATACCTATTAAAATAGCCTAGCATGAAAAATTACATGATTAGAAAGAACTTGCCAAAAATTATTTAAATATAGAAACAGAAATATTAAACTCAATGGCATCCTGATAATTTATGGTAAAGTAAAATCATTGTGCTAACATTACGTTCATACAATAGGCTATTCAAGACGATTTGACTGTACTTCAAGTACAAGGCAACTCTTTGATACCATTAACCCTAAATGACAGACATTTAAACTGATATTACTCTAATTAACTGGCGACTGCCCACACTAATAATTCAAGTTTTGCTGAAAGATAGCAACAAAACTGTACTCCACTTCAACTTTGCCCTGGTGACATCAAATCACATTACAGCTAAATTAACAGTTGTGAAAATTTTTGGCCTGGTAGCCCTCCATAATGCACAGTCTTTAAATGCCATTTCAGTTCCCATCAAGGCAGGAATCAGTAGTTGTAATTTTTAATACAGCTGTGAAACAATAGGACATATGAAAAGCTGAATTTTTGACAGCATATTCACAGTGATTTATGAGTTTGTATATAATTTGATTATTCTATTAATTTTACTGATTACTGATTCAGCTAATACAGTGAAGGTCACCTACAAAATAAATCTTCATTACATTTCACAGAAAGTAACTGCCTCCAACTAGTTGTTTTCTTTAATTAAACACTAATGTAACAAGAGAGAAAATAAGCTTCAGGGTTGCTGCATCTGTTGATACAAGAGGAGTTTACTGCTTTGATGTAATGCTCTCCAATATTAATTGAACAAAAATAGAATGTCTCTCCTTCTGACATCTTGATTTTCAATACAGATACTATGAACACCCTCAAATTCCAGACTTATCCATTGCTCATTCTGAAGCTATATAAAAGAACTGTAAAGCCATATCACAGCTTCACACCAAACCCCTAGTTTTTTATTTCTATCATATAGTTTGTCTTCTAATTTTTTAAAACTTATGGAGTAATTAAGAAATTAAATATTTTTTCCTGAACCGTACAGTCTTCTATAACAAAATCTACTTAAAGATGAATTCTGCATGTACAGCACAGCAAGCTTTGGAGAAAGATCAAAGAGAAACATGCCAAGTGCTGAATTAATGGATTGTCCTCTTTCAATTTATTTTTACCCACAGAGCAAGCTGTGACCTGGTTCTTATGTTAAATCCCGTGTTTCCTGGCAGTTCTGTAGAACTTCAGCATTTCCTACAATATTGTTCTATGTTCTAAAAAACATTATCAAGTAGCATACAGACACATCAAATAAACAAAATGGCTGCAGTTAAAAGTATAGTTTTTCCCAGCACAGACATTCCACAAAAAAGCCAAACCCAGTATAAGCACACACCCAGATGAAGACAAAAATCCCCCTACAAAGCAAACACAACCAAAGAACAACACTGAAGAGATGAGATAATAATTGACATGAACCAGAACTGTCCTCTCATTTGGAGAACTATGTGCTCAAAGAATTACGTTCAAAAAACTATGCTCAAAGAAGAGTCAAACACACTGACTTTTTCCTGAAGACTGTGTTCAGCATTCCTGTGAAATTCAAGAAGTCCTAAAAGTTTACAGAGAATCATCCCCATTTCTAAATCCAGTTAGCAAAACGACAGTTTTAAAACTGTCAGAAAGTCCCTGCACAGTTATCAAACAGAAATTAGTTAATTTCGAAAAGAGTATTTGGCAGGAACTACAATTTTTATGCTTGTAGTCATACAGCAAGGTAATTTCTTTCACCAGATCTTCTGTTTAACATGGTAAGACACAAGCACTGTGACTGGGAAATGCTTCAGAAAGCGTTGCTGTAATGGTAAAGCTCCCAGTCAAAACACCAGGGGGGGAGAACTAACATATTTGCTAATTTCAGCAAACTCTTTTAATACAGAAAGACGCAGCAGGCAGGAATGGCGACAGCTTCAGGAGGAAATGCCACAGCTGAGACAGGGATTGGGGAAAAGAAAACAAACAAAAAAAGTAGGCCAGTCAAATGTCATTTTATAGCCAATTCAGTATTCTGTATTTTTTTCTAGTGATTCAAAAAACCAAATTTCATTTTAAAACTAAGAAATAGCTTCTTTTTGTTGTATGTGATTTAGGCATATATAGATATATATATTTCTATATATAGAAATGTACACATACTGTGAAGAATTCTAGTAGAGCATATAGTTGACAATAAAACAGGTAACAAGATAAGACCTGGTGTACCTGATTTCTCTTTAGAACGCTAAACTCAAGTATCTGAGTAACGTACCAACTTCCTGCTTGCCCCATGATGCATCAGACACTCTGTGCACTTTTTTCCGTCATTACAAAACAGGGATAATTTAAGTCTACTTCAGAGTCAGGATTATTCATTGTTCATGGCATCAGAGTGGCCAAATCTGACTGAAGTGCAACTATTCCAAAAGTTTTAATGTTTGGGTTCCTATTATGTGACCTGAAAGTTTAGGGCTTTGGCAAGTCAACGCTGCTTTTTATAGCTCAAGATTCCAATTCTGTTTGCTGAAACTCAAAAGTTAGAAGACATTGCAATAAAAAGCTTAATTCATATACGTTTTTATGTTCCTAGACTTCCAGTCTCACTTCATGCAAAGGTAGATTTATTAAGTTGTTTCTAAAACCTGAGAAAGTTTTGCTGACAAAAGTGAGACCGTGTTTAAGTTCCATTTTCACTTGACAAACTGTTAGTAATTTAAGCAACTGCAGTATTAGCAAGCTCAGTACTAACACAAGAGCCATATTACTAACGACTCTTGTAGAGTCTCTGAACAGCTCTTCTAAGAGTGGTGAAAAAGTAGTTTTGGTTGCAGACATTAATAAATTCCTAAACCAACCAACTAACCACCTTGAAACTCATTAACACCACACAAATTGTCTGTAATTATGTGCTCATCAGCTATCGTCTTCTACAAGTGTTCAACTACAGAACTCATTTCCCATCTTGCCCATTCAAAATAACCACAGAACAAAAATCCTCGTTTAAGAAATATTGAAGCTGCATAAATGTAATAACTACAAGAACAAGCGCTAACACATACATGCATGGTATTTTACAAAAATCTGCTTTAGAATAGCAGATATTTAGCTTAATGTCATTTCTGAAGCACAAATGCGGTTCTGAAGCACAGCAGTGACTGAACAGAAGAGTTCTGGTTCAACACAGGCTACATGAGAACACGGCCATTTCGGCTGCTGCTTGTCTGCAAGTTTAACACAGGCTGTTCAGCTGCTAAATCGGCAGCTGTGACATTCCTTTTTCTGCTGTATCCTTACTTTTTGCAGGACAAGTTTTAGAAGAAATATTTGACAGATCAGACCTGCAATTCTCAAGAGAGCATAACAACCCGTCCTACTTCAGTTTCTTGTTGGCTCCTACTTTCTAATGAATAAGAAAAAAAGATGCTAAGTTCCTGTGAGGTACACAGGGATGAGAGACCCTTGAGAACAATCCTCTCTACAACAGGAAACTAAAGAAACTCTACAGGGGGAATGCATTTAGCATACAAGGATTTTGAAAGCAGTATTTTGCAAAAGATTAATCTAATTTCCTGTTTTATGAAAAAAGAAATTATATGTGACATCCTACAACTTGGAACACTTAGAAGGGAGAAAATCTGTGTGTGCAGAAAAGAGATCTTCCAATGCTGATTAAAGAAAAACCCAAGTCTAACCACAAACTCTTGATGGCTCGATTACTGCACGGTAACAGGCCTCTTGATAAAATACATTAAAAAAAAAATCAGCTTTGTGTTAAATTTTAGATTTCCTCTCCTGAACACAACTGCTCTTTCCAGAAGCATTCTGTGGTGTTTTGCTTGTTTGCTGGTTAAAAAAATAAAAGAGCAATGGCAGAAATTACACAAGATACAAAAGATACAATGGCAGAAATTACATAAACAGTTTTCAGGATAGTTTTCTTAGTAAATCTTACATTAAGAATCATTCTCTGGGATGCTAAACTCAAAACAGTTGAAGCTGTTCCTTGTATAACGTCAGTTGGCTGCAATTACGCAACAGCTTTGCCCTCAAAGAGGAGCTTGGATGATCATTACCATAGGGCAGAAACACAAAAAAGAGTGACTAGAAACCAGTTACCAAGCATTAGCTCATCTGTAAAATCCACTTACGTATTTTCTGCCTCAAGAGAATTCAAGCTATCTTAACCCTCAATGAAATTCAAGGACTGTTTTACTAATTCTGTAATGTTTTGGGACCTACCTTTCTCTGCCTTCTAGTTTAACGAGAAAGGACTCCGTTACATTACATTTGCATTTACATCCCAGATCTGCTTCAGTAATAAACATTCATGTCATTTCCATAGATCTCCTGATAATGCTGTAACATATTTGTATGTCCTAGTCATTATTCTCAGGAAGAATACATAAGCCAGAATCTGCACATCCCCATGTAAGCAGTGATTTATTTATTAGAAGACTTAAGAGATAATACTAAATAATGCGTTAGATACACACAATTCCTTCTAAATTATTAAATCAACTACAGAAATATCATCTCACTTAAGCATTTGTATTTTGTGCTCTTAAGTTCCAAGTATGTTTGTAAAATGAAACAAGACTGATCAAGAATGGGAGTAGGACAATGTAAGTTATTCTCAGCCTTTTTAATACATAATGTTACATATATTTTTCCCATGCCACAGCACGTATTCTAACCACTATAATACAATTTCTTATCTGAAAACTTCCATGCCTAGTTAGGGATCTGAAATCAATATACTTCGACAACATTCTATGATTCATGTGAATGTATCATGTGATATATTCTACTGGTTGAAGGCCTTCACAAAGCATGCACTTCTGAAAAGCGCCGTATTTCTAGTCAGTGAAATAATGAGTAGAAAAGCTCCTCATATTTGTAAACACTTTTTTTAAACAAATTACTGACAAACACCTCACTGAGAAGATAAAATCGAGAGGTATTTTCAAAGTTTCATAACTTACAATGCATTTCACAACAAAGGTTATTTCCAAATTAAAAGTCTTTGCCTGTCAAATTCTGAGAAATAATGCGGGCAAGGACACAAAAGCATTCCATAGCTTTATTAACGACAAGGCTCACTGATCTGTGAATAACCTGAAAAAAAAAGATTATTGAGTTACTTTAGCAATCTATCCATCCATCACTAGTGAACAGGTCTCAGAATGATGGATTATCTCACTTCCCTGATGTTTATCCCAAGAAAGAGTTTCTCCTTAGAGGAAAAAACAAACAACTGATCCCACAAACAATCACACTAACTAGCTTACCCATTCTGCATTCATCTGCCAACAGTGAAGAGAAATACATCAAGTTTGTCTTAAAAAAGCTAAACTACATGAAAAGTTTTATTATTTCACTGAAGTGCCATTGAAAACAATTAAAAGGAAAGCAGCACTGCAGCTACTCAGACTACTCAGTATTTTAGTGAAAACCAGGTTAAGCTGACAATTGTCAGTAATATCAAATTAAGTTTTTGGCTCCAAAGATAGAGATATACGAATACAAAAATACGTATTTTGAAATGCAGGACTCAACTCACATCGCAGATACAGCCTATGTTTTTTAAATCACCTGCAATTCTTTTACACTTGCACAGAATTGCATACATGCTAAGACTCAGATCTGTCCTATCTGATTGTCACAAGGAATCACAATTGAATTTCTCATTAATATGCCAATTCATACAATTTACATACAGACAAGTTATACATATTGCTTTACTTATTGTAGAGACATGATACTTATGTATAGGTTCAAATGAAATGAAATTCTAAGTGCTTATTACAGTCAGGTTTCCTGAAGTCCAGCTTTCATTTCAGAACACTAAAACCTTCCTAGAGATTGTAACAGGAACATAATTGGAAATGTTGAAGTACCTGAGACTACCTCAGAAGCTTTGACATTTGTATGAGATAATAGCTCAAATATAAGGGTAAAAACTGATTATTCATTTTTGAAATATATACAGGAACCTTCCAAAACAAGTCATATGATCCATCATATCTCACCTGGAATCTCAATCTTCTTGTAAATATAGGGACCAAAAGAGAACTGTCTCAAATCAGAGCCTTCCTCCATCATAAAATTACTACTGCCACTGCCACTGACACAAAAAAGACTAATTTCAGCTAGAATCTGTAACAACTACTTAAAAAAAGTTTTACTGTCCACCAAATACATACACTACGTACAATTTCAAAGCCTATTTATAGGAAATGCAAGTCATTAACTGACTACCCATAAAAGATAGTGAATCACCAATTCCTACAGCAAAGCACCTGAATTGATTCTACTACCTCAGCACCTATTATCATGGCCACATGTCAATTCTTGGATGAGTCTCAACAAAAACGAAAAAGACATGATGTGTCTGTCACCTCTTAGAGCCTTTATGAGATGGCAGACAGCACAGAGTCTCCAAATCCCTCCAAAACATCAAATGGGAAAAACTAGATTACTGCTTCTCAAAAAGTCTTGCTTCCCTTTGGATGCTCATACTTGCAAGAGCCCAGAAAAAAGAATCTGAAACCAAATTGAAGAGAAATGATGCACAGTCCCCCCCTCCAAAAAAATTCAGTGTTCATAAAGCAACCACAGAGAAAAATCACAGAAGAAAGACCACAATCTTGAACTGACTTCAACTATCATCCATTAAAAAATCCACTGGACACAGGTGAAGAGAATCATGACTCAAAGCTTCCAGAAAAACTTCTCAATGCAAAACTGAAAATAAAGGGCGCATTTTACTGAGGTGAAAAGTAAAAGTGAACTTTATGAAACAATATTTGGAAAATAGCACTTCCAAAGACTCCTCAAAAGCATTAAAAAAATAATAATCTTACAGCTTTTGCATCTGAAAAATCAGAAGAAAGGAGATTCAGGTTACATTAGGGGGAAAATTTGGAAGCTGTCAGTTTTAACATTTAACTCCTATATAAAAAAAATATTTGGGATATTCCCTAATGTTTTCTAAAACCAGAAAAAAACCCATCAAAATCACACTAACTATTGTAAATGTTGTATCACTGAGACTTCAGCATTTTCAATGATGCCCAATCATAGTTTTTCTTTAGTGACATTTTTGTCAAGAAAATGAAAGCTGCATTACAGATTTACAACAAACATGCTAACAGCAGAGCGCAAAACATACACTGATTTGCCTCGATGCTTTACATATTGAAGTTCAGGTATCTCATATTTACCATACCAAATGTAAAGGCTTGCTTTGATGTTCCTCAAGAATAACCTATTACTATAATTATTTTTACTAAGCATACTTCTGTTACTTCATTAGACAGGAAGAGACGTAACAGTTTCATACCAAGAAGTCTGAACCAAAAGAAGCTGTTATACAAGCCCGTAAAGTTTAGCTGCTTGTCAGCTCAGAACAGTGTGAGGCTTCCAATGACCTTCCTTGTACCACGAATCCAATTTATGGAGACAGAAATCTCGCATCTGTACCTCGGCATATTGGGTGGTACATTACAGTGATATAAAAGTTTAATTTTCTCTCCTAAACCATACCTGTTTAAGCCAATAAAGAACTAACACAGCTTTTACTCACTCAAGTGTCGTCAGTAGTTATAAAATGTTGTACTGTTTATGCAGAATTCATTTAGAATGCAAGGATATGACTTACAAATGTCTTTGACTCATTCACATAAATATGCATGTATGCCATTTATAACAGTAGCCTTGATGAGAACACACAGTGTAACTGGCTGCAAGAAACGCTTAAGAGGTTTACATTAAAACAGAATATAGAACGGTGGTTAGAAATCACAGAACAGGTGACACCTTACTCTGATAACCTGGTGATAAAAACTGTAGGGTATGATGTATAGGTTGTGGCATTACCACTTTACTATACAGTCTGAACATCTGAATATCTGTTCGGATACTGCTCAGTTTTAGCAAGACAGAATACCTAAAGCAGACCACATATAAAAATTCTAATTAATCTCAAAAATAATTGGTTTTAGGTGAACAATTCAGAATGCAATCACAAAGACATTCAGACTTTATTTTGTATCCAAATGTTTTTAATACATACCATTTAAAAGTATAATCACCTTTTGCCTTTACAGAGTAATTTGCTTCAACTATTAAGACACAGTCCTTATTGGAAGACTTACAATTTAGCAAAACACAACCCTGAAATGCAGCAATCAATGGACATAAATAGAGAGTTCATGCCATCTGAAAAATTCCTGTGATCACAGAATCACAGAATGGTTTGGAAAGGACCTTATGGTCATCCAGTTCCAACCCCCTGCTATGGGCAGGGACACCTCGCACTATGCCATGTTGCCCACGGCTCTGTCCAACCTGGCCTTGAACACTGCCAGAATGATTTTCTGATAAGATTATTTACAAGGCTTCTAGACACCACGTTTGCCAACTTGAAATATATTGCTACTACAGATCAGAAAACTGCACATGCTGGCTATTATACATAACAAAGTTAAGAGGCTTACAAGAATGCAAGAAAAATTAAATTGAGAAGAACCTACAGGGGAAAAAAAGTAACTAAACCCCTATTTTTCATTTTAATTATTAAATCTACTTTTTTCCCCAGATACTTAAGTCAAAGAGGTTTAACTGCAAAACTTGTGTCTCTAGTAGTATTTTGATGTATTCACCTGCCATGTACAGGTACCTGGTCCCACATGAAGACCTATGGACACAGAAAGACATCATAAAAACCTACAAACACAAGTTCTATTGCATGACTGTGTCCAAAGTACTTACCTAAAACAATTACTGTCCATAAATTTTCTGTCTGAACACCTAATTACATAGGTTCACATTTTTTAAAATCTTCACAGAGTTTAAGGTAGAGATGACAAAAGATGCTACATAGCATTTCTAGTCAATGCAGCACAGAACAATGCCTTGCTGTCTAATGATCAAAGCAAAGCATTAGATAACCTACATATAAACATCATATAGGCCTTCATTTGTTGCTAAGTCTGAATAAGACCTTGCACAACACAGCTGGCTGCTGGTGCCGACCAGTTACTCTGTAGATACCTTCCACAAACTCTGACAATTATTCCAGAATGTTTCTATCAGCATATAATTGCATCCATCCTATACACTGACAAACAGGCTCAAGCTGCTGAGGCCACCGTTCTAGCAGTAATTTAAGTACTGTTACAGAGAAGAAAAACAGAATCCATCACGCAGACAAGACAGGAAGATAATGTCCAACAGCGTGCTGTAAACCAGAATTCCTGAATAGTAGCACAGACGTAAAAAGCAGAAGTTGTCCACCAACAAAGAACAAAGCAGGTAAGACTTGGCACTGATATTTAAATGAACGATATACAAATATATCACTCAGACAACAAAGTGGCCTCACCATGCAATACTGCTTCTTTTAAATAGAGCTAATGTTTATTTCAGACTTACAGGTTACTACATTAAAAACCCACACAGAGCAGATGGAAAGGCTGCTTGCCAGCAAAAGAAAAGATTAAAAAACCCCTCAGCCTTTTAAAAACCAGTTGAACTGTTGGAAACAACTGAAAATTAAAACCACCCACCCTCTGCACATGTATCCTTAATGGTCCCCAAAAGCATCCATCAAGAACTCCTCTTCTAGAACTCCAGTCCCTAGCATACCTCAGGAACCACACTGAAGACTACATTACCACTGCCCACAGTTCAAGTAGAGTTGATCTTGTTTTATCCTGGAGTCAATACAGGGTTTTTGGTTTAATTACTTTCTAGGGCTGAACTAATAGAGAAATATGGCTGCTGTTTAAGATGTTGGAGTGTAAAACTACAGCATGAATATGGTTCAGTGTAATAAGGCTTCATTATATCTTATATGCTGTTCAGTATGTCATAGGTGGGAGCTTGTGGTCTACAAAATGATGCCAAGAGGATAAGACATGATTTCACATCAGTTGCCCTGTTTGTATAAGTCTGTGACATAACAAAGGTGAAAGGATTACATAACTTTATTTAATAATAAATAAACTGGACACATGGCCTAATTTCACTTCTTTCTGAAAAATCCCGTTCATTATTAAAATGTCAGATGCGCCCTCAGCATTGGTTAGTGACACAAACTGAAAATATGTATCCTCCTGTAACTTCAGGAAGACTAAACCACAAATTTCCTCAGTCTACCAAAATGAACAGGGATCCTTTGGGACAAACATGGCACTGAGTCTCCTCTGTCAGTTTTAAAAAGGGATAGCTATGCACGAGTTAAATTATCTCCTCCTCATTTCGTAGTACTTCTTACCATAGGCAGCCACCACAACAGCCAGCAATGAAAAGTTACATTTGGAATGCAATCATAGAACCGCAGGATTTCTTAGGTTGTGGTTGGAAAAGAGCTTTAAGATCATCAAGCCCAGCCATTCGGCCAGCACTGCCAAGTCCACCACAACATAAGCCAACACTCTGAAGTACAAAAGGTATTAAGAAAAAGTTACACAAATTATGCATCACTAGGAGTTTAGAGGTAGTGTACCTCATGAAAATAAAGGATTCTAGCATTTCCAGACATCACAGTAGCAGCATTTCCAACTTATTTTTTAATTTTTGCCTTTTTCTGAGGTGGGGAATTTCACATCCAATGAAGATGTAAAGCAAATAAAACCAACAGGAAATTGTTAACAGGATGACTCCTATTGAATGATATCTATTGGCATCAGGGTTTCATTTTGGAAGACAGTCATTAGAAAAGTGAAGCTTACCTACAGAAGCACTGTGGGATCTCTCCTTGACCATACAGTGGAAACAAAAATGGTGTATTGCCATAGCGGCCAAGGCACTGAAGAAACTTTTTTGTTGCCTGAAGACCTTCAAGAGTGCTGCAATCAGTCTCTGAAACCATTGCAATAGAGTGAAGAATGAAGTGCTGCAAACTCGGTGTTAACTTCCGTGTTCTTAAGAACTCAGCAAATGTACTGTTCTCGTAGTCTGAGGAAAGAGTAAATTTAGGTAAAGGGTACAATATTTGTTTTTTTTTTCATATGCTTAAACCTAAACAAGCACATTTGTATTTAAATTAACAAAAGCAAATGAGTTTTTCAACAAGCGTCTTGCTGAAAATGGATAATCCAAGTCAATGGCAGTTAAAAAAACATCTACTCCCAGAAAGTGACTTTTCTCAGAAGACAGAAATATCACTCCATTAAAATATTTCAAACCAATGCAAAAGCATTGTACAGGTGTCCAACAGTCTAGAAAGCAAACTCCAAATACGGCTTCAATCATTCATTATGTTAGACTTACCTAAACCCACTTCTCAATTGTGTGAGGAAAGTGAGCAACTGCGAACAAAAATCCATTCACGTGCCTTGGGATGCTCTTTCCTGTAAATTACCCAAAATATCCAACCTGAATGGCACCCATTCAAGAACAGTATCCATACTGACACGGTGTGCAGAGAAGCCATTCACATGGTGTCTTAACCCACAGATGAGAAGGCACAGTATTTATTTCAAATCGATGACTTGCAACAAACAAGTCTGGATGGCACACAAAGATGACAGGGATAAGGAGCCATATCTCCCTTAAAATGAATACTATTGCTGACACATTTTGAAATTCCAAGAAACACTAGTCTTTCAGGAACGCTTAATGCAAGTGTTGCATGTCACTGATATATCTCTGAAAAACACTCATTATGCTAATAACTAAATTATCCCCTCCCCTCCCAGGAAAAGACTGCATTCAAGCAACATCATACTTTCACATTACTCAGAAATCTGCTCATAAGCTTATTTCACTCATGGATAAGCTGACAGGTAAGACTTCCATCGATGCTGAAACTGGTATTATTAGCTACATATTCGTTTAAGATTCAACTACTGTTTTATTACAAATATATCTTATTACCCTTTCTGCAGCCATACAGCAAGTCATAAAATGAGAGGGTTTTTTTGTTCCAGCATTCTAAAAAAAACTCTCAAGCTTTTCCTCACTTCAGACTTCTTATATAACTCCAAATTTTACAGAAAAAAAAAAAAAGCTTTGAAAAAAAGAATGCTTCACTCTCATGAACTCTCCCTATTAAAAGTCTGCCTTCCCACGAACGGAATGATCTCACCAAGAGCAATTTGAAATTTCTGAAGTCTTTACATTAGACTAGTCTGACTCAAAATATCCCCAATTACCTTCCAGGCTATTTCAAAATGTAGGAACAAAATCTGTTTAACTGCCTCTGGAAGTAAAATAAATGTAATGTCATTTAGGTACATGAATCAATGGATTCATTTAAAATTGATGTGGTGACTCCTTTCTTTACTTAATAAATTTTCTAAATACCACCTATATTCTCACTCTGAGTACCTCCATTTCTTCCAGCAGCAGCAAATCTGATATTACCTGTAATCTATAAACCACTTCAGTCTAACGAGCTTTTCCCCCTTCATGATTTTCTCGAGTTCATCACAGACTCTCCTTCTCCTAATCTTAGCAGATCATTCTCTAGATTGACCAATTCTCTCTTGCATATGTTTAAAATAATTTTCTCTAATGTTTGTACCTAGTCTAAGGGACTTGTTCAAGTAACCACACCAGTACCTTCACAACTGCTTCTTTTTAACACTAGGTTCTTTAAAAAATACTGACTAGTTGAGCTACTGTCAAGCTACAAAAGCATGGATATGCTTCAGTCTGAAACTCATGTCAGTAGTTTAACTATTCCTCTTTCCCCATTATTTCTTTTGGACAGATTTTTCTTTCTTTTATTTTATGCCTTAAGTCTACTTTTAGTCCCTCCAAGAACTGAGAACATCACTTCATTCTTTGTACCCTGAGGTACATAAACCCAAAGCACCTTCCTTCTGTTAGCCAATTTTCCTGTTTGACCTAATGCTCATTATTCCCTGCACATTATGGCTCAAATATATTCAGATTTTTCCTCATCTAAATGAGCCAAGAGTTGATAAAGGCACTTTGAACTTGTCTTCTACAACTAAAAGACATTAAATTACATTTACTTTCAAAGTTTAAAAATGCATTTTCTCAATTTCTGATTTGGTGGCAACATTCCATTATTTATGTATTACTTCTCCCCCCCCACCACCACAACAGAAAATTCAGCTACATCACAACATCTTAAAAATCTCTGTGATGGGGGAGAAAACACCTAAAAATGATAAAAAACATTTCACAACCTTGCTGTAATACATAATTTCACTGTTAAAGACAAATGTAAATAATAAATGATGTAGGAAGTAGAAGAGAAATGCTTAAGTAGAAGAATTTAAACACTGCACTGAAAAGGTCATGAAAAGGCCAAAGCATACTTTAAAAATGAATCCATAAAAATAAATTGCGTGAAAACACAGGAGAGCTATCGGAATTGTGCACAACTAAACGAACTCAGAAGGAGAGAGTGTATACTGTTGAACGAAAACACCACCTTGGTATTCTTCAGGGTGCTGTTCATAGTCCAAACAAAATGTCAGAAATTTCATTAGCATTCTCTTTTCCACCATCGTGAGCTGTGTGCTGTTGAAGACATCTGCTCTAGAACAAGGTACCTGGAAAAGAGTTTTAATAATTTCAGATACTTCCCATACCCTGGATGTGGAAAGCATCAAGCAACTCTATAGTCTAGCTACCTAATAAATATTTCTATTAAGGCTATTTTCTAACATATTCCTTTCCATTATTTTCTATTATAATAAAAGTTATCAATTTTCCACAATCAAAATTGTAAAAAATATTTTTCAGCCTCTTCCCCTTTTTATTTTGCTTCAATTTCATTTGCGTCTCTGACTGCAGAAGTTAATCCAAAGAGTTTCTATTAACTTTGCCAAAATCCCGTTGCCATTATCACACCAATGATATCTTAGTACCAGAGAGAAAAATCAAATCTATGCTACAAATTTTAAAACCTGTGAATCTCTTAAGAGTTAACTGCCAAGTCAATCACAGTCTGAATATTTGACACGATGTAAAGAGTTACGTCAATAATTTGCTGGACTGCACATTCTTATTTTAGCTATTAAAAAGAAAATAATTTATATATAAACACATATAAACACCTTTTCATTCCAGAGGTGAAATTAAACTCACAATCTTTAAGGACACATACTAGCTTACTGTTACAAAACTCTCAAGACACTGATTTCTTGACTTAATATAAGATTAAACACATGCAGTGCATTATTTTATGATACCTGTTCTACTTTTCCTTCTCGAAATGCAAGAATTCGTGTTGCATTTTTAAACTCTGCATATCTGCTAACGTTCGACTTGATCAGGAGGTCAATTAACAGACCTCGGGAGTACAGCAACTGCGCAGGGAAGAAAAAAGCCATGAGTAAAGGGCATACACCAAAAGAAAACAGTGATACCAACAGCGTTCACTTGTAAGGCATTTTCTGCAAGCATTTGCAAGTACACGTAGTAAAGTCTGAATAAAAGTATCAAAATGTAACACGTGTAACATAGTATTAAATGAATTGAAGCAAGCACAGAAAGGGAGAGACAAAGCAGTCCATAAGAGAGAAAGGAGGAAGGTGTCATTCTATTGCTTTTAGTTCTATTAGTCTCGGAATCACAGCTTTAGACAATATTTTGCATTGTCATCTTGAATAATTTCTTTGTACTATATGTTATATATCCTTGAACACAGCATTTTACAACCTTCACTTTCCAATAAGGTGACAGTCTGTGTAAATCATCATTAGTTGTTTCTTAAATTACCTGAAATGATAATGTCACATTTCCTAAATGTAAATTCCTTAACCCCTCTGTTAAGATTTAGTCATATTCTGCTATATTATCATCTGTCTACCTTTACTCTTTCTAGACACTACAAATATATTATGAAATCCTGAAGGGGCAGGAATGTAACTATTAACTGACAACATATGTCTGAACTGAAAAGCATCGGAGATTAGTTTAAAAATGCCTCAAGGCTTTTGGCCCTGAGTGTTGGAATCTGCTTAATCACACAGAAGTTTTCAAGATAAAGGTTTACTGGAATACTGAATGGACACCACAATAAAGTTTGTGTCACAGGGCCAGGGAGACAGTAATGTGAACTACTAGCCTTGCTCTGGAGACTACTCTTCAGACAGAATTCCTGGAATTCACTGCAGTTAACACTATGTAATGCAATGGTGCAGAAAAAGCATTAAAAGGATACAAAACAGTATTATCTGCTTAACCATTATACAATGACTATGTTTTTTATGACGTCATTCCAATCACGCATGAAAGAGATACTTGGAACACAGAGCCAAAATTTGAAATCATGCATTTTGTAGTGTCTCCACAAAGCATTGAATACATTATTGAAGGAAGGTTTTCTTCCAGTTTCTAGAGGCTTGAAAGACTTTTTCCAGGCAGAATATGAAAAATTAAGCATTCAACCCTGAACAAACCTCCCTGTACTGCAGAATACACACCTAAAGCACAGAAGAAAAATTTCCATTTAACTTGAATTTCCAGGGCCATATCCTTTTACATATAAAAGGCAGATTTTAAAGTTCAAACAGTATGATAACTATGTCAGACTAACAGCTTTTCCTCTAAGTAAAACACACACTAGTAGGAATTCAACATAATAATAACTAATTTTAGTTAGTTTGTATGTTATGGATCATATCTAATTATTATTTTTTTCCCTTTCCAATAAAATTTACTACAATCCAGTGCTTTAGTTTGAGTATAGATATAATGAGAATTTCACAGGGAAATCTAAAAGGCAGGAAGCTCTCCAACAGGAAAACTATTTTTCATTTTAAAGACATTAAAGATCTGTAGGAAGACGGATTTTCCTTGTTTAAAAATACAATTTTTTTAACTGTATTTTTTAAAAAGAGCAATTTTGCAGGTATTACTCAAGTGCTAAATTTCAGGAAATTTACTTTTATGGATGTATTTCTAAGCTACGTTTTATGGTCTCTGGTTATAAACAAACACTTAAAAGCACATGTGAAATAGCTTGTGTTTGTTTTAAGGGTACTAACTCTTGCTTATTTCTCACAGGCGTCTTTTTTGCCTCAAGGGTACTGGTGTGAGCTCTCCTCAATATTTTTTTTTTTTTTAATTCCAGCCTTTAAAGCAAAGTAAATGTACTTACATGAAAAGCATCATTCAGTTCCTACCTTGGAAACTAAATCAATATTAAACCTTCTGCCCTCTCTAACAATTTGGGCATATGTGATTTTCTTTGGTCCTTGGGCAGAACTTTCTGAGAGTGCAGATCCAGTTTCGGGAGTGGACTCTTCTAAAGCCGCACTATGAGAACTTTCATTCTCAGAGGTTATTTCTGGATCATTCCCTTCTACTGTGCTTGCTGGCTCTGTGCCTGTTGCCTTTTCTGGTTCCTGGCTCTCCACCTCTGCTAAGGTGTTCTCCACTGGTGTGCACTCCTTTTCTGATTCCTGAGCAACCCCTTCAACATCAGAGGCTCCAAAGGCAGGCAGCTTCAGCAATGCACCGGCTTCTTCAACATTTTCAGCTGAATCCTGACTGATTAAAAACACAGGGGGAAGAAGAGGGAAAAAAAAGTCTTTAAAAAAGTCTTAAAAACTTGTTTAAAGTTTTGAGTCAGTGCCAGAATGGAAACCTCAAGCATTACTATGAAAAGCATTAGAATTTCTTTATCCTGGTCAAATCATGTGTACCACCCACTAAAGAATACTGGGTCTTTGACTGAAAAGCTGTAATTCAAGAGGAGTACCTTACTGAGAAAAAAATAGAAAAATAATTAGTTCTTATTTTACATGGGCTCAAAAGATGGAATGCGCTTAAAATCAAAATCAAAACTCTCATGGTGAAACACAATACATAACACAGCTACATAAACAAAAGAAATACAGTATTTAAAACAAGAAACAGTAAAGCAATTTGATTAGGTTTTTTCCAATGGATTAAAAATACCCTTTGAAATTTAAATGTGTAAATGCATTAGAGTCATTAAGCTCAAACATTTTAAAACCTAACTCACTGAAGAAAACAGAAGTGCTTTATATGACTGGGACTACTTTGCATCTATTACCATCCCAAGTCCATAAAAGCAGCAGGCAATTTTGCCCTGAAGTTTAAGTAAAACTTTCAGATTACTTTTTGACTCTGCCCTTGCATTCTAATTAGTTGTTCACCTAACAGCCATACAGAATAAAGTTTCCTCATGTAGCAATGAGGAAACTCATTTTTATTTATGTGTTATTCTTATGCCACTGCTACAAATTTGTGTATAGCAGATGAAGGCAGCCAGTCAAAATGAGACATTACCACGCAAAATTTACTCTGTATAGTCCATTGCCTTTTCACAACTCAATTCTTTAAAACTCCCCTTATGAAGCACACCTCCAATAGTAATCTCATCTACTCTTTTTATCTTGAACTTCAATGACATCTACCTTAGAAACTAGTACTTTTGAACTTGGAATTTTAGTTTATACTACCAGCTGAGATGAATCAAATCAGTGTCATTGTAAGTGAAAGGAGCTCAGCAATAATTTCCCTCTATCTTTTTATCTTTATACCACAAGCCATTAATGCACTGAAGAAACAATTTAATCTTGGCTGAAAACTAATGAACTATGATTTTTAAGGTGACCTGCAAACATAGAGTACAAAATTTCAGTAACTACCTGGATGGTTAAAATTCGCTGAACAGCAAAGAATTATTCAGTATGCATATAAAACCACTCCTTCACATCTGTAGCCTTGAAGCAGGGAGCAGGAACTCTGTTAAAGATGGGGAAAACCCCTCTATCCTTTCAAAGTTGCTCCTCACTTATGATCTCATGCAGCTCACATAGGCTCATGAAAGTAAGAGTTTGGACTAGTGCACAGCCACCAAGAAGCATTTATTCATGAATGGGTTACACATTGCCCTGGGAAATACAGGAACGGCTATAGGGAAAGCACTAATGAAAGAAGTATGTTTCTGTACATTAATTATGTCTTTCAGCTTCATATTGCAAGCATTAAATACCTATAAAATATCAAAGAGAGATAAGTACTTTCTCAAATGCTTTAAAAAAAAAAGTAAACTCTACTAAAAACACAAATGAAATTCAATTACATTTTGGAGTTCTTTCTGGATTTTAAGGGGTTTTTTTAGGAATTCAGAACATGGTGTTTGTGAAAACTGCAAAAGCTGTTGCCATGAATGCGATAACTAAGAATGAAGCTGTTATTTAACCCATCCCAAAGCCTTTTAAAACACAAAAAGTCAGAGGTGCATTTTCTTTCTCTCTTCTCCTAAGCTGAATGTACGGTTCAATCTCAGTTTAAACATACTTGATTATTACTTTTTAAATCAAAATAAAATTTAGGTTCACAACACATTTTATTTTTTCCTCTGTCACTCTGAAAAGCAGTGTAACAAAAACGTTACATTTACATATTTTAAATTTCTATTCAATTCCCACTAATGACTACGTAAATCTGCATGATTTGCAGCTCTACACATTTTATAATGAAAGTCAAAAACTGTACATAATCTAAATTCATGACATCCTTCCTATAGGAACAAATATCCCTGAATAATGTTAAGAACTGTCTATAAAAACGGCTCAAATTGAACTTCTGTACAGACAATTTTTCTCCTAATTCCGAAAAAAAATAATACATCTGCAGACAAATTGTTGTGTAAATTTAGAATATTATCTTCCACCATTCATCAATTAATGGTACTAACAAAGGAATATCTTAAAATGAATGTGTCTTATTAATGCCTTGTAACAGCAACCCCTTCAGATAGGTCAAATGAAAAATTGCCAACCAGCTGGTTAATTTATTCAGCACAGGTGTTCACTATTTATTTTTCAGCCATTTGCCTTTTTTCAATACAGCTTGTTGTAGACACAGTATTCTTTTCCTTTGATGGATGCACTTTGTTCTAAGGCCATTCATTTCAGATTTGCACTGTGTATATTATACTGCTACCCAGCTGTTTATTCTTTCAAAATAAATGTTTAATGGTTAATTCATAGGAGTTATAAAAATTAAGCAAAACCAACAGCATCTAGCCAGAACGTGTAAATTGTCAGAACCACAACAACTGACTCTCTCAGAAAGTTTGAAGTTATTTTGGAAAACTTTTTCTTTGCTAGATTTATTAGTATTACCATTCTTCTTGTGGGGTTTTGTGTTTGTATGGGGTTTTTTTAAATAATCAAGAACGACAGCATCATACCGCCAGGCTGAGTTAAACGCTTTAAAGTAGAACCTTCTATTTTGTCCTGACTGAAATATAATGCTTACTTCTACAAAGCGTAAAAACTTACTGCTAGGGGACTCTTTGAGACAGCCATTAGTATCACATCTTCTTAGGAAAATCATATGCAAAGTTAAGAGACTATGAAACATTTAAACTGATTTAATACTGGTTCTGAGCAATATTTATTGTGGCAACATCATTACACGTACAACATTCAAGCGATGCTGCTTTAAAATAACGGTAACATTTTATCTGCAATACAATCAAGCAGCAATTACTGTGGAATACAGAACTTCAGAATTCTTAGCCTGTGACCTTCAGGTTGTATTATTATAATTCACACCACTTTTTTTTCCTCCTACCTATGATGTTTACACAAAGAAATACATGTTTCTATATGAATATCTGTCAATGTTTCATTCAGCTACCTAAGGTATTATTGAAGGGATTCAACTTAAATAACTGTCACAAAGAACCTTTCAGGAATTCAGAGCAGTGTTCAATTCAGTGCAAAAATCCGAGAGATAAAAATGATAAACATAAATAAATAGCTCAATTTTCAAATGAGGTCCATACAATTACCATTCCTCATTACCATGCTTGCGCACTATTCAGCATTACTGCTGCACAAGGTTACTTTTAGGTGTTCTTTGATTTTCAATATGACATTGCAAATAGCTTACCTTCTGCATGGCATGTATCTATCTATATATAACAAAGTAACATACTTCTGTTTGAAAATCCAAACAAAAAATGAAATTTGCATTCTTAACTTCTGCTAATGCAGACATACCTCTACAAATACCTAACAGAAAGATATTTACCACCTAAGATAGTAGATTACTCTTCATGCGCTTATGCAACAATTAATCACAGAAATAAAAGTGTGTATTTCAAACTAAGAAGGTATTTTTCCCATGTATGTAAAGTAAGAGCTGAGTTACCTTACTTCAAAAACAGAAAGAAGGTGACAGCCCAAAAAGGCTATTTTTACATTGTCAGGAGCCTTCAACCATGCAATTCCTTCTAAAGCATGATGGGTAAGCACTGTTTAATGAGTAAGGTAAATCCACTGAATATAAAAACAGAAAAGGGCAAATATTACTTTATCATTTTAGCACAATTAAATATTCCATAGTTACAATACTACAGGCTATTTATGTTCCTGTTCTTGTGTACTTAGCCCATTTTACATGTACTTACACTAGGTTTTTTTAGTATGAGAACAAGAGTCTTAAGCCTAATCAAGAATGGAGAAATTAACAATCTTCTGATAATAATACCTACAAACACAACACTTCTGTTTTCCACTCAGAAGTAAATTACCAGTTCACAAAGTTGACCAACAGATGACGCTGCAACCAGACAAGATAATTTAAAAAGTATCAGCTTCACTGAAGTGATTTCAACAAAAGCACAAGGACATTAGGCACATTTTAGAGGTCATGGTTACTTTCTAAGACAACATGCAATATGGTAGTGTGGTGAAATGCTTGAAGCCAAAAGTACAATATAGTTATTTAGCTCCAGGCATATAAAATTATTTGTATATTTCTGCATTTATACTTACTCGCCAAAACAGAAATCTTCTACATGTTGAATAGTTTTATCCTTCTTGCTAAGAGAAATAACTTCTTCATTCTCAAGGATCAGTTTTCTCCAATCTTCACATTCATCACTGATACCAGTCTTTTGCTTACAAAGAACAAATAGAAAATTACAATTTGTACTGTACCAGCTGCTCTTGAAATATAAATCTCTGTAGTCCAAATAATTTGTACCATTATATATATATATAAAATCATTTTAACTGTCTTAATGTTTTTTTTCTATTGATATTTCGAGTTCTAACAGTTAGAGCCAGTTACTTTATTATAGCATGCCAACATTTGCACATTGCTAGTTTTAGTAATCTGAGAATGTAGTGCTAAATGAAATACAAGTTTCAGTACAGTTGAATGTAATTTTGAATACAATCTGCTAAAAACCAGTCTTGCCACAGCCAGGTTCATTCCAAACTTTGTGACAAAACTCTTTGAATGGAGACCACATGAGAAAATATACAGTAATTAGGGTATCATATTAATCCGCCCACACAGGAATCTCTACATCATGTAACAGCACCCTGAGAATATCAAGTTCTGACATTGAACAACTCCACTGATCACGCCAGAAGGTAGCAGCACTATGTAATAAATAGGCATGAGACTGAACTGAAGAAGTTCCATCTTCTACGGACCAACAGGCTTGTAACACTTCAGCAAATAATATGAACATCCATTTGCCAATATAGTTCAAGTGCTCAATCTCTTAAATACCCTCTTCAGAAGATTTCTAGGGTACCGCCATGAATCAGATAAACTTTGGTCATTGAAAAATACACTATCAACATTCATCTTTTTGTCCTGGTTACAGGACATTTCAGTGGAAGGATCCGGTAATTAAGAAGAATTGTCTGAAAGCATAGAAGACAAAAGTACTGAAATATCAGGGTGGAAAATAATCAAATAGGAGAAGACCAGAAGGTGCTGGGAAAGGAATCAAAACAATACTGTAGCTGGTTCTACATAAATTCAAGAACCTAAAAAGTATGACTGAACACTAGAATGTTTGGCCTCACACAGTAAGATTAATAAATCAGGCATATCAAGAGTCCTAGAATGCCAGGCCAGGTGGTTAAGTCTTAACTAGTAAAGTTGGAATGGAGAAACCTCTTTGATCTGTCAAATTACCAAAGAGAAAAAAGCACTGTGGCAATTTGTCTTGTAATAAATTACACAAACAAACTTTAACCTTCGGGAATGTTAAAAGAAGTAATTTGAGAATTTTTTACCTGATTTTCTTTAATCCAGGACAATAATCCTGAAAAACTAAAGCTGGCCCAGTTTCCACCATAGTAATTTTTCCTGTAAATAAAAAAACAACAAACCAACAGTAAGACTGGATGGGCATATAAAACACAGCCTTTTCAGGTTTTAAGAAAAAAACAAGTTTGAGATGTTCAAAATGTTTTCTATGACAGATATTAGAGATGCAGAATACAAAAAATTGGTATAATATTTCAGAACTCTCAACGACATGCAAAATTCCATTTTCACTCATTTGTATGCATCTCTGACCAGACTACAGTCTAAAATCAAAGTATTTGGAGGGTAAAATGAATAATGCTAAAAAAGCACATGGGATGCAATAAGAGGAAAATACAGATGATACTGCTTCTTGGCCAAGACTGACTGTACACCTCTAACTCCAATATGCACACCACTATAGCTACCTTTACTTAGCGCGCAGCCCAGCCAACAAGCCTGCAAGTTTCAACAGAGTTCTCATAACACCCACTTCAGGTTTTTCACATCAGGCTGTGGCAGGACCTCACAGCTTTGTCACACGAGCACAGTTATGCTGCTTCTGACTGAAGCCGATGTAGCAGTTAAAGTAATTGCATTACATGTCACTTTTGAACTAACAGTGCTTCATGAGGGTGATATGCAGAGGAGGGTTAAGTGAACTGAAATTGGGTCCAGACAGTAGAAACCACATCTCTCGGCCATTATGTCAAAGGAAAGTTCACTCTATAATTTATCTGTTGCTTACAGAACAGATTATGATTATTATAGACTGTTACAATGCTCTTGCAAAATTCTTATTGAACTGCATATACTGTAGGTGGAGCCAAAGGAACTGATTTGTACAAAATGATCATACCTCCCCAAGTACTTTTCAGTTTATATTTACCACTTTATTGCTTGAAAAATATTAGTTTCCTTCTTTTAAAACACAAAAAATTAACTGTTCTTCCGTTAATCAATGATGTTGTTTCCCTTTAAAAAAATTTCTATCCATATTTCAGCATCAGTTGGATTAGGTTCTTTCATGATGCATATCACAGCTTAGATATTTAACAGCTCTGATGGGAAAAATAATAGAGCAATAAAAAAAATAAAAAATAAAATCACCAGTTCTCACAAAATAAATAAAAATCACTTGAGGATTTAGCCCTGTTTTCTGGCACTGCATGTTGGCACCTCAGAAGCGTGAAAGATAATGAAAATACTCTCTTGGATGGATAACTAATGTTAGTACATACACTAAAATACCCCAAACCCGCTAACATTTAGGGAGGAAGATGGATTTTGCACTTTACAGGTTAATGCAGAGACTGTTAAATAACTTCAAATTTTATCATAGCCTCCTCCACTTTTAAACTGTAGAGGTGAGTGTGATAACAGTGAAAAATTAAATTCAGGTTAGATTCTATCGTTTGAGATGGGATGGTTTTGACAAGGGTTATCTGCACTGACAAAGACTTCATCAAGAGTGTCAGCCCCTTTGCAGAACCAGAGGGTGATGCTCCATGCCATGTTGCTTACTTAGCATATGAAGGACAGATGTCTGCTAAACAATGCCTAATCACTCCTGACTAGAAACTGACCTCAAAAAGTCTTTCAGCTACTGCAAGGCAATAGTGAAGAACATAAATAGGACATCTGCAAAGACAACAAAATCCAGTGTTCACTTAGTAAGGCCAGCTTCTACAACAGAATGAGGTGTTTAAGGCCATCAACTGGGAAGACTGGTTCTATACTTTAGGAGAATGCTCACAGCCTGCCATGCAACTTGGTCACTTTAAGCAGAAGAGCTCTATCTGCAGATCCATTACCAACCAAGAACTCCAATCACCTTCAGAGTTCATACTTACCTCACTATTATGAATGACATGCGTGAGGCTTTGTAAGAACTGCACTTTGGTAGCACACAGAATAGAAAGCAATGAGGATGAAACAACTGATTGCCAAACAGTAACTTATAGTTGCACACAGTGATAATCAGCTTTGTTTTAGCTGTCACTAGTGCAGGCTAATTTCTGCTGCTTCTTTAAGATATGACTGACTAAAAAGTTCAACATCCATATATTATCTGCCACTTCTGGGATTTCCAAAAAACAAGATTTATTTTTAAGGGAATCTGCTGTTTAGTTGCAAGTTTCCTTGAATATGGAATACAATCTGGCTGTCAGAGAAAGCAAGGCCATTGATCACAGAAACTGCAGAAAACACCTGTCTAAAATTAGGACTGGGTTTCTTGAATCTACACTAGTATAAATTCATGCATATTTAGAGTACTCCAAATTAAAACTTTCGGTAAGAGGAATGAATGTTATGTTCACAGAGTTACAAAAGTTGATTCGTGAGCTGTCAGACACGTCTGATGTAAGCATTCCTCTGTTCATCAGGTGGATTTTCCTTTGAAAGTGCTTTTCTTTTTAACCACTGTTGAGATGAATTAATCTTTTCAACAAAGCGCTGATCCATCCATTTTGAGAAGACAGTATGGCCTTTCTCAAATGGAAAATGAATCGCAGCTGTCCTTCCTCTCTGGCATCCGAGCACCTCTCCCAAGCTAAGCCATACCACCTCAAATATTAATTTTCTCTTGAAGCATGAAATTCCAGATTTTTTTTCCCCCTGGAATTTTAATGAGTTTACCCTGCATTACATGATGAATCAAGATTGCTTAATTTTCTCATCTGAAAACACTGCAGAAGGAAGGTAAAGCAGACCTAATTACTGCCATAATGAGCCAACTTTTTTTGTAAATATCTTGAAAAGGAATTCTGAAAAGGGCTGACTAATGATTTTACAATTAGGAGCCCTTTGTAACCAAGTATTTTTGTTGTAATTGCCCTGAAGATGAACCGAGGAATTCCTTAAAGTAATGGTCAAGATCAAAGCCTAATTAAAGCTACAATACTGTCCCCAAAATTTGAAGGGCTAAACTCCTCTTGTCTCTTGTTATATTAGCAAACTACAAAGACGGATATTTTCTCCTTTTCTAGGGTAGCAATTCAATTACCCTGTAAGAAAAGACATGAAATATTTTGAAGGTGTAACAGCAAAGGTAGAAATTAATTTTTCTACCAAGTTAGAGCACGGAAGTTCTCTTTTTCTCTCATACGTTATTTCCTAGATTACATTTGCTCAAAACTTCTCATGTATTACCTGGATTTTCACATTAATTAAAATACTGCTGCTTTTACTTCACACTTAGCAAATCTCCACTCTGTAGTTCAAAGCAGTAGAACCACTGAAGTAATTTTTGCAGTTTTGGAAATGTAGCTCAAGTATGGTTTTACCTCAGCTGATTTCTCTCTTCTCCCACACTAGTTTGTGATTTTTAACTTAGTTACTAACACCATCTTTCTTCAAATACCTTGAAAGAATTAGCAAATCCCAGTCCACAACACTGAAACTGCAAATTGTTTCCAAATGGTTAATATTCTTGGAACCCAAACCAAGGGAATATCTAACATGTCCTTCTGAAGAGAGACTGCAAATTAAGAAATTAAACAGTTTTGAAAGCACGAGATACACAAGTAAAATGTAAGTAAGAAGAGAAAAAGGGTTTCACAGCCTATGCTTGTTAAGATTACCCTTCTTGGTGCCATGTCATAACAGCCATGGTGCAGCAGTCAAAGCTGGTGATGTCTGAAGAAAAGCTGCTGATGCCTCACGACTGCTCCCACGAGCTGCCTGTATGTGTCTGTCCTGCATTTGATCTTTCAGAAAGAAGTCTCAAACCATCAGAGTAGCTGTCTTTTGCAAAGGAAGTTACTGCCACATCGATTTTAAGGATCTGAACACAAAATGACTTATGTTTCAAACCAACAGTTTCATGTGCTACCTATTAAGCACACAGTCAAATGTATTAACAATTGCCATTCTGGCACAGTAATTGTGTTCAGGAGCACGAGAAGTGGACTACACTTCCCTGCCTTACAAGAGGAAGGGTTTAACCCAAACAGCTTTTGAGATCTTTCAGCTCAATGTAAGGGTGATGGTGGCAGTCACTTATGTTACATTATGTCCTGGGATATGAACATGACTAAAGTAAATTAACATGGACTGGGTGAGACCATGTTCTACTCTCCAGTATCTCTGCTATGAGAACATACACAAAAAAAAACAAAAAAACCCCACCAGAAATAAAACCAACTTCTCTCAGAAAAGGTCAAAAGATACCAGAATTAACATTTTTTTGCCTAGATTCCCTTACTGAAGTTTAAAGAATTCCTTTATTTCTTTGGCAAGAAATTGACTTGCTTTGAGATACAACCTTTTTGCTCTCTGGTTGATGTACTTCCACAGCTACCTCACTTTACAGAAGTCAAAGATTAAAATGAAGGCTGTATGAAGACACAGGTTGTATTACATTATATATTTTACAAGTTCTGACAAAAGTGAGAGATTGTCTAGCAAGAAGTGAAACTACAAAAGCAGGTACCTTGGAGGGGGAAGGTACAAGGAGGGTGTCCATCATGCTTCTGGATGCTCAGATAAAACAGAATTGTGGACACAAGGAACATTCAAGTACTCTACAGGCAAAGCAAGGTCAAAAATTAAGAAAGCTAACCAGTGTCAAAAAGCAGGACATGATAAGTAGGCAGAGCAAACTGGGCACAGAAGAGGAGTTAAAATCCTGCATCTTGACACTCCTTTGCCTTTGAATTAAACTTTATACTGAAAGATTATTAAGTCAATGAGGAAGGATGTAAATAGTAAAACTGTAGTCTACAAACGCTACCAGATGCTGAAAATCAAAATGTAGCTAAACGTACCTCGTCTCCAATTGCTCTATCCTCAGTAACCAAACTAGTACATAACTATAAAGATATGGTAATTACAAGAGGCAAATAAGCCAATGACCAGAAGCAGAAAACACAGCAAGCCATCAGGAGAAAGTCCTAGGCATATGAACACTCGGAATGGGAAGTATATTCACTTCAAGTAATCAAGTTTCAGTCTTGATCTACCTTTCTTCAGCAACTTCAAGTTTAACCTAAGTGCCAATCTTCACATTTTTAAATTGCAAATTACTTTTCTAAATCACTTAAAAAATATCCTTGAAATTTCACATGTCAACAGCTCATTAATATCTACAGTAAATGTAGCTCTGAAAAGAACCACAGATTTTACGTTTATTGAGACAGATAGCTGGCACAGAGAAATAGAGCTCCTTCAATTACTATTTGGCAGAAGCTAACTTTAGTTTAAAATCAGTCTACAGGAATTTATGGCAACACTGCAGTGAAGTGACTATTTTGAATAAGATTAGCTACTGGTGATGGCGATGCTTGGACAGTGTTTATAAATCAACCTTAGAACTCAGTATTTTATAATAGGCCACTTCAAAACTATCTTCCATAATCACCTATGCAGTATATTATGATAAATGCAAACATGGCTGGAGATTAAAAGTAATAAAATGATGCACACAAGGTAACAAGTGCAAGCAAACTATAAACAAAGACTTTATCCATATACTTTTTCTATAATGTGTGCCTAACTTAACTCAGACCTTTGTAGAGAACAAAAGATGAATCAAAGTAGCACACTTAATATGAACAAGTATTTCTGTAACCCCAAATCTTATTTTCTTATACTCTGAAAAAATTTTAAACTCGTGATTCTTCAAGAAGGGAAAAACGTATTTTGTTGAAAAGTGATATTCTGAATAGAATTCACAATTATATTGCTGCCTCGGTAAAATGAAACCTGAAAATTCATCTAGAAATGAGTCAATTAATCTGGACATCTAGTAGATAAAATTAAGATGTTTAAATTCAGATAAATCTCTAGCAAGCTTTCCAAGACTTTTCACTTAAAATTCAAATGGTATCCGGATGGGGGCTTTCTAATGGTTCTTGTAGGCTTTTTTGCAAGAGTACTAACTTAAACATGAAAGGCAGATGGCTTAAATGCCTTAAATTCACTATTTATGGGGAAGGGGTTGTGCAGCATAAACATTTCTCCTTTTTTTTCCCCAAGATATATATTTTAGACCATGATTCAATGACCACATGCATCAATTAAAACAGCAACTATTAATATGGGTGAAGGACACCTTGGTTAAAAACACCTTCCCCTGACCTTAGCATGCACTAGAGCTGGAAAGTAACTTCACAAGAGAAAGGAATCTAAAGAAGAAACCTTAATTTTCATCATAAAAACAAAAGCATGTGTGAATGTAAATGAGCGTATTTAAGTGAAAACAGTAATAAACAAAATCTGTATTTCGCAGTTCTAATTGCCTCCTCCTTTGAGATTTATGAAAGGCTCTTCATTGTAGCTAAAAACAAGCATGGATAGAAGTGTTGCGGTTTAACCTCAGCCAACAATTAAGCACCAGCCACTTACTCATCAGCCCATGTAGGTTGAGATAAAGATACATCAATAGGTAAAGCAAAAGCTGCACAAAACCAAACAAGGAATTCATTCACCACTTCCCATCGCAGGCAGATGTTGCCACCCCCAAGACAGCAGGGCTCCATCACACATTATGGTTACTTGGGAAGACAAACACCATTACTCCAAATATCGACCCCTTCCTCTCCCCCAGCTTACCATGCTGAGCATGACATCCTGTGATGTGGGATATCCCTGGGGTCAGCCGGGATAAGCTGTGTCCCCTCCCAACTCCTTATGCATCCCCAGCCTCCTCACTGGTGGGGTGTGAGGAGCAGAAATGGCCTTGTGTTTGTGTAAGCGCTGCTCAGCAGTAATTAAAACACCCATGTATGATCAACAGCTTCCAGCACAGATCCAAAACACAGCCCTACACCAGCTACTATGAAGAAAATTAACTCTATCCAAGCCAAAATCAGCACAAAAAGAAATCAAAGTTCCAGTGGCTATTACAGACTTTGGTAAGCAATGAATGTGAAAAACTGAAACATAAGTGTTCATTTGACAAAATCTAAGTAGTCTACTGGTAACATATGCATCAAGCTTTAAATCCAAATGTGACTGTTTTATTCATTCCATATCTGTTTATTCTAAAATAAATGGTTCAATATTCTGGTTAGCAATCTAATACAAATGAGATACTAATAAAACATTTTGTCATGAAATGATAATGGTTCTGGTAACAATTCTGACAAAAACAGAATAAAACATTTTGTCATGAAATGATAATGGTTCTGGTAACAATTCTGACAAAAACAGAATGGGTTAATTATTATGAAGAATGCTAACAGAGGACACTAAACCTGCAACCGTTCCTGTCTGAATGGAAGAAGGTGCCATCAACAGCACCCTTGACCACATCATTTATGTTTCAAATTACTGAGCCAGCATGCAAAAATTGCTGTTCTACTGATGGCTATAACACCCCAAAAATAAGGTAGAGACAGAAGCTAAGATTACTTGATGCCAGATGAGTGCAAAACACAGCTCCCTAAGGGCATGCTGACATAGACACAGATATACTTCTAGACAGTTTAATTCCTAAAAAGGAAAACTGTTGGAGTAACTTACGAATCAACATGAAGAACTCTCTGGCCACTTCTAGCACATGCCGCTGCAATAATAGATTCAGGCAAACCTGAAAGGACACATGCAATTTTTAGAACTCAGTATGCCAAGATATATTAAAAATTTAAGCAGAGTTAGAAGTTGGTCAGAAACAGGCGATTTAAATAAAATAAAGTTTATAATATGAGTCACTGATACTCTCATGCTGTAAAAACAATGAAACGCTGTTTCATGTTAAATAATTGTATGGTGCATCTCACTTGCAAACAGGACTAGCTCTGAGTTAAAGCTTGTCACCAGCATCTTCTCCAGACACCTTGCTATCATAAACAGATTGTGCACCCGCCGGCACAATGATACCCAAATTGTAATGGGATGCTCTGTAACTGTATCCCTCCTGATACAGATAAGCATTATCTGAGGTCATTTCTGTTTTATTTTTGGTCACTTCAAAGTGGCTGATGTAATGTGAAGACTGAGCAACAATCCATTAAAACTGTGTTTTAAAATAAGGAAATTTATGGTAAAGTGCTGCATACCCTGCTATGCTGTCCAAGGATGCATCAGAGAGCATGAAGGCATCAGCCTCTTAGGATGGCATTAAACAATTGCTTACAGCAGACGGCAGAATCCAGCACAGCACCATATCCTCCATAACATCTGTTGGCAAACATCTCCAGTGTGAACAGACCTCACAACTCCATCGGGGCTTGGCTTCCGAGTAAACTAACTGCTTTGCTCCAAACGACTGCCCAGGAGCACACTCAATACTGTATGCAGACCAAGACCTGAGTGTAAACATTAAAACTAAACTGACAGTGCAGGTGTACTTTCATTTCACATTCAAGGGTGGTGTTAGGGACAGAACACATGTGAAACAGCTGTCCTTAACGTGGTAACCCTATCAATGTCTCACATCACACAATTACTCTTGTCAACTCAGTATGTTTTTACTACACTCAGAAGATCAATAGTACAAACAAAAACAAACAAAACAACCAATCAACCAAAACCCCCAAAGAAACTCCAAAAAACAAGCAAACAAACCAAAAGCCAAACACCAAAAGTCCAATGATATTTCTCTACCAGCAAAACCCACTTGGAATGGCACATGAACACAATTGGAAAGTCATTAAATGAGGCTGTTCTCTAGTTCCTACTCCCACTCACCAGATTTTTACATGAAGTTAGATGACTTGGATTTCTTAATAGATTCAGAAAAAGCAGTATAACTCAGTCTCTAAAAAGCTGTATGGCACTAGCTTTGCTGAAATCTCTTTTTAAATTATCTACTGGCTGTTTAAGCAGGTAAATCAGTAAAAGCGATTAAAATCTAAGGGACTAGGTATTAGCAGACACTTAGGCTGCATATTCAATTAAGGGATGAGATTAAACAAAGTGAAAGGAGTGTTCCGCTGATCTGATTTACAGCACAGCACCAGAAGCAGCTGTGCCACTACAACTGAGGAGAGGCAGAACTGAGAGCAGAAAAAGCAGGTGTGGTAGGGCACAAACTTCTCTATCTAGATTTGAGCCAAACATCATCTGCATGAGAATTTCAGGCCTGAAGTTGTCTGTTTCTTCAAAAAGAATACTGCCCTCACAAACACATGAAATGTCTGTTGCCATCTGATGATTCATTTGAAACACATAATGCAGTACATTAGAGGTTACTGGACAACTATTTGCTCCTTGTAAGGTATCAGTTACCTCAAGTAACAAGCCGTTAGACATTCAGGAGATATTAAGTACAATTTAACACTCAAAGATGGGGAAAAATAACTTCAAATGTTTGAGCTAGTCTTTAGTAATTCTAGAACCTGAAGTGCAGTCTAGAAAACACCCAGATGGACTTTGATACACAAAACCACAGCTTCAAATTCTTTAAGCCAGCAAAGGCAAAACACAACGACCAAAATTAAGAGGTTCAACCTGCTTATCCTCATCTTCAGCCATTTCTGACCTCCTCTCACATCAACTACATGGGAAGGTTTCAGCAGACTAGTTTCATGGTGGTGTTGACAGTCCAAAAGTAAAACATTTGTATCAATAGACAAGGAGGGTTAACACAGACATGAGGAAATTTCCAGGGAAATAGTTACAACTTCCCTGCAAAATTTCCGGGTTAAACACCCTATTTTAATGGATTAAAAGAAGAAAATCCCTTTCTGAATTGCTAACACAGAAAAAGTTACAATGGTTTCGCATTGCCAAACTTCCAAAGCAAATGAAGGCTTATTATGGAATTATTCTTTGGATGTAAGAAGAGGGATTGAAAAATGGCATCAGTCCTTGGGACACTTGTCTCACAGCCCAGAAAGGCCAACAGTCTTCAGAGCTGAATTTTTTAAAGAACTCAAAACACAGACCATGCTGAACAAGGAGACAAGGAGAAAGTCTGCAATGGCAGCACAAGCTTCAGGTTGTCATAAGGTCCTGGATGCACACAGCCTTATTCTGTGAACGCAACTCCATGTTCCGCTGTCATCTGAAAGCATTCACGTTTCATTGCTCTCCTACAAACTATCTGGAATAGAATCTACAGCTCCTATTTTGTTTGTAGTTCCTGAAAAAGGCTTTCTTTCCCTCATTTGGGCACAAAGAATATTACTTCAGAAATGGAATTGAGAAACTTTTTCTCCTTCCTTATTGATAAAAGCCACTGAGAAAGTGTTGTAAAACATCCCCAGTGCTGCCTGGCTGACCAGGACTGAAGTTATAGCTACTAGGGCATAACTGATTGCTTTAAGCTTGATCCAATTGATACTGTGTTGGAGGTCTGTTCTTCCATTAACCTTGGGTGAAATTGTTCCCTGAATTAGCTTCCTTGCTCTTGAAAGCTGGCATCAATTTTCTTCACCAACCCTTTGCTTATAAGATACTGTGGTCCCCTCAAGTACCCGCTGGCAACAACAGAATGAGAAAGTGTAGGAAGGCAAGGCCTATGCATTTTAGCTTTTGGAGGGGCTCTTGTAACAACCTGATGAAGTAAGACACCATTTATTCTTACATGACAAAACCCCAGTAAACCAAAGAAATAAGACTGTGCCTTGGCTCTAGTTCCCGACTTTTTTTCTCCAACAGACATAAAAGCACACTGAAAATAGGTAGCTTTTTCAAATGCAAGTTACTCCTACATGTGATCTGGACTACATGATGGTTACTTTATAGTAGCCCTTTCCAAGAAAGAAGGCTCTGGCAAACTATTATAATATAGTTATAGAGAGTCCCTCTTTAGCCAAGAAAAAATAACTAACTTGGAAAAGCCTACTTAGAGAAACTGTAAGGATTTATTTAATGACATCATGTGAAGCTGAACTATCTTCTACAGGATGCTCACACAGTTGTGCAAAATAGGATCCCTTCAGATTATTCAGTAAGAGAAATATATTGTTTTTATAAATTGTTCCTATTTGGAAGCAGTTCCCTATTCAGAACTTTGACTTTTCAAAAACTCTAAGATGGATTATAATAAAATCTTGAATTGTGTTCAGACCCTTGCTATGGGCCAGTGTAGACTCCAAAACTCTCTCACAGCTTGGTTCAAAGATAATGATTTATTACAGAATCCCGGGGGAAAGGTTATAACCCTAGTGATGATTCTGAAGTTTCACTTATGCTTAATGAGTAAATAATGCTAGTTATCTCTAAGAAGGATTATTCTAACACTTTCTGCCACTCATCCTTCTTGGGGGACAGTCAGCTTCTTGTTCTGCCAGCTTAAGGGATGAAGGACTAAGCACAGGTTGTAACCTGTGTCACTGATAACACTTCATGGGTTTGAACTATCTGGATCCGATAATTTGGATCAAAGAACAGCAAGATCTAAATGAAAATGTACATTTCCTTTTAGACTATTTAAAAATAAATAAGTATCTAAGATTATAGTACTATCAAAATCGATAATCAAATTACTGAATTATCAAGATATCTGCCCTCCAATATAATCAATAGTAACCAGTACTTTCATGCTAAGCTATCATGCATGTTAATGTGAAACACAGCATGCATCCCATCTTACTGTACCAGAAATGAAAAATGCCACTCCAAAAGAATGTTTTCTCAAATTAAGATTCCAAATCCAGACAATTTCTAGATTGGCAGGCAATTAGAAGTCTAAATAGGAATCCCATGCCCCAAACACAAGAAAGCAGCAACAGACCTAGATTTCAGTATGCTATATATAAACATCTGGCAGCATAAGAGGGATTTATGTAGAGGAATAAGGAGTCCATACAATCCTTCTATCAATTTAATATGCTGACTCTGAAGCACTTGAGGCAGAATCAGATCAGAAATAGCAGTGCATGTTATCAAGAAGTATAAACACTTTCTGAGCTTTCTAGCCCTTTCATATTCCCCCTTGAGAATACTTACACATGAAGCATTTGCATTATGTTGTCTTGCACCTAATTTTCCTTACCAGGAAAAACAAAGACAAAGAGTTTTCCTTCATGAAGGAGGCCTGATCAGTACCAGTTGAAATCTTATCATCATTCCTTAAAGCCATTGCCTTCGTTCTCCACTGACTAACCTCCATTTACCAGATGTGGTATTAAGTCAATTAGTCTCTCTGGGCTTTTCAAGGAAACACTGATTTAAAATTTCAGTGAAGCAGGACATCACATTTGCAGACAGATAGAAAAATACGCATAAAAATTGAGATTTTGCTCATTACTGATATCTTGGTCACTAACATGTTCTAATAGGTAGAATTTCATAGGTACTTCTTGGCACCTACCCAGAAAAGATGTGCATTCCTACAAACACATGACACTGCCACACTGAAATACAAGTGCAAAGTCAAAGTGAACCAACTAGGTCTTTCTAAGGTTGGTCCAGGAAGAGTACTGACTTGTAAGTACTTGTAAGTACATACCTGCCCTTCTCCGGACTTCTTGCAACCTGTTGGGAAGGTACTGAAAAAACTTGGCAAGCAGATCAAACTGTAACAAGCTGGCTCTGCTTAGAGAAGCAAACATGCAGACATGGCTAACTCCAGCACATATAAACTGACATTAGGCCTACAAACTTTTATGTGTAACTTACAGACAGACACCTGCTGCAAGAGATTCTGGGACTGCATCAGAATCAGTTGCAGCATCAGAATGAAGTAACCCAGCAAACAGACAGTATGAACACCAGTTTCATGACAATCTCATGATGAAAAATACAGTCCCACTTTTGGTAGCACCAGCTTTCACTGCCAGCTGCCTAAGCACTCTCTCTATTGGAGCCTTCCTGGATATACAAGAAGCAGATTAATCTCAATAAATCTCACAGAAGTGGCTGCTGCAAGCTGACCTTGAAGTCTACATCTGGTTGTTTCAAGCAGCCTTGGATCAAGACAATCTCCACTACATGAATTTTTGGACCTTCCCTATGAAGCAAAATCAGCCATACTGTCATTTTCAAGAATAATGTCTTAGATGTAAATAAGCAAGGCATAGAGGAAGTATCTACACATTATATACAGTTATCAAGATACCAATCCCACTTCTAGCTTCAACACAGCAAAATTAGACAAAACTACTAAGCTAGGAAACCTCTTCAGCTTTAAAAGCCAACTGATTTTAAAGGGTTTACAAAATAATGAAAGTTATTTCACCTGTGAATAATCAAAAACTAATTTCAAGCTTGCACATTGTGTCTCTTCTGATTAGCAGCTATGCATAATGCTACAGTGATGCCCCACCTCTTCAAGTGACTTTAAATGGACATATTCACTGCCCCAAACAATTTATAAACTAAATAGCTTCATACATGTGAAAGCATCTTGGTTCCTGAGCTGATCACTGGAAACTATTTCCCAGTCATCAGCTGATAAACTTTTACTGAATTACACAGGATTCATCTTGAAAAGGTTTAAATGTTTAATATGCTTCACTGTATCTACTAAATAAATCACAAGTGTTGTTTTCATGAAATAAAATGTTGAAGGGAAATATATTAAAAATGCTGGAACATAAGACAATTTCAAAACAATCTTCTGGAGTCAGAGAGCTGACCAACTGCAATAAATTGTTTGTATTCAAACTTCTAAGAAGACAAGAGTAACTGGCTCTGGAGAAGCTCACCACATCACCTTCACAGTATGCTTTTGGTATACATAGAACTTAAAAGGCATTTTATAATCTAATTGCAAACAAAATTGAAATACTTATTGTATATAATATTTAAAATTAAAGCTAGCCAATTAAAATCAGTTTGATTCATTTTATTATAGGCTCATATTGCAGAACAGTATCAGAAAATGGTTCTGCATTACAGACTACAGTAGTGGTACAGAAATGACAACCCACTAAGGCAGGTAAAAAATTGCAACTGGTCAAGGAGGGAGCCACAAGTAAAAACATTCTTCTTCTACATTAGTAATTCCATACAGTTATCTGTACACCATCAGAGGAACATGGCAATGAAAGACCCCAAATCTCACAGCTGCTGCAAATATTTAGAAAATGAACACAAGCAGGTACTTATGCTCCAAATAAAAATTTCACTTGTTACTAAAAATCATGTCCAAACCAAGCAGTGCTCTCTGAAGAGGAAGAAAAAATAATCATAATACCCCCCCACCCTCCCAACCAGTTAAGAAAATACACTTTCTGAATCTGGCTTCAAGTCATAACAGCCCAGGAAAATTTACATCAAAGATACCGGAAAAATGAACATACGTGAGATTTAGACAACAGCATTTTAACTTCTTAAACATTTATATAGAAACTGCATCACTGGATCAGTCACATTGTCTTTGCCCATCAAAGTTCTGCTGCATCTGAGCATTTCACTTATCTAATGTCCAAGACACCGATTCAGGGTATCAGATTAAAACACTAGCACCCAATTTGGCAGACCATTTTTTGAACTACAACTGAAAGTGGATTACTTCAGGGTGAGGAATCCTGTTTAATGTAACCAATGTATCAGCACACAAGACAGATCAGCAAACATTTTAGGCACATTCTAAACATATCCTGTAAGAATAAAAACATTAGAAACTATTAACTTTTCTTTTTTTTTTTTTTTTTTTTAGATCAGTCTTCAAGGCTAAGTTCCTAATTCACATCTATAATATTATGTTAGTTTTTCATGGTATATTTTAAAAATTGTATTAGTATTTCAAAGTGATTTTTCCTAACACTGTACTTACATAAGATAAACATAAAGTACTTACACCACTCCCAGCATATCGAACAATAAATAATAGATTCTCCTGACAGGACTTTGATGACCTGGCAAAGCCCAAGTGCTTTCAGCCAAAATCATATTAAACCATAAATCACCCTTTATTTTATAGAATATTTCAAAATGGATTCCTGCTTTCTACCTTGAAAGTCATTTCATGTGTTATTTATAACCACTGAAAACCAGAATGGAAAGAAAATTGCACAGAACTAGAAAATTTACTGTGACTGCTTTTATAAAGAATAACTCCTTTTTAGAAAAAAATTAGAATTACTAGCAGACAAACCTTTGAATACAACCACCTTTTAAAGAGCCATAGCCTTTCTTTGACAACTTCACCAACCGTTAACACAGGCCTTCTGGAGTATCAGAGACGAGTTTAAGAAGTTAAAACTGTATATAATCCAATCAATTTAAGAAACTCAAGGTAAGGATAATCCTGCATGCTAATTTACACCACTTACCAATATGCACAGCCATGCTAAAAATCCAGCAGAAAGCACTTATAGTGCTTTCTGCTAGAAATCCAACTTTGCTGAAAGTTTTGCCTATGAATTTTCCTACTTTAAAACTGCCTAAAGACAAAACCTCTGTCACTGACTCCTAGCTCTTGATGTCACTCTCAAATAGATGCCTGTTTTTTGAGATAAATATTTATCATAGAACTCATAACATACCCTCTTGCTATAAATGTACTACCATTTTAATACTTGCACTGATATAAAAGTTGAGCCCACAAAAGCTTATCAGTAATGAACTCATTTAAATGGACATGATTAATGCCAACCTTTAATTCCTCAAGCAAGCAGTTACATCAGCCCTCCAAATCTAGATCCTACAGGCTTTACACAAATAAAAATGACTGGGTACCACTTTTCAAAAACCTTCCGTAATATCAGAAATACTTTGAGGACTGATGGTATTGCATAATATCTACTTTGGCAAAGAATCACCCAGTCGATCCATTCCTGTTTGGCTAGAAGGTAACTTGACCATAGTGCTAATTAAAAAGCAGGAAAGCAGGGGTATGAGAGGCTGGGGGGTGGAGGGACGGGAGTGACTTCAATTCTGCAACAAAAAAGGGGTACAACAAAAGAACAATGTCCGAACAGGTTTAATTCTCCTACTGTGTTGCCATCAATATCTCAAGCTATGCCCACCAGTTTTACATCACATGATTATCTAGTTTTTCTTTAGAATTATGGGTTTAAATTCCATGATAGTAGTGAAACTTCTGCTGAACCCACCAGTACTAGATACTTTTCTCCTACATGTCCATATTGTTCTCAACTTGCCCATGCAAGAAAATATTTAATGTGGGTGAAGGAAAAGTAGGTTTTTCAATAAGTGAATTCACTTTTCCCTTAGAAATATTGATGAAGTAATTGAACCTAAGCATTAAATGGAGCACTGATGACTAAAATTTAGTGTGAGGTTCCATTTTCATCAAGCTTACTACAGGGACATAGTTAAATGAGCCTGAAATAAAAACAAATTCGAATCTAATGTTACCACTCAATCTAATTACCAAAATTAACAGATGCACCAACTATAAAACCAGAAAAAGTCCACACATGCAGAAAAGAATGCAATTACTACTATGCAGTTAAAAATATCATTAACACAAATATTCTAGTTATTACAATATAATTAAATATCCATAGGTATACTCAGCACTGGTTATAGATCAGAAAACAAGAGATTTGAAGACAAGGCTAAAATACTGTCCGAGGAGTACCATCCCAGAAGACTGATGAAAGTTTTACTTCAAATAATCTTCCATTCTGAGTAATTTAATACAGATTTTAAAAAAGCAGTCAGCATTGTTAGGCACCATTTGCATATGTTCTCAGTAAAATCTTGACATTGGCTATTGCAGTCATCTCTACAGGTGGGCAAACTCACAACCTTCAGTGCAAATTCACACCACCATCACCAAAATAAAGCAGTATTTCAGAGGGAAAAATTAACTCAAAGAATCTCTTTCCCCCAACATCAAAACCCTAATATTACAAGCTCATTCCAAAGCAGGGAAGATCATATTCAATGGCTCCTGCATGACCAGCTTTCACTGGGACAGACAGTTCAGTCTGTTGGTGAACTGCCAGTTCCAGGCAAATTCTTCTAAGAGTGTACTTAGATTGCCTCAGCATACACAGTCTCTTCCATCTGACATCCCACCACCAACCACCACTCCTCCACAGTGAGCTGCCTGATACTACTTACACACACACCCAACAAGCACAACACACCATGGGTTGTGAAAGGCAGCACACGAGTCAGCTGCCACTACCAGGGCAGCTCCCTTGGCCTGTGCTCTCCTCAGCGCCAGGGCTGTCAGAGTGAGTGGATTAGTTACAAAAGCTCCAGAAGAAAAGACTGGCAGCACTGGAACCATTAAAAGATGAAGTCTTACTTATCTAAGTTCTAGTCAGCTCTTCTAAAGAGGTAAGACCTTCACTATCCTCCTCAGTAGCTACAATAGCTAATTCTACTGTTTTCACCTTCTAGTTTCCTTAGTAGCTAGAACAGCTAAATAGCTTAACATTAATGTTGTTTTTATAAACTTTTGAGTTTCATTTAATTTTCCACATCACTGTTTTTCTCATGGCAGTACAGAATGAATTATCCTCAAAAAATCAGAGAAATTTTACAATTTTTAGTAGTTTGCCCTTTTGACACTTCAGCTTTTATTATTTACTGTTCTCAAATGCTCAGATTAGTCACAAATCTAAACATGTACGAAAATGTCAGACTCATTACCAGGGTTTCCACTCCATACAACAGAGTGATGATCTCTTAAGATGCTCAAAAACTTTAATTTTGCATTTTTAGTAGAGTTACAATCTACAACAGAGATAGTATGTTTTAATAATCTCTCACAAACTTCAGAAGTAAATGAGAAATCCTTTGAGAAATTATACCTACACTGTAAGGGGATCACTTTTTTCTGGTAAACACTGAAAACAGCAAATACATTAAGAAAATCACTCATTTTATCCCATACCTCTAGGGAAGTAATCTGAAACCTGAAGACCACAATTTGACAGCTTAGTAAACTCCAAAACCAAAGCTTCTGATTTCACATGGAAAACAGTAATGTTTTCAAGTGTCTTCACTTCTGGTCCTCCAACCAGCTCTGAGCTGACCATGGGAGTTCTTCATAAATGCAAATGAAATCCAAGTCTAAATCTGGGACCTATAAACACTGATGTATTTTGAACATTTTAAGACTAAAGCTCAATGCTGAATTCGAGCGGGGGGTGGTGGTGGTGTGTGTGTGTACTTAACAAGATCAGTTCAAACCATGACATTGTCACTGTGTTCTACAAAACAGAAATCTATTTCCATACTTAAAGATTATGCTACACAAGCAGCAAGTATCTTAATTCTGAACAAATATTCTTAAATCTGTCTTGTAGTCACAGTGCTGTGGTATGTTTCAGTGAGACATTCAAGATCTCCACCATTATTCACCTGAACAGGAAATAGGATGCACTTGTACAGCATACAGAAACTACAGACAGCTCCTGAAAGTTCAGTTAAGTCTCTGATACGTGCTGTCATTCAATCTCATATTTGTTCATATACTAAAAAATACACTTTAATGAGGAAAATTCAAGAAACAAAAAAAAATCTGGGTTATTCATAAGCAGGCACAGAGATAGGGAAAGTCTATTGTACTATAGGATACAATAATAATAAGAAGAAAAAGGTAGTCAGCATATACCATACATTTTGCACCACCGTGAAGTTTAGCTCTTCAGAACTATTTTCAGTGCAAAAAGTAATCACGACCATAAGGAAGGTGTTTCAGGAAAAAGGGCTGACAACGGTGGCAGAGTCAGACACGGCTTTATGAAAAACCGAACAAGGGCCTTATATCAGGTGGGCTGGAGCAGCAGGTGTGCCCCCGGTTCATGGGGCCGGGGTTCAGCGAGAACCCCACCCAGTGAAAGCCAGCATCACACAAAATTCCGGGACACCTCGATTTGTGAGCAAATCTTGACACTTAATCCTCAGCAGCGGCCTGCGAGTGCCCGGGGCACTGGCGCAGCGCGGTGCTCGCAGGCACTCTCGGCAGCCACACGCAGCCTAACCCCCTCCCGGCCCGCCCTCCCCAGACGACGCTGCCGCCCCTGCCCTCAGCTGCCAGCTCTGCCTCCCGCTTTCCCGCTGCCCCTCTCGAGCGCCAGCACCTTGACACCACCTGACCGCCCAGGCCCTCCGCCACTGCCACCCGCAGGCATGTCCCGCTCAACAAAAGCCCCGACGCAACCCGCCCCGTATCCTACCGGTCCCTATCACCACCACATCAAACTCCGAGGGCAAGTTGTCCGCCATCTTGGGAGGAACAATGTCATGTGGCCGGCGCTGCCGGAAATGGGGGGCACAAAAGCTTCCGGGCGCTGCCGCGGGGGCTGCCGGGAGGTGCAGTGCGGGTGGAGGCGTACTTAAACCGTGTGGGAGGCTGGGCAGCGGGGGTTGAAATAAAGTGTGTTAGGTCGTTATTTCTAATCATTAGTCTCATGTTCTTGCTTGTTAGTTAACAGCCTTATGTCGGACTGTACATTGTTCTCTGCATTCAAAAACCTCTATTTTTCTCAGCCGATCAACTGACATTAACTCCTAGTTTTCCTCTGAAGCCTTAAGTAACACTTAGGTCTTCCTTTTCCTTCGCCTTACGAAGAAATGAAGAGTGAAAACCAGAATCCACCATTCCAAGGATGCCCTTTCTGTATCATCAGTCTGAGTGCAGGATAAACAAGATTAAAAAGCCATGTTTGAAAAAGCCAGATGCAGTGATGCCAGCAAAATAACCGAGCACAGGATACCTGTGCCAGGGAAAAGTTCTAGAAAGTGTTGCTTTTTATGTTTAATTTAATGGCTGGTACAGCTTTAAACTAATCTCTTAATACTGTTCATTGTGTATGATTATATTAAAGTCTTAACACCTTAAATCAATAGTAACAATAAAGCAGCTAGCAGCCTGTTAACACCTTATTACAAGCTCCTTGTTCCCATAGCAAAAGAATAGTGCAAGCAGTATAAGGCAACTGATGGAAACCAGAGACCACCTTACCCCTGCGGTGCTGCAAGCCTAGAGCTGAGTACAGTGCAGAAGAGTCTAGCAGGAAACATCAAACAACGCAAGAACAAAAAATACATAGACTTAAACATCAGTACTTGATTACCATGCTAAGAAATATATAACAGAGAAAATTAGTAGTTATGGATTAAGATAGAAAAGAAGCAAGGTCAAATCTTATGTGCCTTATGCTTTCAACTGCCCCAGACAGATTAAAAAGAAGTAATAAAAAATATCCTTTTCTGCAGCTTCCATAGTGCAAGTCTGTGAATGGAACTGTCACTTCTGCTTTTTAATGTGTAACAACAGAAATTTAGCTCCATCATTCTTAAAGTGCTGGATCACCCTTACATGAAATGTCTGGAGTTGAGGAACAAAGGATCACTATATTGGTTCGATCACATAAAACAAATTCTCTTTGCACATCCTTTTCTTACTGAGGGAGGGCATACTCCTGAAAATAGAATTTCATTGTGAAGACCTTTTGTTATTGGTTAGCATAACTGTAGGACTGCACTGGAACAGAGCTATTTCATTACCAGCATCTCGCTGTTTCTCAAGTGCCTCAGTATTTAATCCCACCACAAAATGCTGCAGTTTGGTTCTACAAGTTCTGTTAGCTTCATTCACAAGATGCAATCAGTGCAATCCTATTTTGTGATGACAGTCGTTACCCACTGGACCAGAAATTCTTCTTAGTACTATTTATTTGACAAAAATGATTATTCAGAATCTTTAGTTGCAAGGTTTGTCAGTCCCATAAAACACAAACACGTATCTCTGTACTTTACAGTTCTAATATCAGCAAATACAGAGAGAAAATGCGTAAGTATGAATATTTTTTATGAGAATTTCATGGACCTTGAGAAAATGTCTTAACATGTTTTTCTCTTTAGCTATTCAATTGCAGTGTCATATTAACAGAAAGCAGCATACCCAATTCTGCATGGATGAATAAGCACATTCAATAAAGAAGATTTAACAAAGTAAATCAAACACAGGATTAAACATTTTCTGCATAACAGACCACAAAATGGGCATTCATTTTACCAGTAGATCCTCTACACTAGAAACAAATAGAAATGCACACCATCATAATTAACAGAACATCCTGTGGCCTGATTACAGAATTTCTCTATATTTTGTTAAACTAGGTCTCATCAATTAGAATTGTCAAAATTCATTCTGAAACGCTCAGTGACAAGACTAAATGGAATTTTAAAACCATTTGTACTAAATATATTTGGATTTCTATGTTTTATGAAATAATTCACAATACTGCAGATCATTTACAGTGTTTTCAGCAATAACAGTTCAGAAAGATGCATGCAAAGATCAATTTAAAGATGCCACTTTTAGAAATACTTTTTCTGTAAGCAAATTTTCCAACTCTTGACTTCATCAAAGTACTTTTGGAAATACAGCCATCTTGGCAAACCCTCAAACTGTGTGGTTTTCTTTTCCCAGGTAGAAACACTGAAGGCAAAAATAAAATCAGGAAGAATAAGCATTAGAATTTTGGAGTTTCTCATTACCTCAGGGTCTAGTCTCAGATTGTCTGATCGAATATTTCTTCCTCCAAAACCAAGCAGGAAATATTTTGTATTCACAAAGATGATTTTTTTTAAGTTACGTAGTCTTTTTATCCTGCAGTGACTTCTCATGTGAAATCTCATTATTCATTCCATTATTCACTCAGTAGATAGAGAATTTAATTCTAGTTGAGGACCAGGTTGAATGAGAATCAGCACCAGGATCGGGCCTATTAGCTGCCTGAAACATCCATTCAATAACCTGATTTATCCCAACTAAATGGCTCATTAGTTCAGGCAGCAGGCATCAAGAAAATGTTTGTTTATTGCTGAAGCTATGCATGGTTGTCATACAGAGTTTGCTGTTCCGCAACTGTCAGTCACTCAAGCATGCACAAACTAGATTGTTCATTAACTACAGAAACAGCCACTCTACATTCAAGCATATTTATGACAATATTAGTTGTTTCCAAATTTAACCTAAACTCTGATATGCCTTTATTCTAACTTCTTCTTTGTTACCACTATCTGTATCAATTTTTCTTCCTGTCACGGCTTGCAGTGGTTGGTCCCAACCATACCCATAAAACACACTAGAGTCTAATGTCTCTAATAAAGTATAAATAACCTGCAAATTCTCAATCGTATGTAGACGCTTAATTCCCATGAATGGTATGACTGTTCCCTTGATACAGTAATCTTGGCCTTGGTAGATCAGTGAACTAAACATTTTAACCCCCCCAAGTAATTAAATCCACATTTCTCGCTACGGAGTGCTAAAACTGATTTTGAAGTTGCCATCGTGATTATTAAGATGTGAGTAAATTATAGGATTGCTTAGAGAGACAGGGAAAGAGAATTACATTTCACTCTACTTCTGTAAGCATGCACGACAAGAAGTCTCTTTTCCCAATCTTTAATTAATGACACTCTGCAAAAATTCTGTAGGTCTCTTACTGCAGTCAAAACTGTCTTGTACAAAGTGAGCACAGAGGAGAAAAAACAGGATTGTAGCTTTGATCAGGCTGCTCTGCCCAGCATAACTGGCACCCTATGGAAGGGAGGCTCCACTTCAGCTTCCTTATGGATTGACTATGAGTTTTACAGGCTTCCTAAGACTACACATGTACAGGATGAAGGAAATAGTCTTTTCAATAGCCCAAAAGTTCAGTTATTTTTTTTTATGCTACAAGCTAATCTTTAATGCTTAAAATAGCTGATGAACCTAGGATGATGAGTAATATGCTGCAGTTTTTATTGCTTGTCTCTTAAGAGACGTGGAGGAACGCTTACTTTAGGAATTGGAGACTGTGAGAACTACTGGTAGTAGAATCAGACTGCATCTTGATTTACATTGGCCTAAAACTGTGTTATTAATGCATTATATGCAATATACGGTGTCAGTTCAGTTTTTATTTGGTTAGATGAATTCTCTCAGTGCTCTGTGACAGTGTCTAAAATAAGCTGGTATAGCACATGAATTATTATTGCTGGATCTTCTTTTATAGTAGGGTTGGGATTTTTTTGAAGCATTAAGGCATGTTTGTAAAACAGGCTTTTACCTTCCTTATTTTCATTCTGCATCTTTTTCTTTCTTTTTTTTTTTTTTTTTCTCTTTTCTGATTATAAAAGTGTACTTTTTGGGCCTCCTCAGGTAGAGACAGAATGGAGTAAATTATATTGGGGCTGGACTAGATGATTTTTGAAGGTCCCTTCCAACCCAAACCATTCTATGATTCTGTGATTTTTGACACTGAAATAATGTCAATATACTTACACAAAGTACAAAAACTTCTTTATACTTGTTCAGAAAAAAATTAATCAGGAGTTTGTGACTATGCATTGGGTGTAAATTCTTAAAGGAATGTGTTCCTTGGGTGATATGGTTTAGTGCGAGGTGTCCCTGCCCATGGCAAGGGGGGTTGGAACTTGATGATCTTAAAGTCCTTTCCAACCCTAACTATTCTATGATTCTATGATTTTCCTAGTGGGCTGAAATGTGCTTTTTACCGTATCTAAAAGTTTGTTGAGAAGACACAGTGGTACTTCTGGCAGAAGTCTGCATATCACTTTTATTTCAGACATTGCACCATATATAGATTTCCCATTCTTCCTATTCAAACGAATAAAAGAATATGCAACTTATTACCACTGTGTCATCATTCTGTAAATGTAAATTTTAATGGTTCTTCGGAATATTAAAACTCCCAAATTCAAGACTGGCCAGTAAGATGGTGAAGTCAGTTACCTGAGAAAAAGCTTTCCTACACTGGTGTCAAAGTATTTTTGAAGTGAGGAATATCCACACTGCAGATACATTGGAATAGGCAGCAGTCAGTTTCTGCCTAACGTCAATGAAAAGGCTGGTATCAAAGACAAAAATGTGATCTAGAAACACTGTGGAATAATGCAGAGTAAGGTAGAAGAGAAAGCAAGCAACGTAATTTAAATCTTCTTGGAGATACACAGTTGAACCTTACCTGTGACAGTAAGGATTTAAATTACAAAAGCTCAGATAATATATGTGCTTTGTATATGTATAAAATATGTTTGTGTAGCTTAATTACATGTTGTAAGTGATAACTTGGCATTTTAAAAACACTCTTAATAACTAATCTCTTCTGTTTCATCTGCAGCAAATGACCTTGTTAGAACAAAATTTTACATTACAGCATCAATGTAAATTGGAAAGAGTTACTGAAATTCTGCCATTATAAAACTGGATGTTACAAGGCACAGTTTAATGCTTTGTGTCCCAGCAATTCCATAATTTGCATATTCCAGCATCTAAAAGTCTTGGTCAATTATAATATTTCAGAAAATGTCAGTAAACAACAGACAAAAGAAACTGATTGCATATATGGGACTCCTGTTTAAAGTTGTGCAGTAAATCAAGGTTAGTAAATATGGACAAGTGTGCCTAATGATATTCAGCTACTGCCTTATTTAATTTGCAGTATTAGTTGAAATAGTTTATATTGCATAGTGAGGTTTTCAATCAGGTTTTAGAAAAACTACCTTTTCTAACAGATCTGGAGACTGTAGCTTATGTAAGAAATTAAGTCTCTTCTCTGGAAATGTTCTTTGATACGTTGCATTTCTTTTAGTCATCTCTTTTAACTTGTTGCCAATTTATGAATATGGATTGTTTGGCCATTAAGGCATACTCCAAATTCATTACAGTCAGCAGAAGTTTTGCTATGAGAAGTTCATTGTCTATATCATCGTCTTTTCTGATTGATTAATCAAAAATAATTGTAGTAAAAGGTGAAATAGTAATACCAAAAAACCAACAGTTGGTCTGGGAGATGGATACTACAGTTTATGAAGCAAAAAAAACCAACCAACCAACCACAGAGAGGAAGGCTGGACTTCCTTATTTGAGGAGAATGACAAGTGCAAGATTCTAAAGTAATTTTTTTAAACAGTAGTGTTCTCCAGTCTTTGAAATCATAAATGGCATATGGCTGAAAAGAGAGGATAAACCAAGTTCTGAAACTGATAAAGCTCTGTTAGGAAACTCACCATAAATATTATAATCTAATTAAAAAGGTTTAAAGTAGTCCATAAAGCTAAGTGAATTGATGTGTCTCATATGCAGTATTTCTACCTAGACTTCACCAGAGAAACCATAAACAAAAGACTATAAAAGCCTCAGATGGAATGAGTTCTTGCAAGTTCAGATTCTTGTGAAGACACACTTCTCACCAAGGACTCAAACATGAAACTGTATCCAAGAGACATCTAAAAGCTAGGAGTAAATAACAGCAAGAGACTGATTTTCAGGTAAAGGAACCTATCAGTGATAACAGTAGGTTAAAAAAACTAGAGTATAACAACTGCATTTGAAATTATGTAAGCAGATGAATAAAAATAATACAACAAACGTTATTGTCACTTTGAGAAACTCTGTGTTTGAGGCTGAATATGCCTCAGTTCCAGTGCACTGGGTCTGTCAGTGCTCCACTTAGAGCTCTGCGTTAAGAGTAGAGATTTAGTTCAGGTTTTACAGCTGCAGTGGTGAAAAGTTATTGTTATCTGAGGGTGCATGCAGTCAGTGGAGGAGCTGCCAGACATCTTGCTCTATTTCCCTCTGAAAAGGCATATATGAAAATATCTGTCATTTGTAGGAGGGTGATTCTGGGAGAAGCTTTAGTTGTTAAAGGGCTGTGTCTAAAAGGCAACTATCAGCTTCTACAGCCATCAGTCTTGTTCATAAGAAACAGGAATATATGTGATCACATTTAAGTAAATTTACTAAAGCCGTATACAGCACAAGCCTCCTGATTAAGCATTCCCCTCACAACATTACAGTTAAAGCAGGTTTTGTATTTAAAATATTCTGGTTAGGATTTTGAAGCCAGAGAGTAGCAACAGTGGTCCACTGAAATTTGAAATGAGATTAAGCTCAGCTTGCCTCACAGAAATGAGAACAGGTTTAGGTTTTCTTTCACAAGTTGTAAACTAGTGCCAGGCTATATGTAGTGATGCTTTTGAGAATTCAGAAAGGACACTTATGATTTAACATCTATTTTTCATTAATCTAATGCTGTTTAAATGCTAGCTTTTCTTTTACAGAAAATAAGGCATCCACAATGTCCTTACTAAACTTTCATTAAACTGTATATGTCTAGGAAAAGAATGTTCCTACTGTAAACATTATGTGGGTCGGCTATATGAAAGTATTAATGCTTTTTATAAGATTTTTGCATTTTAATCTGTTTTCAGGGGACAATGCAATTTAGCATTCTAGCATATCTGAAACCTGAATTTCAGCACCACTGCTTTGATAATAGGGTGTTCTCCAGTTTATGCATTCTTAGATTGATAATGTATAAAATGAAAACAAGAGGAGGTCACACCTGTTTGTAGTCTGAGTCAAAACTTAGGTTTCAATGTATCAAATCATAATGCAGTGTACTAATCAGAGAAGGGGTTTTGGTTCAGTCTTAGCGTCATCTTTTTTTAGGGTAAGATCTAGCCTTGGTGGCTGTCAGTCTTAGCAGACATTTACATCATAGATCCACGCAATACACACAGTACAGTTCTTTGATAAGGTAATTTCTCCAGTAGCAGAATTGCTCATTGTTCCCCAACATGCAGCTATTCCTAGAATTATAACCATGTCCCCCAGAGCAATTCTGCATCATGGACTCTCTAAGGGGAAGAAGACTCTGAGCCATTATATTTCTGCTGTGTGCCTAAAAAAATGACTCAGAAATGCTAAACCAGAACTAATGGAAACCCAATGTTCACTCCCTTTTTTTTCTGTCTAACTTCTGCATGGCACTACCTCCTCTGTTTGAGTAAGTAAATAAAAAGAATAGGCCATAGCTCCTCACATTCTGAAGGTACTATATGAACATTAATCCTATATAGCTTGCATAGAGACCCTTGCATCAACCCTTCAGTTAAGCCAGAAGAGACAGAATTTTTTCCCCACTTCAGAAGAATGCTAAGCCGTTGTAAATGTTGAGGCAGATTATTAGGAAGATTTGCAAGAATAACTACTTAAAATGGTCACATTCATTTTAAAGAAAAGAAATATAATTGGTATTTGCATAGAAGAAAATGGATGAATTTAAATTTTAGTTGATTATAATTATTGTCATCATAATCATCATCATTATCTTTGTATGTCTAAATGACTGATTCAAAGAAGAATTTTAACACATTTCACATGTCAGTGCAATTCTTTTCTGTTTTGTGCTTTAGTGCTTGGGGATTTTCATTTGCTTTTTTCTGTCTGAACTTTTCATGGAAGCTATTGTAATCTTTTTAAAAGGTGGAAAAATGTTTCAAAGGAAGTAAAATCTGGAAGTATTACATATATTTTTTTCAATAAATTTTAATCAAATTGCACAGAAAAACTGATACACAGATACTGTGAGATGGCACTTCAAAATGCTCTTAAGAAGGAGCTTAAGAAGGAGATTCTCAATACAAGGCTGTACCTGAGTCTGGACCATTTGACCAGATACGGGATGCTAGACAGTGATAGTTGCATACAGATTAGTAGGTGAACTATCCGAAGTGGTGGTGCATTCAGATGAAGATATCATTCAAAAAGTCTGTTAATAAATTGGAACTGCACATAGACATTGTGCTCCTAAAGACTTTCAAAGTTACTAATAATTTTGTATATTTCAATACGGTGTATATTGATACAGCTGGTATTTCCTTATGTATTCCATGTTATCGTTGCTACAGTAAAAAGCATGAATCTGATTGTGTGAATTTATCAGTATTGATAATCATAAAGAGTTCAAATACACAATATCTTTTGGTGAAAGGAGTTCTTTTTTCACTGAGTTTATATCATGTCCGAACAGAGATAAGCAATCAAGACTACAAAGTCTTTATACTGTGGAAAGCAAAATAAACAGAAGTTTTGTAATTCCTGTTTCCTTGATAACTTTGAAATGTCTCTGAAAAGCATGAGATGACAGAGGGATCATCACAGCCTGTGTAGTAGCTACAGTTCTTGACACTTGGTGCCTTTTAAAAACAGGACTTGGTTTTCCCATGGCTTAATCTTTAGTGTTGATTAAGTTAATTTGATTCCATTAACTCTGTAAACTTCTAATGGAAACAACTGTTAACATGTAGAGCTTAGCAAAAAGTAGCTAAGCTAAATGTGATTTTCCATTGTCTTATATCACTTTAGTTGTTAGCCCTGTGTAAACATGTAAGCCAGAAAACTAGCATTTTACTTTGTGCTGTCCAGTAAAAGACACGAAGTGCAGAATGGCAGATACATCTTTATTATCAGGAATTTAATCCTCTGTTACACAATTGTCTATGTACTGTGCACATCTTTCTTGGGTCTTCTTAAAAGGCTGTCAGTAAACAATGAAATTGGACACAATATCAGATAATCCTAAAGAGCACATTAATGTCAAGAGAGCACTGTTATGTGAAAGAAGCAGCATTTCAGTCAGCAAAACCAAGCTCCAAAACAATGCTTTTCAGTCTTCTATTAAATAATGGCCAGTATGGGTAGCCTCTTGCATAAGGACTAGTATGCCAAGCATTAAAGTCTTGTTTCTGACCAGGTTACTGTGACTTGTTAAAACAACTGTTCGCTGCAGTCTGATGGCAGTTTCCTGATAGTCTGTTTTCAGATGGTTTCCTGCATGACAATTCCCAAAATAGGAGGACAGAAGATATATGCTAGCGGAAGCCTTATTTGTTTTTGTTAAATTATGGTGTCTTCTTTCTTATTTCCTTGGGATGAATAGAAGCACATTCATGCCACTACACAGAAGGACACTAGCAACTTGTAAAAAACATGCTTTTAGCTGTAAATAATCATAGAATAGGTGCCACTGCCCAAGATACAGACTGAATAAGACATACATAACCTGTTGTAAGGATTTCCTTGAACTGGCTGCTGTTAGAAAAACTGACAACTGATGAGTTGCAGCACAGATCCAAGTTTTGAGAGCCTTCTGTTTCCTCACTATGTCCAGGAATTTGTATTTTTAACATATACTTTGTATGTAAAGGATTGCACTGCAAGATACTGGATTCAAGTAAGTTTCTCTTACTGGAAATTATCCAGCAAACCCAGAATTCCTGGCTAACTTCATGCACTGAAATGACAATATAGAATCATAGAATCATAGAATAGTTAGGGTTGGAAAGGACCTTAAGATCATCCAGTTCCAACCCCCCTGCGTTGGGCAGGAACACCTCACACTAAACCATATCACCCAAGGCCTCGTCCAACCTGGCCTTGAACACTGCCAGGGATGGAGCATTCACATCCTCCCTGGGCAACCTATTCCAGTGCCTCACCACCCTAACAGGAAAGAATTTCCTCCTTATATCCAATCTAAACTTCCCCTGTTTAGGTTTTAACCCATTATCCTTTGTCCTATCACTACAGTCCCTAATGAAGTGTCCCTCCCCAGCATCCCTATAGGCCCCTTAAAATAGCGAAGACTATTGGTGTCTGAAGCTCATTGCTCTATCACTTCTAAGCAAAAGGCTTTTTTGTTTCTCAACAGTGTTCTTTCATTCTGTTGCTTATGTCCTTACTTGGAAATGAAACAATATCTAGAATATGAAAGAACTCACAGTCCATAAATATTTTTTTTATTTGAAACTATGTCCTACATTTACATTTGAGGAAAAAACTAAATTCCAAGGTCTATATTAAACTATGCTCTATTCTAAATTCACAGACTTTGTGGACAAAATACAGAAGGTCATGACATTGTGTATTTATAATAATGATGGGTATAATCTAATTAAATGGTAAAACATTTCTCTAGAAATATATCTGAAGAAATTTATTTGTTTCATGGTCTTCCTCAGTGCAAAATACTCTATAGTTCATGGCATCATAACACTAATGAAAAATACCAGTAGTTGTCTCATAGGGTACTGAAAGGTTTCAGCATTCTAAAGCTGGGTAAAGTTTTAAAAACTCAAAACTACAGGAGGGTTATGCATAAAATAATAATGATCACAGGTGTTTCAACCTGTACTTTTAACTATGGCCTGATCATCCTTATGCCTCCACAAGTCACAGGTAATTCCATCTGAAAGTCAATGAAGTTAAAGTATAGAAAGCCAATATTACTTAAGGTCACATATGTCTTTGTAGGTTAACAATGTATATTGCTACCTACAACATCAGCCTTGATGCTGAAAAAATAAAAAGAGGAAAAAAAGCAGAGAAAGTCAGTAATGTCTCCTGAAGATTAAGAAAGATACTGTAGGTTTTCATGGTACTGTTTTTTATTTTCCCTAAACCCACAGAACATACTGAGAAATATTTTGAGACGCAGAAGATTAGTCAGGTTAAACCGAAAACCTACTCTTAAGTATTTTATTCTGATCCCACCATGTATACCTTTGACTAAGATTCAGAGACTCAATTCTGCAATGGATTCAGTCTCTCTGGATCATGCTTCTTGAACAATGGTGAAATAGCAGGACAAGTCCCTCATGAGGTCTTTCCCTGTACTTCCTATAAAGAACTGTAGAATATACTGTAGCTATGTTCATAATAGTTACTTTTATTCAAAAAAACATTCAGAATTGTAAAAATTACGACCAAGACCTAGGAAACAGTGGCAAAAGGCTTCAGGATGAGGCTTACTCCTTTAGGAGCTGAAAAATAGATGAGAAATCTGAGGGAAAGGCTGCAGGTCTGAGGGAAAGTCTATGTGAAATAACGAGTCAGCAGTTGCACAGATTACTGGCCTAAACTTCCCTATGCACCCTAGACTGCATTCCCTATATGTGCTAGACTGTCTTCTTAATTTGCTATGTATGTCCTAGACCTTTCATTTAGGATTTTTGTACTTCTAAGGCAGTGGGAGGCACAACATGCTGGACCTTATCAACTGCAAACAGCATTCCATATGAAAGTATTCAGAAATCTTTTATTTATATTCTAAATGAAATATCTCTAACCTTCTAAGGCTTGTGGTTTAGGGGTCAAAGTGTCAAGGTGGCATGTAAAACCTCAACCAGTTTGGACCAGTTCCATTGATTTTTACTCAAAACTCCAGATTGATTTCAGTAAGAAATGGAAGCAGAGATTGATATTACAGAATGGCTTTCAGCAGAAATCTGGTATTTTAAAAGACAGTATCATAAAATTGATGTACAGTGCAGAATACCCATTGATGCCAATTTCTGTCAATAAGATTTCTATAATTTGAAGAGAATAAAACATTGAAGTGTCTATTAGTATCTGAGGCAAAAATACCATTCACTTCCATGGAAACAGAAGCAGGCCCAAATTCTGACTACTAAAATATTATCTGTGTCATGAAGTATTTAATTATTTATTATTTCATTACCAGTTTAGCTACAAAAATATCAAAATACCTATGCAATTTTAGAATATGGTTATTTCTTAATATTTGCTCTCACACTTATAAAAGATAGGTACTCCTGAATTATCCCCCTATGTGTGAAAAGCTGTAACAAGATCAATGAGACCTGAACACAAGGAGGCATCTTAGGATAACAGCTGCGGATGCATGTATTCTCTGCTAAAAAACAAAAAAATAAATACACACTGCTCACCCTCATTTTTCTCCCTGCCCCATATAAAATCCTGCCATTACCATTTTTAATTGTTAATTGCATGAAAAGGAAACAAATAAGAACAGGTAACAGTCCATGTATCAGCATGGGCAAAGGACAACAAATGGTCGCGCTGAGAGGCAAGGTAAAGTGAATGCTTTGCATTCAGTTTTGAGATTTGTTTTTGATGAGACTTAATGGTTGGACTACACTTACAACCATATGCCGTGTACTTAATGGGTGTATGGAAAACTGCAACTATGGATCTTTACAGTCTAAAATACACATTGGCTTTAAAGATGAGCTCAAGATAATTACTTTCACAGTATTAATAATTCTGCCAATTGGATTTCCACAAAACAGATTCAATAACATACTAAAAATACTTATTCAATAAATCAATTACACTTCTACTGAGTCTGGATAGCTATAAATTGTTTTCCCATTGATAAAATTCTGTTTATGAAAACTTATTTTCATGGAAACGACTCTTAAGATTTTATTGGAAAATGCTTTTCAGTTAAACAGAAGAATGAGAATTACTGAAAGGTCCACACAAGCCTTATACATTTAAATAAACCATAGAAGATTACTTTTTTATTGCTGCTTGAAGTAGAATGTAATGTCCACATTTAAAAATACAAAAACAATGTAAAGAAAAATTAAATACCTTCTTATCCCACTAGATGGTGGTGCCCTCAGATCACAGCTGAGATGCTCACAGTACAAGAAAACTTTTGCCTTCTTTAGCTGACCTGCAAATACAGAGTGAGAGATGAGGCTTATCTTGATCTTCTGGGAGTATTAACAAGCAGGTATAAAGACTTACTGAATGTATTTGAGTACACAGTATTGTGTTCATAGAAGTTTGCTATAAAGTGCATTTTAACTTCAGTACATATCTAATGGAATTATTTTTTTTTCCTGAAGAAGAAAAGGTACCAATACTGAACCTTAATTGATTGTACCTCATATAATATAGCCTTGTTAAAGTAAGGTCCTGGCTTTGCAACTCTGTTGCACTCTATCCTCAATCAAATTAAAAAAACAGATTGAAGTAGCTAATAATTAGGAACAACTCCATCTTAGAATCATAGTTTTGTTTTTATATTTCACTGGAACAACCTTAAAACTACTGGTCACATTTTTATATCACAAACATACTCCTTTCTTTAAGAAGGAAGGTAATTACACATCATCTAGACAAAAAGTGACAGTGTCTAAGCTTTAAAGGGCACATTACTTAAAACAATTAAGTGAAATTTTAATTAATAGGAAAAGTAGATGGGACCTTGTCTGAGACAGTATTCTTTTGTGATTTAGTTTTCTCGGGTTCCATAGTAAATGGTCAGGAGAGCTTGTCACAAAGGCAGTGTCTGTTGAGGACTGTCCCAAGCACAGGATCAGCATCACACTCAAAAATTGCACAGGGAGGAATCCTACAGATGCAGACTCACAGAGAACTGGAACATGATGTTAGAAGATCCAGAGTAATAAATGTATAGCTACTGCCAGTAAGTTGGGCAGCTGTCAGTCGTACCCAGACAGGTGATCCAAAGCGAGTCTGGAGTTTCCTGAATACAAGGCAAGCCATGTGGACAAATTGCTGTACACACATAGTTGCTCCAGAGACCACTCTCTCAAATTTGTGCAAAGATAGTGAGTGGTTGAAGGCAAGTTCTGAGACTTGCACTGAAAAGATTTTTTTTTTTTATTTTGCTTAAAATGATGATGTACATTGATAGTATGAAAAAATTACGATTAAAATTCACAGAACTGTTATGATTGTAAGGGACCTTCAGTACATCTAGTTCCGACCATGGGCATGGATGCCTCACACTAGATCATGTCACCCAAGGCTCCATCTAAAGCTGTTTTATGGATGATGAACTCTCTGGTAAGTTAAGCCCTAACATTAGATTTTCTAGTTGTTCTTTTTAAAGATGGTGTAATGGTACAGAAAAATGAAGAATGTACATAAGCGTCTTGGAAAAGACAACATTAATAAAGACCCCCTGACCTTTACAGCAGTCCATAATTGTTGCTCAGTGTATTTTACTTCACATCACCCTGCTCCCAGGTGATCACCCATTCTCTAATACCTAGTCATTTAAAAAATAATCCTCTTTCTGGCACAGTCTAACTTAAGTTTACTTGCTGTGTGTTCCCTTCTGTATGTTTTACTCTTCCTATTCTACTCTTGCCCCTGTCAATTCCTTTTTACGTTCAGAGGACCGAGGCAGAAAAATCAATATAGAAATGGATGTGGAAGCTCAGTTCTTCTGTAGACTGTTAATTATTTTGCATATTAGAATTTTCCCTGTATTAGGAAGAGAAGATCCACTCTTACTTTCTCTAGAAAGGTGGGTAGGATTTTCTGAAAGCCTGAAGCAGCAAAATTCACTCTAGTCATTGCTACTTACTGCCATCAGGGGTTGAAATGCAGCGTTTGCCAAGACTGCAAGTTCCTTTATTTGATCTCTTTGACTGTACCAGTATAACTGCCAATCACAGGAAATATCTCTAATAACTCTTCCTTTTACTTAATAAGGAATACCACATCTTTAAAACATTAGAAACAGATGTCACTGCATTACTTCACTGCTGATGTATGTAATAGAAATGACACACTAATTAATTTAATGCAGTATAAATGTACTGATTATTTATCATGGCTGACAATAAAATTATGAAAACATTCAATTACAATCAGTGGTAATTCATTATTTATTGATTCTGCATTATGCACACATTAATACAATACATTTAATTACATAAGAGAAGGGATCATTTTTCTATTGATACTTAGACATTTAGATTCATTGGTTTTATATAAAATCCTTGATGTTGAGGTGGGAAGTTTTAATCCATAATTAAAAAAAAAAATCTACTGAAATGTCAGAAATAAATTGAATACAAGTGTCAAGTACTAGTGCGTCTAGAAAGATGTGGGCACTAAGAATGACATACTAATTTCAGCCTCTTCTTTTTCTCACGTCAGTGGCCTACATTTGTTAATATAATCATGCTTACTCTTTCCCAAGGAAACCAAGGAATTAAACACTAACCTAGCAAAATATTAATAATGTTTTTTCTTCCTTTTTAAGCCTTTCTTCAGAATTAGCAATATCGGTGGTTTGTAAGCTCATGATACAAACTTAGAGATCACCACGGTAAGTTAAGAGCTTTAGACTGGGCCCTGAGTAATTTTTTTTAAGGACTAGAAGAATATCAGTGTCACTAGGGCTCAAGTCAGACTGGAATTCAGAAAAAAGGTGTTTCATTTCATTATGATGAGGGTGCGTTGCAAATACATCTTTCAGTTCCTTTTTTTATTCTTCATTTTGGGCCCACAGTTCCCTCTGACCCTCGTAAATCAAAGTTCACATTTAGCCCTCCCATTTATTTTAGTGAAGATCCAAGTTCTTCACTAAAACCTGGCATTTTCTCCTTCTACAGTCTACTCACATTGGACATACTTGTATCAAGTCTATAGAAAAATTTCTTTATACTAAAAAAATAAATAAATCCTCAGGACTCTTTACATGGTAATATCTATGGGATTCTTTTTTTCTATTGTCCTGCCTCATATTTGGCTACAGTAGACCAGGATAAAACACAAACGTCCTTATTGAGCTTTCCTGGGTTTTTGAAACAAAATTATTATTATTTTTAATTAATTCCCTACTGTGTCACTTAAAAAGCTGTCATTATTTTTCATCATTGTTACCTCCTAGTCAATTGTGTCACCCATCATTTTCTCTGTAGGATCCTCGTAAGCCAGTAGCCACATTTACGCCAGCTGGCAAAAAGTGATTTCCAGAATGCTGTTTACTGGCCCTGTCTGAAATGACTTGGGCTTTCCTCTCTCCTCCCATGTCTCAGAAAAGAGCTCTTCTGCATTTCTCTCCAATAGGGCATATGTAATGATGATAACAACAAAAACAAACAAATACAACAAAACCTTTGCTTGACATTTTGCCATACAAACACAGGCAATTTTTGAATAGGATTAATACACAATACACCAGAATTTCTATAAATGAATGTGTGAAGAAAACAAAGTATTTTGCATACCAGTCAAAAAGAACAAAAATATTGAAACTTTAAATAAATAAAATAATTATTTCAGCTATAGGGAGGCTTACTGGTTTCTACACATTCAAGTTGCTTACTGCTGGACTCTGTTCAAATAAACCATCTGGATACTTTACAACTGACAAGATACTACTGTGTGATTGTTAGGCCTTAGTAACTTTGCCTTTAATAAAATCACAGAGAAATAATAATATCCATTGATATAGTTGATTTTTATATGCTTAGTTTAACTGAACAGCTGCCTGGTATTAATTCTCAAACCTTGTGCATTTTCTGAGTTTGAGAGCAGTTCTTCTCTCCATGGATAGTCACCTCTCAAGGGTACTGTTTTTACTACAGCCTTTATGATTTTATATTGCTTCATGCCACTCCAACTTGCTGGGTGTTGATGCGCAAGGCTTCCTCTGGCCTTGCAAAAATTCAGTCTTATTTAGAAATATGTTTAGCTTATGGAAGACATTAAAGTCAAAAAGGAGAAAGAATTCTCATGGTGCAATTTGATTGTCACATTAATCTCAAAGCAAAAAATCTCTTTAAAAGGGCAGTGTTTGGATCTGATATAAATCTCCTAATAGCAATTACATCCAGAAGATTAAACCCCAGAAGTTTCTATTTGAAGTCAGTTATTTGTTACTTCTATCATTTCCAGTATATAAAGATCTTAGATGAGTTCAGGACTTGATTGTACTAAACACTTTGCTGATGTAAAAAGCCCTACGCCACAGAACTTCTGACCCTAGAATGATGCATCAAGTAGTTTATGAAATATGAGCATTCTTATTGAAAGGTATTCACTTAAGCCTAGTTTATGTGAAAATTCTGCACTGGTTTTAGGCACCTAGGCTAGGGACATAAAACAAGTGGCTAGTCATCTTGGAATGCACATATAATTGATGGATTGGTGCCTGCAGAGTGTAATTTAGTTAATGTAATTCAACAAATATAGCATTTCACTTCCCCTCATATAAAATGGGATTATTCATAATGCAAAAATACTAAACTTTGCAGATAGGGTGCCTAAATAAGCAAGCTTAACAAAAGGAAGAAGCTGGCATACAAAGCAGTGTGATCATGGCAATAGCTGAAATGCTCTGTTGGCATACTTGTTTGGTATCCACTTGAAGAGTTTTGTTCATACTTTTGTGTTTGCTTTGTTTACTGAACACTTTAGGAGGAAGTTAAAAAAAGAGGGGAGTGAAGAAGTTAGAGGACTAGGAAATAAGGAAAGATGAGACTGAAAAAATGGAAAGAAAAAATGATGTTAATACAAAGGAAAAGAAGGAGGAGGCTGGGAAAAGAGATGTGAGTACACTAGGAGAAGGTAAGCATATCACCACTCTAGCCAGGTGTATATCTATCAGATTCAACTCCTTCATATGAAATTTATATGACTATCTTTCGAGTCCAATTGTTCAGGGAGAAGGGATGCAGTTCTTTTGTCAACTGACCTGCTTCAGGTGAAGGAAGCACAGGATCTGTCTGGTTCCCAGGACTGCTGGGTTTTACTTGTGTGCAGCTGAATGAGGTACCATATGGCGCTTCTGGAGGCTGCCTTACAGTCAAGCATGAGGAGAGGACTGATGCCATTGTATCTAAAACACAATTGATACCACACTTGAATCTGGAAATTACATGCAATTACACGCAAGACCTCCCGAGAACAGACTTTGCCTCCTGTGACCTATCACCAACTTCCACATCTCTCACAGTCTCCCTCGCCCTGCCTGCGCAGCACATACTGAATGGCGGGCTTAGTTTGTTTTAGACCTGATGTGCTGCCAGGCCTCCACCGTCTCTTCACGCAAGCCAATAATAACGGGCTCCTGGTCCACAGTAAAGATGTGGAAAGTCGGGTGCATTTTACTTAACGGAGACTCGCGCTGTTAAACCTCTCATCACACCGCCCCTCTCTCCCGGTATCTTTCGGCTGTGTCAGAGCACAGGTGTTTTAACCCTCAGGAACGTACCAGAGCGCAGTGACCGCTGAAACTATTCTGGAAAGAGGGCCGGCACCCGGACCTGCAGCGGAACAGCCACAGCCTTGCCCTCCCCTCCCTCAGAGCGCCGGGGCTGAGCCGCGGGATCCCCTCACGGCCCTAAAAGAGCTCCCCGAAACTTTCCCAGCCCGCGGCTCCCGGGAGAGGTTTCGCGCCCCGGCCGCGCTCCCTCACACGCACCACAGCCCGGCCCGCCGGCCCGCCCGCCTCCCGCCCCCCGGCCCAGGTGCTGCGGCTGGCGCTGCCCCGCCCCGCCCCGCCGCCCGCAGCCACTCGCCGGGGCCGCGCTGGAGGCGGGCGGGGCGCATTGGCTGGAGGGCGCTGTCACTCTTCCCCCCCGGCGGCACTGGGGAGGGGTCTGGGCGCGCGGCTGGCGGCGGCCGCTGCGTGTGGGAGGGCGGGCGTGCGGCTCTGTTTTTAGTAGTAGAGCAAAGCGCGGGGCTGAGGCGAGCGGCGGGGAGCCGGGCTGGCCATGGCTGTCTCCGCGCCGCCCGTCATCGCCGCAACTTCCAGCGGCGGCGCGGGGGGCTCGGCAGGCTTGTTCCGGGCGGACCCGCTGTACTCCAGCCCCGCGGAGTCTCCGCGCCTCACCAACAGCCTCGTCAACAGTTTCCTCTCCGCGGGCAGCGGCGGGGCCGGCGCGGGCGGCGGCGGAGGCAACGAGTGTAAGATGGTCGACCTGCACGGGGTGAAGGTGGCCTCGTTCCTCGTGGAGGGGCAGGAGCTGATCTGCTTGCCGCAGGTCTTTGATCTCTTCCTCAAGCACCTGGTGGGAGGGCTGCACACGGTCTACACCAAGCTGAAGCGGCTGGATATATCGCCCGTGGTGTGCACGGTTGAGCAGGTCCGCATCCTGAGGGGGCTGGGGGCCATCCAGCCCGGCGTCAACCGATGCAAGCTCATCACCAGGAAGGACTTCGAAACTTTGTACAATGACTGCACCAATGCGAGGTGAGCAGCCGAACTTCGCGTTTCCTCCGGGGCGAGGGTGATGGGTCCCGTGTCTCCGCTCCCCGGGGCTCCTGCGGCGGGAGGTGGGGGAGTCCCTTCAGATCGCTGCGCGCCGCAGCCCCGGGCGGGCCGGGGCGCGGGGCCGGGGTCGGCAGTGCCGGCGGGGGGGGTGAGCCCCGCGGCGGTACCGACGTGAACTGCGGGATTCCCCCATCTCCCGGGACCGCTGGGCAGCGGATCTGTTCTGCGCGCCCGTCTGCAAACTTTTCCCTTAGCAGCTGGAGCAGAGTTCCCGTTTACGCTGCGCAGAAATAACACAAAAGTTTTATCCGTATTTTTTTTCCGCTGGAACTCTCGGTTCCCCTCAGGATCCCTTGTTCCCAGGAGGCTGGGCGACGGCTGCGGTTGGCGACTCCCGGCCGGTGCCCGTGGGGGAGGCGGGCGGCGGCTGCGGGCAAACTGTTGCCCATTACCGAGCCGGAATAATGGTGCGTCCCGCAGTTGGGAGTACTGGTGCGGGCGCAGCCCCTGCCCTGGCGAGCCCCGAGCGGGTGGTATTCCTGGGAGATCCCTGCTGGGTCGTTCGTACTTGGGGTTACAGTCCTTATAGCTGCTGCCTTTAGAAATGATAATGATCTAATAAACACAAAACCCCTTTCGGAGCTCAATAGAAACACCAAGTGCAGTGGGGTCGGATGCGAGGCAGGGGGTGTGGAGATGACATGACTAGTTCAGCAGTTCGTGCGGTACCTCCTTAGAAACGTTCACATTTCCGTGTGCTCCTGCTTTCAGCCTGGCAGGAAACTTTTCTTCACGGAGGTTGTTTCGCAGAGCTTTGAGCGCGGTGTCTGACGTGCAGCATGCGGATATTTGTTAACTTTGGTTTTCGTGTCACTACTTCTGGCTGCTCAGCACCGAACGTGTTGTGTTGGGTGGGGTATTTTTAATAACACCTTCAGCAAGCGCTGGTTTGGGGTCTGATCCTGTTCTTGCCACCTGGAGCTGAGGCAGGAGCAGACCGGGCGTCCTTCGTGAACAGCAGTATTTGTTTTGTTTCGAATCATTTTATGTTACAGGTGACACTTGAGGCAAGCTTGTACTCAATTCCTAGGCGTGTTTATTTGAAGTACCTGTTTTTTCTCGTGCTCGTGTTGTGTTTCTGTGACACCTTCTCCTGCTGCCTGTTTGTTTCAGTGTCGTGCACCTCTGTGACATCATAACCACTGCCATGTTAGAATGATGGTGTTAAAAGTAAGGTCTGAGGCTAATGTACTTAAATAAAATTAATGTAGGATTACTAAGGGACACACTTAGCATGTAAATGCTTCTCTGAAATATTCCTGAAACTCGACTAGCATAAAAGTTGACCATTGAAGAAGTCTTTTTAGTTTCCGTGACCATGCCAAAGTTTTTCTTCGCAGAAATAGGAGATTTGATGATACAGGCTTTAGATGCGGTCTGATTTCTTCTCTCTTTCACGCAATGATTTAAAATCCAGAAATGCTGGATATTAAATATTCAAAACTTGTATTTTGTAGACTTAAGGCATGATAGGATAAGGGAAGAAGTAATGCAAGGAGCAGCTGAGAGGGGAGGCCAGAGGAGCTGTGGTGTGTGTAAGTGAGGAGCCGAGTGATGCTCTGAGAGTAGGTCTGAAAGGAGCAGTCAGTACAAGGAAGACCTGGGCAGAGGCTGAAGATCTGTCAAGGGCACTGCTGAGAGGGCATCTAGCAGGTCAGAAACAAGTCTCAATGGAGTCAAAGCTCTCAACTAAGTGCATTCAACACGTGTGTAAGCGCAATCTCTTCCTGCCTAGTTATGAAAACACTATGTACTTTTTACCTGTTCAGGAGCACCAGATCCCCTTACATTCCCTAAAATGTTTCTTGTTTATTGAAACATCACTCAGCCATGGTTTATATCTCTTTAAATGCAGCTGGTTCAAATAACCTGCTGATGTATTTTGCCTTCACGGTTTCAGGTGTAATGCGTGATGTTATCAGCACACATGAAACTTCTCTCAAGTGTTGTAACTTAATGTTAGTTGTATTCCATCATGCTAATTGAATGCTGAATATGTCATTTACAGCTTTTTTTTTTTTTTCTTGAATGATCAGTACTGGTGGGGGAGTATGTTGGCTAAAACTGTCTAAATACATGAGTGGGCTAGCTTTTGCTTGCTGTGAAGTGACCTAGGAACCACTGGAGTGCATGGTACCAAGCAGATAAAATGCAGTACCACTGTTACAGCTATACATACAGGATTTAGGGTCTGTACCTGGGAAGTTAAGTCTTGGAAGAAAGTGATCTTTTAGAAGCAAACCCTTCGATGTGGATTGTTCCGCTGCATGACTCAAGCATTATTTTCAACTCGGAATGTTGCGCATTGCTTTTTTTTAGTGTGTATGTGTGTGTGTATATATATTAATTTATAGATATTTATATACATATTTTAATACTGCAGAAAATAAACTCGAGCTGCCAGAAAAAGCAGTAACAAATGCTGGCTATCATTGTTTTCAATGTTAGTTCACTTCTGAAAGTCAACATCTCTTATGTTAGTGCACACTTTTATTTCTATTGCAGCGTTAACTCTCAATTACATATAACTGAAAAAAAAAAAAAAAGAAGTTCTCTTGCTGTGTTGAGTTTATGAACTTTGTGGGCAAGCTCAACTAAGAGCTGCAGAGAAATACTATACCTGCAAGTGAAAGTTTTTTGTTTGTTTGTCCTGTTTATGTAACACTAGTTACCTATAGTTAGCATTTTTGACATTTGTATTTTTTTCAAACAATACATGTATAAATTTAATTGACCTGTAAACAGAATGTGCATAACTTTGATTATTTTTAGCCGTCATCATCTAACCTAATTTGGAAGCAAGGTTTGTGAAATGAAACTAACTGTTCGTTTCATTACAGGTAGCATCGTCAAGTGAAGAGTGAGTACAACTTAGACAATTTAATTACTGATTTGCAGTACCTTAGAAGACTACTTAAATTATGGGCACATGCTTAATTTCAGTAGTAAAGAAAACTATAATGAGGTGTTACTTAAAAATGAAATTTAAAACCATAGTGAGAACATTTTTATGACGGTAAATGTGGCAATCCTTAAAATTAGGATTATATGAGTACGATTATTTTACGGGGTTTTTGTGTTTGGATGCTGTTGGCTACTGAAAAAGCATAGTGTTGGTCTGGATTATCCAGTAAATAGTAAGAATAATTCCCAGAGAACAGCTTTTTAATACATTATTTTTTTGTGTCTTAAAATATCTAGTTAAGCTAATATTTTGTGTTACTTGGACTATTCACAAACAATAAAAGGCTTTAGAAATGAGTTTAAGCAGTAAGTGCAGACATTTTATTTTATGAGATAATGAGGGTCTTGTCATGTTGTCTATTAAAAGCTACCTTATAGTCAGCAATACTCTGTCTTTTATTAGGAGAATGATGTCAAGATTATAATTAAAGCAATCCAGTCATGTAGTGCTGCACAGAGATTCCTTATATATTGATTTTAAATGTGGACATCTGATGATATCAACTTCTTTGACTAAGTAAATATTTAGTATGATTCATACTTGGCCAAACTTGCGGGTTTTGAAGGTTCTAGCACGTTAAAACAGAAATTGTCGGTTTGTCAATTTCCCTTTCTTTCTTGGGAAGGAGACTCACTCAAAATATTTGTGAGAGAGATCACTAGCCTAGTGGATTCTGCTAGAGATGCAGAAAGGAATTTTTCCACTTCTGAGCAGATTAATTATACTTTTGGAAAAATCCCTCTTTCTTTTTAGACATCTTGAAAGCCTATGCTTGTTCAAAACTACTAAAATACTTGATTTTTTTCATCAGATGCATATCTAATCTGGAGAAGCCTTGATTAAAATTCCCTTCTTTTTTTTTCATGTCAATAGAGCTCCCCATTTGAAGAGTAACATGCTTTTCCTCCAAAATGGAGTATTTGTGTTTCCTGCATGTGTATATGCATAATACATATGTAATTTTCTACCGAGACTTCTACAACTGAAAAATACAGTGTTTTTGTAGCAAAGACAAAAAAGCTAAACAATTAGGTATTAATGATATTCTTGTTGCATATTCAAAAGGTCTTTGCAAGCATTTCTTCTCCTTTTTTTCTTTTCACCATTTCAACCTGCAGAACTCTTCACTGTCACTTCAAATCACACAATTCTACAAAGATAAAACAACATTTAAACTCATTTGCTTTGGGAGGGAAATTGAGCATTTGCACCCAATAAGCCTGATTGTGGAACTGCATGCAAATTGTGTTTTGATTTATCTCTTTTGCACTTTTTTCCATTTGAATTGATCTTGCATTAATTTTGCCAAGCGGCTCTGTGAGGCTGCAGATGTTGCCCTGTGTTTAATAAATCAATGAGACAGATCTGAATGAATCACTTCAGATGGATTCTCTGCTCGGTTTGATGTCTAGATGTTATTCTTAGCTTGTTATCATGACAGATGCATTAATGTTCCCATACACTGCCAGCAATGTCAGAGAGATTGAAGCTTTTAAAGTGGCGGTGTCCCCTTTTCCCCCTTCTGTTGAAATAACTAAATTGCCTTTAGGAATAGGTCAAAATATAAATTTAATCACAGCATCATGCTGGGGAAGATGCTAAACTTCTGATCGTATCATAACACAAAGTCAGACAAATACAGTTTTGTACAGAATGATTAATTATTCCAAAATACTGGAGATCAATATTAAAATCTAAACATAGGATAGGTCCTTAATAGAGTAACCACTTTCTCAACATTAATATTTCATTGTGATAGGAATGATCCGAATAAATAATATAAGACTAAAACATGTAAAAGTGTTGCTATAAATAGAATATCATTGTGTCCAAATTGATTACAGGCTGAAGTAAGGCTTTCTCTCTCTCTTTTTTTTTTTGTTATTAATAATTTTCTTTTAAAGTTAAATGTGCCTGGATTCAACATCTGCTAGATTTAAGATAGGTATACTTGTTAATTATGTTTATGTTACTACTTACCATTTAGTGCCAGATACATTAGAGAAGTTGTTGATCACCATTAATTTCTGTTCTGTATAGTCTGGTATCCATTATCTTGGAGCAGAACCTGTGGAATGCAAATCATAAAAAAGGCTGGAATGTGTCTTTGTGGAATGGTTTTAAATTCTGGAAAAAGATTGCTCAAAGCGTAAAGTACTTTGCCATGAATAATGAAGATCTATTTCCCACGTAGGCTACGCATAGTTTTTATGGGCTTTTATTCCTTATTAGAAGACTTGTGGTCTTCCTTGTTTTTCTTTAGAAGATAAAGCAGTATTTTGTGATTTGCTTCTGTCATTCTGTTAAACCTGATCTCGTTCTCTATGATGTGTTATTTTAATGTTAAAAATTATTGTGATTTCTTACTCTCCCCCCAAACAGAAGAACTTTGACTTTGTCATTAAGGCTTCTGAGAATAAATTGGAGAAACTGGCTGTAACAGATCTAGATTTATGTTGGCATTCTTGGTATTCTTGCTCCAGTAGTTCCAATTTGATAAAGGAAACAATATATGTAATAGAAGTTCACAGTTTATTCAAATGAGTTTAAGCTTTAGCATTGTTATATTTGCCTTCCTTTCACCAATATATCAATGTGTGGCAACAGCATTATACTCCAGAAGTGAACAGCTCTGTAGATGGGAAATTATTCTCACACTGGGGCTACAGTTGGAGGTGCAGCCTCTGTGTGTGCATTTGCTTTTAAGGAAGGTGAAAATCTACTTTGGTAGAACTGAAGAGCAAAATGAAAATCGATAAATTATAAAATCACCTTTTGTCATATGGCGGTGGCCTTAGCACCTACCTTGGTAATTCTGCAGAAAATATTTAACATGAGCATTCTGAGATATTTTGAAGAATTGCTCTTATTTCATTGCTTACAGGCTGGAATTCATGTCGTGCAAGAGGTGTTAGTATTAAAAGGGCATTGAAATCTGGGCTGTAAAGCTCCTGTTTTGACTTTGCTGAGGTGGACCTCCCTTTCATGCCAGTGGAAGTTTGCCAGAACAAGGGTAAAGAACTTGGAAATGTTTCTAAGGTTTGTGCCCTACTCATCAATGGTGGGACATAATAGCATAAAAACCTGTGTTTGAAAGAATTGTTGCATATGGTGTTTTCAAATGGGTACTGCGCTTTTCGTCCGATCTTGTTCCTTATGAGTTTAGGATCTCAGTCTTTTCTGTGCCTGTTCAGAAAATTCAAAATTACAATTTCTGGGAGTTAGGAACAAAACTATCCAAATCCATAGTTCAAAATACGTAAAAGTTCCTATCTGGTTTCTTTTGTAAGTTCTTCATGTGATTATCAGTGTAATAACCCCCCTATGTATACAGAAATGCAGTGTTTTAATGAATTATTTAGATTATACTAATTGCAAAACCAAACAAGATGAGGATACTTTTGGAGTTCTTGCTTTCTATGACATGTTCCTTTGCTGTAAGTTAAGACAATTTTTTTTTGTATGTTATGATTAAGCATGCATTACCAAGCACAACAACATTAGATAGCAATGATTCTTAGTGGGTTAGATTTATCCTGCTTGATACTAGAACTGTCCCCCAGGGCTAGATGCTTTTGATCTCTGTTCCCTCTTGATAAAGCATGGCTGTCCAAAGTGACTTAGTAATAGGGTTTCCCCCTCTCTCCTTATTCTGCAACCTGAAAGCAACACTGATACCCATTAACTTATGTACTTTGATACCTGGCCAGAAGGGTCTAATATCTGAATCCTACAAAGCATAATAAATTTGTTTGCTTTCTTTTCTGTTTGGTAGCACAGCTACGCTGTTGTTTTTCGTGTGAGTACTGTGTTTATTGTCACTAGCAAGCATGGGGAGATTATATTTCCTTAACAGCGCCTCTTGACCTGCAAAGGCCATTTGCTTATTAAAATATATTGTCTTGGAGCCTTTCTAGACTCAGTTACAAATACCACTTCTCCAAAAATAAGGACCAACGCAAATGGGCTTGCTTTCTTAGTTTACGGTAGTGTGAAGTGTCGTTTGGCAGTGTATATTGTTGGGTATACATTAAGGTATAAAATGTTCACTTGCAATTGTGTCTGATCTTATCAAGTTTCTGGAAATTGATATCTGGTAACAGCATTTAACCTACATCTCATCTATCTGCTATCTATGTGATGGGTTAAAAAGAAAAAGTAGTATCGATCTGTCGCTGGATTAAAGTTTGAAATCGGCAACAGCATGAGCACAAAAGGCTTTTTTATGATTTCTCAGCTTGCCATTGATCTACCAGTTTTATTGCATTCATTATTTATTAAAAGAATTTGCAAGCTAAACATAACGTTAAGCTAGTTTGCACACAGGGACTGCACTTAGGAAATTGAATGGAAATTGCATTAGAGATGAACATCTGTGCTATTTTTCCACTCATGTGTTTATGGGTTTGTATAAAAGGTGTATTGGATTAACAGTTATAACCATTATAGCTTGCAGCAATATGTTAGAACCTGAAGCATTTAGTAGTTATTTAGGAGGGAGACTCTCTTTACTTACACTAAAAAGTATGGTAATGCCATCACAAACAGTGCTTTTATTGGGTTATTCTTTATTAATGGGTTTTTTACTAGTAATGTGTAAAACCTGAGGTATCTAGCTATATTATGCATGTGTTCTTTTATCTCTGCTATGTAAAGCTCCATTAATATTGTCATTAATTAAAGGTTTCTGGTAACGGTATTAGTTAAGGATTTGGCATGTAGACACTGGAGTATTGAAACGAAATGTATTTTATAAAACACAGTAGGAACATATGTATTGAAAGATACTTAAAATATATATTCTTTCAGATTTTTCCCATGAATTTAACTAGATTTGTGTCCTTTTTGAGGTAGGCAGTTTCTGTAATATATTGTGTTAGTGAATCGGGTGAAAATCTTAATTATTTTGAAATCTTTTTCCACTTGAGTTCACAAGTTCTGTTGCTCTCAAACACCAGCTGTAGTTGTGCATGACATGTGAAGTGTAGAGTAGACCTAGGATTCTGAGGTCCTCTCCTGTAATGATTTTGGATTTCTTTTCTTTTTTAATTGTGCTCCTTCTATAAAACAGACTATTTTGCTTTGGATGAAAGATATGTATTTAGAATCAAGATATTACGTGTTTTATTTGTTCTAAAATTCTGTGCAGTCTAGTCTGTTTATGACCGGAAGGTACTAAAATATGTCATGTTTAGCATCATCAGTGCACTGTCAGTTACTCTATTAAAGACTCAACCTGATACATCTCACCAGCTTACAAGATTGTTAGGCTTCCTATACTAAGGAGCAGACATGTTCTTTGTGCCTGAAGGTTGTGCTCACTCTTTTGAATGCCACTTCTACATTTATTTTTTTTTAGTTTTCTTTTTCTCTCTGGTTGGGTGAACCCTGCAAGTCCTGACAGCATATTGAACAGAGCTAGCTCTGACTTTTAGTTGGAAGAATCTCAATACTTTTTTCCGCATCATTTTGCTCACACTGTTACTAGTTGTCTTGACTGTTGTTCCCAGGCATAGGGAACAATAATCCCACAATCGTAGTTTGCATATCATATCAGGTAATGCATTTCAGCTACTCTGTGAATAAAGGTGGAAGTTAGATTTAAGAGGGATTTATACAGTTAATATATATACACAATACTGGTTTAAAATATGCATACATACACATATATATAATGTGATTTAACCTGAATTTCTGGATTATTCAATAGCCTCTCTCCCAAACCATGCAAATAAACTTTGATTTTTGGAAAACTTTTTATCCATACTTATAAAGAGAGAGGAATTTGAATAATCCAGAGATTTAGTTTAAATTGCATTTGATATGGACATAAATTAAATTTGCTAAATGACCTTTCATGGCTGTATGTTCTAACTCGGTGTTCTTACTTAAAGCCTTTAGCCTTTTTTGATGATTCTCACAGCCATGTGAGTGAGGAACAGGTAACTTTATTTCTGTCCAGTCTGTAGGAAGAGAGCTTGTGATGCCTTCATGGTACTTTTGGTCAGCAGAACATAGAGTCATTCTTCTCTCCTGTTTCCAGACCTGTACAGACAGTGGAATTGGAACAAAACACTTTTTTTTAAAAAGTCAGTCAAAATTATTTCACACAAATCTAATGTGTTTTGCACAATCACAAAGTTGTGTTGGCAGGGTTGTATTGAGATCATAGAGTCCAACCAGCTCCTCTGTTTAAGCAGGGTCAGCTAGAGCTGGTTGTCCAGAGCTGAACAAAAAGGTCCACATGGAGTTTGAGTATTTCTGAGGATGGAAGCTCAGCCTCCCTAGGCAAGCAGTCAGTGGAAGGAAGATTCTATCGGCATGTATTAGGATTACTGGGTTATGTGGGAGTTTTTGAAGCTGCAAGTGGATGTTGTTGCAGCCCCTGATGTGGTCACTGCCCTTCTGGGGAGTTGCTCAAGCCAGGCCAGCACGGGTTCTCTGCCACCAGAGCAGTGCGAGTTGTAACCCTCTGTGAACCAACTGTGTCATACACAGATTGTGCTTTCTGTGTCTCACAAATGGTTGCCTGAAGTCCTCTATGTGCTGATGAACTGACTTGTCTTATTCCCTGCCGCTATCTGAGAAGGAATATTTTAATCTAAAAAAAGGTGTCTGTAAGAAAGCTCTTGGCACATAGTGCCAGCAGGGGGATTTAGTTACTTGGATGTTACAGTAATTTAAGAGTTGCTAATTAAGAAGATCAAGCTAGTTTAAAGAAAAAATATTTGTAGCTTCATTTAGAGCTTCTAATCAGTATATTTAAAACATTACATATTGTGCTTTTTCTTATGCATGTAGCAGTTGTTTTTGCCTAGTACAAATTTCATGTGATAGCTAATAGACTTTTTATAACAGTTAATCAGAGAATGTTCTGTGTCTGTGAAACATTATCCCCGTTGTTTTTTGTGAAATTAATGAGGGCACCTCTCTTCACTGCTGCAGCTCTCTGGAGCTGCCTCTTTTTGTCCTCCTACTTTTAGATGTTGTTGTGTAGTGAAGAAGGGCAATTTTCTAAAATGCTGCTGAGATAATAAAATTAGTAGTAGAAAAAAAGTCTTTCCAATGAGACTTAAAATAACATGTTTAAACACAACAACAAAACTAACTGAAACCAAACACCAAAACTCAGTCCCTCCCCTCTGAAAACCCCTCCAACAACAAAATTCCCAAACAGAACAAGGTAGTAAAATTGGCAGTTAAAAACCAGCAAAATATGAATACTGAAATGGGATCTAAGGCGATGAACTCAGCATTGTTTTCTGTGTTGCATAAGATTGTTATTGAAATATGTATTTGTAGGTCTGCGGAGGTTTGGGTTTTTTTTTTTTTTTTTTTTTTGTAGGCTTGTAAGGTGTGTTATTTGGTGTTTTTTATATGGCAACTCATGTTCTCAATAGGTGACTTCTCAGAATACCCGGAGTTGAGCATCTTCTTGTTAAGTAATTATTCTTACCTGCTCCGAGGTTGTTACGACTCTTTTGCAGAGAAAGAAGAAGCAAAGTGATCTGTCAGGGCACTTTGTGCTCTTGCTATCAAGACTTGCTAAATATGCCATCTTATACCTTCTGCTCCTTGCTGCATTACAGGTGTGTGTGGCACAGCAGCATGCCGCGCTGTGCCTCAGGCTGTGTCTGCATCGAAGGGGTAATGCGCTGCTATCAGCTTTTGCAGCCATGGTGCAGCTTTTAGAAGGATCTCAGAAGCAGTCTGGCCAGAATGATCACTGTAATGAGCTTTAAGACTTGCTGCTCTTGTAGTCAGTCGTGCTTAGGAAGGTTAACTGATCCTGCCGTCGTACACTGGAACGAAAATTTCGTGTCTCACATCAGAACCGTAATCAGTGCTTCTATCTGCTCTGTTATTATGAATTGCCTTACTTGTTGCACAGCTGACTTTTGGTTCAGACAAATCTGTTTCTGCCTGCTGGAACTGAGGAAAGTTTGAGTCTTGTAACTCGACGAAGTACTTCTGTAGTGTGTTAAGCTAGAGGGTATCTTGTTCATTCACCTATCTTGGCTTTTTTTAATATGCTTTCTTCAAAATTTTACTGTCCCTTCAGCCGGCAGTCTTCTAATAAACTGTTCCATCATCTTAGTTATTCATCCTTGCAGGCTTATGAATTTAGCTTTCAGTCTGACTGATGGAAAATATTAACCCTTTATTATAGTGGGAAAAATCTGTATTTGTGTCTGTATGGAAACAGAATGAAATACTGTTGGTATATTTACTGTAGGCATCTTAGTGATGCAGTGGCTTCTCCTAACCTACAGCACATTTGTCTGTACTTGTGTAACTGCGTATGTAATGTTTGTGAGCCAAACAGAGGTAGGAACCTTACTTATGCTGGTTATTTTCTACCTGCCAGTTACAGAAGGCATGTAGCCATCTTCCCAGTGCCTCTCAGCTTTCTGCCAAGGTTGGCTAATTTCAGAACAAGATGTGGTTATTTGGAAGTTACTGTCCTGCCAGTGCTAGGTAGCAATAGGCATGTGTGCTTTCCATCTACTTTCTAGGGGGCAAAAGGCAAAGACAAAAAAATATTGCATGCTGCATTTTATGCTGATGGGCTGCTGGCTCACAGTGAAGTTGTGTCTCTTGCAGTGTAAACCCTTAACAGGAGTTGGTTTTTGATTTACAGGGAAAAAGAAAGGAGGAACAGGGGTGCTGAGTTAGTGGAGGCAGTATGTTTGTCTGGGATTCCTGGGTGTTAAAGGCCTGGACTGCAGATAGGATGCTTGAACAGTTCAGTCCTTTAGCACCTGTGCAGTTGGCAGGGGAATTGAAGAGAGGTTGGAGTTGCTGTGTGTTACGTGCAGTGGGTGTGCAATAGGCTGATGTGACCAGAGCATGATGGAATTCCTGCAGGAGGGCTGATTCCAGTATCTGAAGGGGGCATATAGGGATGCTGGGGAGGGACTCTTCATTAGGGACTGTAGTGACAGGACAAGGGGTAACGGGTTAAAACTTAAACAGGGGAAGTTTAGATTGGATATAAGGAGGAAATTCTTTCCTGTTAGGGTGGTGAGGCACTGGAATAGGTTGCCCAAGGAGGTTGTGAATGCTCCATCCCTGGCAGTGTTCAAGGCCAGGTTAGACAAGGCCTTGGGTGATATGGTTTAGAGTGAGGTGTCCCTGTCCATGGCAGGGGGGTTGGAACTTGATGATCTTAAGGTCCTTTCCAACCCTAACCGTTCTATGATTCTATGATTATGAGTATACTGCATGTGGAGTATGTGGAATTTACTGTGGAATTTCTTGCTGTAGCTGTTCTGCAGTTATCATTCCCCCTTATCTGCTGCTGCCCCAGATTTCTTTTAGACACTTACACAGCCTCATCTTCCTTCCCCCCCAGTCTAGATTGATTTGTCATTGACAGTAGCAGCACAGTAAATACTCAAACAGCATTCCATTGTAGACAATGACTGTGAGTTTATTTTGTTGTTTAGAATGGTTGTTGAGTTATCTTTCTTAAGAAGTCTTTCAAGCTTAAAAAGTTCCTTGAGATGTTCTTGGCTGTATTTTGGTACAGGGGTTTAGATAACCTGTCTTTTAACTCTCCAAACACTTTTGGGGAAGTTTGGTTTTTTTTGGAGGGTTTCTGATGCAGCTGTTCACTTTCCCGATTTCTAATCAGAAGCTCTTTTTTAGCATCTTGTAGACATGGAATAGTTGATCTGATGATGTCACATTGTTTCCAAAATAATCCCCTTTGTCTAGCGTGAGAATGTGAGTGATAGTAAACAAATCTACAGACAGGAAGTAGGCAGAGGACATTTTGATTTAAGTGCTTAGGTTGGTTACTCAGTTCTGTGACTGTGGGCAAAATTGGAAACTCTTTTTCTGCTGCTGACTTTTCATAATGGCCTATTCTGAAACACCGGTTTCAATAGCCTCTCTTTTCAGATCAGAATCTTTCTGTTCAATTCATTGTGTGTCTTGGAGTGATGCTGCTGAGGTCTTAAATCATAGCCCATGGTGGTGAGAAACTGCCACAACTGAGTCATGGGATAGAAAGGAAGAAGTACAGGAGATTTAACACTGAAGGTACCTTGTTAGTACCTCAGTTACAGAATGCATTAGTATTGAGCTATAAGCTTTCTGTGCAACATGGAGCAGATGGAATGAACATGGCGGCTTTGGATCTTGTGTGAAGTTGGAGATTGCTTTGTCCTTTTGACCTCATTGCAGACGAAATTCTGCGATGGAACCGTTGCAGAGCCAGAGCTTTCCAATTGATTTCAGTGGTTCTGGATCAGGAACACAGCAATCAAAACTAAATGCGTATCTATGAACTAATATGTAAGTTGCTTGGGTCCACACCCAGAAAAGTTTTGTGCAAATTTGGAAGTGGAGTAATGAAAGCATCCTTTGGAAAATGGATTTCAGCAGAATATTGAGAAAACTAGTACAGAAGAGCCTTCAGGTCCCTTCAAGGCCTATGGAACCTGTGTTTCAAAGGAGTAGCAGTCTCACCAAGTAAACGGTATCGGTCATTACCGGTATCCACTAAAATAGGTGGAAAAATTTAACCTTTCTCAAGCTGAGACAGGGAACATGGTGAAGGGTAAAGAACTGTGTGCCTGTATTTCTGGGTACTGCACAAGCTTAAGCTGTGGTCAATGATTAGTACTTTACACACGTGCCTGCTTTTTCCAGGAATCCTATGCACTTTCTGAACAGGAATGGCAGTTGGTGGACTGTTGATTACTCATTCTGGATTTGGTGGAAAATTTGGCCTTGTATGTCATTTAGACTTTGTGACACATGTAGCCTCCCAGGGTCTAATGACTTGTCTGCAGATGGGCTGTTATTTATTACAGTCATGTAGAATAAAATTGATTGTCTTCTAAAATTAATTTTTCATTTGCCTCCAGCTCTGCTTTAATAGAGGACACACAGTTGCCTGTTTGCAGAAATACTGTTTAATCACATTAATATCTCAGCCCCCCAGGCCGGTGAAGATAATTGTACAAACGAACAGCAAAATCTGTATCTTTAACTTCTTTTTATGATTAAATTATGCAAATGACTTATCTCCTGCCCTTCCAAGCACTAATCATCTAATTAGGAATGATGTGTTAAAGGGATGGTTTTGAATCAGGAGAAGCAGAGAATGGAAGAAGCAGAAAATGGGACCTGACAATGAAACGGCTGAAGGTACTGTAGTGGTACAAGATAAATCTGTGTATTCAAAAAGCAATAATAAAGGCTTGTTGTGCTATTTGTAGTCTTGCTTTAGTAATCTTTTTCGTAAGAGGATAATTCTGGCTGATTTTTGGCTGTGGTTTTCAATATTAACTTTAAATTCAGTTGTTAAGGTTTAAGAATTGAGTCACTTAGCACTTTCTCTTCCAGTTCTTGTAAACAAGGTAGTATAAGTGTCCCTAGTTTCACTAGTTAGCAGTATGGTTTAAAAGACAGAATATGTATATTTGTAGGTTGTGTTTTGTAAAAGTGCTTGTCATGATACTGCTAGGTGTCCTGAGCCTGCACATATTTCTATTCTTGTATCTCAGTCTTTCTCTTAGCTGCTGGTTAAAAACCAAAACAAAACAGCAATTTTGCTTTTTAATAGGAAAATGCAAATGCCCGTCTAAAGAGAAAGGCCAGCTCTTTGGTAATGCCCTATGCCTAGTTTGGGGAGTTTCCTTTTTAATTATAAGTGAGGCTGTGCTTAATTAGATGTTTACATGATCATAGATTTACATTTTAAGTGTATGTATACAAAAGCACTGTGCCTTGACCTCTCCAAGAGCTTACAGCCCTATTTTCTACATTTTCTATTTCATAAGCAGACCCTGGTTTTTGGTAAGTTATTCCAGATGGTCCTGCTTAAGGCCCTTTTCCACAGTGGGTTCTAACGGTTAGTTTGTTATTGCTATTGCTAAAGGTATAACAAACCAACTCTCCTATGTAGTGATAATGCTTTGGGTTTGGTAACTTTTGTTTTTCCTTCAGTCAGTTATCGATGTACTTGCTGCATATGATTAAGATAGTGTGCCAGTAAAGCAGGAATATTCTAGAGGCTAACTGAAATTCCTGGTATTCCTACATGAGAATTTATTAATTCCTTAATAAATACATGAAGCAGTATTCATGCATGAAAGTATGAATTCATAGAATACTACAGAGATAACTGCTAGGTCCACATTCCCTATTAGAGTCCAGACCAGTCTTTCAGACAAGATAAATCCTGCTGTGTTTTGTGCAGTTGTGGTAAATGCCTTCACTCAGTCAGCTCTTGCCTTCTAGAAGTAAATACATGAAACAGTCAGAGAAATGTTGCTATTCAGGCCATCATCAGTTTTGAAAGTTTGAGGGCAATGTTGTTTGCAACATCTGCCTATTCATTTGGGAATTTCAGCTTCCCTCCCTGTATGCAATGGCTTGCGCTTATGTGCATGCATATATATATATATATATATGTATGTATATAGACAGGGTTTACTGATATAATCTGAGAAAATCTTAGTAACTTCCCCAGGAAGGTGGGAAATACTGCTTTGTAAAGGTAGGTATCTCTCATAAATACTGAGAAGCCAAAAGCAATGATTTGAAAAAAAAAAAAAAAGTTTTTGTTAGTGATTAGGTGCATGTCATAGGGATTTAAAAAGGAAAAACCTCACAAATGAAATTCAAAAGCAATTAAAATGCTGTCTCTGGTAGATAATCTGTTTTTTCTGTGTTGATTTTTTGTATGGTTCAACATAAAGTTCTGGCATTGCTTTCACTAGTCTAGCACACATGTAAATTTCTGGTGCAAACTTCTCATAAACACTTGATGGATGGGAAAGCTGCATTTCTTTCTGTACCTTCCAGAAATATGATTAGATTAAATCAGTTCATGTCTGTCTTTACATGTATTTTTATCTTTATCACTCTAAAATTCTTTCCAAAAGGAAAGATGAGAAAAGCTTGTGGAAGAACTCTTATGCAAAAATATTTGTAGTAAGAAAATTTGTGTAGGTAATATCAGTGTGCAAGGCCTAGGTACTTTTTGTCTGAATTACAGAAGACTCAAAAACAAGACAGGATTTCTCACTGGATTACTAGGTTCTGGGATTCATTGGGCTTTAAATCGCAGTGGTGGCTTGGAGCAGAATGCTTTTCCTCTTAGGGTAAGAGATTTTATGATATTTAAGGAGCAAATAATGCTAATTTTTTGTGTGTGTGTGTGGATATACACCACAACAGAGATAAAAATAGAGGCCTTGTAGTTATGCTGGTACTGTGCAAGAAGTCAATGGCAAGGGGGGTAGAGAGCATCCAGCTACTGTTCTTTGTGTGGTTAAGTTTTCTAATCCTTATGGCTTTTGGCTGAGGTATTTTAGCATTGTAGGACTTGTAGCACTGTGGTCAGGACATCTGAGATGGGTATCTGCTGAGATAGCTGTTGAATCTAATAGGAAGTTGTATTTGTTGATGCTAATCTTTAAGGTTTAGGCATCATCAAAGAATCTGAAAACTTCTGTAATCTGTAGCCTGTATTTATCGACTTTTCCATAGAGGCAAACAGGAGGAAGGTGGTCTGTAGTACAGATTCAGATATCTTTACTGTGTCCACACATGCTCAGGTCTTTAGTTTATCCAGTTGCTCATGCAGCTATTTTTCTTATCTCTGTGTAGGGCAGTTTTTGTTGAGTGACAACAGGTGGTAGATCTCAAATAACTTTGAGTTATGTTGTTGGGCTTGCAAAAAGTTAAACTTGAAAGAATTCTTGTTAAGGCTTCACAGTTGATGGGTACAGCAGTGGAGTTGTCTTACAATCTTTATCTGTGTGTTTTTGTATTCCGAGAGCATGAAATCATAGAAGTATACCTTAAAAGATCTTTTGTCCTTGGGATTTGTGCACTTCAAAAACTGTTCAGGAGCTGCTGATACCATGCTAATGGAGCCTCTGTTTCCAACAGATAGGTAACATTTACAGCAGTTAAGGGCTATTTTAATATTAATGAAGTTTGAGTTACATACTAAATTAAAATAAATTACTACACAAAATACTGGACCATTACACAGCTTCACTAGTATGATCCTAAAGCAAGATCCTGTATCAGTGGTAAGGTCTAAGCCAACTGAGACTTTCAGGAGTGATAAGAAATATTATAGAAGAATAGCCTTGAGTAAGTTAGCGATTTGTCTGTTAATTTGAAATTAGTTTAGTCTAGAAATCCAAATGTATTCCCTTCTGTGGTCTTACTGTGGGTTGGGGTAATTGAATGTTTTTGAGGAAACATTTGATTCTGTCATTGAAAAGGGATTTTGGCAAATGTTGAGAACTAGTATTACATATTAATATTTAGGGCTCCAGACTTTCACTGTACATTGTGTATGTGATGAGCAGTTTCTGGAATCATGGATAATGTGTTACAGAGCCATGTTTGTCAGATTTCCTTGACTTCACAAGAGTGCTGTGACCAATCTGTCTTCACCCAAGTGGGTGAACCCCAGGTTGGTATCCTTGGAGCAACGCAGTCTCTTATGCTATCCACAGCAGGAAGATGCATGCTACATAATCTCTTTTTCAGACTCTAGTAGTGGATAAACATATTTGTGTGATTATTAAGAGACTTCCATATCTCTACTGTTTCTTAAAACTTATAATCTTTGTTTTCCAGAAATTGCTGAACTTCTTTTAATGATTCACAAACTGTAAAGAGGCCAGCTTCCTTCACTGTGGACCTGTGATAAGCTGTCTGTGACTTGCTGTTGTTCAAACTGCAATATGGAGTGGTTTTCAAATCACAGCTCTATGAAAATAGGGTGGGGAAAAAACAGTGGGAATACAGGGAGGTGGTCTTGGCAGTCCTGGGGTAATGGTTGGACCTGATGATCTTAAAGGTCTTTTCCAATCTATTAGATTTGATGATGTGCATGTCCCCTTTAAACTGTTGAGGTTGTACGCAGGTTAGCCTTTACATATAAATTGGGCCAAATTAATATTTCTTGGTCATATTCTGCATGTTTTAAGAGTCAGGAGAAATAAGCAGTCATAAACATAATTAGTGAAGCATAAAAAAGGTAAAGTTGGAATTTCAGAGCTGTACAGACACGTGGGTTAATAGCTTTCTAGGAATCATTCTGGTTTCTTTAGTGCTGTAGACTTTGGCATTTACAAACTAAGCTGTGTATCATGTAAAACATGGGTTGGGAGAGTGGTCATCTCATGTTTTTCAAGTGAAAGTTCACCTTTGGCTAGTTTAGAAGTTGCTGTGCTCTAATGGTTTTCTCTATTTGCGGAAGATATTTAGTGTTGTTACTAATATCACAGGAAATCAGTGTCTAATTTTGACAGTGGACAGTGATTGTTGGGGGTTAGTGGGAGTGCCTAAATTGTGTTCACCTTTAGGAAGCATGCTGGTACATGTGTCTTTTAGTTAATTGGTTGCTAAGTCTTCCAACCCTCTCCCAGTAAATAAGATGAAATAGCAACAGGATGCATCAGTTTCAGATCCATTTAAATAAAAACCAAATTGCCTGAGGGGTTTTTATGTACTTGTTTTTATTCAGAAAGTACTGTTATTAGACATAAAGCAACAGGATCTTGTCTGTTTACATTTGAGATCAGACTCGTGTCCCTGTGTCTCTGAGTCTGTATGGGGAGCCTGCCTGGGAAATTACAGATCTGAATAATTCCCTAGTTAGCAAGGATATATACCTAACTGGTTTAGCATTTCTTAAGAGGGAGCAGTCAAAACGAAGAGATAGGAATTATTTGGAAGAGTGTGTAGAACAATCAGAAAACAGTGGCATGTGAAGGTGCACTTTCATCTTGGGTATAATGTAGTTCTGGTCTCATTCCACCTATCTGCCAAAGTAAATGGAGGGTGTGTGTAGAAATCAAAGAGGGGAAAACCCAGGAAAATGCTGGGTAAAGAGCAGCTCTCATATTGCATGATGCAGGAAGGTATAAAGCTGTGTGAAGTCACAAATGGCACAGGGGAGGTGAATAGGGAGTCATTGTTCGTTACTTCTGCTAATGTAGGCATTAGAGGATGGGTGAAATTAACAGAGGTTAAACCCAACAAAAGCAGGTGGTTCTTCCAATACAGTAAACTCAAAACTCTTTACTGCAGAGTGCTGTGAATGCTCAAATGTACATGGGTTTGACAGGTGAGCCAAAAAAGTGCAAGAAAATTCTCTGAGAGGCTGTTGTACGGAGATACTATTTGTGATCAAAAATTGCCAGTTGCTTGGTGCAGGGAAGTCTTAATGAACACTGAAAAGTTCTTGTCTGTGCATCCACTGTCAGCTGCCTTTAGCTATAGGAGGAGAGATGCATTTTTACTTCTTCGAGAAACTACATCATCTCGTTATTAAGTGTGAAAGTTTTGGAGAGGACTTGAATTTGCAAAATAAGGTAATTGTGTTGAAATGTAGCAAATTGGAAGAAAACACTGTGGAAACACAGGAAATTCATTAAACAGGAAATTCAGTGAACATGCAAAGCTCACAAAGGCATGGAGAGTGGGGATTTCATTGTGCGTATGTGAGAAGTTGCTCTGGATGCTGCCACTGTAGCAGTTCACTGACTTTAAAGTATGTGGATAGTATCATATACTTCAAGAAGACGATGTGCTAGTGTTTGCTGATTGAAGGCCTAATTTATCCAGAAGTCTTTGCAAAAAACTTCTCAGTTAGGAAGTCAGTCTTTTTGTGAGCCTTGTAGACACCGAGCAGGTAATCTTCAAAAGTGAGCCTGACCCATTTATGATGTAAGAGGCAGCAGATTTAAAACTCTTGCAGAAAAAAATAAGTTAACCTAGAATACTCCCATTGATAGGAATGATGATAAGCATGGATGATAAGCATTATACTTAAAGGTTTGAACAAAAAGCATTGTATATATCATTGGTTCATAAACAAAGTTGTAAGGCCTGGCTAATTAGATGTAGTTGTTAGCTCAGTAACTAGTAAATGCTTGTTTTGTAATGAAAAAATGTGATGTCAACTCTTAAGAGTTGCTTTCAGTCTTAGATTTAATGTGCTTTGTCTTGTGTTTAAGTAACAGCATTTGTCCTTCTAACCACAGCTATTTGACTTTAAGGAGAGATGATTTTTTTTTTTTTTTTTTTTACTGAAACCAGTGTAAATTTGGAGATAAATCAGCTGAGACATACCAGTTATTCATAGTAGGAGCTAGGAATGCAACATAGATTTTCACCTGTAAAAAGCTGTAGTAGTAGTAGTGGTAGTACTGATGTTTAGAAGAATAGGAAGATCCTTGATACTGAGTTAAAAAACTTACAGATGTATTTAAATGTGTGGATAAATAAGATCAAAGTCCCTTTTGAGTGGCCACATCACCTAGTTTTGAAATGCAAGTTTTCTTAGATGTGTCCTTCACTGTGTAGGGGAGCACATACTAATGAAATTCACTAATGAAACTTCATTGTTAAATGGTAAGACATTCTACTTTCAGTTTTAAATCCGAGTGAGTTTAATTTTTCTTTCGGGGGTGGGGAGTGAGGGTGAATATAGAGGCAGCAGGAGATTGCTATGGGTGTAGAGCCACCCAAGGGAAGAGGTGTGAAGCACTTCAGGAGGCAGAGATTTGAGGATTGCCTTTCAGGATGCAGCATAGTGCCCTCTGGTGAGTAGAGTTCAGGGATTCCCATTCATTTCCTTTTCCTCCTCTGTTTCCTTGTTGCCTCCACTCTTTCCCCTTCCCTCCTTCAGAGGTACATATGACGCTTCCCCCTACTTTTAGAGGGACACCCCCTCACATCCCCCAGTTTTTTTCCAAAGTTAAAGCTCTGTCTTACTAATCGCGTAGATCCATATGGGTCACTCAGCTCAGTAAAAAAGAAAGCATTCTGACTGCCCTTTAAAGAACTTATTCCTCCCATTAGTAAGTTAAATTCACTGTGTTTACATAGAGGAAGTTTCCTATTGCTGCTTTTTGTGTTTCTTTGAGATAAAATTTGTGCTAATGATACACTTCACTGGACCACAAGAAGATGGAAGGACCAGTCTGCAGGAGAAAGCATTTGACCTGTGGTCCCAAAATATTAAGCATCCCATTTTGTTTATATTACGCTTTTTTTTTCCTAGCATAAACTTAGTTATCTGTTTGCTTTCTAAATGATGAAACAGTCAGAAATATCTTCATTGTAAATACTCCATTGAAACTGGTATGCATGTCCAAGAAACAGTTCGTCAGCTTCTTTAGTAACTTAAAAGTAGTTTAACCCTTAATCCTATGATCCTTAAATCACACAAGTGGTAATGTGCTACTAGAAATAAGACTGTTCCAAGTCCAGTGACTACAATAACTTCATGTAGGAAACTGCTTCACGAATCTCCATAGGTGGTATTTCCTTTCACAGTTTATGGCAGGGAGATAGCTAACACCATCTTTTCCGGCCCTAATGCAAGAAGCTGTACTTGTCCTATGTCAGTGTTGGGATGATTTGAGCACTGGTCCCAAGATCCTTTTTAATTAGAAAAATATTTCTAGTCTGCTTCACAATGTGGAAATGAAAATGAAACCAGCAGTCTGATTAGTATAGAAAGCTTGAAAATGATAAATCCCTTCGTAAAAGAAGGTTTTAGCAAAAGGAAATAAATAATTTAACTTCAGACAGGCATAGCTGTGTGCCTTGTAAATTGCAATGTAACATTTAGGAACTCGTTTTATAAATACCATCAATTTGTCCATATACAAAGCCATGGGGGGAAAAAGGAGCCTCTGTATTCTGGAAATATTTTAAAGCCGATTAGTGGCATAAGAGCATAATAGTAAAAAGGAGAGAGGAGAGTGAGGAAAGGCAAAACAAATTCACATTTGCTGTAGCAAACATGTCTGACATAATTCCCTTGTGAACTAATGTATGATAGTTTCTCCTTGTTCCTGGTGCAGTAGAATGGAATAGAACAGCATGTAAGAGATATTAAGGGTGAAGGAACCAGTGACTGGAACAAATGCTTGTAACTTGAGGTTCTTGATCTTTTGACTTCTGGAGCCTGGGAAGCTCCTGCTGAGCTGTGAAGGAGAGATGGAGTGCTGGGCTTCTGCAGTGCCGCGGCTGGAAAAGGGAGGGGATGGTAGCTAAGAAGAGCAGCTTCTTCCTTTTCTGGGCTACTCCAGTGCTTTCCATTCTCTCTGGTGTGAGGAGAGAGTGTTAAGGCTCTAATGTTGGGCCCAAGTGGTGCAGAGAGCTTGGTAAATGGATTCTGGTGGCCATTGAGGAAATGGCTCTGTAAATTTTAGCAAATACTGATTTTTTTAACTTATGTTATTTAGATATAAAAGTAGATGGTATGACTCAGTGAATTTTTTAAATGTATCTGAACAGACGTGGTTACAGTTTTAGCAATGACAAGCTGAATCAGTTTTTGCATTGTTAAAAAAATCACTTTTAGGCAGATAATGCATATGTGAATTACATAAAGTGAGAATGAAGAGGAAAAGTGAATGCATTAGGTGTTAGTATAGGAGAAAGTTAAAAAAGAATGAGAGCAAAGCTATGTGGGAGTATTGACAATGTGATCTTGTTTCGTTACCAGCTGAATGGCACTGAAACATTTAACAGGATAATGTATTAACCTTTGTAAATGATTAAAGTTAACTTACACACAAAACAACCAACCACACAACCACTGTATATGTAATATATAATATGCACATAATCATCTTGAAAAGTAATATATGTTCTCTGTAATGCAGTCTTTTGAAGCTGGAAAATTACACAGAACCCAGTTTAGACTTTAAAAATCAATTCTTAGAAACAGACTAATTTTTTTTATGGTCAGATACACACTTTAGAAGGAACTGTATTTGTCTGTAACACACACACACTAATTTCAAACAATTTATTCTGCGGAGGGCAATTGGAGAGAATAAGTTGTCATCTTTCCTTGGCCCCATGGTAGATTTCCTTATGAATTCCTTACGGATCAGTGACTTTTTTTTTCATGTCAGATCTGGAACATGTGATGTACAAGGAATACAGTTCAAAACCCCTTTGAGCAGAGTAACTGTTGTAGAAGACTGGTGGGAGGGGTGTGTAGAAAGAATTTGTCGTCAACCCACAGCTGTTCAAGGATGAGCTAGTTTCATTCTTGGTTAGAAGCTGCCTAAATAGGTGCTGTGCCTGGCTGGAGGTAGTGATTTGGTTTTGTATGAATCAGTGCAGAAGCAATCTTGGTTGATATGGAATGCTGGTAATGGAACTTAAGATTTTCAGAACTGAGGTTGCATTTGATTGTGGTAATCAATGGGACTTTTTATCTGTAGAAATTCCCAGGAATGTAGTATGCCTGGCCAAAATGGTGTGGCATGGATTGGTGTGTGGTAAATTGCTATTTTTATTAATTCTAAATGTTTATATATTTGTGCTATATTTATGTTATGTAATTCATAATATAAATGTTTTCTTTTAAAATAATGTTCACTAAGCACAACACAGTTTTATTTGCATTTCTATGGCACTTTCTATTGCAGTAATCTCAGGATTTCCCTAAGGCGTTAATTCTCACTGGGCACTGTATGTTAAACTGTTGAAGTAGGTTATGAGTCACAGATCTTAATTTCCAGGCACTTGACAAAAAGCGTGAGGATTGGATATCCCCAGGTTGACATGACATTATTGTGGATATTGGGACAAGATGTGTATTTCAGTGGCTGATTTAGAAAACTTAACCTGGGGTTACTCAAGGTCAAAGTAAAGTTAGACACATCCAAGAAACAAAACCTAAAGAAGCATCTCTACTGCATACATAGAAAATAATAGCTATGTAGAAGGTGTAACTTTGCACAAATCTATATAACATGAACTCTATGTTATTATGGCATGAAAGTGCAAAATACTTTCCAGATACTCCCTCTTATGTTTTCATCGTAACAATAGCCTTACATTTTACTATAAGTAAAAAACATTCAGTCCCTTAATCTTTCTCCTAAATTAGTGTTTTTAAATATGTTGATTCTTTATTATACGCAAACTGCATTGGAATTAAGATTTAGAAGCCAAACAAACTGAGGTTTTTTCCTTTATGACATGAAAGCAACAGATTACTGGTTCACTTATAGAACAGGCAGATCATCTTTCTCACTGTATTCTGATTTTATTGTTTATAGTTCTGTGGATATTCCAATAATTTGCACTCTACAAATAAGGCAGACTTCTGAAGACTTTTCAATCTGGAATTTGTGTTTTCTTTTTGTGGCAAGAAGCAGAGAAATAGGGAACAACCCTCTCATCATTTATGTATCATGACCCAGCATCTCAGAGCCTTGGGCTATTATTTCAAAATCCAATATATTCAAACTTTGGCCTCAGAGAGCAGTAGGATCAGTACACAAGAACAATAGAGTGATAAATATAGATTTTTCATTAAGGAAAAGACTATATCCTGTCATTTTTGAATCAGTGTTCAGAAGAGGATCTGAGAATTCATAGCCTCCTATAGGCTTTAACGTTATATATGTTGCAAAAAGGGACTTAACAGTCTTTTTGTATTACTGTGAGACATTGACACATAGAAATAAAATTTTAATATATGCTAAAGGAGAGCTCCACTAACACCGTGACAGTAATTTAATGCAAGTCAATTTTGAGCCATGCATAATTACAGGCGTGATGTGAAGCCCTGCTCATCCTGAAGGACAGTTTGTGTGGGGCAGTGCAGATCCAGTTGCAGTGCAGTTGTCTCATAGGGGGGAAGCTTCAGTTTCAGGAGCTGGGTTGCCTTTCTTCACTGACTTCTTTCCTAAGAAACAAAAGAAATTTATTTTGGGAGTCAAATTATACTGTACTTCTTTGTGGCACAGAAACAATTGGTTTCTAGTACAACAGGCTGCTGGATGGAAAGCATATGCTTTCGGGCATATGCTGTATGAATGTACATATGTACATACAAGCACACCACCCTCATATAAGAAGGGGTGTTCCTGCTTAAGTTTTAGGAATTGCTGAACTTCTCAGAGCCATTAAAACATATGTTAAAATCTTTCAGATTTTAGAAATGTTTATTCTTTTCATTGAAACAGATTTTTTCACTCAATTTCCTTAAATAGAGCAGCTGTGATAGTGTACAAACAATCAAAATTTATGCTGAAAAGTAATTTTTGTGCTGTTTGTTTCTCTCTCAAGGAAACAATTTATGTTCTCATTTTGAAGCCAACAGCCTAACACTTGTTATCAGGAAAGCACCAAACACTGAAAAGTTTTGGTTTCTGCAGTAAATCTATAAAACCTGTGAGTTTAATTGGGCTGAGATAAAAAAGACAATTGAGCCCATATGTTGATAATGTGTACCTACATAAACACACTTCATATTTGAGTGTGAAACACAGTTCTGGGAAAAGTTTGCTGTGTACTTGATACACACATGGTGATTGCATATTGCTGTCATACCTTTTGTGAAGTTTACCAGAGGAGACCTGTGTTGGCTTTGGTGGGAGGGAGGGTGGCAGTGGAATGGTGGACTATGGGCTTGCTTTCCAAGTCCTGATGGGCAATGCTTTATTCTGTATTATTATCAATACGAAAATAAAATTACAAAAATAGTATTATTTTAGCAGTCTTCTGCTTGCTTTTAGCTGACAGGTCTCTAAGTGGATATAGCTTTTTCCACCTGCAGTCAAACGTAATAAACCTTCCTCACTGCAGAAGTCAAATTCCTGGAAAAAAGGGAAAAAAAAAAAAGAAGTTGGAAGCTCACACTTACACCATAAAACCTTGTTTATTGCGACCATCAGTCTTCTAAGATATGCCCCACAATGGGGTTTGGTAAAGCCATTACAAGGTGCCGTATGAGTTCCATTTGCCTACAGTAAATAGAATGTCAGAAGTGTCAGGGGGAAATAAATATCAGGCTGGTTAAAAGGGAGCAGAGATGGCTCAAAGCATCATTGAGAGGATTGATTTATCTGGCATGCTGTAATGACTGCAGATGTGGATCTGTTATTCTAGATGAGCAATGAATTTGATGAGCTGATAACACAGGGCCAGAGAGGCCTGGTTTTAATTACTGATGAGGAATTTATTTGTGAAGCACTGTGATTTACTGAGGGTTTGTTCTGTTATTGACAGGTGACCTTGGGGCTTTTCTCTTTTGATGAATAAAAAAAGCGGCATTTTTTAAAGAAAAACTGTTTTATCAGTGCTGTGAATACAGCGAGGTCATTTTAGATAGAGTATTGTCTTTCAAACCATCTTTATATGTAATTATTTTTTGTAGCAGTTGTTAATTGCCTCTTTCATTGAGATTGTCGTGTATGCTAACACTTGCTACTTGAGAGAGACTAATTTTGGTGCAGATTGTTGCTAGCAGGAGTATGTTGGGTATAACTTTTGCGGTTGAGATATTAAATAACAAAGTAAAATTATCTTAAGTATGTATTACTGGGGTTTTCTTCAGTGTTTCAACTGCATATCTCATGGGGCAAGTGTTAGTTTTACTTCTCTGATTTTACTTACAGGCCACAAAATGGGGGACATTAAATATGCAAGGAATCAAAAGGGTTTCTTTGTTTGGATTTCTTGAGGTAAATATTGTCTTAACTATTTTAAACAGCAAATTGCTTGTGTTTAAGTTTTCATCAGGATAGACACTTGTGTTGGCAGTTATTGACCTGCCTGTTATTTTTATACACTTTTTTTACTTCTCCTACAGAATACACTTTCCTTCTTGATCTGTACATGTAATTGAATTTTAGTTTTGACTTTTATGCTTTTTTTTGACTTGCGTGTCAGAACAGTGTGCAGGAACTGTATGTGTTTGCCAATTGGTATATGCTACTCACTTTTTAGTAAATACAAAAAGAAAGCGGAGTAGGAAACTATGTGGACTGAGCATTTAGTAGATGTTTCCATGATCATATATGATAATCTTGTAAGATTATCAACTCAAAAGAAACTAAGGCCATGCAGTTCCAAACCCTGCCACGGGCAGGGACAACTTACACTAGAGCAAGTTGCTCTCAGCCCTGTCCAGCCTGGCCTTGAACACTGCCAGGGATGGGGCAGCCAAAGCTTCTCTAACCGCGGAACAGAAAAACCCCTTCAAATCCCTTAAAGCAAGCACCTCCCCTTCCCTCTCTGCATACTGCAGTTTTGCTCCCTTGCTCTGCCCTTGCCCCTTTGCTTTCTCCGCGGGTTTGTCCGTGGAAGGGGAAGAGTTAGTTATTCACAACATGTATCTTATTATACAAACATGCAGTGTTTAGCTCTAGGGATAGTATTTCAGTTAAATGCATCTGACAATTTTAGATCTACTCATGACTTAAATATTGCAATTAAGCAAATTGCAGTTAATAAGAGAATTAAATAATGTTCGGTTTTACAGATTTAATAGTTTTAGGTATTTTTATAAAACCAATGTGGGTTTTTTTAACCCATTAAGTATACTTTACCTGTAAAACTGAATATTTACTTAAGCAAACAACAACAAAAATCTGTCTCCGCCCTTTTTGTGCGACTCAGTTTGTTCAGAGACTGCTTTGTGCATTAAAATGTGCTAGCATATTTTGCCAGAGGAAATGACATATTTTTAGGCTTATGCAGCAGCTTAAATAGTGAGCTTGGACTGTGCAGGGTCCTAGGAGAGGTGGTGATATTTCATTTATTTATTCACCCACAAAGAGGTTCATGTAGCATGCTGTTGTTGACACAATAGTTAGTTTACCAGTACGTGTCAACACTCATATATACCATTAGTAGTTTAACAGAGGATCAGTACAGCATTAAGGCTGCAGTATTTTGGGTCACGTACCAGATCCTTGATGTGTTGTTGGTTGTTCTATTTGTTTGGTTTTGTGATTGTTCCTCCTTCCTCCCTCCCCCCATTTATTTTAATGTTACTGAATAAAGTTGGCTTGCATTTCATCTATCCCTCTATCAAGTGCCTTCCAGCCTTGCCTATGAAGAATGGCTTCAGACTTTTGGAAAGCATCCTTGAAGCAACTGGCAGTATGCTTACTCATCTTCTCCAGTTAGTGGTTGACTGAATTCCTACAAAGAGCTTGCTTTGCCAGGTGTAATGGCATAAAGGAATTGTAGTTACTGACAGATGCACTGAAAGTACTTGGAGTTGGGTGAATTTCCAGTGTGTTTTGTAAAGCAATCTTTACATGAAATAAAGAGCTAGGTGCAGGCTCAAGGTGGAATCATATCCCCTGGTTTGCTGTAAAGTTCCTGTGTAATTCTGTGTTGTGAAAATGTTAACTCTAGGGAGACCATGAGACTGAAGAGCTGTGTGTTTTGGAGTCACTGTGGTTCTTGGTTTGATTCTCTCCAGTGTCCACACTCAACCCTGGGGCGCAGGCATGGACGTGATGGATACTGATGATTTGACAGAGGAGCCCAAGCTTGTGAAATGTCCTGTTTATTCTGTAAGCAAGTCAGATGCTACTTCAGAATATTATGTGGGGCTTAACCTGATGTTAGTAAATTTAAGGGATATCTTTTGTACGGCTTTTCAGCAAGTACTTGGGCATTTACGTGCAGTGATAGCAAGCCCAAATTTTGGTCTGGTAGGGGACCTGCACCTGCTCAGGTCAGTTGATTTTTTTTGTTGTCATTGATTACAACAGGAGATGACAGCATCCCGTTTTTGAGACATTGCAGTACCAATTATGAAGTTTGGGTTGTTTTAAAAAGCACTTCTTACGTAGCATCTTAAGATGCAGAATGAATGTTACAGATTTAGCAGACTGAAGTTTTTACAGCTTCTGTGGGACTGCACTGAACTTGGAAACGGTGCTCCCCAAGACACATTCTTACTGCTGCTTTCCCAGAGTGCCAATCTGTGTTTTGTGTCACTGTAAGTAGCAAGGATGGAAGGGACAAATAAGCTGTTGTATAGAGACTTTGCTTGTTTAGACCGGTTTTTTTTCTTTCTTCCAGCCATCATAAATAATAATGTAGTCCTTATCTTGAGGTTATAGCAAGAAGAAATTCAGAAGCAGACTCTCATAGGAAAAGTTCTGTGATAAAGTTGCAATTGTAAATTAGCCAAGATTTTGCCTAATTCCATGCCCTTCTGTAAAAGCTGGTTTACTCTGTGTCAATACCTGATCCACGCTGCCTGTATAAGGGAGTTGGTGCCTTAACTCCACTTTCATCCCTGTGTGGCCACTTTGTGATTAGCGTTTAATACCTTCAGCTTCATTGTCTGGATTTGCTGGTGCAGTCAGTAAAGAGAGAGAAACTTGAGAATTCCAGACCACTCAGTAGAGCGTAACGAGCAGCTGTCTTATGAAAAGGGAATACAAACTGGGATCTGACTTGGAGTGTCTGGTTAAGGAATATTCTATTTTACCTTTTTGGGGGTAGGGAGTAGTGCAGTGAAGCTGAGATGACCACATGTTGCTGGTTGCCACTAATTTTTCTTGACAAGCCCTGTCATGGAGCCTGCAGCTTTCTGCTTCAGAAATTGACTTCTGGGGCAGCAAAACCCATGTTTTTACCCCACAAAAAATACTATATGCTAAAATGTTAAACCCTGTTTTTCACTGGAGGCTGACCTTCTTAGGTGTAGGGGGGGTGTGTGTGTGTACGTGTGCATATGTGTGTGTGTCTATATATATATATGTTTAGTGAGTGCTCTGTCTGCTAGGCTGTACAGAGACATGTAACAATATATAAACGTATTTGAATTGCCCTCTGCTGTTACTGCATGACAACCTGCAGGATGTAGCCAATGCAGTAGAGTGCCTGTGAGGCAGGTAATGAAAATGATGTGGAGTGTTAATGTCTTAGTGATGTCTTAACTTGAAGATGGTCTGCAAATGGGCATGAAAATCCTATTATGAATTATAATTACTTTTAAAATGTTTATTTTTCCCATTGGATTTAAAAGTGTATTACATGTGTTTTGTTAGATGAGTTTTCTGATGTCTAAATGCAATTACATATATATATATATATATTTTAATACATGCTTAAAGCTATCTAGAGAAGAAAAAGGATTTGCATGCTTGTAAAGTCTAGCTTGCAAATGGTGAGGGCTTGCCCAGTGCATGGCATGGTACAAACATGTCTCTTGCTCAGCCAATTCCAAACAGCCATTACAGTCACTGCATTTATGATAATGTAGGAATCTCATAGCAGAAACCAGTATGTGTATGTGTATTGAAGCCAGAGATGTTGAAACATCTAATGTTAGTATCTGATGGGTTGCTCAGTGCTGTTTAAACAGCCAGTCTGTTTCAGGACAGAATTATTCCTGGTGATCCCTTTATGCTGTGGGATAGAACAGTTATTTCAGTTCAACAGTTATTAGTAGTTACATGAAAACTCTGACGCTGGAAGCAAGCAGTATCTTCTCCCATTGAGAGTGGTGAAAACTTGGATAGTTAGAATGAAAAGTACTGATCCTGCTTAATTAAGTTATCAAATGATGTTGCAGGAGGAAGCAGGGTGCCTGTGAGAGAAAGCGCATGAATGTGTAAAGTCTGTATTTAAATAAATGCCAGATAAAGGACTAAATGTTCATTTAAAAATGTATATAGCAATACTTCCTTTAAAAAGTCGTAATTAATCTTGCAATGTTAACTTTTGTATTAGATGGCAGTATAAAGCACAAACATTCTGATGGAAGGTGCCACAAGCTCTGAATGTGCTCCGAAATGTAGAAACTGAATGTTCCTTTCAGTCACACGTGAAAAGGTATGACTCTGAAGTCACTGGTGGCCTGTTGTATCCCCAGTTGTGCAGAACAGAGCAAATATGGCCTGAATTGTCTGTGGACTTTCATTAATACGGTAAAACTTCTCATCTGTTTTTGTCAAGATTTCTGGTAACTTCTGTCCATGGTATAATCAGGAAAGGATACAGGAGTTGCTTTCTAGTGGTACCTGATGTCCTGTAGTGTTTATTGCTCTATGGGTGCCAGTTGTGTAGAAATTCCAAAATACCTTCACTTACAAAGTTAAAAAAAGAGATACAGTTTGCTTATCTTGATTTTGTATCAGAGACAACACAGTGCTGAATGTGAAATATTTATTGTAGTTCCTTCATCAGTACAAGACTGTATTTAAATGATGGGAGGAGAGCTGTATTGCTGTACTCACAGCGCTGCCATCTCAAACTGAGAAGCAGTGCATGCTTCTGTTTGTAGATGCTGACTCCAGTGACACAGCAAGTAGTTGAAGTATTACCTAGGCCAAATAGACCCAGTTCCATATAAACTAAGTCAGTAACCAGTACTTGTGGAAACTGGATTTCAGCAAAAACACAAAAGCTGTATATCTGTACTCAGGTTTGACCTCCTTTTTTACTGTTGTTGAAGGTAAATATTTTCTTGACTTTGCAGTCTTAATTTCCTTATTATCTATGGGACTTCTGATTTTAAATGTTACAGAGACTGTGTTCATGTACCTTCCACAGAGGTAGAGACCTGCAGTATGTGTCTTTTCTTGATGCTGTATTGATTACTGTTATTGTTGGAAGGGAGCGGAGATCATTTATAACTTCAGATGTCTCTGTATTAAAAAGAAACAAATGAAAAAGAAGACAGGCTAAGAAAGCTAGGGCTGTTCAGCGTGAAGAAAAGGCTGTGTGGAGACCTCACAGAAGCCTTCCAGTATCTGAAGGGGGCCTATAGGGATGCCAGAGAGGGACTCTTCATCAGGGACTGTAGTGATAGGACAAGGGGTGATGGGTTCAAACTTAAACACGGGAGATGGAGGTTGGATATAAGGAAGAAGCTCTTTACTGTGAGGGTGGTGAGGCGCTGGCACAGGTTTCCCAAAGAAGTTGGGAATGCTCCATCCTTGGCAGTCTTCGAGGCCAGGTTGGATGGGGCTTGGAGCAACCTGGTCTAGTGCAAAGTGTCCCTGCCCATGACATAGCATGGCTGGAACTAGATGAGCTTTAAGGTCCCTTCCAACCCAAACCATTCTATGGTTTTGTGTTTCTGAAAAGCCATGTCTCAGTGACATTAACTTGGTGTTGAGTCTAGAAGATGCTGGGTGCCGGGATACGTAGCGTGTGTAATTTTTAATAAAATAGGTTGTTGCTGTCAGGCATGAATACTGCCATGGTAGCACACATCCTAGTCTAGTGAGAGAACCTAGACATTCATGTTAAAGAAAATACAGGTTCAAGTTTAGTTTTAAATTAATTATGTTTAAAATTCTGGGGGGAGATGGGAGATGTAACATGGCAAGAAGCACTGTACAAATATATGACTTAACTGGGTTAGAGGTTCTTTAATTCTCTTCACAGTACCTGTAAAAGACACCTATTTAAAACAAGTAGGGTAATGTTTATTTGGTTTTGATAGATTCCTATAAAAATACTTCATATGAAAATAAATCCTAACACAAATTCATTTATCAGTGTATTTTACCAAGCATGTGTCTAAAATGATATAGTTTAATGTGATGTTCATTTATGTAATTCAGAAGTGAATAGTAAAACGTGCAGTTTTGCAGAGATCATTTTAAAACTGATTATTGGCATCAGCAATAACAGTTCAGATGGGATAAAGCAGCTCTGTTTATAGACACTCTCACACTCAACATAATCTCATGTTCCAAGTTTTTTGTCACTACATGAAAAGTCATTTTTGGCTTGTATCATTACTTTGAATTTCTTTTAAAGTATTTTTTTTCCTTGTAGTATGATGAAATAAATACCAATTGAATAGTTAAACTTTGGATTTCGAAAATGGAAAAAAACCCTCCAAATTTCAGGAGCAGTTTTGGCGTCTTCGGAAAAGAAAACAGAAATCCATTCCTTCGATTTATAAACTCAAACATTTATAAGTTAATGTTTGAGCAGATACTGGATATTTGTGGAAATATCTGTAAGTCTTGAAGGTTTCACAACTTCCATCACAAAACCGTGTTACTATGGAAAAGTGGTGTTCACTCCTTTGACAAGTGTGACACTTAACCGAGGAATAAAAATAATACAAGCCACATAATACACAAACCGGGGAGGGAGTTGTCTGTGCAGACAGTTTGTTGACACTTTGTTGGAAAAGATTTCTCTGATCTGCGTGTTGGGTTGGATTAGAAATACATCTGATTTGGACAGGGTTGTGAACATTTTGCTGGGGATGTCGCTACTTATACATACTTTCTAAATTGAGGCATGGTTGTTACAGGTTCAGGACCTAGATGTTAAGCAGATAGACTGTCCAGGCCTGATGAAATGCCAGTAGCTTGTGAGAAAAAGCAGAATCCAACACTTAGAACACTGTTATAGACTGAGTATCTTTCTTCACAGCTTTCCATGAGGATGCTAAGATATAAGGTGTGCTCTTCTTTTCCAGCTGGAAAAAATAGCATGTCTCTTTCTTTTTAAGCTTGTTTTCCAAACATGGCTGCAGTGAAGACAAAAATGTGCATTTTCCTTGGCGTAGGCTGTCGGATCTGACACTCAGGAAGGTTTATTTCTGCAAAATTTAAATTGTGCTCATAAAATTGATGCTTCTATTTTATTTTTTTCCCCTACATTTAGAGTTGGCCATAGTGCAGTTGAGCATTTGGTGCTCCCCCCTCCACTCCTTCCTAAAGAATTGAGGGCAGGGAGATCAGTGTTTGTACATAGCGTGGACTCTGGTATACCCCGTATAGAAAATAGCCCGAGAGAGTCTTCTTTGTTGTCCCTTTCCTCCTAAGGGGGTCTCAGTTTGGGGCTCTGAGCCAGACCATTTCAGTGTGGATGTTGTTTTGGTCTTTTGAATGTGGATGTGAAGCAGTTTGTCTGTCCTTTGCTTTGCAAGAATTCTCTTTTTAAAAAACAAAGCTGGAGCTATGAAGTAGCCTATTTGTCCTAAAACTTATGAAAAGGAGGGGGAGGGAGTGCTGGGACCCATCTTTATAACAACAATCAGCCTTTGTAAGGTTTCATTCCAGGCTAATGGCTGGTGAAATTGTTCTGGGTAGTTAAAATGAAATGAAATGAATTAAGGAACATGAAGGAGAGCAAGCAGAATGGTTTATTGCTTTTCTTTGAAGGCGCAATAGCTGTACTCTGTCTCTTTTTGTTACTCATATCTGTGTGGCGGATATTTAAAGTCAAGGTTTTGAATAGCATGATGGCTAAATGAGGGCTATAAATCGAGGGCTATGGTGCAAAATTCTAGTGCTAGCAAGTACTAAAACACAATACCAAACAGGCTGGGGTCTAAAATTGTTTTAGACTGATGAATATGCAGACATAAAACCAGGAAAATATATGTATTCCCTACCAAAAAGCTTCCAGAAAACAGTGATGATCAATTTTTGGGAAAGGAAAACAAATGTTTTAAGCACGTTAAGGCTTTCAGTTTAGGCTTGAGCGTTGCTGATTATTTCCTTAAAAGCCTGAAAATCCATAATAAAGAATTTTAATTAGAAGTGTGAAAAACATGAAGTAGTCAAATATTTCTATTAATGTGAGAATGTCAAGAAGTTGGTGTATAGGATTTCATTTATAAACCCACAAATTCAGCCAGAGGAATGATTTTCTTTTTTTTAGTGTGCTAGCTTGCTGATAGCAACACAGAAGTTTTCCAAAATGGGATAATGGAGCTTAGAAAGCACCTGGTTCAAAACTGTTGTTACACAGCTGAAAAAATAAAGTGTCATATCAGGTTGGGGTCACATTTGTCTAAGAAAAACTAGCAGGAGGATTTCTTTTGTCAACACAGGAGATGAGCAGTACGATAACGGCAAATTATACTCTCAGATCCACCCCTCTGTTATAGAAGTGACTAGAGATTAAAGCCTCAGCCAGGAATTTCATTACTCTTATGCATTTTTCACAAAGGCAGTATTCGCAAAAATCCTGGTAAAGAAGGGTCAGAAATTTTTGTGAAAGCATGAGCTCATTTTTGACGGCGTGTGCTGCGCATATATACGTGGGTACTGCAATAAGCATGTTTAGAACCAAAAAAGATAAGTAATGCATCTGTTGAAGTGTATGTGCTTAGACTTTAGGGTCCACAATGTGAAAGTGGATGTTTGCTGGTATTCATGTTATGTGGAATCCAGATTTTATGTTTGGTTTGAATTTGATTTTTTTTTTTTAGTGGGTGATGGGGTGGTGGTGTTATTTAAAACAGCATAAGAATGCAAACTAAAATTGAAGGTAATTTAGAATACTACAAATTGTTAAAAAGTGGAAAGTTTTTAGGGAGTTAAGAATACAGAACCTGGTAACTTTCCAGACAAAGTTTACTCACAGTACTGGTTTTATTACCACTGAATTAAGTGAAGCCCAGAGTCTGGGAACCTTGTTCTCCAGGCTTTTAATAAACAGTAGCTCTCAAGCCTTTTTGTAGCTGAGTCTCAATGAAATAATGGCAGTGTTGATTGTGACTGTGTCTGTCTCCAGTGAAATGCAGAGCAGCCAATCAGTTTCTAAACTAGCTAGATAAGCCCCTTGGAGCATCTGACCTACAGCAGTTCATTGCTTAGAGCTGCAAAACCCGTGGAGAATGAGACATGTTATAGTTCATCAAACCTCCTCCTGGTCTGTTTAGGCAGCTGCTTGCACTGGCTGGAGTAAAGCTGCCTTGGGTATTTACATGGTTACAGTGGAGACACTGCATTATGGACACAGTTCCCATAAAACTATCATGTGAACTCAGGGAGGAGACAAACAAAAACCAAAGGTGAGTAGAAGAGAAATCAACTAAATCATGGTGTGGTGCTGCAGGGTGTCTGGTACTTGACAGCTCTCGTTCTGAAGTGGGTGGACAGACAAGCGAAAGGATGCAGTGTGCTCCTGGGTTATACAATATCTAGATCTGTATCAGTGTTGTGAGAGTTGTCCTGTGGGACTCTGTTGTGATGGTGGCACCATAGAGTGATTTTTCATTTTCAGGGTGCAAGTGTGTCCATATTAGGTGCAGAGCCAGCCAGCACCAGTAACAGTCACCTTGTCATTTGTAAAGGAAGCCTACTGAAGAAAGAAGATGAAACTCCCAAATCAAACTTGGGGCCCACAAAAATAAAAGCAGATGTGGCACATGTGATGAGGAAGCTAAATGAAAGCTGAGGTGTGCCCACCTCACATACCTCGACTGTTAATGAGCTGATTTAACTTCTCACCGGCAACAGTCTGCGTTAGGATGACCTATCTGATTTTATCAGTAGACAGTATGGCAATTTGAGGAGTAGAAGCAGGAATCTTAATTTTAACCTGAATGTTTTGTGAGCTTGAAACTTCTGCACAACTTCTGATAGAAAGCAGCTGTCCTGTTTTTATCATGTGTGGAGGAAGTTCATCCATCAGGTTTAGGAGGTGGATTAATTCCTGCCCTGTAACTTGCTGTCAAATTGCTGTTTGGCATTGCCCATCTGTTTTTGGAGAATGCTTATTGGTACACCTTGCTTTGTTTGTAGTTGTTTATTTTCCTAATATGTTAATATGTAAGGAATTTATTTGCAGATGTTTCATCATCAATAGGAAGTATCAGAATGTGGCTCTAGAACAAGGGATTGGCTTTGTGTTTGGTTGGGAAGATACCTGCGTGCGTGCGTGCGTGCTTGCTGCCATTGCCGAATACTAGAGTTCTTGATTCCTACTTGGGAGAAGCCTTTTAAATGTATAAAACATGGTAGGTAACTGACATCTGCTTAGGCAGACACCAAGAAAAGCTTCTTGCAGCTATGCGTTTAAAACTTTCAAAGAGCAGTAGATATGTGTCCATGAAAATATTGATTACATCCATATGAAATGGCCCATTTTTTATTGACTGCTAGTGTATTTCCATAATACGGAAGTATGCTACATTGGGATTGTGTTTACTTTAATAAAATTCTTCATTGCTTCACTCTGATTGTATCTGTTCTCGGATAAGAATAGTTTGCAGGGCAAAATGAATGAGTGGCTTTATGCATAATACAAGAGTATCAAATTAATCAAAATGTAAGGTGCTTTCTGCTTTTTAATACTGACTAAATGTTTTCCTTGCAGAAGTTAGTTGAGTTGGCTGCAAAATAGATTGTTATATTAAAATGTGTCTTTTCTCCCTCTAAGAAAGATTTTTCTTGTTCTTTATAAAAAAAGCCCTCCACCCTACACATGAAAACCCTGTTCAGATTATTTAGCTATGTGGAGACTGCAGTGCAGGAGTGTATGTTTGAGGCTTAACTGTGATGTTGGGAAGCTGTGACAAAAACTGAGTGATTCAGTGACTAACTCAGCTCATGAGTCAGGCTTCTTGTGTTTCTAGCTTCGTTCTTTCCAACTGCAGGACATTGCCAGATCATTGTCTTCCAGTTTTCATTGCAGGTGAAAGCCATGGCTGATGTTCTGAACAGCTACTGGAGCCATTTCATACTTGTATGCTTTTAAATAATATAAAAATAATTAAAAGAAAAAAATAAAAGCTTTCTACAAAGTGTCAAGCAACTGATATGGTAGATAACCACATTTGGTGGTACAATATAGTAGTGTAGTGTTGTACAATGACCGATACTTTCATTTTGATTAAGTAAAATCCCTTGGTGGGGGAGAAGCAAGTAGTACATGGATTAGGGTCTCCATCTCTTCCTGGTTTTGCTTTTTTTTTCTTTGGTCTTTTGTACTATTGTCCTTTTGTTCAGAAATGAAAAGGACCAGGGTGTTGCTCTGTGCTTCCCCCAAGTTGCTTGCTGTATTGCTACTGCAGCTGTAGTCTGATCTGTAAAACAGCTACTGTCTGGTGAGAGTCTGTTTTCTGGTCTCTCTGTCCTGAGCCATTCAGGCTTTTCAGCTATTTTACTGTTGCATTTGACACAAGTAAGAGCAGTACTGCCAAAATACATTTCTGATGTATTCTTACTGTTGATCTGTAAGCTTTGTGGGAGTTTGATACTTCATAAGTAGGGACAACTGTGATGTACTGTTCGGCATTAACATTTTTAGACTGTGGTTAATGTCACTGATGAAATTGTGTAATAATGCCATGAATTCACAGTAATTTAACGTGGAATAAGGAACTTAAAATATTGATCTTTTTGGGTTATTACATTTGCTTTTAAAGGTAGATGAAGCATTCACACCTGAGACTGCAACATTGATCATAACATTGTCAACTGTAAAAGCCTAATGGCTGTCAGCTTACTTCAGAAATAATATAAAGAGCAGCCTACCTTTAAATCAGGTGATTAAGTTGCCTAGGCTGGAAGAGCGTTTCCACACAGTTTCAACAAAAGGCAAATTCAGAGATTCTGCTTTGACTATGCAATGGGAGCTTGCCTGTGATGGTGACATGAATTTGCCAATTGCTGAGCGTTTCTCAAGTGAGCTTCCTGTGATGAGTGCACCGGCCCTTTCTTAGGTGTTGTGTTGGAACCAGTTTCAGAAAAAACAGAGTTCTATAGAAATAGAGATATTTTCAGGTATTTTTTCTTTTTCTAGAGATATTGGTGGTGTTTTGACTTGGAAATGTCACAGGTTGACACCAGTCCCTTCTGATAGGAAGTGGTGTTGGTTTTGGGGGTTCCGTTAGACGCTTGTGGGGTGAAAAGTGTTGAGAAGATACCTTTTGAAACTGTTTGAACGCCAACAGGGTTCCAAGTTGCTGGTGTATTTTTTCTTCTGAGTAGCTCCTAGAAAACAGAGTTCTAAAGCAATTCTGAGAGAAGAGGTAAATACTAAACATACATAGTGTCTGTTCAGGAATGCCGAGAGCTGTGTGTTAATACAGGATTCTCAAAGGCATCTTCCACTTCTTTTTCCTTGTACTGTTTGCCTTTTTTTGGTAATTAAGCATAGAATGAATTTTAGAGTGTTGAGAGGGCAGGAAATGAAAGGAGTAGACATTTAATATTAGTAGTAATATGCATTTGGTACATAAAACCATGAATTAAGACACACAAAGTAAATCAGATCAGTGGATGAAATTATTGTGATGCAGGATTTGAAAGTGGCTAATGAGCAAATACTGTGGAGGATTTGTGATTTCCCCTCCCTTTTTTCCTGTTCCTTTGGATCCCTGAAGGTACCTGGCAGCCTTTAAGTTTGAGTATTGATTTTTGCATCTAATAAGATAATAAAAATCTAATAAAGTAAAAAGGTAGCATGGTTAAAATGTTATCTTTTTTTTTTTTTTTACTTTGAAGCACTTTAGCAGAAAGCAATTAAGAGAGCTCATTCTAGTGGCTAATCAAAATCATAAACCAAATACAAAATAAAGGCTAAGTATAAATTAGTGCTACTGAAAAGATGTTCGCAAACCAGCTGTGCTTACATATCGCAAGTTTACATTATTAACTATACCATTTCTCCAACCGGTATATTGTCAGCACAGTGGAATGAAGCCTTCATCTTTACCCATTATTTTCTTTCATAAAACTAAAGTAGCTTTATCATCAAATAAGGTAGAAAATACAGTCACATAAGATGCACTGTAGAAAATGTGCAGTTTCATTCAAATGTACTTGTATAAAAACCCCAAACTGGTGAAACGGCTTTTGAGGAGTTTGTTTAAGAAGAACTGCGGAGCTTGCTGAGATAAAGATGAAAAATGTGTGTGCGAGGTTGCGGTGCTGTTCACCCCCCTGTTGGGGCTGACAGATCAGTCCAGAAGTGGCATCAGGGCAGGGAGACATCAGCCTCAGTAATGGAGAGATGTCTGCTGGAAAGATTGCTCTATCACGGTGATGGGCTCCTCACACGTTATAAATCTAAGATTGTTCTTCCCTGGCGCAGAAATGAGCAGCTCTTTCTCCTTCCTAGAATGAAATGTCGGCTAGAGAAAGGAACAGAAATGAAAACGAAAAGTGAGGAAAGTTATCTTTTTAACATAAATCTCTTGTGGAAACAGTATCAGACCCATTAGTGGTTTGAAAAACGGCACCGTGCCAGTCTTTTCCCTACGCATGGGAAGAAACAAGCTGCTTTATGGTTCCTCCTCTCTCCCTTTCTCGGTGCGTTTAATCCAGGTGCAGTAGCGATGGAGTGCTCTAAATTTCTGTGTGGGAAGTGAGGTCCAAGGTGCTGACAGCTCGGGGAGCTGCCACCTGCAGCAGTGAAATGCTGGGAAGAGGACATCCTGTTCATTGCCTTTGGGTTATGTGAACACAGTGTGGTTTTCCAGTCCCTCTTGTCCTGGGAGGGAAGCCTGGAATCAACGGTTTCCAAAGAGGACCCAATAGCAGTCAAAAATTGATACTGTGACACGTGCTTGACAGGGACTTGCTTAGAGAAGTTCAAGTTCACCACCTATGAAAGCTAGCTCTGAATGCAGGCAAACTTTCACACCCCCCCCTCCCGTTTCCTTCTAGTTTTGCATCCTTTGTGTAGCTTATTTTCATCTTTGATTTGGTATAACAAAACTCTATAACAGGGTTTGTTTTAAATTCTTCTGAGCTTGTTTGGAATGCTGTGGCAGTCCTAAAAATAATGCTTGTGGTTGGTTGGGCTTTTTCCTTAGATGGAGGCAGAACTGGCAAACAGCATGTTAGGTTTGCCCTGGTAAGCAAGTACTTTGGATCCTTCCTCTTCCACAATAAAGTCAGATACACAAACGTAATTTATCTTGGTGAATTTGTATGAGCTTTGATTAAGCTTAGGTAGCTTGTCGGTATAGATTTCATAGTAGGAAACATGGAAATTTAGATGTAATAATTTATCTGACTTGAAAAGGGAACTCGCAACAAAATTTGTTATTAAATGTAATTCAAACCAGGCAGGAAACTGGATGGTTAGATACAGTGCAATGTGATTTTCCATAGGCAGATTGTGCTAAGCTGACCTGATAGCTGTGTTTGATTTCTGATTCTCTAGTAAAGGCTGCTTCTGCTGTCTGGACTTTTGTAGAGCATGTAGCATAGGAAATTCCTGGAGAGGCTGGTTAAAGTGGCTTAAGGGTGTGAAGTGTAATTTGAAGTTATTGGGCTTAAGGAAGTTTACTGATTTGAGTTTTCAAGGATTCTTTTATGCTGATCTCATTTAATATTTTTAATGATCACCCTAACACAGAGAGTGGTTGTATGGTAAGCAGTTTACTGATGATAAATGTGAGAATATACTGCCAATATCTGGGAGAATAAAAAAGACTGGATAATAGAAATGGGTGAAAATTAGTAAACTATAAGCCGACAATTAAGATGATTGCTGAAACACTAGGGTAGACAAAACAATGTAGTGGATTCAAATAAAAAGACTCTAAAAGAGACCAGGAGAAGGAATAGTGTAGAGAAATGAGAGGAGGTGTCAGTTCCTATTAGAACCACAGTGATTGAGGCTGTTCCAGGTAGGATCTTGCCAGTGTCCAGAACAAGGGCATCGATACTCGTGTCTTTACAAGAAGTTTCGCTCTTCCTTTATCTAGATAATTCTTGTTACCTAGAATTATATTTGGCTTTTATGCTCTGCTCACAGTGGTGACTTGCTGTCAGCTCGCAGTAGGTAACAGATGATGTGCTCCACGGTGAAGGCAGCAGAAAGCCACTGAAAGAGCTCAGAGCACTCTGTTAGAGTGGCTGTAACTCAACCTTAACTACTTTTATCCATCTTGTTAAATGTTTTCAGATCTGTTTCCTTATTGGGTTTTCTTTACTTAGAAGTTTTTCTGCTTTTTCTGAATTGTGTGTACCGACTCTTGGTTGACTGTATTGGCTATGTCCCCCTTAATGTTTCAGATTCTTGTACTCTTCCTCGTTTGTTCCTCTTGGTATTCTCTTATTTGTATTTATTGTTCTGTGTATTTATTTTTACATTGTACTGTGTCTTTCTGTTTGTGTAATCTGTATGTTGTGACTTCATTATGAGTAATCATCTGAATACCTCCTGTGCCCTGTGGGATGCTTGGTTGTGTTAGGCATTGTGCATACATAATCTTCTGCCTCCAGACTCAACCTTGCAGTTCTCAGTGACCTTTGGGGTATTTTTTTAGTTGCTTCCCAGAGGAGAACAAGCTGAGCTTGGTGAACATTAGAGTATTAGCACTGTGGTGTTTACCTTCTCATTTCTACCTGCAGAAGAGAGGAAGAAGCATTCCATCTTTAGTGAAATAAAGGACAACTTGATTCAAATCGAGCAGCACCCTGGGAAGTTGAGGTTGAGGCTGTGCTTTCACAAGCTAGCTGCTGATTCTTGAGGCTGAGGTTGCATGATACATGAGTAAAGTAACAGGTCTGTTTTTAAAGGGATCGAAGCATTTGCAGTTCAGTGACAGTGAACTGAAAATGGTTGCTGTTGACAGGCTCTCTGGAGCCTTTCTTATTCAAACTCCTGCTCAAGCAGGATCACTTGCAACAGGCTGCCCAGAACCATGTCCAGGCAGCTTTTGGAGATCTTCATTGCAATATCTCAATTACTCTTGCTCTTAATTCCCCCTGTTTATTTATTTGACAATGCATATACTTCACATACTTCATGGGAGAGGAGCAGCCCCAGAGGTTCCTCTGCCATGAAGAGGAGAACCACCTTGTCCTCCTTTGTTTCCTTTTTGTTTTCAAGGAGTAACTACACTGAAGTATATTGCTCCTGCATTTTGCAGTGAATGTTGTAATGTGCAATGTCTTAAAGGGAAAAAAGGGTGGGATTGGCCCTGAAAAAGACTTAACACTTTGGTGACTGGGAGTGTGCACGGATGTAATTTTCCTGCAGTTCTGCTGTATTTTACATTGTAAGTTACATGCAATGAAATTATCTGCTGTGAAAATACATGGTTATCTGATTTAATTTATTTTAGGACTTGACTTTGGAAACTTTTGCTTGATTATACCGATTGATCTATTGTTCAGAAATATTCCAGTAGTTTATTCGAACTCTCTAAGCTGACTGTGTACTGTCTGCTGTTACCAGTCACTGCTTCTATTAGCCACGGGCCACAGGCTTGTTTCTCTTCTTTGTGTGCCTGAAATGGATAGAACTGGAAATAGCAAACAGGTAAGTGCATAAGAGATAGTGAATAGTAAGCAGTGGTTTTGATGTTTTTGTTTTTTTTAGACAATTGCTTACATGCATTAGTGTAAGTTCTGAGACTTAGGAACAGCTGGTGGTTGTTCAGATGCTCTGGAAATAAAGCAGAACTGGACTGTTTTATTCACTTCTGTTTGCCAAGCTCTGCTGTTGTAGCTGATCAGCCTGCCTTCTGTACGGCGCCGTTCTCACCAGCTTTGGGATGTTTTCCTGCTCTTCCCCCCAAGTTTTCAGGTTGGTAATGAAGTGTTGTCCTCCCATAAAAATGTCATAATCCTTGAGTGATTTAAAGTGTGTCTGGATCTGAGATTGATGATACAAGGAATAGTTTGCTGTAATACACTTAAAGGCATCATGGTCTGGTTGCCAGAACTAGGAGTCAGGGAACTTAAGTCTCGTTGCTAGCCCAGTAAATGATTCGTGTTGTGACCTTGGACAAATCACCTAATCTCTTTGTGCCTCTGATGTGCTGGTTGTGGAATGGGTATACTAATGCTCATGTAGCTTCATCAAGCACAGTGTGAGGAGTGCTGTGTACAAAATAAATTTGCCATGAGGGGACAGCTGAAGTCTATAAATTCCATACAAAGTGAAATTTATCTGCTTATCTGAGTATATCTTTACTGGGAGCTTGGAAACACAAGTGCATAAAATTCTGTGTGAGCTGAGCATTTTCATCAGTCTTGTCCCTTTCAGGATCACACCCTTTTCCTGCCCTGGAGCTGGACACTTGCTTCCCTGGCAGTGTGCAGTTTCCATTTGAATCCACTGGAATTTACTCGGTGTATTTTTCACATTTATGGTGCCTCTTGAGAAAGTAGGTTTGCCCAATGGGCCAGTTTCTGCGTTTTAAAGTACGTATTTATTATCTAATCTATTTCCCTTTGCTGTTCTAATATTCATCAAGGGTTCATTTTTCCACAGTTATGAGCCCATCTTGTGCCCACATCCTGCATGGGAATTGTGTATGTAACTGCCTATACTGACCTGTTGAAGCCTCCCTTCCCTTTTGTTCTTTGTTGGTACCTGGCTGACTAGTGTGTTGAAAGCTGTAGGTATGCATTTGTGCATGTGCTTTCATATAACATCTGTTTTGGTTGTCTTATAAATACATTCCAAGTTTAGAACAAAATTAAACTGGGAAAAGATCTCTGTGTTGGTGCTAGCAGCCAGGAAACTTCCATGATCCTCCATCTGGAGGTGCTTTTTGTTTATTGGAAAGGACTGGAAATACGTAGGAATGAAACCAGGCGTAGTATTTTAAGGCTTATACTCAATTCATTATGTATCATGGAATTTAGCATAATAAAAAATTCTTTCCCTGGTATGTTGAGGGGGCTTTACCTATTCTGTAGGAAGATTTTTATTACCATTTAACCTTACTGTTTGAGTCGTCTTCATGTTTTCCTTTAAAAGACTTATTAAAAGGAACATATCGGACTGAGAATGGACGTGACACTCAGGTTTAAAAACGGAGTGTTTAATGGAATCATGAATAAATGGAAACAGATTTGTCTGTCAGAAATTAAATAGGAGTATTCTTTGATTAATATCAAAATCTAATCTAAAATAGTTTTAGCCATTTCATACAGGTGACATCTGTGCTTAAATATAATTTCCTCTCCCTGTTCTGGCATGACTGTTAATTACTTACTCAATGTAGTTCAACATTTAGTTAATAAATATGTCAAGCTTTTACCATGGTGTTCTTTTTGCAGAGTTGTGAATTTGCAATTAGTTTTAGATTTACTACATGGTGACAGACAGTGCTGTATAAATAGAGGTTAAACACACAATTTACATATTAATTTCATGATTCATTTATTCAATGATTTATGTGGATATAGATTGTATTTAATCTCTGCTGTAGTTGTTTCAGGCATGACGAACAGAATCGCTATACTGGCAGAGAAGTAATGATGTCTGTATTGAGCTACAGAAAGCAAAGAGGAAAAATAGGAGATTTTGAAATCCAGTTATTCATTAATCTCAATACTCTTTGAGAGGTTGGTGAAAAGCAATAAAAGGTTTCTAAAGCATGTATGCAGAGATATGTATACATGCACATACATATACACTGAAGAGTTTGCTAGTCTATCTTGTCTATATAGTAATGCATGATCATTAGATAATGGTTTGTGCTCAATGCTGTTAACCCTGGAAGCCAGGAGATCAGTCACCACCACCTCATTCTAAGAGTCATACTGCATGTGTCCCATGAATGTCTGGTTTTCATACCATGTGTGCTTGAAATTAAGTGTAGTCTTATTATTGGCTTCAAGTCGGTATACCTACTTCATGTGGTTAAAACCTTTGCAGTAGCTCTCTCCATTTATTGCAATGCAACTCCAGTATTTTTACCATTTTAAACGGGAGTTCAGTGAGTATTATTTTATCTACTAAAATATTTATTTTTTTATGCATAATTCTGAATTTTGTCTCTTATTGAAGGGAAGAGCAAAGTATTCATAGGTGAGCTGAGAAATTCAGAAAACTTACCGCGTGCTCCCATTTTATATTTGCCTATTACAGACTTGAATATAAAAAAATCGTGGAGGAAGTACTTTGTAAATATAGTTAGATTTATAGCTACTCAAGCTCATACACGTGTATTTGATACTATGAATATACTAATTTAAAGCACATTTTTGGTTTAGTGTCATTTTACTTGCTGCCAGTTGTGAAAGTATAAAGGTCTCTGAAGTGAAGATAGGTATTTGACCTAATTTACCAGGTTATGGCCTTAAATGGGCTTGATAAACTTCAGGCAGAGTTAAATTAAAGTATATCTCCAGTATTGGTGCTACACTTGGTTCCTGTTCCCTTGCAGTACTGCGTGTGTAAATCCTGCGAGCTGCCTCTTCCAAGTCTTTTGTGGTAAGAGGGAGGTTTCACCTTCTGCATGTTCTCTGAATCCCTCCAGACAAACAGTGATTCAGCACACACAAAAAAGAAATTAACTAAGGTAGTTGGAAACAGATTAGGAACCTGAAACAAAAGGCAGAATTACTCCTTTAATTCATTAAGGCAAATGGCACATTATTAGTTGTCTTTTGAGAAGACAAGGAGTAGAGAACTCTGGAGTGAGGTTGAGCCTGGAAAGAAGTTGGAGGGAAAGGTTTCATAAGATTTGGTTTAATTTTTCATGATCCTACTTTAATCTGAGTAATTTCACCAAGTTTAGTCTGTTCTGCCCATGACACTAATTGCTAAGTGATCTCCTTGTCCTTATGTTGACATGAGGCTCATGGCTCATGTTTTCTCTCCCCTGTCCAGCTGAGAAGGATGGGGAGCAATAAAGCAGCTTTGGTGGGCACCAGGCATCCAGACATTGTCAACTCACCACAGCCATCTAGAGTATACCAGTGGAAGAAGGCACATAGAAACCTTGGGGTACTTTCTTTCCTTTGAACAGAAGTGAAAGGGAAAAAAATATTAGGAATTACTATTTTTTAAATTTATTTTTTCTTAATGTCCAGGCAGCTGCATGGGGGCAGGTTGAAGACTTCAGTCTCTTTCTTAGGATCATGATTTTCCTCACACATTTATTCTGCAAATTCTTGTGTGTACTTCAGTATGTAGACATGTGCAAGCACACACATTTTAGTAGTATTTCCATTTACTTACCTGGGAAGAGTTGGAAAATGTGTATTGAAGCAGCCATTCCTGCTTTTTAAACTGAGTCGTTGAAATATGTTAGCAGATGCAGAGAGCTGGAACCTCACTTCTAAACCCCTTGAAAGTGTAATGCGCTGAGTAGCTGACTGCTGGGAGCAGGTGTCAAACAGTATTTAAATGACATTCTCAACAAAATAAATATTGAGCTGCCCTGTCACTTTGGTGGGAGAATAATCTGCTCAAAAAAATCCTATTCATTGTAAACTGCCTCTGACATTTGTTCTTCAGGAATTATTTGCAGTTTATCTTCCGAGCTAGAGCCTTTTATCAGCACAGCAGTTGAACTGCAGTGCAAAAAAAATGGTAATTGAGTATTTTATCAAATGCGTCCAACAAAACGGACTTTGCAAGTCGTAAATGAGGATTAAAACCATTGTTGGCAGGGATGAACAAATTGGAATGATTTATTATCCGAAACATCATTGTGTCCCTGCTCAGAAATAAAATAAAAAGAAACAAACAACTGACCACCCCCCCCCCCCTTGCTGAAATGTGCACTCAATCTCAGCCAAGCGATGGAAGGTAAATACATGTTTTAATTATTTGTGCTAGAGAGGCTGCTTAAAAAAAATGGGGGGAAAAAAAGCATCATCATAATGGCACAGCTGCTATGGGACATTATGTGAGGAAAAGAGACAGTAATAAGAGGACTGTGTCAAAGGAAGGCAACTCTGAATGTGTACTTCAGCTCTCCTGATTACAGAAGGAAGATTAAATATTATAAATGGAGCAATTTGACGAAGTGGGTTTACTACTTGAGTTTAACACCTAAAGAGCCAGTGTTTTTAAAAGGGACCTTATCTGGCTTTCATGAAATAGCTTCAAAAATAATATTGAAGGAAAATATATTGCAAATGCTCTTATTTACAGTATATAAATAATTGAATAGTCAAGAAAAAGTAAGTGAATCGGTATCAGTTTTGAACTATGAAATGGAGGCAATGAGACTTAATAAGATTATGGAGTTTAGGAATTTTATTTTCTGTATATGTTCATAAACCAGGGAGCTTTATAAGGCTTTATCCTGGGATTTGTTGACCCCAGTTTAGCAAAATTCACCTGTTTGGAATTTCTGCCGTTCTTACTGCTTCAAAGTGGATGCTTGTCCTGAAGATGCCTGATTCCAGAGACCATTGTGGTAATTTTTCCAAGTTCATGATTTCTGAGACAGCAAAATGAAGAGATAAAACACTTCCTTGGCACCAGTGAATCTTGTTCTGAAGGGTTCATTAAGAATGTTGGGTATCATTTGCTTTTATATGGATTTTTACTAATGCTGGCAGTGGGAAAAGACGCACCAGTTTGGTGTGAAGCTTTGTGTCAGTGCATGTATCTTTGGGGAAGCGTTCATTGAGTCTCAGTTTCTACTTTTTGTCACAGCATGAATGCTGCTCTTTTTCTGTTATCAAAGTTTGCATGTATTTTTTTTGTCGTTGAGAAACAGACTCATGTCCATTTAGTGTGACACTAAATTCTGCAAAAATTAAGTGTATTTAAGCCCAAGAAACTGCTTTTGTTTTGTAGGGTATGTTCTGTTTGGGTGACATGCATCACATGTTTGTTGTTACGTGTATTATATTACTTGAAGTTGCTGGTTCTTATTATTTTTCTCTTACGAGGCATCAGGAATATGTAATTTTTTTTTTTCACTGGAATATTTAGGATTTAAATACCTGAATGTGCTTCTTGTGACAAGCTCCTGCTTTCTGGGGAGATTTGTCTTGAAAAACAAAACCACTGAAAAACTGTTCTTGACTTTTTTTTTATAACCTTCCTGCAGAATTTCAGTGTTCTCCTTGGAGCTGGAGTCTCTTGGCTTAAATATCTGCACTGGTTTGAACTCTGGATGTGTCGCTGGTGTGATGCAGCTTTCTTTTACTGAGGGGAAATGACGGCACTCGGGTGCCTTTTTGGAGGCTGCCCCATGATTCTCAGCAGGCACTGAAGGGGCATTTGCAAGCATGTATTTACTTTATATTTCCCCTTCTCTTCCCTCCCCAGATGTTTCTCTGTAAAGCAATCAAGAAATACTGTAATAAGGTTTGTGACATACATAAAAGTAAAACCACGTAGAATAATTGTGGATGCCAGTTGTTTGCTTCCTGAATGCTGTTTTCAGTCGATGTTTAGACAATGATGCCTTTTTTCCCCGTTTGTTTCTTGAAGAGGCATATTGTGTGTGCCAAAACCAGGCATTATAGCATATGAAAAAGTAAATTAGTATTTCCCAAGGAGTTTCATCTTCCATGATACATCAGTCTAACCTTCACTTTTTAACTCTGTACTGGAACCTACAGAGGATAATCGGTAGCATCTACCTACAGAAACTGTTTTTAAAAGGTTCTGAAGGAGCAAAGTCCACCCTGTTTTGGCTGTTTTCAAAATGTCATTGACATGAAACAGCTGCAGGGATTGATTGGTGAGGTACTCCAAAAATTTCTGCTCTAGAAATCAGATTCCCTCAAGTTTTGTACGCTGCTCTTAGTGAATCCTCTGTCGTTGTTTTAACTGGGAAACGGAGATCTGTTCAAGACGGATATCTCCTGCTGTTGTCATACGTTGCTGAGGATAGAATAGGAAAATTATTTTTATTAATTTAAAATAAGCTTTCCATTTGACACAGCTGCTTATAGGACATTCCTCATTTTATTATTGTACATCCCCACCATAAAACTCTTTAGTGGAGGAGAACAGGAGACCACTAGTGTATGGTTTGTGACATACCTCACATTTTATATCTGTAGCTTAGAAAGGTACATAAATAGTAGTGGAAGTAAATAGGAGCAACTTCCACGTAAACTAAGCTGGGAGGGTGGATGATGGATGTCACTTGTCTTTATTTTTTTGGTGCCTGTAAAAAGTGGAATTAATTGCTTTTTCATGTTAGATTGATGTGATGGTGGTACCAATTTTAGGGGCATCAAAATTCTTTTTAGGAAATACTGGTCATAGGGTTTTTTTCCTTGACATACGGTGTGCAGAGCTAATACACGTTTGTTTACAGCTTGATCCTTTCCACAGCAACTGTGAGTTGGTGTACCTACAATGTTGTTGCTTCTGAGTAAACTTCTGACATCATATAAAGACTTCTAGATGTCTTTCAGTACCTTGCAGTAAAGGTGATCCTGGGGAATTGCTTTCTGAATGACTCCTCTGTATACTGTACATCACTTTTATTTGTTCTAATAAAGGTGGAGAGGCTGTGTACCGTCTGTACAATGTTGGTTGGAAGTTTAAAACATGATATTCCAGGGCGATGTGGAGTTCAGCAGAGATAATATTCCATTTTCCCCAATTAAAAACTCTCTCTCCAGTCACGTAATACTATGGTTGGAAAGTAAAGCTCTTAGTAATTGAACAAATGCCAAATTTGGTAAATGTGACCCTTTCCATGCAACAATTGCATAATTGCATGATACTTTATGAAGCTGCTCTTCCACAAATTTCTGAATCCCATGTGATTTGCTTAGGGAAATTATGTCTGTTGAGGTGGGTGTGCTTCAGGAGGGCTGGCTTCAACCTCTGTTCTGTGCAGCTTGGAAGAGAGGGCAGGAGGGCTGTTTTAGGATGAGCCCTCTGGAACCTGTCCAAAGATAGGGACAGGTTATGGGTTGTCACCTCCATCCATAGTTGGTCCTAGGCCTCATCAGAAATAATGAATCCTTTGGCAACCATACAAGTAATTCTTGTGGTATATAACATTAAAAGGTCTGTGCTGCCTCAAATTCTGTACTGCTGCTTGCTTCAGTGTGATTAAAGAAATGCCTTTGAATACTGACAAAGGCTCTCTGACTTAAGACCATCTTGTGTCTAACCCTGTAAATTTCTTATATTGTAGCCATTTCTACATAATAAATTGGTTATATGGTAGAGTTAGAGTAATTGAACAGGCCTCTATGTGGTGATTCATCTTAATCATGACCTTTTTTTCTGTGTATAAATTTAGTGTAACGTGGTTTGTATGTTGGTACAGGTTTCATAGTTATCCTTGAGAAATTAAAATGGGTGAAATATAAATTCCTATCTCACCTTTAGCAACTTCCTGTACCTCTAAGTTAAAATGCATAATAACATTATCAAATTAGCAAGGCTTGAGGCATTCTGTGAGTAGTATGAAAATATGCTGGTTTGCATATAAGGTAGCTTTTGATTATATTTAGCTCTTCTGAGTCAACATTTTTCATCAAGTTCTAATATAATATGTAATAAAAGGAATACAATTAAAATAAACTGTTTATATGCTTGTTTCTTCAATCAGCAGGTTTTTTGGCCCCTAATGTCCCAGTGACCTTGAATTTAGAGCAACTAAGTAATAGCACCCATTAAACTTTATTATCTTCCTCTGCTGCCCAAGCTAAAAATTAAGTACAGGACAAAACTGAGATATTCTGCTGGCTAAATAAAATGAGATTGTTACTCAGTTTTTGAGAGCTTCCTTACAGCTCATCTTCTGATATACATTATTTATAAAATGTGCAATTATTAGTACACGCATTAAGAAAACAAAATGGCATTTCCAACCTGGCTTACCCAGCGCTAGTTGTTTTTTGAGTGTGCTGAATGATTTCTGGGAAGTCAGTTTGGTATTTTCCAAAGGTGGCATCAAGAAATTATTTTTGTTTCTTCAGAGAAGACAAATAGTAATTCAGGAGCTCTTTGCATCCTCTTGAGTGGCAGTGACTTCTTTACCTGGAGGAAAAAGCTTCACTCGCACTGAATCTCTAAGAGCTGTTGGTTTCTCTTCTGAGACTGCCTGCAACAGTACTAGGTTAGCACTGGTTCTGTGCGCATGGAGTTTGAAAAAGCTGGACAGAATGTGTCAGATATGGTCTCCCTGTGCACCCAGGTCTGCTGATCTCTGTGGCATACTGCTAAGTCAGTCTAATACTAATTCTTTGTCAGGAAAAGGTGACTTATCTGGGAGGATGGCCTTCCATGAAGCAGCGCCCGTGCCTGTCTATCTCTGGATTTCAGAGTTGTGTGATCTCCTGGAGGCAAAATTTATGATTTTGCTGTTGGGCAGAAGGTGTCCAGAGCTCTTTAACTTCGTTGTACCAAACAACCTTCAGACATGAGTGACTGAAGCATTAAACAGGTTTGATGCTGAGCTAGTCATCAAAAGCTGAAGAAGTTCTTGTATCTCCAGCCAAGCCTCACTTGTCAAACCCAGTAGGTTTCTCAAAAAAACCCAACCCCCCAAAACAACAACAAAAACCCCAAACCAACCAAACCTTCCTCCCACCCCCCCAAAAAAAAAAACAACCCACAAAAACAACCAAACCCAAACCACACCAAAAAACCCAAAACCCAAACAAAACCCACTACCGACAGAAGTTCCTGTTGCAGCCTTAATCTAGCAGACGTCATGGAAGAGAGTTAATGTAGCAGTAAATGTTGTAAAACTTCATTTTATTATGCAGTATATGTATGAAATAAATCCCTGTGCATTGAATTACATTATAGACATGCAATTTTTACCTTTTTCTCTTCATTCAAGGTAGCATTGTTATTTGCTGCTGTAGGAAAAGAGGCACTTGCTTGAGGGATCAGATTTTCCTGCAGACTTCTGTATTCCATTGGGAAATGCATAAATCTGAGACCCAACAACATCTAGGATAAACACAAAGCAAACCAGAAATATTTTTACAAGTTGGACTTGGCTACAGAAAGGCTCAGAATTGCTGCCTTACAGCTCTTTTTGTCCCTTTTGCAGCCTGGCAGCTGCAAGTGTTGAGAGCGTATTAAAAGCAAACAAAAATCTTATATTCTGAATTGGAGCAGGAGCTAGAGCATGATTTTTCTTCTCTCTTGAATAAGAAGACCTCATCAGGTCATTTAGAAATAATAGTGCTGATTGTGTTGGTTTAGGCTTCAAGTATTCAGTAGGATTTAGAGTTAAACCCACAAACTTGTATTTTTGCTTTGCTCTGTAGGTGGTAAATGTGCAGTGTGATCTCAGGGGTTTTATCTTTTTAACTTTCTTGTAACTTCTTAGGGTAAAAAGAGGATTTAAGATTAGGGTATCTCTGTAGATCTCAGGGAGTCATTTGGGTGTAGTGTTTCTACTCAGCAATGGGAAAATGTGCATTTTTCCATTGTTCTGTACATGTTCTGAATTTCTGTGTTTTCCATTAGTGATGCAGAATATCAGCTTCTACATTTCTACTGTACCTAGTACAAGGCTGTTTAAATTTTGTACTTAATTTCATTAAGTATGTGGAGGTTGTCAGTGTTTTCCTTCAGAGTGTGTTGTGTTGGTGTTGGCAGGTTGGAGAGATGGTTAGGTGGCATCATGTTTTCATAAATCTAAGAAAACAGAAAATCTTGACAGCTAGAAATTGGACAGTTATAAAATCAGCGGTGGGTTAGAAAATTATTTGTAAGATGTGGACGTGTTTTTAACTATTTTATGGATTTGGTAGCTGACTTTAGGTCATGTTTGTACTGAAGAATCGTAGAATCGTAGAATTGTCTGGGTTGGAAGGGACCTTAAAGCTCATCTAATTCCAGCCCCCTGCCAGGGACACCTTCCACTAGAGCAAGTTGCTCTAAGCCACATCCAATCTGGCCTTAGGTTATCCTGTGTTAGCAAGTGTACAGAAGAGATGGTTTTCTTCAAGTAGTTATTGAGTCTGAAGGGAGGGTATGAGTGTGACCCTGTGCCAGGAAGCAAACTAATTGCTTGATAATAGTGGGTTTGGGTCTTCCTTATGCACTGATGTCTCTTCTGCCACTGACTGCCGTTGTGGTTAATGCTCTGTGCTCGTCAGAAAAGAGACTGGACAGGACTGAGTGAGAATAGTGGATATAAAAACCTATCAAACTGTCTTTACTGTGAAATTTTATTAATGGTAATTCATTAATTTAAAGCATGTAAGAAGCTCAGGAAGGTAATGTATGGACAGTATGTACCAAGAGTGTTAAGCAAGCTGCAGTTTGAACTTGCACGTTGGTCTGTGGCATTGGGGTTGGAGCTAGATGATTTCCAAGGTCTCTTCCAACCCAAACTCTTCTGTGATTCTGTGGAAGAGCAGCTACTTGATATTAGAAAATGAGAGGCCTCAGGGAGGCTGTTTCGTTCCCTTTCTGTAGTTGCTGGATAGGCAGGTACAGCCTAACTAACAAACAGCTGTGCCCAGTGGCTGCAGGGGAAATGTATGCAAGACTGTCTCTGCAAGAGGACTGTTTTATAAGTGTACGATGAAGGATATATTAAATTTATCAGTACCTCTAGTGCTGTGATATTTTTGATTAATGGAACTGGTCCTGACTGCTGCTTGAATCCCAAGTTTGAGTGAAAAAACTGCATGGAATGTGAGGGCACAAGTAAGTGTGGCATTACATGAAACAGACCATTTTATTTCTTGAAGTTTTCTGTCTGCAGCAAAATAAAAAACCCACAACGAATAAGGTGAAGATCACATTCTTGTAATTGTGCAAATCAAGTTCAAGATGTAGATATTTCCAGTTTATAAGGCTGTCAGGCATTAATTACAAATAGGCAAAGATTTTACAATGAAACAAACAAGGTCTTTGACATAAATTATACCCTATCATTAAAATATTTAGAAATGTATAATTATGGTATTCAGGAGTGTTATTACAATTAATAGGAGCCTCAAAAATATTACCTCCTCTTAAGTGACTTCACATTTTGAAATGCTTTCTTTTATCTTTATGTGCATTTTGGATTTAGATATCCTATTTAGGTCTTTTTATACTCTTCCTTCAGGGATCATTATTCTAGTGCATCGTGTGCAGAAGTTTCAAGGTCAGCATTACTTGAACAGTTGTAATAGTCCCAACAGAAAGATAAATATATATTGACTAAGGCTGGAGCTTCAATTCTTTCAGTTGCTGAAGGTCAACAGCCCCTCTGAGGTGCTCTCCAACCTTCAAATGTCTATAGGTTAAATCACTGATGAATTACTGCACTTTCCTAAATGAAGGAAACATATTCTAGACTGAGGCAGCTCATAGTATCATGCCTGTTGACTGATACAGTCTTGTATAACTGAGAGAAAACAGTTTTCAGGCTTCATGGAAACAAGTACAAACCCGAATGGATGGATTTGGTGCATCACGGCTATGATGGAGAGCAAAGCTTCTGTTCTGTTTCATATGAAAACCCTGTCCCTTGCATGCTGCCTACACTGAAATGCATTTATAATAAAATAATTCTCAGTAACTTAGAACTAACTAAAAGGTAGCAGTCACTGAAAGCATCAGAAGCTCTTTGAGACTGCAGCGACCAGTACTTGGTGTCGGTATTCAAAGGCACATTTCCTCAATGAACTGTTCTTACAGTCACAGAATACACGCACATGCTGCACTGTAAACAATGCAGAATCTTGTCCTGCAGTAAAAGCGTTTTGAAGGCTGGAAGTAATCCTCTTATGGAGCAGTTCAAACCTGCACAGAAGGGTATAGTGAGACTAAATGAGATATTTGGCTTTGCGGATATTCCAGCAGTATTCCAGAGAATATGATCTCCAGACATCAGCTTGAGATCACTAGGGGGGCAGAATAAAGAATCCTGTGTTGTAGCAATGTATTTTACCTCTTAGGCTTTTATATAAGCAAGCAATGTAACATCTGGGTTTGGACATATCTGCAAGTTTGAAGGGCTTTTAAAATATATTTTGGTTCAATTGTATCTTAAAAATGTAATTTCAAATGAAATACTCGTAAAAACTTAATTTTGGGATGTAATTGTAAAGACACATTATCCTACATATTTTCAATATTTTGAATTTCAGTTTGGTATTTAGAAAGTGTATACAGTGAAGAATCCTTGCATAAAATAAAATTAAATGTTGTATCAGAAGACCTATTTTAAAATGACTTCTGAAGTCTGAGTTGTTCCACACAGGTTATCTGCTGCAGTATTAATGTAGCCTGTATCCAGGAGGTTCAGATTGACCGCTAGGTGGTCTAGGCTCAATAGCTTTATTTTTTTTTCCATAGGGTTATATATACATATGTGTCTACGTATACTTTACAATTTATATACATAGGATACTTCATATTGGGATTTTTTTTAAACTATTTATAGTAAGCTTGCTTTTAATGCAAAGAAAAAGCCAGTGGTTTATCAGCAGTGTAAATGTATGTAGCAAATGTAGACTGACTGAACTACATCTTATGGCCAAAATTTTCAAGTTTAGGGGAAATGTTAAGCATCACTGCTAAGGAATTTGAAGACTTCAATGCCTGACACAGCAACATTCTCATTAAAAACTGTGGCGACATTATCCTGAACTTAAACTGACAATCAGCTGTAATACCTTGCAGCTCAGGCGGTATTTATTAATTACAGTATATGTTGCTACTTCGGGATCTGCTGTGTAAATCTTGTATGAAACCGTATGGGCTACTTATAAAGTCTGTGGGCATCATTTTGCCTGCCTGCGTGGAGATGCACTAACATCTTTCAATTAGTGGTACATTTTAGCATAAGTAATTTGAAATAGGGTTTGCAACTTCCTATTCTGAATTTCTGTCTCATTCACATATGTAAAGCTTTTAGGTTCTTGATTGCCATTGTCTAAAACAAAAGTAAAATTTTATTTTAGAGAAATTTTAGTTTTGTACAAAGTGAAATAAATTTCAAAAGATAGTTTAGTATAGTAACTGTATAGTTTACTAGTAGTTTATTATTTCCTTTCTTTAATGAGTCTGTTGTAGAATTATATAATTTAGCTTTTATGTTGTTTCAGTGGTAGAACAAAATAGCGTAAGTCAACTTTATCCCAGCCATAAAATTAGTCAGTACACTGTCAGATACGTTGCATTTTCTTTACTGTCCAGCTAAAAATAACCATTTAGTGTTATCCGCCACTCTTATGCCAAGTTACATTATTTTCCTCTTGTGTAATTTCATCCTGACGTGTTACAAATTCGGGAAGTTCCTCTTTTCCTTACCAACATAATATTTGCATTTTCTTTTGTCAAAGCTTGTAATTCTTACACCAAGCAATCAGTTACCACGTTGGTATGAAGTTAATAGCAAAACAAATGCAACCATAGTATTTGATAAGTAACAGTTTTCCCTGTCAAGCATAGCTATTGAATACCCTTCCTGCAAGAACAGGTATTTGTAAAGTTAAAACACTTTAATTTAGGAATTCAGAAGTATGGAACATGTTTCAAGAAATCCAATTGTCCTGATGGCAAATGAAATTCAACCCCAAAATACAAATAGGTGTAGCCATTATCATTAATAGTTCAAAGGGATTGCATAAACAATATAAGAACCTCAGAAGCTTACTCCACATAAACGACTGCATAAATGCTGGGGAACATTTTTCTACTTTCAGAATTTTTCCCAGCTTTTCATCATGTGTATTAAATGCCCTCATTAGCTGAATACAACTCTTGGGGTTTGGTCCAACAGTCTATAGGAAGATGTGTTGTTAAAATAAGGAAATGTGAGAAGGAGGTTAAAAAGAATTGGGTATTGGCAAATAAAATAACACAGGTTTAAAAAGGGGTACATTTCATAAAAATTGATACGAAGATTTTATTCGCTCTCAGACTTTTGTTCTGTTTTTTTAGTTGGTTTCCTCTCACTTTTATGACACACTGCGTACTGTGAAATCTATGAAAGAACCGTGAATGTGGGTAATGTATATCTTTGATAAGGTTTGAATTGCAACAGTATGCCCATAGGGGGAAATTAGGAAATAGTGAAACTGAAGAGTGTATCAGCAGATAAGTGCAACCTTCTGTCTGTGCTTGTGACCACATGTTATTGTCTCAACTTCTGACTCATTGGATTCTTCCTGAAAGGTTAAACCACAGACATTACAGTTTAAGTGACAATTATGTGTGACTATCGAAGGCTTCTTAAATGCTGTCCAGTCCCATTGAATAATTAGATATTAATTGTCCCACAAATGGAAAATAAATGGTATGGCTAAAAGCTGTGTATAGGACAAGCTGTGTGAAAAGCCCTTGTTTTGTTACCATTAGGTTTCACTATTGATACAATCTTCTGCATTTCAGAGAACTTTGTTCTTATTAAGACTTGACTTGCTGCATGGGTTCTGACTCATTCTTGTCAAATTTGGTTTTTGGGATGGATATTATTTCTTGCTACTGTTGATTTTTTTTTTTTTTTTGAACTTAGCTTGAGAATAAGATCCCATTCAAAGGGAGGTAAAATTGATTCGTCCAGCTGTAGTCCTCACTTTGCTTCCTTTGTCCTCCTGAGCTACAGCAGCAGTTGCCAGAGTGGGAGAGAATTGGTTAGATTGGTCTGTCATGTTCCACGGTTCCATGCGTGGGCAAAGCTGTAGATGACAGTGGTGGTCATAACTATTTCTGATGATGTTAAAGTGCATCTTTTAATGCACGGTTGTCTGCAAAAGGTTGTTCCACCTTCCTGTCTTCAGAAAAAGCTGCCTTTTGGTGAATAGACCAGGGTTGTTTCTCTGCATCTTTTCTCACTTCTCAGTATCTTTGGGGATGGATCCTTCTGGCATTGATGCCCTTCTAGCCTCAGTTTCACTGAGCATCTGCTGTATCAAAATATCTTGTTTAAGATGATTTATGATCAGGTAAGTGATAAATTATGTTGTTTGTTCTGTTAAACCTGATATAAAAGGAGTTTCTGTTGAGTTCTGTGAGTCTTCTGTTAGATGGCCCAGACCATCAAAAATGGACCCTTATGTATATACCAGTGGGGTCTCGTAGTTATCAGTGTTGATTCTTAGTATTTTTATTGTCTTAAAAATAAGTGAACATGAAAGGGGAAAAAAGTAAAATCAAAACAATCTATCTCTTTATAAAGACCTAAATGCTAATAAAGAACAGCATAAACTCCTTAAATCAATCAAAGTTGTCACTTAAACACCGTAGTTTGGGCAGAAGATAGTGCTACTTGGCAGAATTTTCACTGTCTTATAAGTACCAAATATAGATTACTATATAGTTCAAAACACTTTAATTTTTAAACTCTTGTCTTTCTGCTTCACTGCTGAAAAATTATTCTTGAAAAATAAAGAAACTGCCCTGTGGTCAAAGATAGTCTTAACTACCTGTCAATCAAAAGGAGAAGTTTGTTGAGACATTTAATTACAAGATAATGTAGTCATCAAAATCTCGTTGTGGTAACTGACAGCTCATTTTGGACTGAAAGCGTACAGCTACCTCCCCTGAGGTCAGAGATGTTCCGAGGTTAACGTAGTAATGACAAGTCCTTTATTATCACATTATGACATTGAAAAAAATTGCAATTATACTAATAAATTAATAACAGTAATAAAATGACAGTCATAATTGCATAATATACATGTTGTCAACGGCATTTTTGTTACATGGCTCGAATTCATATTTTATCTGCATATCTTACACTATACTAAGTTTTCCCAATGCAGTACAGGCACGCAGTGGCTTCTGAAATTTCTGAAAGCCTGAGCAGTTAGAGCAACTGCTGTAAATGAGACTTGAAGGGATGAGGTGGTTTTCGCTTTTACAGATCTAACAAACCAATAGTGAATTGAAGATTTCACACTCAACTATAATTAAACTTTTAGCTATATCCCTAAAGAAAATATAATGTCTCTTACCAGATGTAATGGATAAAAAGCCTGAATGAATTAGACGTGAGCTCTTAAACTGTTGCTCTTCGGTTCATAAAAAGAAATTTAAACCACACGAAAACTGAAGTTTAAGTACACACTGTAGGTAGGTGCAGAAGAGGGTTGGTTCACGGTGCTGTTCTGCTTTCTGTTACCCTGAGAACGGAACAGCAGTTTTCTCATTTTGCTTATAGCAAAGTCAAAGTCTTTGCTGATCCAAGAGGTGCCATGTATTACCCTGTGAACTGGTGGTACTCCCTGTTCACAACAGACAGTGATCATTTACTTTGTAAATAGGGAATTTTGTGGCATTTTTTGTATTAGTCTCTTCGTTAAAGCTTTGCTTTGGGGTGGGGTAAATTGCATGTGGCCAAAACCAACGGAAGAGAATCAAGACATTGCTGGTTTTATTTCAATGTTGTTGAACTTCCGTGATGTTGATACAAATTATTAGGTGTCTTCTAATTTGATATTTGCCCATGTGTTTAGTTTGCATATACTGTTAGTAGCTATGAAATTACTATGGTAGGCACAGTTTCACCCATTTATCCATCTGCAGTAGGTTTCTTTCCCAGTGCTAGTGCAGTTTTTTTCTGGCATCTCACTGTCAGCTTAAAATGGATAGATGTCTCTTACACTTGCAATAGGGACAGGTGCATTTCGTCCTTTGGTCTTGAAGAGTTCATCTGAGCTGTTGGCTCACTTGTTCCTTTGCCCATGTCTTCATAAGTACTCTGCTGGTCATTGTGAGCAACTTCAAAGTGATGTAGTTGTTAAACCCTCTTTAATCTTTTCCCAAATACCATGAAGAGCAGTGTCCTGATGTGCAGGATTTGTTTTAAGTGTTCTGACTTCCTGCTTCTTTTTTTTTGTCTGTGGATTAAGCATTGTGTAACTTTTGTCTCCAGTCCCGTTCCTTGTCTTATTTTTGTTTCCCAGCAGAGTGTGAAAACACTACCAGTTTTCATGACCTGTGGTTGTTCTTTGATGAATTAGAGTTGGGTTAATTCTTGCCTCACTTCCTTCTCCCTTGCTTTTCCTTCTGCTGCTTCTCCAGATTTGCTTTCTTTGCCCCATAGCATCATCAGTGCTGTTAGGGAACCATATCTGAAGCACACTGTCTATCCAAGAGATGGTATATCTTCTCTAGGTGCTTGTTTTGTGTTGTGGTGGGGTGTTTTTGTTTTATTTTTGGCTTGGTTTTTTTTTTTGGGGGGGGGGGAAGCTGGACCTGTTTCTAACACCATGGGCACGCGTTCTGCCCGGTGCTGCTGTGGACTGCACAAGAGCTTAAACTGCTGAGAAACAAGTTGCTGAGTGCAGTTCAATGAAAGATTGTAATTGGATTCTGGTTTTGTTCCTCTCTGCTGCTGAAAATATGTTTTATAGTTAGAGATCAATAGCAGAGAGATAAAGGGACAAAAGATTGTCTGTGAGAACTAGAGGGAGGGCGGCTCTAAAAGAGAAAGCTAAGAACAATAAGGACCAGGTTATTTACAGAAATGAATTGGTAAATAAAAAAACGTACTCTGTTAGTGTAGTCCTTAGATATGGACAGCTAAACTTGTGTGCATGAATGTTAGTGCTAGCTGTTATTTCCTGCTGTTTATGCAGTTCCTCTTGAGCCATGAATGGCTTTCATATTATTTTTCTTGTCCATCTGTATGGTTTTATTTGACATTTTGCCCAGCCTTTGCATTATCTCTGATTTTTATCTTTCATTTTGTAGTGCAGTTTCAGGGAGAGAGCCCTGTAGTTGTTCTGCCCCTTAAATTATTTCATGTTTCAGTGAATACATAAATAGACCCTTTTTTGTACCATTACAAAAAAGTAAGTAAAAGCTTTGGTGTACTCTCAGTGCTGTGCTGTTATCCTGGGAGAAATTCTGAAATACAGCTTTTTCATGTGGTTTTAGTTTCTTTGGAGCCTCCGTGGAAGGAGGTGGCAGGTAAGGCACTACCAGTATCCCAAGGTGTGAACGTTGGAATCTGCTCATGTTCCCCGGGTTGGTTGTTCTACAGGACTGCCTGCACAGACAGCTGTAATTTGGGTTTAGACATTTGTTGGGTTTGTGACCCAGCAAGGAATACAAAAACTGATTTCTATCCTATGGAAAATTTTGGTAATTTAGATATCATATAATTAGCATTTACAACATCAAGTTTACTAAAAAGCTTGAATAAATTGATTATATTTAGGTGAACTTGCAGAGGAGGAGTTAATATGTTTCCATGACTCAAAATTGAGTTTCTTGAAAGGGCTCAACCCACACCTCAGTATGTGGAGATGAAGTTTTGCATTAAAAGACATGCATTTCATTAGTATGGGAGAAATAATCTGTTTTCCCCTACTTCCATCACAAACTTAAAATGGAAGCAGACACCAGATACGCAAAACTGATTTATATTATTAATAGTTGTCGGGGATGCAGAATATTAACTGCATAATAATATTGCTGTCTCTGTAAAAGCAATTGAGGACAAGATCTTAATTACCATTTTCACATGTGTGCTATGCCAATGTTGCTGTTAAGCGATAGGTAATACCAGAAAAGCTGTTCAGTGAGCATGTTGCCTGTGTGAAGCCTAATTCTGCTCCAGACACAAAATAGGAGTTTGTTTCTCCCTGCTCTGTGTTTTGAGCAGAGCATTGTGTTTGATGGCATCTGTCCCGTGCTGTTCCCTTTATGCCTTGGGTGCTGTGTCACCTCTTGGGTGCACTTAAGGAAGCTCACCATCTGTGTGCCGGGGAAGAAGGGGCTTCCCTCCAGTGTGAGGGGTTCGAGATTCTCCAGTACCAAGTACAAATGCAGCATGGCAGTGGTCAGAGATAATGAATAACTTAGTGTTGCATGTTTTTGCAAGCATCTGGAAATAGTACATAATATTCTACACTTTTTTAGTTCTATTTCTGAAAACTCTTTTACAATTTCTCCTGAAAGAGGTGATATATTCCTGGGGGGGGGGCACCATTCCCACCATGCACAAGCTGGGTCACAACCTGCACTTTATCCCCACCCCTTGCTGGATATAGGTCACGCAGTAACCAGTTGAGTGGGTAGAACCTTTTCTTATTTGAAGTATGGTGCATTTCTTCATTGGACTTTTCTCTAGTGTGTATGTGGTTTTAGTTTATTTTTTCTTGAAAAAAGGAAGGTGATGTTTTGCTGATTTACCCATGGTTGGTATTGCAGTACTTCCATTTCTCAAGAAAACCAGTTAGCAGCTGAAAAGGACATTGCAAGAGCACTGAAAATTTTTGTCAGAGCGAGCACGTCAAAGGTGAATAAACACAAAGCTTCACCCAGATTTCAGTAAGCATCATTTCGTAAGCTCTGAAGAAACCCAAGGTCGGATGTGTGTATAGGCATTCAGTGATATTTGACTTCATTTTCCCTGCAAGTTGCTTTTTCTGTACAATGAGGCCTTTGAGAGCTTTGTAAGAGTGTGCTTTGATTTTAGTTGTGAAGTTTGCTTTCAGAAAGTACATTTAACATTTTCTTTAAACACACTAATTTAATACAGTGAAGAAATTAATCTTGTTCAGAACTGTTTATCTAAAAGCATGTAAGGGACTTGATGTTGTATTGCTGATATCTAAATCTACAGATAGAACAACTCCATTGTAGGTGAGAAACCGCTTATTTCTGTCAAGCGTTCTATCAGGTTTATGAAGTCAATGGGTGTGAAATTTTTAATCTTTCTCACCACAGATTTAGGGGTTTTGCAAATGTGTTTATCTGCAGTGTACAACATGCAGCATCCCCTTGTTCTGTTGTTTAAAACATTGGTACTGTAAGATCTTACTGATCTTGGTTTATAGTGTGTGTGTATTTATGTCTGCTATATTTGAACTTAAACAAAATCAAGCACAATTCAGAATTTAAGAGCTTGTATCTCCGATGTTTTGAATTTCATGTGAATGTCTTCTGTGATGCATGCCTGGTTTGTTGTTTGGAGCACTGTGTTGCTTTAATGCTTGTATCTCTGTGGAGGGACTATGAAGTGTTTACACATTAGTAGTTCTCTGGTTTGCTTGAATTTATATGCTGTCCTTGTGCTCAATCTAGGCATGTATAAACAGTTGTACAAGGGGCTAAAAACATGTTGAAGTTATGGCCTGTTGGTCAGATGTTCAGACTTATTGGAGACATCTGGCTCTGTGCTGGCCACCTGAAAAAATTTTAAACTTTCCCTCTGTTTATTAAAAATTACTAAGTTACTTATTTTTAATGTTGTCCCTCTTGCATGTAAGCTTGTTTTTGTGCCTCCAATTTGCCTCTGCTCCTGCTGGCTGAAGCTGATGTGTTCCTGACATTGCTGGTCCTGTGTTCAAGTGAGTCTGCCTTAGCTGAGGTAGAATTTTACCTGTGAAGTTTGGGATTGGGTGAGGGAAAGCCTTCTACAAAAGAAACTTCAAATAAATCTTCTTTGTGCAATTTTACCATATTGCTTCCCTTGTAAACGGGGGAAAAAGTCAACAAAAATTACCCTGTTTTGTTCTCATGATGCTATGTAATCATTGTTGTGACTTACTTTATCCTCAGTACCTGCATTCCATCTGAGCTTAATCTTCCAGGATCCCCTTTCATTTTTGCTTTTTTTTCTTTCATTTACCTTTCTTCCTTTTCCATTTGAGCCAGGTAGTCATTGATTCAGTGAAGAAGTTTTGATGATAGTGTTACAAGTCCGGTCCTTAGAACACAGGGAAATGTTGTAGAACTCATCAGTAAGGGCACTTGGCAGACAACAGAGACATCCTTGGTTTCTGCAGGGGGGGTATGCAGCAGGTGTCATAAACACTGATGAAATTGCATGTAAGCCAGAGAAAATAAATCTGAAACTCTTAATTTCTGGATATGAAGCTTTAACACTTCACATTCCATTTTCAGCTTTAATTTTTAGGAATGTTGAGAGACCATGGTAAGGACCAAGCCTGATGGCACCATCTTTCTCATGGTGAAACAAAGTAACTCTACTAAGCAACATGAATATCTTTATTTCTGGAAGGAGGAACACACAAAAAAGGGAAACCACAATGTAAAATAATCCCTTGTGTTCCCCCAAATCACTGCCCCCCCCCCCATCTTCCCCCAGACTTCTTGTTTTGTGGTTGCAGTGCAGTCTCCAGTTAGTTTTGCATTTAAGTTAGAAGATGGGGATATTATATGCTTTTGCTTAGCTTTCAAGTCCTTCACCTCTAATTTCTGAACTGCAATTAGAAATAAACTTTTCTCTTGCCCCTACTTTTCTTTTTGCATTCTAGGGTAGCAATTAAGAAGAGCTGGGTGAATAGGTTACCATTTTATCCAACTCTATTACTCTGACTGATGGAGCTATTAGATAAAGGCAAACTGTAATTCTTTATTACCTGCCTGGTTCATATCTGCACTTTGCCCTGGAGAAGAGCTGCATAAAAGATCAGAGTGTTATTGAAAACTCCTGAGCAAATACTGAGCAACTTGCTTGGTCACTCAGGTAATGACAGAATTCCATGGCAAGGTGATGTGCACATATGAGTGGTGCCCATTTGTTTGGGTAAATAGGTGGTGAGAAACTGCTGGCATGGTGTAGCTGAAGTAAGATGGCTTTAGGAAAGAATAAGGGAGAACACTTTGTGTATGATAAATACGCTTATAATTAGCGAGATCATTAGCATGGACACCATGTACTTAGGTATTCACAAAGAAGTCTTTAAGCTAAGCAGTTAGCTTCACAATGAAGGAAAGAGACAAAATGAATTACATACAGCTGAATAAGCTTTTCAGAATCTCCAAGGAGGTGACTTGTCTGTTGATGGCCAGTGGGGGTCGAAGAGTGAAATAATTACTTAACAGCGTGTAAACAATGTGAGATGTGAAGTGTGCATTTTTTCCCTTTTCTTTTTCCTTTCCTTTTTTCCCCCCTTTTCTTTCATTGAGAGAGTTTCTTGTTGCGATGGCTCCGCTGGGACAGGCAGCAGAGAAATTTGATTAAATGGATGCCTGGGGTCATGACCCTGTCTAAACATGCTGCAGCTCTCAGCATTAATCAAAGAATGCTAAAAAAAAATCTGACCTTGCTGCATATGAGTATTGGTGAGCTCTGAATGCAGCCCTAGATGGATGGAGGGATGTGTATGGCTGTGTGAGTGGCCTGCTTAAAAAGAGGGACACAAGAGGAGCCAGGTTTCAAGGACAATAGCAACCCATCATGTTGTTTTAGTTCATGTGATGGGACTTTCGTGTAATGATAGCCCATCAGCAGCAGTGAAGTTTGGAGATCCCATTAGAATGCAGTTGGAAATACAGCTTTTTATTATGAACTACTGCTGCTTGAACCCTGTGCATGGAAAATATTTATAGCTCAGTGATACATGTGAGACCCATGGGTTCAGAAAGATTCTTGGCTGTCTCCTCTTAGTTTAATGGATTTGAAAGTAGAGAGAAAGCAACTCTTCTTTGCAGGAGTAGCCAGGATTAGTATCATGCTTATTGTTTAAGTGTGTATCTTCAAGAGTTCTTGCAGTAGCAGGGTGAAAGGTCTGGATTTTTACTGGGCAAATTACATCCTAATAGAGGTTACAATAAATCAGAAAATGAGATCTGGTCATAAATCCGTAAGTATTTTTTAAATTATGATTATTTAAAGTATTATGAATTCCTACCTGAAACTCCTGATCCATTTTATCTGGCTCTCGGTACCAGCAGTTCTCATTGCAGGAGAGAATATTTTGGGTAGACAGAGTTACCGAATGAGTTGGGTCTCATTAAGGTCCAATTTTGAAAAGCATCCAAGATAGGGACAGATCTTTGATCTGTCTTTTGAATTATTTAACTGGGTATTGGAAGCAGTGTAATGACAGCAGCATACTAACTTCTTACCTGTTACCCCTGCTCTCAAGTGGGATGCTACTTCTCTGAACTGAGTTTTGCAGTATCTCATTGTGTTGTTTACTTCTGTTAGATGAAATGAAAGGCACTACATAGAGTATTGGAGTATTGTGCAGAATGTCATGGGCTGTGAATCAGAAACTTGACTAGAAATCTGTGTTGTAAATTGTAGTTTGTCCTCCTTTGTACAAGTATTTAGAGGGTGCAACCTGGCGTTCTAGTGTAGGTAAACCAGGTAGTAAGGTGTGACGACACCTGGAAACAACTTCACGTGGAGGTAAAGGTGCTTCGACTGGTTTCCAAAAGGCACATGACTTAAAGTTTATTTTCCAGTGCCAGCTACATTCTGGTCTCTACAAGGTCTGTGTTGGATAATCTTTTTTTTGAGAGAAATTAGCAACTAATTAGCAAATAATTAGTTACTTCCACCTAATCTGAGCACCATTTAAGAGGAAATGAAATACTACACTAATGTAGACCTTGATTTTTTTCAAGAAGGTGAGAGGACAAAAGAGATGATTACTTCTGGGCTACAGGATTAGTTTGCTCTTTCTGTGTTGTTTTTCCTAATGGTCTTGCTATTATAAAGGATTCTTGAGCTCACTAATGAAGCAGCTCCCATATACTTACATATTGGACTCTAGTCAACAATAAATGACCAAAATAATAAAAAAATAATTACAAATTATTGAACTATCAGTAGGTGTAAATAATGTGAATATGTGTAGAGCATCTGTATAAAAAAAAATTCCAAAGTCTGGAAACACCTGTAATAGCTGGGTATGGAAAAGTGGATGACACATTCAGTGTTGCAGCAGGAGGAATAGATCCGCAACTTTGTCCTTGAAAAATATCCAGCAATGCTGCCAAGTTGGGCTTTTTTTGAAGTGAAACCATGGAGAACTTGGAGAGGTGTAGATTTTCGCCATGCTACCTTTAACAGCTTGGAGAAGACAGTTCATACTTCACATAGAGGTAGCATCAACTGTATAGAGTCATCATCTAGAATGTGACGTCAGGCACAGCCTTTTGCAAGGACTGCTCTTTGGGCAGATGCAGGAGGTGTTATGCTGTGAAACATGAACTCGAGGTGAACATTGGTTAGTTGGCTGCGTGCCAGTCCCAGTGCCTCCAGGGGAGTGTATTTCACTTAGCTGGGACTTCCCTGTTTGGGTGACCCCTTCCCATCTGGCTCTCTTGCTCTGTCTTCTACACATCATACTTACTCCAAAAGGAGCAGTTGTTGCTGTTTCCCCACTGATTTAGAGCCAGTGTTCTTGGTTCTTGCGTTTGGGAAGGGAACAAGACATGCTTCCCACTTCTTCCTTTATGTTACCAAGCAACCTTTTCTGCAACTTAAGAGTCCAGAGCCAGTTACAAAACCAGCAAGAATTGTAACATTGGGCTGGATTGAATTCCTGGTGGTTTCACAACAGGTCTGAACAGTTGTCAGAATGCTATATAAAGAGTTTTGGTCTTTGCTTGTCGATGCAGGTTTGATTCAGAAGTCAAAAGCACCAGAGATAGGCTTGAATTTTTCAAAGAAAACCCATCTGCTCCCATTGAAACCAGAGGCAGGACTTACATGATGTTGTTTTGTCTGGGCTTAGTTAAGAAAAGAGTTAATCCAACAGCAGGTGTTTTGCAGAAGTCCACCTCACTTTTCCACCTCTTAAGCCTTTAAGTCCTGTGGGCTACTTGAAGAGGTTTGGACAGGTTATGATAACAAAGGAAAACTTTTGGGTGTGCCATGATGGGCCCCAATGATTACTCTGTGAGAGAGGATAATTTAGTTTAAAAAAGTTTCTTTTATACCAGCATCATAAAATTCATTACATCCGTCAAATACATGATTGTTGCACACAGTTCCCTTTGGACTGGTACGTGCAAAGCCCTTTTGGTGGGAGACAGGAGTTAAGGTTCAGATACTTTAACTTTGCTCTTCTAATGTATTTGATTAGGGTGCAGTTGATCTCTGCATTTCTGCAATTGCAGCGTTTGTAGGGTAAATATTTCGTAGTTGTAACTTCGAAAGTTACTGAACACTCCTGATTATTTTTAGCTTTATCTTGTGCTGTTATTTGTCTGTGATTTTGGCTGGTACTTGCTATGTATTTCTGTAATTGCCTATATTTATCTTCAAGAAGTTGCACAGGGGGAGGCTGCTGTTGAACTGAAGGTGACGGAGGTCATTGTGTTCATGTCAAGCTCTATGTTTTTTTATAATTACAGTGTAGAAGAGTTGTTTTGTTCATTACAGAGCAGGTTATTCACATACGAATTCCCTTCTCTGAAAGTTTGTGAAAAGGAATTAAAAACATCATCACACATCAGTGTCCTTTTACCGTTACCCCATGATGGTCATACCACATTATGCCATTACTATAACTGTTGTGGATTTCCCATTTATGAGATTTTAGAATTTTAAGAATTAATTTTAAAAGCCCTATTTTCATTCACTTTGCAAGTGGCATTTTGTATTTTAAAACAACCTGAATGGACAGCGAGTTTTTAATAGCTCTATTTAACTGTGCTAAATGTAACTTTTCTTATAGACTTTGAAAGCTCCTTTATCTAGCACAGAAAACATTTTGTACAAACACAGAAGTGCTTATTTTTGTGGGATAAAAATAAAACAGGAGAAGATGGCCAAGTCCTAAGTTACGCACATGCATTTAAGACTAATTTAATGTGGGCTTTTTTAGCAAAACAAGTAGCTGGAATAATAGTAGTGGTTGGTTTAAAAAAAAAAACAAACCCAAATGTAATGGTGATCAGTAGATAATACAGTTTTCAGAGAGTAATTTTGTCTGTTCACTGTTCCACATTATAATATCCAGGCTTTCAGGGTTCACTGTAAACTTGGGGTTTTTGACCCTGTCAAAGTGGGCTTACTGATTGTGAAAGTGGAACTGGCACATCTGTAGAGTACAATTCCCATCTTCTGCAGCATGTACCTAAATACCTGCATCTTGTCCATGATCCAGAAGTACTGTGAGCCATTCCAGGGTTAAGAATGAAGTTTTCTCCCTCTGAAATGCTTAATTGGTGAGTCTGCCAAGGAGTGTGCTCGCCATCCTTTTCATGGGCTCCTCTGTTCGCTCGGGCCTGGACTGACACCACTCATGATTTTTTCATTGATCATCAAACATCTGTCAGATGGTAAAAATATTTGTAAGTTACACAGACCTGTACCTGCGGCTGGAGCTGACTTAACATGCTCTCATGGTCTTTGCTGTTGCTTTTCTCCTCTTGGATTGGTACTTTGTCCATTCCCTCTTCCATCATCTTGTTCCTCCAACTCTTCCTGTTGCTGCTGCTTTTGGGTGTTACGTAGTTCTGCCAGAAGCACAGCCTGCAGATGATGGGGGGGGGGGAGGTTTGTTGTTTCCCTGTTGTTTTGATGTGACGTTTTGTGCTGTTTTCTTAGATCCTCCAGTAAAGAATGGGGGTGTCAAATGGGGAATTTCTTGGATATGCAAATAAAGAAGACAAATTATCAGATTTTTTTTTTTTTCATGAAGGGTTTTAACCAGTATTGGTGCATGTGGTCAGGCTCACCAGGGGCAAAACATTCATGGCTCTGTCATTAGAAGAGGATGGGGAGTTGCATGTTGCAGATTTTGATTAAAATAAAGTGATTCCTATAAATTTCATAGCTTTGGGGCAGAAATAAGACCAATATCTGTGTGCCCTTGTAATGTCTTACACGTACATAAATACAGAGCCTGGAAGCCATGGTTTGGTTGCCTTACAAGTCATGTTTATTCAGATATTAAAAGGAACTTCATGAAAAGCATACTTTTTAACAAAATATTTTGTTAAAAAGAGTTAAATTTATTCATCATTCTTGCTAAAACAATTCTACAGTAAATATTTTAAGTAAGTTTCTTAGGAACACAATGGGCCTTCTAGACTCAAGTCACATTGACAGCACTAAAAGGCATTGCTCGATTTATGAGAGCACTCTGTTTACCCAAGAATGTAGAAATTTCCCTTTCTAAATGGGACAGCCTTATCTTTATTATTCCAGTGCCTTTTAGTTTACAGTTCTGCTGTAAGCAATGTTTCAGGAGCTTATTTCAGGATTCCTAAATAAATGAACAGACAAAATTAATGCTCAGTGCTAGCAATCTGCATTTTATATATTGTGTGATTGAAAGGAAGCCTTGCTGAAGAGCAGAAAAGAGAAATGACGGTGGTACTTTATTTGTGCAGAATTTATATGGTAACAGAAGGTAAATTGAGCTTGTGAAAATAAAACTTGTTTACAAATTTCGGTGGGTTTTTTTTTTCTTTAAACACAGGCCGAACTGTGATGGCAATGAAAATCCAGTTCCAGAAACATCGAAGAAGCCATCCCTCTTCTTTTTAATCAAATTATGTGTCAGACTGGGGATAATTGTACATCATACTTACTCAATTCATGCAAGACCGCTACCACCCCGCACATATAGTAGCTGGTTTGTAAATGCTTGTCTGTCACATGAGTGGGAATAAAGCCAATTTTTTATTTGCAAAAGCAGCATTCTGTTGCATAAACCAAGTAGTCTCATGCTAATTGCGTGGTCTGTATCCGGATGTCCCCAGGAAGTAGCACTTCCATGCATTAATAGGGACGCTGGGTCTTTGTGTGCGCAAGAAAAGTTTTCAATATGTCTTGTCAATGGTAACTAGAAAAACAGCTGATGGGAGTTCAAGCACAGAGCGTTACTTTCTTGCTAAGATAAAATTCTACAGAACACAGCAGCTGATGGGAGCTAGTGATGTGTACTGTTTCCATCTTTAGATAAAAATCTGATAAAGAAAACAGCTGATGTAAGTTAAAACAGAATGTACTATTTGTACGCTAAAAATAACATTTGGAATGCTTTTGTGTTGAGTTGTCTTTGCTATGTTGAGCGGCAATTAATAATTTATGCTACCTTTCTTAATCTGTTTTTCTCTTGTTTTATCAATGGACCTTCACTGGAAAAAACACTGTGACGAGTCAGTATGATTCTGAGAGCTGATGTACTTATCTTTCATTGAGAGGCTGTTCTCTTCTTTAAGCGTACGTCTGCTGTGGTACCTTTCTTCTCTGCACCTGAGATATTGCTGAATGTACTTCTCTCAATTCTGTTGTTTACTTTCACATGTGACTGCTTCCCTCTTCCACCCCTTTCTTCATCAAATAACCCATCGTTCTGGAGGGTCAGCCTTAAAAAACCCCTGCCACAAAACCACCCCTCCACTGTAAACAGAAACAGACCCCCCAGAGCAGCCACCCTAATGCTTGCTGAACCGAACTGGTGGTTTCAGCTGATTTAGGGAAAGACTGGCCATGGAAAAAGGTATTCGTGTAATAATTTATCTCCCCCCAAAACTGCCTGTGGGTTTTACATACAGGGTGTTCAGATTCCTATGGTAAAGGGCTTTTTGGTTTTTGGTGTTTATTTTTGGTTGTTTTTTTTCTTTTTTTTTTTTAATTATTATTGGAATAAACCAAAATCCTTAAAGTTAAAATGCATGTGGTTTTCACCTCTTAAATCCTGTTTGTTCTCCTCTAGGTTTTTGTTGGAGGTCTTGCCGTCTCACTGTAGAAATTTAATATTTTTGTTCTAAAGTTGATGAGAGGGCTATGGTTTAAAAAATCCTCATCTGAACACAGCACCCAAAGTGCAGTTTGGAGAATAACATTTTAGTGATAACGAGGTTGCTGCTTTTGGGAGATGGAGATTTAACAGTAGTTAATATGCTAAGCCGCACTTCAAATATGGAGGAGCTTTGACCTAACTTTTTAGATTACTCGTTTTGTGTGTTTTACTCATTTTCAGGCTGTTGCCAGTTGAAGAAAATCAAACATTCTGCACATTTGTCTAACTTGGCTCTTTTTTTTTTTTTTTTTGGCCCTTGTGCTGCTTAAGCACAGTTTGTTTCCCCAGGCTGGTGCCTCATGTGCTGGGCTGGGCAGTGCCACAACCAGGCTACATGTGGGGTGAGGGCTTGCCTCAGCTCCGTGTCTATTCCCTGCATCCTCGTGGAGGCTGTGCTTGCATGCTCTCTCTGCTTACAGCCTAACTTCAGCTGTTTGTCTTTCCCTAATTAGATACATGTAATCCATTCACCCGGTTGTGACGTCCCCTTCCCTTGTCCTCGCTGTCTTCGGCCAGACAATGAGCACAAAGCTACAGTAGGACTCGTTTTCTCATTATTGATTTCACGCACCAGCTGGCAGCTGTTTTAGCTTGTTCGTTTTTACAACCCTCTGGGCAACTTTTTAAAAGTACTTTTCTTTGACCATCTGCTAAATGCAGTTGGTTTAATAATTAAAGACTTACCATCCCTTTTCAGATAAATACGAATGCTGTTCTGCAGCTGAGAGTTCACTGGTTTTGTTTTAAGCATAGGTGGGATGTTTTACATCCGTCCGAGGAGCGATGCAGTCGCAGCCACTTCGAGGATCTCATCTCTCGTGTTAATGAGGAAGGGGGTTAAAACCCTGGGAACTTCCCTGTGGGTTTGTTTCACAACACAACCTGAGCTCAGGGTGTGTGCGGGGGGGGTTATGTCCAAACTCTCTGTCTGTTTGTAAGTCCAGAGAATTCCCAATTCTTGCATTTGTAGTTCAGGGAGAGCCTCTTTACTGAGTGCATACGCAATGTATTTCAGTCAGAAATGTGTATCGGGTACTGGTAGTATGGAGCAGAAGCGTTTGGAGGTATTTTGCCAGCGCTAGCTGTGGCTGTACAGACAACAGCAGGCTTCAGTCCTACCATCTGCCTCTCGTAGCTGGGGTCGGGGCAGCAGCAGCACCCCTTCTTAGTGCAAGCTGGAAACTCTTGGAAACTGCAAAAGCTTCATGAGTTTTCTGGTACATTCAGCTGCTGCTTTTATTTTCCCTTCGATGACGTGACAGGGAGCGAGACACTAGTGTCTTACTGGGATGATAAGCCGTTTGTTCAAGTTGTTTCTAAAACAACAACAACAGTACTTTATAAAAGTAAATGCCAAGACAGTAGGACACTAACATGAATGGGTCCCTGGGAACCCCTGCTTTTTCCATGTTGTCTACAGGATGTGTAAAAAGATTCAACCTTAGTTTGAACTCATCATTATGCTGTGATTAGATCTAAACTTTCCCATGATTCCTTCAAAAAGGGCTGCTGAAAAATCCTTCTGTTTACCAAACAGTTTACCATTTGTTTCAGATGTACCTCAAAGCTGACCTGTAGGATTACTCTCTTGAGAGGTGAAAAAGGGTAATTCATTTTTTATGTTCCTTTAATCTTGGAATTCTTTCAAGAGCTCGTTATGCAGGAATTGGTGCATTTTATTTTGCTCTGGCATCATTTATTCAGCAAACATTCTTCGCTGCACAATGTGTCCTTATAAAAATGGTTAGAAACTTGTGTGGAAGGAGAAGGCTTCTCTGAATTTGTGAGGGATTTTAAATACAATTGAATCAGAGTCTTTTCTACAGAATGAAAAAGGAAATAGTCACATGTTTTCTTAATAAGATGAAAGATATCTCTGTTTGCTTTGAGATTTTTATGTTTGTTTGTTTTAAAAGTATTCCCATCTTTAATATTTTTGTACTTTACAAACATAATCTTGTTCCAGACAGCTGTGATCTCTGGTCTCCTCTAATTCCTAAAGTAGACAAGAGCAAGTCAAATTTTCCAGAGATCTGGCTAAATATCCCCCGAAATATAATTGAACTGAAAGTGAATGCTTACAGTAAAAGTTCACATTAGAGTGCAAAGTTTGCATGAGAAATTCCTTTCTTGAACTTAATCCTGTGGTGGTTTTCATATGAAGCATTCTCATCATAGATTTCACGGCTGTAGTATTTTTTTAGATTGCAGCAAGTATGCACTAAGCCATATAAACTGTGCTGTGTTCTGGGTAGGTATTTTCCTTTCAAACAAACCTCCTCACTTCTCTTCAGTTCCTGCGGCTTAATTTCATGAGCTGACTCTCTTTGTGAGGCTGTTAATTACAAGCCTGTCGGACTATATCTAAATGTGAAATGAGAGAAACGTGATTTCTTGTATTTGTTGAGGTAGCACAGTTGACAAAACCAGTGACAGCCAAACAAAGCACATTTAGCTCAAAATGATGTTTCTCTTTAGGTTAGAATTACTCTTCTCTGAATGCCCTAAACCTCTTAAAGGGTTTCACAATACTTTGTATAGTTTCTTTGAAGTGTCCTTTTCCTGTGCTAAGTTTAGTTATAAATGAACTGCGGGCAGATGAATGGCTCATAGGCCGCGGCAGGGAACTCGGTTCAGGATCAGGCCATGAGTTGCAGTGCAGGTCCATGGGCAGAACTCTGCCATGGGTAGCAATCTGGTGAGATCCTGCTGATCCTCTTTATTATTGTAGGAACCACTGCATTGGATTTTATTTAAATACAGCTGATGTTCCTTGATTTTGCTGCTAGATACTGTTTGTATTAACTTAGGAGTGTGGGAGACGCTGCTCATCCTCTTCCTCTCAGTGCTGTTCGGTGCAAGCTGAACGCTTCCTTGTTTCTGAAATCTTTGAGCAGAGGTTAGGAAGGAAAACTCTTAAGGACATAACCCTCCCTTAGCCCCACTGACCTTCCCCTGCTTTGGAGCTGCACACGTCTCCCAGAGAGGGAAGAACAGAAACCCCACACAGGGCTTGTGGTGCAGTGCACTGCGGCTCTGAACCTGGAACAAGTGGATTTATTGGGGGTTTGGTGGCATTTTACAGCCAGCTGTTTTCACCATACAGACGGCAAATTCTTCACAAAGAATAATGCACTCCAGAAATAAGTTTGGGGTCTATAAAAGGAGCAGTCATTATAGAATTAATTTGTGTGTCCGTTGTTCCCAGGATAAATGTGTTTGTTTGTGCTAAGTGATGATGTGACATTGGTACAAATTCTGAAAGCAAGAAATGGTGTTTCATCAGTTCCTTCTTTTCCTTTTGCCAAAACCTGCCCATTCGGTTTTACTCTGAAGTGGCTTTTGTGGTTGCTGGGCTGTGGGGTGGTGTTTATGACAGGCAGGTTTCTTTGGGATGTGGCTACAGACAGCTGTCTCCTTTTGAAAATGGACTTCTGGCTTTGAGGTGCGGTTTGAAATGAATGTTGACATGGGTAAATTAATCCAGTTTGTCACATACATTGGAGTGTGGCAGAGTGGTTTTTCCTGCCCCTCCCCTTCCTCTTCAGGCTGTCCCCTTATAATAAAAATACAGACAGAGTTTTTCTTATGGCACAGCTCGAGTCATCATGTAATTACTTAATTGGTCCCCTATGGGCGATCCTCACATCTCTGCTGCAGGACTGCATCATGGTTCAAAATAAATAAGTGAAAGGATTCATTCTCTGCTAAAATGCGTGGGTTTTCTACCATGCCGTTGATTGCTTTCAGATGGTGAACCGGAAAGGGTTTATGTCTTAGCACACTTCTCTGTGAAGACTGTCAGTAAAAATGGGGTCTGTCTGCAAAATTCCAAGTCTTGAATAATTCCTGTGCTTTTAAAACTGGAATAGAGGCTCTTCCATAGAATAGACTGTAGATAACGCTGTAAGCAAATGCATCAAAAATTTGGTATACCTAGTTTTGTCTGCAGTCTAACAATAACATTAATAGTTACAAATAGAATGTTCTATCTTAATTATGGCATTGAGGTATTTTGCTCATGAAGTGATGGTCTGAAATAGGTCTATTTTTTCCAGCTTCGTGCCTGTGTCTGTGATAGTGCAGTACATTGCGCGTGCCCTTGTTCTCAGTTGTGTGCAATGACTGATGCCCTCACCTCTGTGTAAAACCAGTCAAACACTTTTTGCACATATAATGAGCTGGATTTTTCAAATCTCATCTGTAGCTTGTGGCATTTGTGCAACCAATTAATGCTGATCTCAGTGAGATTTAATTGTGCAAGTAATTCCCGGAGGACAGAAGGGGAAAATAAACACTTTGGACAGGACAGAACGTATAGCTGGTCAGTGCTTCTATGGTATGATCTTTAATGACAGATAGTATAAAATAAAGAGTGTATTGAGGACTTTTCTAGGCAACATTAATGCTATGTTTTCATCTTTTATTGCTTGCTGTGCAAGTAAAATGTTAACTGCAATTAAAGGCATGTTTTCAGAGGAGGATTCAACTCAAGCTAAGAACCCGCTGCTCAAAATAGTTGCATGTAAAGATATTGCGATACTTATATCAAAGTGTGAAAAATGCCTTTTTTTCCTAATTACTGTACTTTTTGATGTATTATTTCAGCCAGCTTTTATGCAGGTTCAATTCAGTTGATATCTACTAAGTTCTGAAGACCCTTTAGGAAAAATAATGAGCACAAATACTGCTGGGAAAAAATATAAATAAAACCTTCAATAATCTTTTGGAATAGGCAGATCGGTTTATTTGTGGCTGGTAATCTAAGTTCTGTAAAACTAACCCCCAAACTATTTGTTTGCAAGTTATGTCACATACAGCAAGATTTATAGGTGCTATTAAAAATCCATATTGATTTCTCACAGTCAACTGAGAGTTTACTTGAAAAGTCAATCATTAGTTGAGTGTCCAAAGCACATTTTAATGTCCATTAGTGGTTTAAGTTTTTAAGCAAAAATGAGTATTTTATAGAGAAATGGAGTAGGTTCTGAGTTCTGGCAGGGAAAGGTTTATATCTTTCATTCAGTATTACTGATACATAGTCATGTGCTGTTCTGCCCTGAGTGTGTGCCTGTGGAAGTGGGGCTTCGTTATTGTTTCATGGTTTAATTCATTTGGATTCAGTCTCTGAGCTTTCCTGGTACACAGGCCCTTATTATCTGACCCTCAGTATATTTAGCCCTGCAGTGATGCGTTGTGCTGGGCAGCATACAATCACCTATGGATCAGAAGCTCTTGGCCCTGAGGAGCTTGCACACTGCATGTACAGGGTAAGGATTGATCAGGGATGCTGGGTTACAAGCAGAGTGAATGCGATGTTGGCTGGGGTTCATAGCACCCTTTTCCTTCTCTAGTGCTGGGAGTTAGAGAAGCAAATGAGAGGCAGGAGACCTAGAAGAGAAAGATGCAAGAGAGGAGGGTGAAGCAAGCATTTTGGTGACTACTGCAGAGGGCAGAAGTGAAGGAGATGTCCCATTAGCAGTTGGGGAAGGTGCATTTGGGGGCTTTGGAGCCTCCAGATGATGATTTACCCTTCACGCTTAACCTGCTCTTGTAGTTTCTTAGTTTCTTTTTACAAAGCAACATAGAAAAGGGGAGGCAAAGATGCTGCGTGGAGGGGGACTGATGTTACCGAACGAATCCCATTATTCCATCTATGTCCTTTCAAGTTGGATGGTGTAAGGCTGGATTTGGGAGACTTGGTGCTCAAGCTTTGCAGTGTATCTTCTCTGCCTCCTGGGATGCAGTTGTGCAGCTTGTCCTTGTGCTTTCACAGTGTCCTGGAGCTGAGCAGGATTTTGGCTTTTCATCTTGTTTCTGTTGACAATTCCCTTCAATGTTCCAGAGGGGAGAGATCTTTGAAAGAGGAGGTAGCACTATCTCCACAGGTCAAGTAGAATGGTTATAATTAATTGATGATACATTCTCCTTACACTTACTTTCATGGACAGCTTATGGGATATCTACGCTAATGGATTGATCCTGTTTAATGTATATTAGTAATTAAAGAAAATACATTTTTAAGAGGCAAGGATATATTTAATTTTAATAACTACCTTTCCCTGAATGAAGAAGTCTTTGCACAGAACTCTAATGGGTAACATTAGTCAAATGTGTGATAGATCAAATTGTTAAGTATGAAGGGTGTTGTTAATGTAACACAGAAGAGAAATCTTGTGAGGTAACTCTGAATAACACACAGGAAGAGTGCATTCATCATGGTATGCTGACAAAACATCTGAGTAATGATGGCCATTAAATCTTTTGTCATGGCTAAGGTATAAAAAAAGAAAACAAGTCAAAGTGTGAGCCATTTAGGAAAATTGCCATTTGACATGTAAACCTTTCTGCCTCGGTGTATTCATTTTTATATTATGGAATGAATTTGTATTTTAGAAGGAAATTTGATTTGCCTGGCAATTACAGGGAAAAGGTGAGTTTTGATCTCCAGTTAGTCGAACATTTGAATGGAGAGCAGAGCTGTCTGCCTTTTCTTTCTTTCTTTCTTTCTTTCTTTATTTATTTCCCCCCTTTTTTATTTATTTCCCGTTGGTCCGTGAGATTTTAACAGTTTGGAAAGGAAAAAAATAACCCTACAACAAACCAACCAACCCATGGTGCCATGACGTTCAAGAAGATTTGATATATCGATTTGTTTTGTTCTGGAAAAGACTCGGTGTCCTGCCATCTGTATTGTCTTTGCATGACCCTGTGCATGAACAGAAACTGGGCCTCCTCAAAGCGGAGGGCAGGGGGTAATTTGGAGCCCTCAGCCCTGCTCTTGTTTCCTATGTAAATACACTTGCTGAATTTGGTGTTTTGGGATTGGAAGAAGACTTTGAACAGAACTGATACCATAAAGTACCATTTTGGTGATTATGCAGACCTGTAAATATCTAGTCCTTAGTGATGCTTGTGTTGACAAATGATGTCTGTGTTTATCTTGGTAGACCCAGATGTTTTTGTTTCCTAAATTGTGAGTTTATACATCAAAGGCGAAAGCTAGCCATGTTCTGCTATAGTGACTGTTCACCCAGGAGTTGTTGGGAAGAGCAGTACATCACTGGGCTCAATCCTGTCCATTCTCTTCCGTATTACATCTCAGCCTTGGCACCTGCAAGGAAAGGAATGGGGATGGTGTAAAACCAGCCTTTATTGAGAGAAGGATCAAACTGAGGTTGCTTTTACAGCTCTCTGGTCCTATATATGAGTGATGTAGAAGATAATGCTGGGTTTAAATTTCAGTTCTATGCCAGGAAATACTTTTTATTAAAGTGTAGCCAATATAGCAAGACACCACCAAGTGAATTCTCTGAAACATTGGAGGCAGTTCATTGCATTCGGGTGTGCCATCAGGGTATTGGATGTCAGGCATGAAGGGACCCCTATAATTTTTTTTAGGGTTAAAATTAATCTCTAAATTTTTAAGTATGGGAGATGTCTTTAAGTTATACCTTACTCTACATTTTGAAAGTAAGGAAAATGTGAAAGGCTGTTGGAGACAGGCACGACCTGCTGGGAGTGGATGTCTGTCCTGTCTTAAAGCAATGGCCATCCCTCGCCATGGCTCTGCTGCTACGTTCGCTTCATCAGGGATCTTGTGGATTTGGTGGAGGGCATCTTACTCTTGTTGTGACATTGCTATTAACTGCCCTTCTAGTTTTATCTGGTTTGGGTCATGAAAGATTGTGGTTCTGGCCAAGGGCACAGAAAAGCACGGAGAAGTTGTGATTTGTGAAAAAGCCCAATATTTTTTCCCTGATACATGCTTGATGTTTCTTTGGCTTGCTTGAACAAGTTGCTTTCAAGGAGAAAAGGATATTATCTGAAATAGTTTCTGCTGGGATAAAAACAAAACAAAGCAACTCCCCCCATATATATATATTTATATTTATATATAATTACATATGTATTATATATATATATTCACACACTTAAGGAATCAGAAATACTTTACTAACCAAGACGGTGTGCCTCAGCAGTACAAGGCAGAAGAGTAGCAAATATCACAGAAAAGACATTATTAGACATAAGGAGAAACAGCAGCAATTGAAATCTCCAGAAAGAAAAAGAATTCTGGAGAATCATGGAATCAGATTTTTAATTCTTCCCCGTTTCTCCCTGAGCACATTAACCACATTTTGCAGTTTTGGACTGCACATGCATGTTTGTGTAAGTAATGATCTGTGCTGAGCGAGCTAAGTGCTATGGTGGTGGTCTCTCAAAAACTTGTAGTTGAGGCAGCTCACTGCCATGTTGTTTGGATGTGTGTGCTGTAACTGCTTCTCTTGTATGTTCTATTCAGTCTCTTGGCTGGCTGCTTCTGTGGAATCTTCCATTCCCTTGAAGAACAGGAATACTGTGAAGAGTGTTGTTATTTCCCCAACAAATGGCTTTTTGTGAAATGAACAGCCATAACTAACCAAGACAGGAAAGTCAAGAGAAATTGGAGTTAGGGTGTAATCTTTTAAACTCAAAACTGATGCTTGACAGCAGAGAGTAATGTGGTGTGAGTAATGTCAGAATTTGAGCTGTCTGTGTTCACTGAGATATATTTAGAGGAATTAAATTACTGGTAGATATTAGAAATTTTTAATGATGGAACTGCCTGATAGAAAGGATTTTTCTTTTATTTGTGAAAAATATTAACACTTTGGTGTAAGATTAAAAGAGGAACTGGAAGTAAAACCAGCAACACAGCTGGTGAGATGAACAGCACATGACAAACTGAGAGTAGCAGTCTTGGGAGTGGGAGGTGCTGAATTGACCCAAGTGATGAGAAAGAAGGAAGACTGGGGCAATATGAAACCTGGCTTTCCCTGTTACTGCATCTCAGCTTTAACGTCTCGCACAAAGTTAAGCGCACAGTGAGGTTCCAGGAGATTCATTGATTTGCTGATAAGAAGTAGCCAAAGAGTACACTGAATGATAGCCTCTTTATGTGTAGTCTGTGGGTCTTTTTGTGCTGCTAAAATTTGGTTTGAATGGCTGCTCAGGTAGGTATGAAAGCTTGCATGATCTTATATGTGAATATAGCAATGGATTTACAGTACTAGGTGAAGTCACTGGATCAGAGGCTATAAGATCTGAGTTGCTGCAGCAGAAATAAGAGACACTGAAGAATTACAGTAAGAGAAGTAAAACACAGTACCTAGTTACTCTGATGTGGTGGCTGAAAAGCCAACTGGTAGTTTTCTAAAATGAATGAGCTTGAAAATAATTAGCTATCAATTTCAGGGCACTGATGGAACTGGCATTTTGTAGCAGCTGGTTCCAATATTACATTTTCATAAGAAGAACTGGTGATGTTAAAATAAAGGAAAGAGTATGTGGTGAAACATTCTGAAGTTGGTAGAAAGGTCTGTCATGTCACTGGAGTGTATCCACACAAGTGATCTTCTGTTATTATATTAGAAGGAAATGAGGCAAATTACAATAAAAGCTGCATTTAGCAAGAAAGAATTTGTAGCAGTATCGTCCAGATGGTTTCTGTAACCCTGACAGCAAATATGTTAACCAGATTAGAAATGTAGACACTAGTGATATAGGAGGGATCATTTGGAGCAATGCTGCTGTGCCTCAGGAAGCCCTCATGAAGGGGATGGCATCTTAAACAGCATGGCTGGTGAGCCATTGCTCTGAGATAGCTGAAACCCACGGTCAGCACCTACTCTTTACCATTAAAAATTAAATTATGGCTGTGTTAATGTGTTGGGAGAGAGTAACCCAACCAATACCCTTCCTCTGGAAGGGGGTTGATCAGTTTAGTATAAATGTGCTTCCTGTGGAGGTGGTGGTCAGAGGGAGTGCTGGTGGCCCTGCCACAGCTACTGGTGTTGTGCAATAGCAGGCTGACCAAGGTGACAGAAGTGAGCAGCCTTTGGCGAAGGAATGACGAGTCCTGCTTTAAACTGAAAATCTTGCAGATGATTTTGAATGTGTCCCAGTTCTGTGCAGTGTAACAAGCAGATGAACTTCACCCTTTTGCATGACTGCTTATTAAAGGTCTTGTAGCTTCAAAAAATGACCCTGTGCTCCTCTGTCCAAGGCACGGTGTTGTTTGATATCTGTGCTAGAGAGCACGGTGGTGCTGTGTATGAATTGCTTAGGTTGTCCATCGATGCCTGTGCTCCTTTTAATCATGTTAAGTGCCTACTGGTTTAGGCCTAATTGAACTGAAGACAGAAGAAGAGAAATGAAAGTTAGTTTAATTTCTTTACAGGTATTTTGTTCCAAGAGTTTTCTTTTACAAATTAAAAGAATTCTATAGTTATATAAAATGTGTTTACTGTCTAATTTTCTGCTGTATTTTTTTAGTAAGATGATTTCTTTTCAAGTGCTAAGAAATCTAGTATTTCTCCCTGAACAGGGCAATGCCACACAGCTATGCACTAGCTAGGTTTTGGTGGGTTTTTTTTTCCTCTCTTACTGTTTCCTTGATCGAATTGCTTTAAACGAACGGTCAAATTTTAGTGGTGTGGGTTTAACTTTTAATAAATGTGGCTCTTTCAAGAAGCGGACCTTGATATATACAATTTGGAAATGATTGCAGGTGTAACTCATGCAAGTGTGAGTTGTTTTAGTGTAGTCCCTTCTAAAAGTGAGTTTAAGATAACTTGGAAGCATCAAACGGGAGTATTTCATTAGTGGTATTTATAGAATAATGAAAGAAAGACAGGCCTCGAAATTCTTCTGCAAATTACTGCAGCAAAGTAGCAGCCCCAAAAGAACTGGATTGGATCTATTTATAATTTTAAACTATAGAGATATCAGTAAAATAGCTGAAAGCAGACATGAAACATGGAGAGAGGAAAAATGGGAAGGAGAAGGAGTATGATAGCCAGTGATAGAATACGAACGTAAGAAATATATGTAAAGGTTATGAAATCTTCTGACCTCACTTAGGATATTGTTTTTGTTCTGGTTATCATATTCTTTAAAGATATAACATTTGAAAAGGGGAATTTGATTGACCTTATGACTAAAGATAAGAACTCTGAAGAGAGGCTAAAATCATGAATTTCTATAACCTTTAAAGAGCAAAGGTTGAAAGGCATTTAATTGAAAATGATAAAATCTCCTGAATTATATATCAATATATAACTCTATTTCTTTTATATCAGAAATTATTATAAAAGGAAGACTATATGTCAGCTGAGGGGCAAGTAACTCGGCAACCTCTGTGCATTTGCTCCTTTTGCCTTTCTCTTTCAAGCACAAGGTCCAACAGGCACCAAGAAAGCAGGCTTCCCTTTTGCTTGTAAAATCACCAAAGCTGATGTGGAAACAAGTAAAAATGGGTTAATAAATGGCTATGGGGAAAAAACGTGAAAAACCTGAAGTTGCTCTCACGTTCAGGCTTGGAGATGGCTGCTGGAGGGGTTGCAGGAATTTGGCTGAGTGTGCCAGTGGTTGTAACGGTGGTCAACCTTTTTGAAGTGTGCACAGTAGGGATATGCCAAAAACGTACTGGGGACTTACAGTATAGGGGTGTATTTTGTACTTGAGAGCAGGAATACAGCTATATTCCTTCCAGCAGGATGTAAAAGGGCACTGAAGGTGCAGGGGGTTTCTGGTGGTATTGAGCAGAGGTTAAAGTTGTGCCATCAGTATTTTGAGCCTAATGCAGACAACCATAAGTGGTGTTAGCTGGCGCTTTGGTGGTCGGTCTGCTTTCATAAAGGTGTTATAGGCTCTCAGTAGCTGGTTTGTGGTCTCTCACAGAGACCACAAGAAGTATAACTTCTCAGGAAAACTTGAAGGGGCATTCCCAAAGTTCCGAAGGTATGGAGAGGTTCCACACCCACTAAATGGCTGGATCGCACTGTTGGGTTCTCAGGAGACGTGCCACACTATACATGCCTTGCTGTACCTGGCCACCAGCAGGATTTTTCCTCTGAAGTAGCAGTAGGAAATGAACCAAATCCGGGGGAAGCCTTGAAGCACTATCGTGGTCTAAAAGTGTTCTGGAATTACCCAAATACAGCATTTAATTTAAAACTCATTACACACGTAAATAGGTTTTAGGAGATGGTGCAACTAGATGAGTTTTAAAATCATGCTATTCAAGAGATATTTTGTATAATTATGCAATATTGTGGCTTTATTTAGTCACTGAACAGATTAGCATAAAAATGCGGGCTGGTAGAACCAAGGATGCCTGAAAACAAATATACCCAAGAAAATAAGATGCATTTATGGCCATTTAAAAGTTCAAACTTGAGAGGTTGAGCTTCAGTTTTTTTCACATGCTGAACTATGCTTTGTGGTTTACCAGAAAGAACAATCTCTGTGGAAACATGCCCAGGTCAGTCTGCATCCGTCTGTGGCAGATTGTCCAAGCACTGTGATTTAAAGTAGTTGGTAAAAATAAGAAACTGATAAAAGGGAGATAATGCAGCAGCAATATCTTTTCTCATGTAGTTTCATGGGCTTTGCTCAGCCAGTGATGCCAGAAAAGAACTGAATCTACTTAACTTTGCTGTTAACTTGTAGAAAGTGAGTTACTTGCCTAGGAAATGAAGAGTTCTAAGTGGAGACACTTGGTATTCCCTTTATCTCTGATAAATATTGTTTCTTGTACTCTTCATCTTACAGAGTTTTTGCTACTAGATAATAATTATAACATACTCATTGAGTTTAATATGGGCAGCTTTTAAATGCAGTTGAAGGTGATCTGGTGGTGCACAATAGCTTTATTTGCCTCTTTCAGTAGGCTGTCACATTATTTAAATGCGTTATGCCAGAAGGTTAGGATATTTGTATTGTTTTTTATTTGTAAATAACTACCATTTTGAGAAAGATGTCTGGTCACTTGAGCTCGTGTATTGATTGAATCTTACTGCACAGGATCCGTGAGAATGCTGAAGGTCCCATTAGGAAATACATAGTTTGATTTATACTTGATGAGAGCTACATTGATCACATTCACATACTGAAACAATTATTGATGGAATCTATGATGAACAAGTCATTCCAGTTGTGATGAACATTGGCTTCTAGGAGACATTTGACACTGAACCATGAGATTCTTTGTTGTTACAGCACATCTGAGAAAATCATTAAGCTTTTTGAAGCCTTTACAGGCTGGGTCTAGAGTTTTATTTGCATTAAGACTCACCAAATCCCTTTCCTGTCAGTTTTGGGTTTCTTGGAGGAGTATATTAGCAACTTTGTGTTATCAGTAGCTGTAGGATGTATTACAAGCAGCAGTATAAATGTAGCTCACCTAACAATCAGCATGTGCATGTTTTTCCTTTGTGGATAGCACCAAAGCACTCTATGAAAAAAAGCACAGCAGATCAAAGCTGTTTAAAATGTGCTTATAGCATGGTGAAGGCAAACTGCAGCAACTCTGAAGAAAAGAATTGGAAATACTTGCAGTTTAAATTATTTTGGTTCATATGTCCTACCTGTGAGAGGAAAGGTTGAAAATCAGAAATGTCTTTCTAGGGCTGTTTCAGCTTCAGTGACTGAGAAGAGTCTGTAGTAAGTACCATTTAAAGTACGATTTTGTGTGTTTTTCGTAGTGCATGGCACAGGGTTTAAAGTTGAGAATTCTTAGAGTTGGAAATAGATATCCAAGAATTGCAACAGTGTTTACAGTCTGAAATGAAGAAAAGTACCTGTTAAGGTCAGCAGGAAGGCCAGTAAACACTCCCCAGTGCTGTCCAAACCATTCAAACAGTTATATAATATGCTGCAAATTATATCAAGCTGCTTGTAAGCATCTATTTGCAGCCCATTTCATGTCCTGGAACATGAATGGAAGAATGCTGTGCTTGGTTTAGTGGCAAGCTTGTTACTTCTGTCCTTTGTCCAAAGTAGTATCGCATACACGATGAAATCTGCTTCCAAGAGAAACAGGAAGAATTTGTGACCATCCATAGCCCACTTGAAGACAAAGCTAGTAAATTCAGCAGTGCACTAGTTAGAAAGTTCTCCAGCAGAGGAATACACTTTGTCTACTTAAAGATCTGAATTGATTTGTGTAACAGCCTGAATAATGAATGTGGATTCTTATTTCAGTCCCCTGAGTGAATGATGCTGCTTCACTCACTGCAGACTCTTTCTTTCAGCTTGCTGATGCTCTTTAAGTTAAATTTGCTTGGGATAATTTTAGATGCAGGAAGAATCGAAAAATGACATTATCTTAAGACTACAACATTTTTTATTTTCCTTTTTGAAAGACTTGATAATTGCTATAATGTTACATGATGAGCAGCTCACAGATTAACTACCATTCTAGTATTTAAGTCTTCAGAGTTCTTCGACACTGCTGCCTGCAGGCTTTCTGTCAGTCCTCTTGACCTTTTTACACTTGCCATTTTCTACAGGTTCTTTTCGATAAAGTGGTGTTACATGTAATGAAACAGATATATAGAAGTTAATACTCTCTTCTTTCCCAGCTGATATTTTGCTCCTAAAAATCTCTTATGCAAGCAGAAGAGAATTGTACTTTGTAATTTACATGCTGGGTACCTGACCTGCGAAACTGCTTGCTGAATGGTGTTGAAGGGCAAGCACAGACCTTGTTGCCTTGTATCTTCCAAGGCGTGCGTGCACACACACACACACACACACACACATATACATATATATGTTAATTTTTTTCCCCAATATTCTTGAGGACAGAAATGGAGAAGTAATGCAAATGAGAGTTTAATGGTCTTAGCACTAGGGGTTTTGCATTGGCCTGCATCAGAAATGCAGCAGGTGAAAAACAGTTAAAAAGAATTACTCAAACCCACCAAACTTTTCCATTAAACCCAATTGCGTCCAGCAGTGATTTTTCCTCAGCATCACTTTCATTAGGTAGCCACTAGAGATGTACTACATGTAGAAGAATCAAGTAGATGGAGCTGACTCACACTTGGACTTGAATAGATGCATTTGCAAAATGTAGTCCCTGAATAATTTAGAAACCAATAAAACCAGAGATGCAGTTCACTATTACACCATGCTGAATAAAGTTGTTTTGTAAATTATTATTTTGTTTAAAGCTTGGACCAGTTTAGACTTCGAATATTTTTCTGTTTTATTTTCTGTTCTTACGGAACAGAAACGCTTTGGGGTAGGGAGTGGAAAACTGTTACTTAAATGTGCAAGATGGAATAAAGCACTAAAATAGCCGTTTTTCTTCAAGTACCACTGAATCCTCCTCCCAAATTTTCTTTATAGGGGAATGTTTGCAGAGCTTCATGGCTTGAAAAGAGGTTTAATTTCAAATGAGAAAAAAAAAAAAGTGGAAAAAAGAAGTCTAACCTTGTGTTTTAGAAATATATAGGATTTTGCTATTGGCATAGCACTATGTATGCTTGGTCTGTTCAGAGGAGTTTCAGGCACCATATGTGTTGAACCACATGCAGGTTGAATGCTGTGTGCCTGCCATGGTGGTTAACTTCATCTCTGGGTAGTTAGCAGCTTGTTGTGCTGGTCTTAGGTTATAGGAGTTTCTGCTGCTAAATGCTCAAATCTGCCCCTCGCCCCTGGATGTTTGGAATAACTCATGGGAAAATCTCCAGGGAAGCTGTTATGGTGAAGTGTGGAGATGTTGCTTTTGTGATCAGTACTAAATGCATTGCAGTCTGCAGAGAATATCTGTTGAAAGGCCTGATGAAAGCAAAGTGGAAATGCTAGAGGGTTTTGGAAGAGGCATCTTTTCACACGTGGTCACTCAGCATTAAAGTGAGCTAAAATACCAATATATTCTCACTAGATAAAAGTGGGGCCGCTTTTTATTGACTGTTGCTACTCCTATAAGCACAATGCAGGTAAAATGGTACTCCATTAGAGCTTCCTGCACCAAGAGGCATGACTTAGCATTCAGTGTTATTTGGCAAACCAAAAGTAAGCTTGGATTTACTGCAGTTCTTAGAATGTTTTGTAGTATTGCATCAGGTGAGTATTCCACCAAGTGCAGCCTGCCCCAGACCAAGCATGTGTGAAAACAGTAAATTTAGTGATGTTGCTGACATAACAGTAGTAAAAAATGAAAAGAATTAAGAAATTGGAGAGTGACATTGGTGGTGCTCCGCATCATTGAAGTAACAGCAAGTACAGGGGAAGGAGAAGTCCAGAGAGTAAAAGTTCATTAAGAAATAATGAGCTTCTGGGTTGTGGTGTCAGGGTGACTGAAAGAGGTGAAGTGAAATACCATTAGATAAGAAGGGGTTTGGACTTCTAAAGCTTCTCAAAAAGTAGTTCCTACTTAGACTCCCAGTTACTCCTAGGGAGACATTTTTGACATAAATGAATGAATTCTGAAAAATTCTAGTAATGAGGGAACGTTCCCATTGGTGGGAGTTTAATGTTGCAAAGAATGGATCTTTTAAATATCTACATTATAGATGTAGGTATTAAGTGCCCCTTGTCTCCCCAACAGTAAGAGGACAGTTCATTCCTTTTAGATACAGGACATCTCATTCCTAATGACTTGAACTTTTATTTCCCCCCCTGACTTGTTGTATTCCAGATGCTCACAGATGAGAGTTCTATTATGCTATCAGGCATATTTGTTAATAAGAATGTAACTTAAGTAGTTAACATAATAGAAGTTGATTTGACCTGCTGATATGTGCTTCTGAAGATTAAACAAAGCCTGTTATCTGAGATTTTATTTATAAGGATCTGCTCAAGTGATCTGAGATCCCCCTTGTTTGCCTGTCCTGCCCTAGACCTCAGCACATAATCTCACTGTACTGCTGCCCTTTTGACATCTGATTGCCCTTTCCATCAGCATCCAACCAAAAGCATATTTGTCTAAAAAGGAAACAATTAAATTCCAATCTCATACAGAAAACCTTTACTTTTCAAAGAAAACATACTGAAGAAGTCACAAAGTCATAAATGACGGGAAACCCTCGCTAAATCAGAGCCAGAAGTCATTAGGCCAAATTCAGCTCCTGCCAAAATAGACACCAAGTTACTGATCTTGATGATATTTTGACTGTTTATGTTGGTAGTATTATATGCACTTAGTTTTAATTTATTTTTCCATTAAATCCTGTAGTAAGACTCTGTTATAATGTATGTGACAAGAATCATTAACATGCAACACAACTATGACTGGTGAATACTGAAATACTGCAAATAGGAAATGATCTGTTGGTTATAAGGAGCTATGACAGTGGTCCAAAATGGCTGAGTTCGATGAAATGTAGTTTAAACAACATTACTCTCATCAAATACCAGTGCACAGGAAGAGCAGAGCTGCAGCTTTCAGTATTTGCACACCTTTCTCTGCTTGTGGATCTAAACAGCCCCACATGGGAAACACCTTTTTTCCTTCATACTGAGCATTGTACCCTGAGTTTGACTGTAGTTACAGGCTGCATAGTTTTAGATCATAGGTTTAAACACTGTATTTTCTGCTGTCTGTGGCTGCAAACAACTTTTTTAAAGCCACAAATAATTCATAATGTATAACTAGTGGAATAATTGAATTATACTCTTACAATGTAGGCTTGATGGGGAGCAATCCCCATGTCTTACCTTCAAAGCCCTTCGTGTTGATGAATTTAGTAATGGGAGTTCTGTTACTTGCGGCAGTGAAATGCAAACCCTGCTTTCACTTTGTGGTGATCCTAATCAGCATCAGCAAAGAAGAAAGATGAGAGATACATTCCTGTGTCTTACATGTAGTGTAGAAAGTGGTTTAAAGTGAGAAAGATATTTTGTGTGTATTTTTAACTGTTCATATTCAGCTGTTACAGGTGGTATCTGTTGATTATGCATCAAAGGTGGATTGTATGTGAAGGTAAGTTACTGTGAAAGAAAGTTTAAGGGACTAATGGTTATTAACACTTGTTTGAGTTTAAACGTGGCCCTGTATAAATACATACAGCTGACAGTGTCCCAGCTGCTTCTTCAGTTTGCTGTTGAAAAATGAAGAAGTTTATAATTTGACCTTTGGATGTAGCCTGGATGGCCACTGATCAGGCTGTGAACTTTAACGCTTCTACTGGAAGTAGTGAGTATGCAGGACTCAGTGAGGAGCGATCTCGGGGTGAGCCCATGGCTCTGGCTGGCCAGCTGCATCCTCAGGTGGAGCGCGTGGAAGTTGGCGTGGACAGATTTCACTCCTGTAATATTTTGGCAAAGGCCTGTTTCCATCAGTGAACTTCTGAAATATAATTCTTACCTCAGAGAGCTTGAAACTGTGTAGTTTTGTCATTAATTAAACTTCCCACAGCTACTGTTTAAGATAGCAGTGACTAAAATGACATTTCCAAAGATTTGGTTTGTCAGTGACATGTCCCTGGGCATCACTTCTCTGCAGGTGGAATTCCCAGGCATTATTAAAGCCCCATTACTGGTCTGGCTAACTAAACTCCAACCCACTTTGAGTTGGTTATATCTCCAAGCACGTAGGATTGAGTGTATGTCGATTTACAGTTCTTGAACAACTTCAGCAGTTAACAACTTTCTCTGTTTAAGTCAGTTTTATGTTACTGAAAAGGGGTTAACAGCTCTATTCCAAACCTGCAGAACTAAAGGACTTGTAAACTGTTATCTGCTAATTGTAGGATGTCAACTCGCTCACCTACGCAGTCTTTTTGTTCAGTTTAAGACCAGGAAGTGTGCTAAATCTTTGGTGGCTGAGAGTTAGGCAGGCATTGGTACCAGAGGGAGCCTGCCACTGCAGCTGGTAACTTCACTCTAATAGCAGCTTAGCTGTCAGGGCCGCATGATGTATCGTGTTGTCCTGTAGCAGTACTGCTTTATTTGTGTGTGCATGTGTGTGTGAATATATATATATATATATATATATATATATATATGCACTGAGAAATGTCTGTGTGCCTGAGTTTACCATATAGTTGTTAGGGGAAAAGAGATGCAGTCTCACTTTTAACAATTGAAATTACAAAGAAAGGACTAAATGCTTTCCTCTTTGATATCCAAGGATAAAGAAAATTCAATTAAGTGAATTTAATCAATTGGTTTTAACAATAGGGTCAGTATATTTTCCCAGCTCTCTGACAGTTTAATGGCGATTTTATTGTGTTATGTTAATGATGCCATTGGAATATATGTTTCCGTATTTGCATCTGTCACTTACAGTGTTAATTAATATTCTGCTAGTTTCATATAGCTTTTTGTAAAAAATCAGCTCTCTGTTACTCCGTTCACATCTTTGGTAGCCGAGTCTTCGCTCAGAAAAGAAAGTTTGCAATGTTCTGACCAGCTGAACATCCCGACAAATAAAAATGCATTTTGGCAGTGATACCTTCTACAAAACAACGCTAAAATGTTGGTGTAGTACATAAGCCTTTTACCACCCTTGAAAACCCAGCTTGAACCTTGAGCTAGTCATTTACATGATGTTTCCTTGGGATTACCTACATTCTTGTCCACTCTGACCTTGTAATTTTGCTCACAGTTGGAAATGTAATGCAGAGTGACTAAGATAATGTTGTTTACACAGACTTTAAGTGGAGTGACATTATAGTCAAGCAAGTGTCACATCACCCAAAGTGAAGGAAGACTTAATTACCATAATCCTGTGAATACTAAAATTCCTTAGCCATGTGTAGCATAATAATGTAATGTTCTGCATGTTACATTTAATAACCTGAAGGTACTGTATTAATTTGCAGGGTTCTTTCAGTGGTATTAAACTGAGAGCAGACAGGTAGTGTGGACAGGGGAAGTTCTGTGGTAGATGTGGATCTTTGTTGTGTTACAGTGTAGCATCTTCCATCAAATGTGCAGTGTGACAGCAAATCAAAACTGAGATGACTGTACCAGCATCTCTGTTCATCTGATGGGGTATAGTGTGGGCCAAGGATTGCTGCAGGTGACAAAGGCTAAAGTTCATTAAATAACAGGAATGATAGGAATGAGGCAGCAATAAAAACATACTTTGTTATGCCAAACATACCATAAAGTGGAGAGGAGTATTAAATACTTCAAGACTAGAACAGCCCATTCCTTAAACATTCAAGTGATCCTACTCTTTTGCAGATAGTCCATGCACCAGTCTTAGGGTACTCTACCAGAATAAGAAGTGAGATCTGGAAGAAACATGTAATCATAAAAAGCAAATCATGAGCAATTGCTGTGCCTAACAAAGAACTGAAGTTGTCACATTCTCTTCTGAGCAGTATGTAATCATTTTATAAAACCAGAGTGATTATTCTTAATATATGTTGGGTTTATTTCTGTAACACTAAGTCATAACGCACACTCTACTGTATGCCTTAAACATACTTGTCCGAAGAATCAGACTATTTATGTATGCACTTCCAGTTTAATGACTAAGGTTTGGCTCTCTGAGGACTGGAAACCCGTGTAAGTTCATAAGACAATGTGAAGAAGTTGGACATAAAAGAAAAAACTTTACAATATCATTCTTTGGAGCAAATAGATCACAGGCTGTTCCAGATATTAGGATGCTGAATCTTCACTTTTGTCACTGTTGACCGTCTTTCTGTTTTCCAGGTGTCTGAGGAGAGCGTTTCGGGTCCAGTGCATTTTGGGTTTCCTTATAGAGATTTCACACACTCCTGTGTTATTGTGGAAAGCAGAGGGTGGGAAACCGTTTTCCAAGGCATCCAGAAGTGCTGGTCACCAAGATCTGTAAGGATGGCCAGCGTGGCAAGTGCTTGGGATGTGATAAATGAAGTGTAGAAACACACATTTAAAGTTCAGTTTGGATAAAATCTGGTCGCACTCCTTAAACGAAGCACTAGATATTTGGCTGGAAGAGCATTGCCAGTGCCTACCGGAGTGTCATCACCTGTGTTCATTTTGCAGGGGAAATACACGGCTTTTTTGTCTCAAGCATCGCACAGTACAATATGAATTATTCTACTATAAAGCTAAACATTTTTTCCATCATTTCTTTTCCATTGCCCTAAAAACCCTCCCAGTCACTTAAAAAGACATTCTTTTTAAGGAAGGGGGATATCAATATGTAGTGTATTGATCATCTGCCATGCCCTGGGGGGAGCGCGGGGTTCCGGAGCAGAGCCTGGCGTCAGCGTGGGGCGACTGTGCTGCCTGCGCCTGGCTTCTCCGAGGGGCAACAGCCCTCGGATTCCTGCAACTGCAAAACTAATTAGTGGAATTAGGTTGAAAATGCTGTAAACAAGTGAAGTTGTTATTCATTCTGTACGGCACTACAAATGTGGGAGGACATGTTAAATGATAAATTAGGCATGAACTGCTTTAATCTGTAAACTGAACATGCCAGCGAAGGGCCTGCATTTGTAATTAGTATTGGGGGCCACAGGAGAGTGGTGCCTCTTTTAAAACAGTGACAGGGAATTGATCAGTTTAGGTTGTCGTGGCAACCAGGAGCCCTCCATCGCTTTGCCCATGTTCTCCTATTATGCCATCCCCACATTCAGAAATATATTTATGAACTGTAAAGATAAACTACTCAATAATGCAAAAGAGGCTACGATGCTCAAATGCCGAACTGATGGGGGCCAAGTGGATGCCTGACTACCCGATAACAAGCCTAAGTGTTCTGTGGTTGTCATGACATTTCTTTTACAAAGCAAATGATGTCTGCGGAAAAAAATCTTAAAATTAGCCGAAAATGCAAATCTCTTTATGAGGCTGTCACCTTCATAATAACAGACAATAATTGATGATTTATGAGATGCCACCATAGCAACCAACTCCTTCGGCACCCCCTGGTTCCTCTTACACAATAGGCTTCGGCTCCTGTGAAAAAGTTTCCAGCGTGAAGCTCAAGAGGTCTTCTAGTGTTGTACTCCACTCGGTTTTATTAAATGAGATTCACAAATGTGGCAGGGGTTTTCACAGCCATCCTACACAGGAAGGGGCTGAAGTACCTTTTGTGACAGCAGTGCGAATCATGACCGAAACGGGGTGGTTTTGATCAAGACCTTTTTAAGATGATTTTCATTTGCTCTCCAGTAGGGACAGAAGGGGGGCACGCAGGTCTCTGCCGCATGTTTGCTTTTCAGAGTCGTTTGTCTAACGCTTGTATTTCAAAGTATTGGTTACATAACTCAGCCTATTTTTTGCCTTCTGATGTCTAAGTTAAATTGATTATCACAGAGTAAATGTTGCTTTACTTGGATTGTAATTTCAGAGACTGCGAAAGAAAGGTTTTAATTTATAAATGTATATTTAGATGTCTCGTGATTCATTGCAACTGCAGCGTTCTCATGAGAAATGACTACTTCAAAGAAGAGTTTTTAGTCTTGCAGATTATTGTCTTCTCTGATAAAACGAAGTTCAGGAGATTTAGGGTCTGTAGGCTTGGTTGAAGATCATATGGTACTAAGTATCAGCTTAACCAGTTTTAGTGTCTTCATGTCCAAAGGCCATATTGTTTGTTCTTCTGCACAGGACTGGAGGGCATGACAACCCTCGTACCATGGTTCTACATAACTTTATGCAACTCAAGTCCTTAAATTTCTAGGCCAATTTTGTGTTGAGGGAGAACAACTTGCACTGGGAACTTCTGCTTAAGGTGCTTGTGTCACCACCCCATTCCTCCTCCCCTCTCTCTGATAGTAATAAATGGAGATTCAGGTTTTTTATTTCAGTTCTCTTATTAAAATGTGCAGTAATAGCAGGAGAAAGCCACTGATTAGAAAAAACATTTTTAGAGTAATATGTTAATTCTCAGCCCATGTCTGAGAATGGATTAAGATCCATACTCAGACAACGGTTCCAAAAAAAAGTAATAGAAACTTGTTTGAATTAAGAATTCATGATCTTTCCCATTCTTTTTTACTTTGTCAAATATGACAATTAGAGCTGTCAGTTCCAGAAAGTGATTTCAGGTGGAATAATATCTTTCAGTCACCCTGCCTGGTATATAGAGGAAGAAAAGAATAACCCTTCATGTCATTGTTGGTTATATCCCGGCATTTACTTTTCTGTCGCATTTTGATTTATTTGTCTATTATTTAACTCTTTATATAACTTGTTATGGAATTGTTTTTTCAGAATTAGCTTTAACGTTTATATATGTGAGAAAAGAAATGGAGCTTTCATTAGGGATTTAAGATGAAAGCAGAAAAATTCAGTGGTTCTCCCCCGCTCCCCAGGGCTGTGTCTTCTTTGCATTCTCACCTCTGACTTCAGCAGAACTTGCTTCTGTTCTCTTTGTCTGCCATTGACTGCTCCAGAACAACAGGCAGACATGAAACCCCCACATTCCACAACATCTCCTACCTTTTTATGAGCAAGTTTGCATACTGTAAAGAAACTGCAGAATAAGAATAGGAAATAATGCAGGCTGTTACCTGCCATGGTCAGTACAAAATAGGTATGATTTCTGTTGCTGGACCCTCAAAAACACCCTCCTATTTTGTATGTTCTCTCCCTTTTTCAGTGCTGTAGTTTCAGCAGCACTGGGGTATTTTCCGTGTTCCTCTGGCCAGGCTGGGTGTGGAGGTGCTCTCGTTACCATTTCACAGCCGTGTGTGCAGCAAGTGTAGAAGTTGCAGGAGAACTTTTTGCAGTGTATTGACCCAAAGTCCATTTGAAGTTGATAAATACCAGCTGTTCAAACAGAAAATTAAATAAAAGCAACTCCAAACTTGCTCTGAAGTAAACAGGTGAACAGTGTGTAAGACAAAGCAGTTCCCCAAAGGCATTTTTAGTACATGGTCATTATTTAACTCCTGACTGAAAATAAACAATGCTGACAGAGTGTGTGTTGGGGGGCTGTGATGTATGGACAGTGTCAGTACTGTAGGCTGATAACCTATAGCTTGACATGCTTATCTATAAACTTTGACAGATACATCAGTTTGTTATTGTCACTTTATTAACTTACTTCTATGATAGTAGAAGATAATCTTTCTCAAAGTCTAACACAGCAAATACTTTACTAGGTAAAACATTTGGGAAAATGTCAACAAATTTTGTTTTTCCCCCAAAGGACCATCCTTTACAGTTCATTACATATTGAGACAGTATTTCACAATATGGAATGGAGTTTGCATATCAGCAGCAGACAATAAACTGTTTTGTCACATTAAATTATTTATGCCAGAGACATCCCAACAGCCTCTCTTAAAAACAAGAATATATTGCTAGGAAATGTACTTGTGGCGGCTCGAACTGAACACTTGCTTAATACATTAATATTTTGGTCTTGTGATTTCTTAATTGGAAAATAACAGCTGCTCCTGGTTGGAGCTGTCTACTTTGTCTTCTGGTGGTTTATAGCAGAGCTGTAATAAGGATTTCACAACCCTTCTCGCTGGCTCCATGCTGCTGCCCACTATGCTGCCGATGCCATGGGGGTGACTGAGGGGATGGAGCTTGAGCTGGAGCAGCATCACAGAATGTACAGAAACGGTCATGACTTTTTTAAACTTCTCTCAGTCTTACTCAGAACATGAGCAGGAATTATACTTCCAAATGAGCTTTTCTTTTTTTTTTTTCATGTTCTCTGAAACAGGATTCTTCAAGATTTGTTTGAAACTTTATCAAAATCTGGTGCATCGCTTTGTGCCAGACTTCTTCCTCTAAACTCCTTGCCCTGTCTGTCTTATGCTTAACCATACATTATATCTTCAAGGCTGGACATCCATGTGAATTTACCAACACAGGAGTGAGAAAGTGGTCCTGGAAGTGCTCATACCTTTGCTTATTTCTTATACACAGCAGTAAGGCAAGGCTAAGCTGCTCACCAGCTGCCCTTATGCACAGCACACTCTTTGTTACTGTAAAGGGGCTGTGGTCCTTTGGGGTGTGTTAGTGGGGAAGGGGAGTAATTAAGGGCTGTAATAGGACAGCAGAACTCAGGTCATGCAAGTAGCCTCAATTCTGAAATGACACGATTTTGGGGTGCTTGTGTCAGTAGTGTGGTCTTTTAATGTTGCTGCGTGTATCTGGGGTTATTTGTGATTTTGAAACACAGTCAAAACCCCCTTCTGTAACCTGCAACCAGCGTCACTCATAAGGGTCCTATAGTTATGGACTCTGCGGATCTACCATAGGAACTGATGCAGTAGCTCTAGCTACAATCTGCTGCAGTCGTCCCTATGAGCCAATATTGGAAAGATGTGGATGTCTTTGGGAGTGCTTTTCATTGATGTTTGCTGCAGTGGAAATAGTGAGCTGCACTTGTCTTTGAAGAGTGCTTCAGCGAGTACACGTTTTCTGCTAGTCTTTCATAGTTCACACGATGGGGTTTCCTTCCCTTCTCTGGTCCAGCGCCAGTTCTTTCCTTCTTTCACATGCCCTAATCTTTCATCTGTCTTCTTCAGATGCACCCACCAAGTCCTTATTTTCTTGCCCTGTGAGGTCTTATCTCACTCCTCTGTACTCCAGTTATTCTGAAATTAGACTTCTGCTCCCACTTCTTACTTCCTAGGTGTTTCAGGTATCTCCTTTCCAGGTCCTATTTCTTTGTCCCCAGTTGATGTTCACAACCATCTCCTCAGAATCCTTGCCTCTGTTGGCTTTAGCCTTACTCTTCTTTCTTCAGCTGCTTCACTCCAGTGCAAGTCTGCTTTCTTCTTTCCTTGAGAAGATTGGCAGGGGCAAGAGATAATTCCCCAGTGTCTTTAAATGTTCAGTTTCTTCTGCAAAGTGTTTCAGGCAGGGAGGAGCTACTGAGGTTAATGCTGGAAGCCTGAATGGATTTGGAGAAAAAGGGGAAGGCAAAATTACAGTGGCAGTGGGATATGGGGTTACTGTTGATCTAAGCAGTAATTTAGGAGAGGAAAAAGAGATACAGGCAGGAATTCATACCAGTTTGAGCTGAGGCCCGAGTTCACTTGTAGACATTTAAAGAGAGTTGACAATGGCAACTATGATGTGTAATACTGGGAATGGGTAAAGGTTGTTAATGAAAGGGAAGTTCAGTTTATGGAATCCCAATTAAGTATGAAAACATAGGGATTTTCAAAATGTGACAGCTTTTTAAAAAATAGTGGTTGTTAGGGAGCCCCAGACCCAAATCTGTTCCTGCTGTGTGGAAGTCAATGTTATGAAACATGGGCATGTTAAAGGGCTATATGGAAAGAAAATGCTGTTAGTATTTAATAGCAAATGATGACAGTATTTTGTTCTTGCCTACTTTTCCGGAATGGGTCACTGAAGTCTTACTTACATTTTGGTTTTGTATGACTTCCATAAGAAACACTGCAGCCAAACCTGCCCAGGGCAGCAGCTGGAGCTTACAAATATTTATCATTTGCCTTTGCTTCTGTAATAGTACCACATCTTACGTCACAAATGAAATAATTTGTGGTTCAAATCAAAGCTCTATGGATGAGAAAATATTAACTATTATAAATGGTGCTTTGTGTTTTAAAAGTTTGTAGATACACGCTGACATTTATGGAAAAGTTGATGCAGAATAAACACAATTTTTAAGGACATATATGTGGCATCAGAGAAAACTTCGTGCAGCATAACAGTTGGTCTCTTCTATTCTTTATTTAGGTAAAAGTAATGTTTCTAATTTAATCAAATACAAGTTTAGCATGGCCTAAAAAAGTAAATCATTAGAGAAGCTCTCTGGTTGAATGTCTGTAATGAAACATACCTTGAGGAAGAGAAACTCCTAATTGCTCCTAAATAGAATTCTACAGTATGTTGGCAACTAAACGAAATGGCCATGAACAGAGCAAGAAAGGTTAAAACAACAAAAAAGTAAACCATTGTGGTCACTGATGTTAATATCATAATGCATTGTGGTATAACTGGCGCTTTTCTCTGTATGTATCTAGTGCTGCCTCAGTTCTTTTGCAGCTGCATTGCGGACATGCTGGCACACAATTTTTGGTAGACCCTTGATGACTTTTGCTACTATATCACAGTGTCAGCTGCACGACAGCAGCAGTGTTCGGGATCAATATTGTATTATGTCATTTTGTGCTGTGAAGGAGAGCTGTATAAAACTTCTTGAGTTTGCTTCTTTGGAAATGTACAGCTGAAACTAAAAATGGCCTGCACTAGCGGTGGTGTATGAAAATGAAAGGGGTGGATGGGAGAAGTAGGTGTATAGGGAAAAAAAGAGGTTTTAGATTTGGAGATACAAGGTGATAAAAGGTGACTCTACTTTTATGTATTGGGTTATATCGTTGCATTCAGTAATTTAAACAAACTATATATAAGGTGGATGTATCTTTGGATCTACTCAATTTTGGTGCATTTCTCAGGTAGAGTAGGACTGGCCACAGACTGCAGCTTATGCAAGAAACAGGGTAATTATGCCTACCTGCATCAGTTAGTGGATCAGGAACTCTCTTGACAGTATGACTTAGGAACTGCTTGTTTGTTCTACTGGCTTCTTCCTCTTCTAACCTGTTGTTCTGAATAAGGGGAAATGTTAATACCAGAAGTAAATACTCTAGAATGCACATCCTGGAAGATATTGCTGTGCAAGTTTACCCATAACCTAGCTAATGTAATCACAAAGATTCAAAAGCAGAATTAAGGTGGAATGGCAAAGGCATGGAGGTTGATACAGGTACCAAGGTCAAGCCTTCACAAAGCCAGAGGTGTGAAGTTAATGTGTTTCAAGCAGGTACGTGAAACAGGCAGGTGCGTTGGTTCTAGATTATAGAATCCAGAATGGTTTGAGTTGGCAAGGACCTTAAGGTCATCTAGCTTGCACCCTCTGCCTTAAAGTGGTGTTGTAATTGAAGTAGTAAAAGGAAATAAACTGGAAAAACAAAGTAAAAGAATTAGTGAATGCTCATAGTGTGTGGTTGTTCTGAGAGAGTAAGGTTGAGAAAGCAGCTTTAAAAGGAAGATTGTTTGATTTTGGTTTGTTATGGGATTAATACAAATGGTTCCACTGCAAAGGAAAAATACCAACTGTAAAAAGAGGCCAGGAGGAAATTATTCTGCATGTCTTGTCTTGGGAAGAGGAAAGCAAGGATTGAAGTCCTGCAATGCGAAGGGAAAAGTAGCAACAGATGGTGCTGGGAAGACAGCAGACTCTGTGGTTTCACGTCACCTGCAATTAGATGTCTAATGAGATTAATAGCAGTGACAAAAGAATAGATAGAAACTTGAGTGAGAAAAGTGACAGAAAGCTTATGTATGTTAGATGTTTTCAAATCAGCTGGGTCTGATATAATGTAGTTAAGGAGTGGTGAATGAGATGCTGGGGTGATGAATGGCCAGCTTTGAAAAGTCATGGAGGGATGAGGAAGGTCTCAAGAGGGTGGACAGAAGGAAAGAGGAGGAAATGCTTTGAAACTGTAGACCACTTCAGATCAATTTGAAAAATACTGCAACTAATAAACTCTTTGTGAGTGCCCAAGAGACAACGGACAACATGGATTTGTCAAGAGCAAATCGTATCAAACTAATCCGATTTCCTTCTATGAAAGAATGCCAGTCTATTGAGGAGAAGGGTAAATCAGTGCATGTCATGTGTCTTCACTTCAGGAAGGTTTATGATAGTGTCTCACGTAGTATGGAAAATGCCGTTCAGGTGGAACTGATAAGGATAGGTGCAAAACAGGTTTGAAAATTGGACTTGGGAGAGTATTTATCAATACTCTGTCAACAGAACAAAATTGGGAGCATAGAGGTCGTGTAGGTGATCGGTGTGCGCCATCCACCGAATGCGAGGCATCAGTTCTGTGGTGGTGTGAACATGGGAAAACTGAACTGGGTGGTATAAAAATTAACATGGCAATTGCAAGGCAAAGGGGTAAGGTGAAATTTTGTGTCTGATTTTTGAAGCTAAGATATAAGAAACATGTGGACCAAATTAAGGGTATCCAGGGCAGCAAGTGTCAGAACTGTGGAACAGTTCATGTAGGAAACGGCAAGTAGTAAACCACTAATTTCAGGTGTTTTCTCAAAACCCACATTACTTTTGTGAGTTAACTGCTTAACCAGTGTGGAATTCTGCCTCTATAGTACTTCGATATTTAGTAATAAGCTGAAATTAAAGTATTGTCTTTTCCTTCTCTTCTGATGCTTTACTCTTTGTAACAATGAGGATATTGTATAATGACATCAAGTGTAGTTCCTTCTGCCTATTGTAACTGATTGTCAGGACTGGGATTTATATTCCTTTAACCCTAAAGGGTGTGAGGATTGTGATTTTTCAAAACCACTCTGCATGTATACAAATCTTCTATTTGCCTTTACCAAGGAGGGCAAGGGGAGAGAAAAATGAAAAAGAGGGAACCTCCCCCAGTCTTCCTGACACAGTTCAGGCTTCACTGCCCGATTAAGGGCATATTAGTGCTTATGGTGTTAATCAGCATCTTGGGGAAAAATGGTGGATTTGTTCTTTCTGGGAGTTTTATTCAGAAGATGCAGCTCAGTCAAACTGCTAAGAAAATGGTTTTTTTTTAAGAATACATGACTTTTGCTATTCCTCTTGATTAATTGTGCTGCCAGATACTCAAGAGGCATCATTCCACTTAATAAAGGTTTTTAATAGCATTATGAGAGAATTTATTCTTCCTTTAATATGACTGGGTTTTTCCCTAGGGGTAACTGGGTATGGATGGAATTTAAGGGCCAGGTTTTTTTGCTAGGTCAGCCTTCATCAAAGGGTCTAGAATGAGGAGGAACTCAGCCCGTGTTCGGAACAGATGCCAGCCAGTGGTGGAGCTTGGCGAGTCCATCTGACGTGCTTTCCCACTTGTGTGACAGGAACCTTGTGTGTGTCTAAGTGAAGCTGTAATTAATTCTAGCAATTTCCATTACAAAATTATGAATTCTATCAGCCAAACTGCGTTTTTCTGTATGTGCCAAGTGCTACATTTCATAAATATATTAGGACCAAAATGAATATGAATCTATCTGCAGTATAAAGGGTAGAGTAGTAGCAACAGTGATAAAGACAGGGCAGTGTGATGGGTTTGTACCTGAATATTACTATTTGCATAGATAGGATAAAAATGAGTTCAGTAAGAACTTGTTTTGAGAAGAGCACGGTACTTACATTACAATTACTGAGTAATTTGTGTCTGGGCTTTTGCTTCCTCATGTGCAAATGCTATCAGTTACGCAGGATTAAGTGGTGACCTAAGGATTATAGTTCATGCTCTGCATCTGGGCTAAGTTATGGACATTTATTTCCTGTCTTATTTTCGTCCAAATTACAGCCAGTACCTTTAGCTTAAAACACTGTTGCCCAGAACTGTGTCTTAGACATTTCAGGTATTTCTTTTTTTACACTAGTTGCATTCTATGTTTAAAGTAAAGTCTGTAGAAGATGTAGACAGAGATTGTTGTTTTCATTTTGCCAGCTTATTCAAAGAAAGGGCTGTTGCAGAGGATTGTGCATGTTAACAAAAGAAAGAGTCTGATTTTAAGGGCTGCAAATCAATCTGTAGGATGGGATTTGAATCACTGTCAGTGGAAGGAAAGTGTGTTTATAATAACTAAAATCCCACATGTTTATAATTGACAAAATTAGAGGCTATATGCACAATTTCCCTGTAGAGAAGGAAGATAATGATTTTGAAACCTTGTTTGTTAGGGCTTTTTAATATCTTTTCATTAAAAACGAAAAGGAAATCTGGTATTTGCAGTGGTCTATACTCTTACTCATGTGGGAACTTCAGATAAAATAATGGCTTCCTTTACGTGATTGTACATCATTAGAAATCATCATGCTGCGTTCTGTTTCACAAAGGCTGCTTTGGAGATCCTGACTTTTTGTCAGGATCTATTTGGATAGCTTCTTGATTTATCTCCCCAAAATTAAGCAGGTGTTGCTGGAAGCACTTTATTATTTTGCCAGGAATAGATATTCTCCATGTAATTTTCTGTTGACTTCCATGCTTTTGCCGTAAGTTTCCAAATCTAATCTAAGCATGGTTTTCTCAATATTTGGAATAGGAAACCCAATGTTTTCTAAAAAGCAGACACTTGATAACTATTGTATTTTTATACAGTCTAAAGAGATCTACCTTGACTCCTGCTGCTCAGTCCTAGGAAAACTGTAATTTCCTAGACTTCTGTATACTGCTGCTGAGAACACTAGAGGAAATCATGCTATCCTGTTGCCAAAACAGTGGTTACAGGATTTAGTATGAAGTGACCTCTCTGTAGTCAGCATGCGAGAGCCAGACCAGTAATAGGTAGCACAGAGGCAATGAAATAAAGAATTTCTTATATTTTTTAAGATTCTTCTGCAACAGTCAGCTTCAGTAGAAGTTGATTCAGAAGGAACCACAAACATTTCAATTTACTCCCTCTAAATGGTGGGTTTGGTAATAAAAAGTGAATTTTAATGACCAGGGAAAGCTCATTTGAAACAAAGAAAGCCGTCTGTTGGTTTTATTTTGATTGACAAGCGTGCCAGGGATAAACTCTTGGCTGACACTAGAACATGCCACATCAGAGCAGTCTACAATGTCCCCAAAGTCAGCTGAAAACGTTAAATAACATAGAGCATCAGGATCTTGGAACAGTTTGAGCGACAGGAAACAAACTGTTTTTTGTTTTTCATTTGGTTTGTTTGTAGGTACAAAAAGGAATCTGGTGAGTGTTTACATCTTCCCATGACATTTTGCACTAATACTGTTGCAAACAGACTACAGAGTAGAATATTAAATAAATACCACAAAAGGAACTCCTGGTTTTCAGTTTCCCCTGGTGCTGAATGACAGTAATCCTCTTGGACAAAGGAGGGTTATTGCCATTAGTTAATCCTGTTACGTAGTTCCCTCAGCAGCCCCATAGCACACGCTGATAAAGACTGGGAAAATCTAAAATGTCAAACTAAGAGGCCACTGATTATCTGGACTATAAGGCCATAGTAGAAGCAACCCAGAGCTGGATATCTGCATCAGCAGAATATTTATCTCCCGGATCTAAGCTGAAATGATGTGTCTAGGCTGAAAGGTGCACACTGTCAGTAGCATTCCCTTTCGGCTGCTGTTTGCCCAATAAAGTGGTGATTTCAGTCACCTTCTAAATGTGCATTATCAGCGTGAACGTAGGTAGGCAACAACATGCAGGGGTTAAACCTGTCTAGATCATCTTTCATGTGCTAAACCCTGCAAGGGCACGTAAAGTCAAATCTGTAATGTGCAAAAATTATAGGTAAACTGTTGGTGTTACAAAATAGTTTTGGAGACTGTGCACGTCTGAAGTTTTTATTAAGTCCTCCCATTAATACTAAAAGTGTGTGTAAGTCATGGATCAGGAGATGGTTAAAAAAAGGAAAGAAAGACACCCATGGACAGTTACATTGTCAAAGGTGGGGCTTGAGCTGAAACCCTTAATGCATCTTTAGTTAATGTAAAATCTGTAAGAGGAGAATTTGTGTGTGTTAGGGTGGAAAGTCTGTTTCAGGAAGTAGAACCTTGGCTTTCACTCCTGCCTTCAGTTAACAGCTAAGACTTTGGAGTCAAATGACTAATTAGTATTAATCATCTTTGTTACTATAATAAGAAGAGACAGTTGCTTTCTCGATCTAATACTGTCTGCTGCTGCAAAAGTGTTTTCTGATAAAGTCACTTCATGTGAGGGTGGTGCAAAGCATATTCACCATGTCTGTTACCTGGATATAGATGTTTCAATTCCATCCTGTGAGGCTGAGGATGCTCCTCAACTTCCATTGTGACTTTGATCATCATCAATATTTGAGTGATTTGTGTCCTTTCCCGTTTCTTGCACACAGGACAGTTTTTAAATGTGCAGATATTAGTGAAACTCGAGCAAAGCAGCTGAGAGTATCTTGTCATGGCAGGAGACTGATTTGTCTTTGTCAGTGTATTTCAGTGCTTTTCAGTAAGAGAATACAGTGGGGAGGTTGCAGGACAACTAATACTGGGTGCTTATGGTATCTTTTCATATGCATATCCATCATTTGTTCTGTGGTAGCTAGTACTGTTTTAACTCATTTTCAGTAACCACAAGTTCTGCTGCAGCATATAATTTAATATCTAACATAGAAAGCAAGCATTAGTATATGACCTAAAGTTTAAAATGTATTTAATTCTGTCAGTAAGTTATTGTTAGGATATTTGAAAATACTTGGAATAGTCATTTCAAGATGGAGTGTGTCTTCAGACCTCCAGTGTTCGGCAGTTAGCGTCTCTTTGGGTTATCCAGTAGGAATGGTTTCTCTGTGGTAGTCTGGGGTTTTTATTTCGGAAGCGCACATAACGTGTGGTACAGGAGAGCAGTCCTGTTTTAGCTCTCCAGTTTGTCAAATCACAAACTGTTTTTTTTCATAGTGTAGGAATTACTTTAATTACTCTGCTTTTCTTTAAATAAGCCTATGCTGGAAGCCCGCAGCTCACAGTGCTGCAGCTTGGAGCATGGCTAGCCATTTATTTCTAGTCATAGCAATTGAAATCCAATATTTATTCATTTACCACTCAGTAATATATTTGACAGATGTGTTGAATAACTGAGTAAATTGCTGCCTTTAAACTCTTAGCCCTGTTTTTTGAGTTCACAGTTTCTAGACACACTGGTGGTAATAGAGTAGTTACAATATCTACAAATTAGCGTTGCTGAGATGCCACTAAATACTGTGATTATGGCTGCAGAGTGGACTCCTTTTTATTTATTCATTTATTTTTAAATTGCTGATCCAGACTTACCCTGAATGAGCTATTACTGAGAATAAAGTCAGTTCAGCAAATGATATCGAAATCTGATCCATAATGTTCCCTTTACCAGGAGCAGTTGTTTTGGGTCTTTGGAACCCTCCAGCGGTTGTAGTTAGGATTGGTGTGAGTAGGAATGGCACAACTAGTTCTCTGTGTAACACTTGAACAGATACTGTGCATGTATCTGTTTCTTTCTAAAAAACTAATGCATGCAGCCCAAATATCACAGAGTCTTTTCCTGTGAAGACTGCAGAGATGAACTCAGGGTCCTTGTGATAGACAACAGCAGGATGGATGCAACCTGCAAATACAGCTGCTCACCTGGTGTCAAGGGGGCATGCAGTGTGGTTAATGGAGGATGGAATGGACTGAAGAAATAGGGTAATGGAGGACACTGGATTGCATGAGGTCAGCCCTGTGATGCTAGTTGAAGAATGCAATTTTATCTTTTTATCGTGAGACAGATGTTAAGGATAGCTGTATGAAAGGTCTCTGGGCTGCAGGCAGTAAGATCATAGCTATAATATAGAGTAAGTGCACTCTTGGGTGTCTAGCTAGAGGTAACGTTATGCTATGTATTTTGTATTTATGTTATTGATATAGAACTTGTAAGGTGGAGGAAAACAGTATACAAGAATACTTTCAAAGTAACTGTCTTATATTTGTGTAAACTGTTCTCACAGATTAGTGGGAGATTAATTTGCCAGGGCTCATAGCATTGCGCATCTACATCTGTTTTCTTCTGGTCACTGATACTCTGTAGGAAATCAGTATAATTTCATAATTCTGTTTCTTGTGAAGAAACTTCCATTCCTGAAATAACACTTAGTTTCCGTGAATTACTTGCCTAAACAGTGGATTTATCCACTGTTTGTTGAACTTCTGTGTGAGACTTTTGGGATGGGTAAGTACATGAAGATGACAGGAGCTCTTGTAGAGGGGAGATGCAAAACTTGACCCACAGTTGTGATGAGTCTTGTCATTAGGTGCCAGACTCTTAAGTACAGTAGTCTTTTAGGAATAAAAATTGAATGGTCTTTAAGAGAGGTTGAAGGATTCACAATCTCTTTATTTCCTCTGAAAGTGTTAATTAATCACTTCTAGGTTTTCCATACTAAATGGAGAAGGCTGGTTTCCTTGCTGGTGGTTTGTCGCAAGTGGAACTGCTGCAGGGTAGCTGCCGTAGCTGCCTTTGCAGATAACTGAAAGATGTAACAAATAGTTGCTTTTGTGACCAGATCATTCAGTGGTGGAAAACTGATGAGAAGTGTTTTCAAACTTTGCTTCTTCTCAGGGACCTCGGTGTGATTGAGGCTGTGCCAAACAGTGAGACCATTGTGAACTGCTCTCAGATATTCATTTGACATCAGTAAAGTCTGAAAATCTAAATACATCTTAATGAGCGTGCTGTAGGCCACATTTATCTGAAGAAGGGCTTTTATTGAAAGTGTTACTTGTCTGCATTCCCTGTTCTGAGATAGGGAATCTGGGAATATCAGCTTACTTTAAAAAAGATCTTAATCTCAAGTAGGGGTTTGTTTTGATTGGTTTGTTTTTAATCTGGAGGCCATTTTTGCTTGAATAATGTGAATAATGTCATTAATGGCTTCTGCCAGGCATTAGTAGAGACGAACAGAGTGCACAAAATGTAGGAGTGAGGTTCCCTTTCACTCCAGGAGTGCTGCAGGTGATCTGTTCTCCCTGTGTTTTGTAGAAGCACAAGAGATGCAAATAAGTGAGTGCTGATGAAAGAGTACATTTTATTTTCTCACTTCATCTCCTGCCAGAAAAGCTTAATGGTATTTTAGAGCTGATATTACACCTCAGAAAAGGGGTAATGCATCTTTAAAAGCTAAACTACATCTTCTTTACTTTTATCAAATTCTCTATAAATCTTTCATGACAGTTTATTTAACAAAGTGTCATTGAAACTGTATAGATGATTGATGTGACCCATGTAAGATCAACATGAAATGTTTGTAAATGTCAGCAAAATGTGACCATCTAGAAGCAAGTAAGGATGGTGTTGCTGTGGAAGTGAAAAACAAACAGAAAATGTTTATCTTATTCTTTCCTTTCTGGGATGAAATTACAAATTCATAGAAGTAGCATTATGTGATTTTTCTTGGACATGATGCCATGAAGGGGGAAGGAAGATCAAAATTCGTCTTGACATAACCGTGCTTTCACTGTGCGCTTCTTTTACAGTGGGTAATAGTTTCTCACCTATTAAAAGAAAGAGTCCAATTTCACTTCTCAGAAGAATAACATGAATTTGGATATGAAAGTGATAGAATATTGCTGAGAGCCTGAATAAACTAGCTCTATCCAAGCAGCTCCTGTCATCAGAAAAGCTGGAAACTTCAACTTACCTCATCTCTGAAGCATGCTAGTCATAAAAACCAAATCTAATGGTACCTGTGCGTTGTCACCAGAAGTATCTTTAAAAAGTGGACCTGTTAACTCCGTATCAATGCCATGCTTCTGATTTTTGTGCCATTAACGTCAAAGTACTTAGGTTACTATGTATTTTTAAATAGTAAAATACATGTAAAAATACAGAGGTTCTACTGGAATCCTTCTGAGAAACTAATTTTTGGGGTGACCTTCTTTATCTCCTTTGTTCCTGACTTACCTGTTTCCAGGATCCATGGAATCAAGGAAACCAGTGACCTTTGGGGCTCTTTAGAGCCCTTTGAATTCCCTGGGGCCTTATGTGATAGCTCATGGGGTTCAACAGCCTTTAATGGTTCACCCTTTATCTTGCACAAAATTGCAACAAATAGTATCATACGCACAGCAGTTTATAGTTCTTTGTAGGCTTGGTGGATATTTAGACCCAGATAATATTCTGAGCCCTTAGGATATTTGCAAGGAGAAATCAATCGCCTTTTATTTTGCTCCTGAGATAAAATCTGGAGAGATGTTGCGGAATATCCTTTAATGAGTCACACACGCTTCTGCGTGAGCCAGTGGGCTTTAGTTCCTGAACTGTTCTACCTCTTTGGGCAGAGGTGGTGCCAAGGTCCTGGGCCATTGGCAGGGCCTGGTTGGAGGCAGTGGAATATCTGCAGCCGTGCCCCAGTTGCTTCTGGCTGTGCCCTGCACCACTGGACCCTTTGCCTCACTCCAGAACTCTACGTACTGAGCTTCCTTGGGGGCAGCACTGTCACTGCTTTTCAGTGTTGATGTCTTGCGAAACAGTTTTGGAGCTCTGCCATCAGATTTGCAGCAGATGTCCAGGTCTATACATACTTTATGGCAGGTATGATCAGCCACCAGAGTTTGAAGGGGGGGAAGGAGAGAATTGGGATATCACCAATTAATTGTCTCTCTCTCTGTGTGTGTGTGTGTGTGTGTGTGCATGTTGTTCCTGGTTTGCTTTTTGCCCCAGTTCAGTGCAAATCACCTAAAGTCTCACAACACAGAACGGGGTCTCCCTGTTCATTCATAACCAACCAAACCAGGTGTAATCCTTGTGAGCAGTGCTGCTCAGTGTGCTCCAAGGAAGTTCATGAGAGCTGGAGATGAAAACACTTTCGGTCAAGAGCCAAAAAGAGTCTAAGCCCAAGCCTGATGGCTTTTATAGTGTTGCAGAGCTTGCCAGTTTGCCAAGACCTTCCCACAGTAACCAAAGGCAGGGTACGAGAGCTCACAAACATACTGTTAAAGTAAAAAGAACATGAGGGTGAAAATAAAATCCATTCTGCTCTGTGCTTGGACAAAAGCCTTTGCAAATTATTGTAATGAGGTGGTAGGATACTATGGTGATAAAAATCTTGTAAATCAGATGTTTGTATTGCTTTTACATTAAAGTAGAATGACATCAAAAGAAGATGATGGAAAAAAATTATCTCAAATGAGAGACAAAATTGAAACAGAAGGAGAGGAGAAAAATCAGATCCTGTATGCTAATGCATTTTCCAGTGCAGAGGCTAAACTAAGCTGTAGCACAGAAGCTGTAGTGAAAGTAGCCAGTATTTGCTGTGGTCCAGCCATTCCTGTCTTTATTTATGTTTTAATTCCCTGTGAGACATTTTGCATTTCCAGAGCAAATATATAGTACATATATCACATATTATGTGATATAGGCGTTTAAATTAATATATTTGAGGTACAATATGAGCTATTCGCAGTGCACTACAACAGGCCTTATTACATGTCGTTATGTGGTAAATGGAGGATCTTTAGCATTTCTTTAGTAGCAAGACCATGTACTCTTATGAAAAGTACCACTAACATCAGAAGCTCACGTATCAAGTAGTCTTTTCTGGATAACAGGAAGCACTCAGGTTGTAGCAGCATCTCAAATGACCACAGTGCCCAGTTCTGTAAAGTATTGCTTCAGATGCCTTGACATGATCATAAAAGATACTCAGGTGGTTTTGGAGGAAGTTTTAGTTCTGCATGAAGGTGTGTGTCTGTGTCTGCATAAACTCTGATTTCAGTTGAAGGTTTCTTAAGTTTGGGTAAGCATGTTAAGTGGCAAATAAATGGTTAGTAAGCTGTAAGAAAAGTACTGTACCTTGGTTATTGGTAAATGGTCTTCATTTCAAACTAACCTACATTTGTGAGATCTTTCAGTCATAATTAAATTATAAGCTAGCATATGGTTATCATAAGAAAATACAGTAAGTAGCTGGAAGTTAAAAAGAGATGTTGTGAGTTCATGCTAGTATTATTAACTGGCCGCTAGCAATAAAGAAGGCAGAAAGAAGGCAATAATCAAAGTAGAAAGGATTATGTAACAAGTAATGTATAGGTAAATACAGCTTGCATATTCTGTAGGAAGTTTGAATGGGTCCATCAAAGGAGCCTTGGTGTTGCACAGTTGGTTGTAATTATTCAGCTCCCTCACTTCTCTGCCGCTCCACCCCGTGCCACTCTGCCGGATGAACGCCTCCTTGTGCGCCAGTTGGATCCCTGCATCTCACTTCCACAGTGAGAGTATGGTTGTTTCTTATAACCATGGTAATGAATATGCAAATATCATTAAATTAATCGGCAGTCACAGTTTTCTGTGCTCTCACAGCACAGAGAATTCTGAGCTGTTATTAGAAAGCCAAAGAAACTGAGGCCTGTAGGCAGTCAGTATAAAATTGTACTTTTTTCCATTCATTCCTTGGTCCTGCCTTTCCCGAGTACAAGTACTGCACGTGCTCCTGATGTTTTTCTGTGAACTCCAGGAATCTCTCTTACAAATTCACTGTTGCCATGAGTTCAAATAAAAATACCAAACCAACCCCTCCATGTATTCCAACAGCAGGAGCTTCACTTGTCTGCAGAAAAGGAAATGATGGAAGCAGAAACAGAAAACGAAAAGCATTTTCTGTTTTCGTGTTCCTTCAGTATAGGGATAGTCCTGCTTGCTTCCAAGGCTCCTTGTACTTTAAAGTATCGGTATAGAGGTTTAAGGAAGTTTTTATGTACAGATATGTATACACACAGACACACATATGGTAATAGTAGGTGCCTCAAGGTTTTTCATTTTTCTGCTAAAGCCTGCAGCCAAAACAAGGTTATTGTTATTGTGACAATGACAGCCATTACCAGGAAAGCTCTGATGTTTCTGCTGCAGCGTGCAGTTGCAGTGTGTCAGACTAACATAGGTCAGAAAGGTGCATAATTAGAAATGAGGAAAGGGCTAGCAAGGCGATATAGCATCCATGTGTTTGGGTGCATTGAAAAATTCATAATCATATTTAGATGTGGCCTTTCATAAGCATTTGCTGCCCTGCTTGCCTCCAGTGTGTGGTGTAGGCATTTTGTCCGTTCTAGAGTAGTTTGGGGAACAGATAAAGCATACTACAGACTGCTGGAACACTCTTATTTTTTAGCGTTGACCATATATATGTATTTCTACTACTTACGATGCAGATAAATGGTGGGAATTCTTTAGCATGGATGTGTGCCTAGTCCTGAAAGCTTAACCTTTCTTTAAGGGAAAAAGGGAATTTGAGCTCTGAAATCCCACCTGAGCAGTGGCTTCTATTTCACTTAGTTTCTGTTAATTATATGGAACAGGTACTCAGTAACCTTTTGAAGATAATAAAGATTAATTTCTTCAGGCTTCTCAGCTAAAGGAATAAGTAAAACAAAGGGACAGTTGTGAAGGAGTGATGTGTAGTTCTACTGTGTCTTGTGATTATGTTCTACATTACATTCTTTGCATACACTAAGCATTTAAAATGTAGAAATTGTTTTAAAAATGACTGTATAGTGTTTTTCCTCAGCAGAAAGGGCTGATGGATTGAACTGGCAACCAGCCAGTTCAAAATCTCAGTGGAAATCTATAGCCGGCGTAGACTTTAGTCTTTAATTGAAAAATGAAAATTAAAATGTAAAACATAAAATGTAATTTCTTCGAATGCAGAGAAAATGGAAATACCTACAAATGTACTTCTGGTCACGGTTATACAGGTAAAATGACATGTTTCTGCAAATTATTATTGTTGATGTAAAAGGCGCACATAATTCAGTGGCAAGGAGTTCAGAGATCTCAGTTTGGAGACTTACTGTGAAGGGTACCCTTGGGGTTTGACCATTAGTTGCATTTTTTTTTTCCTGAAAGAGAGACGTTGAAGGTGAAAACCAGCAAAGCCGAAGGTGTTCATGACAGAAGCTCCAGGATGATGTACTTCAGGAACCAGAGGAGCTGTCTTCTGCTTGGAAGTTATGGCTTGAACCATCTGTCTGTTTGAACTATCAGAAGGAAACTGTAGATGTGGTTTAACATTATTTAAATTTTAAAAACTTTGGTTTAATGTTTATACAGTAAAAACCCAAGGTGCATTAACGTATGGAAAGCCATTAATTTAGAACAGTTTTCATTTTCTGTTTCGAAGCCAGATGTTTGTAGGTGTCACCTTCCAATCTAATGAGTGCTTAAATGACTTTCTCCCCCTCTTTTAACAGTGCACAACTTCGTGTGCAGAAAAACTCAATTCCCAGAGGCCTGCGACACATGGATGTGTTTGATGAATGAGAAATAGTTGGTGCCGTTTGCTCATAATACAACTTCTTGCAAGAATTTCGGACAAACGGGCATCGTTAAGCTAATAGGGTGGTACTGATTATAAGCAGTTGGCTATTTAGTGACTGTATAGGACACTTGTTAGAGTTAGTGAACAAATACTGCGTTTCCCATAAATCTGTTATTTTTGGTTAGGAAAAAGGGAAGATGTACATATTTTGGAAAAAATGGAAGAAGATGGGATGAATCTATTCTGTAGTGACAGTCAGTGCTGCTGGTGAACGTGCATGGAACAGGGTGCTCAGGGGGATGTGGGTCAGAGCTGGAGATGTTCAGCAGGCAGCAGGACCAAGCTCCCTGCTGAGCTCAGGGGTCATTTGAAAGGCTGCTGCCTGCTGAGGCAAAGTGAAGGATGCTGGGCACTGACCTTTCTTCCTGGTTTTCATCTTTAACATAATTTGAGAGACACAATATTTTAGGGCTTTTTCCCTGTTAAGTTATATGCAGGATTCACAAAGTTCTGTTACTTTGGGCAAGATACATGGAACTATCTGCCAACTTCCCTTGCACATGCAGGTACAAAGCAAGTGGATACCAGCTTTTTACACGATGTCAGACTTTAATTAAAGTAACCTAATTATTTATTAGCTACTGTGGGGCAGATGTTCTTGAGATTTTGCAATGTATTGTATGACAGCAGGATAGGGAGTCTTTCAGGACTGTCAATATTATTAATTCAATTAATGCATAAAGTCATGTAGCTTTTAATGCTCTTTTTGCCTCTAGTGTGTTTGTAGCCTCTGTATATTGATAATCTCACAGATTCATTTTAGAGTATGTTTTGTCTTCTTGCATGCAGTGTACTTAATTACATTTTAATAGTTGCATAAGTAAATAATACCAGCTTGTTAGAAAAGTATTTTTCCATTCCGAAGTGTTTCATTTTTCTACTAAGCTCAGCAGTTCTGTAAGCCATGGAGCTGGATATGGGTATCGCATGGAAGATGAAGCTTTCTGGAGGGATGGGGGGGGATGTGGTTGTGCACAGCGCGAGTGACTGTGCCGCTCGGGTGTTGTGACAAGTCATCACATAACAAGAGTGGGTAAATGCCCCGCCCAGAGGGAAATGCCATTATTATATATTGTGTTTATAAAACACCATCACAGGAAAAGTGTCAGTCAATCAAAGGAGTGACGTAGCCTCCTGAAAGGAACAGCTTGGTGAAGGTGCATCGTGGTGGGTGCTGAAAGCATCTGAGAAGGCGATGGGAGGCAGCCGTGTAGTGAGGGGCCTCCAGACCTCCCAGTGTGTCACAAGAGGGAGATTTCATGATTTTGTGCTTATTTGAACTGGTTTCTTTAAAGCCATTTGTTGTACTGTGTATAGCATTCCGTATGTTTTATCCCAGACTATTGTGCTGATGCTATAGTAATCTTTAATTTTTTTTTTGCCCTGACATATATTTACAATCTTGAAGTGCTGACTGATGTTAAAACAATTACTTTCCCTTCCCACCCCACAATTTCTCTAAAATGCAAGTTAAAATAGAATCACCAAAAGATGGAAAGTTAGATCAGGGCTGTTGAAAAGTGTGAACTTGAAAATCTCTTTCCCAGTCAGTTGTGTCAGGGTTGCTTTCTTGTGATTTTAACAATCCCAGTGATTCTTCACTTGTCAAAAGATCTCCTGGAAAGGCAGGAACTGGCTTCCAATATGGAAAATAAGCACATTAACACCCCAGAGTAATAAAACCAAAGCGTCTAAGTTTATGAAAAAGGATGTAACTGCATTTTGTTTTTCTTGTCTGGGTCACTTCTGAAGCAGACGAATGGCTCAATATATAGGGCATGTGGAATTATGAAGAGGGATATCTTTGCATTGTAAAAGTGAATTTAATGCTTGTGAGGAATGCTGGGAGCATGGTGAAGTATTCTGTTATAAAAGGACAATTAGTAAATGGACAGCATCATGTTTCACAATTGCCTCAGTATGCCTTCACTTCAGCTGAGGGGTTTCAGATGTGTGATAAAACTAAGCCACTGCTCATCGATTAGAGTCATCGACAAGTTGGTGCTAACATCTACTGTGGTATTCATCTTCTGCTCCATTCACTCATTTTATGCAGACTTACTTAAAAAATATTTAAGATACTAACAAATTGTTATGCATTTAGGTTTTTTGCAATTGCTTTAATAGCAGCTAACAGCTAAATAGAAACACTGTTAAAAGTAATTTTTTAAAGCATTTAATGGAAGAACATAAATGTTAGGTTATGTTTAACAACACAAAAAGAATACAATAAATGGAGCAAAACCTCAGTGACTGTAAGAGGAGCAGTGGCTTGGTAACAAGTGGTTGTTGCATTAGCCTTTCACCTTTTGAGATTTGAATTTAAGACCCTGTTGAGGCTGCAGTTAATGAAGCTGAATGGTTTCATGCATTTTACTTGGTGCAATTATCAGTGATGGCTTTGAAAGGTCTCAGTCTGGGCTCGCAGATGGTTTGCAGGTCAGTGCTTAGTTGCCAGAGCTGTGTGAGAACCTTACAAAGCACCTTCTTGTGGCACTTTTGTGCATTCTTAGCTGGAGATGGTAACGATGCTTTTAAAACAAAATGTTCCACACACAGATATAAGCCATACTTGCTTATCTAAGAATGTTTTTTAAAGCTATAGAAAATTACTGGGAAAATGCCCTTATGTTATTATTTTCAAACATATATAAACTTGGAAAATGCTTTTGAACACTTAAAGGGTGTACTTTATTCTAACTTAGTGTGCCTCTTAATGTTACAAGGAAAGTCTTGAAAACAATGAAGGAGCCAGAGGAGCCATTATTACTTACTATTAAACAATCATCAGAAGCCATCCCTGGCACTTTGGGTTGTAGTTCAGAAGTGGACTTGGCACTGCTGGGGTGTTGGACTCAGAGGTCTCTTACAACCTAAATGATTCTATGATTGTATCTGAGAGAGGGGCTCAGTTTCCTCCAGCAGAATTGGGTGACTTAGTGGGTGTTCTGTGAAACCTCCTTTCATGATTATGAGGAATATTGACTCTGATCTGATTGCTTGAAGACCTCCCAAAATGTTCATCTTTAGGTGACAGATTGAGCTGAAAAGAATCCATCACGTTCAAGTCAGGTATCTGTACGCGTGCTTGGAGCAGTGTGGCGCGGAAGATACCAGCCATATGGAAGTGGCTTTCTCCAAGGTACCGGCAGGCACAGTTGTTGCGTCTCAGCGCGCCTGTTGGCAGCCCCGCTCCCAGAGAAAGAAGGCATTGCTTTCAAACATGAGTAATTGATGAATTGTATGTAATATGCAAATGTGAATGCATAAATCTCCTGAATGACAGCTTAATTTATGTGAGCCTTTAAGAATGTGGGATTAGATTTTAATTAAGTATCTTCAAAGGCACACTGACTTTACTCAGTTTTGTGGCTGCTTTCTCTCTGAGAGTTTAGGAGGGCACCCAATCCTAATTTTAAAGGTATTATTTATTGTTTTTCTAATGAATTGCCATTGAACAAAGCTTTATATGTTGATGCATATATTTTAGGGCCTATATCAGATAAATCGCGTGACAATAATCAAAGTGCCATGAAACTTGTTTGAATTGAAGTAATGCAACTAGTTTCCTTTTTTGTGTATGTTTAAGAAGTCCAAGTTTTCCTGAATGCTTAAAGTGAGTACGTCCAAATTAAAGCTAGTAAAGCTGTTTAATATTTATATTCAGGAAGGACCTCAAACTTCTAAACCCAAGTATATTATTTTCATTTTAATGGTTTCTGTTGCTTTAATTGTTACCCCAAAGAGGATGAATTGATTGTTCTTATTAGGGCAGTTAGAGGTTAAGCCCAGCATGGCTGCTCTGCCAGTTTATAGCAGTGGCAGGAGGTTAGCTACATGCATAGAGCACCTAGGCAGTAGAGTATGAGAAGTGGATGCCTGTTCTCCTTGATCATGGAAGGGATGGTGTGGATTATCCTGCCCTGGAAGCAGCAAATGACTTCAGCAGTTGCTGAAGTTGAAGACAGCAGAAGCAGTTCATCTGGAGTCAGCAGAACCAAGGGTAGTACTCATTAGTGCATCTTCAGCTATTTTGCTGGACCAGGATTATCAGCCTCGAAGAAACAAAACCAATATGATGGGAAGAATGTGTAAGAAGACAAGAGCTTTTTGCATTGAATAGAATTATGTGCTGCAGTCACAGTTAGGCCTGGATAGTGCCATAGTGTTTAAATTAATTCAAGAAGAGGCAGTTAAGCTAAGCAGAATAACTACTTTCTCTAGCTTGATCAGTTGTCTCAAATGATACGGGGGGAGGGGAGGAAGAAAAAAAGGTGTGTTATCCCTTCATAAAGACTTCATTTAAACAGGGAAAGCTGTGTTGAATAACAAATGTCAGCATAAATTTGTAGAACAGAAGAAAATTAGGTATATCTGACTGACACTTTGCTAAGCAGTTATAAAATGTTTTGTTTTTCATGGCACCCTGATACATTTCAGGTTTAAACATGATCACTAAAAATGCTGTTGATAACATTGTGCTAGTAAGGCCTGATAGCACTGCAGGGGGCAGGGTGTGACAGGAAGGTTCCTGCTGTGTGCCACGCATGGGCAATACATCCTTCACATGCAGGGCATGAAATTACAGTTGATCACAGCAGAGAAATTTCTTGAGCTCTTTTATGATTTTCAGATTCAAACAAAGCTTGATTATATCTTATCTGGAAACACAAAAAATATATATATAAAGTAGGTATTAATTTTTAGTGTAGTTTACCCATGATGTTGAACATATTTAGTAAGCCTGGTATCCCTTATGTACTCATCTAGATGGACCTATGTAAGCAAGTGCAGAGGAGAGCCACAAAGAGGGCTGTAGCACCTCTGCTATTGAGACATGCTGAGAGAGCTGGCATTGTTCAGCTGGAGAAGAGAAGGCTCCAGAAGACATTAGAGCAGCTTCCAGGGCTTAAAGACACTGACAAGACAGCTGGAGAGGGGCTTTTGACAAGGGCCTGTAGGGACAGGACAAGGAGGAATGGCTTTAGACTGACAGAGGGGAGAATGAGACTAGATAGAAGGAAGAAATTTTTTACAGTGAGAGTGGTGAGGCTCTGGCACAGGTTGTCCGGAGAAGCTGTTGGCAAGATCCCTGGAAATGTTCAAGGCCAGGCTGGATGGGGATCAACCTGATCTAGTTGATAAACCTGCTCGTTGCAGGGGGTGGTTGGACTGTATGTCCTTTAAAGGTCTCTCTCAACTGTGATTCTGTGATGATGATAGGGACAGCAGGATTTGCTCTACAGCAGAAAGGATATGCTTTCTGGAGCGTGTGATCACACCCTACTTGTAACTGACTTGAAAATATCTCATTATTACAAAGTTTAAACTTGAGTAATTTTACATCATTTTTATGCTATGCAGAATCACTGTTACTATCAGTTAACATACTTCAGAGAGGCGATGCAATATGAACTGAAGTCCATTTCACTTCTTTAGGAAAGCATGTTTTAAGAAATGAAGATGAGAGAAAGATTTCCAGGCTTCCTGTTTTTTCTTTTATTTTTTCCTGGGAAAAGTCTATATCCATTGACAATAAAAATCAATGAGTAAATAAACACCATGAGAACATGCTTACCGAGCACCAAACTTTGAGATTCCATGAAAAAAAAATAATTGAGCTTGTAATGAATTACTGGAAAAAAAGAGCTCTTGTACATTTTCCTTTAGGATTACAGCAGTGCAACCTAAGCAGAATTTCATCCCAGACAGATTTTATGTGATTTGAAAATACATGCCTTCTGTTCTGTTTGAAAAAGAATCAGGTTATGTACTTTTCACTTCTTTTAATGTCAATTAGTCATGGTAGAATAATGCTTTAGAATAACTGTGTTCTTTTAAGTATCACTGGAAAATAACCTTTTCAGTTAGCTAAGGAATTTATTCTGTCGTTAATATTTGCTTAAGGAACAGCTGTACAATTAAAGCTAAGGAGCAGCAGTGAGCAGTACTGAAGGAGAAAAGTGAAAGTGGTTTAGCATCACTAGTTCTCAGAAGGAAAACCAAGTTTGTTATGCACCATTACAAAATGATGTGTCTGGTGCCAATCTCTATACTAGACATATGTTAAATCTAAAATACCTCTTCGGGTATTCTGAAACAATAGCCAGACATGTGAAGTGGTGAAATCTCTGTAACTGCTGTTTTTCAGAAGTGTGTAATCAGGGCAGTGAAACCTTGAACCTGTTCTTTTCACTTTCCCAACTCTGCCCTGCAGGTGCCCTGCAGGTGCCCTGCAGGGATTTGGGGTATTCTGTGCCTTTATACCACTTCTGATTTAAAAATGATCATTGCTGACGTCTACAGTGCCATTAGACCAGTGAAAAAAGTTATGCGGTTTTTTGCTGGCCGATGCCAAGATCTGCTTAGATGTGTTGCTTTATTTTGAACATTCTTTTCACATCTGCTACTTACCACGTACAGTAATGTAAAACTTGATCTTTCATTTTAAATCAGCTCATTCTTATGACTTAATAATTTTGACTGCTGTGTTTTCAATTCCCTCTAGCTTGGTAATATCTTTCTCGTTAATTAGGTTGCTTAGAAATGCACGTGCAGTTCCAGGTAGAGCCCTACAGGAGCAGATGAGTTCAGGCAATTTCTTCCTTTTCTGACATGATGTTTCTAGGCAAGGAGTCAAGCAAAAAGTTGGGTATTTTCCTTATTTGATCACATCTGTCTATCTGCAAACTTTTATAACAGCTAAACATCTCAGCATATTAACAATTATAGATGTTGCCCCTCTTTGAGAGCTACATTTTCATTAGTTTTCACTCTTCATTAATTTTGCTTAAAAAGAAGTAGGTTTCGAGCTGCTTTTATTCATTCAGATCTCACAGAAGGTTTCTGTGATGTTTCCCATTTCCTGTCAATGCCATGTCTTCTGTAAGGTTTTGTTTAAACTTTTCCACTTTCCTTTTAGAATGTTTATGAAGATACTAGGTCAAGTTAGAGCCAAATCAATTTATTGCTGAATCTTCAAGGTAGCTCCTCTTCATAGCATCATTTGCTCTGCTGCAGTCTGTGAGTGCTCACATCCATACTGATCTTTTATTACACAAATGCACTCTGAGGGTTGATTTTTTCCTTTTTTTAAATTACAGTCTATATATATTACATCTTCTTTTCCCCCCATATATAAATTAATTCTGCAAGTCTCTTCCTAGAATGATTTTGTGCCGCCTAATGGCAAAGCAACTGTGTGCTGTCATCAGCCTGAGATCATTCTCTTTAGAGTTGTTTAACTATTTATCAGAAGCAGAAGTTGTTTCTCCAGGTCAGTAGTTACCTAGACCTACCGAGACTGGACACCAACATAGAACAGATTTTCATGCTACCTTAGCTGGACTCCTTTAGAATATTATTTTTCAAGAAAGCTGTTTTTTAAATTAAGGGAAAATAATTCACTTGGAAACATAATTATATTGCTTGAACTTGGGTTTTGCTTGTTTGGTTTCAAGAAAAAGGAGAATTATTAGTTAAAAATACTATTTACAAACAATTCTCCTGCAGCTGCAAGTTTTTGCACTGATGTGATGGTACATTTTTATCTATGGTAGGTACAGAATTGAAGCTGATTATCCCCTGATTATTTCAGTTGCAGTGCAGGGTGAGTTTTTCTGTTCTTAGCTATTTAACTATCTCTAGTACAGGCTTTGGAAGATAATGCAAATACCTCTTGATGATGAACAGGGCTTTCCAAGTTAAACAGATTTTGTACAATTATTACGTAAGAAAATACTGACTATAACCCTGGAACTGGGTGTATGAGGTATATGGTAAATGAAGTATATGGGTGTATTAGGGGCTCGGTATACTGAGGAAAGATAGCTGTTGCTTCTTTTCTGAAATTATTTTGAATCCCACCTAAAGATCTTAGATTTCAAGGAAATATATATCTAAAATGATAGAAATTGCTAATAATGGGACACTTTATGTGAACAAGAGCAGTCCAGATGACTGTCACTGTGGAATTAAGTGGTTGAGTTTATTGTCAAATCAGTCAGTTTGTGTGATGCATTTGATGATTCTCCTAAGTTAATTAGTTGCAAGCAGATATTTCATAGCACTGTGGCCTGGCTGTAACATAATGCAGCTGGTCTGTTTTCAGATGGAAGAGTCTTCTTATGTAATTTCTCTACAGCTTTAAAAAATATCTTGGTGTTATCTGTAATAAAGCTAAGCTGGAAATTCTGTCAGCCATTGAGTCCAAGGTGATTACACCAATTTGAGAATGTCAACAATTACACAGTACTCATGTTTAATTAGTGAAAGGGAAGCACCTGTATTTTTAGAGGAAGAGACTCCAGGATTAGAGTGTACAAATTCAAGTTGTAACAAAAGACAAAAATGAGCATATTATTCATCCTTGGGGAAAATCAGGCACTGGATGGGCTCTGTTCACGGAAAAAATGTGACAGATAGTTCTTTTTGCATATGGCCTCTCCCTGCCTTTGTACTGATGCATATCAGTAATGATGTTTACAACTCCTTTGTCTGTCCAACAGCAAAACAAAGAAATAAAGAGCACTTCTGGTGGTTATGCAGACCTGTAACACTCTCACCTTTGTATCTCAAATTTTGCACTTGACCTATCACTCCAGACTGGAAATGTGACTTCTTATTTATTTTTGTTAAACCACTTTCTTCACCACCATCTGGTTGAGGCATTTAAAAAGGCAATATTGCTCTAAGAGTTTTCTTAAGACCTTTCTTTGGCTGTTAATTGCACATTTGTAATTGCGTGCTTACAGAAAGATAAAAGAGTTTTGAAAGATTATTCTTGGCAACAGACCTAAGATGAAAACCTGCTGCTTTAATGCGTAAATTATAATGTGTGCAGTTGTGAAGAGTGGTTTTGTAAAATGCTCAAGTAAGCACAAGAATCTAAGAGAGCTGTCAAAGAGTTTGCACTATTAAGGGGCTAATATTCATTGAAAAACAGCGCATAATATGCTGTGCCTGAAGGCTAAATGAGTAGTTTAAGTTAAATGCGATCACAAACTTTCTGGGAGACAGATAAAGGAAACAATTGTTCCTCAAGCAAAGTTAGAGAAACAAAAAAAGAAAACCAGCCGTGCTTTGATGCCTGTTTAAAATCATTAATTTTCCTCTAAGTTAATGTAAATCAAGGATTAAACAGAAACTGTTACCATCTGACCCTTATAAACTGAACTTCTGTGTGGCTCATCTATTTGAAGTCAAATCTACCCATACATCTAAACAGGAAACTGAATGAAAACATTCTTTCTTTTCATTTCCTATATCCTGCAAATTTTTTCAAAACCTATTTCCTTTTAAAATTTAGTCTGCATACTTACACATCTTTTTTGTAAACTTACCAGCAGTTACCATAAGGAGTGGTATTGAGAGGGTGCTGTCTTGGCACTGCAGTTTTACCCATCTGTAAATGTTTCTAAAAGTACTACTGATCTTTGCAGATGGTTTTGGGCTCTATGCGGGCTCCAGGCTCATACATGAGTTCCTGGGTAGTGCACAGGTAGTGAACTGTGGTCAGCTCGGTTTCCTGACTGCAAGTGGCAAAGACTTGGGAATTCAGGATTACGATTTCTCCCTACAGTTCAGGGTGATTTCCACTTTGTAGATCTGTATTTCTCTGTCTATAATGATGTTGATCTGCAGAAAATACTTGGAAGTTTATAGATGAAATTACTGTATATTAGATTATTATTATTATTGCTGTTATTTATTTGCTGCAAGGATAAGTGAGAGCTCTGTTGCTGGCCACTTAGGTTTGACAATTGTTGACAAGTTAAAAAGGTGGTAAATACTTCAATGGTATTGATGTCATCTGTTGTGTTGGAGACATACATAGCGTGTGGTTTATAGAAAACACTGTAAACAGTGAATGTGTCTGTGTTCTTGTGTGTCCCTTGGAAAAATTCTCAACAAACTGACTTGCTATATGTAGCTTTGTTATCAGTCGTTTCCATGTTAAAACGTAATTTTATCCTAGTCAGTTAAGCCTCATACAACACTGTGACTGTTTTGAAGTCGGATACTTCACTCTTCTGCAGGTAATCTGACTGGAAAGGCCAGATACTGGCATAGAAGAATTCACAGCCCTTAAAGGCACTGAGCTGTCTCCTTCCTTCTGGTCATTTCTCTGTTTTGCTGCCTTAGCCCCCCCCATTGTGTCCCAGTACAAGTAGCTTATAGCAGTGCTGTCTCTATTTATGATGTGTAATTCCTGGATAACAGACAATGCAACATCTTCTGGTGTTGCACTGTCATTAATTGAGTTTCTAGAGAGTCAGTTGGTACGTGTTTACTGAAATCCTCATCTTCAGCAGAGTTACCTGGACGTTTTGGGCAAATGAATGCAAGCTCTGTGTGGTGCAGTATTCAGTACATTGCTTAACATGGCCATTTGGGTTTCTTACCGTTGTTTCTGTTGTCTGCTTGTGTGAGTGTAGCCTGCAAATAGGGGAAAGTTCTATATGGTTTTAATTTGTCACACACCTACAAAACGATTGTGAGATACAGGCCTGAGCAGTCCCAGTGTGGAGGATGCACCTGGATCTCAGACCTTCTCGGTACTTGTTCTTCTGCCAGTTTGGCTACAAATGATGTAGTCCCACATCTGTGTCCATCTGATTTAAATGCATTGAAGAATCCTGTATCTGCTGCTTGGCAACATAGTTATCTCAGGAGTCCTTCAGGAAAATGTCCCTCCTAAACAGAAGAATATATTCAAGATGGGAGGTGTTTTATATTTTTTTTCTTCAGCTGGATGAAGAATATAAAGCCCATTGCTTTTGAAAAGAATTCTCATGCGTGAGCAGTAGTACACAAGCTTTTTCATTAAAGACATGGTGATAAGGAAGATGATGCTAGAACAGCAGATCTCTGCCATTCACAAAGGAGGGTCTGTTACTGAACACAGAGAAAGCAAATGCAGAGGAGCTTTTGGAGCCTTAACAATCAGCACTTGGCTCTTTGTTTTTAGCAAGAAATCTGACAAGAATTGTCTTCGTATAGCATGTACATGCTTTCCCACTTTGTTTCTGTAGTTCACCTGAGCTCGTGAATAAGCACGTTGGATGATCAAGGGGGGAAACAAGGCTCAGAACTGAGAAACTGGCACTTGTTGAACATACCGCATTGAAGCAAGATGTAGCACATCTCAGAGCTGTCACCTTCTGCAAAAACATTGTTTTTCTTGCTTTTGCAGTTCATTAAATAGTAGTTGTATTCGTCTGCCTCTTCATTGTATAAAATCTGCGCATCTCGGACTGGTATAGTGGAAGAGAATACCAAACTTAACTCTGCTTAGCAGGATAGATGGTTACAGTGTTAGAGCATGATCCCACTCTTATTGAAAGAAAAAATGCTTCTTTTAATGATTTTGAGTGTAGCATGATAGGACTTAAATGAATTTGGCTCTGGACCAGATAATCCTCTTTTGTTGATGTTAAAACACTGGCCACAGCAGCGATTACAACACAGGAATACAAAAGAACCTTTATTTATACTATACTTTTTCTTTCATGTTTCCAATCATAAAAATAAATATGTTGTATTAGAAAAGAAAAATTCTTGCTTTGCTTTGCATGCTGTGAGGTATGAAGTATTTCCTTTTTTCAGGGGAAATGTGTCACTTGCATTTAACTCAGATAAAAATAAATGAAGATAAAACTAATTTAATTTTAGAATATAATTTTTTTATTTGTTGAACAACTGTTGTTTTAGAATGAATAGCCTGCTGAGAAAGAAACAAAGCCACTTCAACAAAGCAGGAAATCAATAACCACAAGAAAGCCTAAAGAAAATTAATGCATACAGTGTGAGCAAGTGACATAGAAATTATTTTCTGGTGTAAGAATGGTAATAATAGAAGGCATGTGGAGTGGATGAAAAGCATGATAGAAGTATACATAGGAAATATGTGTTCTCTATTTCTATTTATAAATAATGACCTCTGTGTTACAGTGTTTAAACTTTGAAAGGTTTAGTTGGTGGTTTTCTTCCTCATTTCCCCACCCCCTAGTCCTAGGTAAATATTTATGCTTGCAAAATTTAGTAGGCTGGCAGCCATGGAAACGTATGTCTTTCATTTATCTCCAGGAAATCTGGTTACAAACACTCTTTTACTTGAATTCTTCTAGTCTTTTTCAACAGCTTTGAAAAAAACCATCTTTACTAAGGAGAAGTGAATTGTGCATACGATGTGTGACTGTGATTCTGTTGAAGTCAGTGGCAAGACTACATTTGCCCGTAGTAGGAGCAGGACTGTGCTTATGCAACCTCTTGTCATATAAATCAACATCTGCATTTTCTCTGTCTTCTGAAGCTAAGTTAAACGTTGATTGTTCAAATGGGGGGGAGCAGAAGTGGATGCTAGTAAGTTAAGACATACCACATACATTTGGGGAGAGTCAAGCCTTTCAGTCTGAAGAGAGGTCTTTTAAAGCAATTGACAGCAGGTATGACTTGTCTGCTAAACTCTTGCATCTGCTCCAGGGATTTCCTGAAATAAAGTATTTCCTAAACCTGTGAATAGCTCATGCCACTTTTCAATGCCCCTGGATTGATTTGGGCTTTTTCTTCCTGTAATTGAGTAATCGACTTCTCCCAGTTTTTCTTCATCATGTAAGGGAGAATCTGGACAATTTTTAAAAGATGCATTTACAAAATGACACTGTTGCTCTGTCAGTGGCAAAGCAGTTGTAACTATGGTGTGAAAGGTTCATGGATGTAGCTGCCAATGGAAAATCAGACAAGCTTTTGGTCAGGAAAGTACTTCTTCGAGTTGCATATAAAAAAACTGAAGTAGCATTTGGAGCTAACTATGAGTTGGGAATAATTATCTTCCCTTGGATTAGATGTGTATCCATTAGGCCATCTGGGAGGGAAGGCATAAGCATTACTGGTGGAGCAGAGGGAATATTACCAAGGAGGGAAAGAGTGATGCTGTAATCTCTTAGGGGAGGGAATGAAACCTGCTGCTCAGAGTGCAATGGGAAGAGGTCAGAGAGGAATTGGATACCATGAAACTGGTGTCTTTACTGAATCCTTGCTTTTGGTATCAGGCTGAGTTACAGATTCCAGTTGAAATATATCCCTCATACAATCAGCTCTTAGAATTCAGAAGCAGAGTACAGCATGGTTTATTTCCACTATCATTTCAATCATCTGCTATTACAAAGAGTTTTAATCAGATGAAGGTTTTGTGTGTCTCTGTGTGCATATGTGTGTAAAATAAGGAAGTTTTTAGCGTTAATGCACAGTAAATCTGGCTTAACGCTACTGATATTGCTACTCTGGTTTTATACTGAGGTAAAAGAGAGAAAAATGCAATCATACGTCTCTCGTATATCAGGATATTTCTTTCCTGTCTCTTCTCCAGCTTCATCTCTTTGCTGACCCATGAAGCTGTTCATAGTGGTGACAGGCCTGACGTAATTGTTCTTCAAGGAAATTCTCACCTTTTTCAAAAGCCATGTGGCAATATTGAGGTAAATGATACAGCTGGACCAAGGCTTCACCCCAGATGCAGACTAAGTGTATTAGTGTATCCTTTTAATTGGTGTTCAGGCAGATTCAAAATCACTTTGAAGAGGAAGATTCTTGATGCCTTTTGGAGAGGGTTTACCTTCAATAACTCTTTGCTCTGGGCTTTAGGGTCCTTTCCTAAGCCTGTCATGAAAGTCAGAATCTCTGATACCAACCAACCGCCATCACAGCGCTTCTCACATACCCTGCTGCTCCTTACTGAAGTTGCCCTTTTGTCCCGTATTGCTGAGGCATTTACTCCTTCAGAATAACATTTCTGACTTTTCTGTCTGGAAAAATTCTTCACATCATTAATTCTTTAAATTAGTTCGGTCACGTTTATTTTTTTTAAAGACTGATACAGTTCTTTTCTTTAGAGGTTGTGGGTTTGGTTATAGGTCTGGGTTGTTTTTTCCCAACTTACATCAGTGATGCATGCTTGTATAGCCCTAGTGCAGGCAGAGGCTATACCATGTGCCTTGGTGGTAGTTTTTGAAGTCACTTCCAGGAAGATTGATGTAAATATTCATTAGACAAGCTGAAGAATTTACTGTTTAAAATTGATCTTTGTATGGAAGGGATTTGGGTTTTTTGTGTGTGTTTATTTTTTTCTTTGTTTTGGTGGGGTTTTTTTAGGCTTTCTTTTAGGGTTTTTTTGGTTTTTTTTTTTTTTTAGAAGAAGGTTTTTGAAAAAATAATTAAAATGGAGCACAGAATTGGTCTATTTGCTTTTGTATGTTTATAGTTAGATTAAGGCTCTCTGATGTTCTTGCACTAAACCTGTATCCTTTGCTTGTTAGCTGAAGGCCAGCTGCCCGTGTCCAGCAGAGCGATCCCTTGTGTGCCAGCCGCTGTGGGTCAGGGCAGGGACAGGGCCATCACCTTTCCACAGAGGCGCCGCCATCTTTGTCCATTGCCTCAGCGGTGCCCTGTGGTGGAACCGGCTGGGACCGGCTGTGTCCGGCCATTCACCACAGAGCCACCCCTGCAGCCGCTGGTGCTGTCAGAACCTGGGCACCTAAGCCGAGTGCACAGTGAAAGGCCTCAGAACCATTACATTTTTATTTACTGCCTCAGATGCTGAGATGTTCAGTCTGTAACTCCAGGTATGTGGAGAAAATGTCTGTTGAGTGTGCTTTTCAGAATAGAGGGAAAAGGCAAGAAGATACCCTGTGGCTCAAGAAAGAAGCTTGGCAATACCAGAAGTAAAGGTTGATTTTTTTTTTTTTTTTTGTTCATTGCTTGTTTAATAGTGGAAAAAAAACCCCTGTATGATTGATTATGGGAAAAAATTAAGAACGCAGTGGCTAATCCATCACTTAAGGCCTTAAAAATGAAAACTAGATGGCTTTCCCAAAGCTGTGCTGTTGCCTTGAAAGTGTGAGCCTGAATCAGGGTTATGCACCCACTAAGGAGCATTGTTTTTTTTAGCTCACAGGAGAGAGGAGTCCTTTTAAGTGTCTGAAAAAGAGAATCATGGCTAACATTTAGGTGGAAGATCTGAGACTGGGGTTACCCTGGTGTTGATGTTTAATGCCACAGAGCTCTGTGCCAAAGCATCACCTGAAGGCATGTCCAGGAGCAAGAGGAGAAGGCAGGCACTGACAGTGTCCCCACAAGTACACACCTTAGCAGGAATTGCTCTTCAGCTGTGTGCAAGTACTTACTGTATTTGGTAACTTCTTGGAGTCCTTGCTAGATGCTCTTTTTTCTGGAAGCTGTCATAAATGTAACCTTGAACTGAGGGAATGGCAAGTAGTGTGCTCAGATACAGGAAGGACATCAGTCTCCAGTGTCATGTCGGTTCTGGGATCATCCTGATGGGCAATTTCCCCTTGTGCCTTGGGAGTTTTACTGATTGGTAGGGCTGAGGTAAGCAGGGCTCTTTAAGCGGGCTCAGTATACAGCCCTGCTCATATTAGCATCTTCTTATGACAGGAAGATTTTAGAAACAAATTTAATGTGAATTTTGAAAATTTTGCTTGTCCTCCTTTTGTATTTTCAGGATCCTAAAGGCTTGTGTTTTCTTAAGAATCATTCCGTTCTCCTTTTGTACATTCGCAGTAGAAACAATAGCCTTGTCTATCTCTCTAGCTAGCAAGGTAAATACAGTTACAATCTAGAAAGGTAAAGGTGAAGTAGTGTAGCTACTTACACCACCTGTTTAATTTCACACTGACCCAAGACCTCCAGCTAGCTAAAGGGTATTTTCTGTGTTGAGGGGTTAACCCTCAAGATGTTTGCTTCTGGATATAATCACCTTATCATAGAGGCTCCTTTTGATAGCTGAGAACAGTTATTCCTTTCAACATGGATATAGGTGCACAGGGTGATAGAGAGGACTGCCTCTATGTTCTTTCATTTATTACTCTTTGAAAGATGAATTTCTGTTTTCTAACTTTGGAGAGTCTTTGCAAAATTGTAAAAACACAATCTTGTAATGCAGAGGTTAAAAACACTTAAAGCAAGAGTAGCTTCCCATTGTATCAAAGTTGAATTGCTATGGCAATGTCATACTACCACACTACAACATACCTCTGTTACGGAATTCTCTCACATGGGCTGTCTTATACTCGGTGCTGTAAATAAGTCTTGCTATTAAGTTTGTGTCCATAGATAATAGGCCTAAACAGTCATATTTTTTACAAGTTATCTTACTGAGATACAGCTCAGTGGATAACAGCAGTATTTCAAAAACCTTTTTTTGTAATAATGTTCCCCTAGATTGGCATTGAATTCAGATACAGGTCAAAAGTAAAACATGGAAGGATTTCATATAATTCAGACACATATGACATATCATTATTATTTGTAATAAATGGTGATTCCCTGTATCCCTGGTATTTGTGCAAATATTTGTAGAAGTATGTATGTGGAAACTGTAAAATAGTGCTTGAAAAAATTGGTGCTAAGTTAACTCAGATGAAAGCAGATTTACAGCTTTTCAGTGTAATGGTGTATCTTCACACTAGGTTGGACGACACTCTGCAGTATATGTGATGTTCAGCTACGTTAATGAAACTGAGTTTTCTTTTGTCCTTTCTCATTCATTTTTCAGTTCAAGACTATTCTTTGTCTTGGGGAAAATCCCAAAGATTTTATACAGATCATTTTGTCATTAAAGTATCTGCTTCATAGGTGAGATTGGGACTGTTCATTGTCACCTCACACATTCTTTTTCCTAAGAGACCGTCCATATATTCAGCCCCACAGTCCTGGTTTGGAGACCCATGTCTTCAAGGAGTGAAGGCTGGTCTGAGTGATACCTTCCAACTCAGAGCTGAGCCTGCTGACAGCCCAGAATTGAGCTGTCAGTTGAGGAAGGGAGCCCATCAGGCTCTGAACAGATGTGCAGTGAATCGTGGCAGGTAATAGAGACCTGTGGTCACATCCAGTTGTCATTATGCTGGATTGAGGCTTACTGAAAGAGAGTTACTGGTGCTTTCTGTGGCTCTTTGAGGAAGGCAAGCCATTAAGGGCTTGCCCATGTAAAATCTTTATTCTCTTTATGTCTTTGCCAGCATCAGCTGTAGGCTGTTGGGAATCGAGCTGTGTTTGTTCCTGTGCTGACCCCAGTGCCTGCCTTGTCATCTATTTACACCAGTGCTGAGCTTTCACATACAGGTGGAATAATCCCACAAACATTTTCAGTAGCTTTCTTCTACATATTTTAGGAAAATAAAAGTAGTAAGAATGGAAATTGCATAATAATGCTGGCTGTAATCTTCAGTGATTCACAGCTTTCATGGGGTTCAGAATCCCAAGTAGAACTGAGTAGCTGAGCTGAGGTTTGTAAGGCTTATTATATAGTTGGCAGTATCTCTGGTGCTTTCACATTTGGTTTAACTGGACATCTTGGGTGAGTGTTGTTTTGACAACAAATCTGAAATTTAAATTTGTGGTTCTGGGTATGTAGTTAGTGGCATGATTCCAACACCAACAGGCCCCTTCCTGCTAGGTTTAATCTAGGTAGAGTGGGTAACAACAGTAGTTAAGACACAACAGCAGGAATTTTGTTCCACTGGGTATGATCTCAGGTTGCCAAATGAACTATATTTTATATGTGCCACTGTATCTTTAGTACTACACTTAGTAATTTAATATAGTTATATAAATTAGCATGTGTGTATACGTACACGTGCTGTGGTCACACTTTCATAACTGATACACCCTTAAATTGAGCTGGTGCAGTGTGTTACATTGACAGGACTTTCATCTTGTCTGCAGCTGTGAATCACCACAATTCTGAAATTTGGTGATTTATTCCCCTTTCTCCTGTCACAAGTGTTATTTGACAGGAAAAAATTAACAGCAGGAATGTTGAGGTATTTCTGTATCTGCAGGCACAGTCATAAGTAATTCAGAAAGAGTTATTTAAAGTTTTAAATCTCAGTGAACCAAAAATCCTTTTTTTTTCTGTTTGAAACTTAATTTGAAATGCCTGACTTCAGAAATACACAGATAAACTTTCTCAAGTAAGAACCAATCACTTGTTCTCTATTGCAGTGAGGAATTTAGGTAATTTTTCTGACTGCAGACCCAAACTCAAGTTTTAAATAAATAAACCAATCAGTCCTGTAGACCTTGGTGGGACTAAATCTATAGGGTGTGTTTAGGAAAGGAAGAGTTATACAAAGAATATTGTCTGGTATGGGCTCTTTCACAATCTTAGGTTATTTATATGGTACTTTAGCAGGGCTTTTTAATATATCTGTATAAGAAATTTGTTGAAAGCTCCTTTAAATTTTATATTATCCTTTTACACAGTTAAAAGTAATTCTAAAGTTGTAGTTTTGTTTTTTTTCTATGAGGTAGTACATAGTAGACTGCACTGAAGATACATGAAGACAGTGATTTTTTTTTTTTTAATTAATACCGTTGATTTCATACTTCTCATACTGCTTCAGTGTTTTTCCAAATAGCTTTTTGAGGATGCTTCAGTGAATCAGACCCACATTTATTTTTTTTCTTTAATAAAATAAAAGTCTTGAATTCTGTAGTATCTGAAGACTTCCTTATATAATAGTCAGAGAAATGTCCACCGTGTCTCAGTAGCTGGACGAAGAGGCACAGATAACACTCAGTGGTAACTCCCAATCCCAGTTGCTAGAAGGAAAAATCTACTTTTGCTCATAATGGTTAGTGCTTGTTCTTTTTTTTTTTTTTTTTTTTTTTTGAGAAGCTTTTAAATTTATATATTGACTAATTTGTGAATCTTAACTTTCAGTTGTGAAAGTCTGGGGAAACAAACCCACCACCACTCTCTTCAGTTTCTTCTGGCCTTTCTAGAGAAGGAAATTTTCGAAATGTGATTCTTAGAAATGTAAAGATTACAAAAATAAAAGCCAAATAAAAATGTGCAGAAATGAAACTTTTAAAACATTAGATTTTTATATATTTTTAGGATTCCAGGGTCATGATTTGTGAACATCTGGGATCAGAAGTGCGAGATAAAGCTAAGGAAGTATAAAATAGTTTTACAGTTATACTTTGTCAGAGTAGTCAACCCTTATTTAAAATTGTCTGTTCTGTAACTTTTCTTGCTTGAACAAAATAAAAATCTAAGGAATCTTTATCAAAAACATGTCAATATTGTTATCAGTAACTGGAGATACATTTGGTCTCTGTTGTGGAAAATGTGGAAACTAAGAATTTGTTGCAGGCTAAAAAAGGGAGAATCAAGCACAGTGCATTGCATCTCCTCTCCCCAGGGAGGTGGCTTCCTCTGGCTTGCACTCCAGGGGTGTACAAGATGCAGTCCGCATCTTAGAAAATCAATACACAGGTGTAATCTGAAGAGTAATAGAAGAGAGGATTTCTTTGCAACCCAGCAGGTCAGGCTGCCTGAGGAAAGGGACATGGCTTGCCTGGCTCCCTTGCTTGTTATCCAGGAGAGTCAGCTTGCTGCTGTTTGGTGTTTCACCTTCACACTGCATGTATGTCTGCCAAGTGTTGTACCATATATGTAAGTGTTATATACAACAGCAGGGTTGTCTGTAATCCAGTGCATTTTGTAGAACATTATATATGTAGAAATTTTAGGAAGAGCTGCCTCTTTTTTTATTGAAGTGTCACATGACTTTCTTTTCAGCAAACTAGAAAAATATGGTCCGGATGAAAATGCAAATTTGGAAATAAACGTACTGCAAACCATGCTGAGACAATGGTTACTGTTAGTTCAGATCGAACTGGAAGCGTGTCCTTAGTAGGGGGACTACTTTCAGTTTGGTTCAGAGACTTAAATAATTACTCAGTTGATGAGAAAGAGTAATAAAGTGCTTATTAAACTTAAAGGCAGTTCCAAGGTGTTGGGGGTTTCACACCAGAGAATCGTGTTAGGATGCAAAATGATCTTGACAAAATTAAAAGCTTTTCGTAATAGGATTCAGTTTGATAAGGACATACATGGTGCAAGAAAACACTGAAGAAAAGTCAGGTTACACTATTTCTACCTGTAATCTGGGGATAAGATAATAATACTATTTGTAGCACATGTTCAGGGAGTCTGAAGATCATGGATATAAGCACTAAATTTTTAAGTCCCATCTGTATGTATGAAAAGTTCACAAAGGAAGAAATGAGAAGATTCTGTTTTGGAGTGTCAGAGCTTTTCTCTATAATTTCCTTTTGTCTGCTGAAATGAGGAAGAAGGGTGCTTAGCCTGAGGAAGATGAGCTGAGGCTCTCCTCATGCTGGTGTGGGCACTGTTTCATGAATCTCCATAGGGACCAGGTTCTAGTTATCAGCTCAAACAACTTCATGTATGATTAATGTTAATTGTCCGTTTTGCATGGCTGACTTTTTTCCTCCTGCTGAATTGGCTCTTGTTGCCTTTGATGTGGCTGGTGATCCAATGTCCTGCAATGGTTAGACAAGTGATCAGTTTGCCAGCGCTGAGAGGAGACAGAATCAGGTTGCTTTGAGGTCAGAGTTTGCTTCTCTTCTTAAACACTGAAAGGTCAAGTAGAGTTTAACTACCATTGGCATCTTTGAAATGTTGTAATAAATGCCAAAGCAAGAAGATTATTTTAAATCCATGCTATAACTAAAAATCTTAGGGTAATAGGAGATAATTTTAATCATAATTTATCAGGATGTTACAAGTATTGGTAAAGGCTTCAAAGAGTATTTCTCACAATCTCTAGGAGGTATTTAATGATCTTTCAGGAGAGCAAAATTTTAATGTGTGGTTCCTGTTCCAGTTTCAGGAAGGCAACTAAGCTTGTAGTTTTCTGCATTGGTTGGTTTGGGTGGGGTTTTTTTGTTTGGTTGGGTTTTTTCTTTATTACTTTTGAGTATTTGCACCAGTTACTGCCACTTTTCTCAGGGCAGTTTGCAAAGCATGTTATATAGTACTTCTACGTTTGTCTTTTAAGCCTAGTAAAATATGTCGGTAGTGAAGAAATCTGTGATACATTTGAGAGCTTCCTAAATCACAAGTCTAGCATATTTTTATCCTAAATAGCTCAAGCGTTGTGGAATCAATAATTAATTTATTTAACTGGGCATCTTTTGGAAAAATAAAATCAGCAGTCCTTGCTGGGCTGCCTCCTGCCAATACATAATAGTTGATGACAAAAATGAAAAGTGTAGAAATAAAATTCAAATCTGAACGATCAAAGTATCGGGTACCTCATCTATCACAACTTGGAATAAACATATCGCAGAATGTGTCATATCTCATTGACACTGCAAAACATAATGCTTTCCCTTGTTATGTAGCTAACTGCCAAGTCTACAAAGTTTATAGACTGCTGAGATAATGTGCTGGTGGTAATCCACTTCAGTTGCAGAAATATGAAGTACTGTTGAAATATATTTCTACTTGGTTTATTCTTTGCTCTCTGGAGGATAGGATACTATTTCAGTTCCTCTAAAGAAGCCGAGAGAATGAAAAGCAAAACAACGTGATAAATTATGCTAAATGGTGGACTAGACCCCAGACGAAATCATGCTTCTGTGGTACAGTATTCCTCCATTTATCTTACAAATGTTACATCTAATGTTAATTTTGTAGAGGGAAAGCATTCAAAGATTCATCTGATCCTTTTAATAATAGTTTTAGTGTTACAGTGTTATTTGTCAACCTCATACCATCATATCTTACTTTCTTAGTTTTGACAGACCATTCATACAGAAAATATTTTGGGCTACTAATACATAACATTTTATTTTGCAAAACACAAATAACATAGTAATTAAACTCCAAAACTTAACAAATAATTGCCAGCAAGCAATTACCATTCAATTAAAGAGTAATTACATGGTTATTTGTGCCCTGTAAAATAAAGCATTACTGAAATCAGTAACGCAATCAATATTTTAGCAGAAACAGGATGCTGCAGTGATGGACCTTTCAACCTGTGCTGATTAAATTGTCATCCAAATAACAGTTTCCTAGTTAAATCACCACATGTTTATTTATCTTGATTAATATGCAAATTCACTTCTGATTCTGGAAAACCTCCTATACTTAAAAGCACAAAACTAGAGTGCTGTCATACATCAACAGTGATGTGCTGTATGTTCCACTGATTAATTACATTTCACAGTGTTGATGAATTTGTGGATTTTATGAAATATAGTTGTAATGAGCATAAAATAGCGTTACAAAAGATGGAGCTGATCAATAATCTGAACAAAATCACAGAACCTGCCTTATTCTGTTTTCTGATTCAAATTAAAAATCCTTGGGATGTCTAGGGAATATATAAAACTTTGAGAGGAAAAATAATAAAATTAGCTCTCAACAGGAGTGGAAAATAAAGGAAAAACAGACATTAATGAATGATTTCTCAATTTAATATATAAACTTTAACTGTCAAATATACTGCTTAAAATGTAATCTAGTCTCTGACAATTCTAACTGCAAACAAAATACAAAAATGAATAACTTTCAGGTTAATACATTTTTCTCTTTCAAAGTTAGTGGAGGTGTGGGGGTGGGGAGGTCAAGCAGAATCACTGTGTAACTATAGTGCAAACACTGGTAAAACCCAAAAGCCTCCAGTCGTCTTTGCTTTCAAGTAATTTGTGACCCAAGGGCTTTTTGGCTTTGGTTTTATTTTTGAGAGATAGGAGCAGGATTTTAGTCAGTGCAGACTTTGAGCTGGCACGTTTATTTGCACTTACTTAGTGAAAAGAATAAGATTACTAAATCTTTTAATGAGAATCTGTATTGTACTTCGGGTTTCGTCTCTGTGGTCTTCCCTTGGGACAGTAACTCATGTACTTTAAAATGAAAACTAGCAGTTTCTAGCTGAATTTAGAATTGAGTCATTTTCCATTCACAAAGACCTATTGATGGCAAATACAAAATTTATGTCAAGATTTTAGAATCTCAAAGAAACACATTTAAAATTGTTTGAAGCTGGTTGTTCCTGTTTATGCTTCCTTTGTTATCAATGAGGAAGAGTTTTCTCACTGGTTAAATGTAACTTTTCTGAATGAGATAAAGGAAAAGGTGAAGAAGAAAATACAGTAAAAGAGTAGGGTGACAAAAGAGTAAGAGAAATAATATTAAATAAGGTTAATATTTATATGCTAATGCTATTAACATTTATATGCTAATACTTACCTAATCACAAATGATGTCTTACTCTCCCCAAATGACAATTCTACTTGCCTTAAGATTTCTGCTCAAGAAATGTATTAGCAATTTCCTCTGTATTGTGAAGGCTGGGTACATTTTAATTAGTAGATGTGAAATTTGTTGAAATTCTGTACTTCATAAACCAATAAGAAATGTGCTGCCAACTGGGAGTGTTAAGATAGACCACTGAGATGTCACTGCTTGATGATGCCAGCCAGCCCTGGCCCTGACAGTAGCAGGTTCACAACATAAAGAAAATCCCATAAGAATTTGGAACCTACTACTGGTTTTGTTTCCTTTGCATAGAACGTATTAAAAATAAGATTTAGAGCAGATATTTGCTTCCTGTCTCTGGAATTTATGGTTTCATGTTTAAACAAAAATGCCAGAGAATTTGTTTCTGACCAAAACGGCACTGGGAGTGTTTGGAATTAGACATGTTACCAAGGTGCCCTCTGTGAGCTCTTGTGTCCTCCCAAGCAAAAGGTCATGGTAGATGTGCTCTATGGTTCTCTCCGGGCCATGTAGCTGGAAGTGTGAGGTATGTGCTACAGCCTCATCTGCAGCGATCGGGGCGATACCTGGTTCTTCACTCCTGTTCTGTGGTCCAGAGCCACATGTATAGCATTAAAGGTACTCACATATAAACTACAGAACACAGTGTTAAAGACCCAGAAGATTCCTTTGCAGGTGTTGGATGAATGACAGTCAGTCAGCTGTAAGTAGCATCCAGCCTTGAGTTTTTCATTCAAAAGCTGATTTTAAATTAGAAACAAAGGGCTTTGATTTTATTTGAGCAGGTTCAGATGGGAACAATTCCGTTCAAGTTGTTATGGCTACAGCTGTGTAAGAAAGACCAGAATCTGGCTCCTAGTTGTTACTGCTACATAGTAATACTTGTTAAAAAAGCCTGAAGTAGCTTAGTAGTCTTCTTTCTTATTTCTTTCTTCAAAGTCTATCAAACTTTCCGAAATTACCGACATCCCAAAGACACCAGAACCCAGAGAGGTTTTTCCAGGCAAGCTTGCCTTACTTGTATGAGGAGGTAGGATATAAATACAGTCAGTGGGACTCTAAAAGGGGGCTGATTAATTTTTGGTGCAAACTTTTCTTTCTTCCTCTTCTAAAACTCACTTTTTTTACCTTTTTTTACCTGGCATTACTTCAGTGCATAACTGCAGATTGGAGAGCTTCACTTATGCTTGTAGTATATGCTGTGGGAAGCACCTTAACATCTGATCCAGTAAATCTGTGGGCTGTGAGAGTTGTCTACACAAAGTCAACAGAGCCATCAACGTAAACTTTTGTTTGTGCAGAAACTGCATAAGCAGGAGTTGAAATCCTGTTGTCTCCCCTTCTTTTCCTCTGAAACCCCAAATCATAAATAAAATGTCTTCATAAAATCTTTTAAAACTGCTCATTGAATTTTTAAAATGTTTTTCTTAGATTAATATCAACATATGGAGTTTTATGTAAAAGGTTTGTTAGTATTTGAGTTTGGGAAGAGAATGTTTTGTAGTTTCGTTGATTGAGCTCTTCTGCTGGAGAAAGCCACTAATTTGGGCTGTTGTATAACTTTCTTTAGAGCCAGTAAGTGCCAGCTAAGCACTTCCACGTGCATGTGCATAAGTAGGGGCTTCTGTATATCAAAGCAGCAACAATCCTTTTTTTGTTTAGAAACTCCACATGCCAGCTTAATACTGTCTGTTAGACAATATTCCTGTGCAGTGGATGATTTCAGCAGGTGATTTTAATAGAGAATGCATGTGTGTGTCTTAACTTCCTGTGAAAGTCAAATAGTCTTATTTTAGGTTTACTTTTTATAGCCTAGTGAGTCTGGGTTCTTGCAGTAAGCTTTACTACATAGCCATCATGGTATGATAAACAACTTAAAGCATAAAAAAGAAAAATAGGAAAAGTACTGAATAAAATGAAATAAAACGGACAAATCTGAAGGTAAAAAGAGGGGAAATAGTTTTATAGAGAAAATAATAAACCAAAAAAAGATTTTGTGTTAGTTTGATGTACAGTAAAACAAAATAGCACCAGCACACTGTGAAATATGAACAGGTTAATGGTACCTCTGTGTCGTGCTGCTGGAAGTTGTCTTCATTTAAATGCAGAGTTTGTCTTAGATTGATGGAGGACTCTGCCACTGTAAGTTGATAGAGTGAAGTTTAACTTAAATTTCTTTGTGAACTAGAAGTCATTTTGGAAATGCTTTCTATTTAAACCTCATTCATTGTAGCCGCTTAGTTGTTTTATACAATGTTTCTGTATATTTTATGAAAAGCTCTATTAGTCAACATAGTAAAACTTGGTTTGGCCGAAGAGAAGTAGCAATACTTTTCCAAACCAAGGAGGTTGCATTTTTATTTGCTGGCTTGTGGAACAGTCAATTCAATGGTGGGTTTTTTTTGTCTGTAAATCTCTGTATTATGATGGCAGCTGTGTAGGTTACATGTATGCACACTGACTTAAGGGGTAAATGTGGTAGTTGAAAACAGTATTTAAATGAAACTGGTCTGTAAACATACCTTTATCATTTTGGGTTAAAAAATCCAATCATAATTCTTAAGTTGGTCAAGGGACAGTGAGATTTTTGACAGGTTGGGCTAACATTCCTGGGTTTGACCTATGCCTAGTGAGTAAAAGCACTAGCCAATAAGTAGTCAGTTTTGGAAAAGTTCTGAGCTAAATTATTGCTGCATCTTAAGAAGTAAGTCATTTCTGTGGTGCAGGTGTGTGACACAGACTTTGGAGCAGTTACTGGTGTGACCCCTTGCCACTCATCACATGAAAGGTCATGGAAACCCTGGATATTGGAGAAGCTTGACTACTGTATGGAGAGTAGAGGTACACATAGATGTGCATCCTCTGAAGCAGCCTGGTCAACCAGGCTGAGATGCCTGGTCAGCCTTGAGCGGTGTCGTGGCAGCTGAAAGCAGCATGGATGTGTTCCTTCAGCACAGGGACTGAGCAAAGAAATGGTGTTTCACCCAATCTGAACAGCTTTGGCACCCCCATAGTCATTGTGTTATTATTCTGCAACCGCTATAAACCATGGCTTGTGAACTGAGTAATGCATCTGGTTGCATTTTCAGTGCTTTACATGCGAATTACACATGCATGAGAATTTCTTGATCTCCATTTTACAAACATTCTTAATATTACTTAGTGAAGTAGTGGTACAACAGGGCTAAAATATTAATTGCTTTCTTTCTGGTCTTGTGATACAAATTGAAAAAGAATATCTTAGCTTTCTGATCACTTATGTGATATTGTGTTAACTATAGGTGCTGTTTGGCAGATTATTATTACTTCTTTTGAAACCTATACAATTCTTGTATGCTTAATCAACTTTTTTTCCTAGGCAAGAATGTCTCATATATATGTGTGTATCACTGATGGTTCATATATTTTGTACAAATCAATACCATGTGTAGTAAGCAAATATTTCAGAAAGAAAATGCCTTTTCATTTATCCTTTTTCATCAGCTCACGACCAGGAAGACCCCCCAAGCGTTCACTAGGAGTTGCGATACAAGAAAATGCACGTCTTCTGCCTCATGGAGTTCCAGGCCTCTTATCACCAGGACTTATCTCTCCGACAGGTAATAAAATCCATCAGATGATCAGCCTCATCTCTTCATACTGCACAGCAGTTAAAATAAACTAATATTGATCTAACTGCCTTGTCCTTCAGGGCTTTTTCAAGCTTTACCAGAGGTTACATTATTGGATTTTTTGAGTGTTCATGAAAACTCTGTTTTGTTGCTGCACTGACTGAAATCTAATGGATTTGTAATTTAGTTCTTTATTAATTGTGGTTTCCTTACAGGAAATTCCATTAAATGTGTTATTTTAGTAAAAGAAAAAAAAGGGAAAATGAACTATTGTCTCTGAGCCCTGCAGCATGCATTTCTTCCTTTCAAAGGCATGTGTGTTTTAGTTCTCATGGGATATGAACAGCGTGGCTAATGTGTATTGTATTGTAACATCATTAATAGATGCTGGGAAGATAGAGAAATGCTTGTACGAATTATAGAAGAAACACTCAAAAAGCAGATAAGTCCACATGGCCACAGTGGATTGTACTTTAATGATTTGCATTCAGTATTCTAATATGAAAAAGCTAGCATGAAAATATGTGAAATTATAAACAAGCCCTAAACATAATTCAATGCCTAGTATTCTATTTCAGTTCATTAATTTATTAATGGAGTTTAAATTAAATCTTGTGCTAATCTCATGAGTGTTTTAATTTTTTATTAATTGCTATGTGGTAAAAGGTAAGTTTATTTTGGTAATAAGGCTATATTAATAGATGATATTCATACAAGGAATTGTTTAACAGGTTTAGCAGTTTCAGGATTACTGTCAAAAGTCCAATGCAAATGCATTGTAACTCCCTAACAACCAAACATAGTGTTTAGTAGAATAGAAAGTCATAGAAAATCCTAAAGGAAAAGCAGAATTCAAAAAATAAGACTATAGTGACTTCTGTCTTAATCTTGCAGAACCTACTGCACTGCACGAGTCCCTCAGCTGGTCCTGGTGCTCAGGGGATTAACAGTGCTGAGGTCTCTAATTTTTCCTACAACTCTAAGTGTCAGGAGGGCTTCACAGTGATCCAGTAACCTTTATCCTGGTGGAAGTGGGAATGAACATTCTGAACAATAGTCATACTAACCTTAAAGTAGTTACAGTATGAAAGCATTTTGCTTGAGTCGGGAGCCACTACAGCCAGTTGAGCTAGTGCAACTTCATGCACTGTTCACGTATGTGGCAGGGGTCAAGAACTGTGGGTTCACTCTTCTGAACAATTTATAAATGAGAGTTTTTTAGTAGCTGTGTCATGTTCTCAACTCAGGTAGTTCATAGATTTGGTGGTGTTTGTGTTATGGTTAGGAACACACAAGAGCCACCTTGCATTGATAATCTCTTGTCATAAATCCAGAATATTCCATATTACTCTTCTACCCTGTGTTTGCAAATAGGACATTAAGTTAGACAGACTGACATATTCCTTTAAATTGAGAAATATTTTAGGATGCAGTGTGCTGGGTATGCGCAGTAAAATAGCATCATAGACACATTCTGTGTCTCACAGATATTTAGAGTATCACAGAATCTGAGTAAAAAAAAAAAAGTTGAATTTCTAGGCTGTTGTAGGTTGTTTGGAGTCTGAAGTGATGATTTAGATACATCCCACTTTATTTAACACGCAGATGGTTGCATCAGATTTGCCCTGGGGGGCTGTCTGTCAGCTGAGGCTCAGGGTGGCTGCCTTCCTGACCTTGGGAGCCGCCTGTGAAAACCTCTGCATGACCAAGTGCCAAAAGCCACAAACAATGAGCATCAGGCGGTTGAAAAGGAGTTTTGGGAGCAGCTTGTAGGCGAGAGAAAGTGCACATTTCCAGAGCACTGCAGAGTAGTTGAGGGTCCTGGACGAGACAGGTCCCTGCGGGTGAAGCAGCCTTGCCGCCAGCCCACGGCAGGGCAGCTCCACACTGACGGCCTCTGTAGTCTTGTCACTCAGGAGCCAGAGCTCCTGAAGTGTTTGAGTTGTTTTATCTTGCTCATAAAGAGAGAACAGTGTAAAAGTTGGAGGGATTGCTGAGTAAGGGAAGGTGCCAAAAGAGCCACTTGTAAACTCAATAGGGACTTAAGCTGATGTAAACTTGATGGAGCACCCAGGATGGGAAGTCTCCCTTAGCTTTATTTATACTTACTTGCACTTAATTACTGACTGCTTTGCTCTGATTGCCTTTAACACATTTGTGATTGGATTCATCCCTTTTGGCCAAACTAAGAACAATATGTGTTTTAATGCTTCTCACAGAACATAGTTTTTTTTTTTTCAGACTTCCAAGCTCATTTTAGTAAGACTCCATGTCAGCAGATGTAGCACGATTCATCCATCCATTGCATTATTTCATTTTTACCATCTCTTTAGTTTTCTGTCCAGTTAAAGTGAAGGAGTTGGTGTCCAAGGTTGCCTTTAGTCAGATGGAGAGTTCTTGAGAAGTTGCTGTTCTGGCTGCAGGGCTCACAGACCTGTCTGTAGATGGTATTACAGAGTGATGATTAGTAACTTCCTGCGGACTTGAGCGCGCCATCTGTGTTTCCACTCCTTGAAATGTGCTGTTATTTTCATCACCCATTTGGTTTGTGTCAGCTCAGTTTACATGGTCATTTTCACATAATAAACAGGTAGTTAAATTACTCATACTGCATTTCCCAGAGTAGAGAGTAATTTTTTTACCACTTGGCAAAATGGACTACAACTACTCTTACACATAAGCAATTTGTGAAGGAGCTGTAAGTGAAGCCTCAACTTCTTGAAATATTTGTAGATGCCTTCCACTTTTGGGGAGTGGAAACATTTGGGTTACAATGACATTAAAGCAGCAGGGTGGCTAAAACTGCTGTGATTGAGTAGGATGAGAGTGTGTCTGGGATGTATGACACTGGGAGGGGCTGTGTGAACAGGGCAATACCCATGCCCAAACTGCCTCCTTCAAGAGCTGATGTTTAAGTGCTGTCTGTTTTACCTTAGCTTAGGAGAAAATGTTTTCCTTCTTGTATTCATGTAGGAAATGTGGAAATCGGTGTGGTGCCCTTGCCTGCTGTGAGGGCAAAGGAAAAACCCTGTATGTCGCAGGGGGATGGTCATCAAAGGCTCAGTTCTTCAAACAGTGTAGTGTAATGAAGTGGCATTGACAAAATAAGGCTCTATCTCCTATGAATGTACAAGTCGTTTTTGTCAGTGTATCTTAAAAAAGACAGTCAGGACTTATTTATGAAATATATTCTCAAGGAAGTTTTAAGGTCTGAAGCAGTAGTTTTCTGTATGGAGAGAAGCTGAAATCCGTTATATGATTTAAGCCAGTAGTTCAGAAGGCTGTTGGTATGGAAGGAAGCTGAAAGAGGAGTTGGATCTTTTCATACTTATCTGTGCCTACTTCAGTCCTCCTACCTTTCATTTAGGTCACCCCCAAAGAGGTGACTATTTGGGTAGCTGCTCCATCTTCTTTTCAGGGTATTGGATAGAGTGGCTCATAAAGAAAATGATGATGCCACTAAGACTTTGTTGGATTGTGGCAGAAGAGCACAAACCTGCTTTCTGGGGCAGTTTTTCAAGTGGTGGGGCTGCACATGGGCTGGGAGTCCTGCAGCTGAAGCTGAAAGGTCTGGTGAGGCTGGGTGCGAGGAGGATGAACTCAAGCCTGTTTCAAACATACCTGTTGCAATTTGGTATTTCTGAGGTTTGCTGTTCAGAGCTGTGGGCAGCCTGGTAAGGCCTAGTAAGGTGTATGCTGGCAGGGTATGTGCAGTATAGGTCAGAAGATGTATTGCAGTGAGGATTTAGTACAGGAGGTGGGAGAAAGCCTAGCTGATGGGGAATTGTATGTTAGAAAATGAAAACAAAGCATTTTCAAATGAATACTGAACTTTGGTGGCCTTTGCTGGATGTGAGGAGGGAGGATTCACAATTTCAGAGGTTATAAAGGGATTCACCCCAGGCTGATGATTGTTTGGTAGGGAGAACTTGTTGGAATAAACTGTGTGCAGAGGCTGTGGCTGGTTCTGCCACGAGCAGGCAGGATGTCCGGGGCCCTCCCTGGTGTTAATAGTTCCTGATTAAACCTGCTGCCAGCGTCTATCATCAGGTCTCTGCTGTTTTCTTACATCAGTCTGCCTAGGTGACAGAAGCAAGCCACCTGCAGTTCCAAATGTGTAAGATAAACTGCTATTTTCATTATCAGACACATTAGTTTCACCTCCCTTGAAGTGATCTCTTTTTAATTTCATAGACAGTTAAAATAGACACTGTCTCATTAGCTGTTTATCTAGAGTTTTTGAGACCTGTTTGTACGGACGTAAAATGCTTCTTCAGCATACTTTTGTCTTGTTAATAGTTATGAGAAGCTGTTGTGAACTGAATAGTTTCATGTAATTAATATTTTAGTGAAATTCATATTTTAATAGATATACAGAGTCACATCATTGTGGGACTCAAATAAATAAATAGAGTAGCTCACAGGGGCGTAACTTCATGTGTTACTTCAATTCATCAGTGATAGCAGCAGCCACTTAGGCTTTCTACAAAAAAAGAGAGGATAAAATCATCTTCAGGCACTGCTGCAATCTTTAGGCACTTTAATTTGGCATGTCCTTGTTAGAGGAATGACTGAGATTAGAGGCTTTCAAAGTCTTTGATATCTAGTTGCTGTTGGTCAGAGTGGACACACAGCCAGCCAGCACAGCCCCGCTGATGCGCTGAGCTGCCTTTTGCAACTCCTTGCTGCAGCGACCCCACAGATTGTGTCCATATTTCCATCTGAAACTGATGCTTGTCCCAGTGCCCACCAGTCTTACCTGGCTGAGGGACTGTATGACATGCTTGGGGTGGGAAGAGCATGGCCATGGGAGCAGTAAGAACATACTCTGATGGAGGGGGTCTGGTGCTGGAGGCTAGGACTCCATGTGTAGCATTAGCTACTGGTACACTGGGATTGCCAAAGCCAGGCTCTGAAGGTTTGCCCTCTCTATTGTAAAACCTGCTTCCAAAAAAGAGCTGTTACTTGAAGAATAAGCATTCACTCAGAGTCACTTTACAGAGCACCCATTGACTGATTTCACCTCTTGGGGTGTTGGGGTTTGATGTAGGGCTGCTGTGGCTGGCAGCTGCTGGCAGGAGGCCTGGAGCCTCCGAGAGTAGGGAGCAGATGACTGTAGCGTTAAGAGAACCCTTTCCTTTCTTAGCTTTCTTAACTGAACATTTTTTTATGTTTACAAACTATTTCTGTGGCTCATTTCACTGTTTACGATTATCCTTTTTTTCCCCCCTGTTGTCATAGATGTCATTTTCAAGTTCCATTTATAATGGGAAACATATGCATGACTTTGTCATTGTTGGCATTACCTGGCTTAGTAGAAATTATTATTTTTAATCAAAGGCAAACATACTGATTAAGGATGCCACAACACTCCTCTGCCTATGGGGAACATTAACAGTTTATAAATTGTTCTTGGTGACAGTTCAGTAGTGAATTACTTTGATATATATGGCTAATAAATTAATATGATTAAGTTAATGAGTAGTACAAGTGTTGCCAAACTCCACTCGTTGGGCTTTTAATGCTGCTCCACATTTGCAGCTCTAGCTTCCCCCTGTGGTGAGAGGATCAGTGCTACCTACGCACTGTCATTGTGATAAATGGCATATCCCACAGTGCCTTGCACTCCATCTGGTGTGTCCCCAAAATGAGAAATATTTTATACAAATCACACACTCAGAAGCTCAAAGGACTGTAGAAAGATCTATTTTTTCAAACAATAATAAAAATGCATACATCTCTTTAGCAACTCTTCATTTTTACTGTCATAATGAATGCATATAGCTTTGGGAAATGAACACTCGTGTGAGTAACATAGTTAAGTTATCCACTACACAGTAAAGCTGACAAATAAGTTACATGCTCACTCTTACTTTATCATGAAATGTTCTTAGATAAAAAATTATGTTGGAACATCTATTTAACTGGATTTTAAAATTAAAGACCATGTATGCTGCATGATTGAGTACCACCCTATCTCATGCCAGCAAATTTCTGTGCTGAAGGGAGCATGATTTGGAGTGAATGAGGAATGCAGAATCATATCATTACTCTTTAAAATACAGCCATTCACTAGAGTTCTGATAGTCTAAAACCTATACTTGGTGACTATGAGTCACTCTGTTCCTCTCTTCCCCTTTCTATCTTTTAATGTTATCTTTCTTCAGGGAGCCATTTTTAGTGTCTGCTTTATCTGAGTGGGACATTGCATTTTTGACAAATGAATAGTTAAAGCTGTTGAGAATTTACTGAGTGGCTAACCTTATTGTAAATTTAATTTACACGTAGTGTCAGCTACTAATTATTGTGCAAGAAGTCTGAAACTCATAAATACAATTTCTTTTTTAAGATTTTTGTGCAGATTTAAAAAAAAACTGGATCCTACTGAGTTCGTACCCCTCTTGAGATGACAAAGTATGACCAATGTGGTCACAGGAGAGAATTAAGACTGTATTGACACTCGGGGTAGACCTGCACCAAATTTAGTTTGACTTGAAGATATAAGGGAACCATTTGAAAAAGTTGGGTGAAGTATCACAGGGGTAGAAAATCATTAAGTTTTCATCTGTTTTAAACATCTGTGGCATTCTTTATTACCAGCTTATCTGTTAGCCTGTCTGATGGCATTGAGGTCTGTAATGATCATACCTGCCTGCTGCTCTCTGCTGCATCTTTAACTGACTTTGAAACTATTTTAGCTCTTTTATGTAATTGTTAAGAGATGCCTTAAAGTAAAAAATAGTATCATGGGGTATGAAAGACTTCAGTGCTCTCTGTTTTCTGGAGGACTGTTTTGGCAATAACAGCACTATTGTAATTGAATAGTTTCTATTATGTTTAATTTTCCTGCACAATAACATGATTAAATTGAACAAATAGTTACAGTCTGAAATACAGAAGTTTTCCATTTGGTACCTTGAACTGGTATCACAACAAGTGTATTTAAATGCCTTACTGAGTATTTGTGTAAGAATCTTGGTCTGATTGCATAATGTACAGCCTTACTTTCTGATATAGGAAGCTGGTTTTTGGTTTCACTGAAGTTCGTGTCATTGAAGAATTTTTATGTTCATACTAAAGAATAATGGCTTATTGATTTAGTTAGTTACAGTGCTTATCAAATACACTTGGGTGATAATCTGCTGGTAAGGAAACCAAGCATCCTCATATTCTAGGCTGTTACCTTGGATGACATAAGGCCTATTCATGATTCCTCATTTTAAAAGCAGCATATTTTTATGCTAACAACAGAAGTTGGAATATTATGGCATACAACGTCAGAGACAAGGCACATAGATCCTCATTGGCACCCCTGCTCTGCTTTAGATTTATCCAGCAGGAGTTCAGAAGACCTGTTAAGCACAAGATACCTGCACACACTTAAGTTTTTATTCCTATGACTTTGAGAGGCCACTGTCTGTTAACGGTTTAAATAAATACAGGTGTAACTGGCTGGATAATGCACCTCTGGTTGCGGAAAAGTGTTGATCCATCACCTATTTGCAGTGCTAAAATCTACATTTACATAAATAATATTCTTTTAAAATGCAGCATTTAGATATAAATTAGATTTGGGTAGCTTGGTTTCCTAAAGGAAAGCTTTGTAAAGCTGTATTTTGGTGAAATTCTTGGTGTAACAACACTGTTGCAAATCACTTAGAAAAAATAGGAGATAAATCTCGCGGGGTTACAGAGTAAGTGTGTGCTGTCCTTAGATCCAAGTTTTGCGTAGTTACAATTCTGGTCAGGTATGAAGTACTTCTGTTGTAATTCAACAGCTGCTGTGCTTTAGTCCTTGTCATACAGACCTCTGGAGCCTGAACAAGTGAAATACTTAGGCATGTTTTTAAGATTAAGTAAACAAATAATCCCATTGATTTGGATTGGATTACATTTTTGCTTAAACAAAAGTGGATAGGTGCAGACTGGGCAGTTGCCTAAGAGCAGACGGGTGTGTGTTCTCTTTTGCCCACATTGAGCAGCTCAGTGTGATGGGAGTCACTTGCACCTGGAGTCCAAGGTGATGGATGCAAATCCTGCCTGAGGACAGTGATTTGCAAAACAGTGGTTCTAGTTCTCCTTCTCCTGGAAATATTTCTCCTAGACTTGAGGCAGTGATAGCAAATAGAAATTTTTCATTTGCTGCTGCTGCTTTCTGGATTGGCCTTTGCATTGGTTTTGCAGAGGTGAGAACTTGGTATGCTGAAACCAGGAGGGGAAATATGTTCAAACTAAGCAAAGAATTCTGTGTGTTATCAGGAGCGGATAAATTGAGTCTGTCTATGAAAAGTATTGAAAAATTTCTGGTAACCTGGGAGAGAAGATTTTGGCATATTTTATATGCCTGTGCAGAAAACTGAGAGAAGCAAGCTCAGCAATGAAGGCTGCCTCATTGTCCTTTGTGGAGAAACTGCTCATCTAGCTGATCTACCAAGGAGTAGACCTTCACTATGTAGGAGGTTACAGTGGCTGCAGTTGGTGTTTCCTCCTGTGCAAGAAGAATGTGCTCTTCTTTCAGCCCTTCCCAAGTAATAAAACATGATGCCAAGTGCTGGCAACAAATTAGGATTCATGATGAAAAGGAAACATCTCTTACTGAGCATCTTGAAGCTAGCATAACTAAAATAGATTTCATTGTCTGATCATTCTCATTAAGGGACTGGGACCATATTAAGATTTCACTGGAAATGTATTTGTATAGTATAAACTATTTTATCACAGTCAACATTAATTGCTGTAAAGAAAACCAAGCTGACTTAATGAGTGTAGTATCAATCTCCATCCTTTTGCTGAAGAGAGAGACCTCTTCAGTTTGCAGAGAGGCATGCTGATAGCAACTGGCATTGCTGCTATCCTGTTGTACTAATTTAAAGATAAATGTAATACCAGAGTTCTGGAGGATTCAGTCTAGAAACTGAATTCATCCTGAAAATCCTTTGTAAAGAAAAATTAATTCCTCAAGCTCCTTACCTCCTGTGACTTGAATATGAAAGGCTTTACGTCAGAAGGAGAAGCATTTTATATAATACATGCCTGAATGTAAATGACAGACATTTTATTAGGAAAGGAAAGCCTTTATTAAAATATAATGATCTACATTGTTTTTATGTAATCTAATGAATTACAGTAAAAGCCTGAGAAATGAGCTGGAAAAGGTAGAGTACTCTCCCATGAAAGCAAGCTATGATAACCTTTCTGTAATTCTTTAACATGTCGAAAGAGTATTTCTACACAGACTTATTAAATTAAGCAAGGTCACCTTTTCATTTTATTAACAGATTTAGTTTGCCAGATCACGGGCTTTGATTCTGAAAAATGTGGATGAATCATGCAGTAACATACGTCAAGTAGAAAATTGGTTATAAAATGTTAAATAATTTTGGTGCACATTATTTCCTTGTTTTTACTGTTGTGCAATGGTAAAAAAATAAAATGCTTAATTACTCTTTTTCACATTTGCATATTGATTGGATGTGCTTAGGTCATAATGATATTTCTAAGTGGATTATCCTGACTAGGGCAGTCTCAATCTAGTATTTGCATAAAGGGAAGAAAATATTCTTTTCAATAGTAATGTAAAAGTTTGTTTTGCTATGCAGTATGCAATCATTACTTTGAAAGGTTATCTATAACTAACAACCACTGAACTGGTCATATGCTTAAAGATGAACACATATATTGCATTTATTAGTCTGACCTCAGTTCAGCAAAGCAGGAATAAAACTGATATCATGTCATGCAAGTTGTTCATATGCAATCCCAAATCTCTGTAAGTACATTATGGTCTTTTTGTATAGTATATGTGAGGAGGAAAATGATCTTTAATAGGCAATACATAAATCTAACACAAAATCTTGCTGTAATTGTTTATAAAGAATTTCTTACTCATGTCTCATTAAGACAGAAAAAGTTATTTATACTTCCAGTCTCATGGAATTACTTCTTTTTTTTCCTGTATTTGCATTTGACACCTCTTTTGTCTAAGTAATACGTAAGTTCTTAGCTGAAGTATGTAACACAACTGAGAGCATCCCATCAGTAGCTCCAAACCTTATGTAAGTAAAGGAGGTAATGGAATAGATTGTTTTTGTATTGCATATATGCTTTCAAATGCAAATACACTAATGTCCAGGTAAACCTCACTGCTGTTAACAGCTCAGTAGTCCTGTACACATGCAGAAGACTCTTGCTACTGGCGGCACAGATGGGGAGCAGCAGAGTGCAGTTGACTTGGCCCTGGCAATTGCAGAGCAGGTGACTTGATTACACTGAAATCAGGCAGAAAATGTCCTCTTCTGGCCACTCAAGTGAGTCAGTCAAATTATCGAGTGGCAAAGCTAATTCTGTGCCTTGGGCCATCAGAGCTGCCACTTCCTATAAGTCAAGCCTTCACTTAGTGTGAAATTGTTTTTTATTTTATTCTTTTTCATTTATTATGCTTATTTCAGCTAATCCACTTGGTGAATGTGAATTACTCAGTATACTAAAGCTGTTTCAGATGTGCAGCCTTCTCATGTTTTAATGGTGAAATATGAGGACTGCTCTCCTTGTAAGGCTCTCCCAACTCTGCTATGACCTACACAGTTAAAGTAATATTTCAGTTTTTCAGATGAGAACTCAAAAGGGGGGAAGAGTTGGAATCTGGTTTAAAATAAACTAGAAGTGCATATGGTTGAGCTTTCTTTTAAAAGCAGTTATAATTCAGATGGGTCACATTTTTAAGACCTAAAAACATAACTGCAATGATCTGTAGGCCATTAAGTGCTGGTTAATTTGCAAGAGTTTGATGAAACAAATATTCCTTTGGAAAGCATTGAATATTGTTTCCAACATTAGAATATTGCCTTAAATTCTGGCAGAAACAAAGCTCTGATCTGCTTGAAGCACTCATACAGGTGATAAACCCTAGGCAGTGCTTGGGTATATAATTCTGTACAAATGGCAATTCCTCATTTGTCTGTGCCCTCTGGTACACAGCATTAACATTTTTCAATGAGGAAGAGCAAAACATATGGAATCTTTTATTTTAAGCAAAGAAAAATCATAAAGATTAATGAGGATAAAAAGTAAAGTGCCCGTGGGCAAGGTAAGTTACAGGGGAGCTGCTACAGCAGAGTGCATCAGAATAGAAAATGTAGCCTGAAGGCACCTTCCATAGGCACCTGCAGATAGGTTTCCTGTATGTACAAGTGCAAAATACATAGATGTATGCGTATTGTATGCTGACACAAAGAAGTGTGATTCAGGAGAAACCAGTTCTATTGTTTTAGCTCATATTCACAGTGCTATGAGCTGACATGCATCTTGGGCAGATGAGGGGACTTGAAGGGTGGAAGGAAGTAAGCAGAGCCTCAAAAAGGAAAGTTGAAAGGATCATACTGTGATTAAGATGGATGTATTGCTGACAGTGTCAGAGCAACAGCTGCTAAATCTAGGAGGCACTTGAAAGAGTCTCTCTATTTTGTTATATATGGAAGTCAATAGGTTATTTGGGATAAGAACACCCTATTATTCAAATTCAGCTGACCCAGAAAGCCTCACCATCTTTCAATGGCAATTCGGAGGGCCCTGCCATTTAGATGGTGGTTTCGGTATTTCCCATTACAGAATTGTTCTGTGTAGTCTTGTATAATATATGGGGATATCGATGTCATTTCCCTCCCCCCCCCCGAAATGTATTAGATTAGACTGTATCAGGCTTCAGAAGGTATTTTGTGTTAGCAGCTGGATTAGATTGCTGAAAACTTGTCACCAGTGTCTCCTTTTCAAACCTTTAAAACTTCAAGGAAATGTACTAAAAATTGTTTGGCTTTCCTGTTTTGGAACTGCTTCATTAAATTTTTTAATTATAAATAACGTTTCTTCACAGTAGGTGATCAGTCCTATGTGTTAGCTAAGTATGAGCCCTAATCCTGTTGAGAATTTGTGTTCATTCGTGGGAAGTTTTCAGTGTGGATCTCAGGAAAATATCCTGAGAATAGGTGTTCTGCCCATTGATATGGACATGTCCTTTCCCTTTCTGATGTGTCTCTCTTGATCTCCATTTTTCATTGCATCATATTACTCTGTCCTTACTCTTTATTTTTTTGCCCTTGACTTTTATGTCTACACTACAATTTGTGTTGAACTTGAAGTTGCCCTCAATTAGCTGAGCTGTTTCAGTATCATGGCCCACAACAAAATTCTCTGCAACGTACTTCTGATTTGAAAAGCAGAGCCATCCTAGAACTGGCCTGTGACCATTTTTCTTTTCCTTTCAAGTTAGTGTTTATTTCCAGACAGTAAAGAGGAGTGATACAAAAGAGATAGAAATCAGAAGCAATAAATCATAGGATTCCTTTTGGAGGGTTTCTTGTGCCTGGAGTGTCAGTGCCACCTGCAAAAGCAGAAGCATTAGGAAAGGTTTCATTTATCTCTGAAAGTTCAGCAGACCTCTGAGGATCCAAAGGGGGTGGTTGCCAGGGATCAAGATCAGGAATTTGATGAATGATGGTCAGAGCAGGTTAGGCTGGCCTCATGTTTGGCCCTACATAGGAGAAGGGTGTTAGAGTGGCTGGACTGCAGTATGATCGGGGTTCTTGGCTCTGCTACTGGTGACAGAAACCCCAAGATCCTGCTTGTACCTCTCCTTCTATGGCTACGCTTGGTTGTGTGCTGTGCACTGGGTATTGTCAGTCCAGACTTGAAACCATGTCAGTATTTACTACTGGTGAAGTAGGGTGTGTTTGCCTGTTTCTACACATTTACAAGCAAGGGCATGAGATCTGTGCTAGTCCTGGATAATTTTTTTCTTCAACACCTAGATGATGTTCCCCTGCATAAATTTAAGTTTCAGTAAAACTGGATTTCTAGTGTAGATAGTTGTGATTTGCTTTTACTTTGTATCTCTCTTGGAAAAATTTCAAATTGCAGGTTCCCTTTGCAGTGAAATAGACTGGTTGAGGACAGTTCATAAAGACAGAACATTTTGCAGCATTATTTGGATTAAGGGGAATTCAGGTACTTCTGGAAATTTATGCAGGAACAGTACTTTGGATGACAGTAGTTACTAAGGATAATACAGAGCGGGTCATATCTTGATCTTAAAAGTCTCTCAGTAAAAATTCTGCCTGCATACGAGTAGTGAGAGCAGACTTTCAAGGTGAAATTGTTGGGCACTGTTCTAGATCAATTAAAGTTATAGTTTCTCAACATTTCTGTTCTGTTTGGGATGTCACTTCCAGTAAGCCTTTTAAAAACATAGTGGTTCAAATGGAAAAGTTTCAGCAAATGTTAAATGTAACAATGAAGACTTTTGTTCCTCATTAAATCATTTCTTGATGTTTCCTGATATATTTTCATCTAAACACTTGCTAATCCCAGAGCTCTGACAGGCAAGGCCTGCTGAATTAGGCCAACTACTGCTACAAATAGCTACTGCACATGAAACAGTAATCATTGCTTTCCAGTCTATTATTAGATTAACTTCATAGGGATTGCTTTTTTCTCCTGTGAGTTGATGCATAAATGACATGCTTTACCCTCCAATAAATCTAACAGCAGAGTGGCTATGACATGATGTTCATACCCTTAGTCCCATGACAGATTATTTTTGATGGCTGTAGAAGTTTACAGCAGCTTGAAACCATTAGAATTTAAAGGCATCATTGAAATTTTACAGCGTACCTGACTCAGACACAACAGGGCTAGTACTGAGCTAAGTTTGCAGCGTATTGGCTTGGTGTCATGATTACCTGTCATGGAGTCTTGTCTTAGTTTCACTGCTCCCCAACTGTCCTTAAGAGGAGGTAACCAGTCTTGCAGCACTGCACTCTTGTGGGCCCTCCTTGGAGAGTGTACGCCTCTGTGCATAATGTTCCTGTGCTCAAAGCTTTCACCTGGAGACAGTTGAAGCAGTTGAACACATGTGGAGACCATGTTATGCACGTACAGTACTTCATATACTTGCATGGATGAATATACTTGAAAACATTTGAACCTTTATTGCTTGTTTTTAAGATTTTTATATTGCTGACCCTCACTTTTTCTTAGCCTAGCGATAGATAGAAATTTGCATCCTTAGAGGGTGAAATTCAGTTTCTGTAGCATGTATGTACTCTTAGGAGTGCTTCTTTTTTTCCCAGGCCTAAGAGCTTTAGTTTTTCCTGATAAAACCCAAGCAAAGTTTGCAAAGCTCAAGACACTTCAAATGCAAGGTGTTTACTACCATTTATATCTCATGTGAATGAGAGGCTCTGGTTCTAAACTGTGTTTACCTGTTGTTTCATACAGGTGTCTCAAATTTGATGCATATAGACTTAAGAATCATAACTATAAAACTGCTATCTGGCTTAATAGGAAGATACACAATGATGTCCATTGATTTGTATGTTTGTTTGTACATACCTAACTAGCATGATACCAAATTGAGCTCTGTAGATTTCTATAAATGTCTCAATAGATTTCTATTCTGCATGGAACTTAAAAAAAATAAAAAATATATTAAGTCTTTTTCATCTAACAGCTCTGGTTTTGCATTCTGAACACCGTGATTGAACCTACTTGTGTTCTTAACTTCTGTACTGTAATAGGTATGTCAAGCAGATCAAGTAGATCTATCAAGTAGAGAGCTAATCTTAGCAGAGATTACTGTAGCCTGGCAGTTTTATATTTGACAAATACCCTTTTTGAGGAATGGTATCATAAAGAGTAAAATATGAAGGTAATAGCCATTATACATACTGTTGATAGATAAATATTAAATTCTCCAAATAAAGCTTTAAGATACTTGCTCTAATTAGACTGCACTCTTAAACAGAACAAACAGATGTTTAGTAGTTAGTTGAGTCCCTTAGTAAGTTGGTTTTGGAAATGAGTTCCCAATTCTGCATATGCTGTGGTCACAGGTAGCTTTTTCAGACTACTTTTTAGCATAACTGACCTTTTCTGTTGAGGAGAAAAAATAGAGCAGGTAGTGACAAACAGTTTTTGGGTTGGGTGGGTTTTTTTTTTTTGTTTTGTTTTGGTTTTTTTTTTTTTTTTGGTTTTTTTTTTGAGGAATTCTTTATCTCTCTAGTTTTATGTATCAATGTGGTTCTAATGTAGTCCTTTTGGAAATAGGACTGATTGTATTAGGGTAAAATACTTATGCCTCAAGAAGAAAATAATTTAAAAAGATACTGCAAAGGCATTTGGGGTTTCTAAATGGGAACTTCCACTACAGAACCCTGAGCATTAAAGGCTATGCTCATTAAGTCAGGAAAGAGAGTTAATGCTTTCTGTACCCAAGCATGTATTAATTTTGGTCTGCTAAGAACATCTTGAAATTTGATTGCGGGTGTTCACAGCATTCTTGAGCAGGCTTTGAGTCTTATCTCTGTGGTATGGTTTACTTGTGTATCTGAATACCTGAGCTGCCTAACTGAAGTCTAGTTAGGGTTTGTCCACACACTGTTGTAACACAGTACGTACAGGCTGAGTGGTTTTTATGGCACTGTGCTTGCCTGTGATGTTTGCAAGAGGGACCTCTTTTCTTTCTCTCATTATGGGTATTTCTGCCTGTTTCGTGATCTTAAGTTTTACAAATGATGATGAAATTATAATCAGTTAGGGTCTGCCTCAGAAAACCTTCTGCAAATGAAATAAAAGGTGTTGACAATAGAGGGAACCATGCAATTCCAGAATTGGGCCATTTTTCTTCTGACCTGTGAGAGTCACAACTGAAAGGAGTTGAGGATTAATCCATTGTTTATATCCATATGTAACCTTGCAACATGTGGATTACATTTTCTCTGCACCTGTAGTATAACATTTTCCTCATGCTATGGAATAATACCTTAACTAAAACCACAGCAGCTTTCTAATGACTTCAAAGAAGTGAAAAACTACACTTGGGTTGAAAGCATTTTATTGTTTGTAATTTTTAGCATAGTGCATATAAAATGTAATAACTGATGAGTTTAGTAGAATAATCTCTATAACCATATGCAAGGAACATGCTTCATAAGTTATATACATCTTTAAGAACTATTAACTTTTATAGAATTTGCTGCAACAAATCATTCTGGAAATGCTGTATGCTTGTGTTCTCAATTGAGGTTCCAACATTTGGTTGAAGTATCTTCTGTTCTTCTATCATCTCATAATTTCCTTCAGAGAACAGACAGAACAGTCTGTGTGTTGGGTAGGAGGATGAGGGAATGCTAATTGAAACCATGCAATAAAAAGGTAATTTAGCAAAACTATTAGGTTTGGGTTTTTTTACTATTTTAAGCCTATTATTTTTAAAATTACATCTGTATTAAAAAGGCTGTAAAACTACACTGAATGTCAGCACATTGCATCTTAATTCTCATTTTCCTTTGCATGAATAGTAAAATGTTTATAAATTGAAAACTAAAATTAATTGAATAAACTTCAGTTGAACATTTTTATGTTTCTGTTTGAATTAAAAAAAGCATATTGTAGGCTTTTTCAAGAACATTTAATGGTTTCTAACATTGACCACACCTCAAAAAAGTACAAGGAAAAAGTGCTGATGGAGAGAAACAAACCCCAGAAACAAATGCTAGCTGGCATTGTATGATTTACAGCTGCATTTACTGGTGTAATGTACTTGCTAACACCCATATCCATTGCTAGATCTAGTTTTCCATCCAGTGAAGAACCATTATCAGCTACTGCTTTTTAAAGCCTTTACTAAATCCAGGATACTCATATATAAAGAAAATGTGTTTTCATATGAGTATATTAATAAAGTAGGCCTACTGTTTATAGCAAAACCTTCTGTTATTCTTAATAACAATGAATTAAAAAGCGTAGGAATTCATTAAAACTGATCCCCACCATTCTTGATCTTGATCTTGGCAAGGCATAAAGTGGAATAGAGCCAGTTTCACAAAGCATTAATAAGGTTTCTGAATCCATAGGTAAAAGGTTTCCATTAGCAAATCTTATCTTAAACCAAATTACAAAGTACAGATTGGGAAATTCATATGGCAGTTAGAATAATCTAAAGCTTTTATTTCCTGTTGATGATTATTGCATTCTGTAAATCAATAAACATACATATTTAAAGCTACCAAATAATTGATGCTCATGAACTCCTTTTAAATCACTCCATGACGCTTTAAGCAACTTCTGTATGGAGTTACAGTTTGAAATGAAGGTGAGTCTTTTGAAAGTTTAAGTAGTTTGCTGCATGTTTTACATATATGAATACTGTCCATATTGGATGTCAAGGTAAAAAGACGCAAGTCATGTAACATGGAGTTTGCTGTACTTGTGAGGGCAAGGAACTTCTTTTGCATTTGTTGTCTTGACATTTCAGTTCACCCCTGTTAGGATCCTGACAAACACTAACAACTGAGGTCATAGCAAAAAAGTGAAGTTACTTTTGCTGTTGTGGCCTGTGTTTACAGGAAAGGCTGAATCTTGACATGGATTCCTATTAATTACTGTCACATTTCCACCCCAGTTGGCTTGGGGTCACTTTGAAGAAGTTCAGGAACCTCATGGGCTCATGTCTTGATGACTGAGTCATAAGGCAAAGTTCAAGAATGTTGTTCTGAATTTAAATATATGAATCTATATTGTCTAAACTGGGAGGTTCTGGTATTGTTTTTCATCGTTTCTAAATTTTATGAGAAAATAATGGTTTTTTTTAAGAGTTTTAAGAATAAATTGAGCACTCAAGTGAGCTTGGGGAATATTTGCTGACATGCGACCATCTATATTTCACTGCTTACATACCGCTCATTTTTACAAGAAGCGTCAGCAGTTTCTATTGCAGGCTTGGAAGGACTGTGTAAGGTTCACAGATGTGGAGCCTGTGGGCTTGGTTGCATCCTGGCTTATAGGTGTGGTCATTAAATGTAAATGGTTCTGTCTTCATGGGGTCTTCTTTTCAGCCCCCCTACAGAGAGCAGTTGTCCCCTTGTAACTCAAGGCTCAGGACACCCTTTCTTAAACCTTTTCAGTCAGGTTAGCTTTAACAGTTTAACATATTTTTTCAAGGAGTTAGCTGCTGCATGAGCAGTACAGCTGACACATCGGACAGCAGCATTATACAGAAGCTGATAATGTGCGCCTGGTCTAGGTGGTCATTGTCACAGTCAGTAGCACTGCAGCTGCAAACAATAAAGTAGAGCTAAGTTCTTCTAAAATCAGTCTTTGCTCTCCAGTTTTGGCGTACGAATACAGCCCTCTGACCCTTGTTTCACTTGTTGGGGATTTGTGATTTCGTGGGGTGGGTACCCAAGTCCTGTTTATGATGCCCTTTCCTCTCTGGGACATTAGAAGAAGATGCAACAGAAGACTGTATCTTCTGGAATAGCAGCTGTTGCTGAGTAGGATGTATTAGCACAGAGCAAGTCTAGATTCATCATGCTGTCACATTCTCTAGACTGTTTTTGCAGAGGAGTGTTGGGCTAGATGATCTTTGAGGTCTCTTCCAACCTGGTATTCTATGATCAAAATACTGACATTTTCTTGATCTTAGTCAATGCACAGGCTATAGAATGGGAATAGTTTGTGTAGATTGCCAACTAAAAATATAGTGCAATTATCTGCGAGAAGATTATCCAGGATTTTAAAAATGTCAGAAAACAGCAAACTACAGTGAATGAGCGGCTGTGTATCAGCCAATAAGTAACAAAGTAAATGATCTATAGCAGTTTATTATAGTGGATTAATTGTTTTACCTTCTTGCTAGCTTTTTAAAAATTTCATTTGAATTACTTTACTGCTGTCTCTTAGGATCGCCATTGACACAACAGTAGCAGAGCTAGAAAATATATTTAAAGCAAGTTTTGCTCTGTTAAAAGAGCTGAACTTTCCACGTTTAAAATGTGAGTCAGAGTTGTGTCCACTGAGCATATACAAAACTCTGCTACTTTGACATCTTTCTCTCCTGTGCTTACAGACACATGCCCGCACCCAGGCAATGCAGTGCTTCATTTGCCTTTGCCGAACTGCAAGAGACATGACGTGTTTGCTTTCCTAAGCGCACTACCCTGTTAGTTCTCTAAACATGCTTGTGTACATAGGTGTGCACATGTGCACGCACACCCGCCGCTGCAGTGTTGACACAGCTTTTCTATTTGCGATCAGTTATAAATGCTGGGATTACCTGGGCGATTGTTTTCTCTGAATGCCATAATGTAATCTCGAACCTAACACTCCAACAACCGTGCACTAATTAAAACTGCAATTATATTTTTGCTCAAACAAAACGACTTAATAAACATTATCACAAACTGTTTACCCTTCCCAAAAACAATTTATGCTCACTAATACAATTTCCCATTAAAACTGCTGCCAGGTAAATTAAAAACTCTTGAAATAGTAAGTAAGTGGGAAATTAATTCAACAGTTTAATCTAGAGCTAATAACAGTTGCAAGCTCAGAAAAAGATTGCTACAGCGGGGAGTTAATTAACAGCTTATTCCCCATTTGATAAAAGTAATCCACTCTAATTCCAGTGTAATTTACCTCAATGTAATATAAAACCACAAGCTGCTTCTGGTTCTAGTAATTATTAGCCTTGTCCTGTGGCCACATTGACAATAAAAGTCAGCAGTATCTTAATAATATGAGGCAGTCTGCTAAATGCCCACAATTAAAGATGTAACATGAAATCCTGAACCTGCAACAATCAGATGTACTGTTAAACAGAGGTACAATTCCAACAGAAAGAAGCATGCCTAATTGCTGTCCCTAGTCCTAACAACCAGGTGTTCTTTCATAAACCCAGGTTGTTTGCTGCATCAAGTTCAAATAAATGCACTAAGCAGACTCTAGGATACCAGTTACAAACAGCTCTGCTGGTTGCTTCCACTCCCAGCCAGCCAGAGTAGATGTATTTTTATTATTTTCTCTGTTACACAAATAAAATACAAAGTTTGGAACACTTGACCTGAAATACCATCCTGGGATCATAAATTTAGTGTGACTCTTTTGAACTCGGCTATATTGAAGTCTCTTTTCCTTCCTCTTTGTGGGGTTACAACCAAGGATCAGATTTTATACATTCATACATATATATATGCATGCAGATGCAGAAGCATACATATAGACATTCATCTACACAAATATGTGAGAAATATGTTTTTTTATAACTGTTCTTTTTTGATCCCAGGGTAATACTTTGATTTGCTCTTGAGCAAGCATGACAGACTGTCACTGGGGAACTCAGACTTTAAGTACTGGCAGGTTATTTAGTTTGATTTTTGAACATCAGGTAGACTTCCTCATCGGCTTACATGATGTGTTCTCAGCATTTTGCCACTGGCACTGACTTAAAGATGTCATAGTAAGGGTAAGGATAAGTTAGTAGACTGTAATCACAATTTAACTTAAGTGCATGAAATGAAATTATCTGTTTTGTCATATAAATACTAATACTTGAAATAAAAAATGTATGGCATTATTTTACCCCATTGGTTATTAATAAGGAGTGAGTGGCTTTGATTTTTCTCTTGTCACCTAAAACATTTGTTTACAATATTGATGTACTTGAGTAACTTCCATGTGGGGCTCTAATGGATTTCTCAGAAATAAGATGCCTGCTGGGGCATGCTCCACTGGGTAGCAGTTGCTGACAAACACATCTGATGTTATAATTTTGCGGGTTTTCTAATTATTCTAAGCAGAGAAAGAATTAACTTTGAAGGCTTACTTTGAAAACACAAAGCGCAGGTTGTAGGATTGTGTGCTTTTGTCATTATCAGCATGTCAAAGCTGGTGACAAAGATGAAAACAGTGGCTGTAGTGCTCATTCAGTTGCAGATTCTTTCAACATATTCTTCAAGAAATTTGAATTTTTTTGGGTTAGAGCAAAGACAGAAAGAGGTTTAGAACTGAATTAATGTTATTAGCGTGTCTGAGATCTGGTAGAATACTCTTCATACCGTCATTTTTCTGCTCGCTAGCAAAGCCAGTGCACTTTTTTCTATATAAATATGGTTCTTTTTTTTAAATATTAAGCTTTTGCCTACTTTCAGTCCTGATTTTCAGTTTGGCAGAGTCATCAGTTCTTCAGTTCTTGGACAAGGAATGTTTTCCTGAGGAGAGCTGGGAAGTAAAACTGGAGCCTTTGTTTTGGCTTTTTTTTTTTCTTACTGCCAGGGTGTTCAACACTGGAGCATGCAGTGGAGTGACATCTCCATCCTTGCAGATACTCGAAACCCATCTGGACGCGGTCCTGGACAGTCTGCTCTGTTTGAAGTGAGGGCTTGGACTTAAACATGGTCTTCAGAGGTCCTTTCCAGCCTCAGCCATTTAATGTGCTAGAATTTGTCCTTAATCTAATGGCAATTAATTGTTTTAAGGTTTCTCCTTCAGGCTTTTACCATGAAATAAGGCAAGGTAAGACCTGTTAACTGAAAGAAACAGAGAGAGCAGGAGACTGAACATATGAAATGATAGTGTTTTATTTCAGATAGCAATGATAAGAACTCTTAGGAGAAACTGCTAGTGTCTGACTATAACAACACTTAAACTATGCTACACCCTCCTACCTCATTTATTTTATGTACGTGCTGCCAATCAGGTCTGCCAAGATTAAACTTCATTTACAATTCTGAGTTTGGAAGGATTTTTGTATTTTTGATGTTAAACAAAACTTCACTAAAATAAATCATCTTGACTTGTAAAAGACTTTACAGAAATCATCCATTATCTGTATTTTGTCTATATGTAAAATCTCTAGTATGAGGGAAGTGATGCTTAAAATTCTGTAGGTCAAAGATGAAGCCCACTCATTATGGATGCTCAAACTAGATAGACCTAGAAATGAATTAGCACACCTCATCAGGTGCTCTTCTTTGCTGACGCGCCTCTGTGCTTTCATTGCAGTCACTGTCCACGCTACCAGAGCCACAGCAGAGCCAGGGCAGACTTAGTGCAGTTCTAGCACAGCAGCTTGAGCTTAATTAAAAGTCAGGTTAGGGAACTGCTCTGCAGCGCAGCTTGGCCTCAAGTGTTCTAATAGCTAGATAAAGTTTTACATATAAGTATGATTTCACAATTGATTAATGTGTATTTTTTGTTTAATTGCATTTTACAATTTGAGGGAAGAAACATTCAAGAAATATTTTGGGGAAAAATAGTTTGGTGTTCTTATTGCTTATTCTTCAAATATATCTGCAAGGTTATCGTTATGAAGGGTTATGTATAAATTAATACAATATTCTTCAGGAGTGTGGTACTCTCACAGGTTTAATAACTATTTAGTTTTTAGCATTTCAACTAATCTGTGAGGGTATAATTGTGGAGGACTGAGACTTGCAGGAGAGACTCAGGGTACTGCCTTGTGTATCTCATGATGAGTTGAATGAGGAGGCTCCTCCCATGCTGTGGGCACCATGTTGTGTGGAGATGGCCAGAAGAGCTCTGTGTCCACTTTAGAAATGCTGCAATGTGGAAACCCCACAACTATCAGGCTTACAGGTTTTAAGCAACCCTCCTTGCCTGTTACAAATGTACGTTTCTAAAGAACAGATCCATTGGGAGAGGTTGTATGCAACTAAAGCCAAGAGACCATTGAAATGAATCTTAGTAATTTTCAATTTCACCAAAATATTTAAAAAAACAATTAATGTAATTACTGAGTACAAACAGTCTGTTTACATCCACAGTACATGAAAACAAACTTATGCTGTATTCCAAGGAGATCACCATTTGCAGTGATTCTGACTTCCACAAGGAATTTCACACTCAGTGGGATGTATTTGCAGTGCCATGTGGCAGCCTGGGGACTGCACACATGAGTAAATAGACGTGTTTGAGGACTATACTGTTAATCTGTGTAGGCCTCTTCTGTAATCTGGGCTATGAAATTGCACCAGACTATTCCTGTCTTAAACCTGCAGTTGTGACCAAACTTGATCAGTATCTGAGCAGCACATCTGGTCCCACTCAAAGACTCAAGTGATAGAGCATTCATCCGATGCCCAGGTAAATTGTCACGGTATTTGTGTATTTGTGCTGTTGGAAGCTGACCTTTCCAGCTTATACTAAACTTTCAGCCTGTTGCTGCAAATTCATTGAACTTTACTTCTATGGCCAAGTGCTTGCCGTTCTTCTCTCACCTGTTGCCTTTTTCCCTCACTTGACCCTGAATTCAATGAGATTGTAGCAGATGTACCTAGTGACTGGAAAGGTGCGGGTCCTGACATAGGGAGAGGTACTAAATGAGTAATGTTGGTAACAAAAGGTGATGTGGAGTACAGCTACAAGCAGTGGGGCAGGTGTTGGGATTGGACATAGGAAGGAGGATTTCAAAGCTGTACATTCAGGGAAGAGCTGGGTGGTGCAGTTCATGATTTATATACAATTTAAACTCATGTTTACAGTCATATAACTTGTTAGCACATTTTTAGCAAGTAATTTATTTTCTTCTACCCAGTTTGTGTGGCCTTTCAGACAACTTCCATTATGCTAATGTAATTAATACACATTCTAAAAAAGAAGGATTAGGGCAGTTTATTTCAGGAGTGTCTCCTTTGCTTTTTTAGGTTTTTTTTCTCCCATGCTGCCACTCAACATTTCACAACTCATGCTAAAAGAACCTGCTTTTCTGCAATTCTTTCTGGCATGGAAAGGCTTTCCTGTATTTCTCTGCCTCATTGACTCTCCATCTCATTTAAAAATCTTTGCTGAAAATACATCTTTTTCCCCTTGCATGACCCTCATAATTTTTATCTCTCTCTGCTGTTATTTTAGTACGTAATTTTACTTTTAAACTAGCTGATGGCCCTTCATTTGAGAAAGGGCAATCAATAAATTATGTGCTGATTGTGGGTATTCTTCATCATATTTTTGTATTTCATTGTCCAGACTGTAACAGTTGATATATATTTTTGTTGTACTTTTTCACCTTCTTTAGGGTCTCATTATTCTTGGCTTTTAATAACTGAAAGAAAATTCAATCTTTCTCTATCATGAAAAAGAGAGAATGAAGGAATGAATCTCTACCTGCTAAATATCATTTATATCAGTTAATGGCCTTGCTGAGGAAACAGAAGCTTGACCAAACTTGACATGGGTTGAGCATTGAAAGTTAATGTTTTCCTGAATAATTTTTAGTTCATGCCACTAAATCATCAGCCAGCAGCTTCTAGAGGTAGTAAATGTCAGTGAGAAACTGACCAAGAATTTCTGAAGTATTTCTTTTATGAAAACAGAAACTTTTTTTGGGGGAACTTACATAGCAGCTTTAACACTTTTTCTCCTTTCTTTTAAGAAAGTGTTTAAGACCCACCTTGGTCCTTTCCTCAAGGTGTGAAGGGGTGTTCTGCATCTTTCAGAATAACTTCAGGATAACCAGGGGCGGGAAAGTTTTGGCATCATGACTGTGCTTTTCCACTGGGACAGGTTTGCATGAAGAGAAGCAGATGCCTGTGGGAAGCCTCCTGACCCAGCAGGTGTCGAATAAGTAGCTCCAAGGGCAGGTTAAACAGGAGAGGGGTGGGAGATGATGGTGTAGCACAGCATCATGTTGCTGCCCAGGTTTTGAGATCCTTTATGTATCTGCAGAGGCAGCCATCATGGGTGTACTCACTCCATCTTGGTCAGGCTTGCTTCTTGCACAAGTTGGTTTTTGTTTCTGACAGAAACTGTTTTTCAGTGATAAAAACTTAATCCAAATGTTCTTAAACAGGGTTTGATATAATTTTGTGTGGCTCCATGGTTGTTTGGGGTTTTTAATGTAGAGTGTACCAGTAACTGCAATTACAATTTATAATTAATTAGTTTTCAGGAGTGAAGGTCACAGAAATAAAATTCCACCTACAGTAAATAGCTCAGTTCTGACAATACAGAGGGTGGGGGTATGGGTGCAGCTAATTAGGTGTAAATAATACCATCTTCTACTCTCAGATGTAAACAGGTATTTCTTGTAGGTTAGTCTGTGGTTTCACTACATGCTAATTAAGGGGGAAAAATAGGACAACAGGACTGAGCACCATTTGGACAGCTTTTCTGCCCATGAAACTCCACATTTAGCATTTCAGTCAGTAGCTTTGTTTCCTCTAAAAAAAATGATTGGAGCATGTACGATAAGAGTTTGTCATAATGCTGGGTTATATATTTTTCATTTAGTATTCAATATCTGGTTATAGTAGCACCACCTGTGTATGAGTTACTTTCTCAGCTCTCAAGAATGGTTGGTGCTGGTTTGTCTTTATGCTGTCACTTGATAACTAAATTGTAATATGTAAAAAAAGGGGAACATATTCTTCGGTCATCTCAATGCATGAATCCAATCTCGTAAAGATTTTTCATTATCGTTTGAGGGATGAGATGTGCATCTTATTCATTTGCTCATAGAGATTCTAGCTGCTGACCCATTCATCAAATGCACAAGTCCAGGCCAACAGGAATGATCTCTCCAAGAAAGATAAAGAGCAGAAATTCAAATGGAAGACATTGTTCTTTGTACCAGCTCACCTCATCTGCCATCAGTTGTAATTGGTGTTATCTAGCTTGTCATCTGCCACTGTGTCTGAGCACTGTATGCTATGAGAGCAGCTGGGGGAAAAGGGGTAAGTAGGAGCCACAGAGTTTATAAAATAAGGAGAATTCGATTTCCCAAGTGTTTCATGCGTTGTTAAGGGAGTGCTGGGATATTATTTAGAAGCTTTTCAATTATTTCAATCTGGCAATATCTGAAAAAAAAAGTTCAAGCAGTAACACATTATTGGCAAGGGAATGTCATCAGTCAGCCAAAAACAAACACAAAGGGAGGCTACCTTGCAGTCTGAAAATGCTGATTGCACTTTCTGTGAAGCCAACAGCAAAAATACGATTATTTTATTTCTTACTTTTAGTAAACAGCTTAATTAATTAATATCTGATTGGCTAATGCTTTGCCTGCAGCACTGCAAATGAATGTTTTCATGTTTGACTGTTGGAGCTCCCAAAACTTTGAAGCTGACACATCAATTTTATAAATGTAAACCAGCAAGAACTTAGTATGGTACATTTTCAAACTCCTTAGCAAATTAAAAGGGCAGCTCTTACAGCCATAAACATTAATTACTAAGTCTGAAATACACTCCACCATTAAATTATATCATGAAACATGTAAGTGTATCTGAGGTACCTCTAATTTGGTAACATCTGTACCAGTCTGTTTGGGCCAGAAATCTTTGCTATGAAAGACTGCTGCTTAAAACTCAGTTTCCTGGTTAAACAACAGTTACCACATTGCAGTTTGCTGAACAGCATGAAAAACTCTGTCTTAGAGTTCGCCCCTCCAGTAGAATTCCAATAAAAATTTGGTAAAGGATATCTCAGGATTGAGGAATGCTACGCTGCAGGTAACATTTGCAGATGTGCAGCATTCCTGATCTCTGGTTCATTATGAGTATTTATTTAGTTACTGTTTTCAAAATCTGTGACAACTTTAATTGGGAGTTTGTTTGTTTCTTTTTTACCAATATTAACGTGAGAAACCCTGATCAAATGGCTTTCAATTCTAGGAGAGTGGGGGTAAGCAAGGAAAAGAAAACGAGTTGCTCTAATTGCAACAGTGCTGCTCTCAGAATTTAGTTCTATCTTGAAGTCTCTTCAACTTGGTAATAATACTGTTTGCAAACTCCTGAAAGGGGATAGCCAAAATATTTATTTTAATGTGTATTTTTATTAAACTAGACAGCATTATTACTGCCACAGATTATAGACCTGTAATGTGTCTTTAATATTGTTATTAGATGTTAATGTCTTAGGATAGTGCTCTGAAGATGAAATACTTCTCATTTTCTTTTCCCCATAATGAGTACTAATGTGTCAGGGGACAGTAGACATCTTTGCCTTCTGTTCTGTTTGGTCAAATAGGAAAGACAAGAACGGAAGACAACAATTAGTCATCTGTGAGGGAATGCATCTGGAAGTTGTGAGTAAAGCCAGTTGAAATCCAGTTGTACAGATCTCTCCTTTTTCTGTTTTGACTAAATAGAATAAGAACCAGCAGTAGGTTGTCCAGTTTCCAAGATTTCTGGTGGGAATTACTCATAATAGGTTTGTTGTTTTTACAGTGGTTTATAATACCATTTCATCTCATTGGTGGTGTTATGCTCATCATATCATGAGCTCTTTCCGGAATGGAAAAATAACTAATTTGCTGGAGAGAGTTTGTTTTCTGCACTCAAAACCAGAGACTAAATATTTTTGCTCTAGAACAAAACCATCTCATCTTCTGGACAAAATTAAGTGATGGTCTCTTCAGTAAATCTGGGTACCTATCACAGGAGTAACAGAACAAGATTAGTTTCATTGGTATGTACGTAGGATTGTATCTGTTCACCTGTGGTTAAAATTGTTCAGGATAGTTTTTTTCCAAGTTAGGAGCCAGCATTTAGTTATCAGAACTTGTTCACTCTTTGAATCCACAATGGAGTACCTTAAACATAGTCCATAGTGAACAACAGGGCCCTATGTTAAAGTTGTTACAGCTTATATTTGTATAGTTTTACAGTGTTTTGCTGTGGCATCAAAAGTTACATATAGACTTGACAGAGATGCCATCTCCTTCTCACTTTGCCCAGCCTAAGGGTCTTCAAAGATGTTGAATAAAAAAAGCACTCTTCCTCACTGACGGACTTTGTATGACTCACTTCTAAGCCCAGAGGTTTCGGAGCTCTAAGGCTTCCAGTCAAATTTGCTGTCTGGAGAATCAGTAGAAAGTTTGTGTGTGCTTTCATCACACGTACGTCATCGTTGCACAGAGATAGTGTTGTTTATAGAGGTGTTACTACTAAGCACTGACAAAGAGCAGTGAAATTCATTGGATGCAGTTGTATTTCATCACTGCAGTTTGGAGTGCTTCTGAGTCTGGAATATCCTAAAAAATCAAACTGAATCTATGTCTGGATGTGCATACAATGTAAGAGCCTATCTTTTCAGTGTTGTGGATTTCTTCCTGCAATAAATAAGCAATAGCAGCATATGTTCTACTAGGCTTTACATTATTTAGGAGAAAACAGATTGGTGGGATATTTTAATCATGGAGCTAGTAAACGTATTTTATTTTAATTAAGAATTTTTGTCTTTAATGTTACATAATGAATATTATTCTTTCTGAGGACTAGCATTTTATCTCAAGTATAACTGAGACAGCAGCACAGTGCTGCTGTGTCTGCCCTTGCCTGTTACCGCAGGATCTCTGCGCCAACAGCCAGACTCGCTGCGGGGAGAGTGCTGAGGATGCCTGTGCTGCCCGCGAGGCTCAGGGTTAGTTCTGTGAGACCTTTCTGTGCTGCTGCTTTCCTCTGGAAAATTTGTGCAGTTAAAAAGAAAACAAAAGGAAACCTCATAGTGATAATTTTTAGTCTCTGGCTGTTATTTTTTAAAAGGTGCAGTTATTGATGTCTCCATACCAGATGGTGTGATCCCATGATGCCTCTTATAAAATGTGATATATAAGCATGTATCTCAGTAGTTCAGTGTTCATGATATAAATCAGTCTTACGATATTTTCCAACAGATAAGGCTGGTCCTTTGATATTCCTACTAAGGACCAAATTAATCAAGCGGTATTTTGCTTAATTTTTGCTTCATAGTCTTGTGTGTCTTATTTGGTAGAAGTTCATTTTCATCCATAAATACACCCTTGGTTTTTAATGGATTCCTTTTCTTACATAGAACCAGACACAGAAGATCATGAACAGTTTGCTTATTTTATAGAAAGCATGGTATTTTGAAACTGGAGCCTACCAGCAGAACATTTGGAGGTCTCAAGAGATAACTTTGTTTACCATGTACCTGACTTATTTGTGTAGTATTCTACTAAATGGTTTAATTCTAATTTTTTTTCTGTCATGCAGCGTATTTCTATATATTCTGTATAAAGGATTCCTTTCTGATTTAAATTCCTTTCTTTGGAAATGCCAGTAGTAACAAAGTCCCTAGTTTAATCTGCAGATAAACTTATACCTTCTCTGGGAAATGTGTAAAACACAAGATGTAGCTGTGTGCTTCCAGACAGTGAAAAAGATGAGACCAAGCTGTTGTGGTGAGGAGTAAATCTGCTTTATAATTAATATTGTAAGCTTCTGTGTCTTTCAAGAAAAACAAGGGTGCAGCATAACAAGCCTCTGGCTCTTGAAATAAAGGAAGTTATTTATTGAAGTTCTGTAGGCTTAATGCCTTAAGGGTAGAGAAGTGAAAATAACCCTAGCTTCATGAAGAATAGAAAGTTTTCAATGCCTGAAGGAATATAACTAAGAGAAACAGGGGAGGGACTCCATGTTGGGTGCTGTTTGTTGATCAGCAAACTGGTGAGAATGAAAGCACATATATTTGCTTTTATGTATGTGTATATGTGTAGATAATGCTTTAATTGCATATATATCTGTATGTGTAAAACCCCTCTGTGTGTGTATGTATTTCTACAGATACATATGTGATTACTATCAACTTTGAGATTATCTTAAAACTCATGTCAACTGACAGTAGGCACTGTTTGTGCCTCCCCCCCTACCCTGCATTTCTTTGAGATACAGGTATTTATCTGACATCCTCATGCAGCAGGCAAGGAGGCTCAGCACTGACTGTCCCACATTTTTTTGTTTCTCCTTGTCAGGCTCTTTTGCTTCCTACTTCTCTGTTGCCTATAGTGAGACAAGGGGGGGTGTGCAGCCTTACTCTGTCTGAAATGCACATCTGTACACTTCAGTGATACCCTGCTTGCTTCCATGGCTTCCATCCTTAGTGTATTTTCAATGTGTTCTCTTCTTGCATACAGGATATTTTAATACTTCTTTAAATAGCATTTCTGTGTTGGCTTAAAAATTAGCTGTCTTTTTTACTTTCTTTTTTTCCTTTCAATTTCTAATTCTATTTTAGCGCAGGGATTTTTAGGCATCAGGTAGATCAATGCAGATCAATACTGGCTTGTGTTTGAAGATGGGTAGAATGTGACTGATAAGGTTCCAGTTTGGTTGAAGGTGTCTTTTGGTGGCAGCAAACAAAAGTAACTGAGGTGCCAAGAACCAAAAAAGATTCATTTGTGAGGTATGGCAGGGTTTTACAGGTTTAGTACATAAAGGTAGGTGCATATTTGTTAACATTTGAGAATGATATTACTAAAATATTGCTGGGTGCAGGTGTTCTGTACCTGGGAGAGTCAGCTCTACGCTGATTGGGTTTTCTGATCTGCATAGATCTCCAGTGTCCAGGTGGGTTCAGCAAATCATGCATATTGCCTCAGCAGCAGAAATACTGTATATAAAGTAAAGAACAATAAAAAAAAGAGTAATAAACCATGTTGGTTTTTTTCCAAAAAAGGAGGGAAAGGCCTGTGATATTTTTCCCTTTTTAAGAAATAAACATTATGAAGAAGGAATGAATGAATTACTGCTTCGTGTGGTTAAATTTGTGGCTAGATGTTGGAGGGCAAATGGCTGAGGCTTCTTGTGCCTTTTTGTTTCATTTGAAATGGCCCTTGAGAAAGGCACTGTGCCCTGTGGAGAAGTTTATGGGAAATCACCTCTTCTTCTCTAGGTTCCTTTTGGGGTTTTTGGTCAGATGTACCTCCACCATTGATGATAAATATCTAACCTTATAATTTTGGAATTTCTGAGCAATTTATCAGTTCTTTATCATTGTTACAATATGGTAATGTAAGAATTTGAAAGTAAGTTCAGAAAGTTCTTTCCTTGTGTATAATTTCTATATAGGCCCTAAGGCTAAATGTTTGCATAACACAGATGCAGTATTTTCTATTGTTATGAATTTCGTGGTGTAAATCATTAATTATCTTCAAAACCTTAAAAAGGCAGCTTGAAACTTGTGTCTGGGACGTTTCCTGCCATCACAGATTTGGATCAGAGGGCTGTGCTGGCTGGGCTGAGGAAACTCCTTTCTAAATTCTGACTGTGTAGTCTCCTATGTGGTTTATAGGGTTTCTCAGTGCTTCTAATGGCTAATGAAAATTATTTTTTTCTAACAACAGTAGTAATTCAAGCATATTGCTTGCTTTAATGAATGTTATCTTTTTTTGTAATTAAGCAAATTGTCTTTAGTTAGCAAACACCATTATTACTGAAGAACTCAAAAGTAATAGTTTGTAGATAGTAATCCATTCCTCCCTTACTACTCTTTATGTTATGTATTTGGATGTCCACAATACTTTTTAGGAAGAGTAGAATTCTGAAATAATTTAGTAGAAGGATCTGATATGCACTTTTGGCTAGGGACACAGTTACTTGTTTTATTTGAGTACTTCCAATAGCTTTTCTCAGTGCTCTGCACTTTCCTCTAGAATTTCTTGCTGGGAATACTAGTGGATAATACCTCTTAAATTTGCCTGTTATTAGGAAAATGTGTTCTTAAAATCATTAATAACATATCTAGCATTAGCAGCAATAGTTGGGTTTGACCTGACTTCATTCCAGTAAGAAAAAAAACTAGCCAAATACTTAAAAAGTTTCTCCAAATGTTACATGTTAAAGTCTTACTGAACTATTAAAACCCCAGGACTTCAACCAATTCATTTTAGTCATGATACGGCCTAAAGTTGAAGTATTTTATAAAAACTAAACAATGCCAAATGCATTTGGTTGAGATCAAAAGCCAAACCTATTTGTTCTCTTTCATCTTCAGTGTTCCATTTCCTGGGAGTGTGACCTTAGTCAAACATCTATTAAAGTTAGCTTTTGATCTTACTCCCTTTCTGAAAAAAAAAAGAAAAAAGAAAAAAGAAAAAAAAGTCAATCTTTAAAATTTTCTTCCAGAGACAATCACGCTATTGTGTTTTAATGTTCCAGTAGTGTGTGAGTAAATAGGATTCTCTGATGTATGTGATAGAACAGTGGTTAAATGGGACAATCATTTCTGTGTCAGAGACAAGAATCAAAAGGAAGCATTCTTCAGAAGCTGTTAACTGGAAAAATCCCCCCAGGTCAGTGGAAACAAGTTAACTGGTCAGTGTGCTGCCTTTTTTGGTCCTTTGATAAAAATGCCTTGTAATTTGACAACAGGTACCTCCCATTTGTATTACAATTTTCTCTTCAACAGTCAAAGCTGCCTAGTGATTAGTCAGTAAAAAGGTTAATTTTCTTCTCAAGTATGAGCAGTTTAGTGTCTTTTTTGAAAGAAATAAGGACAGATGGCATTGTGGCTATTACATCCTTTATTTCCTAATAGAATTATATACATGTTTCTTGGTCATCTGTAAGTTCCAACACATCAGGGCAGCCTAACCATTGCACATTCACTTTTTAGCTTAAAGTGGAGTAGGTGTTTCTTAAACTTTAGTTCCTAAAACTATACAGAGGAACAGGATTCCAGCTAAGATTTATGTATAACATAGTGAAACAGTCCATTACTAACTAATCCACAGTAAAGATCCCATTAAACCCACTCTTAGCAATGTAGTACCACTGTTAGGAAAGTCTCAATTAAAGGATATTGTAGATAAATACTGAAAAGATTTATATAAAAGCAGTGTCTATAGAAGAATCTGAATGTGTTTTTCTCATAAACTGTTGTCAGATGTATCCCATATTAAACTCCTAAAGCCAGAGTTAAATGCTTACTGGAAATACATTGGAATATTACCTAGAGAATTTTTTATATATAATATTCAAACTATCAATGTGAAAAAACTCTAAAAGTAGACTTAATCCTCTCAGCTCGAAAAAACATGCCTCTCTGCTGCAAAAAGTACAGGATTAAAATTGAGAAATGGCTGAAGACTGCAGAGTATGTAATAATTTCAAAAGGAAGGTGTTCAAGGCTGGGTTGGACAGAGCCTTGGGTGATACAGTTTAGTGTGAGGTGTCCCTGCCCATGGCAAGGGGGTTGGAACTAGATGATCTTAAGGTCCTTTCCAACCCTAACTATTCTGTGATTCTGTGAATACTTGGAATACTTGGAAGCGGTTACTTACATAATGCAGACTTCTGGAAAACTAATATAAATAGATACCTGAAATATTTTTCTGAATTGGCTAAAAAAACCCCAACAAAACTTCAGTACATCTTGGCTATAATTTATATTAAACAGAATTTAATTTATAAATAAAATTTAATTAATTTGATTTAAAAGTTGATAATCTATTTTAAGATCTAAATACACTTTGATTACTGAAATAGTTGCACAAAACCTAATCTAAAAATGTTTGTTGCCATAGTTTTGGAAGAAATGAAACTGCTATACTAATGCAGACTCAGGAGTAAAGACCAGTACAGTGAATCTGTAAAGATTTTGCAAGGGCAAAGAGAATATTTGCATAATTTTAGATTACTGAATGTTTCAATTCAGTGACTAAATGATTCCTCTCCTCCTTGAGCCTGCATTTGGCTTGGAGGCTGAGAGTTAATTCAGCTTGACCAATGAGTAGAGAGGCATCCTTTATGATTTTAAAAATGGTGTAGTTCATCTTCTATGTGTTATTTTTATTCACCACCTGGAACAGGAAAATAAGCTTCCAGTCAGTGTCTCAGCTTTGAAAAATGTCCTTTACCTTGCGTAGCATAAAATGGAAATAGCTATTCTGGCATAACTTCATAACCAAAGATGATATTAACTTGTTGGGACTAAATTACTTGTCTCCTGCTTATTTGTGTAAGTAAATGTGCATGAATAAGCTTTAACAAAACTATATAAAAGTAACTTAAAACCAGAGAGATTGGAACAATCGGAAGGAAAAAAAGTTAAGGAAAAAAGAAAAAGTGAAGGTACACTCTCCTCTTTAATCACGTTCCATAGAGCCTCTGGTGGTGGGATCAATAGTCATTAATTTATGCCCAGAGGAAAATGCAGCTCTTTGTGTTTCTTTACCTGTGTTCTAAACATAGCTAGAAGTTAAATCTGGTTTCTCCTGCCTACAGGCTGCCTCCTCATTTTTCCTTTGCAGTATTAGAAATTCACATATCCATCACCTATTTGCAGAAGGTGCCCAAGGCAGCAACCCAGCTTTGACCTGAGGAAGCATGTGGGCATCATTCGCTGCCTGACATGGTGGTTCTTGTCTTGCTGAAGTTGGCTGGAAAGTTGCATGAAAGCTTGCCCTTTCCCAAGTACAGCTGATTGGGTTGCTGCCCAAACCCTGCTGAAATAAAAATAAACTAATCTAAAATACCTTTTTTTTTCTTCAACAAAATTACATGGCATGAATATGCCGTGACACAGCCAGTTCACTGCAAAATCCTACTTAAAATAATGATGTTGAAAGGGACTTTGTGGTGAAAGCTACATTGGTGGTGACTGTGTGAAGCATCAGGTTATAACTGTTTGGGACAGGTGTGTTTTTCCACTCCCTGGATTTAAAACACTGAAAACAACAACAAAAATAACCCTCAAACAAACAAAAACTCCACAACACCAATAAGACAAAACCAAAACCCAACGCAGCAGGTTTTGTTAATGCCAAAAGAAATAAAGAGATCATAATATTAGAGTAGGAAGAGTTTTCATTTGAGAATGTAGAAACCTAGACTCTAGTCCTTGTTCTCCCACGTATCATTTAATTTTACATTGAACAATTAGTGGAGAATTCATTTGGGAGAATTATGAATCAGCTATTCGGAGAAAATTTACATCATATTTCTGTGATACATTCTGCATATTTTTTTTTCTTGAGGTTGCTAGTACTTGTAAATGTCATAGGTTCTGCCTTAAAACCGGAGATCCGCTTTGAGTCTGTGCACCGAGTTCCTGAGTTTTCACTGAACTGTTTTCTTTCATGCAGAAGACATGACTGCTTTACTAGTCTGTCCTAATACCATCCAAAATATTTTTCACAATGAAGAAGCTGAGGTATTTTAAATGGCCTTAAAGTGATAATATTTTGCTTTCATTCAACAACCAGAATTGGAAAGTGATTGTCTCGGAAAAATATTGCATGAATTTATACTATTAAGGGATGCTGCTTTCAAACTTGCATTTTTTGAGGTTGCATTAATCAAATGCTATTTGGAGGGGAGTGCATGTGCTTGCTTTTCTCACTGCTTAAGTTACTGTGCTTCAGATAAGTGTGACATTTTTGTGGGTTTTGTGAACTGGCATGTATTTCTCAGCCTTAAGTAACTAAGAGCAGTGATATCTGTGTTATCATAGCATTCAGTTTCTATTCTGGCAAAGGTCTTAAAAAATGGCTTATGTGGAAGAAATACCATATAGGGGAAGATTCTATAAAGTTGTGTAAGTGGAGGAGTCTGGCTTGAATTTTACTACCTGAGCTAACGCTAGTTGATAGCAAGAACTGGGGCATCACAGTGGCTGTGAAGAAGGGAGAAGTGTGTCCTTCAGTGAGTGCCTCGTCTACACTTGCAGCTTAAGTTTGTATTTGAGTTTGAGTACAAATTGTTTTCCCTTCTTCTAGCCAGTGTGAACCATAGTGGAGAACAGTTTATTGTTCACAGCATTTCTGCTGTACATTTTGGAAGCAGAGTTTCTATGATGCAGTTGCCATCTTGAGTAAAGAGGGAGCTGCTGCTGCTGTTAGTAGCTTGGTGAGTAATAATGTGAAATTACTCTTTGGTCAGTTTCAGTTCAGTGAGACAGTCAAGGGAAGATTGGAGTAACATTTGTCTCCTGTAACACTTAAGCTTCCGGGAGGGATTAGGTAACGGATCCGAAAGCCATGCTCAGGCTGGTTCCACTGAAGTGAAGAGCAGCTAGCAAGGGTACTACCTTAACAATCCAGGCCCTAACAGCAGTGCTGATCTTGGCAGTATGTAGAAGTTTCAGGTGAACTACTGCAGCGCAATGAACTTATGGAACTCAGTATTCACTTAAATTCTTGAAATACACCATTTTTTGAATAGTGATTTGAGACAGCTGGGACATAGCTGAGCTGTGCCATCTGATTAAAAAAAAAATAAATATTTGTAGGGTATTTTCCAATCACAAGTGAGAAGTAGCTTGAAATCACAAAGTTATCCTTATCCTCTGAAGACCTTCCAGCCCAATTAATTTTACAAACTCAAGAGATTTGTGCCAACTCCAGATAAGCTTTCAGACTTTTTGGTACTTAACTGAAAGGACCTCCAAAAACTTCAGCAGTTTCCGTGTCATTACCATTTATGGACAAGTGCTTTAAACCCACAGAAGTTGATTTAATGGGAAAGGAATAAACGTGGAGGAAAAAAAAAATAACAACAGCTAATTCTAATTTCAGATGACAGCACATGCACCATGACAGACTTCTGTGATTATAGAGAAGTTACAGAATGTCCATGGTGAATATGAAGACTATTAGGCTTAAATGTAATTATAATGTAATGTTAGGGTTCTGTGAACCCAGATGTATGCTAAAATGTGTAACTAAGGCCTGCAGTCAGAAGCAAATGCAGTGAGCTCGGAAGCCTAAGAGAAGGTGGCCATTAGGCCCTGTTAATGTTGTCCAGGGTGTTTTGAATTAGTCTCAAGTAAATCTGCACTTGTCATCCTGACTGAAATCTGAGTCCTAATGCATGAATTTGTGACTCTTCTGATATATGAGCACACTTTTTAAGTACACCACATAGTGTAAGTTTTCATTTTATGTTGAAAACTTCCAGCATTACTGAAATTACATCAGATAATGCACAAAGAACATACAGATTCTCTGTGTAAAGTGACTGTGCTCTTTCCAACAGTAATTCAATGGTTTATGCATCTGTCTTATGTATGCTTCCATCTTTGGAAACCTTTAGATCAAAAGTGGGGTGGTCAGTCAATCAAATATACAGAAGAAGGTAAAGGTCACAGTAGTGCAGCATACTAAAAGTATTATGCATTACAGTCTTGACAAATCATTCTCATGACATAGACTGTAAAAAAAGAGCAGAAATGTCACAAAATTAATCAATTCTTATGAGACACACTGGAAGAATGAAGGAAAAATAAATTTAATGTAACCCTCTCAGAGATGCTCTTGGCAGTTCTGATTTTTCAGTTTCCCTCCAATAAATGAAGCAGCAATTTTGTTTGGCATAAGATACAGGCTACCTTTCTGGATATGAAGCCATATCATATGTATGCATATGTAGCCATATGCTACAGATATGTAGCAGGGTATTGTTGTGGATCATCTAGAATATGAGTGCTCAGGTTTAAGCACAGGTTTGGGATTAAAATTTCAATATACTTTGAACTGAACCCCTTAGGTGTAGACAAGAAATCTGACAGGTCATCATATCTCCATATGGATCAAGGATATGAAAAAACTCAGGTACAGAGACTTGATAGAAAGTGTTAATGTTTAAAATGTTTCCAATCTTTTGGATGGATATTAGGGAGGGTAAGATTAAGCTATAGAAAACATAGAGGTTATAACTAGGCTGGGAAGCGTAAATAATAGAGGTGGACATGGATGAAAACACCTGGAAAGCAAACTCTCCCTGTATTTTAAAGTGAACAACCAGATTTGTAAGTGTCAGGACTTTTGCGACTGCCAAAATGTGTGTGAAATAAGAGAATGATAACTTATTACTTATGTGAATTATTCTGTGGAGTGGCAGGGACATTTTGATGTGTAAAGGTTTTAATCTTGCTTATGCTCATGTGAACTTTTGCATGAAATTATATTGTAGACTTAAGGTGAGCAAGCACACCATGTTAAACAAAAATTACTAGGACTGCAGAACTGAGCCATCAAAAATTCAGAAACATTTGTGCAATCCTAATTCTGATCCCTTGAGCATTTGACAGAGTCTTTAATCACATTATCACAAACTGTTTTGTTCCCCAGCATAACTGCCTGGTTGATGATGGAGAATCGATTGACCTGTGGGGGAAGCAGGGTTGTATGATGAAGAGACCTATCTGTAGGTCTGTCCCTATCTAACTGCCACAGCAGTGGAAGCTATGTGGGGAATATTCAGGGGCTGCAGAAAGGCAAAGAATAAGGTCTCTCAAGTAAAGACTGTGTGACAGTTCACTGCAGAAGCGAGCAGACTGGAGCTTCCGTGTGGAAAATTAACTTCTCGCAATTCCTGACAAATACTCATAATATTTGTTTAGGTTTTTTCCCTCTGTCAAGAAGGTTCTTTTGCCATAGTATGATTTTCTTGACATTTTCAAGTGGTGGTATTTAAAAATCTAAGGCCACTCAAAAATTTTAACTGTTGTTTCAAATGTTTTGCTGTGGATGATCTTCAGTAGTCTCTGAACTTTGAGTATGTGAACACGTTTAGCGAATTATCTGGATTTTCTCTTTCACTTTGAACATGTAACTTGTATGAATACTGTGTTAATACTTCCAGATTTTCTGCTCTAAAAATCAATTTTTGCATGTTCACGCCCTCTGCTTGGGCTGCTTTAGTGCTGAAAAATGGGAAAGAAGAGCATACTTTTAAACTGTGGTTTAACTGGCTGCAGGTATCAGAACAGAGGAAGGAAACTCAGCTGTTGTTGTACATTTTTTTTTTTATTGACTACATTTCAGCTTGGCATTGTCAAATGGATGTAGCATGGATTTCAGTCTGGGCTCAAAATGTCCTCCCAGGACCTGGGGTGAATACTCACACCACTTAGCCCATGATAAAGCCTTGTGCTATGGTGCTTTTGCTGAAATCCCATCCTCTGCCTGCAGTGGCCAATTACTCATCAAGTTCCTTCTTTACAGTCTCTCAAATGTTTCATGTTGATGGATTATCATGACCTATCTGAAATGATGGCTAGGATATCTTTGAACAACCACTGAAAGCATAACATGGGCTAGAGCTAAAACTTTCCTACACTTTCTAGTTGAGTCAGTTTACAGAAATGGAAGAAATCTGTGTTAATAAGACTGAAGTGTTTGGACCTGTGTCAGAACTGCTCTAACACTTGGCTTCTTTTAAAGTTCTTATTCAAGAATGAGGTTTCACTGTCCTTTGTGTTCATAGCTGGGTTTTACCTACCTGTTTAGTAGTAAACAAGGATGATTCATTTCGGCTACAGAGAAGCCTCCGCTTTTGAATGTGAATGATTAAATTAATAAGTAAATTCCTGTGAGCATTCTGAAAACATGAAGTACATTATATGTATCTCTCTTAATTCATTTCTGTATTGAAGAAAATGGGAAAGAAAGTAAATCCTTTTCAGCCTTCTAAGGCCTAATTTATTAGATGTTTCAGAATTGTTTTCGTTGTTCTCAATATGGTATCTCATACTAACATTTCATACTACCAGATGTTTCATTATTCCTGTTTTAGCACATCATACTTGACCCATAGCAGCTTTGAATGCAAATAACAGACAAGCTGATGCACAATGCTTGACTGTTAGACTGAAATAATACGGCAAGGCTAAACTGGTTTTCATTTTTCCTTTTGAATATTATTAATTGCAGTGTGGTGACTGTTAATTTAATTAAATGTTTTGTTTTAATACCATTCTTCACTGACTCACCGTTTCATTTAATTAATTGCAAACCTCTAGATTTGATTACTCATAGTTCTCCTTTAGTTAATTTACTTGTTCACAGTTTTGACAGAAAAGCTTTCAAACTAAAATGAAGGAGGGGCACAGTCTAATCAGGGAGCTAAAAAAAATAGCTGTAACTAGAGTACAAGATTAGCAGATACTCAGGGTCACCTTAAAATGCTCAGAGTCCTTGTATTCACCACCAAAATCCAATTGTCAGTGCCTGAACATTAGTTAAACATGAAGGATTCACTTGCATTTAAGTTACCCTATGTACCTCTCTGTGGGAATGTGATTGAGTTTTGGTTTGTTATGTCACCAAGAAGCTATGTGCTAATGAGTAAATGGTGATGTTCATTAGAAGCAAGAGGCATTGTCCCCTCATGTCCTGGTGCTCGGGAGGTGGGTGGGTTCAGCACTGCCCTTGCACTGGGATACTGGCCCCGAGGGTGACAGGCTACAAACAACTTTGGAGTTGTGAACTCAGGCCGTGCGGTAAAAATGTTGGGTTTTTTTGTTGAAATAACTCCTGAGGCTTCACAGAGGAATAATCTTCGGTAGTGTTTTTGTGTCTGTGTAGGGGGTATTTGAGTAAACAACCACTGACTTTAATATGATGCAGACAAGGGATGGAGAAACCTCACTGGTCTTCACGCCCTCTGCAGTACAGTACTACAGGTATCTGGGCTTTAAGAGCAAAGGTCATGTTCAGTGGGTTCAGCCCTAACAGTGGCAACTAAGCCTCACAGTACGTTCAGGGCTACTCCACAAGCAGCGGGTCTTCCCCAGAGCAGTGCAGTGTGCCAGGTTGAGTAAGCTGAGCATGGTCCTGATTTGGATCAAAAACCTGAATTTGAAAACTGTCTGGTGCTTAGGTGTATTTTAACTGTGGCTCAGAATACAATTGCAGAATTGTCTTTCAGTGCAACCTGAGCAAAAAACATGCTGGTCTATGTGTCCTTGGCCGGTTATTTCAAGGCTAAATTCCTGTGTGGTACAGCAGTTATGCAGACTTGTCAAAGGGAGAGTACACAGTGTCCTGACGAAACTGAAATTACAGCATGAAGATTACTAATGGCAGTTGGTTGTTTTGCCATATGCACGATGCAGGTGTACTTGAGTACACACCATTGCAATCTGTTACGCAAATGTAATGGAGATTCATATTTAGAGATTGACCCAGAACGTGGCTCTGAGGTCTCTGTGTTACCACTGATTTGTCTCTCAAAGATCCTCACCAGCTCTTTGTGGAGCTGTTGCCTTTCAGCTGAGGCAAATGGTGGATTGTGGGGTACTGCTGGCAGGAGTAGCTCCGCTGGCCACATGGCTGCTAGCGGTTTGGAAAACACATCATGGCTACAGTGCTGAGACTCACCCGTTGTTGTCAGCATAAAGGCTGTGTGTGTTTGTCTTAATAAGTGGTACATAGTTAATTTCCTGGGTGTTCAGTGACTGATCACAGCTGGCAGAAGATAACTGAAGGAAGGGAAATTTAAAGTGTAAATGGTGAGAAAAAAAAACCCAGAAGCTTTGAAGTGTGTAATCCAGCATGTCGGTTTTCCTAGTGATCCTTTTTTTTGTAGGTGAAAGCAGAGGGATAGATGTATATGTATGATACAGCTGGTTTTAAGCACATTTTTCAAAGTGAGGTACTCTGAGTGAGATTCTACTGCTGATAATGATTCATCTGAGAGGATGGAAATGATTCTTCAGTTCTTTGTAGATCTTTAGATAAGTCAGTTGAAGAATAGCCCTCTTTGCTGCAGCTAGCCAGAGCTGAGTCAATTATAGAAAGGAGTTTTATTAATAGTTAAATTAAATGGTAGCTTCAGTAGCGTTAGGCACAGCCATAGCCTTAATTGAAGATTATGCCAGTGGGTGATTTGCTGTACATTTTCTTCCATCATTTCAGTCAGTAGCACACCCTTACTGCTGAAACCATTTGCTTTAACCTCAGTTTTATTAGCTTTCAGAAATGCTGAAGCATTAGTACACTGTTTTTAAAGTGCCTCATACAGTTAGATTCTGGGGCTTTTGCTGCTATCACAGCTCAAGTAGGAAATTGTGTAGACTGGGGAGTGAGTGAGAGAATCAAGACTTTGCTGATACTGAGCTTAGAGATGGTATTGGCCGTATCTGCTTCAACTTTATGCCTGCCTGCTCAGGATCTTCAGGTGTAGGGCTTTCCACATTAGGACCGTGCTTTAAACCTACAATGCTGAAGTAGAGTGACTTTGGTGTGGCAGATGGCACAGCATAGATTCCCGATACATCACTATTTTTTGGCTCTTGTCCTTATGACAGCTGTGTCTGGTTAGGGAGCTAAAAATGCCTGACAATAATTACCTTTAATTTCTGCAGGTGGCATCGTGGTGATTTTAGGACTGTGTTTATTGTTTTCTGTTTGCTCCTCAGTGCCCTTTCTGCCTTCATGTGCTGATATGACTGTTCAGTAGGCTTTTTGAATTTTGTCAGCTTGAGGGGGTTTTATAGAGAGCAGTGGATAAGTTCTTGTCTTGCCTTTTCTCTGAACATTTTACTAAACGTCTGAATTTACTTTCAATGTCCTGTTTCTTTACTCTTTTGTATATTTAAACTAACTAAAATTTAATGACTAATAGTATAAAGAACCTGTATAAATACTGACCCAGATGAAAATACTCCGGTAGTGGTTTATCTATACATATTTGGATACATACAAATGATAAAATGTTATAATAAAAAACTTCATGTTCGGACTTTGTATTTTTTGTAACCCTTAAAATAAATGTGAATTCTTTGCAAATGGCTTAGAAGTATACACTGAAAACAGAGTAGGATGTGTGAGTGGGTACAAGTTCTGGAAATGCTTTAGTGATGGCAGTTCCTCAAAACTTGGAATTTATTGGGATAAGCAGGAAAAGTGTAGCTATGCAGGTAGGCAGGCAAGGCACGCACGTGCCTGGAAATGTTAAAAGCAGTGAATTCTTCAGAAGGCTTCTGCTGATGCTGTTTGTAGAACTTCCTGAAAATGAGGTGAAATTCACTCACTGAATTCACTCAGAGCAATCCCACTTCCTTTCCCTGAGAAAAAAACAGAAAAGTTTATAGACTATTTCACCTCTTCCAGAAAGTGTGTAAACACTTTTATCATTGAAGATGTATTCTTTGATAGATTAAGCGTGAGTGGTATCAGCTAGCGAATTGGCAAAAACAGGAGTTTAAACAAACAGGAGTTTCAACATCGAGCGTATCTGCTTGATACAAACCCTGTAGCATTTGCAAAAGAACTTAAAGGATATTAAGAAAAATCCTGATTTTTAAATAAAAAGTGACTGCTGTTACGGTATTGTGATCTGTATGCAGTGAGGACTGCCTTAAATGAATATTGAAAGACAAGATTCCTGATGATGTTTTCTGGACTTATTTTTATATGTTTGTATTTAGTGTATATTAATAATGAAATCAATGTAGCTTTTCATGTACCAATGACAGAGCAGTAAAACAGATGTCTGATTGGTGTAGGTAATATTTGTTGCATTGGGCGTGGTTGCATTGGGCGTGAGAGCTTTGGGAATACAGGAGTATGTAACTACAGGCTGTTTTTGTGAATGTTGAGAGTCTCTCAGGCAAGATGGGATGAAGAAGACAGACAGCCTGGAGAAAAGGGGGCTTGTATAACTCCCACCTCCTTTTTTATCGTCTCCAACTTCCTGATAGTAATCAGGAATATCTTTGCTGAAGTTAAGCAAGTTGATGTATCCATATGTGATAATACACATCCCTCCTCCATGCAGTTGGAGCCTATGGTTGCTTGCTTACTGAAGTCTTATTAAAATGAGAACTTCTGTGAAGCCTATTATAGGAGCAGTAGAACTAAAACTAAATGTCAAATACATAACAGCTTTTAAAGTATTTTTATTTATGGGTATGTGGCAGTATAGGATGTGAAAATTACTGGTTCACTTTTATCAGTATCTGATCTCTTGGTAAGCAGGACTTTCCAGAAACAGCAGATTATTTAATTCTGGTTTGATGTATGGTATCTCTGTGGGTTGATACAACATGTGCCACCAGCAGAAAATCATGGGCTTTTTGGTAAATGCAGTTCAGTGAATTTGTGAAACTCTTGCACAGTCAATTACAAAGTAGCTGATACGAGGAATTTAGGTTGCTTTTTTACAAATGATAAAAACAAGTCATGCTATACTGGGAGGAAGACAGTAAATCTGTTTAATGTGTAACTGAATAAACAGACAGTTATACCCATAGAGCTCTTTTTGGTTACATAGCCTTAGCCCCTGTAATTTCCTGCAAGATAGGTGAACTTCAGTAAGATATTTCCAGTCACATCTTGCCCAGAGTAGAAGATTTGGTACTGTTTAGAAGAAAATCTGGTCCCCTACTGACCAAGCCAAATGATAAAATTTTAAGAGTATACGCTCAAGAAAAAAAGGTAATGGAAATCAAAAGAATTTAAAAAAGGCTTATGATGGTAACTTGTAGCTTGACCCTGCTCTACTACTGCTCTTTTACTATTGGAAATAATAGGGTTTTAGTCACTGGAAAATCTACCGCTAACCCCCCTTAATTCTGTAAATTTGTGCTGGTATTAAACGTCTCTTAAAGGAGTGCTTGAGTTTGTAATTACCTATGTTCTGCTTGTCTAAAATTTCCAATATAATATTTTCCAGTAACAATAATACTGATCCCAACCAACAGACACCAGAAAAATACAATGATATTTGGGTATATAATATAATAGTACAGCACTGATTGTTCCAGGTTAATTGGCTTTGAACTGTTGAAATTAAGGAATGCTGTGCTTTACCTAATGTACTTGGAAATTTTGTAGCAGCTAAATAAGTCAACCAGAAAGTGATCAAAGTGACAGTGATCAAAGTGAAATGGAAATGATATGTAAAAGTATAATCAAAAGGGCTCCCGTTAAATAAATATTTTGGAATGCTAGACATGTTAAAAAGAAAGAAAAACATGAGAGAAGTAAATGGTGTACTGAAGTAACTCTAAAATAAAATTAGTGTCCAGAATAACATTGCATCACAGCCTAATAATGTGTATTGAGTTTACGTGACTTCTTCTCACTGAAAGGAATTGTTCTGTTCTTCATCTTTTTAGTGCTGCATTGCATGGTTTGATGTTGCATTTTATTTATTTATATTTTTGCAGGCCTGACAGCGGCTGCCATGGCAGAGGCTATGAAGTTACAGAAAATGAAACTTATGGCAATGAATAGCCTTCATGGGAGTGGAAGTCAAAATGGAACAGAGTCAGAAAATGAAGAGCTCAATTCAAATGCAGGTAAGTAATGCTGTGCATGGGAAACAGAATCAAAAATCTGTCTCAAATTCTTGTGCTCTTTTATTTTGTAAGCTTTGCTCTGCCAGTGTCAAATCAAAATTCCTGCACCCGTTCCTGCAATATTCCGCCAGTTTTCCTCCTAATGGCCCTCTTCATTTTTTTTTTTTTAATATTGGTGAAGGATTGGTTTTATTTTATGAGAATGCAGACATTTTAAACTGTTCCCTAAACATATTTGTACTAACAAGACTTCTCTATTGGCAATAATGCAGCACATCTAGAGTTTTCCTGTAGATGATAGAAAGTTTCCAAAACATCGTGTTTTTAGAACTTACAATGAGATGCACAGTTCACTAGAGAAAGGTAAAGAAGGGAATGTTGAATTACCAAGTCTCTGGCTTTTCTTCATTTTGTTCTTTCCTTGTATGGATGTTTGCAAACTACAGCTATGAAGGAGAGTCATGGTAAACATTTGTTATGGCCCACCTGGCTGGAATAACCTGAGGTAGAAAGCACTGAACACATGTCTATAATTCTGTGAGCATTGGTACAAACTTGAACTAAGCTCCCCAGGTCCCAGCTACACAAGAATAGGGTTCAAAAGTTTAAGTAAGAAGCTAATACTTCGAAGAGGATACCTTTGTTTATTCTAGTGTCATTTTCAGGTATGTAGAAGAGATTTTTACTCAGATAGTGTAGAGAACCTAGAATAAGAAATCTGTTTGGTCTCAGAGTTGCTAGATACCTACCTTTGTTAGACTGTTTCACCTGGACTTACTTTTTTTGACATAGATAATCCTACAGTGCACTCTTACCATTTTGGAAGCTTGCGCATCCTTTGTTTTCATTATCAATTCGAGAACAGAGGCATTGTGTAATCCCTCACTGCATTCACATCCCCCATTGGCATTCACACATCTCTGAAGTCACACATGTGTCTCTAAAGATGAAGATGCTCTAACGGTTTGCTTGCTTGGATGGGGTATAGCGTTATATGCATTGTACCATCAAGATGGTAATTTATTAGACCAATAAAGCAGCAGCTGGGAGGTCTTAGATTCATTTTCTAAAGGAATAACTTTGAATTCATGACAAATTATGCACAAAGCAGTCTTTCCAAAAGTGGTATTGCCTCTTGCTAATTTTGTGTACTCATCTGTATTGAAGAAATCTGGCTTTGAATTCATGCATTAAACCCTTCCCCAGCTTTCTATTATGTAGGATATGTATTTCTTATTCACCTCTCAGACCCTAATTACTTAGCGCGTATTGAATTCAGAAAAAAAGCACTGAGAAAGCTTATTTAGTTTGTGTAACTCTTACACTCTGTATATAGTTCAAAATGAACTATGAAGTTTCACTGAATGCTAAGAAATGTGACTGAAGGTAGAATTCCTATAGGAAAGCAAGGAAACTTCATACAGAAAAGATGTATTGTTAGCATTAGGGGTTTCAAAAGCTTGCTAATCTGAATGTTCATGGTTTCATGTGTTACCTGATTTGGCAAAATTTGTATACTACATTTAGTGAGAAACTAGAGTACATTGATATTATTATTTTAGGTACCTTGTTGACAAGTTTTATAGGGGACTATCATACCAGCTTTTCGACAGTACATCTAAAGTATGCGTATTAAATGAAGGCTCCCTGAGATTTAGCAATTCAATGAGTTCTGTAACTGACTCAATACCAATTTAAATATTTGGAAATATTCCTGCTGACTTTAGCTGAAGTTCCAGTGGGGCCCAAGGAAAAGGATATGGTGTCAGTTATGTGAAGATCTTTTCTCAATTCTTTTCATTGCCTAATTGAGTAAAATTGCCAAGAGGAAATTTGCTGGATCAGGTTGCTTGCGGACCGAGAAAAAAATCCTTAACAAAAAGAACTACTACTAATCATACTACAAATCATGATTTCCCCTCTTTTTAGTATCCTCAGTGCCAGCATTAGGATCACTTATTTAAGGCATGGCTTCTCTATGTGTTGGAGAATCATTTTTTAAAGATTTACATTCAGAATGTACAGCAGGATGTGTCACCCCCCCAAAAAAAACAACAAACCACAAAACACCAAAACCCCAACAAAAAGAATGCAATGTAAAACTTAACTAAACTGCTCAGTGTACAGAATAACTGAGGAATTATCAAATATTCACTACAGGAAACTCATTGGCGTGTGAAGAGAGTGGGCATTTTATTTAGAAGTTGATGCACATTTTGTAACTTTGATTCACTGTGAAGAGAACACCATAAGATGCATGAAACCTTTACCAACTGTTTGTTTTGCTCTAGACTCTTGCAGTTTAGTTGACTATTAAAATCAGAATGGGGATGTGAAATGAGAAAGAAAATTGAATTTTGAAATTTTTTTACTAAGAAGATGTAAGAAAGAGCAGAGCAAAGGAGTCAGAAGCCTCATAAGTGAGAAAAACATTTTATTTTAGGAGAGAGACCTACAGTTTCTTTGATTTGAGGTTGTGTTTAATAGCTTCTGTAATGGCTGCAACATGACTCTGCATCTAGATTTCAGCATGAATAACAACCTGTTCGTGTTTCATTTAGCTCCAAATGAGAAATTCTGTCTTTTATTGTTTTAGGAAATTAGTCTGTGTACTATTGCTCCTGGAACTTTATAATTAATCACTAAAGGTTATGGCTATGGAGAGTTTGTGGGAAATAGATGTCTGAATGATTATAATTGTAGCTGTCAAATCAGAAATATAGTTATACAGAGCAGAGGACCTTTTGCTTCCTTTGATTATTTTTTTTTTTCTTTCTACTGTAAGAAAGACTTTCAGGGTTGCAGTTTTACTTAAAAAATCACAACTTATAGAGATTGTTGGGTTTCCACCTCAGTGTTGCACGTTGGCTTCCATTGGTGAGCGTAAGATACCACCAAATAGCTCCCATTTAGGGTGTGTGCCTTCCTCCTCATTCTGTAGTCTGATGAGGGGATTTGTTTCTTTTACTGTAGCATGTTTTGAATTAAAAATGTAGTTGATCTGTATTAGGTTCTGAAATTTTATTGCCATATTTTTGGGAAGTATGTCATTATATACAGGCCTTTAGTGTAATAAAAAAATGGTGAGGATGGCCTGTCAGATTAATTTCATTCCCCATCTGTATCTTTTGAAGTTGGTACAAAATAATTTTGGATTTGCTTCTTTAGCAGTGACTAGAATGTCACTTCCGTAGTTTCTTTCTCTCTGTGTGTGCACCTATGATGATGGAGATTTTTCAAGAATTTGTTTATCTGAAGCCAGAATTCATGCTATCCATTTAAAATATGATCTCTAACTCTCAGGATCTCTGACTAAAATTCCTCATATGGTGTATTGTCCTCTAGGGAATTACACGTGTGGAACTGAGTCTTACAAGTGTGTCTAAGACTTTGGGGAGTAAATGTGCCACTTCTTTTCCTGCTTATATTCCAGCTGGCATGCTTTTGCCATCAGGTTCTACCTACCTCCTTTTGGTGATATTCCAGTGATCATCTCAGTAGTGATGGAGTTTAGGGCTGGAATATTCTAAGTAACTTATTAAAAATAAATAAATAAATAAATTCTGCTAGAGACAATGCTGCAACTGTGAAAAATGTACCAAACAACCGAAAAATATGCACATAGTTTTTAATTGAAGTAATGCATTAGTTCACAGTGCTGTGAGGAATGTTGTTATACGTTGAAACATTAATGTCCTCCTTCCACTCTCTCTGCGGAAGAGAAAGAGATTTGTTTGCACCTTCCTACTCATCATATGAAGTGTTGAAGCAAACTTCTCAGGCAGTTAAACCCTCATATTTAATCTGGCAATATAGGTTCTCTGGCCTCAAAGTCCAGCTGATCTGTGCTAGCTGTTCCTTGTGGCTTAGTTTCTGTCTCCATCTTATTGTAGGATCTGTGAAAGAAGGTTGAATTTCATGAACCACCTAGTTGGGTCCATAGGTGTCTGAAAAAGGGGGAGATTAATCCCTCTGTAATTCCCAGTGGCCATAAGTCTTTCATAAACGTGTTCTTACTTTTTGGCTACTCTGTGTGGGTCCTTAGAGATGAGATGGTTTGACAGTGGCAGTCAGTGCACACATCTGAGGGTTGCTATAGCTAAGGCAAGTCATGCTGTAAAGCATGACAAATAATATGTGCCTTTCATGTTCCACTTTGGAAAATGAGGAAGATTACAAGTTTGAAACTGGCAGCTGAAGCCACATATGATGGATGCATACACAGATCTTTGTAAGTCCAGCTATGTAATCAGTTTCAGTGTTCTATAGAAATAAAACAAAATGTCTCTGCTTGCACAGAAGTGTTTATAAAGATCATCTATTTCATCATCATGCAATACTAAAATTAAGTGAAGTGTATTCTGGAAATTAGCATATAATTGCCTAGGGAAATTGGAAACTTACTTGAAATCAGTGGTGGTATTTTTTTAATAGTATGGCAGCAGGTAATTTGTACAAATGGAATGTGTACAAGTGGAATGTGAAGGGTAGATTGCAAAGCATAGTATTGGTGGTACTGCCTGATCATCCTATAAGCTGCATAAGCAAATAAGGATCAGTGCATAGCAGTGCCTGACAGTACCTGTTTGTTCAAAACCTCAGTGCAAAGAATAAAGCAGTTACTTCCTTCTGTTGGCTTTTGGAGTTAGCATGCATGATTTAATAAATGTGTTTTGCTTTCCCAAGAGAGATATCAAACAGTACTAAGTGTTTCAGTGGTATTTCCTTAGGAAGTCAAAATGTTATTCTGTATGTAGAGTCTTGTTGCTTAATTTCCAGACAAGGAGCTAAGTTAGGCAGAAAAGAAAGGAAAAACACCCCAGCTTTTGGCATATGTGGATCAGAGAAAGCTCTTCATAGGAAGGAGAAAATAAAAATTGTTATCTTTTAATCCTTTTTTCCCTTCAGTACCTGCCATGCAGTTTTCTCACAAATGCAAACATCCTTCACAATCTGTTTAAAAAACCACAAATACATCACTCAGAGGAATATTTAAGGAACCATCAGGAGGGAAAAAACTCATTGGTTTAATGGAATGCTGTCAAGGAAAATCAGCATCACAAACGACACAGGGGCAGAATTGATACTTTTGCACTGACATGTTAAAAGAAAATCCCATGCATTATTTAGAAAACCCAGAAATCTGTCAGCTGTATGATTGCCGAGTTAGCAGAAGCAGGAGGATGCTGCTCAAGTTGAAAAGAAACGCGTAGGCACAGATCCATATTGTAACCTTTCATGTTCTCCACCCACCATGAATACCCAGCTATTACACGGTCAGCATTTTTTAGTTTTTCTCTTTTAAAATTTTCAAGTGCTTGAAAAGTCAAAAGAGGTAGGACTTTTATTCAAAAAAGCAGGATGCCGAGGCTGTTATTTTATTGTAGAGTAAAAATGACAAGACCAGAGAACAAATTTTTTTAATCCTTGAGTGCCGTGCAGACTTCATGAAGTCATTTTTCCTGTTGCTAAAGCAAGTATTTTTGTTACGTGAGTAGAGAGTTATTGTTTCAAAGATGATAATTTTAGTTAAAGAATACAAAACTTTCATGCCATTTAAAAAATATAAGCAGTCAAACTACAATTAATATTTTTAGAATCAATTAAAAAGCTCCTGAAGCATACATTTAATTTTCTTTATTTGTCCTTTCTCCAATAGGAATATATAGTCTTGAAGTAAGACAAATTTAATATGCTTTGTTTTCTGTGCCACCTCATCTAAAAACTCAGCTTGTTTGACCCCAGCCCTAGCAGATATATTAAAACATTTCATCCTAAAAACTGAGACATCTGGGCTATTTCTTTAAACACACACATAGGTTGGTCATGGTGAGTGTAAAGATACACTTGCTTTTCACGGTGGAAGTTGTGGCTTCTTCACTGAGTGGTAAAGGCAGTGAGCTTCTAGTCCACAGCCCTCAAACATGAATGGATTGAGCACTGAGGTAGGTAGGATAGGTAGGAAAGGGTGAAACTTTTGATCTGCCTGCGTTTCTCAAGCATGCAGATGACATTGTATTTGTGAATATGGCGCATGGTATAGCACATATTACACAGATGATGGGACCAGGCTGGGAGGCAGGAAGTGATGGTCAGTGTCATGCAGAGACAGAGCTTAAAGGATCTCTTGGAGATCAGAAAGAAGTTCAGAGCACTTCACGGCTCCTGTTTGGCCTCTCAGTCTGAGATGTATTTCTCTGGGGGAGACTGGATGCTGCAATAGCACTGGGACATGTTACAGTGTTTGTCTGAAAAAACACCCAAGCTTCTGAAGCCCCTGAGCAAGATACTGGTTCCTGTGAGGGCTGACTCACAGCACAGAGGCGAGGGAGCAACGTGCTGAAGTCTGATGAGTCTCCTCTACGTAATAAAGGCATGTGTGGCCCCATAGGTGACTAGGTGTGAGGACAAGCTCTTCACAGGAGTGTTTATCTGAAGGCCATAGTATTTGAAGAAGATTTGTATAGTGATGAACTCAGTGGCTTTTAGGATGCACTTCCACCGTAGGTGTGGAGTTGTGGTTTCTTGGAAGTTTCTTGAACCCAGTTGCAAGAAATTGTAAGCTTTTTTTTGCCAGGTAAGATAGAGTGAAGGGATGGGAACATTCACATAACACTGAAGCTTTAGAAAGCTTTACCTATTGGTGCTTGTCAGAAAATTCCATGGTTGCTGAAAGACACAGAGCAAGGAATTCCCTGCAGATAATGTTAAGTGAGGCCTTCCTGGAGCCTTTTTAAGATACAGCTCCTCAGATATTAGATAAGCCATTTGGTTAAATTGTACCTTGTCTGTATTCTGCTTGATTCTCTTTTGTTTCTTCCTAATGGTCATGGCTTTCATGGCCCTCTCAATTATGCTGAGAACCTAGTCTCCATGTGTGAAACATGGAAACAAAATGCACATAGATCTGTTTCTTTGGCACATAGGGGCAGGGATTTGGAGAGTGAATTATCAGTGGTCTCTTCCTGCTGTGTTATCCTACCACTGGGCAGGATTTAATACTGAGAATTTTAGCTGTTCTAGTGAACCATGGTTGCAGTGGAGTACAGAAGTGAATTTATCTGCAACTTATTTTAAGGTCACATTTTAGATTCTTAAGTAGTTAGCTGTTGAACGTGTGTGAGTACTTTAGCTGTCTTTTTAAGAAGTATTCTTCTACATCTAAATATGCATGTAAATACTTTATAGTAAACGTACATGATTCATACCTAAATGTATGTATGTTGTTTCATCATCTAATATTTACATATTTGGTTTGACTGACACCCAAGTCTGAGAAACATGAAATAGCTCTGGCTTTTCTTTTAAAACTAATGAAGGGAATCTTCAGAGCACTACTGGAGATGGAATTCTATGTGCTTTTCTCTGTAACCATGAGGCAACTTTTTATTTGAGAGGAATATCTGTTTCAGAATTTGATGCTTGTCTAACATGATGGAATCAGTTGATGTTTTTATAACATCATAAGATGATGTAAACTTTGAGAGATTAATCAAATGTAAGCATTATCTTGTATAGACTTCTTTCTAGAAAACTACTTATTCAGTGTTTAAGCTCCAGTTTGTGTAAATGCTTTTGAGTGGGTAATTCTCAAGGGAAAATTTTAAATACTTTTGTGACAATTAGATGCTGCCAAACATTTATGAATTGAGAATATATATATATACTTGTAAGTTTATATTTCAACAGTTAAACATATCACACAATCTGCTTTCCTCAGTATACTTTGGCTGTTACCTTATTTGAAGTCAAAGATCTGGTGTTTCTTTTTTCCAGAGCATAAAGTAGTTTTGGGGTGTTTTTTTTTCTTTTCATAAATACTTCATAAAGAATTTTGTACAATGATTCTCAACTTTAGCTGGAACAAGTTAAATATAGAAAATCAAGATTCATACCAACTAAAAAAAACACTTTCTAATGCCAAATAATGTACCTCTGGGTGCACACAGGGTAATCACAACCTCTCTAGATTCTTGCTGTATCTACTATCAGAACAAAGTGCAGCAAAAGATAAACTAATGACAAAATGCAAATGGTATGGCTAAACTGCACAGAATCGAGAGCTTTCACGTCTGTCACCTTTCAGATCCTTTACAAATTTATAGTCTTAGAGTGCAGAGGTCTAAATCTTCAAAGCTTGAAAAACGGAGGTGCAGCATGAACTAATCTTCATTTTTCCCCCTATCTTCTTACAGCAGCACTAATGGAAATGTATTTTGTTTAATGACTCTGAAATCCTGTTTGTAATTAGATGTGGGAATTGGTCTTACTTTGTAACAGATGATACTGGAATAATAATATGAGAGATGCTATGCTGAGACCACTATCCTCCTAAATCTGTATCATTTTTCATTTTATTGACAGGAAATGTGTTCCTGGAACAAAGAGATTGATTTTGAAGAGTAGAAAAATAATGTCAAGCAAAAACTCAAATGAAAACACTTTAACATTACTTAAGTGTATCACAAGAGTACATTAACCTTTTAACTTTATTTTTAATTTTAGTAAACAGTCTTGTAATTGTCACTTTGTCACTGATACGATGTTTTGAATTAATGTACCAAAAGGTAGGGAGTTTTAATTAATGACAGGGTGCATACAATTAAAATGCATATCATATTTCAGAAGGATTATTCAAAATAACTAATTTTATCTGTTAAAACACTTTTACAGTCACAACTGAAGTAATTATGACTGGGCACAGAACCTGTGAGTGCAGGCTGAGCTCGCCCAGTCCCTTCTTCAGCGTAGTAGTCCTCTTCACTAGGTCTTGATGTCATAAATCATTTGGGCCACTGTAGAGCCAGGGCTAAGTTTTTTCCTTGGCTGTAGCTTTCATGTTAGTTAGTAGCAGCAGATACTCATGGTCAATATCAACCTGCTAGAGGAAAGCAGGTTGCTCAGAAGTGTATCTCACTGGCTGTTCTCTGCAAGGCATAGGAACTGCTATAGTGCTCTAGGGATTGGTATCAGAAATGTGTCAGTTTTGGGACTTAGAATCTTAGAATGGTTTGGATTGGAATGGACCTTAAATATAATCTAGTTACAATCCCCCTGCCATGAGCAGGGCTGCCTTCCACTTTCAGTATACATTTTTATTAAGACCAATACAGATTAGATGCACTGTGCTTTAAAAAGGAAAAATCATTCTAGCCAGGGCAGAATGCTCTGCAGCTGATGAAGGACATGATGTGAAGAGTGCTGTCCTGCCGGTTGGGAAGCACAGCTGAGCTCTGCAGGCAGGCGTAGGGAGAGAAGGCATCTCCAGTATCTCCACCTTTCTGGTCTTGATGCTTAATGGGAAAGGGAAGGGAAAAGTATGATCCAGATCTGCCTCCCTGAAATATCTTTTGTATTTTTTGTTAAACCATTCTTTGATGCAAGGAAAAGCAGTCTTGGGAGCAGGAACTATCAAGTGGTGATCAGATGAGCTCTGATGATTAGGGATGCCCAAAATGCTAAGAAGTACGCTTAGTGATTTGCAGATTTTCCAGTTCTACCACAGAACAAGAACAGTGAAGTACCATATGTCCTGTCCTCTGTTTTTTCTTTCTTTTTTTAGGTCCTTGTATGTACTCAGTTTCAACAAAATCTCATCTGCCTGTCATTTTGCACAAAGTAGCATATTTGTTTAAGTGCTGTGGTGTATTAGCATGCTTAGCCAGTGTGGTTTAGTTTCCTATTTCAGTGTGTAAGGATGTAAGGCAGCCAGTACGTAAAGAATTGCAGTATGTTGGGGAAAGCAAGTATTGGTGATAGTTGCTTTTGTTAATATTAGTGAGTCAAATTCAGTCTCACATTAATGATACTTTAACAATAAAATGTACTTTAGTTGAATGATAAAATCTTGTTCTTGTTAAGGCATATGTAAGTTTAAGATGAAAAATGCCGTATTACCTTTGATGCAGGACACATGCTGAGAGTCCCCCAAAGGGTGTCATTGCTAGTGATACAGCTGCCAACAGCAGGAGCCTTATGCATTCCAATTTTAATCAGATTTTGTTAAAAATTCCCCTAGCATACAGTTAATTTACGTTAGAGGTAGGACATGTTTGTGGTGTGATCATTTGGAATATTTTTGCACTCAAAAGAGTAGCATTAATCCAAAAACCCCATTTTAATAATGTGGGCTTTTAGTTAAGGATTCAGTACTAGATTTTTGCAGGGTGCCCTGAACTGACATTTTTGCAGCTGAGATTTGATAGCAGTTTTACTTGGCAACAGTTGGCACTGTTTAAATGTCTAGCTGATTTGTGAATTTGATGAGACAGAAGTCACAGTGGTCTCAAGTAATCTGCCTTTACTTGCACCCACAAAGTAAGAGGCATCCCTTAGTTCTGAAGTAGGGACTACATGGATAAACGGGACATGCACAGACAAGAACCTTGCTACTTTTTTTAAAGTACTGTGGCTATCTTGAATAGTTATGTTCAAGTTTTAATCCATAAGAGAATCAGGATTATGCGTTTATTTCTGTGATTTAAAAAGTAAGCATCTGACAGTTTTGCATAATAGGTTATGCTTTCTGCTCCATATTCTGTTTTTAAAAAGCTGAATCCAAAGCTGTGAGTGACATTTTGGTAGAATTTTAGCAAGTACAGTCATTACCAAATTAAAAATAGATACAGGTGGGTAGTCTGTGGTTTTAGCTCCTTATAAAAAAAAACAACCCCTAACTGTATACAAGAGCAGCAGTTTATCAGATCATTCTAGTTACAATTAAGAAAGACTGGCAATGTTGTCGTGGACCATGAGTAAATGTACTTTTATCACCAGAGTGTGTTACAAGTCTCTAATTTCTATGGCTGTGACATCTTTTTCTCAAACAAAATTCTTACTCTTAATTCCTTAGAAGCTTAATTTAAATTAATAAGATCACTGAAGAATATTAAAACCTGGTCCATTTAGTCACGGAGAAGAAAATCCTGTTGGCACCATATAATTGAAGCTACTAAATTGCCCATATTCTAAAGTGAAAATGCATGGATTTTTAGTACATGTTTCAAATGTCATCTTAATGTGTTTATTATCTTGGAGATGTAACCAATATTACGTTTTCAGGTAACTAGGATGTATTTTAGGATGGCCAGTTTGTGTATTAGTTTTTCCATATGCAAGTTTTGTCTTGGCAGGTGCATAAAGCATGCATCTCCTGTTTTTAGAATAGCAGCATCTTCTCAAACCATGGTGTTTCTTCAAGAGCAGGTGAGGCTTTACCTGAACCATTCTTGTAGCTGAAGAAGAGACCATAATGTAGGATTAACGAGCCTGTGTTGTGGATAAACACTCTAGGCTGTACCCTCTGATTTATTGTGTTGCAGAGTACACATATAGGTCAGAGAGCAGATGTAGTTTAGCAGTTACAGGGTGAGTTCAGGATGGGCCATTTCACCCTGCAGTTTGGCACTGCCTCTGGTCCCATCTCTATATTGCAGTTTGCAGTTTTTAGGATCATAGGAAAGCAGCACTTTCAAACTCATTTTCTTATCCACAATCCCAGTGAAGCACAAACTCTGCCAGCATCATGCTTGACTCATAGCTGTCCAGCTTGACTTTAGAGATTTTGTAGGCTTGCTAATCATGGCGGGTTTTCCTGATGTTTAACCTGAGTCTTCCTTGTTACAGTCTTTCCTTCTACTTCTTGCTCTGTACACTGTGGCTGTGGAGAGCAATTTATTCTCTTGTACTGCTGAACATGTCTTTTATCTAGTGAAGACTATTAGCGAGTCTCCTAGCTGTCTTCCCTTCCCTGCATTAAACAAACCTGCTCTTTTGAATGTGCCTCATACTGGTGATTTGCTAGGTCCCTGGTCAGTTCTCACTGCCCTCCTCTGGCCTTCCTCCAGGTGATTCATATCCCAACCCGACACAAGGCTTCAGTTCAAGGCCATGCCAGTGCTCAGTTTAGCAATGTAGAACACAACAGGGAGAAAGAATTTATCCCAATCGTACATATAGCTATCCTGTATAACCGTGTGAAACTCTTAATGCTCCAGGCATTTCCTGGAAGCAGGGTACTGCAGACTTGTGTTCACCTGCAGTCTACTGTAGATGTTAGATATTTTATTTCATTTCATTTATTTTGGTTTGGTTTCATTTTTCAGAAGAGCGATACAGGCAATCAAACCCCATTCTGAATTTATAGGATGGCTGATCCAGCCTTTCATCTGTCCTGACCAAATTTTCACATTGTATCTCTCTTAAATGTTCACAAAGGTTTAGATAAATTCTAATAAGGATCCAGAATTTTGGGTAGATTAGTTGATTCTGCTATATATGCCTATGATATAGACTCTTAATGTGCTAACCTCTGCCCATGAATGTGAAGCATTTCATTCAGTTGCATTTGGCCATTTTATAGTTCATTCTATCTTTACAGGTTGACTGGAGGTACGTTCTGAAGGTAAGTTGTAATTGATAGCTGAAACTGAAAGTCAACATTTCCTGTTTAGATCATGTACATTTTTCAAGCTGTGCAGAGCCATCTGCAATTAATGCTTTGTTGTATATCTTCTGTATTTACAGTATATTTGACAATAAAACCTTTTTTGACATTTAATCAGTAGCAGAGTTGTTCCACTCTCATTATATATTCCTGAACTTTATCACCAAGATAAGACATAAATGTTGAGCTTGCCTTTAATATTAGACTTGCGTTGGTATTTATATATGCATTGATATTCAGATAAATATTTAAATGCATTAATATTTAAAACCTAGAAAATTGGGGTTTTTTTTTGTCTGTTGTACATTTGTACAATATAAAAATGAGAATAGAATCTTTCTTCTTTTTTAAGAAGATGCTCTGTAAGGATGGAGATGTGTGAGTTCAGCACTAGTAAAACTTCCAACATACCTGTATAAGAGCTGTATATTCAATTACTAATGGGGCATGAGGGGCTGCTTTTCCCCATTTTCCTGTAAGGCATATAATATTAGTTAAATTGTGATTTATTTTCTCATATTTCAGATGGAAATTGGAAAGGTAGTAGGCAGAAGTGTCTTTCAAGTTCCTATGATTCTGATGGATCTTTTTTCCTAATTGACTTTTCTCTAAGAATTTGTTGCAATGGGAGATTTTGGCATTTCATCCTTGAGAAATATTCCCCCTCACTTACAGGACCTCTTGTATTTTTGTTGATTTTGACAAAGTAGGTTTTTATGAAAGTTTAATCCAACTTTATTCCCTTTCTCTGTGAAATCCTAGATCCAGGGAGAGAAGTCCTACTGAAAATGCTAGAATAGCTGTCATGAGTAAGATTTTAAATCCAATTTCCATAAATACCCAGTGTGTCTGGGTATATACTGTGTATTAAATAACATTTCTGTGTTAGCAAGAGATTGAACTTTAATAGAAAAATTTTATCTAAACAGAAGAGCATTTGTGTGAAACTTGTAGGTATCTTATTTTTAGGTGGATAATCTCTAATGAGCCTCTCTGAATTTAAACACAGCAATTCTGTCTGTAGAAGAAATATTTGCATTGGTCTATTGCTAGTGACTGATACTGATTTTCTATCCGACTAACTAACAGCACTTCTTTCTTTGAAACTGCCTTGGATAATTACAGCCCAAACCCTGCCCCTGTGCTGCATAAAAGGAAGATCCAAGTCATCAGATAGTAGTGAATCTTCTGTTTTGATTAAAAAAAGTGTTTTATTTATTAGGTGCAGTTATGGCACTGAAATAAATGGTTGGTGCAGTTATACAACATCACACCTTCAAAATTTAATCATCTACAAATGCTATTTATTTTTCATCAGTTCTTTCCCTTTTAATATGATTCATTAAATATCCTTTTTTTTTTTTTTCTTTCCCTGCTATTTGTTATCTGGTTTGGATGTAGACTCTAAGCTTTTATTTCCCCTCAGTCTTTATGTGGGGTGTGATGATGTCAAAGTATTAAAAATCATATTCACATTATTTAAATAATTTCAAACTTGAAAGTTTGTAATTGCACATCTGTTCTTCTGTAACCTCCTTCTTGCACATCTGCCCTGGAATTTTCATGGGGGCTGATTTTTTTTTTTATTTTTCTAGAAAATTTGGATTTTCAGTATCCTCCCATTATCAACATGTGATTTAGAAAATTCCCCAGTAGATAGGAGCTCTTCCATCATGCAGCAGAAGACTTTGGAACGGGTGGAAAGCCATGCCCCAGTCCTCATCGGGAGAAGGGCACTGATGGAAAAAGTTACCTCAGCAGAAAGTGTGTGTTGCTTTGTATCTGTAGCTGTTGGGCGGCTCCGAGGCAGAGTGGTTTGGGAATAAGGCAATTTCTCTTCACCCACTGTTGAGCGTATCTTTTGCACAGTCATCAAGAGGCTCTGTAGTTTTATGTGGCTTTTTCTGGTCCAGTGTGTGAGTTGTTGAAGAGGGAGCTTATGAGGATCAAGATGAATGATTTTTTAAGCATTATTGATAGTCAGTATTTCCTCTCCTCTGCATGCTTGCAGTTGAATGTGGTCTGAATTCAGTGCTTGAGTTTGAAATTTGAACTTTATGCGTGGCAGCACTTGAAGTGCGTGACAATGACATGGTCTAGCTAGACAGCTCCTCCATTTTTAGTTATCTTTTTCTTAATTGTATACATGTAGTAACTTTTAATTCAATTAAGACTAGCAGTATTCCACATTAGCCTGCCTGTCAAGATCCATGCAGCATACTATAAGAAAGTCATTAGTTTGGTAATATGAATTTAACAAGTTTTAGCTCATTAACCTTGACACCAGCAGTGCTGGAGAGAGGAACCCTTTGATATTGTTCTCAGAATATACCAGGGAGCTCTGAAAATCTGTTGAAGTCTGTGGCTATTACTCTCGAGGATGAGTTAGTGTGTTAGCTCCTTTATACAAATACCTCATAGTAAGCCACAAATTACATCTTTTCAAGTCAACTTTATAGATTGGGATAGCATTTATTCAGAAAAATGGTGGTTTCTTTCCATTAGGAACTTTCTGTGATTTTTAAGAAGGTCATTCAAGAGCATTGCCAGCTCTTTCCTGTGTCTCATTAAGACAGCAGACCATTCCAATACCACTTTTAAAAAGCTTACCTGAAGCGCAGCAGATTAATATTCATGATAATTTTTCAGTAAGCTAAGAAAGACGTTAATTGCAGAAATAATTCTTCAGTTACTTCTTTTTACTGTCCCAGTTTGCTTTTGAGAATTCGTGGTTACCTTTGTCATAATGTTGTTGTTTTAGCTTTAGAAATCTTACAAAATACTGCTGTAGGTGCCATTATAAAATAGGAAAAAGAGCAAAATTTGCAAGTAAAGTACAAATAAAGAAAAAATCCTCTAGCAGTCAGAAGGCTCTTTTTTGTTGCATACTTACTTTCATACTTGGGTTGGGTACGCCTGGATTTCAGAATTGAGAAGAGGTAGAGATGAACTCATGTTCAGCCTCATAATACAGCTGTAATCACAGAGGCATTTGAAGAACAGTGAGAAGGGATTCTATAAAAACACTCTGTATTTTCTTAGGGACGGCTTCGCTTAATCGCTTACAGTCATCGTGTCACATTTTATGATTTGGGGATGGGAGTTTGATGTGAAGAGAATTAGCACCTGCCTCTGAGGAGCAACTATATGAAATGGAGGGAAAAGAAGAGAGACTTACCCAAGTGCTTTAACGTGGAAGTGGGAAAACAAAGCAAAATGAATATGGAATACAGAATATTTCATTTTCAGCTCTTTGTCTTATTCATGCTGGTGTAAAAATTTTCATGTGTGTATTTGTGTTTTATCACCTGCCTTTCCTTTGTTTTCTGGCTTGCTCAGGCAGAAACTGCTTCTTGCTACCTTTTAGGTTATGGAAGTATTCTTGATATTGCCATCCTTTCTGTGTCCAGTAACCTACTGAAGCTAGGGAACAGTTTTGATCCTTTTTCTCCTTTAGTTGGTACTTAGGTGGGTCACTGTCCAGATTTCAGTCTCCCCATTGCATTGCAACTTCTGCCCTTTTGGCAAATCCCCCCGACCTTTTTCCTTCTGCCTGGCTGGAGCGCGTGGCCCTTAGCCAACAGTTGCTCTTCATGCAGCAGCTAGTGCCGTTGCTGTGAGTGAAGGGTAAGAGGTATGCTGAGGTGTAAAGAGACTGGGCAAGTTTTGCAGTGTTTTTGTCAGATGCAGAATAAAAGGCAAGTTCTGGATTGGTCATTGGTGACTGCAGCAATGCTGACACACATCAGGAGCACCCACAGAGATGCGTGTTTTGGCTTTGTTTGAGAGCACTCAACTCTGTGTGATCCCAGGAGATAGAGACTACCAACATAAGTGTTGGTAAGTGTGTACAGCTGCGGTGCAGGTGTGAGGAAGCAGGGCAGAGCTGGAGGGAGCCGCTGCCATCTCTCCAGCCAGGACATGGGCATTTGTTCCACAGTGTAAAGCCAAAGCTCTGCTCAGTGTGACTGACTCAATGTGTGTACTGTACACAGTCAGTCACAAGATTAAAGATTAACTTGGAACACTTTGATAAAGTGTCAAGCCAGAAGATAGGCAGCAAATAATTTTGCTCATTTACAGTGTTGATGAGAAGGGGGTTCCGGTACAAGATCAGAGGTGTGATGTATGCAATGTGAATATTGCAGACTAATTAAAAAAAAAAAAAATCACTATTCTGAACTACTGTTAAAAACTTTTGTTGCATAAAGGAGCAATTAAACCTCAGACCAGTTTTCAGTGTCAGTAAGACTTAAGTACAAACTATTATTTTTTGCTTTTCTGTTGGCATTTTTGCCTCATAAAGGGTGAACCTTTGTTTGTCTTTTGTAGAAATTTAATCCAAGATGAAGAAGTACATTAGATAAAGCTAAACAGAAATTTTGGTTGACCTCTAGGTAACCAGGAAGAGTATGGTATAAAGGTTGAGAAAGGTGTTTCTTTTTACATGCAAAAAATCAGGAGGAGACACCGCACTGTGCGGAAGTTCTGTGAGTTTGAAACAGGATAATTGTGGGTTTAGCCTTGAAAATACAACAAAGAACTGTACAAGGTAACTTTTGAAAATTAATATCACAAAATAAAACAATTAAAGATTGTTCTTCTAAGACATTTAACATTTTTCTTCCAAAATTTAACAAAATCCCTTCTGTGCACAGGAGCTAGACTTTGTCTGTAAAGAGCATTTTTCAAGTGATCGTAAAATAGTTTCTTAAAATAGCTGAAGACAATATGGATGCAGGAAAAAGTGCTGTTTATGAAAACTTTCATCTAAGACCTGATTCAGGTAGAATCACCTATATATGAAAGCAGAAAATTCTCATGTGGTGGGTAGTTAGGCAAACGTGTCTGTAAGCCAAAGCTGCCTATGCGAATACTAGTTCTATTTCCAAAAGGGTTGCTGCCTTTTTTGACATTTATGGAAAACTATGTCAGGATATTATGTGAAACAGACGTTTCTTGTGACAGATGTATTTTTGTGTGTGTTTATGTTAAACTATGTATGTGCACATATTTATATGTATGAAAGTATCTCAGTGTATTTGAAAGAAGAGCTACAAATTAGGGTGCAGATGTGTGCCTTCTGATTCAGAGGTTTGTAGTCTGACCAGGTTCATTTTGGATTTAAAAATCTAGGTATTCAAGCTTGATTTCTTGGCCTCACCTAAGTAATATGGCTTAGAAATAAGGCTCATATGTGGGTAGCTGTCTTCCTATTACATTTATGACTGAAAATACATCACTTCTAAGATTTTGTAGAGCAAAATGTGTATTGTAGACATCCCATTTAAGGTTTTTTGACCAGTATTTTTCAAAGGTAGCACAATTAAAAATGGAGGTCCAGCTGCGAAATATAGGGCTAGACATTAAAGAATCCATATGGCAGGGGGAGCATGTTCTGGTGTGGTTGTTAGACCAGTTACATGGATAGAGGGTATTTACAGAATAAGACAGCAAATACAGGTATCAAAGACATCCAGACTTGTGAGCAATCAGGGCTATCTGTAGCTGTTACAAAGTGCATTGCTGTTTAAAAATCTCAACAGTGAGTATGGCTGTTTCTCTGTCTCGCTCTCTCTTTTTTTTTGGCTGAAAATTGCCTAGAATCTCAGAAGTGAAAATCTTATCTTTGAGCTTCCTAAACTAAAGAGCTTTGGGAAGAGTGTATTTGTCATTATGTTCAATTTGCACATACCTCACCAAAGAAACGGCCAGGGGAGCTAGGCCGAGAACACAGCTGTACAGGCAGCTCAACTAATTGCCTCTCCATCCTCAACCTCATTTATCTTCATTTCTTCCCAATTATACCAAATTATCAATAGTCTCTGTTGCATCAGAGTCTTAATCCCCTTTATTCAGGCAGCATTAGATAGTGGCAGATGAATTCTTGGAGGGAGTCAGGGTAAACAGCCATGAAATGCCACCTCTGGCAGATGGCATTGCTCACAAGAAATGTGACAAAACATTTGGAATTTGTTACTAGGCATTGGTATGAGAAGGCAAGCTGTCAATATTTTTTTAAATGATAATCAAGGTGGTGCATACTTATACCACAAGCAGAAATGAATCCTGTCCAAAACCTCAAGCTTAGTTAAGTTCAGCTTGGCACTGTGCTATTGGATTTTGTTGCTGAAGCTTCTTATTTTTTCTTCTTCAGAAATATTTTCACTTCATCTGGTATTAATACAACATTTTAATAATGTCTGTTCTGCTTATAGTTGTTATGGTTTTGTGTGCCTCAGAAAGAGCTATGAAGACATAGTATATCCTATATACACAACAGATTTAGGCTGTGTTTTCTTGAATAGTTTGTTAGGCACTATTAGTCTTTTCTAGAGATTTGATCCTGCTTCTTAGAGAAGCTATTGTAAAACTCCCACTGAAACTCATTGAGGAGAATTGCACTAGAGATTAAATGAGAACAACCTAATGACTAGATTTGCTGAATGAGACAAATACTCTGAAAATCAAAGATAGATTGAACCTGTAAGATGTCCAAGTGCTGTGGTAGGTATGCATTCTGCTATTACTATAAGCAAAAAATGAAAGTGATTTTTAAAGGAAGTACAAAGTTGGCTGCTAGTATAGTCCAGGATTTTTTTGTGTGTTATTTTTAGGCTTCAAGTAAGTGAAACACAGTAGATTTCACTGCTGACCTTTTATGTGAATTAGGTTTACTCTCAGGCTCTCCCGGTTTTGGCAGCATTCTACATTTTTTGAAAGTCAGTAATAACTTAGTGCAAGGAATCAAATGCCAGATATAAAAAATGGTGCATCTTCAGAATTAGTATATACCTTGCCAATGTTTCCTGTACTGACACAGCTTGTTGAAAGTGTGCAAGTGTCAGCACTTGCTGATCGTTCATGAAACCCAGGGCTGTAAAATCTCATTGGAGAGCTTCTACAGTCATTCAGTTTGAATAGAACAGGTTATTGGGTATCCCTTTTGCAACCTCTCATTCTCTATTAAAATCTCCAATGTTACGAAGTTCTGTATAGGGGCTTCAAGTTTGCAGAGGTTTGGAATATTGTCCAGATGTATATGTAGGAGGTGCCACAAATTATTTAATTCTTTCAAGCCATATTTTGCATGTTTGAGTTCTTTCAGTATTAGGAGTTTTTGAAAATATTATAGATAAATAATTCATTTATGTCACTGCAGATTAACTCAGAAGACTACAATCTGTAACATGAACTGTTCATAATTATTTAAAAGAAAGAGTAAATGATAAATAGTTAAAACTTGAATGATCTGATTTTGAGCCATGGTGGTAACTATCTGCCGTGGATGGCAAGATGTTCTCAAAGTCTCTCAACATCAAGCTAAACTATCTGGCTAGTTACAGTCAAGATATGCAGTACACGCATCTCAGTGGTTGTTTCAGTAAGTTCTTAGACATGGGAAAATAGTAAGTAAAAAAACACCAAAACCAGAAAACACGTGGTTCGTGGGGACTGAAGGGTCAATGATTATCATCACTGGAATCTGAATCCTAGTTCCTTGCTTGCTGGCTGCAGTTGTTGTATTTAGGAGGATGTATGTTTTATCCTTTCTGGCAAGCAGCCCTACAAACTCTGTTGAAGATCTGAAAGTTAAGCTGTTTTATTTCTGGCTTGTGGATCATGAACGGTAACAAAAACATGACAGACCAAGATCTTGACCTTACTTCTCTCTGTGAAACACACGTTTCTGACAGCAGACTTCGCTTTTGCAGTAGAAGAGAGTTAATTTATTTGTTGATGGGCCTTAACGAGGATACCATGTTCTAGTACAGTATTCTTATCTTTGTATAAGAAAATAAATGGGGATAGAATCACAAACCAATCACTAAAAATGTGAACAATAACCCTTTAGAGTGCAGGAGCGTCCTGGGTTCAGCAGTAGCAGTCATTTTTCTCCTTAGTAGCTGGTGCAGTGCTGTGTTTTTGAGGCAGATCAGTTGTGCAAGAATCATAAAACTTTCAAAATAGTTTTGAACATTTTGTTTTCAAAATAGCCTTGAACAATTAATGGTTGTACTGTCTTTTGAGTTCACCACCATCATGTCTGTTGAAATAATGATCTGTGCAGATTTTTGTAAGCCCTCTTTTGTCTAAAGTGCAGTCTGTATGCTGTCGGGAGTACCGTCTCCCTGGCCCAGCTTTCCAGTGAAAAGGTACATTGTCTGCTAACTGCCTCAGACTTGCTGAGGTTCCTACAAAAGTACCTGAGCATAAGAGAATAGAGGTCATTTATTATCTCCCAGGAAGGGGGTTGCATATGGTTCTGACATTGACATAGCTTCAAAAGAAAGTTCAGGTTTTAACTCTAAATCAACTCCAAAAATAATACTATATACTGTATAGAAGAAACTGAATAAGGGTTTATTACTTATTATTTTATCCACTATAAGAACTAGAAGACATCAAAAGAAGGCAGCAAATGTCAAGTTAACCCCCCAAATGTCTCCAAATAATAAGAGGTAGTTTTTCATACAGTGCATAGGCAGGGTGTGGGACTTCTTGCTGAAGGATATTGTAGATGCTGAAAATTAACATTCATTTCATACAAAAAATTTATCACAGGTTAAATTCAAGGAAGATACCTCTGCTTTTGGAAGTTCCTAACACATAAATTGTTGGAGAGTATTCTGGGAAATTGTCACTATAGGTTTTCTCTGTATTTAAACTCCTCAGTAAGTGTTGCTTTTGGCCCATGTTGGAGAGAAGACATTCAGCTGGATAGGCTGTAGCTGTTTATGTGAAGTCATTCTGAGAGCCATTATTCCTTTAGTTATATTGTCCCCCCGTCCTGAAATACGACTAAGTTCCATTTTGCAAGCCATCAGTATCTAACTGTTGATACAAACATTACAAATTTTCCCTCTCCATTATCACATGGTTAATGATCAGGTAACAAAGAAGCAAAGCATTGTTTATTAATTGGCAGAGCTTTTTTCCAGCATGTCACTTTCCTTCTGAGTCAAACAACTTGTTTTGATGTAATATTTATGCATGACTAAATCAGCAAAAGAAAAGGGAATAGGTACATACAGCTAACTTTGAGCGGAGCTTTTGAATATTAGTGCATTTTAATTAAAATTTATTATAATAGTTTGCATCTAGAAAGATGACATTTCATCTTGCTAAATCTAACTTTAATGGGGTGCTTTGGTGGTGTAAGTTTGGTATTTTGAGTTTAAATGGAGATCTTGCTGCTTTGAGCAGTTTGTATTTTTATAAAAGTAGTCTCTTACATCATACTGCATTTTCTCTTTTTCCTGTGTCTCTTTATCCATTTTGCAACACTTTCACATTTTTTAAATACTGGTTACATGAGGAAAAGGTCATTCATGTTTTAGCAGTTGTCTACAGAAGACTGTTATGGCCAAAAGTTTTTGTTGCTGCAGCCAGTAGTATCTCCACACTGGCCTTAGAAAGTAGGAGAAAACACTCTGTCGTATGTTAGTAGCCATCAGCCTTTTCATGTATGTAATTTGAAGGGATGCATAACCCAGTCTGTTGTTTGAAGGGGAGAGGGAGCAGATTCTATACTGCCCATTGCAGGACATTCCTGCTTTCCAAGCTAACTGGCAGTAAGGCGTTACCTTATTGTTCCAGTATTGTGCTTTAGCACTATAATCAGCAGTCATAATGTAGGAACTTTTGTACACATTGTATTTACCACCACCTTATTTCTTTTTTAATTTTAAAGGAAGAAATTGATGATTTGGGAGGGACGGTTGGGTTCCTAAATAAACATGTCTGTGCTTTTATCTTCAAAAAATTATCTTCCTGAAATTATTTGTTCGTAATTAAATTGGCATCAAATATTCTGACATATTCCCACTTATCGACAGTATCCTGTTTGCTGTGAAATAAACTTTGATTTTGCTGTCATTAAGACTTTTCAAAGAGTTTAGAAATTATATTCAGATTTCAGATGCCTTCTTATTGTATAATTATCAACAGATTACTTCACCTAAGTTCTGACAGACATATTTTTTAAGTATGACTGACTGATGGACAGATTGGGAATTGCTGAATTAATGGGCATATTTCAAAGCTTTGGCAGGGCTAAGCAGTAATTACATCTGCTGAACCACTTGATAAGTTTTTGGAAGTAGCCCAGTAAAGCCATCACTGGATTTCTTCAGTTTTAATATCTTACCCTGCACACTTCCATGGCTTTTGTGAAGGACATAATCCAGAAGTTGCTAGAGCTGAATACACACAGCTAAACAAATCAGTGCATTAAAGCTTTAAATGCATTGCAAATACCCCGTTTAAATTTTCAGGTAGTTGTCATGCTCTTGGGGCTGATTAAAAATTTCATTCCTAATTTAAAGTAAAAAAGTTTATTTGGGACCACAAAAATTGTCCACACTTGCATGGTCCCCATAAATAACATCTACTGCCAATATGAGGGGCAGAATTTGGCCAGGCCATAATCCTGACCAGGAGCGGTTTTATGTTTTTCTGACAATGAGTTTAGCTGGCATGTAACCTGGGTGGCATCTTTTTGTATCCTTACTGTAGTGAGATTCTCTGTTTATCAGATATGACAGAAATTGTTTTCTACCTGTTCTTCTTCTCCTGGGACATTTATATGCTGATACCATGAATAGAGTTGATGGAACGTTGTAGGCTGAAGTATTTTCAGCAGAGGATATTCCATGCAGGCCAAAAAAGTGACTGTTTTTCCCAGTATTGAGGTGAGATAAGGGTATTGGTAAAAGCAAGTAGTCTGGGACACCTGAAAATACTGGGGCTGGGAATGCTGGCAGATAGGCCTATGTTGTTTCAGGAGTGCTGGGGTTCTAGATAAGCAAAAAAAAAATACTTCAAAGGCCTTGTGTGTGCTGGGCACTTATAAAAGAAGTTGGGGGTGATAAATACTTTGATATTCTCAGTGCTGAAATAGCAGTACACTGATTTCTTTTTCCTTTGCAGCTGATGTTATGTTTAATATGCCCAACAGCTTGAAAAATAAGTTAAAAAATAATTTTAGACTAAAATAGGGCAGTGGAGATGGTATTGCTTTTCACAATTTGAGTTCAATTCCTCAGAAATGTATCACAACAAAAAAATAAAATGACAGAGATTGAAGCATTGTGGTGGTTCAATTCAAAGGTACCTCTGACAAGAGGGGTTTTCACTGAGCCAGACCAGACAGTTTTAAGGCTGATAAAATGAATTTGAAACCAAATGAAAAGAAACTGTCACCAAATTGGACTTTGATTACTTTCTGGAGATCTTTCAATACTTAAAAACAAGACACTAATTTAATCATCATAAACATATCTTCACCAAAACCAGTTGGTTTGATTTTCCTTTGAAGAGCAGAAATAGAGAGGTTTATTGCTAGAAAACATGGAGCTTTAAGAGTTTTCTTATAAGATTACTAAAATGGGTGAGTAGTAGTAGCAGTTTAAGAAAAATGAAACTGATCTTATCTCTTGCATTTCCTTCAACTAAACAAAATGAAACTTAAACAGAGGAGCTTTGCTTACAGACATGTACAGGACTGTAAATAACCTTGCAGAGGCTTTGTGACTACAGTGGATTTCATCAATGACATGCACAAGTATTGCTTAGGCTGATTTTACCTATTTGTCTGTGTTACCTACAATTTAACTCCCTGTGCATCTGAACTCATCCGAATTCACTATTCATAGGCATATGGGAAGAGAGACATACAGAATCTGGCTGCTGGGCTGTAAAATGACATTAAGGGAATGCTTACCTCTCATCACATTTTAATTTAGAAGTGAACGGGCTGGGGTTTGTTGCATTAGTTTTGCTTTTCCTTGGTTAAACAGAAGTGTAATTCATGCACTGGTAACTGTAAGTGTGCTCAAATAACCAGTTAAGATGGGTAAATACCGGACTTCAATAGTTAAATATACTCCTTTTATCAAATCCATATAGAGTCCATCTTTATCTGCACCCCACAAAACAGGCACTGTTTCATGTAGGTGACTGTGTATGCTGCGGTTAGGCCTTTTTTTTCCATCCACGTTGTGCATTTAGCTGTGAATCTGAGATCAGAATTGTGCACCACACGTCTGCTGTATGGCCTGAACCAGGGAGTTGAAGCAGGCCAGGCTTTTTTTCAGCTGCTTCAACTGGGCAGCCAGTGCTTTCTGCAGCCCTTTAGGAAGCTGAACAGCTTATATCCCTGCCTTTTTCTTCTCTTCTCACTTCAGCATGGCTACATTAAGGAAACCACAGCAATGTGCTTGCTTCTGACAGTCATCAGGAGCTCTGGAAGATGGAGGTTCTTGTCTCTCTTGCCCTTTTTTAATGCTGAGTACAATCTGGTTTGGGACAAGATCGACTAGAATGCAAACAAGATAAGGAAAAATTACCTTTTTGTCCTTTAGTTTTATCTGTTGGAGAGAAGGTCATATGGGTAGTAGGTAATAGTGTTAAACATAAAGCTTTCTGTAAAGCATATGAATGATGTATTGGCATTTTGACAAATCAACAGACTTCCGAGTGCTCTAATAGTATTCCTATGGCACTTATGAATCAAGTTACTAATATTTTAAAATGGGATGTTCTTTCTCATTTGAACAAAAAGTTACATTTCCCTCATGTAAAGGAGGGAAGTCCAGTTGCTGTTGTCTCATTCTCCTTAATGTTGTATGTTTGCTTTCTTGTTGCATGTATTTTTTTCCCCTTTTGTTTCATATATACCGAGAATCAATCACTTGAAGTCCATCTCTCTTTTTACAGTACTGTGGATCATTGTTTAATTTAGACTCATTTACCCCATATTAAAAAGAATGAGATCTTTCACTAGCTTTCTATGGACAAAGGATTTGGGTTTTTTTTCCCTAATACAAATTTCTTCAAACCAAACCTTTTGAATATTATGAGAGAAGAAAATACAGCTCCCATACCTCTATTTCTCTGTGGTGTATGGTGTGACTCACGTTACGAAGTTTCATTTTAGTTTCAGCTGAAAGCTCATCATACCAAAGCCAGAATTTAGAATCAAAACGTGACATCTTTACCTCACACCTGTTTGGACAATAATTGACAATGAACAGAAATATCCTGAAAAGTTGTGGCTAGACATAAATTTAAAGTATTAAGACTGATTTACTTTTTATAGGTGTATTCGCTTCTAACTTAGGTTAACAAAGAGTTTGAATATGTACATTGATATGTATATATGTCAGATAAGTATTTGCTGATAAAAATGCTGACAGCTGTGTTACTAAATAAGAAAATGTGTATGCTCAAAAATAAATACTTTCTTAAAAAGTTGTGTGACAGTAAAGGACTGAGTATATTACCACAGGCTTGCATTTTACATATTTGGTTTATAATGTGAATCTAGTTCTGTCTTGCTATTAATTTATATGTAATTTTGTCTTATGGAAATCAATAATGCAGGCAAGGATGCAAGTTTTCTGTTTAAACTATTACTTTTCAGCTGTGCAAAGCAGCTGTGGGTAGGATGAATTGGTGGTGTTTGTGGTATAGAGCACAGGAGCAGGACTCGTGAGATCTCACTGCTCTTCCAGTTTCACCATTAGTCTACCAGGTAGCATGGAGAAGTTGCTTTATAATTCTGCATCTCAACCTCCCTCTTGGAAATAAACATACTGCCCTTATAAACCACTTCACAACTGAACAGGTCTAGGTCAGAAGAAGTTCTAATTATTATTTTCTTTTTAAGATGCCTGATACTGCGTAGGATATGCAGTCCAGATTAAATGGTGAAGCTGTTATCTTTGTGGTATACTGCAGATTACAGGATACATTTCATTTAACATGTTCCTTTAAAATAGATCATATGCTCAGCGTTATTTTTTTTACTGTCTCTAAGAAGTGATAGGGAACATAAGAATACAGGAATGGTCTGTAGAGATGAGTGTATTGCAATTTATTCTTGTGTTCCTGGCACTGAATACTGGAGCAGATTTACAAGTGAAATTTGCAGGAAAAAAGTTATTACTGTCCCCATCTGTAAGGAAAACTGGTCCACTGATTTGGACTATACAACATAATTTAAATTCAGTTTCCTACTCCATTGGAAGTTTCCTGTATTCCCTTAAGCAAGTCACTTCTTTTCACAGTGCAAACAGTCCAACTGTAAAATAGAAGTAACTGTGCTTTCCTACGGAGTGTGCATCGGTTGTAAAACTGGGCACAGAAAGCTGGTAGGGCACTCTGATACTGCATGTTCTGGGCTATAGAAGTATGATGGGTAGGTGCAGAAGGCTTTGGAAAGAGAAGAGAAACTTCCAGAAATAAATAAATGAGCTGAGAGCTTAGACAGTCTGTGCTTGGGGTTGAATATTGGAGAAAAACAACTGGGGTGAGGAAGACCTTTAGATTTAGAGATTTGTGCCTAATTTTTGCGACACCTGCCCTGATACATGAAGTTACGTGTATGAATTTCATTTCTAAGCAAAAAAAAGTCATGCTAAGGTGCATGTCATATTTTTTTTGAGGAAGGATAAAATGGAAACGTTAAATTTACTGAAGAAACACATGGAGAAAAACAAAGCTCATTTGGTAAAACAAACTCTAAGCATTTCCTCCCAAAATCTGTTCAAAATGACACGTATAACTTGAAAAATACCAAATAATACCACCCGTGTTTCACAAGAGACAAAAATCATAGAATCATAGAATAGTTAGGGTTGGAAAGGACCTTAAGATCATCAAGTTCCAACCCCCCTGCCATGGGCAGGGACACCTTGCTCTAAACAACTTCTGTACCAAGTAGTAATCAGACGTTATTTGAATGAGCTGATATACAGTATATTAAATAACAAAGATGCTGACACAGCCTTAACTGTAGTAGTTCTAATTACTACACTATGCCATGTTATATTATATCACATGACATAATTTAGCATATCATTCTTTGTCAGTGTATTACTCATCATTTTACAAATTACAGATCTTTTATAGGAAGGTAATTCATACTTGGACATAGTGCTAAATTGATGGAGTGTTTTCCTTTTTTCTCAATCATTGATCTTTCAAACTTTTGCATTTAGCAGTATTAATCATGTTTATTAGCTAAGTGTTGTCATAACGAATGGAATTTTTCTGTTACTTTCATATTCAATTAAAATGTTTTTTGTTTGCTGCCTCTGCCTCTATCTGCTGCATCACAGTAATCTATTTACTTATTCTAATTGAAATTCCTGTTCATAAACTCACAACAAAGTCAATACCGCAGTTAGGCATTTTCATAGCAATCTATAATCTAGTTGAAATGTGGGTGTATCTGGGAAGGGAGTGTACTGAAAATATCTTTTAACTATAGCAATGCTTAATCTTACTTTTTAGGTAGCTTGTTTTTTGGACCAGATGTATTTTAGAATTCACTAACATGGTCCACTTAACTACTGTTTAAAAGGAATTTGTTGTTCAAGTGTATAAGCGTAATACGGAAGAAAACTATGATCCGTCAAATTGCCGCAGAAGTCGAAACAAATATTCTAGACCAAACATGAGTGCCTAGTTTGCTATGCTGTTTTTGTTGTAGACAGTAATTACTATGCATAATAGATCTCTGGACTCTTTAAATTTAAATTCCTGAATATTGATTATTTCCAAGCCAAACCTAGTGCCTGGCTTGCTTAACCTAGCAAAGTGAAGTGTTTCACTTAGGACATTCCCAGGATCAAACCCAGCAGCGGAGGGAAAGCTCTTTGAGCTCAAAGATAACATATCAGCAGGGCAAATTGTTGTGACCTGTTCAGGGATGAATTTAAGCTAGAATGCCTGTGAGCATGGAGGAATTGAATAGCTGAGCGACCCTCCAGTAAGATTAACAGCAGTGAGAGACCTGACAGGCCTGAGGGTGGACACAGATTAGTGTCTGACAGGGATTGGGTGGCCTGATTCCCTGTGATAGCAGGAAATGGTTTTCAGTGTCTGCGATGTTCTCTTTCTGCCTTATTTACTTAATGTGACTGATGTTTACTTGGATGATTTTATTCTAAAACATTTAGGTTTTCCTGTTTCCAGAAACTACTGTTATGAAGATAGGTGATGCTGAAAGTTTCTAATAATATTTTTTGCCTGGTGTGTATTTATTACTTCATTAAAAAATCTTCAGGTGTCCTTTCAGGTGCTGTGTTTGTCCTTGCTGCTTAGCCATGCAAAGAGTATTAGCTTGCTGCTAACCAAGCAAGATGTCCTTTAAAGAAAAGTAGATGCCATTTATGGTTTGTGTGTACCTTGTTTTGCAGGTGGAAGTGAATCCTCCTGGGATAAAGACAAGCTTCAGTCTCCCATTACAACAGGATCACAGCACAGCATTGGTCATCCCACACTGTCAGGGCAGTCGAGCCTTGGAAGTGCACACCCACTCAGTCCTCTCCAACAGAATCACCTGCTTACCAACAGTATGTACTGTGCTCTTAGAGGGGGGAAAAGAAGTACAAGGAGCTCTGCTTGGAGGCTGGGCTTGCATTACTTCCCAGCATCCTGGAGGTGGGGAAAAGGATGAGAGGCACATGAGCTGACAGAGGGTCAGTCCTCTCATTGTCTGCTGCACTTGTGCATGATGTCCAAGCCACCCACTGGGGTACAGCCACCCACTGCTGGGCTGGTGACTGTCAGTCCTTAATTGACATTTCCATGTCGTGGGCTGAAGGGAAAATAGCCATAAAGCTGCTTAAAATTTTAGCTATGTAAAAAAATTCTCTTCCAAGTGAAAATGCTGACCACCAAATAAAGATATGAGAGTGAGGAATATATGCAAAATGTCTAGTTAAATGCGAACAGAAGCAGTCCCTTTGCCTTGTTTTGCATTGTACATGCCAGGTGTGGGGAAGGTTATCCATTGAACCCAGCTATCCCAAAGCAAGTAGAACAAAATGGCACAGATGAAGTCTGGATTTGGAACTTAAAGCTCCCTTTCAAACCTTTTCTCTCTTCCATACCGTAGGAAGGGAGTGGGTGCAAAGCCAACAGTTCCCCTTCTCCTTAGCACGCAAAGATGGAAGGAAGGGAAAATTATTCCAAGAAAGATATCAAGGATTAATATTTTAAAAATTAGTGAGAACTTAATTCTAACAGATTATGATGGATGAAAAATGAAAGTCTCACTGTTTCTGAATTCTTTGTTTAAGCTCTTCATCCTCAGAGTTTTGAAAGTTGATTTTTTTGGTATTTTAATGAATGAATGACACAATTCTAGGAGCAGATAGTTCTTTGTTGCCTGTGTAGGGCTCCAGACTTGAACAAAGCAAAGCCATTGAAATGACTCCTACAATATGGATCTGCTTTGTTCTTGGGAAGGTATGGACGTGGGAATTTTGGGTTAGTGTCAGCAGTTAGGAATCACTAGATCATAGGACCCAAGATCACTGTGGTTTATTCTTTCATTTTAGATTCTTGTATAATTTTATACCTGTATGTATTTTGCATACAGGTATATTGTGTTCTTTGCAGTTAAAGAAAACTTTAAAGTTATTTTCCAGTAGATTTTGTGGTAAACAAATGTCTGTAGGCCATTAAAGGGTTTATTGAATGTCAGACATGATGTCCAATGATTTGTAAGCGTAGGATATATTTTCTTCATAGTCCTCTGAAATGTTTGACGGATTGTGTCTTAAAACTGGTGATGTGCTGTTAAATTCTGTTTGTAGTTTGCATTTAGTTTGCATGTCAATTGGACTTTAAGTAGACATACAACTCAATGTGGCCAGATGGTGTCTGGGAGTTTTGGAACTCTATAGAGTATGAGGAAAGATTATTGGGCTGTTAAGGGAGACATGCAGGGGAACAAAGGCTTATGGATATAAGCGCTGAAGGGGATTTTCAGTATGGTTTAAAGTGAAGGGAGATGTATGTGGGCGTTGCTTATTACTTCTCATAATTAATATTGGCATGGATCATCATATAAAGTATATAGTGAATCATAAGACATCACAGTTGTTGATCATGATATACTCAAGCTAAACAGAAATAATGTGGGAGCTAAAAATAAATAAGTTTTTGATTTTCGTGGTGGGCACAGTGATGTTTTTATATCGCTATAGTTTAATCATATTGGAATAATATAAGCTACATCAGTCAGTGATATTTTTTGTTGTGGGTTCTGTCAGACACCCAAATGGTGACCGGTCTTCTCATTTAGAATAGTTAAGATAGAGCCAAAGGTTAAAAAACTTTTAGAACTAATTAACATCAATAGCAAATGGTTAGGGCTAGTTATATGATTATGTTATTAACTACTTGTACCTGAGATTTTTAATAAGAATTTATAATCTACGTTTCATTTAGAAAAATAATATGACATTTTCTCTGGGTGAACGAGTTCTCTTTTTTCTGAAAAAATAATTTTGGATACCTAAAGGTAGCTTCAGGTGGTCTCTTTAATGAATTCTTAAATGCAAAACAACCCTAAAACAATTTTTTAAGTGAATTGATGTTTTTGTCTTGCTTTCCATTGTAGTAATTACTAAATACAACAAGTAATACCCATGCTGAAGTAGATATTAATGAAATATGAGAATCCAGTTCTTGGTAGCAGTTAACATCACCTTTTTGGCAATGTCAAGATCTTCAAGTTGGTCCAAATGAATTTCGTACTTTCTTAAATTGTTTTATATCCATAGCAGAAGATGATATAAAATGACTTTTTGGAAATTAAATAAACCTCTGGAAACAATTTTAACCTCTCATTGCATGTTCCAGTTCACAGACCTTCTGTATAAGAGTTCAGTACTGTCTGTAGTCCAACCCTCAGCTTCCTGTATTCAAGAAATAGTCCTAATATAAAAATCTAGTCTCAGTTTGCTGTGTATGTGAATTAAGAATAGTAAGAGGACTTGGTATGAATATATTGTCAGGTAAAATTATTAAGAAATATTAGTTGGATGTACTGAAAGAATATACAAATATCTGCATGTTTTGTGGGGTTTTTCTTTATTGCTCTTAATAGAGATTACTGAGCTTACACACTGTTGTATATTCATTTTGCTAATATTGTGTTACTTTACAGCTGTATGTTTCTTCCCTAATGCAAATCATACAGCCTTTTCTGGCATGCAGACAATTAATCCCTGTGTAACATCAAAATTATTAACACAGTAATACTGAGTTTGACTGATCAATGTTCCAGTAGAATACAGGGTCTTAAAAATGAAGATGTTAGGTTATAAAATGAAGGACCGACACACACAACCTGTCCATGCTCTCTTCTAGGGATAGACCTGCCGTTCATGATGATGCCCCACCCTCTGCTTCCCGTCAGCCTACCTCCTGCTTCGGTTGCAATGGCAATGAATCAGATGAACCACCTCAATACAATAGCTAACATGGCTGCAGCAGCCCAAATGCACAGTCCTCTTTCCAGGGCGGGGGCATCTGTTATAAAGGTAAGAGTAATATACAAGACTTAGAAAAAAAAAAAGCTTTTCATAGCTAACAAAAACATTTACAGTGACTTTCTTAAGGAAGATAACTGAGAGCTTATACTGCCTATACGACACCTGGTCTGCGCTTCCTGATAGTGCTTCAGTCTGAGGAAATGCCCATGAGTACAGTCAAAAAGTTAAGATGATCTGCTCTATCTACAAATCTGTAATGTAATTAAAAACAGAAACTAACAGTCACTAGGGGAATTAACAGTGCTGCATCTGTGAAAGCTCAAAACCTATTCTAAAATGTTGTTTAAAATCAAACTTAATGTTATACTTCAAAGAAATTGCTATAGAATGTAACAGAAACTCTGGTGCGGTGTAATTCCAGAACAGGTTAGTAACAGAGAAAATAATCAGAAATACCTTAGTGAGTACAGTCTCTGCTAGCCACACTAAATATCCTTCTGGCTGGATAAAAATTGCTTACTACTTTGGAAAGGCTTCTGGTAGTCTCTTCAAAGCAGGTTGCTCAGAAAATTTGAAGCCTGTGTTGATTGCTGCAGAACTGCCACACGCTAAAAATATGTTATGACAAGAAAATTTCAAAGTAGAAGGATATAGGATCAGTGCATGTGAAGGATTGGTGCTATGGTGTTCTCTAAAACACAGCGTGTCCTTATTGAGCAAAAATGAAAGGCTTTGTGAGTCTTTTATGTGTATTTTCAGGCAAGTGTATGTTTCTTGTTGAGAAAATAAAATTTTGTCACCTTTGGAAGGTAGTTACTATAATCCATTTGTCTTTGTTTTTAAATATGTGAGTCTGTAGAGCTGCCTGTTCTGGGAGGTACAGGTCTTTTTGCTTTCATATTTATGCTCATTTGCACTCATGTATCCCCATCACTCTGGAATCCTAAAATTCTGAGTTACTTTATTATAATAACTCTCACTGATTTGCTGAATTAATCTCTTATATCTTTATTGTAAAAATCTTAATTATCAAATATCTTTATTTAATCATTGAGAAAGCTTCTGTTGCTAATATGAACTTTTGTCCCTACATCAAGTAGGGAAAGAAACTACTACACAACCGCATTTCTTTTTCATGCGTGTATTTACTGATACAAGCATCCTTTCAAAGAAGAAAGCAAATCTTTTCTGTCACGTCACAGTAGCATAAAATATGTGTCTCTGTTGCTGAGGTTCTGGAGATCTTTGGTTTTCTTCTGATCTTATTCCTTGGCCAGAGCATCTCCAAAATTGTCTTAGGTTGTTTCTGTTATTTACTGAAGACTGTAACATATTGGGTTTTGGATTCTGGAAGGCTGGTAAAATTCAGGGGGGGGGCTGTCTCCGGTTAGGAACTATTTAGGATTAAGATCTATAAAAAATCCTTATAATCAATATGTCCACACAGTTATTGACTGGGCAGAGGAAAAGTGATACCTCTGATGTCCAACTGTGCATTAGTTAATGCAAGTCACTGGATTGTTAGAAATTAATTGAGGTTCCATTTGTTCCACTCAGTAGCCTTTTCTTTAACTGTTCAGAGACCTCCTGAGAAAATCATAACTTAAATACAACAGCGGAATATGCTTTGATAATATTTGAAATACTATCAGTATGTCAAAATTAAGAGTAAATATGTATTTATAAGCAGTGCTAGTTCTTTCTAACATAAGCTACAGTTTTTGCAAACAGTTAGGTGTAGCAGGCCCTTGCTGATCCTAGTCATTTACAGCTATTTTTACCCCAGCACCTGAACTAGAGGATACACAGTATCTCTGCAGCAACAGTAGGTCTCACTAGCGCTCTAATGGGAATTATATCCTCCACATGATGTAAAGGAAAATACCAGTAGGTAATGTGACAGAGGGAAAATGTGCATGCATTGGTGTGTCACTCTTACCTGTCAAGTGATACTGCATCTTCCTCTTGTTTCTTCTGAGTGCTGAAACAGTAAATGATTTTTATTACAGAGTGTGAGGCTCCTTTTGTCCTTTCCTACCCTTATGTACAATCATCTAGTTCTGAATGATGACCAATTAAGGCAAAATCCTAGTACAAAACAGGTAAAAGAGAAGCATTGCCACTGTTGTTATGTCAGCAGTGTTACTTTTATTAGATAACATTATTTAAGTGCATTTAATAAGTTCAAAAATGACTAGTTTTAAATAGACTGCAACCTCATGTCATTACTTAAAATGGAAGAAATGAATTGAATATATTGAGTGTGTATCTGTTTCCATACTCTGATGACTAAAACGCCACTTGGCCTGTTTCCTGAAGGTGTGAGAATCAGCTGCTTTATACAGGTTTTGAATGAAGTCATTATGCTTTTTATATCACATTTGCCATTTAGAAATAAGCTGTTCTACCAAGATATGCATGATCAGCAAAGTTAACATTTAGTGCTCCAGAAAGAAATGTCATAACTATGAAACTTGATTTCTTCCTGACAGGCACACTGTAAATTAAGCAGGCACAATGGCCAGGCTCACTAAACCTTCTTAGCCATCTATAAGATGATCTGATGTGATTATAGCAGCACCCACTGGCACTACTACAGCTACAGTTCTGACAGTGCCCCTGTAATAAATCCCATCTTTCAGGGATTTACTGTGCATCTGAAAGATTCTCTGTTTGAAACTTGTCTCAAATGGTTCTGGAGAACCTGTATAATGGAGGGTCTCATGTGGCAAACACAAAATTTGACAGTAATGACAGTAACACTGACTTCACCACTGTCTCTGTTCTCCCTTTGTGTCTACTGTCCTGTTAGTTCTGTTTTTTTTCCAGAACTGTTCTTCAGCTGGATGAAGTCTGGCATCCAGTCACTATGTAAAAGGCCTAGGTGTAAAATGCTTTGCCAGCATAGTCTTGAGGGCCTGTCTGGGGTGGAACTTAGCTGAAGTACACCTGAATCGTGGTTTAGGATAGAAACAGTAGTGAATAAATATAGGAGTTTACTCTCATCCAATAATTTTGTTCCCGTAACTCTACTTGGTGACAGTATTCTTAGGTCTTCAGAAGCAATGTTTGGATGGGCTCTTTACAGAGAAGAGAAAGGATTTCACTGAAGGTTATGGAACAACTCAACTCCAGAGAGCAGTAACTGTATAACATTAAGATTTTTATTTTACAGTGGACCTATAATGAAGACGATCAATTATGTAACCAATCACATGACTGTTAAGCATTCACAGCATATTATGCAGTTTATCATAAAGGTGCTGTTAACATGTATGCTGAGAACACCAGTTTAACATTATGCTGGAAGCCCACCTAAATCATAACAGATCATTTAAATTAAATTGGGTCCAAAGGAGTTGAGACCTCACAGCATGTAATGTGGATGGCACGTATATGAAGATGTCTTGTGGCAAAAATGGGGCTAGCTCTTCTGTTCACTGACAGACCTCAGAATCAGACCATGCCCATATAACAACTCTGTCTATAGAGGCCTTGAACAGTGGCTCCTCAGGCTATGTACAGGAAGGGTAGCAGGAGTATTAAGGTAGTGTCATCAGTTCCAATGTCTTTATTTATGCTGGTTATGCCAGAAGAGGCTTATATGATTAAAAAACATACTAGCTTGCACTGCACAATTTCAGCCAAAAGGGGGGGAGAGAGGGCGGGGGAGGTTTGAGAACAAAAGTATAAGGAGAACTGGAGTTTCTGGAGCTATGACAATGTGAAACTGTAAGTGCTGAAAGGCCACTTTCCCAGATGCCCTTTGGAAGAGGTTAGTGGGAGATACTGTGAAACTGTGGGAACCAAATCCAAACCAGGGGCTGTAAGCTGCTCCCTTTTGTGTTAGATATCAAAAGAGTACTGAGATAATGAGGCAAACTTTTATCCCAGAGTTCCGAGAGCCTCTTTTTCACTTTTATCCCAGTTTTTCCTTGCTGCTTGTTCTTTTCACCCAACATGGTTTGCACTTTCCTTGCTTATTTTGCTCATGGCTCCCCTTGCTCCTCCATCTCTCCTCTTTTTCTTTCCTTCTACCTTTCCTTCTGGCTCTCCATCAGCTTCTTCTGAGCCACTAAGAGATGTGTTTCTGAGTAGGAGTTTTCTGCAAATTGGTTTCACACTGTCCATTTTTCTTCTGTCATCATTCCCTCATGCTTGCTGTATTCTTACTTTTCTCTTACTCTTTCTGCTCTTGTGCCATTTGTCCCTAATTGTGAGCGGCATATTTGTTGAATACAGCTGGAAAACCAAGAGGGAAAAAAGTTAAAATGTAAAACCCCACCACCCTTGCTCCAAAAAAAACCCCAAAAGGACATTTTAGGTGAAACACAGTGTTTTGTTTTGAGAGGGAAACTGGAATCTGGTACTTCACAGCAACCCTACACAATTCACAATTTCCGGCTGAATATTTTTGTCTGCTGATAAACAGAGCAAAGCGTTGTTTGTGGAGTGTGATCTAGACATGCAGTAGAGATTTTGGAGTCTCCTTTTCTTTGTGTTCTGTTCTCCTGATCTTGCGGGATTGTTAAAGCATTTGTAAAGGATGTATATGACATGATTTTAAATTCCCTGAAGAGAATACAGATGGGCTGTGTAATTATTGCTGAGAGGTGCTATTTTCTGTGTGCTGTACAACTCACATTCATAATATTTACTTGACAGCCAGAAAAATGTGGCCATCTCCGAATACTCTGAAACAATTCTTCTTGGTATAAAAACATTTCTCATTACAGAATGTATAACATATTTAAGTTCATATCTCTCTGTGCATTCAATTAATTCTGAATTGCTTTTGGAATATTACAACATTTATGAAATAAAACTGTAAAATTTAAGATCTTTTTCTCATTATTGGATTTATTCTGCCCTGTTTCATAGCATGTGCTCATTGCTGGCAGGTTATTGCTGAAATGGGCACTAGAATATGCTGGGGGAGTGACATGTGAAACAGTAATTCGAATTGGTGTTACCTTGCAGGTGAGTAGGAGGACTGGCAAGAGTTTCTGCCCCTCGTCTGGCTGGAACTGTAATGCAGCTCCGGTTGTGTAGTCACTGGGGTAGCTCGTGCATAAAGAGTCTGAATTTTGCCTTGTGCCTTATGCCTCTATTTGTATGAGATGAGTAGTATCTATAAATGTCAGCTGTTTGAAAGACAGTGTTATGTGAGTGTGGGCAGAAAACACATGTAGCACATAGCCTCCTTTGCTGAATTTGTTCCAGGCCACAGACATGGTCCAGCAGTCTTCCGATCAGATGCTGTGCTTACTTTATGCACGGGCAGTTGGTATAGTTCTTTTATTTTAAAGTAGCAAGCGTATTTAGCACTGTTAGGTATATGGTTGGACTGAATGATGTTAAAGGTCTTTTTCAACGTAATGAGTCTGTGATTTTGTGTTTCTAAGTTTGCTTCTTACAAGGCTAATTTTGTGGCTGTATCTGTATGTACAGTTTTGTATCTTTTTATTCAGTGAAACAGAGAAACTGCTATGGTGGGTGATGTTCAGGTCCCTACAAATTGCATTAAATACCCTTCTGATCTCTCCATCTTTGAAGGGAGTCATATCCCTCTTCCTGCAATGCCAAGAATGCCTCACTTGTTAACTCCGAGATGCCTAGTTGCTACATTAAAGAATAAGCCATGAATACTTAAACTTGGAAATTGAAAAAATACAGTAGGAAGCATCTCTTTTTTTTTTCAAAGCTTTCAAGGGAATATTATGAGGTCAGGCACATACTAGCTTTTAGTTCGGGCTCAGATCTTTTTAGTATTGGCTCAGTCATTTGTATTTGTACTTAATACCTAATATAGCTGTAGCATAGATTAGATACAACATTATCATCATTAGTCCTGAGAGTGCCTTTCTTTCACTCAGTAACAGTACTGGGTGGAACGGTTCATAGGAGGCGTACAAGTAGAAAGTTTCCATTACCGGTTCCTTTCCGATTTTAGTCAGTATTATGTTTTCAGATTCAAATTATAATGGAAATGTAAAATCTTAATATGCGAGCAAAGGCTGACAGTTTTCACAGTGACTGCTGATTTAAGAAATGGTGAAGAAGGAAGCTCTTTGGCTCTTTACCAATACCATCGTATTAGCTGCAGGTTTCTGTTTGGCTGAGCAGCTGGCAATTAATGAATTGATAGGAAGTAGTCACAAGGTAATGGAATTAGCAAGTGAACATCTGGTATTAAAAATCAGTAAACATAGAAAAGTTTTTATGAATTTTCAAATTTGGTGGGAAAATAATTGCCAGTCGACTACGACTGTAACAACTGTATATACACAGTGAAAAAAAGGGTATTTTAAATGGCAAAGTAGATATTTTTAAGTGAATGACTTCCCGATGCACTGCAAAAGATGAATGGAATCCAGCTGGCTTTCAGACATACAGATCCTATCTTAGTTTTCAGACCAGCTGTTTACCTTGTTCATCTCCAGTTCTTAACAGCACTTGGAGATTCTATAAGTAGCTCAGAAGACCAGCTCACTCATAGTCTTTGCATGTGTTCATTTCCAGACTAAGATGATTCAAAATACAAACTACTGTTCTCTTGCCCAGAAATTGTAGCTAACCGTGGTATTTCTTGTAGGCCACTCTCTGGCATCATTTCAGATTCAGCACAGCTCCTGATAACCATTTCAGGATCATTCTTTTTCTTTGAAAAGCCTGTATGCCAATTATGTACTGCTTTTCTCAATAATGCATTAGTTAAAGACTGTAAATTTCAGAACTATGTTGAAAAATGTACTTTATATTAGAATCTAAATAGTATTGGTATCAATTAAGTTTGTCTGGAAAGAAATATGTGCCTTAATACTAAGTAAAAAACAAATAAAAATTAAGAATATTAGCAATTTAGTTCTTTGCTAACTGAAGTTGTGTTAACTTCTCATATTCTCCTCTTTTATTGAGAATGGAATTTAGCCAGGAAGATAGAGCAGCAGTGTCACAGGCATGGAATTGTGGTGGTTTGGGATAGGAGGTGAAGAGGTCTGCAGCCATTCTGCTGGTTGGCTGCTTCTGGCTTCACAGACCCCTCCAGAGAGACATGGGGCTCTGTTTTCTAGATTTGTTTAACTGTGTGGTCCATTTTGTGAACCTGAATGGTGTTTTAGCAAGCACTGGGAGATTGAGGTGTGTCACAAGAAATATTCCAGTTGAGGACTAGGATGCAGATTAATGTTGGAAAATTTATTCTGCCAGAGCCTATGAACTCCCTGTTTTTCCAACATGGTCATCAGCTCTAAATCTTTCTTACAATAGGTGAAAATTCTAATCTAGACCTAGAGGCAGTAGAATCCCTGGTTTTCTTTTCTCTCTGTTTCATTAGCAAGGTCTAGTGAATTCCAGCTCTCCTGCCACTGCAGAGCCCTTGTAGAGTACAGAAGCAGCACCTCAATTAAATACGAAATATCAAGATAAATGTCTGAATAAAATATCCAGGACTTAGACAAACTTCCAAAACCTGCTTGTCAGCAGTGAAATGCCATTAAATCCTCTAGGAACTCATTAATAGATTAACATTTGGAAGAGTAATTACAGCTACATTAGAACTAAGAATAAAGAAAAATAAAGGAAAATCCAGCAGCATCATTTCTCTAAACTCTTGACACAAAATGAAGATCAATACCATAAAAAAAATCAGAGGTAAGGAATTAAGGTCAAGATGATTATGTCAAAAATAGGTAAGCTGTTCATATATATTTCAAGAAAAAAACCCTACTCTGGATGCAAGTGGTATGTGGTGTTTTGAGTTATTTGTGTGCAATACTACCTCGCTGGATAGAAAAACGATATTGAGGGGAAATCAAGGATGTATCTAGAAATTGGAAGAGTTGATCACAACTAAAATTAACAATGTCAAGCTTTGTAGCTACAATTTCCGAGCCAAAGCAAGACACTGATCTTTAGTGAGACAAATATATTACCCTTCAAAGGGATTAAATACTGCAAAAGTCTTCTTTGAGAATTTATGTTACAGCTCTGTAGCAGAGAGAGAAAAGATAAGGTAAAGTAGGTACTGTAGTGAGATAAATAGGTGAGATCTTGAGAAATGTTTTCATTTTTCATAAAATTCTCACTCTCTGCAAATTTTATATATATAATTCATTCCATTATAACCTGGAATATGAATCTTGCAAATTTATGAATAGGAGGAAATACAAGTGGAGAAAATAGGACTTTATTTAGAAATGCTTTTCTATTACTGAGTGTATCTGCTGTAGAGCCAGGCTACACAGCACTCTGCCAGTAGGAACTGAGTTATTTTCAAGAGGAAGAAGATTAAAATATATGAAAAGTAACAAGGCTGTAAAATACATAGATGACAAATAAAATGAAGTCATCAATGTGTAAAAAAAATTGTTAAGGTTTTAGATTTCCAATTTTCCTATTTAAATGCCCTCATTGATTTGTTACAAATACTGTTAACCCTGTGTTTGGAAAATGGTGAGGACATTATCACTTGTGTTCTCATTTGTAATAAAATAGATTAACTTGCTGTGAAATTTTAACTAGGCTGAGACACAACAGTAGCTACCTAATGAACCAGAGCACATTGCTGTTAAGTAGCTAAATAGATGCATACTGATTACAGGACTGAAAAATGGATCTGTTTACTTGCAAAAAAAAGAGTCTGTTCATAGTGTTATTCATTATAGTGGGGGAAATTCAGCACACAGACATTTAGAAATAGACAATTTCTCCCTCCATATGCAGTCTTATGTGATGATACTGTATCCTAATTTGCAGTACATATAATATGGGGAAAATTTCAGCTCCTTTGTTGCTTATAGAGAAAATTGTATCCTCTCTGTACATGTAAATTTTTATAACTGATAAGACGTTAGATGACATAATCAACTAATTCACTTAGAAAGTGATTCACTGTGTGATTAAGAATGACATTATTATTTGACACTTTTATTTCTGTCTGAACATTTCAAACCAAGACCCTGAGTTTGAAGGCAAATTACTTGAAGCAAAGATTATTTTATAGCAAGAGACAATGGGAAATGCAGTTACCAGAAGGAGCTCAAATACTTTGCTTTTCCAAATCATCAGCTTTTGAATTACTCAAATAACTCCCATTTAAGATGACATATATGGCTGTTTGTGTGATATCTAAGTGTTAATTCATAGTCATATTTGTTCATAGCTTTTTTTTGCAGAACAGTTGGCATGTCCTCTTCTTGGCTATTCATTTTCATGGTTGTAGTAGACAATGAAATTTACTTACACTATGTACTCTTCTGTTAAATTAATCATTTCAAAATGGTATCTTAATTGTAAATTGAGTGCTCAGTGTGGTAAAAAAAGGGAAAATAGTGCCAAAGAGGACAGTTAAAACTGAAATCCAGGCAAATAAAATTGCAGTCATAGTTGTAGCCTGTGAGCAGTAACCTATTTGGAAGCTATTATTTACACAAAGGTAAAAGACACACAGTATTTATAAACTCAGGATTGGAGGTATATGTTTCGTCATTTATTTAGGAGAATACTTCTTGGGGTTAGAATATGACTTCTACAGGCAACTTAGTAAGCAGCCCATCCACAAAGTCTTGAATCTCTTTTGCTCTTCTTCTTTATCTCAGCAACCTCTAAAAACCATTCTTTTGGAGGCCAAGAAGAGCAAAACACAGGAGACTTTAAAATCACTGACTGACTTTTTTTCCCTCCAGAATTTGGAAACTGTTTATTTAAAACTATTCAGTTTCCAAAATTTTAAGAACTGGAAACTCAACGTAATATATTCATATCTGTTAAAACTCAATAAACATTTTAATTAGCATTCAAAAATACTGCAATTAAAAATATCCCTTTAAGATTTATTAGTTACTGTATGTTCATTAAATAACAGATAATTAGTGAAAACAGATCCATAGAGGATTAACAGCTATGTAATAGATACACATCTGTTACAAGATCTTGAGCCTCAGTTGTTATTTAATGTACAATAACTATCGTATTAAAAACACATGCAGTGCTACGTTTTCAGCTGGTGTGATTGGAATAGTCAAGCGCCATCCCTTGTTATCAGGAGGATCCAATCTCATATTGCCTTTGCATCATTCTCAAATATATCTGTAAATGTGAAGATGAGTGTGGTTTAGAGAGATGGTTTTAATGGGTAACAGAATACTCTTAAAATGTCAGTCCTACCGCCAGTGTTATTAATGAATTGTCTCAACAGGTTATGAACAGAAGCTATTCTGCTAGCTATTTATAGTGGAAAAACTATTAGAATCTACCATTCTCTTCCTAAAGCTGTGTTATTGATTTAGGATACTGTCTAGCAAAAGCTGTGTAAAAAGTTCAGATGTTAGTGAGTCTATTTTCAAAGCACACAGTAAATTGCCCCCCAGTAGCCAGATTGCATATTCCTAATGAAAAATCTTTGAGAATAGGTTAGGAAGGCAGAGAAATTGCAAAGTTCCTTTGAGACAGCTTCCCCAGATTATGCTGTAATTGTGGTTCTTAATGAGATGGGGGTAAGAGGATCTCCCTTTAAAAAAAAAAAAAACACAACAAAAGTAATATTTCAGTTCTGAGTTTCCATGGGGAGCAGCTGATTGCCAGGGATGAAGGCAACTCCAAAGATGCAGTTTCTGGATTTCTGCAAAATCAAGCATCCCCTTGTTAGCACTCCTTTGGAGCTGCACCTTCAGGGTTCCATAACAGAGGATTAAAGTGCAGAAGGGTTTTTAAAAATATGTAAAGTGTCTCAGGTCATGACCTGTCCCTTTCACCGGATTTTCATTTTTTTGCTGGTCCCAGGAACACGAATGAAGGGTACTGGAATTTTTAATTGATTCAGAAAATTATACATGTGGAAGCACTGGGTTGGAAGGGATCTCAAGTGGTCATATAGTCTCTTGCCTTCCTCAAGACAGGATGAATTAGTACTTTATGCCATGCTTGTCTAACCTGTTCCTAAAGACTTTTACTAGTGAAAAATCCATGGTATCTTCAGCCAATCCTCAAGTATAGGTACACAGAAATGCAGCACTTAATTTTGCTAAATTTTTATAGTTTCTTACATTTTTTCTCCTTACCTGAAATACTGTGCATATTTAAATTAGAGGTTAACATCAAAGTTTCTCAAGTAAATAAGAATTTGCAAGCACATTCTGATTTTTGTTAGTCAGTGGTGCTTTTCTTGTAGAAGTGAAGTTCTTAGCAGTGCCGCAGCTTTCAAAATGTGTTTGAGTGCTAATCTGAGAAGATGTTGATGTAATTTCAGGTACATATTCTAGTGAGTTTACAGATTTGACTGCATTTAGTGACAGTTTAGTCCAAATCTGAATTATTATTGCGAATGTGACTCATACGTGTCAATCTTCCTAACTGTAAACTAAAAGTATTTCGTAAGAACAATATGAAAAAGCATTCTTTAGGTCCCTTCCAACCTTAATAATTCTGTAATTCTTTATGTTCCTATGTGTGAAAAACTTAGAAAATAAAAAGTTACCCAGAAAAAAAGAAAAGAGATGGCAAATGCTTTGTCATGACGAAGAGGATGAAAAGCTGTTGCCCAGATACATTGCATGCAGAAGGCTATAGTCTTTTTAGCTGTAGATTACTACACTGGTCAAAAGACATTTTAGTTTTTCTCAGTTCACTATTTATCTCAGAAAGACCATTTATTATTGGTGTTTTAAGCCAGCTTCAGTTTTTTCATTGAACTTCAGTGAAGTTCATGAGTCAAATTGCACAGATCTTGTTTTATTTCTGTTCCAAGGAAAGGATCCAAGACAGCCCTTCTCCAGCTCCATCTCTAGAAGACAGTCAGCGGCCTGGGAGCCACGCTTCCTCCCATCAGAGCAGCAGCGTGTCCAGCTCACCGTCCCAGTTGGACAACACACCAGACAGAATTGGTTAGTGCTCTGCAGCCTCACACCTCTTTGCATTTACTGACCTCAAGAATTTTTGAAGTTTCTTGAGGCAAATATTTGTTTGCTGGGAAACTCAGGAAAGCAGTTACTTGTTAAAACCCCCCAGAATGTTCATCATTACAGTTTGTTTTATTAGGTTCATCACTATGCCGAGCCCAGCCCCTCAGATCCACTCTGTGCGAGTATCTGCCCTTGCACAGAAAATACCACCCCTTCTCTGGTAAAACCAAATTCTCTTGCATGCCAGAGTACAAAAGTGCATATGAAGGCACCTAGAATTGAAAAATAGCAGGGTATCTTTTTCTTCACAGATTATATGATGGCTTTTCCATTCCGGAAACCTCCTTATGCCCACACGTTCTATCATCACCATGAGGCTGAGGACTTTCTGATTTTTTTGGTGTCTGTTCCACAGCTTTTACAGCCTGTGCATTATCGAACTTGTGTTTAAAATGCTGATTCAACCTAGAGAAGTTCAAATCCTATTCCTGGTGCTTCCAAGAGGGATCTAGGGCAAGTCAATTAACATCTCTTCATGTCAGTGCATGTCAACACTGTTGTCTTCAGTATGGCTGGAGCTCATGCAGACATTGCTGAGCTAGATTAAACTACAAAAGCAGCACAGTCCATGTAGTCAGCATAGACCTCACCTCCATCAAGTAACTACTCGGCTGCTTGCTGGAGTTTTGCGTTGTTGACTCTGTTCCATGCAGCAGCACCATGGCACTACATAGCACACAGTTGGCTCTACACAAACTAGTCAGTAGAATCTGAACTATTTTGCCTAAATACATGCATACACAGGACATAGACTAGAAAGTAGATTCCCCTCAGCTCATTCACAGGTAAAATAGGGCTAGAAATCTATAGGACAAGAAATGTGACTTCGTATAACAAGAGTGAAAAAGGGACTTTAGTCCCCACTCTAGCCATGAAAGCTGCTGTTAACACAGCAGTTGCACACACTGCAAGCCTCTGGGCTTCAGAAGTGGTGCTGAAAGTTTTTTAAAGATAACTAGGTTTTATTTATGTTGAACTGAACATTTCTCTGTGTTGAACTCTAATGCTGAAATTTGTAGAGATGTGTGTATATGTTTTTATCTATATGAATGTATGTTTTCACTTTTGCAATATAAAACAAAAAGAAAATGCTTTCGCTAAAATATGGCAATGAAGCTTTTAACAAGTGTTCTGACTGGAATAACTTCTGTAATAAATGTGTTAATCAAATAAGAACAAAGAAAATAGGCATCCTGAAATTTTAAACTTAACACCTCTCACATATCTTGCAGGTGTGAAGTAAAGAGGTTTTTTCAGCACTACAGTGTATTGGGGTTTTGCTGTCATCTATCAATTTGGGTTACGAGCTGTCAAACTGAAGTTTTTAAATTTGCTGCGTTACAGATCATTGCAAATACATAAATCCTTAAATCCATTTCTCTCCAAAATGATTCCTATGAAGTACTTCTCTAATTAGAGAATCTGAACATTTCATAAAAAATCCCATTCATCTCAGTAGTAATTTGGGTTTTATCTTGGTATTTTTGTTTTCTCAAGTTGAGCAAATTTGCTTTTTGTGCATATTTTTACTTGGCTCTAAGTGCCAAACTGGGACAGCAAAATGGTTGATTGTGGACAGCAAAATTGGTCAATTGCTTTAGAACTTACTTAGTATAAACAAATGTTGAAGTAAAAATACTGAGAAAATATAATTAAATATTTTTGCTGTTCTGGCTTTTTTTTTTTTTTTACTGATGGTGTTAAAAAGTTGTGCACTCTGACTTTTTTAGCTATGCTGACCAACAACAGGGAAGGAGAACTCATTGATCAAGAAACTGGGACCAGCCTAAAAAAAGTACAAAAGGAGAAAGGTAAAATTACAGACTTGTTTTCCATCACAGGCATTTAATTCCACTTACTATGTGTGTATTCCTTTTTCTAAGATTCTGAATATGCAGTGACATTATTTTAAAAATTTAAGAATGCTAGGTGCCTAAATGGAAAGAATAATGTATTCAGTGAATTTACATGGTATTATCCTTAGAAGTGTAAGCAACCAGATCTTTGCTTCTCAGTTTATGTAGTATGGGGCTAATATTTTGCTGGTCTTTTGGCTCAATTATTTATGAAGTTCCTAGCAAGTATGTGATTAGTCACATGGTATTGTTTCTTTGCCTCCAGGAAATGTGTGTGCAGACTATTCTTAATGCTGGTACCTAGGTGAGGGAAACAAGCCATTTCTTGTGTCTAATAATACTGCATTACCTCACAAGTAAGGGGCAGCAAGGGAGGAAGTGACGTTTGGCCTGTAGTGACAGTCCTAGAGGCAGGGCAGTGCACTGCTCCTCTGCTTGGTTCTTCCTGCAGTGATTGTTGTGTACTGGAAAAAGTGGTTATTGCTGGTGTATGCAGGTAAGCCCTGATGAAGTGCTTTAGTGATGGAGAGCATGTGGTGTCTGTGGCTGCACATCAAGGAAGAAGCAGCATTTTGTTTCCTTGTAAATATAACAAAAAAATCCCCAAACTTGCATATTAATAGGCAAGAGGTTTGTTCTGGCATTGCATACAGACAGCACCATATGACATGAGTGCCTGCAAAAAAGAAAGATATAAAGAAATAAAAGAAAGGCAATGGTAAGTCGATACTGGAGAAATACTGCAAAGGTATAAACTGAGGGAGATATTAGGGTTTCAGAGTGAAGAAGATGGGAAGGAGAGAAGGAAGCAACCAAAAGAGGAGAAAACATAAATGCACTTATAAGTCTACTGTTACTATGAAACATGTTATCATAAATGTAAATGCAACCTGATTTATATTTTGATTGAGGTGATTTTGATGTATTTTCTGAAAAAAAAAACCAAAAAAAACCCAACCTGAGAAGACAGGACAAATTTATGAACAACTCAGAAGAGAATTTGGAGGCTCTATTTACCCTGTGGTTCCAGACTTGCTTAAAATTACTTGGGCGGATTCATGATCTTGTATAATCAGCCTTTTTCCTTATACGCCTGTGAATGATCCAGTCTTTGGGAGGAAGAATCTGAAATTTCCTCCTTATATTTTGTATTTTTGTACTTGAATCTCTCTTCTTGAAAGCTGAAGAAGCTGTTTTCTATTCACTGCTTTCTCTAGATATTTAAGCACTTCCCTCATGAACCCCAGAAGAGCCCTTTTCTGCCATTCTGTGGTAGTTTTGTCTGGATAATCACGCTTAAATCATTCCCTCGTTGACTCTTGTTGGCATTTACACACCAGAGGCTAAATAGTTATCAACCATACCTTCATTCCTAAGATTAAAACATTACATTTCTGTAGTAATCAGATAGATGTGTATTTAATCTAAATCTGAATGTGTAGTTGATTTTAAGTTTGTTGAACCATGCAAGGTTTCTTCCCTCATGTTCCATCATTTTTCAGTGAAACAATTCAATATCCTATGGGGTTCAAAGATGCAAATCATGTAGTTATTTGTAGTAGCAGTCCTGTCACGCAGGGTGGATGAAGGAAGGTACAGTTTAAGAATCAGAAAAGACAATTCAGAAATCCCCAAAAGCGTGAAAGTAATTTAAACTCCACCACCTGTGAATCTTAATTCCCAGGCTCCTGTGATCACTGAGCGTTCCTTGTAGTATATATGAAATCAGAAAGATTTGATGCTAAAATTTTGTGTACCATAGTTTACCTTAAAATTGTAGTTTCATAGGTTTATTCATTTCCCAATCTACTTTTTTTGCATAGTATTATCTTTAATTGATTAGGTACTGGGAAATATGTCTTTATATGTGTGTTACTTCTGCATGCACTTAGGGGAATTTTTTTTGGATGAACTCAGTGTTCAGAGATTCATCTGCATGAGAAAAACATGCTTCAAAATAATTTTAGCTTATAATTTTAAAGGTAGAATAAAGTTTCTGGTTTTCTACTTGATCTGCACAGATCAGGGGTTTTTTTTTCTGAAACCATGAGAATGAGGAATTGTTTCTTTTTGTCAAGTAAAGATGTCATTTCCAAATCATGCCATGACTCCAGAAGCAAAACCTTTTGATGTTATAGTGGGACAAATACTGCATTTTAAAGGCACCAACATTGTGTGTCTAACACATTCAAGCTGATTTTGCATTTGGCGGTGTGACAGACCTATATTACAGTTGCTGTAGGAATCTCGGGTTTACAGGATGTCCAGTAACTGATGGACTTCACCAGTAGGACAGAGTCAGTACTCTGCTTCTGAAAATCCTCAGCCTGTATGTGCTCTGTCACCCCATGCAAGTGTTATTTTTCAGTGATTTGTCTTGCTTGCATATGGATCCTTTGTTTCTAATACTGTTCTTATTCTCTTGTGTATAATTAGTTTGGGCTCTGGTGCACCTCTGATATATCAAATGCTTTTTTCATAGTTGGATATGGACAGTCAGTGAGGAGTATGGTCTGTGCTGGGTTGATCAGCAAAAAAAGTACATGTAATTTGTATACAGAGCAAGCTTTGTTTTTCAAAACCTGCCATTACTTTTACTGAGGCAAAATATATTTACCATGGAAAAGATTTTCAAAGTTATTAAGAAGGAATGTAGTTAAAATAAAAGTATCAACATTTATTAAGTATGACAAGTAAGCGGTTTATACAACCGTAGCAAACATATGTTTTCACATCTGTTTTGAGTAATATCATCATGATTTTAAAAATGATTTATAGCTCTGCAGGCCATAAAATGCCAGCTTTGCTGTAAGTTGGAAGTTTTCAAACAACAAAGAAATTATTGAAGGCATATATTGAACATGTTTTTGTTAGGCACCTTGGTATAACTTTGCAAATCTGAGCACTCTGTAACAATTAAGTTAGCAACAAATGAAAATAAAGTAACTAAAATTTAGCAGTAGTAATACGTGAAATCTTAGCATAAAAAACAGTAAAAGTTATTGTAATGATTATAGACAAATACTGTGATATCCCTCAGGATACACAATTTCTGGTTTTCCATGTCCTGTTTTAAGTGATCTCAGCACCAGAAAAAAATGTGCCACTTTGTTCTCATCCAACTAATTTCAAGGTAATTAGGGCTGAAGAGAATATGGCTTAACAGTTTCCCTTTAGAAGACAGTTAACATGACGTTGTGCCAGTTACGTTGAGCTGTTTGTATATGTTGGTGGGGCAGATTTTACAGAATTGGTGGGGCAAAGGGGTAAGAGCCCAGTTAGACCATACCATAAGCTTTTTGAAAGAGAAATGCCATTAACTCTCAATTACTCATCATTTCACCATCTTTTTAGGAAATATGGTGAGGCTTAACATTAGAGGACAACAGAGTCAAACTTCTTTATAAGTCTGCAGTTGTGTTGGGGTTTTTTTGTCAAATGTCTTTAACCGTTATGGTGCACAAGCATTTTGCCTTGAAAATCCTCCACAGACCATAGCCCCAAGTGTTTACAGAAACTTCAACACAAATTCTTCCTGATTGTGCTTTACTGCTCTGTCTGGTTTTAGGCACTTACATTTTACCTGCTCAATTGTTCACAGAAGCTAAATTTTAGATTCATCTGCTTCAGTATATGTCCTGAGAAAAACTTCCGTTGTATGGGAAAAGATTATGTTTGACACAGCCCTGTATAGGCTTTATAGAAAACTGCATATGAATTCTGGCATTAGGAAGGTTAAACGAGCCAGAAAAGAGTTTGGCCATGCCTTCCAGTCAGACTTAAATGCCAGTACAATTATTCTGTTTGACTGCATGACAAGAATTATTCCAAACTCCTCACGTAGGATGGAGTAATAAAAGGCACTGGCCCATCTCTTGCCACTGAAGGTGGCAAATGAAGGTGAGCGTTCATGTCTTCAGTGGGAACAGAATTTGGCCAAAGGTTGATATTTTGGAAGATCACTCCCCTGGCTAACGCTGGTGGTTATTATTCCAGGCAGGAGTGATACACATAGGCTACTCAGGTGCTGTTCCTCCTGGCCCCATGGCATGTCCTGAGCCCTGGTGAGAGCCAGGTACATGCTAGCCAGCCCCTTTGCTCTGATTTTGTGAGGCAAGCAGGAGATGTGGGTGACTACAGCGTGCTTTGGCTGGGTGTTGGGGTGTTCACATGGGTGCTTGGGGTGCTGGAGCTGCGCTTCACCTGAAGTGAACTGAAGTAAAATTTTGTAGGAAAATGTCATAAATTACATGTAACTCCAGACTTAACCATTGTTCAAGCAGCCTTTGAGTAGAAATAAAGATTGTATTTGTTGAGAAAGTGATTTGCTCTGAATTTCCCAGAGCTACTCAGGGTGATGCTGCCCTCCTTTAGCCCAGTTGTCTTCATCGTCAGAGTACAAATCTGGACTCAAAGGCTGTGTCTCATGTTTCCATAGACAGTAGTCTCCAAAGCTGGGCATCTGGCGGCTATCCCTTTCCATTTTATTAAAGAACACCTTTCCCCTTATTACTTCAAGGAAATGGGAATCTTGCATCATTTCTGTCAGCTGAGCAAAATATTTTCAGATGGCAGGGACTACAGTAATGAAATAATAACTATATGTATTGTATTTCATTTGCAGAAAAGAGATTTTATGTGTTTAAATTAATCATTGCCAAAGGACTGGGTTACTCAGGGTGTAAGGGGAGGAGAATGAGCAGGTGCAGAACACCTGAAACAGCAACAGGCCGTGGTGTTGGGGGTGTCCTCCAGAGAGAGGACTTTTCCAGCAATTAATCTGAAAGCATCCAGATGGAGAGCTCAAGGAATAAGAGAGCTAAGAGTACGAAACTGTACCACGCAGTGTGTATACAAAGTGTGCGATAGGTGCCAACACTTCAAATGCTCATCATGCTGTTTCTTTGACGTGTCAATACTTGCATGTTAAAGATATAACGAGAAAAAAACAGTTTTCTTCATGAATGTGCTCATGAATCTCCTCCTGAGATACATGAAAAACTCTCCAAATTAGAAGTGAAGTCATGTTCTTTTTGGTTCCTAAGTGTTTATATTAGGTGTTTATATTAGGTCATTTCTTCAGTGAAAGCAATAACAAAAGGGTTTAAAGGTTGCAAGGGTTTCTTTTTCCAAAAACTCTTAAGTGACATACACAGTGCAAATGTTTGCTGGAAAAATCAAGATATTTTTACACTTTCTATTTTCTGAGAATACCGAAAAATAAGAAGCACAGTGCTCTATTCTGGGTAAAGGCTTTTTCCGCAAGTTTTTTTGTTGTTAAATTTAACCTGCAAGTGAACTGACAACTGCTAAAATGTGATCTTTCATCAGTAAATCAATCAAAAAACAAAAAACCCCACACAAAAACCCAGCAGCAAAACCCATAAAACCAAGGCAAAGTCTTATTATCACTTAGATCTGCAATACATGTAAATAGAAAGCAATAGCAAAGCTTTGATTTTTGAAGTGTCTAGTCTAGACTCGTATCATTATGATTATGCTTAACCATCGCTCTAATGTTTATAAATACAAGGGCCATTACAAAGAGATATTGATGAAGTGTTCCAAGGTCAGGTCTTCTACATTAATTTTGTTTTAGATCTTTATTTTCAGAATTATTTTTAAGAATGCTTTTTTTTCTCCTGAGGAGTAAAATACCTGCTTCATAATTATCCTGGCAGATGGACCAAGGCAGTTTCTTACATTGATATATAATTTATTAATATGTTTTATTTATTGGATTTCAGTGACTTTAATGTATTGCTGTCTAAACACTACAAATTATGTGTCTATACAGACGTGCTGAAATGTTGAAATTTTCTTTACTGAAAAGGCTTTGGACCAAATCTTTTAGTAAGGTCCATGGAATAAAATGGGCAAATAAGGATAAAGTAAGACAGAAACAGAATCATAGGATCATAGGATGGTTAGGGTTGGAAAGGACCTTAAGATCATCAAGTAATAAGGTAAAATAACTACTCTCCAAAGTCAGGTTGTCTCTTCAGAGTTTACCATTTCCACTTTTCCTCCAATACTGTGAATTGAGTTTTCAGTAGTATCTTATTGAGCTGTATCAGATTTGAAAGGCATAAAAAAAAGAGAGAAAAATTACTGATTGGTATTCAGGAGGGGTGCTCACAGGGGGATGCTGTGCATGTCTGCTCCTGCGCCAGCAGCCTTAGGAAAGCATGAGTTATGGGGAAGCCTTGGAGCACACTGAGCACTGGTGGGTGGTATTTTTTGTAGTGTTTTTATGTATCCAGGACTTTTTTTTCTAATTTGATCTTTTGAGTATCTTAAGATCTCTCTGTGGAGTGTCTGCCGGCCTTCTGTGTAAAAGTCACATTAAGATGGCAATTAAGAGCTCCCTTCCTTTATTGCTTGCGCAGAGGTTTCAGGTGACAGGAGGCCCAAAACCATACATTCGTGTGCATCTGCAAAGTGTTTGTGTGCATGCTGCATTAGGACAAACATTCCTGATAATAAAATGTAATAAATCTCTAGTATACATATAACATAGTGAAGTAACCTTGGACTGGAAGTAGAAAAAGGTTATCCTTTTGAAATAGGTAGCCATGAAACCAGAATAAGTGTGTTGTTCATTATATTTCAGACACTGCATTGAATTACATTGATGAAGTTACATGATATCTTCTTAGCAGAGCTGATACGACCCATACACTGAACTTGGGAGCCGCTGGGGCTGCAGAACATAAGGGGGTCCAGACCACAGCCAGCTCAGGCTGTAATTTCAAGGAAATCAAATTTCATGTTCAATTGTTGGGGCAGAGGGCACCACTACAGCACTATTTACTGTGTTAGGTGTTTGGCTATTATAGCCGTATTTATTTCTGGGAATGGACAGTTCTTTTAGTAGCTTTTTCATATTATCAGCTTTACTTTGGAAATTAAGCATTGCACCTGATACGATAGGAGGCCACAGTAGTAAGTTATCAATATAATTTCAGTTGTTCTAAACCAAGCAATTTGTTCTGAAGAAAAATGGCCCATTTTGAATTCTTTCCATGAAGCTCCCTGCATCTTTGGATAAGTTCAGTATTAATTTTCTAATGTTCTTTTAATGATTCTTACTAATACGGTAACAAGTAGGTGCATGGGTGAGATAGTGTAAGAATCAGCAAGTAAATAAAATGCGTATTATCTGTGTTAACCAAAACCTTACTGTCCCCCTACACTGTATTTGGGTTTTTTCATGTTATAAGCTCTTCATAAATTAATTTAGTGGGGAAAAAGTGTGCAAAATACAAGGATTTTTCATGTTTCTAAAATGTCTCCCAGCTTCTCCCCTCAACTTACCTTAATCATAGGAACAATTTATTTGCCAAAAGGCTAAACAAACCTAAGATGACTGTGAGATTCTCACTGTACAGTTGTTATACAGCCCAGGAAATTGTAAAATACCAGAATGAGAAGAACAAGGAGGACGATCATTCTGATGCTAACGGTAGCATTGTCATGTGCCTATGTGAGTGAGGTGGCCAGAGCTGGCAATTGCTCAATGAGAGAGGGGCTGCCTGAGTCACTCTGTGGGGCTGGTGCCTCCTACCAACTGGGAAGTGAGTGCTCACAATTGGCTAAGGTTTACATCTGTGGATAGCAGGTGCTTATGATTGATAAAAAGATGGATGGAGAGACACCTCTGCTTTGCTGTATTTGGGATATGCCAGTCATTGGGTACTCTGTTGGAAGTAAGACTTTCTTCTCAGAATACCTGAATCTGTAGCAGGAGATTGAATCTCCTCTCCTAAGTGAAGCTTCTTTCAGGCTGCTGTGTCACTGCATTGCATCTATCACACCATCTTTAGTTAAAGCTTTCCTACTTCATCTGAGTGATTAAATATTCATAAGAGCAGGCTCCTTAACTAGCTCCCTTGGCCTGCTGCATTACCAGCTGTACTCTTGAGCTGCTTTGTGTGTTTTCTCCCCTCCCCAAACTCCTTTACTAAATAATCCCAAACCAATAGCTGATTTTTTGAAAACAGGACTCTTGTTTCTCAGCTGGCTACTCCATTTGGGGTTTATGAGATCATCCAATATGGAGTACTGTCATCCCTGGGCTTACAGTCTGTGTCAAATCCTCCAAATAGGGCCCAAGTTAAGCTTCACAGACAAAATACATCTGGCCAGAGGGACCTTCAGCACAAATTTAGAGGACTGAAGGCAGCTGTTGGGTTGGTGGTTGGTTGTTTTTAGATATCTCACCAATGCCTCATCAATACCCTTGTACCCATAATTAGAACCATCAAGTGCCTTTGTAGCTTTAGGTTGAAAGATCAGGCTTCTGAGAGTTTTTGAGGCATCACTCCTATATATATAGCTAGTTTGTATGAATACCAGTGAAAATCAGCCCTGACTTAATTGATCCACTTTTAAATGTAGGAATTGGATTTCTAAGTAATTTTGAGATGATGTGCATTGCTGATGTATTTGTAGTGCTTCATCATGTTCATGAGAACTACTACAAATGTCTAATTTTCCAAAACATTGCATGCACATGTACCATGGGGACATTCATACTTTAACCTTTTTAGCTATTAGAATTCTTGAATTCAAGGCAAATGAGTGAAAGCTAGAAAGACTGTGGTTATTCCAGTACCGAATTCCCCAGGCACGCTCCTTTGGTCATGCTTGCCTGTTGCACACTGCTTTTGAAATACCAACTGATTTATTTTGTAGTCAGTGTGACAGTCATTTCCAAAGCAGAGTTTTCTTTTAGTTGACAGACTGTGACAGGTTATAACAAGCAGTTTAAAAAATAAAATTCTGCTTCCAGGTGTATTTTGAAATGTTATAATCTATAAAACATTGCATAGTTTTGAAACTGTCTTTTTATCCATCACCTGGACTGCTGTGCAGCATTTTGATAGCAAGACTTTTGATAGCGAGGCTTTTGTGAATTTGCTGATGTATGCCGTGGCTGGTTCGGGTGAGTGTTGTCTGTGAGGGGATACAGAACTGTAAAGTTTTTTATGACAGCTCCATGGAGTGTTGCTTCTGGTGTGGTAGAAGATGCCTTTTTGATGCAGAATATGTTGAAGGATGGAGCATCTCTGGTAGATGGCTGAGCTGGAGTAGAAAATGGAATACATGTGTTTGCACGTGCTGATTCACAGAGGTTAGAAAATATGAATTGCTCAGAAAATAACATGTTATTTATACATCTGTAACCTTTGGAGACATCTTAGATGCTGTTAATTAGGAAATCAGCCTGTATTTATTATTGTTGTCTTGTTTTTTTGTTAGTTTTAAAATCTAGAAAGTGATTGTAATGAAGGTACCCTCCAGGCAAAAGTGTAGAGAAATTCATATATTAAAGGAGGAGTCGTCAGAGTTCTGTTTGACTTTTGACATTATTGTTGTATAGCCTATGGCATTACAGGCAGAAGGGATTTAGAGGGAGAGCTTGAAATTACTCTGTAAAAAGAGTATAGTTATATATACTGAATTTTAACTAGCATATTTTAAGGAAAGTATAATATCTTTGTAAGATTAAAATAACAACAGTAAAAATAACAAGAATAATGATTCCATTGCACCATAATTCCTTTGTTTCCATGAAGCTTCTGATATTTAAAAAAAGAGCCACCAATATTTAGAAACTATTTGATGAGTTCCTAAAAGATAGTTTTATTGTTTCAAGAACATTCATTATTAATCTCTCCATATACACACATGCTGAAATCTCAGTAGAAAATAAGTCAAGCACTTCTCGATTATAGTCTTACTCATAAGGAGAATCTCTCTAATATACAAGATAATTTTTCAGCACTGTTTTAGGATTAATGTTTTGTAAATACCACTACCTATATAGCATATGTTAAATACTGTAAATCAGGCTGGAGTTTTAATTTTGCACAACTAGCGCTGATACATCATCAGTCGCATCAAATACTGAATCTAAATGGTCCCAAGTATTTGAAACATATGATTATCATTCTGTAACAGTGGTGGCTAAATGGACAGAATTTTCGTGGAAGCTTTGCTCAGTGAGTGACCTACAAAGACATGTGGGTTAATAAGTTTTAATGATAGATAAATGAAGGCTCGACGTTTGAAATTTGTACTTCCGCTAGATTTTTTTCATGCTCATCTTCCACTGTTTCAAAGATAATGCATGGTGTCTCATGATGTTGGAAACGTCTGAGTAGGGGGGATGGGGCCTCCCCTTTTGTATTCTGCTTGACTTCAGTGAAATTGTATTCCAGTGTTCAAGCTTGTAAGTGAAAGCTGTTGAGGAATTGGTTTCTCCTGAGTGCAAGAATGTCTGCTCCCATTTCCTTTTCAGAAACTTTACAAACTCAGGGACTGTAATTTATTTCCACCTTTTCCTTCTCATCTGAAAAGGAAAATTTTATCTCTCTATCCACAAAAATGTCTATCCATCAAAATCTTACTTTAGTATACAGGGGGTTTAGTCCAGAACGGAAGGGGAGCAAGAAAGACAATGCAGCTAGTTTCAAATACGTAATAGATAATTTACTTTAAGTTTACATATGAAAATAAAACTATAAATGTAGAAACATAAAGATCATCTGATTCAGAGCAGCCTCTTCAGCTTCTTCCATGGGCTGTTCCAGCATTCACTTAAAAATCTAATGAAGGAAGAAAAAAATTGAAGCGTCTTCCAAAGGTTTGACTTATACCTTCTCAGTTCTGCAATTGGTGGGATCTGGTCAGTTCATGTCTCAGCCTTCAGAGAAGCAGGTTCAGTGGTTGTGCCTGCAGAGCAACACATCCTCTAAAGAATTCCCTCTGGCAAAGGAACTGCAGTCATGCAGCCCGATTGTGTGCTCCCCTGGCGGAATGAATCCGTCAGAAATGGGGTATGCCTTGGTGGGAGCCTTGCTGCTGGTATGGCTAAACAGCTAGTAGCATGCAGACTGTCTCAGGTCTTACTAAATGGTGCTGCACAGTGTGCTATGGACACGTTCTGGCTGATGAGTAGCTGTAGCATAGATTCAGAATGTTGGCATCACTAAAATGAAGCTGTATCAAAGCAGAAAGATTATAACAGAAGAAATCCAGAAGGCAAAATAATACATATTAAACCTTGTTTTCCAGACTGTTGAATCAGTTTATAGTAATATGTGAGTGAGCAGGAAGGTAACAACATCTGTTAGCAATAAACGTTTCCTTTCTTGAGTTACTGAATTAGCTATGAGAAGGTGATTAGAAATAAAATATAATTATTTCTGATAGAAATAGGTAACACTGCATGGGCTTTGAGATAAGAACTTGACAAACGTGTAAAATAAACACAAAACTGGTTTTGTAAAGCAGGGAGATTACCATTTTCCATGTTGTGTGCCAAGATTTCTGTATTTCAAATGTTAGCAGTTGGCTTCTTTTCAAAACTGATAAATAATGATGTTTGTTGTGGAAACAATTATCCTAAAAATAATTTAGAAGGATTGTATCCCCTTTTTGTTTGTCTATAAAGACCACATTCAATTTATATATAGACAGCAAGAGCTCCACTTGCATCTATAAAACAGTTCTTAAATCATTCTAAATTATTGATGTGCACAAAGAACTCTTTCCGCTTTTGTTTGAAGTTTTATTTCTGCGGCGTTGTGCTTTCTAATTGTACTTTCAACTACTGACATCTGTTATAGCTGTTTCAAAAAGTTTCAATACTTTTCTTTTCTAATGATAGACAGTCTTTTCAAAGACAAACTGGCTTCATTTTGAGCAAGCAAAATAATTAGTTGAAAAAAGATCACTGATTTGGCCAGGGAACTCTCCATTTTATTTTTTTCCCCACAAGTTGCTGTTTTATATGATTCCAGCACCTACTCAACAGAAGGCTGGCCAAGAGGAATGTATATCTGCAGCAACTCAGAAACCATAGAGCATCAGCATATGTCCTTTGCTTCCCTGAGGAAATCCAGGGCTTTATTCTACCAAAAAGAGTACCAAGAAAGTACTTCACACACTGATAGTCTCTGTATGTCTGACAGATGGAAAAGTAAGCTGCTAGTCCAAAGCTGCTATTCCCAACAAAATAGGAAAAAAGCTCAGCAATTGGAGATGAGATTAATCCTTAAAAGTCTGCTTAGAAATCCTTTTTAATATAACTAGTGGTATGAATATGTGGTGCAGCAGTAAACTTAGTTCTAATGATGTATGGCATAATCACAGTCTTCTTCTCTGGCATATAAATACAGGAGACATTTAAAATATCCCAGATAAGGAAAGCACAGTGTAAAGACATTTTCTTGTCTTTTTTTTTCATAGAGAATATCTGTCCCATTAAGGTAGAATAGGCTTTCAGCTTTGAAAAATACAAGTCCAGGGCTCTGGTCCAGTTGGGGTACACCATAACTAACCTTTAAGCTAGAAGTTGCCTAGAATTCTTATAATAATTAATACAACACTAGGGGATTTAATTGACCACAAGATTAAACTATTAAGGAAAAAAATTCATCCTAATTGAGAACTGAACCCCTAGCCTTTATTCATTGCTCTGCCACTTGAGTCATGAATTGGGGGTTAATTGACTGTCTAGAATCTCCCAAGGAGCAATTATTTCATATAATGGTGCTAACACATACTGTAGTAAGGCGATTTTTAATGGCATGCTTTTTTTCCCCTGGATTTAGAGAGATTTTGTGAGGACAACAAGAAGAGATGCTGGATGTGGGGAAGGAAACAAAAATGTAAACGAAAAAAGGACTTGGGGTTTTCTTTCAGGTGCCGATTGATAAAGTTCAAAAGCCAGAAAAGGTATTGATACGAGTTTGCAGTTAGAGTAAGAATTGGAAGTACCAGATTTTAGTTAAGGTACCCCCCCTCATCTCTGTGTCCTGTGGGTCGCACTTAAATCCCAGCACTTGTCTGTGTTTCTGTTAAAATTCAGTAGCTGTGGCTTGCAGTAGGATCTCACATCACTCTGAAGTTGAAGGTTTTGAACTACACTAAAGGCAGCTCAGTTTTGTTGGACAGGTGATTAATAAGTTTTAGTCTATGAATCATGTTTTGCTCTCCAGTTTAAATATTTATGGCTCCGCTCTGTGACAGCGTTGCATTCCATGGGACAGAAGACAGTACAGAGGCAGGGATTTCCCCAGGGGCACAAGATCACCTATATCTCTCAGCTGTTTTCATCCTGGCAGCTGTGACACTGCAGATGTATTAAAGAGTAAGAGGTGTCTGCAGCGACTTAACTTGGGCAGTCCTGGACCGAAAGACTGTTTGAGAGGCCTTAGTTGCTTACAGCAACCTTGAATACTGCTTGCACTGGCCCAGCCGTCATCTGCTGCAGCATGGAGGAGGCTTACTATTACAATTCCCAGTTTAAGTTGTTATTAAGATTTAAGAATAACTTTTCTTAGGAATAAAGACTTAAAAATAATTTTACATAAACTGCTACAAAAATCATAAAAAGAAGGGGCTAGGTATACTTATAGCATTTTCTATTTATTTGCTTACATGGTGATTAATAAAATCCATTACTTCATAGATGTTTCTGCTTCATTAGTGTAAATTTGCAGAACTTTTCTAATTATGAGTCTCCTTTGAAGAAGAAACTACAGATAATATCAAAACCTTTTAACTAAGTGAAGACTTAGTTATGGATACAGTCAGGCATTTTTATATTAAAATATATTCAGTTTTTACAATGTTTTCATAAGGGTGCCATCTTTAGAAATACTTGAAGAAACCTTCAGAATTTAGGAGAAACTATTTTTCGTGTGGAATTATCAAAGATAAAAGGAAATGCAGAAAAATTCAGCATCTTAAACTTACGTTTGAAAACTAATTTTAAATCCTGTGGGCAAGGAGGACTGTGTAGGTAATTCGTGCTTAAAAATATGTAAAATCACTGTATGCTTAGTGAGGTCTGACAAGAGGTCTGAGAAGAAATAGCACCCTGTAGCATTAAGGGTGCTCAGAAATAGCAGCAGTTTAAGTACATTTTGTAAACATAAGTTTATTGTCATGCTACCTGCGCATATTAATGACTAAGGGGCTTTTGCAATGGTACCAAAAAATCGCTATGCATCTTAGCTATACATTGCTGTGCTCTGGGATATGAACAGTATAGAAGGATAGTGCTTTGTAAATGTCGTATGTAGGAGTCTAGGGGACTCCTATACAGAGTTTCTAGAACAGAGACCACCCCAGCTCCTCCAGTACCCCCTCATGCTTGCAGGCGAGGTTGCAGAGACGTGATGAATGGGTCACCTAAGGTGGACAGGAATCGCTTCTAACATAGCTCCTTGTTGCAGGGTGATGTATTGTGTTCACAGCTTAACTTCTGTTCCACATAAAAACATATGTGCTCATATGTCTTTTGCTTACATTTGCGTTCTGTTGAAATCCAGATCACCAGCCAGTGTATGATCACAGCCCCATAGGTTTTTATTAGATAGTGTAAATTGGGGCAGTCAATTGCACGGAAAGGCAAGAAGACACAAGCATGAAAGCAGTGTTAGAAAGTCCAGGTGACTCCATTACACATGCACCAAAGAGTTGTTATTTTAAAGGTGACTTGTAAGGACATCTACGAGTCATTTATAACTCTTGTATCTTTGGTATTACAGAAATATCAGTAATGTAATCTCTTAGACTGTCTAGTTTTACTGGACCTATTACAGGAAGCTGAAAGTGTGGAGAGAGGGCATGGCACAGACTTGTCTTCAGCTGGATAAAGTGTTTCAGACTAAAAAAAGTACTATTTTTTTCTTGCTTATAAACATCAGAGGTGAACAGGTAAAATAGATGTACAGAAGAAAGAGGGGTTTACAATGTAATTCAGATTTGAGTTGGGTTTTATAGTCACTCATTTTCATCTGGTCAGTAAAATCATGGAGTAAAGACAGAGGAAACAAGATCTGCTATTTCTAATATGAAAAATAGTGTTTTCTGCACAGTGAGGAAATAGTTGTCCCAGGTTCTATAATAGCAGTTAAAGCTACCAAAAGCTCCTACCATCTGAGAAGGAGGATGCTCTGCTGAAGAAATAAGAGTAAGAAAGAACAGCATTTCCCTTTGATTCTGCCTTGAGGAGGAAAAACCTGGACATGTTCACAGTATGAACTAAGTGACAAAAGCAGTATTTACACTCCAAGTGTGATTCCTTTTCTGTTCTCACCTAGTTTTAACTTCTCCCCTTTAAATATAATTCTGTTCCAGAATTTTCTCCACCTGCTGTTTTCTAAAACTTGCACATGTCCCTGGTCCACATACACCATCATTCTTCACTTGCGCTTCCTATCCACATTTTATCCTGCTCATCCAAGCTCCATCCAGCACCCAGTTTGCCTGCCTGTCTCCTTTCATTTTCTCTTTGTCTTTTTTTGTATAGGAAACAAATACATCTTTACATTGACACAGAAATTGCAAAGGTCAGAAACCTATTTACCTGTTCAGGGATTTTTATGATTATTTTTTTTCTTTGCCTTTTTTTTTTTTTGTGGGTTTTTTTCTGAGGATTTTTTGCTCTTTTTTGAAATTAATTTAAAATGTATTTTAACTATTAAAAAAAATTATTTATTCTTTGTAAAGAAGTACCACACCCTAAGAAAATTTTAATGCTCTTAATGACTTCTAAGTAAGTTAAATAATTGACCTTGTGCAGTGTCGCTGCCTTCAGTTGGTTCAGATCAACAAAAAAATCCAGAAGGCATCATGTGGATTGGCTGTGTCAGAAATAGAAACTGCTGCTCTCAGAAATTGTTTTTTCCAATGCAGACCCAGAGTTCCCAGGCCTGCTGTACAATTATCTGTTTACCTGCCTCAGCTTGATACTCGTTGGCAATGTTTCACGGTGCAAGTGCAAGTCTGGTGTGTTACCAAAGGGTACATCACGCCTCTCGTAGGACTTAGTCCTGGCCTTACAAGGCAGGGGAGGTACATCCACGCCATCCCTCCCTTCCCCGTGTAGTAATTGCATTGCAAAATCATGTCTAGTACGGAGCTTTGGTAAAGGCTGGTTAGCTCTTAGGAGCAGTTGCCACTGAACCATTTAGATGGACTTGACCCGTAATCAAGGTTTGTTATGTCATGGTAGAAAATGTGGATTGAATTTTCTTCTCATGAATTTGAAGTAACTGCTTTTAGAGTAAGTAGAAGCCCTCTGTTGTTTCCTAGTAGGCTCATAAGCTACACGTTGAAGGTATTCGGCATTGCTCAAGGAGTACTTTAAGTTACGTTGTACGTATGGGCAATTCATTTCCCTTTGGAAGCTTGCCTTTAGATAGGCTTGGTCTGGCAAGCTTCTCAGTCAGTTAACAAGCAAATAAAAGCCCCAACAGCTCCCTCCCCATGCTGCCATAAAGAGGTCTATTCTGGAAGTTATGTGGGGCTGTGGAAAGCTGTTGATCTGCCTCGAGCTTGCCCTTGTGTGCAGCAGTAGCCTTCACCTTTCTTTCACTGTTACTGGGGGAGGTAACTGATAGTGATGAACACGATTTCCTAGGCGTAGTGCATTCAGATTTTTATTATGATATCACCAGGACGTATGTTTGTGGAAGTAAGATATATATATATATATATATCAATATCTATGTCTCTGTTTAGCTTCAGAATATCAACTCCTTAAAAATAGTGTATTACCTGCATGAAACTGAAAATATGGGTGACACAGTGTGCAGGAACTGGGGCCCAGCTTTGCTTACAAATCAGCTTGATGATGAGCCTGCAAAAGTTATATTTTCACTGCTTTCACATACTGAATTTATTAGCTTCTTGAAATTGATTCTGGATGACTTTCATTTGCCATTGGGCTGAAGTAAAAAGCAAAACGATGATATACCACATTTTGCTCACTCATCTTTTTATTGCCCAACTATTGTTATTGAGTAAAAGACATCCAATGTGTTTCCCAAAGGAGACAGAAAGCACATTTCATTTCCTTTTTAATTGGCAAAAGTTTAACTCAATGCAAGTCCTGCAATGCTCAACTTCAATATCCCAGTGGCAGTTATAAGGGGGTAGAGGGAATGGGGACTGGGATTCCGTTTAGATCAGGGATGAGAGCGGAAGCCAGAAGGGCTGTCAAACTTCGTACTGTGTTATTTGCTTGGAAGGAATAGTGCAAAGTTAATATCGATGCAGCGCTATGAAAGTGTTCAAGTAGTTATCTCTGGGAAGGTAATGTGAACTCAGCAGTATCATTGCTTTGATCTTTGGTTAAAGTCTTACAAAACTAGATTGCTGTTTGATTGACAACCTTATCAGAGTGTGAATGAAGACTGACACTCTAATATTGAAAATGCAGCGTTTACAAAACTTAAAGCCCGGGTTTTCTCATGACACTGCTGCTTTTGTGGAAGACTGAATTTCACATTTATTTTTAAATAAGTGTATACCTTGCTGTGTGCAGCTAAAACTTACCATTCTAGACGCTGGCTCACAAATACTTCTTACCCTAATAATTTGATGCAGATGTGTTTATAGCAACAGTACTGTCATAATGTATTTGAAGAAGTAGGAGTTACTTTTTGAAGGCTTGAACATGGTGGTATTTATCACAACTCAATAGCAAATAATGATTGATCCAACATGTGAGTGACTGATGCAGAGGTGGCAGGCTGCAGCTTTATTTGGATAGTGTATCTGGCAGTTTCTGAGTGGGTCTGGTACAAGGGCCAAAGGGTTTCCACTATATAATCCTGGTTTGAGGGCTTGTCTTCAACTATTGTTTATTCCCTGACTTGTCCCCTAAATATCATCAAATGAACAGAGCTACTAAAGGGAGTTAGTTTGTGGAGTAAGCTTTTCCTTTCATGCCAGTAATCTGCTTAAATGCCAGTCCTCTTCCAGTCATACCATACTTCTTTCTAACCAGTTTTAAATGTCCTGAGTTTGAAGTGTACCTTACCTTCTCTACCACTTGATCAGATTTTTCAGGCAGACCTGGGCAGCCAGGAGCTGCTTGACAAGATGACCTCCACAGGTTCCTTCCAGTCTGAACCATTCCATGATTCTGGTCATCTCCCAGATGACGTTCTGTTTTCCTGATGGCCTGATGCAGTGACTTCCCAGCAGTCTTGCCTTTCTGCTTTGGGAAGTCTCTGCCATAGTCACGTCAGTATGGTTGCTGCCAGCCCTGCTGGTTGGCACCCAGGCAGGCTGTTCTCCAACTGTCACCAGAGTGAACCCTTCAGATGTCACCTACCTATTCTCTCCATCGAAGGCTGCACTTCGTGTACTTTTCCACACTATCCTCAATTTCTTCATTAAGCTGGACAAGATAATATATTCTGTCCAGCTAGCAAAAAAAAGGGAAGAAAAAGGGGGTGGGAGGGCCTTAAGTCCCACTCCTAGTTTTGTGGGAAGTGACATTAACTGCCACGATTTAAGTGATGTGTAAGAATAAACAGATTGTGTCAGTTTCCACATTAAAATACCTTAAGCAAGGAAATGTCTCCCCAAAATACCAAGCTTGTATCAGCCAGAGGAGTTAGTGAAAAGACTCTTATTTATATGAGGCAGTTTAAATATAGGCATCCAGGAGTTGTTCACAGAAGGGGCTGAGGAGCTGTCCTGTAGGGTGTGGGAACTTCTTCAGCTGGCTTAACTGTCAAAGCCAGTGTTTTCTGAGACTACATCAGCAATTTTTTGTGACCTTCTGATTCTCAGTTTACCTCAGTATTGCTAAATTCTGAATGCAGTTATTTCCTTACCTCATAGGTGATACGTCTTACATGAGTGCGTGTGCATGCATAGCAGTGTCTATAGAAATACGCACAAACACTTGCACACTGATATGTATGCAATACAGTATTGTATCTTTACTAAAGTATCCTTTATGAAAAACTATTAATTAAATGCCAAAACTAAAGCCACTTTCATCAGCAGTGCAGCTTTGCTGAACAAACCTTCCATTTGGCCGTATTTTCAAAGTGGACATGTACAAGTCAGGAGAATTGTTACCATTTTATCATTTGAAGTCTGGAATGAGTGATTTCAGAATGAAAAGCATATGTAGCTATGCTGATCATGCAGAATAAATTACTTTGAAACCCCACATTTATATCAGTACATTTTTTACTGTGTGGAAAATGCATGTCCACAAAAAATAATGATCACCTAAATTTTGCTGTAAACATTTAAAATATATATATATGAAATTCCTTTGGAAATGTCTACAGTCTGCTTCCGTATTGCAACACTTATGGTAAGAAGAATCTTGCTTGCACGCCAGTGAGTGTTTTTAAACAGTTTTCAAAATCCCACTGAATAATAGCTAGCGTACAAAAATTGGGATGTTTTGTATTTTATAACAAGCAGTTTAACATTTTCTAAGCTATAACAAATTTCTCCCTAGGTAAATTTTAATGTAATAATAGGATTAGTTCAGCTGTCCCTAATTTTGGCATTTTTTATGTACATAGGCACTAGAGGTATATTAGGAATACTCTAAGTCATTCTACTTCTGTCTTACTCCTTTCTTTAGTCTTTAGAGGCCTCTGTGGACATAAATGAAGGTTGTTGCTGTTGAAGGCTTTGTTCTGTCTTTTTTCTCCTTTTTCTCCCTGCATGTATACGTGTGTGTACATGACACATAACGTAGATATTGAGGAACCAATTCTGTTGGTATGATTTTCATAAAGCATTTCTGGAGCTTGTTGTATTTCGATTAAAGATTTACAGACCTCCTTTTACCTCAGACCTCATTTTTAAAGGCCAGAAGAGAAAAGAAACCCCAGACCATAAACATGCTAAATGAAACATCCATAGTACCTTCAGTTAATGGTATTTCCTTAAGGGGAATAAGTTACTGAGCCCCCTTTTAAAACAAGAGTGTTAATTTACTGTTTCCTTTCATCTGTTGAAATAATTACTTTTCTTTTTTGCCTTCAATAGTTTGTTCTGGTCGTTAACATTTCTGTAAAATTAAATTTGAAAGGTGCTTTTAATGTTCAGATAGACTGCAGTGCACATTTGACTGTTAAAATCAACCTACTTAAGGCAGAACTAATGTTTAACACTCGCAGCTATTTGAAGTAGTTCACTGCCCAGTTTAATGGTGCTGCCAAGGGCAATGGTCACATTACTTGCTATTATATTTTGGGGGGTTTGTTATGCTGGCAATAAAGACAATCCATGATATTTCTGTAAACATTGGCTTAGACATCATATTTCTACTAACAAGCTATAAATTGTAATTTCTAAGGGAGTAGTGGGCAAGAAACACTAACTCCTGCTCTTGACCACGCACTCCATTTTTAGGTGTCATCGTTGCGTGCTGCAGCATTAGTGTTGAGTGACTTTTCCCGCAAACTCTGTTGAAAAAGACAAAATCAAACTGTACAAAAGTCATGGTGATTGTCAGCTGTAGTGGGAGAAGTGATCTTATATCCTGGGAATTGGATTTTTCATTCTATATAGTATCCAGAGAGTTCTAAGACATCTGCACAGGTAGGTGGAGAGCAACCCTGGGTAGCCCAGCCTGTCCTGGTGGATACTGGGGGCAGGAGGTGGGACCTTCCCCATGGCTGATTTCACTTTGAGCCATTCTGCTACCAGCAGTTCCTCAATCTGTGGTTCTTAAAAATGTAGGTCAAATAAGATTATTTATGGGAATCTTTAAGCAAACAGTACATGCAAAACTGTAACTAGTCCTTTGTGCAGTGGAGTTAATGGAAACTTTGTCAAGTCTTCAACAAGTCCAGTGGGAAATGTATTGTGTAGGACTGCCCCACATAACCCCCACCTGAACGAGAGCATGTACATCATATCTATTCCTGTGTGTGGTCATGGGTTTATAACAAAACAGATGCTTTTTTCTTTTTTGGTAATCAGAGAGGACAGAGAATTTAAAGATTAAACAATACATCTTATTATTATATATATTTACTAAATAGTGAGTAAGATTTTCCCCTTGGCTAGTCTAGTGCAATTTTACAAGCTTCAACAATGCTGAATGGATGTTATTGAGAAGTGAATTTGGCTCATTCTTTTTATGCTTTTAACAAATACCCAAGGGAAAGGCAGTTGTTCAAGGAAAATGAAATACAAATAAACATAGAATTTATTCTCAGTAGGCATTCAGGGGAACTTGGAGCTTGAGTTTTATGCCATGGGTTTTTTCTGTTACTTGCAAGCAAGTCTAAAATATTCATATAAGCTGTCAGTTCCCTAAAGTGAATTCATCCTTTTTAAAAAATAAAGCAAAATATATATTCGGTGGATAGAAGTGGAACAATGTGAAACATAACAAATGACATTTCTGCTCTCAAGTACATCATTGTAATGGACTGTATTATTCTGGAATGTGGATACAAATGATTTTTTTATTTCACAGCATCCTGTAGCAGTTCTTAAGACACGATCATGCACAAAACATCATTTGTAATTATAGCAGTTTGCCGTTTTCATCTGCTCCATGCTTATTTCTCATTTGATTGATAATCCATGTACTTCAAACTAATGAAGGTTCTTCATGCTGCCACTTAGTAGACATTACCCATTTTTATAACCTAAATTTCAGGGTACGGTTGACATTTTTTGTTTGATGTAAAAGGAGAAAAAATTAGTTTCTTCACAGTGCGTTTTTGCACATAGATTGCCGGGGTCCTACAGAGACATACAGTCAGTGAGAATGTTCATAGTATAGAGAAATTCAGACTATGGATTTCATTTCATATTAATCATTGCCCAGACTCTCAAATAGTCCTTCAAAAAAATCTGTGATTCCCCAAGGAGTGTCCTGTTGAGGGCCAGAGGCACTTTTTTGTGGATCTACAATTATTTTGATCACCAGTTACTTAATTTCTGTGTTCTTATTTCTGACTTCGAAATAAATTTAATTGCAGCGTCTCACAGGTGTTGGTTTAAACAAGTCATACAAAGAGACTTTTTATGGTTCTAGACTGAATATCTAACTTAGATACCTTTGGCAGAAGCAATGTCAGTATTTAAGGCATTATTTACTGCTAGATTTAAGTATTTATTACTAGAGAATATAAATCCAGACTTTATACATTAAAAAACAAGAACATATTTTACTGTTTGAGAATGACTGAGCTTGAAGGTTCCAGAGTACCTGAACAGAGATTGGCTCTTGAAAAATGTGTGGCTTATTTCATTTCTTAGCAGATATGTGGGAAAATACCTTTCCAGGTAAGGTTTATGCTTCATTAATACTTTGATCCACTGCTTGGTTTTCATCAGCTGCAGACTTGCATGTTTGCATAAACCTCCCAGAAATAGCTTTTCACCTTGGGTTGCGGTAACCTTAGTGAAAACTTCAGTGCTCAAATGGCAACGTGTACAGCATCAATACCTTTTAGGATTTTACAAAACTAGTTGATTAAATCCGATTTTAAATACTACTTTCTGTCTAGAACCCTGCCTTCTTAATAATCAATTAAAACTTTGTTTCATTGTGTTTATTCAGCGTGTATAAAGCAGTACTTGACATGTATTAGACCTTACATAGCAGTACACAGCTGTGGCCCATCCAGCATTTTCCAAATGAGTTTGCACAAGGAATAAAAGATTGCCATCTGAGCAACACTGGAGGGAGACAAGAGCAGACAAAAGGCAGTTAAGCACTACAAAAAAAGAAAAGACCTTGTTGAGATAGAAATTTCTGAGCAAATGCCTCAATTTCACAGGGAGATACTGTAGCAGGCAATGTACATTGATTTTAGCACATGAAGTACATTGCTTTGGGGATTCATTAAGCTTCATTTTGTGCACTACCATGAATGGGTATGTCAGCTACTCTCTCAAGTAATGCACAGTTTCAAAGCAAGAAGGTAGAATAAACCAAAGTGAAAATATGATGTGCCCCACAAATAGAGTAAGCCACTTTTAAAAGGAAAATGCTTTGCTTGCTAAAAGCAGTGATAAAAACCTAAACATTTTGGAAGTACTTTATGTTTATAGAGTTTTTAATATGACTTACAAACACCAGTGAGTTCATGCTTCTAGCTGACCTGGTGGGAATCTCGCTAGAAGGACAGATGCATTAATGGAGTGCAAAGCCTTATTTCTGTCATTCGGAAGAAGATACAGACAACTGTTTGATACTTTTCAATTACTCACTACTTTACTGAATAGGGCAAGGTATATTTGGGGTTGTTTTTCCAGCTTCTGTATTTGCAGCGGGAGGGTGCTTAAAATGGTGCTGGTTTCTCTTCTCTCTTTTCCCTTGGGAACCAGCTGCAGAGCTCACGGTGGTATTTCACTGCCACTCCAGGCATTGGCTGCAAATCTAGTGGCAGGTCCATGAAGCTGGAGTCTTCAGCCACCAACCAGATCCAAGGCTGGTTTGAAATCTGTCTGTGAATGTGCGAGAGGTCTGTAGTACTAAGTTTCTAAGTACTTTGCCTTGGTTTGTATTTTGGGTTCAGTTGAGAAGCATACAAGTCCAAGAAGATTTATCCAAAAATCTGTTTAGTAGATTTTATTTAGCAAGATGAAGCCATTGTCACTTCCTGTTTTTCATAAAGTCTACCATAAATTATAGTTACTTAAAGGCAGAAGGTTCATGAAGTTTCCCAGCACATTCTAGAGTGCTTGGTTTGCAGTGGCAGATCGCTAAGAGTGGGATTGTACATTCCCATGGCTGTAAGGAGCTAAAAAAAATACTCAGATCTTCCTTGCTCAGTTCTCCAGCTTTTGTGTTTTGTCTTCGGCAGATACTAGTCTGTTATAAATGAAATTAGCCTAAGCAACAGGGCGCTACTGTCAGACTTTGCTGTATGCTGCTTTCTGTAGCAGAGCATAACTTTATGCATATTGCTGTTTCAGGTGGAATGGCACAGGTACCTGAGGTTTTGAGCAGAGAGAAGAGTAGAGGAAAAGTGTTGACCAGCTACTGGGAATTGTAGCCCTGCTGGTAACCTGTTAGAGGAAAACATAGGGCCCTGGAATTAACCTCTTGTGGTTTAAATAGTTAAAACTTTTCTTACAGGTGATGTTTTGTCTCAGATGTGCATTGGGAGTCACTGCTAAGGAGGTGATCATTGGAGAGGTGCTGGCTGTGAGAGGCTCTGTGTTTGGCAGCTTCTTGGTGCTCTAGCAGCTGGAGCTCAAACTGATCTGAAGGAAGAGCACAGCAGATTAATGTGAAATAGCTGCTGCCTGCAAAAAGTTTTCCTCTTTCTGTCCTTCCCTCAGTATTTGATCTTTTAAAAGAGCTCAGGATAAGTGACAGCAGTAGACTTAACAGTTATTAGGTTGCAAAGTAGTGGACATGGACTACTTGGTGGTTAGCTTACATTTATACTCAGATTGAGACTGCTGTTTGGGTCAGAAGGAGGTTTTCCCTTTGATAGATTAGCTGTGTGCTAGGAAAACTTGTCTTTCCCCAGAGCATCATGTAATCATTTGGTGGCAAAGAGGTGTGCTACGTTGCTATGGACAGCTATCCACACTGAGAGCTGCTGTAATGCTGGTATATGTGAGTCTAATCATTCTGTCACTAAGATGTAATATCGATACATCAGGACAACATTTCTATCAGAGGGCCTATTACTTGCCCTCTTAGTTGAAGAGAAAAGAAGGATTGAGATGAGCCAAATTCTGTTTCTTGGACAAGAGAGGCTCGGTTCAGTTCTGTAACCTTTAATCTCTGCAGGAGATACCAGCACTGTCTAAACAGCAGCACTTGGTAGTGCTACTGTGCACCACAGGCTGGCAAAGCCCCAGGGAGATGGGTGCATGTCTTGTTTCATGCAGGACCCTGGTGGCTGTGGCAAGAGCCAGGCTGGCCGGCCACAGCACGGGTGTGCCACAGCCCAGTGCCCACTGCATGAGCACTGGCACTGCAGGATGTGCTGTGGGCAGCAAGGAAGGCCGGAGGAGCTGGGGCATGGTTAGAGGTTTCTGTGGAAGTCTACAACAGGACTGTTGTGCTGTATCACTGCTGCCTGCCTGTAGAATTAAAACCGAAGGTAAATTGAAAAGGGATGAATTTCTCATGCTTCTTGATAATCAGGGTTTATAAAATCAATGTGTCACTGAACTGATTTCAAACACTAGGATATAAAGCAGAGTACTTCTGTGTTGACATCTAAGAAATTCATAATTGATTCAGGATACTGTTAAGATTATTGTCTTTCTGGGTCTATTTTTCTCTTAAGGTAATCCTGTTTCTCTTAGTGATAGGTTTTGAAAGTTATCTTATTTCTACAGTGCAAGAGTGCTGCTGGTGAGCATCCCCCAATTGCACTCATAATTATTTCTGATTTAGAGTGCCCTGGCCTGACAGCACCAGGGAAATTAATAGGAGAAGCTTTCTACAAGTTTTAGAAGATGAGCAAAGACATACTCCCTCTTAAAATTATTTAAGCAGGTGCTGTGGGAAGCCATTGCTTTTATAATGCTCTTCAGATGTTTACAGCAAAACATTTTTTCCCAGTGATTGAATTTTTCAAAGTGCTAAAATACCACAGAGAAATATGTTTCCCACCAGTTTTATGGCTCCCTGGATGCATTCTATACAAACCTTGTATCTGCCTGGACACAAACACTCTATTGCAAAAAGATATCTTGCCATTTTAACAAGCTACACTGCTTTGAAAGGATACACTGCAGTGGGAATGTCAGTGCCTTAAGAGTAATACTTCTTTAAGGGTACTATTTTATTAAAGCAGACCTCAGTAATTTGTTCCTGACTGTTATACACCCTTATTTTATTAAAGTATTTTACATCTGTGGAGGAGATTACTACCATTTCTATTTTCTCCACTGCTTGGCTTTAATGGATGGTATGGAATATAATATTTATTAAGCCTAAGCAGGGGAGGACATAATAGCAGAATTGTCCTTTATAACCTATTTTATACTGTTGTAAAATAAACTTTAATAAAGCAGGAATAATTATCCAGGAATATCCAGGAAATTGAGTACTCTGCCTGCTTCAAATAGTTGGAGGACTTAACTGCTGGTTATACATATACTTTAAGAAAATGAACTCAGCAGCAATAATATTGATACTAACTTGGTGCTATTTTAAAATATAGTAAGAGTTGAAGTATCTTTTGTGTCATAATTACCATGTTACCATAGATGATCTAATATGTAACTATAATACCTATACAGTAGTAACTGCATGTATTCTACAGAAGACAGACACATTACAAAGATATTTATACTTACTAACTTTGTGGATTAGAATTCCTTTACCTTATTCTGATGGCACCCAGACCCCCATAGCTGGCTCCATGGCTACTGGTCAGTTCCGGTGATCACTAAGCTTTGATGCCGGGGAATAACGCTCCTTGTTGCTCAGTGCTGTGTGCCTGTATAGCTGCTTATGGACAGAGTGGACCTGTGTTTAGTGCCTGAACCCCAGAAGGCAGTGAGTGTCTTGATTCCAGCCATATTTTGCCTGAGGTTAGGAGCACAGACTTTGCACCTAGCATATGCCCAGGTGACAATTGAATAGCTCCCTGGACCAGGAAGACAACTTCAAAAAAGCCTTTCCCAGTGATGGCACATCTGCATCTTTAGCTGGCAGGTAGTTTTTCAGGTGCAAAATGCAAACGCAAGCATGTCTGCCATACTGGTGAAAATTTGGTCCCACCAATCGCAGCTATCTGGAAGCATTTATGTAGTTTTGTGAATTTTATGAATAGGAAAAAATTGAATGTTTCTAATGAGATCTGCTTCATATTATTGGTTATACTGCCAAATTCTGCAGTAAAGGAAGTAGATGATGAAAATTATTTAAAAGCACACTGTATAGTTTTATTACAAGTGGGACATGAAGGAGATTGCCTAACTGTTGAGGTACAGAAGGCCTTTTTTTGGGTACAGGGTTTCGCTTCACATTTCTTGAGTCCTGCTTTTCCAGAGGTACCTGGTTGCCCACCACAGTGCACCTGCCCCTGCAGCAGGCCTGTCTAGGGGCTTTGGCAGGCAGCTGCCAGCTTCTGCTGCCTGTCATCCAAGTTACACTGTCTGGGAGCCACCTTCTGCCCAGAAGCCATGTAGCTGCAGTTAGTGTGGTGCTGGGACTCAGATGCTCCCTTTCTCCCTCTCCCTCCTTCCCAAGTCCCGGTGCACAGTGGTTGTATACAGGCTAAAGCACAGTTCATGACTCTGACCATGATGCTCACCAACAGTGGTCACATTTGGCCAGGAGCTGGCTTGCACATGGGGACATGGCAGAGCAGGAGCGGCTCTGCTAGTGCGTGGACCTCACTGTTTGCGTGGTGGGACTGATACTCTCCAGCCAGCTCTGGCTGCCTGTGCTGGTAAGGTGACAGTTCAGTTAACAGACATTTTTTCAGCTTGAACACCATCAACCTGCTCCTGTTCATCCTCACCACAGCCAGCCCATGTTTCTTCACCTTTCTTATGCAGTTATAGTGCTGGTTCTTGGATAGCTTTGTGTTGCTGTTTCTTCTATGATTTCTTGTCTTGGTGTGGCAGTCACTGCAGTCTGTCTCAAAGGAAAAAAGGGAAAGATTTGTTATTAAGGACCCAGGGCAGCTTTGCAAGAAACTGATTCCTGATTAGATATTCCAGAAGGACTGGAAAAGAAATTCCTGTCTTCCCCCTTCTTTCCTGATTCCCTCCTCCTCTTGTCTGTTTTTTTTCCCTTAAATTAATATTGTGGAAATGATCTGGACTGAAGTTATTACATTAATTATCCAAACTGACATTTTTGCAGTGTGTGAAAGGACAGGGTGGTATGTAAAATAGATGCACTAAGAACACCTACAGTATGACAACAAGTAGCAGGGTAATTGCTGAAAATGAAGTCTTTTCTGCTATCCCTTCCCTTCAACATCTGTTGTTCCATATGGAGTCATAAATATTTGCAACAAAATAGTTGAAGAAATAATCTCAACATTAATAGGGAAAAGCTGAATCCGCCAAGAAAATTAAAGAATTTTTTTTTTTTTCTTGGCAAGTTCCTCCTACCCACCCTCATCTGACAGTTTAAAATCTCAGTAGAAGAATAGTCAGACTACAGAGACGCTTAAAAATCACCATGAAAAAACCCTTGTAAATGTTAGTGGGAGAGTTAGCTGAGAAGAAAATTATAACCTCTTGATCATGGCCATGAGGAGGATTTTGTTTATTTTGTTTCATTTTCCTCCTTTCTTCCAAGCTCTGGTAATTCTACTACTAGCCTTTTAGTGAATGGTTGGCATTTTCACTTTTCTCTATTGTCAGTTGAAATAATGCTTCTTGTCACTGTGAGGAATGACATGGGTACTATTACTGGCTGAGAGTAACTAGTTACTTTAAATTGCCATGTGGAAAATGCAAATCGATAGTACTTGCTCTTCCATGCAGATTAAGAAGCAACTTAAAGCATGGGACAACTTTAAATGTTTTGGAATCCAGATTATCAAAACCTGCCTGAGAAGCAGCTCATAGGAGAAAGCAGGTATAATACAGCACAAACTGTAAATTGTAAATAATTCTTGTGAATATAAAACATAGTATTTTGAAGGGTCCTTATTTACTTAATAGTAGCCTTGTACTTATGATTCTCCTTAATGAACAGAATTAATCAGGTGATGTCAGTTGTATTTGTTGATCTGTACATATGGAACTTCAGACTGAAGTTACCTGCAGTGAAACACTCCAGCTTTGGTGTCTAGCTCGTGAATTGCTGCACTTCTCCATTTCAGTTTTTATTATTGCAAACCCAGTGTCTGATTTAACTCAGGTCTTCTTTTTTTTTTTTTTTAAGGTTAGAATTAATAAAATATTTTCAGGTGTTTTTACCGTCAGTGCCATGTGAACATCTGACTATATTGTAAATATGTTGAAGTTATAAATAGGTATAATTTCTGTGTTATTAATGAGAGTACATTGATGAAAATGTCAAAGCTGTATAATTACACATCTCTTGATAAAGAGTGCACAGATAAAGACAATTTGTAAACTGTAATTTCAGCCTTTTCTAGTGAAATCTTCATTTCCCTGCTTTTTGCCTCCTTCTCCTATTCAAGCACTAAGTGCCTGCTTTATGACATCCTTCAGGAAAACACACCCTCATCATTCCTAAGAACAGGTCTATGGAAAGGTTGGTGAATGCATTGCTTGCAGAGTTTTCTTTCTCTTTTTTTACTGCTCCAAATCCTCAGTTTTTCCTAAGCTAGCACATCACTCTTAATGTAACAGGCATTAAAAGTCAATAAAAAATGTTTCTGTAAATGCATTAGCAGCAAAAGAAGGGCTAAGGAGACTCTCCATCCTTCACTGGAGGTGGGGGTAATACATAGTGACAAAGGATGAGGAAAAGGCTGAGGTACTTAATGCCTTCTCTGCCTTCACAGTCTTCTATAGTTAGACCAGTTTTTCTCAGGGTACCCACTCCCCTGAGCTGGAAGACAGAGATGGGGAGCAGAATGAGGCCCCCATAATCCAAGAGGAAATGGTCAGCAACCTGCTATACCACCTGGACACACACAAGTCTGTGAGGCTGGATGGGTCCATGCAGGGGTATTGAGGGAGCTGATGGAAGTGCTCACCAAACTGCCTTCCATCATTTATCAGCAGTCCTGGCTAACCAGGAAGTTCTCAGTGGCCTGAAAGCTAGCAAGTGTGATGTCCATCTACAAGAAGGGCTAGAAGGAGAATCTGGGCAACTGCAGGCCTGTAAGTCTGACCTCAGTGCCAGCAGAGGTTGGGGAGCAGATCATTCTGAGTGCCATCACTTGGCACATGCAGGACAACCAGGAGAACAGGCCCAGTCAGCATGGGTTTATTAAAAGCAGGTCCTGCTTGACAGACCCAATTTCCTTCTATGACAAGGTGACCCACTTAGTGGATGAAGGAAAGACTCTGTGTGTTGTCTACCTAGATGTTAGTAAAGCCTTTGACACCGTTTCCCACAGCATTCCCCTGGAGAAACTGTCTGCTTATGGATTGGATGTGTGTACTGCTCACTGGGTAAAAACCTGGCTGGGAGGCCTAACACACAGCATGGTGAAAGGAGTTAAATCCAGTTTGCAGCTGGTCACAAGTGGTGTTGCCTAGGGCTCAGCACTGCGGTCAGTTCTGTTCTGATCATCTCTATCAATGATCTGGACTTTTACTGTTTTACAACTGTTTCCAAAAGTTTTTAAGGCAGCCTGGAAATGTGTATGTGGTATATAATGATTAGATACTATTTTTAAAGTGAAGGGGTTTTTATTGCAAAGCTCAGTCATGAAAACGGCTTGTGTGCTATCAAGTTGTATCAATCACTTGAAAATGAAATAAAGTCTGATTTAAAGCTAGTGCACTGGATTAATCAGCTACTCCCCAATTGCATTCATTGACCCTTCTCATTCAGGGACTGTAATTAAGAAAAACAGCACTGACTTTAAATTCAGGACCTGAATCACAAGGTTAAAGCAGTAAATTTCAGAGTTTGATTGGTGCCAGGTTAGGAGGAGGTGTCTCTTTTCTCACTGATGAACAGGAGCACTCAGCTTCTGGCAGAGAAGCAATGAGTGAGGGAGAAAAAGGCAGGCAGGGGTTTATGGAGGATTTTCGGTTATTAAGACAGCAAAGACAGATAACCCTGTCCTTGCAGACTTACAGATATAAAATGTTTGAAATAAACAATGCTTCAGATTACAGGGGTTTCATACTTACCTTTCTGTAAAAGAAAAACTTCTACTAGTTTCTAGTTAAACATCACAGAAGCTGTCAAGGTTTAAAGGGAAGTCATCTTACATTTTTTGGAAAGCTGCTTTTTGCAGTTAAAAGTTAGAATTTGAGCCCTGATTCTGTCAAAACACCCGTGTTTGGACACCACTGCCTATCGCTGTTTTCGTGGAGTACATATACAACTGGAAGTCAAGGGACGTCTTGCCACTATAAAGATATATTGGTTTGGGTGATTCTGTAAGATCTTTGGGCAAATAATGCTATTTGAAATAAAAACATATCTTATTTTCAGAGATGTGTAGCACATACAACCCAGCTGATGTTGCAGGTCCTCTGTAAGTAAAAAAGGTCCGTTAGAGTATCTGTGCTGTTTTCTGTAACTATGGACCATTAAATGTAATCCACATCACTCTAGTGTGAAGCTCAAAGAATTAAAATGTTGATAAGCCACTGTAGTCCTTTAGGTTTCTGACTTCTATGCCACAGGCAGGGAAAAGGAATTTGTGGTGAATAATGCTTATACAGGTCCAGGTAGATAAAAGTTTTGAAGCACACATGAATAAGTAACTCCGTGGTCTCACTGGTGTTATGTAGGATGTAAATTGTAGCTTTAATATTTCTACCTTGTTTGGAAGTGACGTGTGAAGTGTATCAGGTATGTGAATGATGGGTTCAAAAACATGCCATCTGAAAGCAAATAAACCAGCTGGCAGCTACAACTGCCTGTTGTTTTGGGCCATGCACTGTTATTCAGGGAGCAATTCACATAACTTGTGCTCGCAGTGCTGTGCTTAGTCCGTAGGTGGATGCTTCATTTTCCAATCCCTATTTCTGCAACTTAGGCAGAAGACAGAAGATGAAATACTCCAGTATATGGAATTAAGAACTGGAAACTTTCAGGCAGATTTCCATGTGCTTTCCTGGGATAATATTCCATTCACTGTTAGTGTTTACTGTGTATTTCTTTGCAGTATAACTCCTGCTTTCGTCTATTCATCTGGATGCCAGCTAGAAATTAAAATAAAAAGACCGCACTCTAAATGGATTCCTGAATTCTACTATAAAGCATGGCAGGTTTAACAAACAAGCTCGATAAAAGTAGTTCCCACTTTGCTTCAATAAATAGAAAGGTTGTTTGTCCTTGGTTGCACTGCAGTTGTTCTAGCTTTATTTCTTGCTTATTCTGTTGTATTATATGTGTGAGTGCAGTTTTTAGCATTGGTATTTTTAGTGTTCTTTAAGATCAAAGTGCTTAAATCAACATCTTTTTTCCTATTAAAGAGATGCATTTGAGACAATCGGCAAAAAATGCTTCCAACACAAGCCATTTTTAATTGCTTTGCCAATTATGATTTCTCAAGTCTAGCTAATAAATTTCTGCCTAACTGTGCACTTTATTCAGGATACGGGCAAGATGTAGACACCATTCAGATGTGAAGACCTATTACAAGATTGAAATAGATTTCTAATGCATTTATCATTCATCTTTGCAGAGTGTGATTTCAATCAGAAGAAAAAAAAAAGATGATGAATGGTTTGACAGTTTCCACCCATATACGCTAAAACATAATATGCTTCCTCTAGTTTTCAGCTATTACAGACTTTAACATGCAATGTGACCTTGGTCTGCAAAGCATGTTTGGTTAGCACAAAAACTTAATCATAAGAAGTCATAAGTAGAATCCTTCTTCTTTACTGCCCTTTTTCTGGGACTTGGTAATTTATTGCTTCTGGGACAGGTAGGATATGAACAATGGGCCAAATAGAGTCCAGGGTTATCTCATCTGTGTGAAAACTGCTGCTGAAAATCGATGTGACCTCTGCTACACTGTCATCCCAATTCCCACCCTCTGTGTCCTATTTGTCTTTTGGTGGAAGCTTAGATCTGTGTGCTGTCTCTATGTGTCTCTCTTGGGCCAGATTATCAAAATGAATCATTGCCTGCATACCTCTTATATTTCTATTTATTTTCCTGGTGTTGACTAGGTCTGATGAAATATGATTCTTTTTGCATTTGATCCTCACTGCAGCAAGCAGCACCTAATTTAGCTGTGTCTATCTCTTTAAAGAAGAGTAATACTATTTTGAAACTTCAATCTGCTGTACAGTAACATTACAAACCATAGACCATGCAACCTGTCTTCACAGTCAATAGTAATTTTCCTTTCGTCCAATTTAATGTTATTACTTTCATCCCAAATAGTAGAGATTTCTGGAGATTTCAGAGCAGCTGTAATTTTGTTATGCATACTTTATGTTTTACTTTCTTTTTCAAATGCCACTTCAGTTTAGTCTTTTGTGACTCCATGGCTTAAATATTATTTCTGTGTAACATCATATGCAACAGCTTACCAGCTTATTCTAAAAACTCTGCCACTAATACAAGAGAAATGGTGTGTCTGAATCAGCATTAACTCTGTGGTCCGAATATGTGACCAGAGCTTGTTTCTTTTAAATGGATCATTTAAATTACATGAACACAGCTCTAAAAGGAGAGCTACAAAGACGTGTAGAGGTTACTGGCTTTTGTTGTTATTAGTGCTGAAGAATCATGATGAAGATGCTCCATTTAATGAACTCACATAGTGAAAACAAAATACTCCCTAAGCGGTGATTTCAAAGAATACTTGAAACCTGGGAATGCTCCTAGTTCCTTGTCAGTAGGTAATGCTTTAGAAACACAACAGAAAGTGCTGCTCCCGGAGTCTGTGAAGCATTGTTGGGGGGACACGGCAGTGCTGTTCACTGTCAGACTCTTGGGTTTTTTTAGGTAAAGGAGGGGGCCTTTCAATATGCTGTGGTCTAATTGTAAATCCTGGCTTTAATGTGACCAGGACATTTGACAAATGAAACTATCATCAGGCCTGGCTGTGCAGTTTTCCTGAAAAAACCCACGAGTCATGAACTTGCAGCCAATACATCAGTTGCAGGCTTTACTAAAAAGCAATTGCCAAGAAAATACTCCTCATGATTTCTGCAGGTGCAGGAGCATAACCCAGAGAGACTGGATTTCCCTGGAATATTCCACAGGAGTATTTTTTTAACATTTCACAGTAAAAGAAACGTAGTTTGGCTTTAAAGACTGTTAGATTTTAGATTTGTGGTTTCCAGCTTTAAATGAATACATGGGGAAACAATGCTCATTAGGGATCTGAGAGGAGGAGATTCTTTACTGTCCTAAAAGAATTTTACTTACCCAGTTCAGAAATGTGATTTCCTTGCTGATAGTACTGATTCCTTACAAAATTTAAAGGATTTTTTGAAAGATATTTACTAATACTGCTGCTTCATTATGAATACATATTGGTACTGTGTGTGCATGCCTGGCTCTATAGCAACATGATTGGTTTGCAACTGCAAGTAAAGGGGAAGCCAGCAGGTGCCCATTCTACAGTTTGGAAGAAATGCATCAATCTAGCTCCAAGCAGCAAGCTGCAGGAGCAAGGCCCTGTGCTGGTTGCCCTTTCCTTCCTGGCTGCTCTGTGCCCCCCCACCCCGACCAGCTCTCTCAATACCTCTGCTACAGACACTCAGCAAAGCAGCCTGGCAACTGCATGTGACAGGAGAGGCTGACGGTAGCACAGTACTTGTTAAGAGAACCTGCGCTGACACTTCACTGACAACGTGAAGCTGGTGCTAGCTAAGCAGGAGGGAATGACTCAGTGGCGATTATTGACTGCTGCCTATGGGAAGGATAACATTAAAGGAATAAAGAGATGTGATGCACTTCTTAATTAGAATTTTGTCAAGGTTATAGCAACAAAAAAATGCACATCACAGAATGGCAAACATGACAGAATGAAGAAAGGTCATTCAGGTTTAATGAACTGTGTAACACTGTTGTAATTCTGTGGTATAATTTGTAGAATTTGAGATACCGTAGACTATTACAGCTGTGTTGTACCCGTCAGTATATTTATTATTGTTCTGTACTATTTTGCAATCTTACCTTAGCAACAAGCACAGCTGCCCAAGGATAGAAACAATGTCAGTTGTACTAATGTGCTTGTATTTTCACTTCCAGGTAAATGGAATGCTAGTTTCTAGAAGTTACATTTACCTGTATTTCTAATGCTTTCTGATGTTGCTTTTAAACCTGTCTTTACAGAAGAGGTCCAAATTGCCATTCCAATAATGAAACCAACCTTAGATAAAGTCCAACTGGCTGGACAGGCCTTGCCTCCTGGATTTCCGGCGCCATTTCTTTTTGCTGATGGTCTTTCATCAGTAGAAACACTATTAACCAACATTCAGGTAAATTATTCTCTACAGGGCTAGGCTATGTCATGATAGATAAAATGTGTTTTGGTTTTAGTCTTCTTTAAAAAGTTTCAGAAACTTATTTTGTACCTGCAATTCTAAGTTCTTCTGTTTAATGCTTACGTTTCTACTATCTGGCATTATTGATCGTGAAAGGGTTTCATACATTGTCTTTTTGACTTAATAGTTGGTAATAATGGTCATATTAAAATGCACCAGTCTCATTATTCCCCCTTTGCTTCTCCCTGCAGTTGACTGAGGTCAGCAATGATATGGCACTCTGTTGTAATAAACCACATTGGTAGGATGACTTAGCAAAACCTATACTGAATGATTCCACACCACAAAATTGCTCATTTATAATATTTAGCTACTTCAAATGCCCAGTTGGGTTCTGGGTCTAGAGGTTTCTGCATTTAATTTTTGTTTTCCTAGAGGGTGTAAAAGAAACAAATGGACAAATGTTGTCAGTGCTGAAACAAAATGGTATTTTCAGGTCTTACATTTGTGTGTGTTTTAGGGCCTACTGAAAGTGGCTGTGGACAATGCAAGAGTCCAGGAAAAGCAGATACAGCAGGAAAAGAAAGAGTTAAAGATGGAGCTTTGTAGAGAGAGAGAACTAAGAGAGAGCTTGGAAAGGCAACTCACAGCTGAGCTGCAAAGCAGAGGTGAGTGAATGAAAAATTGAGTTTAGATATCTATTAAATGTATAACCCTTTGGCATTTCCAGCTGGAGCCATGAGGACTCAGAGTTAACTGACATTCATACTTCAGTGTAATGTAGCAGTGGGCTAGCGCTGCTAATGAAAGATTTAAATTTAATAAAAACAGAATGAAGCACACTTTTCTGTAAGCAGACGGAATAGTGGCTGAAGGATTATTTCCTGGAGGGCAACTGGCCACAGAGAGTTTTGGCAGGTTCTCTTCAGGAAAGCTGATTCGGCTTCGTGGCTTTCAGATGGATTATTACCCCTCTGCCTGTGTATTCCCAGCCCGATTTCTTCATTTGACAGCTTTAATTTCTTTTGTTTTCTGCTATTATCCTCCAAGCACTGAAAATCAGTCTTACTGTGAGAAAGAGAGTTACGTCTGCAATTTGGGTATGTAGGTGATTTTTTTTCATTACCTTACTACTTACCTAGCCCCCATTTCTGCAGTTTAGCTGCTAGTCAGCTAGTTTGTCCTATGGATAACTTCAGTGCAACAAAATAGACAGAACTGCAAGAAACTGTCTGCCCAGGTGCAAGATCTGAAGCAAATAGCCCTGGATACTCTGTTTTTTTTTCCATTAGGAAAGTGCGGTACTTTCCTAATGGAAAATGCACTCTCCCTATGGGGACTTCTAAAACAAAACCATGACTGTTTAGAAGCTTTTGATAATAACAGGCAATTAAATTGGTAAATCTGAATTTTTCACTGTGATACTGCAACAAAGAGAGTGTTCTTTTTAAAATTCAAATCTGCATCTGAAAGAGAGGAAGAGTTCTTCATGTGCTAAAAGCTACTTCTAGGTTACACCCATGAAATCAGAAAGACAGAACTAGGGAAGACCAGAAAGGTAGGTGCAAGTACTATCTTCCTGTGCTTTTTGAATTGGAATTAGGCATGGAGAGCAGAGCTGTCTGCAGTGCCAGGGCTTGGTAAGAGGCCACAAAGAAAGGCACTTCTGGGTCAAGTTGTGAAGGGTCAGTAAATACTACTGAAGTTGCTAAATTGGAAGTGGGTGTACAGAAATGTTGCGTCACCCCAACTGAGTGCGGATAAGACTGCTGTATTTCTTTAAAACAAAACTCACCTCCCTGTAGGCAGCCAGCACACTGTGCACCTCCTGAGTCACATTTAAATCAACAAAAACCGTAAGCTATTCACAGACTCTGTTGGCTTCTGGCTCAAAAGACAATTTCACCAATAATCGATATCCTTAGCACTGTTTGTTTTTCAGGTCATCACCACATGCACCTCTGTATTACTATAGAAAGTCAAAGATAGGCTACATGCGAGATGCTCAATTTTCCAGAGTTATGTTGTACAGCTCACATTTGGAAATTCATCAGTTATTAAGTCTCCCAGAGATTTCCCATGTAATGGTATCCCTTTTTTTTTTTACTTTTTCTCCACCCTTCCTCCCTCTCCCCTCTGACTGGAGCATTCCCAAATCGAGAGGGATTTGTACAAGTCAATGAGAATTCAGATGAATAAAAAAATCACAAAAGTCACCAGAATTTATGTAAATACTGTGGATTTCCCCAGAATTTTTACAGATGTTTAAGTCAATTTTCTAATGATGTTTTGTAGTTTGAAATTCACAAATATCTAATATAAGGAGAAGCATATAAATAAAAGGGGTTGCAAAACACTGCTTGTATAAATTCAGCTTTCATTTAACAATACTTGTGAGCAGTGTTTGCCACAGTGTGTGCACTAGCAAACTTGACTCAAATAGGTGGTAGTTTTAAAACACTATTTAAGCTTAGATTCTTTCTGGTCTGTTAGTTTTAGTTACCTTTTCTAGTGCCATCCTTTCTCCATTTGTTTGATTCCATAATGAATCCATGGGATTAAGTACACCTGTGAGGATTTGACTACCCATGTGAACCAAAATAGCACAATGCAGAGACATTCTCCAACCCTCTGCATGAGCTGAGATGGGTTGTAGGAAGGGAGCACATTTATATGAGCTGGGGTGTGCTATGGGAGTTGTCTTCGACCCCTTCCAGGGCTTGCTAACATTGTTCTCCAGATGGTTCTGAGAAGGTACATGGGCATCAGCCCCTGGTCCAGCTAATCTTCCTCATGCCAACCAGGTGTGTCATCTGACTGCAGGTTTCCTGAAACAAAAGCTGTATCCAGGAGGGGAGTGTTTCCTGGCTGCAGGATACCCCCAACAGAACTGTGGAGATGGGCCTGTGGAGATTCTACCAAGCAGTTTAAACCAGGAAAGAGAGGTCATACAACAAACAGAGGATAGTGTTCTTGCAGCACTGGTGAAAAAGCAAGTGTAACAGCCCATTAAAGATAGTTTAATAGGGATAATAAGGACAGGAAGGAGCCCAGGAAGGGTTGTGGTTGGGAGAGGTATATATTTGAGATGCAGTTCTGGCCCAAGTAATGGTGAACTGTTGCTGGTGAGAAATAAGGTTAAATACAGGATTAAGATTCAGGGTTTGAAAAGGTAAAAGCTTAAAAGGTGCATTTTATTGCTCAAATTTATATAGATTAGGCAATACAATAGCCAATGTCAGCAGTTCACGATGAAGATATTGATCACATGCCTACAATTAATACTATACGATTCTCTAGTTATAGTTTTAACTTTATTTATAGTTGGGTTTAAAACTGAGATTAGTCAGAATACTTCTGTTTTCTGCCACTTCTTATAGAGGTGAACCAACAGCCGGTGTCTAGAGTTTTGTCAAGATACTGTTTCTGCTTTCCATCTGTAAAAGAGAGGAGATATGACTGTAAAGTGCATTGCGGTCTACTGCTGTACAGGAGTTATTGCATTGGCACCTGTGTTAAGTCCAAACAGCCAGCTACTATTCAAGGGTTTATGGAGAGCTTTATTTAAAATGAGAAATTGCTGATGAAGATAATAACACTTCATTTACTTACCAATGTTACAAGCTTGTTTTCAGTCTGCCGTCTACCTGGGAAGTTCCCTCTTAATTTCTCTCTGAGATTCTCAACATTGAGACCAAAAACCCAGTGCTTTTTTTTTGTTCTTCTCCTTTGGCTTTCCATCTTTTTTCCTCCTAGTAATAGTGAAGCGCTTAAGTACACGTTACTCAGTACATAACCCTTCTCTACACATTTGATCTTTTATCTGAGTTATGTACCCACAGCTTCGCAATAGCCTTACACCTGACTTCCATCTTGGGCAGTGGTTCTTGGTATTTCAGTTATTTTCTTTCAAAATTAACCTAACTCCTCCATTTTCACCAAAAAAAAAAATTGACCTCAGTCCATGAGATTTCCCTCTGTACCCTATTGGTGCTGACAGTTCAGATTCTCCAGTGCTGCATACAGACAGGTCACCTGCAGAAGTACATTTAATTTCCATTTAATATTAGAAAACAGAAAAAAAAGTTTAGTTAAAACTAAACTCTGAACATTCAGAAGACTTCCTCTATTCATGAGGAGTGGTCAGTGACTGCATAACCAGTGTGCTTGGATTATCTTTCTGGGTAAAACTACTGGAGGAGGAGGGTGCATTATAAATCTCAACATTAAAGCAAAAGGTTAGAATGAAGGGTGAGAGATTTTATTTAATTTTGAGGATATACTTTGCTGCTGTTCCTGGAAATTAGTTTAAGCTCAACCAAACTGTGCAGAACTGTACCTGGAATTGAGTCCAAATTAGTGAAATCAAACATGAACTGCCAGCCTGGCTCCAAGATGCTGAGGTTCTGGTCTGGAGACTGAAATCCGTGAGGCTGTTCCAAAGTGACGAGAAGATTTAAGATTTTTAAGCAGATCTGAACCCCCTACAGATTGCTTCACTACAGGGCATGGCTTGGGGGTTTTGTGGTTTTGTTTTTGGTTGGTTGGTATTTCTTGGTTTGGTTTGGGTTTTTTAAATATCAGATTCATGCCAGATTTGGGGATTTTCTCAAGATAGAGCTGGGGCCTTGAACATAAACTCATTTACTGTCTCCATTATGTATTACTTGTGCTTTAACAGCCATTCTTATATATATTTACATTTCAGCAACAATTCAGAAACGCTTGAAGAAAGAAAAAAAGGCAAAGAGAAAATTGCAGGAAGCCTTGGAATTTGAATCAAAGAGAAGAGAACAAGTGGAACAGGCACTTAAACAGGCCACATCAGGTGACGGTCTCAGGATGTTAAATGGTAATGTCTTAGTTGGCCTTTCACAGTTAGCTTAGAAGGATGTTTAATTGAAAAAAAAAAAAAAAAGAAGTAAAATGATGCACAAAGCAAATTCTAGAATAAAAACCTACAATCCTTTTCCTGAAATAATGAAAAATCTATTTCAGGCCATGTGCTCTGGGTCATGAATTAAAAAAATAAGTAAGTCTGTAACTAGAGAAACAGAGCAGTTTACACAGACCTGACAAGAAATGCTGAATACATTACCAGAGAAATCTGTTACAGTGCCAGCTAAGACAATGTGAAATTTGGTTCCTATAAGGTTCTCTGAACTCTTCTCTCCCAGCAGATTCATTTTTAGAACTGCTGAGCTTCATTTTAAAAGCCATTTGGCTGAACTTCGCTCAGCCTCAGGACCTATTAAGTTTGTTAAATATGTATCAGCTTTCAGAGCTGACTAGGTTTTGAATACTTCCCAAATACTCTTGTGAAACAAAACCAAATCAGTTCATCTCCTAAACAGTGATTATGTTTTGGGTCGTGGGAGGAATTGCCTCTCTTGCTTAAGATGGTTCTGGCCAAAGTTTAGAGCTTTGGTTTGAATATTTAAGATGAACATAGTTGAGTTTTAGTTAATTTCAGGTTCTGTAACTAAGGTTGAGGCTGTGCATCCCTACGTGGAAGCCTCTGCAGAGGCTCATAAATCAGGGTTACATTAAGTTTGTATCTGGTGTAGTCTTTACGTTAACTTTGTGCTGCCTGCTGTGGGCACTGCCAGTAACTGAGCCATGGTAACATAAGCAGACTGCAAAATCTGCCTGAACTGCTGAGTGAAAATAATGAGTTTAACTTGTCTTGAGTTCTCAGTGTTGTGAGGGCTACCCAAACTGTTTTTTAAAGTTACAGCCAGCTTGTCTCCATGAACTGCCATCACGACACTCCACAATGGACTGCAAGTTGTGATTTATCTAGAGCACCTAAGAGATATAAACTCTTTAAGTACAAGAGCAGCAGCTTTCAGAGGCATTCTCATCTGCTGGGTTTTATAGTCCAGCATATCACTATAACCAGGAACTGGCTGGCTTTTCTGATGTACAGAGGGGAAGCAGTGGTGATTCCAGCATGGATGTACAGCTTGCTGTTGCACCGTGGTCAGGGACACTGACCCAAGGGAGAATGGATGGACAGAGCCAGCAGAAACCTTTTCCACCACCTCCCCTGGATCAGGAAAATGCCCAGGTTGCATTCCACAGACACAGCCATCACCACAAGATGAATGTCAGAAAAAAACAAACCTAAATCCTGATGTTCTGTAAGGTCATTCACCCAGACTCTGCCATTGCTGTTAAGCACCTGCTGCTCACACGACAGTTAGGAGTACTCAACAGTTCTGGAAGCCACAAATTAAGGGGTACCAACATGCCAGCAATGTGATTAACAGATCTTTACATCTGCTGTTGTGGGCCTGGCTGCTAGTGGTTTGATTTGCAGGCACACTCAGGTAGTCATATATATGTTAGTGCCTGCAAGAAGCTGATATTTACATGCTAATCTGATTGCACATGCAAATCAGGTAGCTCATTAGCATCTTAATCCACAATTTAATTGCAGGTACAATTTTATGACAACAAAATGTGAAAGGCTATTCGGAATATTTTTAATTTAACTCTGACAGTCTGTCTCATTTAACAGATGCTGTTACTAGTTACAGATGACTTCGTAAATTTTTGTATATACAACATGTACTCTAAAACGTTTGAAAAGAAAGAACCTTTTTGGATGAATAGATCAGTGCCCTGAACTTCCCTTCAAAACAAACAGGAATCTGGATAAGGAAAGACCTATGTAATAGCAGCCGATTTTATATGAAAAAATTATATACATGAAAATTTTATTTATTTGGTCATATATATTTGTAGGGCTGTATGTGCATCCATCACATATATTTCATTTACACTTATATTACTAGATTATAAACTCATATTACTCTTCTGTGCATGGACTGTGCTTTTAATGGGTTGCCCTGCTTTGGCATAGAGTCCAGTGAGGCTGTAGGGTGACCAGCAAAATGTCATCTTTGTGATGAATACTGACATTCCAACTGCAGGGATCTGAGAAAGCAACAGTACAATTATTCTCTACTGGAGAAAGTCCAGAACAGGCTTCTACACAGAAAAACTTCAGAACTGTACAGGCAGCTCCCTTTCAGGTGTGGGATTTTTTTTCTTGCTCTAATTCTAAGGGCTATAAGATACGGGAAGCAGAAGTTTCTCCAGGATTTGAGGTGTCATGGATTCAAATCACATACCCTTCATGCTAATCGTTGCTGGCACAAGGTGGATAATGGCATCTGTTACCATAACACCCTAGGGTGTTTGAGCCCCCACCCCCAGCCTGGAAGATTGTGTGTATAGAGGTATTACCAGTATGAAATTAAATAGTTCAAAAGTGTATATCATCATGAGACTCTTTCTCAACTTGGAAAAAAAGGCACAGTCCTTTTGGAAAGCTCTTTTCAGAAATCTGGAAATACTTCACACAGTATCACATATGTAGTTTTGTTTTGGGTGATAATGCTTGCTTACAGCATCCTGAGGTGAGTCTTTTAAATGCAGTTTACACAGTCCTGTTCTGTACAAAGTGATACGCACGTGCACACGCAAACGTATTGACTGGCACTGGCTATACTCTAGATCTGTACATTGCAGGTACGTGGCTAGGAGAGTCAATGTAGTTTAATGTCATCCCAGTTCAATTTTGACTTTTATTTTTCATCTGTCAGATGCCCTCATTCTCCAAGCAAATTTTATATTAAGATGTAAGACATATTAAGATCGCGTGTTGGTTATTATCTGATCATCAGACAAATGTGAAGCACGTTAAAAATAATTCACTGTGAGACCAGTAATGCTTGCACATTTTGGAAACGATTTACTACTGAAAATTCTATGAAGACCAAATGTTTTATGCAAGACCGTGTAACTTGGAGATCACCCTAGTTTGCTATAAATATTTTTCTAAAGATGCATGAGAGGAGGGCAAAGGGGAATGCATTAATCTTCAGTGTCATGTCTTTCAGATGCTGGAATCCCAGATATGGAAATAGAACACAACGGAACCCAACATGACAGTGCAGCGATGCAAGGTGCAGTATGTACCACATCCCATCACTTACTTGTTTACCATGAGCCAAATTAAAAATGTAACAAAATTCAGAACAGTTTTTGTCTCCATTTTCGTGCTTTAAGATAAATGTAAATTACACAATTTAATTTTGTCTTTCTTTTCAGCACAGAAAAACTTGGGAAGATCAAGATCAGAAAGTAACTTTGTTTAAACAGAGATGTTGGAAAGCCGTATTTAGCTATCAGATACATGCACTCAGTTCAAAAGTGGTTTTACATGTGGTTTATTCTTTTTTAATATTTTACCTCTGATCCTTACCAACCTGTGAAGATCATAGGTGTTTTCAAAAGCTGCATAACCTGTAGGAGGAAAAGGAAAGGCATCTTCACGTTAGGAGCAATTACACGGTGCTCCATTTCCCTCGCTGTTCAGTGACTGTAAATAGTCTGTATTGTTTGAGTGCTTCCCAAGGAACAGTAAGTGCATTCTGGCCGTAGGATTGTGAAGTGAGGGAGCTGCGTGATCATCACTTAGGGGAGGGAGATGCAGAGATCTTCAGGGTTATTTCCATTGCCATTGGAAGGCTGTTTGAGACGGGCAGAAAATCCATAGTCACCTCTGATAAAATACGGTGTAATTTGAACAGAGAAATTCTCTGACTTCGACAAAAACCCAGTTTCGTAGTGTTGGTTTTCTATAAAACCAACCTTCTCCCTTCGGTTCTGTGCTGTATTCATGACACACCATTCAGTTCTGCACCAGCTATTCCAGCAGCCTGGAAACTGCTGCCCGTTTCAGTGTAGCTGCTGACTCCCAGAGCCCTTCTACCCCCAGGTAATGGGAATGTGCAGAAATGATGTGTGTCAAAGGAACTAGAGACAGTCCCCTTAAGTGTGGGGAGGACTGCAATGCAGTTAGAGATACAAACCTAACTTACAGCATTTCTCAACTGTTAAAGGCTCGACTTTGCATACCTCTGCTATGCATCTGTCATCCATCTGTCATCTATACGGGAAAGCTTTCAAATATTTTTACTGCTGTCTCTTTTTGTGATTTTAGGTTCATATGCTATGTATTTCAAAGAAGGAGAATCACAGCTTTATTGTAGTGCATATATATACATACAACATATGTGTGTATATATGTGTACACATATGATTAGAGCTGTGCTCTAAATATTGCAATTGGAAAAGTGTTACTGCCAGAAATAGTCAAAATATTGGATAAGCACTAAGACACATGTATTTAAATTTGACAAGCAAAATATTTGTAACATTTCTATCTGTTAATGATACCTGCTGGGAGGAGTTCTCAGTGCTCTTCCAAAAAGATCCCAAGAATCAAAGGTGCCTCTAGACAGAATCTAGTAAAAAAAAGAAAATTAATTTCAATTTTCAATTGGAGGAAAAAAGTTACAGTTGGCGCAAAGGGTTTTCCCATCAAAAATGATCATAAAAAACTGTGGAAAGTGATGCATAGCCGCTTCTGACAACCATTTACTTACTAGAATGAATTAAGAGAACTTTTTTACATTTCTGTAGTCTATTGATATAACAGAAAACCTTGTGATTTTATGATTTTTATGTCAGGTTTGGGTTGGTTTGTGGTTTTTTTTAATCTGGTCCCAGCTACATCTTTCTTTGGTTTTAACAGGCTTTGGATAATGTAGTTCTTGTCCAGATTAAAAGCCTGAACAAAGGGAGAAGTGTCTTTCCACTGAGCTCAGTATCTCTGGGCCTGGTGCCTGCTATGAAAGCAGAATGTGACTTGTGCTGTAGGAGCTGTAAACCTACCCTGTGCTCTTCAGTGGCAAAGCACCTCTTGCGTCATCACCATGATGAAGGACAGCCTATGCTGACTTCAGTGAGAGTTTTGCTGTGGTAATCTTGTTCACATGCAAAACGTGTGATGAGTTTAGCCTGTTTTCCACAGAGCACTCTCAGCTGATAAAGACTTGTGAAGAGGTTTCTGTAGAGCTTGTTTAAAGTGTTTCTGTCCTGTAGCACCACCCCTTTCATTTTTATTTGTGCTGATACTGTAGTATCTTCTTACTCTTTTCCTTTGATTACAGTTTTTGTACCTGACTGCTACTATTGCACTACTGTCGTTAACAATTTGAGCACACTCCCGCCTTGCCTCCTTCATTTGCTGCCTTTGTTTTTTGGGCCCTGAGAGGAGGAAGGGTCAAAACACATGTCCCTCATACAAAGCTGTTTCCAAGCTTCCAAAATCTCTCTCTGTTGCACAGAAGAAGGCTTTAGCATCAATGCAGACCTTTCTTTTTCTGTCGTCAATAGCTCTGCTGGACAGAAATCTATCATTCACACAGTGCCTTTCCTTTGAAATTCAATTAGTTTCACTGTCAGTATCTCCTTAAGATGGTTTAAAGGAAAATTACAAAAATGCTGCACAGCCACCTTTCACAGTGATTAAGTCATATCATATTTTATGCTCATTTCTTAAAATGATTTTATTAACACAAGCTGTTCATGTACTAGGATTCTGATCTGCATTATAAATCTCTTCCATTTAGTTGACTCATTTTCTCTCTGCTTTGTATATTAATTGAACAGAAATTCTGTGTAGACGAGACTTAAAAACTTTCTGAACTTTACAGTCTAATACCTGCATCCTCTGTATACCTGATCTTTTAGTCCAGCAGAGCTTGAGCTGATAGAAGCTTTTAGCTGACAAAATAGGAAATTAATAGTTGCTGTGGTTATAGAGCCCCCTGCATAGCTGAGTGGTGCAGGAGGGTGATGCACGCACACAATACCCCCCTGGTGCTGCCTCCATCACTCACTTGTGGGCCAGCAAGATAGCACATCAACCATTTTATCAGCCAATCTCTGTTTCACATAAAATAAACATACTGGGTGTCATTAAGTGCACCTTCAGATCAATGATTTTTGCAAATGACATTCAAGTACCATTCGAGTAGTGCATTTTTGCTGATAAAAGCAAATTAAATTAGCACAACTACAAGTGTGCTGATAAAAACTAAAACTGAACAGCAGCACCATTAGCTAACAAAGTAATATTTTCTCTTTACTGCTTTCTGCCATTTAGTTATTATCCTATTGGAAATCTAATTATAATCCTTTTACTCCCTAGTCAAACTTCACAGTTTTTGCAAGCTTAGCACTGACAAGTGATTTCATTACATTTGATTGCCCGCGCCCAGATTGACTTAACTTCACTCCGAGACCTAAAAGCCCTCTCAGTTTCTCAGATTCCCTGTTTGCACATTACAGCAACAGCTCCTTTAATTAATTAGCATGAACAGCAGTAACATGAACTGCTGAACAGAAAATAACATCATTTTATGATCGCAGGGAGACTTCTCCTTTTGCATGTTTATACCTTAGTTAACTTTTGTATTACTATATTTCATTGTTAGGGGATATTGGAACAATCAGCAAAGCAATGTTAGCTTAAATTTCTAAAAAATAGATGTTACCATAATACTTGATGATGATGATTTACAAAAACTCCAAATTTCAAGGAGGAGGCAGCAGCACAAGCAGACTGACCTTCCGGGGCTGAAAATGTGGTTCAAAGGAAACGTGGTTCACTGAACCTGCAACAGGAGGGGGACCCAGGGTGGCTGCTGCTGCTTTTGTTTGTGAAATAACCTGGCAGAGATTTAGCACAAAACCTCTCAGTAACCGTGAATAACTCGTTCTTTTCCTCTGTTTGCCAAAGATGAGGGACTGCTGCAGTTTGGAACATATTTGGGGTTTTATTATTTAGAAAACTGGGCTATACTTTCTCAATATTATGGTATAACCTGTCAGTTTTCAAATACAGCCTGTGGTAAAAAGGGGAAAGGCAGACAGAAGAGAGAAGGTAGTGTTTTTTAAGAGGTTTAACAACTTTGTTACTGTATCAAATACCTCCAAATGCTGCAATCCCCTGAAACCAACCACGCTACTGAATTTCAGAGTACTCTAGAATTGTAAGAGACAAATTCAACAAGCTTGGAAATTACAATTGCTATTGTCTTGGTCTTGCTTTCACTGAAAAGAAGTGTTCGGGCACTTAGAATTTGACATAAGAAAAGACTAGAGCACTGTGATTAGAAACTCTTTGAGATTAAACTAACCAGTTGTGGAATTTTCCTTGAAAGCAAGTAAATTCTTTGCTGTCTTTTTTGCTTGGTTTTTAGGCCTTCTTCCTCCCATCCTGCTCTGAATTACAAAATCTCTACTAGTTTCTGTACTGTCTTGTATTGCAGTGTTTCTAGAAAATCTCCTTTGAAGTCTGTGTGCCATTACCAGACTTTATCCACGTGGCCATTCACTGCTGAAAGCCCTTGTGTTAGCTGCTCACCACGAAAAGGGTCCTCTGCAGCTCATCCTGAGATATCTGCGCTGACTGCACGGCTCACCTGCTGGTGATGCAAATGTGAAACATTTAAACATTATGCTTTAAAAACAAGAGTATCGCTGATGTTGGTCAGTGTTAGTTCTGCTTTTGGCACACAGTGTTTTTCTGACTCTCTCCCTCTCTGTAAGCCCATACACACATATGTGAGGGAAGAAGCTGAGATTCTGTAATTTACTGGAAACAAAAGGTGGTAAAGGTTTCTCCAGGAGACCACTGAATGTGAAAGTCCATACTTTTCTGTTCTTACAAAAGGCTAAATCATTTATTCAATAATTCAGAGTCAGTAGGCTTGAGTATTTCCTAAGCAGGAACCACTGTGTTAGCGCCCTGTCTGTTCACACTGACAGTGGCAATCCAGCATCTGCATAGTTGTATTCAGCGAACATATTGTCCTTGGCTGTTGCTCCATATTAGAAATCCTGATTTCTGCACAAGATTTTAGGTCTGTTAACACAGATGTGGAAATATTTGACAGAAGTGACTCAGTAGTTCTAAACACAAGAAGGGAAGGACCCCCAGTGCAGTGTGCTGCTCTGAAGCGCGCAGTTCCATGGCCCTGCCTGCTGTCAGAGGAGGGAGAGGCAGCTCATCCAGCACTAGGCATCAGGAACTGCAGAGGTGGAAGAGAGGCAATAGGAAAGAGCGATGGATTAAAAGACAGCAAACCAAACTTTGTTAGTACAGAAGCAGCAGTCACTGTTCACAGGCTTCTGTGAGTCGAGAGGAAACTGCCCAGCTCATGGAGTGTTTTTTTCTTTCACTGCTCAGTTTGGAAAACAGATAATGGAAGGGAAAAGTTTCACTGCACACAACTAATAGCAAAGTCAGTTCTACTCACTGTTGCCATTCTGCTGAGTGACAAGCCCAAAACCACAGGAACTACTGCAAGTCAGGGTTTTTTTCCCCCCCACAGAAGTGAAGGTATCCTTAGCTGTGTTTGTCGGAATCACTGTGGTCCTTAACCCCACAAAAAGGCCTGGGTGCAGCCTCCTTCCGGACCAGCCAGCAGTCCCTACCAAAAGGTGAAGGGAAAAAGGAGATTTGAGGGATGTCAGCTACAGAAGGGAACTCTTTCCTGATTTTTCTTTCTGCAAAGTAAGAGACTGGTTCAGCCTAATTAGCCCCAGCTTTATAAGTCAGATTTATTGTTATGGCATTGATTTTCCATGCTGCTGCATCCTGAGCTTGGCATGGCTCTGATCTAACTGAAATGCTGACTCTGTATAGCCTAGGAAGGGCAGAGATTAGCTTCTGCCCAGGACATCTATGGTATCGTGTGGGACTCTGTGGTTCAACCCCTCAAGTAGGAGCTGTGCGAAGCCTCTGATAGTGCAGGTCTGGTGCTCTTGAGTCTGCAGAAACAGCCACCGCCGAGCTCCACTGCAGCTCCTCCAGCTCCTTCCTCTGAATGGGCAAAGGTTCATTCTATTTCATCTCTGCTGCCCACGTTCTCTGCAACACAGAGTGCTGGGGTTCATTTTTTGAGTTGCATGAATAATTTACCGATAAAACAGATTTTCCTCACTATGTAGCAGATCCCAAATTTCCTTTCTCCAGTTACCTGCACAGTCCTCAGCCATAGCCGTGTCGGTTGATGGCAGCTGCCGGCTCTGCCGCGGTGCTCCCCATGCTGGAGGGATTTGCACAGCAGCGTTACCAGGCACAGTGCTGCTGCGGGCTGTGAGGGTACACATGCAAATCCTAGTTTAAAGTAGTTCTGTGGAAATACAGTTCCGTTACTGACTGAAAGGTGTTACAGACAAAGGCTCACAAAGGAGTCAGGAAGTTCAGGGGTGCTGGAGAGGCTGAAAATAAAAAGTGAATAAATATGCAGATGATAGTTCTTGCTTTTGGATTTGTCCTTTATACACACATTAAACCTTGAAAGACAGAGAACAGCAATGATACTGTTGCTAAAAGAGTGTTCTGGAGATGAATGCTGGTCCCTGGACTAACAGCTCAGGAAAGACAACACCATCCTGAGGGAAAAATCACAATTACTAACAAAGGCTCTGGCTCACTGAGAAACTGAGATCTTTACTTGTCTTGTACATTGTGAAGGGGAAAAACAATCCTTTCTAAATGTCTTGCTTATTAAGCCAGTCATGCATTTCACTGTAGGCTGTAAAGCAATATAACATGCACAGGGGGCTCATAAGCATATTTAGTGTTAGGGAATATCATTTATACAGTTTTTATATTGTCAATATTACCCCTAGAGAATGAAATTAGGCTTTAAACTACTGTAAATCTACGCTTTTGCTCACCTTTGTATAATTTTATTTTTTATTAGAATGAAGCCCACATAAATGAATATTTGATTAAGGGATAAACCTAATAAAAGAATACATTTATTGAACACAGATTTATTCAGATTTTTGCTATATAATACAGTAAAACGCTATCAAATGGTATGTAGCTTGCAGTCAGCCACACTGAAGAGACGGTGAATATTCGTCAGGAAAGATTTGACAACATGGCATTGTCTTTTCTGTGTGTAAGTGGTAGCACAGATGCTCCTAACGTGCTAACTCCTCAGAGGTGGTTGCTGTATGACATTGTTAATGCCATGGAGTTCAGTTTATTGCACAGCAACAAAAAAGTGTTCTAATTTCTGGAGAATAATGGAGAGCTTTATAAGAAAGAGAGTATTTTACAGTGCACTTTCTGTTTAGTGATCAGTAATACCTCCCGCGTGCTTGCACTCTGCTTGAGCTTTGGCATTTACTTTCTCTCTTCCATGTAGTCCAGATACTTCATTGGACTTTCCTTGAGAAATAAAGGGAATAGGAAGGAAACACTGAAACTTGTTCCAAAGTTTAAATAGTCCATGAGCCTGCAGCACCTTCAATAACCAACTCCCACCTTAGTTTGAAAAACAGTTTTTAAAATACAATAAAAATATCAATAATTAAATATATCTCTCTATATAACTAACCAGTAGTGATCCCATGTTTTGTAGATCAACTGTTTCCTTGAATGCATCCCCGGATTCCTCTCCTCTTTGCAGAGTCCTTGTAGCACACACAGCACAAACGTGCACTCATGTGTGGTCTGTGCCTTAACTGCCCTTGTCTGTACAAATACCAAGTGTCAAACATATCAGAAGATGCAGCTGACGCCCAGTGCCCATTTGGATAGCATCAAATGCCGAATTTTTGCTGACTTCCATTGGTATTACACGGACTAATGGGATCCCACCAGTGTAGGTGGCCAGGCCAGAGATGCCTTTGTAAGTCTGGGGAGCAGGCATCGGGTGCCCAGGACATGTAATGCTGTGGGTAGATCTGTACAGAGTGCCCGCAGGGGTGCTGCTGCTCACGAGACACACACTGTGGCAGAATGTCACTATAGAGATGTGTACTTGTGAGGGCAGCCATGCTGACCTGCAGGTTCTGTCAGAGCTTTACTATGGGCTGGCTCACCTACAGCCTGCAGTGGGAGGGAGTCTTGTGCAAATCCCCAGTAATCAGAAGGAAAAAAAGAAAAAAATCTCCACAGTGCTCAGGATTTGCATTTCTGCTTTACGCCCTCCCCAGGCTTTCATATTTACCCCTCTAAGTTAAGGCAATCATTTTAATTAGCCAAAGGCCTGAAACTAATTTTAGTCCCTCCTTTGGAGGTTCCCATGCTCCCAACTGTTCCTCTGGAGATGTTATGGCCCTGGCTCTTCCGATCTTTACTCTTGTTTACATCCGAAATACGTATTAAATCATCTCTGTTTGGAAAGTCTGAGCCTCCTTAAAACCATGAAACATTCAATTACTAATTAGCTGTTTCCTGTTCCTAATGAAGTGAACATGTCAGATTTGGATTAAAATTCAGCTACTGCTCTCCTCTGTTTATGGTTCCAGATGTTTTTGTTTTATCTAGGAGGTTACTTTGACAGCTACTGCTAAATGATAAATCACTCATATTATAGCTGAAATGCATTTTGAAATTGAAATGTGGCAAACTTTGAGATTGCTCCAAGGATCAGTGTCAGTTAGCAGGTCAATACTTGTTCTTTCCTTATGAGTGTTCAGTATTGGCATATGTAAAACAGTAATGGGAGAGATGTCAACATTATATAAAATGCTTCTCAGTATTATCATTTTGCTATCATCTTCAAGATCAGTACTTGCGGGTTTAGCTGGGTGGATTCATGATTCATTGTATAATGAACAAGAATATGGATTTTTGTTAGCTTTAGTTTCTGTAGGCATTTCAATATGTATTTCTTTTTCTGGGCTTAAGGTTGCTTAATGTGAAAAATCACAGTTGATAGGTACTATAACTAGAAATATCTTTATGAAGGAAGTAAGTGGCCTTCTACTGATTCCCTAAATAAAGAAAAATAATTTTAAAAGTAATGTGATGGTTTCTGAATGAAAGAACAGTTTTCCAAGAAAAGAAAGATATTGATTTACCTCTATTGTATTTTTTAATGCAATGCAATTTTGGTTTAACACACCGTTCCCTAGAAGGTTTTGTGCATATACTAATGTCATGTTGTAAATTGATGCCATGTTATTCAGTCTTTTATGGAGGCAGGTAGTACAACACCGGCTGCCTGCTGAAAAAAAAGGAGGAAAATGAGTATTCCATTAAAAAGCAAGTGCCATAAAGGGAAAAAATCCAACTTGAAGTATTTACAGCATCACCTCCACAGCAGCTGGCGGGCAAGAAACTACTAGACTAGAACTAGTACTAGACTAGTTCTACACTAGTACTAGTTCTACCCTAGTACTACACTACTAGAAACAAAGCTGGTGGGTGTTCAGCCCAGCTGAGTGTCCCAACCTACACCCCCTGGTCAGGAGGACTGAGCCCCACTCCTTTCTCTGCTGGCACTCACCTCCCAAGGGCTCGGCTTGGCTCTTCTCAGCTGCTGCCTCTCTTTCTGTGGTGGCTGCTTTCTACCACTTGCAGATCTGATAATTTGGCTTCAGGGAAGAGAAGCCACAAACAAATGAGGAACCCACCTGAGCTTCAATTAATTATAAAAGCATCACTTTGTAATTGACCTTTTTTCTTTTATTTCCCCTCCAGAAAACAGAACATACATCAAACCTACTATTATGTACTGAAGGAAACACCTATTGTTGAAAAATGTGTAATGACCACTATTTGAAGACTATATAGTTGATGAAAAACGTCCCTTCGCAACCTTTGATGCCTTCAGTACTGTGTGAAGAACAGGATTTGTAGCATGAAACTTGAAGGACAATTTCAAGCAATTGACTGTTGCTGCATCAAAAACTGCCGTGTTAGAAATACTGAGACTTTTTACAAGCTTACCATACCAAACCAAGCCTGTTGCAACAGATCATTTTTAGGTCCCTGGAGCTAGAAAGGAGTTTTAGTATTTTTAAGCACATAACAGGAATTATTCTCCCTTTCCCCCCAAAAAAGAACTTTTTTTTTTTCTCTAAGGAGGTAGCTATTACTGTATAGCGATGGCACAATGATTTTAAGCCACAAAGGTCCTCACTGGCTGTACATCATACAAGTCCAGTTTATCACTGAAACTGTTCAACATGGAGCTGTTTCGATTGTGTTTATAAATTAAGCTTTGTTTACTGAAGCAGATACTCGATATATATTACGTTTTAAAAAGAAATGTGTGTACATTTTTTAAAAGAATGATGTAAAAATTGTCCTTTCATTAGATGACCAATTCAGAAGTGTGAGCTAAACCCTAACAGCTGACGTAATATGAGGATTATAATTGATGCTTTTTTTTATGCTCAGTTCAGCTTGGCTTTTGGTCTTTTAAGATGGAAAAATGAATATGCAGTAGAGTGTTAGATAATGGAAACTTTTAAGTATGGTTTCTCTGTTGTACCATATTAAGTTAAAGTACACATTCTTTGTTAAAAATGTTCTTGCTAAAAATACAGTATTAAAATTTTTTTTGTTTGACTTTGGAAATCTTCTAAGATTTTTTTTTTACTGTGAATTCCCATAGTTGCTGTACTGCTGCAGACCGGTATTTTGCACTATTAAAAATACTTGAAGAAATGAATAAAAAGGGTGGGTTGGTATTAAACATTTTCCTAATTATTTTATGTTCCAAATTCTGAACTTTGCAGCTGAAAGATTCCTTTCTCACAGTCCATGACTGAAACCTGGTCTGAGTCAAGTGAAATTCAGTGATCGCCTGTTCCCTTCCTGCTGCCATTCAGGGGTCAGCGGCACAGTGCTTATTTACCTGCCAGCTCAGGCTCACATATGCATTATGGTTACACACACCCTGAATTAAATCACTGTCACTTAAACAAGAAAACCCTCCTGTGAATAGATCTATGGGGAATGTATACTGCTATCTATGTCTATATGTACAGCATTCAAAAGTAAGTTCTTTTATCACTAGATATTTTTTCTGGTTAATGGACTTTTTTCTGTGTAATATGGCAGAATGGAATCATCTGATTTTTCATTCTTAAATATTTTAGCTTAACCAGGAGTCAGTTTCAGAAAACATGTTGGCCTCAGTTTAACAGGTGATCTAATTCATTATCAGACTAGTCTTCTAATATACAAACATGGTTTAACTCCATGTAATACTTATGGTAAGCATTCTAATAACTGCGTTAGTCACACTGCCATTGATCAAACAATCAAAAATGGAATGGTACAAAGAAACAGCTTTAGGTGTGCAAATCCTCCCGCACTCTTAATAAAATCTGATGTGCATGTGAACCACTGCAGCATCTGAACTTAAATTGTACCTTAGGCTATTTATTAATTTTAGTTGCTATTCCATCAGGATTCTCTGAAATGAAGGCTGGACCATATTATATACCATAGATACATAATGTATATATTATATTCCTAAATCTCATTTTTAAAGAGGACTTGAAGCTGTCCTTGGGATACCACAGCATTTCTGACTGACCAACCTCTGCTACTGCTCCTGGGAATTCAGATTTTGAAGAGAGCTCTTTGATGAGTTACCCAGGGTTGTGCACTCTGAAACACTCACAGTAACTAAATAGTTCACTCTGTTGCAGTTTTGTCTTTTTCTTTAGTCTCCATAAAGGCTATTTGAGCTTTTTTTCCCCTCAATGGCTGATCTACATTTCCTAAGGCTGCACTGGTACCGTGCTGATGAGCACTTCATTGATTTCTAATTTGCCCTTCCCAGAATAGTTTGAAATGTCAAAGTCTTGGCAAATGAGATTTAGGAAACTGATAAACTTCAGAGACTGAATCTGCTGCTGAGTCCTTACTAAGGAGCTCCTGATGAATATTGACAAACCAAGACACTGTGGGTTTTGTGTGTCAGCTCACGCTGAGCGCACTTGTAACTAACACTTCATGATGGAGAAACATATTCCAGCCAGAACGAGCAACAAGTTTGGCCAATTGCAAGTGAACATTCATGTAAAAATGTGGATTTTTAGGGTTGGGTTTTTTTATTATTATTTCACTTCCTGTCATGTTAAAATTTTTCCAAATGATGCCATTCTGCATAGGGACCGGGTAGTGAGTTACCACGACCCAAAACTTTTCCATAGCTGTTTCTGCTTCGTGAGTGTCCAGCCCAGGGGCACAGACTGAGCAGCAGTCACAAACTGCAGTGCTCTGGCTCAGAGCACGTCCCCTGCCCACCCAACACGCAGCCAGGTGGGGGTTAGGGCTAGCAGGACATGGGATTTTTATCCCCATACAGTGTAAAAAGCCTCAGTGTAGACTTGGTCTGGTTCCAGGCACTGCAATTGAGCACAAAGGGTAAGAAAACAAGGAAATTGCTTTCATGTCATATTTTCTAGGTCTCTGCTGATCTTGTTATTGAAAGGTGAAAAAGGGGATTACTCACTCAGACAAGACAAGACTAAAGGAAGAATTGTCTTTTGTAGGTAAAAGTAAGCTATAAGGAGCTGAAAAGTAACCAACCGTCCCTGTCCTCTGTGGTTCCATGTCCAGCATAGGGCAGTGTGCGTTGGCTTTCAGAAAGCTGCATAACCCTACAATTTCTTTCCTGCCTGGTGGTCCAGCGCCCAGACACAGGCAATGGTGAGCTGGTAGGCCCAGAGGGACATCTCCTCTGAGGGGCTGGTTTTGGGGTTGTTTTTTTTTCCAGACGAAGCCTGAGAAGAGCAGGACTTAGGCTGTGCCTGTGCCCTCAGCACCTCCTAGAAGAGGCAGAGCAGAGGGATGCTGCAAGCCCATTCCAATGCAGTGCACAGGCTGCATGACACTCAGGTGGGGACACGTGTTTGAAGGCTGGGGTGCTCTGCTGAGGCCGGAATGCAGCACCCACTGCCCCTCTGCCGCTGCCTCGGGGATGGCTCCGGTTTCCTACAAAGCATCTCCTTGTTGTGAATTGCTGCTGAAATGGTATTAATGAAGCTGGTGTTGGCTGGACACAAGGTGATCTTGGCTAAATGCAGGTGAGTTAATGGAGGATATTTCAGCTATTTTATGAATCTTGTGTAATGCAGACCGCTATCATAATAAACTAACAGAATCAATAGTGACCAATCTCAATTTAAAATCTGGATCTATAGTAATACACAGCAAGAACACTCTCCTTTGGAAATGCATGGCTGTGCATTAAAAGCTGAAGACAGGTTTAAGTAATTGCTAGCTACAAGTAAGTGGCCCATTAATGTATTTATTTACAGGATATTTTTGGTAACATAACACTATGTGGGCTAACTGAAATTGTTACAAATTGCCTTCATGGCCTCAGCTGAGCTCCACAACAGCTCCTGTGCCCGTGTGTGTGCACATGTGCATGGACTTGGCCCTAAGCTACAAACATGGTAATTCCCAGCCTCACTGGCCCTGAGCTGAGGCTGTGTTACTCTGGCAGTAATACTGGTAGAAAGCCTTCCTGCTTTCCCACTGCATCCTGCTGCACTGCTGTGCCTTGCTGGAGTGAGGAGCAATGGAGAGGGAAAGGGATTATTTACAGAGGGGTTTTTAAAGCCAGGCACCATCATTTGTTATACACACTACAAATGTTTAGGCACTTGTAAAATCACTATTAATAATTTTTACTTTAGTTCTGTCTACAAATAAGGGTGTCTATGATGACTGGAGGCTGGAATGGAAGAGGAGGAAAAGGCATTTTTATAATGATGCATTTAGAGCTGTTATGAATTACTACAGTTTTACATTTGTATATCAAAGAAATCAATTTAAATGAGCCAATTCAGTGAGAAGGTTTTGCTGTAATTGCTCACCTTTGTGCTCTCTCAAAGCTGCTCTCACTTCTTGATACGAATTCTGTGGGTAGTGTATCTGCCCAACTAACTGCAGATGTTACCTGTAAGAGAACCTAGTGCTGTGCCAACATGGCTGGGACAGCCTCTGTGTTTTAATAAGGTCATTGTCTTTAAAACCAACAATGTCAGACAGGTTAGGCCATACGTACCTGCTGCTCCTGGTAACACAGCAAGCGCCCAGTATGCTGGAATAAATTTTGGCTGCTCAAAGGGATGCAGGAGATGAAACAGCCAGGGAAGTGGCAAGTCCATACTCAATGATACAGAATTAGCCCATCGCTAATTAATCACTGTGTGCTTCCGTCAGCCAACAGAGAGACAGATGTACTTATTTTTCACCAGCGAGTCTGAAATAAGACAACAAATAGAAAATCATTTTGAATTGTTAGGCAAAAGCATGATTTTGTCATAATAAAGTTTGTATCACAGTTCTTTCACAACAAACACTGCAATGCAATACATCTTCTATCAATGGGATTAAAAGTGCTTTCACAGTGCACAGCCTTACATAAACATCATGCATTGAGTGGTCAAGTGTCACAACAGCACGTGCATGTATGCGTGGCACCACGCTCCAGACGCCGTAGGACGGTGCCAGGGGCTGTGCTGCTGGAGAGGCAAAGAAGTGGTTGGGGTCACGGTACACTGACCCTGTCTTTAGAGTGCTGAATACACTCACGAAGGGCCTGCATAGTTCTTGTTCTGGGGTCTGGGCCTTGCCTGAAGCTTTAATCTTATTACCAAAAGGCCACATGCCTAAAACGAATTGTTCCCCCTTCCACCAAAGTGGCCAAACAGAAAGGAAAAACCATTGGTATTAAAAGAAACAAAATGAATTAGCTAAAAAGAGAAGACAGAATAAACGGGAATGAAAAACAAACTTTAATTTGCCCCAGTGCCACTAGGATTTGTCATTTAACTTTAATCGTATGTTTCATTCTGAATCAGGAAGAAATACCTGGTTCATGTTTCCCCTGCTGATTTTTGCCATTAGCAGAAAGTATGTTTATTCCCAGAGCTGTGCTGCCATCAGTTGATGATGCTGGGGCACTTACAGAGATGTTTTAGCATGAGAAATGATTTATCATTCATAACATTATTTTGAAACAATATTTTTCTTTGTAGACCAGTTCAAAGCAATTCCATAGAAATTGTTGCATTCTCTCCCTTGGTGTCAAGTGGGAGGGTGAGGGGGTAGAGGGCAATCACATCCCAAAAAGTAAGAAAGCACAGCAGCAGCTGGTGACTTGAGTAACAAGGAATAAAACCCCCATTGGATCTTTTCTTTTTAAACAGTTCTATAAAACTGGCGAAGACAGAAATGGTTCTTGGAGATCTCTGGTGTCCGATCAGCGCTTTGCATTTTATGTGATCATTTACACCTGTGCAAAGTAAGTATTTGATAGCATTTGGCAGCTGATTTATTAGTATTTGACACCTATATTACAATGTTGAAATGACTCTACAATGTGCAAAGCAGTGGAAAAAACACTGATTCCTGTCATGGCTTTTTCCTGGTAGTTTAATACTGAGATTCCATTCCAAAGGAAAAATGAATTCCTCACACCCAATTGTAATTCTTTATTTGTTCTGTGTTATGTGCAGCTCGTACCAGCTTGGGGAAAAAAAGGGGGGGGGGGGGGGGAAGGGAAGGAAAGAGAAAAGCAAAAAGCAGTTGTGTTGAATTCACAGTCCTGATTCACAGGCACTGGCTCTGAAACCAAATCAAAACCAGGCCATGCTCATAATACCGCAAGGAGTCACAGGCGTCTGCTATTGTGATGAGAAACACCGCAGCACTGGGACTCCTGATTTATAACAGAGCTGGTAAGTAAATTGTGTTATTTTTTGATAGTTAACAGTTTTTCAAATAAACAGAAATTTTCACCAAATGAAAGTTCCGTTTTCACTGAACTTATTTTTGGCTTCTTCAAAGCAAACCCTCCAGAAACGCCAAAGCCGTGGTCTTTCTTTCTCACTGTTTTGAAGAGGGGCAGTAACGGACTCTGTTCAGAATCCACATAAGAAAGAAGGGATTGGTCAGTTTAATACTTCCAGGAATGTGCTGGACTTCGCAGGTTTAGCATTATTAAAATAGTTTCACTCAGTGGAAAAAAAAAGAAAATCAATGTCAGCAATATCACCTTTGCATAAAGAGTTACCGGAGCTCCAAGTTTACAGAAAGAATAAAAGACCCTACACCCCTTCCCTCCCCCTGCCCCAGGAAATCAAGCCAAATGAGAAGGATCACGAGCACAGATAGTCAAATTTATGCTATACAATTTGTTGAGCGCACAATTATTTGAAATGCAACTGCCAATGTTATGTGTTGACAGGATGTGATATCTTAATGAAAATAACAATACCGTTTGCTCATCTGGTACCAGCCCCATTTCAAAAAGAAAAGCCTCTCAGATTTCACACATCACAGTAGCTTTTCCAGCTAAAATAATGTGGTAGCTAGTGTAGCATGAATAAGTTAAATATCTGTGAAGTTCATGGACTGGTGAAGAGAGAGGACCAATTTGCCAGGCTCTGAATTACTGACAGACTGAATGACCCATGTCTAGTCTTGTCACGTTACTTTACATTGCACATTGCAACACAATCCAGCGGAACATAACCTGGGAAAAAAATTACTTCAGCACTAGATTGCAAGATTTTCAAGGTTACAAGTGTTTGATTGTCATGGGGCCTGTATTTTCTAGATCAATTATAGCAGCCTTTCGCTGGCACCTATTGATAAGGTGAAGGAAGTAGCTGTTAGCTTTACCATCGGTCTGAATTAAACTCTCCCATGTTTACCAGGGTATATCTTTTGGTCTACACAACTTGCAAAGAAATCAAAGCTCCTAATGCTCATTGCAGATGTCCTTTCTCTGTTCACAAGACTGGTTTTACTTCCAGTTCCTCGCTCCGAGAAAGAGAGAGCCTTAAATGGAAGTCAGAGGACAACAAAACGATTTATTTTGAAACAAGACAAAAATAGCATGACAGCTGTATCTGAGGGGAAGAGAAAGAAACATAACTAAATGTTTATTTGATGTCACTTGCATCTGCTAATGATAGCAAGAGGAAATAATTAAAGGTATCATTTGCTCAGTCTCACGGAAGGATTGATTTTCAGTGGTAGCAGTTCCAGTATAGTGCACCCCAATACATATGATTTTACTTATTTTATAGCTGTGATTTAGAAACAGAGAAGTGAACTGATCAGGAGTCACTTGCTGGGATCTGTCTGCTTAGGAATTTTGAAAATTGAAGATGGAAAGATAATGAAGATAACATCAGCTGCTGCAAATGGGCTCTGGTTATTTTTGACTTAAGTTTTATTAGGAATTTGAACATGCCATCCCTTCCTGATGAACACATCCTCAGCCCATTAATGTGTATGAGAGTTATGCTTATATGGCAGAGAGAGCAGATCGTTTAGTTGTGCATGTCCAGGCTGACACACAGCTTGGAGTTCTGTGCCTCACTCAAACACAAGTTAATGAGGATTTACTTTACACTCTATATTTCTATAAAAGTAATTTTTTTAAATAGCGTAATGGATTAATATTTACTTGGCAGCCTTTGCATCATTTATTCTGGCTGCTATCTTACAGTCTTGTAAGATCGAGAGAAGTAAATATTTACTCACTCTTCATGCATGCAGTTTATTCTACCTATAACTGTAGCCAGCTTTATTCACCGTGTTGCCTTTCAGCTAGATACTGTAAAGGAAATTAATTGTCATTAAACTCAGGCGTGTGATAAACAGAGAAGTTACCAGTGACTCCTGGCCCCATTTCACTACACGTGCCCCCTCCCACCTGTCTCCTCTGCCAATGGGGGGTGTATGGGCATATGAGTGTGTAAAAATAAGATTACCTCAAGCTCGTTACTGCCCACTGACAGGGTCTTGCTGTGAAAACTTTTGACGAATAGTCAGCATCTAATTCCTGAGCCATAAAACCCTGTCAGTTGCTTGCAATCATTATTCCAAATGGAAAAATTAATTGTAAATAACTGGAAGTCAATTAAGGCTGGGTTCTGCCGGGTAATGCAAATCTTTTATAGTTTTGTTTCAGTTAACTGCCTCATTAATGATTTATAGATGTGTATACAGCTGTGGGAACCATAGCATTATCTAATGCACTCAGAGAATAATTACATATGAAAAGAACTACGCAGCTCAAGGGAAAAACTCAGAAATTACTTACTGCCTTAACTTCAACCATATTAAGATGCAAAGTGTTTGAAACCGACTGTGATGTTTTATCATAGTCTTGAGGGTTTATGTTCCTTTTAAAAAGGGAAAAGTAATTACTTCTAAAAAATTACTTTACACTTCAGTATTATGCAGTATGCGAAAAATCAAGACCTCTTGAACTGAGAAGGTAAGCTACTTATTTACTATTTAAAAGCCTAAGTTATAAAACATTCCCATTCCCTTTTGCATCTGTTATACAGGAAAAAAGGATATTTGTACAGTTGAACAGTTCATGGGCATATGCATGTGTCTCCCTGATAAACACAAAGCTAGAAGTAATTATGAAAAGACTTCAGGAGTCATACTGGTGTTTGTTCTTTGGTGATGCCATTGTTTGAAGTTTGGGGGTGTCTTGGTAAAATATTCTTTTCTCCCCTGAAGTTTGTTTCACATCTAATAGGGCATAAACCTAGAGTTTGCACAATTTGTTACTTGCTTGTTATAAATTCTAATTCAGTAATAAACTGCTGTTGGACTTCTGGAAGCACCACGGAGGATCCTTTGATTTTAAGCCTGTTTTCCTTCTCTCTTCAAGCTAAAGCAGTCAGGTTCTTTTCCACCAAAACCAGGCATTTGACACCCAGAACCTTCCCAGAAATTCTGAACACTATTGGCTCTGTACTGTTGCAGATCCTCAGTCCAAAGCTTCTGGCATTGCTATGAGTAAATTCTCTGTTGCATGGCTGTGGGAACAGCACAGAAATGCAGAGCCATCTCACCCTTCGTGCTCTGCCTCACAGAATCGTCTTTCAACTCTGGGCCTGAAGGAAATCACTATCTCATGCTTTTGTCCATAAAGTGACTCCAGGAAATACAGGGTGACTGTGGTCAGCTGCTGTTGGTTTCATCTGTTTCTGGCTCCCACTGTGTTTGCTACCTAGTTACTTTTGTGGTCCTTTTTGTTTCCCCGTTCCCTGGATTTCACCCCATCCCTCACTGAGTCTGCCTTTTCTTTGGTATTTCTTACTGTGGTGCTTGCAATCCACTTTCCTCATGCCTTGCTACCACTCTTTCCTCACCTTCAGCCCTGCCAAAGACTGGTGGAATTAAAGCACCCTTGCAGCCACCTTTTTCCCTGTTAGTGACGCAGCACAGCTCCCAGAAGTTTCTTCTTGCTCCTCCTTTACCACATTCTTCAGGACTGCTTCCAAGTTGGTCCTCTAGCCCAATGCTGTTTATCCGTTTCCTCAATCAGATGTGATGTGATATATCAGTGCTCCTTCTTACATGTTGCGTGCTTTAGGGCTAGTACCTTTCTTGCCATATATTTAGTAATATCCTGGACCAGTTATGTGACTGAACTACCCCATGGCCAGAGGGAGGTAGAATTATTTTTATTTTGTCTACAAAAGCCTGTAATTGTCCTGTATCACTCACTGCAGCACAAATACAGTCAGCCAGTGCAAAACCAGCTAGGAAAAAAACAGGCTGACATCTTTTGGGGAGGAGGTGGAGTGGGGAAAGGACACCAGAAACTAACTCCACGATTTCACAGTGGCACTTAAACTAGAAACGCCACTTGGCCACCAGATTGCTGCTTCAGGCCAACTGGGCTGTAGGATTAAATGGAGCACAGGAATGTTCAGTATCCTGCTTGCTGTCTGAGAGCTTGTTCCGTCCGTATAGGGGGATGCTCAGATGAAAATTCACAAGTTCTGTCTTTGAAGAAAATCTGTGGCATCTTCTGCATGCCTTGTAAAGAACAGGTTTGCGTGTTTATAATTATGCTTCTATGTTTCTGCTATCACTGAAGAAAATTACTTATTATAGATTTTTATCGGCTCCTAGAATAATTCAGGTTGACGAGGTCTCAGGAGGTCATCTATTCCTACCTCCTGCTCAAAGACTTACACATCTACATCAGTCACCATGTGTGAAATGAAAACTAAGTCAAAAGCATGGGAAGCATTTAGTTGGAGATTTTACTGCCAGAGAATAAGCCAGAAATAGACAATTGAAAAGTGTCATAAAATATTTGTAACTCTGCAGTTGTGTCTTACCTGGCAATGAAACATTACATTCATCTACAAGAACAGATTAATGACTGCCAATCAAGTATCATTTAGCATTAGAAAAACATACATTTAATTCTAAGCTTTTAAAGTTGCACTGAATAATCTGCCTAAGGAACAACCAAATAAATCAAGACTCTGCAACCTGGAAAAGAAGTGACAGAATTCATGAGACAGAGGTCCATATAGTCATTACTGCCACAAGCAAAATGACAAGACAATGACTATTCAGCAAATTAATACAAGAGATGAGGGCTGTTGAATTAGAGTATCAGGGTGAAACAATAGAAGGAAGCAGTCGTTTCTACTGTGGGACCTCATCTGGGGAGCTACTGATGTTAGTGTTAGCTTACATGCGATCAAAGGATGATTCCACAAATTCAGAAACAGTTGTGTTTCTATTCTGCAAATTCAAAGTATAAAAACTTTGCAAGAAGAAACTAGATAGGTATGAATAAATTGTAAGTGAATTCAAGCAAGTTGACAAATACTGCTAGGACCGATGTATACAGGCACTGGCAAAGAACAAAGATATGGCAAAACCTGACTTGCCTAAAGGCTGAAGAGGATGGGCAGTTGAAACAGGAAAGAAAATGTGTAGAGAAAAGAAGGAAAAGGATGTATCAAGAAGTGAACTGATATGGTTCCTCTAGAGCTGGAGAATTTTAAAGCAGTGCTTACAGTTTAGCCTTCCCTTGCTGTATGCCAAGGTCTGCTTTCTGGAAATCCGTGCAGATTCTCTCCTTTCAGAATCACTAACAGCCTGGACAGTGGGATGCAGCCAATTTGACAGCCAGTGAAATATTAAGACAATGAACAAACAATAGCTAAAACCAAATAAACCCAACTTACTAAAATGCAAACATTTGTTTCAAAGTTATTATAGTAAGAGGCAGACAGAGGAAACCAAAACATACTACATTTTATAGCTACTCCTAATTCTGCTTTCTAAGAAATACTTGCACACTTCTAACTGGATAAAAGAGTGGGAAATTAGGCTGTGAATACCATGTACCAAAACATATCTTTCCCATGGTATGCATAAGAATTAAGACTGAGTCAACTGACATGATGGAGATCAAAGTTAGCAGTGACCACAACAATAATGGTCATTCATTGACAGTGGTGAGTTTAAATTGCCTTTTTGCTCCACGGCCTCTTTGGTCTTGCTGCTTTAGGAGGGTGGGCTAACTGCCCTGGTGGACAACTGATGAAAATCTCCTAATTACTCATGTGCAGTAAGGAGATGATATACCTGCACTGGCCAGGAGAATAATCCATGTAATTTAAATTCACAAAGAGGGTATCTTACTCTGTGCCCTTGTCCCTTCATTTTGTGCAGTGCCCACAAACAAAAGTGGTTTCGGAGTCCCCATGTCCTGAAAATCCTTAGCAGTTGTAACGAGAGGATGACAATTGTCAGTGATGGCGAGGAACAACAGAAATGCAGACTCCAAACCACTGTTGTTTTAGTGTCTTCTTGGTAATATCTCACTGAATTAAAGCATTTTTTTTGTGTGTCCTACAGGCTATGGACAGGGCACACGCACATCCATTTACAGAGGGAAAGATGGAGGTTGAGTGGGATCTGATGGGTTCTGCTGAGGGAAAGCATTACAGGGGCTCAAGTGCTAAAGCACAGTTGTATCTAGAGTAAGGCATTTGAAAGACAAATGCTTACCCAGCAGTACCTGTCATCCTTCCAGGGCCTAGAGACTAGGGGAAAAAGAATGGATAAAGATATTTTAAAACAATCCCATGGGACCATCTCCCGTATTTAATAAGGAAAAGCACCTTCTGTGCAGCCAATAAAAGTTGAGTCTCTCATGAAGATTTATACCATATTACACACTGAAATTCAATGTACAACGATACCCTTGTGTATGCAGTTGTCAGAATAATAATCTTTGTCTGTCTGATCAACTTATATTTTATGCCAACAACACAGCATTTAATATTACATAGTTTCAGAGGAAGAAAATATATTTATTCATGCAACAACTTGCCCAGAAGCTTAAACAGACAAAGTGAAAAACAAAATAAAAAATAGCTTGGAGTTTTTACATTAACTTAGGATCCACAATACAGACTTCTATACAATTCTAGCAATTTTATGCAGCAATATAAACTATGATTCTTAATCTAGTTTGTGAAACTGTCTCACTATTTTATACTGTCATGAGGAATAATGAGTTGGATATGACTGCTGAAGTTTGCTTTTGGCATTCTCCTGAAATAAGGAGACTAAAAATACAAATGGTAATCAACAGCTTTTTTCTATATTCGGCATTATCATATTCTGTGCTGTATTCTTAGGCTTTGTGTCTCAAAATATATATCAAGAAACGCTTATAGAAAAATGTACATGGACTCCCCCACAATCAAAGTACTCCTTGTCAGAAATCAGCATCTCTTCAGAAGAGAAAGTCTACCCACGTTACAGAGCTTGTTCCAAATGGTGCAGTGTTCTGCCAGAGAAAAAACTTAAGTGATACAGAAAAGCTCTGTTGTATGAAGATTCATTAAGTTTATTCTCCTAGCACCCAGTGCAGAAAACTGACAGACTTTGAATGATTTATTGTTACCTTTTTAAAGGCATCTACTTTTTACCTTCATTTTTCTTTATGTAACAATACGTGACAAAAAAAGAAACCTGGGACACAGCAACCCCAATCATTCCCCCAAACAAGCTAATGAAAGGATTGTATGTAGGATTGGGAAGACAAATAAAAGAGGATGGTTAGATATTTGTCTGTACCCCAAGGTGTGCACTTATAAAACAAAACTGCACACTCAAAAAAGAAAGGGGTACTACAACCATAAAACAATAGTTCTTAAACTTCACTTAAGAGTTAAACTTACTGTTGCAGAGTAAAAGGCAGATTCTTGTGAGAATGTAATAAAGTAGGCAGATTGTTCTTGGATGGTGGACTTATCCAAACCTTCAAATCCTTTGGCTGCGCCTTTAGGGAAGCATTGCCTGGTAACTATTGGTGGCTATTACTGAAACTTTTCCAAAACTGTGTTTGTTGCATCACCACACAATTGAAATTGCTTTTTCCTCATAACAGGATGTGATATCAGTGCCTAAAGAAAATGAGTGATTCCAAAATACACACACGCACGTGCACTCACACACAGATAACCCTTAGCTAGGAAGGAGTTACTGAAATGTGTTGGCCAAGGACTGGCTGTAGGTCTAACACATGGCAGACTCGGAGAAGAGGAAACAGCCACCTACTGTCATGTTAATTATTGTAACCTTCCTGTTTAGTTTTCTGTAGGCTAGTGTATATGTAAGAATTCATATACTAAGTCCATTTATATGAAATAAAGTATACATGTTTAAATACGGAAATAGATACCACATGACAGAAATATGTATGAGAAAAACACACCTAGGCTATAGGAGTAGAAAAAAAGCTAGAGGAGGACACAGATTAAGTCCTGTTTTGTGATTTATAGGAATTTTGTTTGCATAGAGCACATTTGGAGTACTCTGATCAGATTAACTATTCTATATGAAAGCAAACCAACGCTTTGAGCCTATGTTACATTTTCCCACGGGGAAAAAAAAGTCAGTAACAAACGAGCTGGCCCCCAAAATAACTCAGACATTCATGGATTGATAGTCTGAACTATTCCAGAGAGGTGCGAAAAAGCAAAGGAAAATCAAAGCATCTGAAAACAGAAATGCCTCAAAGCATAAGAGAGACCTTGCACACGGCCAGCTCAACAAAGATCAGAGAAGTTGCGCTGATTTACACCAGCTGAGGAGCTGGCCAGTTTCTTCATGTTCTTGAGGCACAGACTTTAGAAATATATTCAGTGAGTCACAGTCACTGTCTGAGAATTAGAAACGTAGATTGTGTTCAGTGTCCAAAAATAGATGTGATCTATTTTTATTGGCAAAGGGAAAAAAAAATAGCTCTCTCCTTCCTTCACCAGAAATCTTCAAAACAGATCCACCAGATACAGATGTAAACTTCTAACCTGGAGAGTTCTATTTGTAATTCAGTCAAATGTATTTTTAATCTCTAAATTCTGACTAACACACCAGATTAATTACTGTTACAACAGAATTATGACTGATAGGATTGTATATGCACAAGATTTTAAATTAAAATTAAAGATTATAATCCTAATAACATTACAGAATTTTCACTGAAGAACAGATGTCATTATTCAACACCTGTTATTACCTGGATATGATTTTGTTTAGTGCTAGCTTAGATAAACTGACAATCTTAAAAAAAAACAAAACTTTTTTTGGTTTAAAAAGTATTCTACACATTTTAATGATCTGATCTATTTAAAAGTTTTTATACACTCCTATTAGCTTCCAAATATATACTGTGTACTATACTGTAACACACATATCTACATGCTGCAAATGCATTGCACATGAACATTTGTGCTTGTCTAACCAGGCACATTAAATTGAGCTACACAGATACGTGTCATGTATTCCCCTTGGATGGTTCAAGCATGCTGCAGTTATAATAAAATATCACCTGCCACTATTGCTCCGTGGTCCCAGTCCTACTCCTGTGGAAGTGGAAAACTTCATATTTGATAAATATAATCAGAGGTTTAAATAGATAGGGAAGAGCATCAACAAAGGTTGACATTTGTTTGTATTTAGATGAAGGCTTTTGCATTCACATTATTTGCATTTGTTAGTCTGTTAAATAATTTTGTAATATATTTGAGGATGGTGAATTGCAAAACAGTCGATTTGTGCAGCTGGTAGAAAAGAAAGTTTCCTTACACATCCCATACAGCTGTGTCTTAGGTTAAAATTGTGTAAAGAAAGTTTTCCTGAAAATTTCTTTACCCACTGGGAAAGATTTTGAAGATAACCAAGCATACATTAAATATTTTAGCATTTCAGTCCTCACACAGGATGTTTTATGATTTAATAAAGCTCACCTATTTTTATTCTCATAAGAGAGTTTTCTCATCCTAGCAGTGTTATAATGAAAAATTAGTTATGTAAAACACATAGCTTTTAAATGTAATGCAAAATGAAGCAGGTAAAACCACCTACTTAAACTATTTTTGCAGGGATCTTTTTGCCATAAACCAGAACAGGTATCCCTGTCTCCGCTTAATCTTTCTTGATGTATTCTCTTCAGGGTGGCCAGCAAAGTGATAAGATCTTTCCTTCAGATTTCAAAATTACGGAATCTGGAAATAGTTCTCATTTATCTCATGCACTGCTGAGAAAACAATCTCAAATCATTGCTTCTACTGATGAAACTTCCTTAGCAACACAAGGGCTCCAGAATTATTTTTCAAACCGTGTCAATGCTTCCTGTGAGTTTTCCGTCACTGTCAACATTGAGCACTTTGCAGATAAGAGGGAAAAAAAAAAACCCTAACCCTGAAAGCAGTGGTAAATTAATAGAGGGTAAATTAATAACCTAAATGGAATTAATAGAAGTGATAAATCTAGTAGGGAAATTCCACAACAATAGTCCAGTGAATAACATTTTAGATTTACCAAGTCTTCTGTCACTTAGATGAGAATCTCCAGGGAAGTGACTATGTCCCAGTGGTGTTAAAAGAAGCAGGAAATCTGAGCACTTGCACCTGTACCTTTCTCTGAGCATAACACACTGCAGCAGGGGCTCTGCATGGAGCCTGCATCCTGGTTCACAATGCAGCAGGACCCTCACGTGCCTTTTAGTTTCAAAGCCTTACTGTTAGGCTGGACACCCAGGCAGTTGCAAGGTTATGGCTCCTCTCCAGAGCAGCAGAAAAGCCTGTTCTGCTGAATCCTAGAGACACTACCTTTCTGCCTTGCTGGCATTTTCAGATAGGACTTTTCAGCCATATTCTCTCATGGTATATTTAGGCCACAGTTTAAACCTTTACCATATTCAGTTTATATTGATTAAGTCTCAAGTGTGCAGCTAGTCCCTTGAAGCTAGATTTCAATATTTGCTGCTCAGGTCTGTAAAGTGTCAGCAGTGCAGGGATTTGGCTTTTAATGTAATTGGAATAGACTAGATTAAAGCTACTTTATTTCAGGTATCTCTAGTCTCAGGTTAGAGAGTGCTTTCTGCTGTGAAATTTTTTTCCTTCCCTGACACAAATGTTCACCCTAGTTCTCAAATTCACCAGTACTCATCTGACACTTCACAAGTTGCCAAATGTCTACTCAAACACTAAAAAACCCAGTTTCTGCCGAATTCTAAACTAAGTGTTAGAGGATAGCTGAAAATTAGCAGCAGCAGCATGTCTATCCAGGGCTGAGCAAAAGGCACTGAACATTAACACTTTACTGACTGCTTAAAAGCTGCCCAACAAGTGTGCCAGTTATCTTCTGCATGGTGCTCTTTGCTCTCCTGTGTGCTAAGAAGCAGTCACTGATGCCAGGAGCATGCTAAGCAATGGGGAACACTGCTCCTGTCCTAATGTTTGAAAGAATACCCAGCAGCAAAGGAAAGGCAGCCTCTGTCAGCCTGAGCTTCCTGTCACAGATACACCATTTTTTTTTTTCCACACAATTTTTTTAAAGCTAGTTTTATTCATTATCTGTGACAGGGTGACTCACACTCAACTGTGTTGCCTAAACTGAAGTGCATATGGGCTGTATTGCATGAAGTGGTCAGGAAGGAAAGGAAATTGTTTCTGATACTGTACCTGACAAACCGTAGTATTCTTAAACTATTTGCCTTCAACTTTAAATCTTCAACTACCCCTTGCCACCCTTCAGCCTAATAATAGCTTTTTAAACTTTTAAGAACAGCTTAAGAACTCTTAAGAAGAGCTTCTTAACCTCCTCCTAAATTAGCTAAGTGTTCCTCTTTTGATCCATTCTGCCGTGACTTCAGACAGTCTATTTAAAGCCAAGGAGATTAAATCAGTAAGAACAGAATGGTAGATAAGATTTCAAATGTCTACACTTCAAATGTCAAACACTAAACATCTACTGCACAAAAACATTGCTTAGATGTAAGATAGAAACATGATACACAATGAAGTTAAACAGCATTAACATTATTTGGTTCATGATTTTTCCCTAAAAAGTAGCAAAAAGATACACAGCCTTCTCAGCAAAGTTAATATAATTATTTTTTATATATATGTGTATATATATTAGTTGATAAGTATATCACTGAGTAGGGCAAATTTGCCATAGCTTTCTTGACCCATCCCATTCAAGGGTTAACTGAGACAGTCCTGAGGAAAGAGTCTGCACTCTTTCACCTTAAATAAGAGATTAAGAATTTCAAATGAACCTGTTGATATGACAATAGAAACCTCCATCACTTCTTGGATGGCCTCCAGCAACATGATACAGGGACACAGGCTTCTAACAGCTGGGAAACACCAGCAGATGATAAATTCTGTAATGCATGTCCACAGCAAAACAAGCTCAGTAGTATACTCAACCTGTCCTCCACTTTCTAAACTGGCTCTAAATAAGATCCATATCATATCCAAAGGTTTGTCCCTTATCTTCAGACTACTTCTTGGTGTGGGTCCATAATGGCAGGAACGCTGGTCGGAACAGCAGATGCAATTGTCATCTCTGCTGCTCTGACGCAGTGCCAGTTCAGCTTCTACTAAACAATGAAAAATTGGCTGAGGCAGGTCCAAGGGAACAAATGCCATTAGCACTACAAACTGCACCATGTTATTCCAGGTTTATGTTTCTTATGTATCACAGATATATGTAACAATATGGATATTCATTAGACAGATACTGATCCACTGACCCCAGTCCAAGTCAGAAACAAATTATCATCTTGAAACTTCAAAGTTAACCGCACAAGGTTGCTCTGGATGAAGGGCATAAGAAGAAATACAGCAGAGGTGTGTTCCTATACCTGAGGATGCTGTGATAAGACCACTGCCTTTAAGACAAAAGAATCTGCACAGAACAAAATGTCCCCCAAAAACTACATGCAATTCTGTTCTGTTAATGGCTCTTACACATGGTTTTCAACTGTCTTTGTCTCTTAGTAGGCTTATCCAGGATACTAAAAACTGTGTAAGTATTAAAAATGTAGTTTGAATTAAGAACATATTTACTAGATAATAAATAACATGATTTGTACAATAACTATTTTAGTACAATAAGAGCTTTCAGGTGGTAGCAGTGAGATTGAGTTTGGGTCCATGCCACCTTTTAGTCACTTTACATAATGATGAATGCAGCCTATTTGTTATACAGTAAATATACTATAATCTATAATCACTATAATCAGCCTAATATACATTTTGGAGCACAGCTAAACAAAGAACTTCAGAGAGGCTAGTAGCCTTATATTGTAGAAGCCTGTATTTTAAACACTCAGCCCAAGATGCTTATGTACTACAGGCTGAACAGCAGACAAAAAAAGGTATATAATCACACACTCTTGTAATGTACGAATGTCATAATATACTGAAAACATTTCATAAACTGTGTTATAGAATTGGGAGGTACAAAGCATATCCAGAAAGATAAACTTCCTGTGAGTAGAGTCAGATTTACCTTAAGCCTCTTGAAATAAAAGGAATATTGAAGAAAACAGAAAGAGTGTGAGTGAGCAAGAAAATTTAACAATCTTCCATCCTCCTCTTAAGCACTTAGTGAAAGCTATTATTTATTTGACTGGTTATTAACTATGGTATTGCTGCTGCCAAAGAGACAGAAGCTTCCTCCCCACACATAATTTAACCAATGAAACATGGGAAAGAATGCGTGAAAGGTACAATTTCATACAAAAAACCCTGAAATGCAGAACCCCAGATACTAGACTAGTCAAGTATGGCTTTTAAACTGAAGACCATCAAAAATATTTCATATATAAAATAAGGGTTTTAAGCACCAAAGTAACTAGTGGTTCCTGACATTATGCAGGTTAGTTTGTTAGCTGACAGCCAGAAAAATCAAATGCAAGAAAGTGAACAATGTTCAAAAGGATTCCTCAGCAAAGATAAGATACTGTGTTTTATGTTTTCAACCTTTACATATTTGGTATATTTCTAGATTACATAAATAATAACCCATACTCTACCATTCTGTCTATAAATACATTGCATGAATTCAGATAAATGTTTTATATTGTTCCCTCCCTCACTTATACCTTTAAAAATGTGCAGCTATGATTTATGCTTTTGAGGATGGCATAATAGAATTTGACATTTTCCAGCTGAGGTGTGGCCTAGTTCCAGCTCCATGCTTCATTACATTGTACTCCCTTTGAGAGGATGAGAAGAGTAAAAATAGCCAGGTTGTTAAAAATGTAAAAAGGCATAAATGAATTCTCACCAGATGTCCTCTTCAATTGCCATTTCCATAAAATTATGGTTGTTAAACTTTTGTTTACCATAAACCACTAGAAATCAATATATGCTATGATCCATGTATCTGGAGGGATTGTTCCCACCTCACTAGCATCTCCTCTTCTTTGGATTCTTCCATAATTTAAATGAGAGGACTGTTCTTACTTAAAATGGTACCAAAACTGGGTATTAATGTGAAGAAAACAAGCAAACAGATGCTGGGTAGTAGAAGTCTGAACACCAATGCATGTACCCATTTAAAGGCATCAAGAAAAAGAGTATTTGAACCACAGGTTATTTTCTTCCTTCTTCAAAACAGATTGCACTTGGAAAAACGCAGGTACAAACATGAAAAATGGCCCAACTACCACATTCCACTCATTTTGATAACCCACATTTCAGGCACTAGAAGCTTTCATTACCCTTCTTTATTAGGACAAGCTACAGTGCATTCCTGAGCAGCTACTCCCACCTATGTGTAATGCAGAAGCCAGTGAGTGAGAGCAGCATATTGCAACCATCAGAGTGAGAGCCAAGTGAAAGAGCCCTGGCAGTGGGCCTGGGCCATGCCTACATGCCTGCCTCCTGGATGTATATCCCTTTCCCTGCCCAGGGCTCTCTCTACAGGCAGATGTAGAAGCCAGTGGCACCCTAACCCATTGGGTACTTGCACAGCCACAAACCTGCCCCACTCCACACTTCCTCACAGCACTGCCCAGCCCCTGCCCACAGACTTCACGGACGAGGCACTACGCACTATAGAGAAAGCCAGGTACAATCATCGCATGCCTTTATACACAGAAACAGGTTAAAGGGGTTATAGACATCAAATGTATGTTAAAAAAATAAATATTTTAATAACTTTAAACATACTATCTTTTTGGCAAGGAGCAAATGAGAGCGTAAGCATCACATAAAATATGTCTTCCTTATCCTGCTGGGCAGATTCAGCATGTTTTTATCTTAACATCAAAGCAGCTAGGTTTAGCACTTTCTCTACTTTTCGACCGTACTGATGTGTAACAAAGGTAATAAATGCCTCACAATTCATTCAAATCTGTTTTGCTGAATGCTGTACCAAATTATAATGTTCAAGTCTCAAACCTATTTTATGCCTGTTCTTTCACTGCAGGATGAATGCAAAATCATTGTTTAAAAAGAAAAATGGGAATTATGCTACTTGCAACTGTAAGGGCTCCTGCATGTGGGTTGACTTGCTTGCTGAATGTCATAGGAAGTTTGGGATGAAGATTTCTGCTGTCTAAAGAAAAAGTGCTGTTCTTTGGTCACAAAAGTTGTTACAAACAAGATAGCCGAGAAGAGAGATTTGTCAGCTTCCCTCTGAATGGCAAAAGGTTGAGTAGATTACTCAATATTTGTCAGACTTGAGGTGATTGCCTGTCACTACACAAGGAAGTAAATAGTATTGACAGCTTTATAAGATCAAAATTCAAAGCCTGCAAGGATATGTATCTGCATTGCACAGTACATTGCAAAGACCTTCTGTTTTAGGAACCTGTCGGGCTCAGTTGTGAAGAGTAGAAAGAGTGGCAAAAACAGCACATCAGCCCCAGAGGATGATCCCTGCTATTTTAGTTATGTCCCTGCTCTCCAACCACATTACCTAGCCCTGCCAGAACACCTTAGTGGTTGGCTCAACAGCTACTGGTAATACCCTAACTTATTCTCTGTTATGTTATACTGACATATCAGCTTGTTCTGAGGCAGTTTGGACATCTACCATTAAGCTGTAAACTATGTAGATGTGACCTAAAAATTAAAAACAACAACAACAACAAAACAACAAACAAACAAACAAAAAACCCCACAACATTAAAAAAGAATTCCTTCCCCCTGAACATCCTTATTCATCCTCAGCAAAACTGCAGAGAAGCTGACATTCATGAATAATCCCTTGTGTAATACCACTCTTAGCTTCTCTGTGCTAGCCTGGAAACAGCTATAGGAGAAAATAACTGGGAACCTGAATCCCCTTTGTAATCAGTGACCCTGTTACTAATAGCCATACTTTCTGAATGGAGAGGGCATCTGATCTGCTACAAATGTAGAGGGGTGAAAAGCAGAATAATAGAAGGGTCAGAAAACACTTGATTAAGTAATCTGGTAAATCTGGGCCTGAATGAGAAGAGAAGCAGGACTATATACAGAAAGAAAATCAGCATGTGAATGGGAAGGGGAAGCAGAAATAGAAGGGGTAAAGTGAGCTCCAATTAGAGAAGGAAGAGAGGGTGGAGCTTGTTTGGTTAAAATAGAAGAGGACTGGTATCAGGTGAGGGCTAGGAGTTGTTTGGCTGAAAGGAAACTAGATCTGGTAAGTGGATTTGTGAGAGAGCAGCTTATAGCCTTGCACAAGAGGCAACACAGGAGGGCTTGTAAACAAAGCTGGGATTGAAATGTGTTGTAGATGAGGTAACTCAGACTGGTGCAAGAAGTGAAAAAAAGAGATGGCAAAGGTCAGGGAGAAGACTAAGACTCCCAAACCAGAGGAATAAATACCAGCTAGGCAGGGTTCCTTCGTCTGCAGTGTTGGTTTCATTTCAATCTAGAATAGGAAAGCACACTTCTAGTGCTGGTTATTCCAGTAGCTCTTCAAAAAGGGTCTGTAATGGAGTTAAGCATCTAAGCATGTTGGAGAAGCATATGGTGATGATGTATAATACAAGATATTCTAGATTTGTACAGAAGGAGTATCATACATACACATGCATGTACAGATGTAGGCCTACAGAGGAAAAGAAAACAAAAACACTTCATAAAGTAGAGAAGTTGTTATTACCATCTTGGTCAGTTTTGGAACCTGGATATGTCATTGTAGATTGTTTCTTCCTAAAATAAATTAAGTTTGTTTAGACAATTAGCAGGCACAAACACTGCAGCAGGACAACTATTCACCAATATGTTATTGTCTGAGCTGGTTCAGCCTGAGCAATTCTGGTTTCATTTAAATAATTATGCGTTTGGCAACTGTGCTTTACTGTATCTGACAACTCAAGTACTTCCAACAATTCAGCGTTTATTTGTCAAATAGTATTTGCCTTGGTATTTTCTGAAAGCAATGGTATTGGCTATGAGATCCACTGACAACACTGAGAGGGGCATTACTTTTTTGTGTTTGGCTTTGCTTTTTTTTCTTTCTTAAATCCACTATGTATGTATAGCTATGCACATACATAATAGACAACATGCCATCATCTACTACAAACGTGGACAATCCAGTCTCTTGCATCAATAGACTGAAAAATACTAGCAGCTGAGAAACATCCAAGAAAGAGGTAACTTAATCACTGACCTCCATAGTGTTCATTATTAAATTATACAAGGCTGGGATAAGAAGTGAAGCATATTTAAGTTTACTCAGTAGAGGAATACAGCTAGGAGTCAAGTATTTGTCTTCATCCCCTGCTTTTTACCTAGAGACTTAGAAGTTTCAAAAATATGGATGCTTTTATTTCTCATTTAGTATATAGGCTTCCTCTAAGCATGGAAAAATTCAGATCTTTCTGCTAATGTCATGATCCTGGTAAAACTAATGATTGTAAACATTGGTAAGCAATTTGTCTCTTCAGGACAGAGTATCATTTCCAGGATAGGATCATTTGCTAGAATACTCAAAAATGGTGCAAAATAATTGCAGGGTCCAACTTTCAAAAAGCAAATACTAAAATATAAGAATATCCATATCTTGTCAGTCTCTGCACTGGCAGTGTGCAGCATTATTTTGCTTCTTTTAGAAAGACAGAGTACTTCTGTTACCTCATCACATTAGCAGGTCTTTTTAATTAAGACTATATCTATGTTTTCACCTAACCTTCATTTCAAATCATTGGAATGACTAAAATGACCTGTAAGATTTTAAATACAAAACATAAATGATGATTTCAGGGATGAAACATCTATGACTTTAGAATTGTTTATTAACTTAGAAGCAAAACATAATTAATTGTTTAGATCTGTCAAAACAAACTGTAATTCCCAGAAGGCTTCTCTCTCCCCTCTTGCCCCCCCCCCCCCCCAAAAAGGCAGATTCCACCTGCCTGCATTTAACTGATGAGAGCTTTGATTACAAAGAAAAATATAAATGCAAACCAAAATACATCCTACAAATCTTGCTTTGGAAGGTATTAGTGAAAAAAAAATCATACCCTTAAAAGGGAATTAAAGATTTCCTGGGAACGGCAGGGACCTCAGTAAAGATATTATAATGTGGCATTTGATGTTCTAGAGGGATTTCAACAAGTTTTGCATGGTCAAATTCCATTAATAAGTTGGCTTTCTTCCAAGGCTGTGTGTGTCCCTCTCATCTGCCACAGTGCCCTAACTGTACAGAAATCTCACCTCACCTGCTCAGTCACATCTTAGCAATTTTAATTGCTTTTCCTTGCCTGTTACAGTACTAAACAGGCTTAGAAGAATCCTAGTATCTTATAATGCAGATTATGTATGTTATGAGTAGAACAGTAACAATTTTGGTGGTGTAGTAAGAAGATAATAGAGCATACTGGTGGGGAAATGCCACGTGAATGGATATTAATGATGATGTGAGGGGGAATGAGAGAATCAGTGGACTGGCTTTTACAAGTAACTATTCAGGGAGAACCACTACTGCAAGTATTGTCATTACAGTGTTCTGTAATGGATGGGTTTTATTCTCAAGCTATGTTAACATTTGAATTATAAATATGTATTTACTGTTCCTCTTATTTTGCAAAGCTTGAGTATGTGCACACTTAGATCACAGCACATTCTGAGCAAGTCTGACTCACAGTTTTTAGCAGATGACCTTTAATTAGTGGGAAGATATTCTATCCATATCATATTCGTTCACTTGTCTTACTGGGCATTAGATGGCTGCTGTGAAGCATAAAGGATTTTTTTTTGTCCTAATCCCTGTGATGTGACATGATTAATGAGCTGAAATTCCCATTTGGAGTTTCCTACCAATCAATAGGCAGATGGGCAGTAGTGGATGTCGAACAACAAGACAGCAGGAGTTGCTTAAGCTCTTGCTACTTTCATAGAGAAAAAATACTTAGAGACGCCATTTAAAGGAACAGATAATATAAATTTTTCCCATTTTTTTCCTCCTTCAGTAATTGTTTCTTTGTTTCTAATGTACATAGAAAAGAAAAAAATGCTGCCTTATGTACCATATTAAGTTAAAGGTTTGAAAATTGCATGGATGTCACTTATACCAAATGGCTATACTGTGTTGGTATTGAAAAATCACTTGCAAAACAGTGAGTCTGAATTTTTTTTTTTCTCCATATCCATACAGATATAAACAAACAGATACATCCGAGAAGCCAAAAGAATTACAAAATATTAGAATTAAGCCAATGTGAATATAAAATTAAGCCAGTGATTCCTTAAAGAAATAAAAATCAAGAAACAAAACTCCAGGGAAAAAAAAATATATATATATTTTGCACACCCTACAAACTATACCGTTTTCCAGAAACTTTAACATCAAACTCCCTGGACCCCTACTGTTTGGTATCTTTAACTGACACATTAAATTAATGAAATAAAGGAATAACCTTCTCTAGGTTGTTCTCAGCTGCAAAAAAAAAAAAATCCATTTAAGATTATAAAATGAAAATGAATAATATGAAAAAACATTTTAAGATTTCAGGTCTTTACAGTTTGTCTTCTTTCTTGTTTAGCAGAATTAATTTATAAGGAAGGCTAACTTATTAAAACAAATTATATTGTACAATTTTACCCTGATATGTCCCAAGATTAAAAAAAAATAAAATAAAAATGAGCCAAATAACTCAAATGAAAAGATAAACCAAAAGGAAAAATATGGCAGACTGATGGATCTTTGCCAACCAGATTAAATCTGAGGAAATAATGTGGGTTTCCAAATAGTAGTAGCAGCAACAGGTTTCAGAAGATGTCTTTCACAGCCCTCATGTTGATGCTTATTTTCTTCTGGGCAATATTTTCCTGCTTCTTTTAAATAGGAGTATTGATATTTAGTTATTTTGTATGTGTAAATGATTTATCTTGTATTTCCTTCTCATTGCTTTGCTCTCCCTCCCATCTCTCGCAAAGATGCACACAGAGTAAAATTCATAACACAGTCTTCCTAATGCACAAACTCCCACTGAGCACCAAAGTGTTTAATGATGCTCAGCAGGCAGAGTTCGGCAGTTCCCCTATGTGAGCCAATACATAATCACACCACAAGTTAAAATAATATTTAGGTTGCCAAGAGAAACACTGGAAATGTAAGCCATGCTAGATTTAAATTTTCCAGACTTTAATTCTGTCCCTTTTTGTGTTCATCCAAAGTAACTGAGAGGGAAAAAAAAATTAATTACATTGTGTAAAGTATACATGATTATGAAATTAAAATGTCTTTGCAAGACAGCCAAAGTAAATTTAAGCAAACTGCTTTGGATCAGCTTTCAGTAGTTTACAATATACTGCTTCAAAACGCTTAATCTATGTACTACACACTACATATGTCTATCTCAGTAATGTCTATAGAGCAGATTCTACAATTAATGAGCTCTGTAGGTATAAACTCACCTTCAGTGAAATTTACAATTGTTAAAAAACCCACACCTTTTTGAAGTGGCCCTTTATTAGAGGGTTCTGAAATTAGAACTGGCAGTTAGAAAACTAGCAATCATGAGCCCTTTACAAGTGCTTTCTAGGACTACTATTCAAACATCTATTAATTTATCCATGGAAGAATAAAGCAAGCAGGCTCTTAGACCGCATGGTGATAGGCCACAGCTTGTTCCTATTTGCTGAGAAGTTATGAAGATTTAGATGACACAGGTGAGACACTGTAGATCCCCTTGTGTCTTCAGGCAACTGAGGTTCTCCCTGTTCTTCCCTGGCTGGGGGCAGCTGGTGAACAGGTAAATGCACACACTGTAATGGCTTTGTCTCGGATCAGGTGTGGTCTGAAATAAGCTGACTTTTTTTCCCCCTCTCTCTGGATTCTGGTGCAAGGGACTGTTGCAAATTTTTACACATTTCTATTCTCTAAATTCCTGACCATGTGTGAGCACGCAGCATGTTCTGTTGAGAAAGTTCACACCATGAATGTCTTACCACTTTCTCAGCATTAGTGATCTTTTTTTTTTTTTTCTGTCCTAAAAAATAAATCATTCAACTAAATGCTGCAAATTTTCTCCATTTCACATTGATTTAATTAAAACACTGCAAGAACCACACAGCTGAAGAGCTGGATACACTAGGCAAGAATGCTTTTTTTTTGTTTGTTTCCCCAAGGAATGACATACCCAATTATATACAGAGGGTCTGATTTCCTAAAAGGCTAAATTTAGGAAATACTGGGATTTCAGTTGTCTTTGTATTTGACCACAGTCTGAAATCAGATGGGTTCCCAGAGCCAAAAAATGCTTCTACTGCACTGACCACCCAACCGCCTAAAATGCTCCATTATAATCCAGCGCTTATTATTTATCCAGTGCTCATTGTTTGCGTAGCCTACAGCTTTTACTGTGGCAAAGAATACAAGCTTTATCACAAACAAATCTTTCATGTATTTTGTGGTTTGGTGTTTTTTTTTCCAATTTATTCATTGGTAGAACTAGGGTACAGTCATCCCTCCTCTGTTTCACGATCAATGCAATACTTCACATAATATAAGGCATAGCTTTGTCCCTACTTATTATGTAATAAGCAATGCTGATATAATTCTTATCATAATGTAATTAGTCAGTACTCGCATGTGACAACATCTTGCAAATACATTTGACAAGTTTTATAAGTTTATCTGTTACTATACAGATTATGTCACTTACGTGATGAGGAGGAAGAGCTTTAGGCATGTTCCAACACATTAGATTTTGAGCATAATGACTGACTAAAGAAAGGGTTTGGAAAGTGAAGCTCATGACTGTCCTATTGATAATTATACATATAAAAAACAAATTCGTGTAGTATGTGGACTTGTTGTGAATGAGAGTCCATTCTTACTTTAAAGAAATGCTCTAGAAGTACCTGAAGCTGAAAAGCGGAAGTTCGAATATTAACGAGAATGCTTTAGGTTAAGATGCATACTTATAGCAAACCTCTTTTGAGAAATGGGAACAGTCTAAGCCATGTCTCCTAGAATTTTTTTTCCCATCATAACTTAGCAGGAAAATACTAAATATTTTAAGGTATTTCAGAAGGTAATATGAGGGATTTTGCTATGTAAAAACAGTTGGAGAGATAAAGATTCATGTTTTCAAAAAGAAATGGAAGCTAGTTGCTTGAAATAAACTTGTTTTTATAAACCTACATTTCACTGTTATAAGGGAAAATGAAGGTAGTTGTAAGGGGGAAAATGAGCAATTGCTTTTAACTTCTGCAGCATTAACACTTGTGTTGTGTGGAAGAAAGAATAAATAAGATTTTTGTATTGAAGAAGCTACTTATGAGCTGGCAATTACAGCTACTGCCTCGGGCACCTAAAGAAAAAGCTTTCAAGTGCCAACTCAGCTGAGGTTATTGTATTAAATAGACGGTAAGTAGAAGGTATTTCACAGGCAGAAAAAGGCTTACTCTGCCCCTACTTAGCTAAAACCATCTGAACACTTGTAATACAACTGACTTAATACAGTCTTTCAAAAGCCAGGGTACATTAGCCTGGGCCCAGTGTTACCACTGTGGTTCAGCATGTACTCACCATGCTCATGTTGTTTTGTGTAGCCTGGAAAATGCAGAGCAAGGCTGCTTCTGCCAACAGACTCCTAGGCAGACATGCTGATAGCCCTGTGTGGTATGAACAGCTACTATGGTACTGCTTGCAGAGAGATGCAGGAAGCCTTTCTGCTCTGCAAAGGTCATGCTTACCCTGGTTCCTGTGATAGGTAAAATGTAAATACGCATGTTTTTCTCAGCTTTTTGTATTGTGGCTATCTTTATACCTCAGGAGTGTCAAGGAGCTTGTGGCACACGCAATACGTGCACAAAACCAAAAGTTCTTTCAGTAATAAATTCACCTTGTGAAGAAACAACAGCTTGTCTGTTCTCATGGACTAGCCAAGACCACTTGGTGGTTGCGAAGATAAAATGGAGCTTTCTGTTTTTCTCTACAGTGACTTTTTTAAGGAGGAATTATCATTACCTGACTTGTAAATCACAGGAATTCACTTCTGTTCTCTTACATGACTATATAAAGCTACAGATATTCCCCAACTGTAGTTTATTGTCCAATACTCCTTCTGTCAGATGGCTCTGATCCAAAGTCCATTGCTTTCACTGGCTTTAAGTCATACAATCTGAATGATGAGGAAAACTAAGGAAAATAGCTCACCTTCAACCACTCATCAGTGAGCAACAAAGAAAAATGAAAGTTCCCACTGCATTCTGGAAAGATATATATATAATCTGTTTGTTAAATACATATTACATTTGAGTAAGCTTGGATTTTGGTTTTATTTTATAAGCATATATGTTAATACATGTGTATCAGTTTTCACATGTCTTGCTTCCATACGGACACTGAAATAAAAGTTTGTGAAAAAATAGGTGCTTGAAGAGAGAGACCTACTGTATATTTAGTCATACAAATAGATATCCTGAGTTTCAAGTACATCCTTTGGCTCCCAATTTAAAAACCCCACAAAATAACAGTGATTAATGTTTTCAAAAATCAAATGGTCTTCAGGTATTGAACAGATCAGCAAAGCACTTGCTACAGAAATTGCTGTAAATTAAAAAAAAACCCACGTGTATCTGTTCTGCTAAAAAGAAAGACATTTAAGATTTGCTTGCATTACTCTTCTTACTCAAATATAGAACAGTCTACTTTAGATATCTAGTACTTCCCCTCCAAGTAGAGGCTTGACTGGAAACTGTAAAATACCCATCCCATTTGCTCTTTTTAATTTAGTCACCGGAGATCTGAAGAACCAGTAAGTCTCCCACCTAAAACCACCCTTCATACCTTTAAAATGCAAGTTAATACATCAGGCCTTATGTTCCTCAACAACATCCCCTCTCTCCTCCCCCCGTCCTTTGAAAAATTAGAAAAAACATAATTGCTCTATTTAAGCCTGTCCATGACTTGGGAACACGAAAATCTATAGCGTCTCAAAATGAGACAACTGCAAAAGTTGAAATTGTGCAAGTACAGCCAATTTCCCACCAGGCTTGCACATGCAGAGTTGCTAAAGTTCATTACAATGTAGCATAAACGGAGGTCTAATTAACAGAAGAAACTGATCCAAAAGAAAATCCCATCAACATACATGAAAACAAACCTGATGTGTTTGAAATTCAGCCAACTACAAATTAATTCAGCATAGATTACATATACAGGGAGAAAGAGACTCCAGCAGAGTAACTGGCATTGTATTGGTACATACGCCAGAAAGATTCCCTTCTACCCTGTATCCCCTCCCACTCACTACAATGAATTATATTTGTGTACCATATGTTCTAGCAAGAAATCAGGCAGTGGTCAACATCTTATTCTTGATCACTGTAATTTCTTCATAAATTAATTTGTATTATGTCGCTTTCCCCTTTCTAGGCTACTGATTCTAGGCCAAAGACAGCTATACTGTGGTCTTGTAAAAGGTGGAGGAATGTAATTACCAGACACCTGAACTGACATTTACAGTTGCTGATGGCCTTGATGCTGGCATCCAGGCTGGTGTCACAGGAGAGTATGTGGCACTATGGGGACAACAGTGTGACAGCAAGGAAGGATATAAAGACACCTGAACTGTGTCAAAAATAAGAATTACCTGAGAAAAGTGCTGTGCTGGTGGGGCTGTATTCTTCAATATCCAAACTAGCTTTACTGTGAGCACTGCTCTGTGCTGTGGAGCTATACAGCAGAGGTAAGAGCAGACAGAAGACCTGACTATGGGAATGTCTACAAACTCCTCTCAGGTATGTGATAGCTAACAGTGTGACAATGTTCTGACATAATCCTGACGAAAGAGATTTTGTCTGCTGCTCCAAACTCATAATGCTATGTTAATTCTTAGGGTTTTTTTCTATGAAGTTGACATGAAATACAGGGATGAATTCACAGATCAATAGTTACCCTATTGAATTAATACTCAGGACTACCTCGACATAACCTCCTACTACATCATAAGCACTCATATGAAGAATTGGTGTAGAAAATTCACTGTAGCCACTAACAGATTTGTTATGCAAAAAGGCTTTCAGAAACATCATTTTATCTGCCAAATAGAAGCAGGTGCAGAGTACTCAATCACAACAGAATAGTGCAAGTACCTGAGCTGTATCATTTGAACAAAGTAACTTTGGAAATCCTTTTCCCACCCAGCCTGCTGCTATGTGACTAAGCAGTGGGTATTTGTGTCTTCATGTGAAGGAAGAAGCATTTTTCTTCTTTTTATTGCTACGGTCTCTAGATCTCAAATTATCTGAAATACTATCTTAGATAAGTTCATATTGCTCTGCCCTTCAGGTCATAGCAGATGCTGGGGCCAGAATATCCTCTAAAACACTGGCAGATGTTTGTTTGAGTGGACTTTTATAGGTCTGAAGCCTCATTAGTTGTTTTCATGACCTGAATACTAATTTAGCAGTGTGATTCTTAGGCTCTGGATCCAAATGCTCAAGAAATTATGATGAATTCCAATCTATGGGTACTAGTTATTATTTACAATAACATGGACTAATACATACCTTTTATGCCAATAAATATTCTGCTTATGTATAGCATATGATTAACAAAATCCCTATAATAAAGCTAAGTATTTTAAGTCAAGATGTCCCAGTAAAAAATAAATTGTTGGGTCAAGTGGCAAATGAAAGTTATTCAGGATTGGTAACACCTCATTAAAAACCATTTCAACTGCCCTGAGGCAAGATGTTAATACACAGTAATTGTCTACCCAGAGTGAATCTTTTTCCAGTTACATGAATAATGCAAAGTAACTATTTAAATATGCTTATTTATATCTTTAGCAGATCAACTATAGCTTCAAAATTAAAGACTAATTTTTTGCTGTTTTATGCTACTATCACAAGTTCACAAATAAGAGAAAGAAGGATAAAAACACTCTTCCTCAACTGCAAACTTCACTTGCAGAAAGCAGAGTCTGAAAATAATTTAATTAGGATATCTGTGAATCCCAAGGAATTAGTACTGCTGCTACATCTGCATTCATCGTGTTGCTCCAATAAAACTGTAAACAAATAATAGGACATCAGTAATAGTAATTTAAACAGTGTGAGTGATGTCTATCGCTGTACCACAGAAAATTACAAAATGTTTTCCAATTGCCTATGTAAAGTTTTGTGTGTGTTCAGCATTCTAACAAAGAATATTAGTATGTAGTGGAACAAAAGCAGTTTTTAACGTAGGTTAGCTCAAATTCTGATAAATCTCAACTACCCTCACAATCAGAAGACAATCTTTATCTTCAATCTGCCTTTGGAAATGAAGTCATGCAGCATTATCTTAACAATAAATAAATGATGATAATGCTTTCATTGTTCTGCTACTTAGTGCATTCTGTCTTCTATTAAATGTCAGCCCTACAAGTGTTCTGCACTGTAGTGTGCTGACCCTAATCCCAGGGAGCGAAAAAGCTCTAGAGGCTGAACCTTAAGGTTCCTGAAGGCACTAATACAAGTGTGAAAAAAGATGCTGGATTCCTTTGGGAAAAAACAAACCAACCAACCAAAAGAAATCAGCTTCCCAAGGTGGGTTTGTCTTGGTTGCACCCAGAACACTGACAGAAGGAGTAGGAAGAAAAAACAACCAATTTCTGTACTGGAGTGAGAAAACTTCAGTAAGAATCTTACTGAATGCTAAGTAAGGTTCCTAACCATGTCAACATACATATGCTCAGGAAGCGTGCAGAATTTTCCAAGTTGGAGATAATATGAGAAACTTGGGATATCTACAACACATTGTGGCATGTGGTAATGCTTTATACACAGGACACTAGGCTACTTGTAATATCAAAGAAAACTATTATTTTCATCAGTGTTTTTGTTTAGATTCACGTAAGTGTATCTACTCTGATGTATTGTTTTAATTTTATTGTGATCCTCGGCCTTTCATGTTTTAAAAATTAGTAATGGAGTTATGCTGACATCTACAAAAAATGTAGCAGCCATGCAGACAAAAACCATACAAGACAAAAGCACCAAAATACAATCTCAGAGGTGCAATGGGATTCAAATTTGCAAACAGAGTAGAACAGTTAAAACAAGCTAAACTAGGCCAGACAAGGCTTAAATGTTTCATCAGAAAGAGATATTGTGTAGGAGCAGATCTTGTGACAGATTTATCCATCTCAAAATAATATTTTGATCATATGTTTCAGACTTTGAATGGCTGAGAAAAGGAAGTTTGTATTTCTGCTTGGATTACTATTTTATGAACTACTACCCAAATTCTTGGAAAAGTTGAGTTCTTGACACTATTTCCTAAAACTTGATACCTCACAAGTCTTAACATGCACTTAATGTTGAAATAAGTAGTTTACAAGCTTAGGCCAAAAAAATTTGTATCTCTGTTATCTAATATAATTTTTACAAAAAATATTTTTTACTGCAACCACTTGACCAATGAACTACAATTTGCGTATTCTAATGCCGACTGTAAGCCGAAAACAAGACAAGACTCAATAAATATATGAAGATTTTGTTATTTATGCCTAATAGTCAACATTACTATGTTGACTAACTTTCTTATGTGTCCAATCTACTGTAAATAGCTCAAAGACATGACCTCTGTTTTGCAACTTAGAATAAATATTCTGTTTCAGTTGAACAAGGACATTGTACCAGTGGATTGAGTCTTTCCATCAGCAAGAGATGTAGCGGGTGACAAACGCTACCTCAAAGGCTTGTCATTCCCCAAAGCAGCCCACTCATCAGAATTAAGTAAAATCTCCTGCTAATTTCTGGAATTCTCTGATGAAAGGTTTGTATTAATTAGCATACAAATATAATTTAAGTAACTGTAAATTGTCTTGGTAAAGAACCTTTTATGCTCAGGAAAGACAATTTCCTCCAGTAACTACATAATACTATTGACTTGTAAGTATCCATCCATGTGGAATCAACCCACACAGGGCATGAATCCATAGTGTGTTATGTGGGGAATTTAAATCTCTGTTGTGTTAACAAACAAGCTGCTCTTTTAATTAGACATCTCAGGCTATATATTTCGCTCTCTATATTCTGAACTTGTGATTCTAATCAAATCAGGATAAGAAAAATAATAGGAGAAGAAACCATTAAGTTAGAGTAACAAGACTGATCAGAATTCACAAAAATGACAGATTAAGGACATAACCATGGCAGAGAGTGAGGGAGAAATATGCAGCCCAAGAGGACACTTGCATCTTCTCTAATGTGTTGACCTTCCACTTTTTAATTTAAGTTAGATGTGTCAGGATGCTGCTTTACAGAAGTGAAGTTTTTGACCTGTACTCCAGTAAAACTACAAGGGACAACAAGCTCAACTAGTAGATCAGGTGTCATGAATCATAGTATCTGCTCCTGAAATTACTGCTTCCAAAACAGACAAACAATTAAACACAATTAGATTTTTATTGGACAAAGGTCCTCCCTACCATTTATTTCCAGGGTCTTACTGGACAGCCACTTGTAACTGAAGGTTCCCAAGCAGAAATTGAAAGGAATAGCAACTTGCTACTGTTTCATTTCTACCTGAGTGGCATTTGTATGTCTCAGTCACCAATAATACTTTCAGTCTTGAAAGCTTCACCAAACTACTGTTTCTAATATGTTTACATTAAACTATTCAAGTTAGTTGAAGAATTTATCTTAAAAAAAATAAATCCCTAAACCATCAGAACAAATCAATGGTTAGTAAAAGCACTTTCTTGGCAATTATTGACTTTGTTTATTACATTTTGCAGAAAGTCAAATCAAGGTAATTTGCAGGCTCTGAGCAAAAGTGATTTTTTTTTTTTTTCCCCAAAACATTACAACATTTAGTTGTCATATTACTGTCATTTTTATGACAAGTAATAGTGATGTAAACACGACTAAAGCTGTAATCTGGAATTCCCCCGATTGTCCAAACAGGCAGTGCATGCCATAGCAATAGAAGACCATCTGGGTTTGCATAGATATTTCAAAATGTAGATATCAATGCTAGAAATAGATATCAGGTAAGTATCATGCAGTCCAAAGCCGCCTGAAGAAATGAGGAGCGATTGTCCTCTCTCTCCAATTGATGTGTTTCAGCCTTGATGTGAACGGTCTTTTTTTCAGACAGGCAAAGATAGTTCATGCCTACTATACCCTTGACCTTCCCTGCTGAGAATACCAACAAGAACGCCTCATCTCCATGTGATATTTAATCTAGACTGTAACCCCCTCAGGGGCAGAGATCACATCTACTTGTCTGTAAAACCTAATGTGCACATATGGCAAAGAACAAATAGTAAAAAGGATCACAGGCAATATGTGATCCTAAGTTCTGTTTACCTTTCCAACATGAGAATATATTTACGCCACAATTACTTTCCAGAATACTTAAGCCTGATAAAGCCTGTGCAGCTCTGGTTGAAATGCACACAAGGGTGATGTGACACCATTCAGTGTAGTAAACATGGGGTTTTATCATCAGTCTTTTTGAACCAAAAGTGTTCTGTTAATAGTGTTTGATATTTAAAGGCTAGTTAGAAAGAATGGATCTTTTATTTCATCCTAATGTATATCTGATGTGACAGCTGCTACCTGTTGTAAGGAGAACTGGAGAAACTCCAAAAATGTCAACAGAATTTAAAGGAAGGAATGACAGAAGTTTTCAGCTTTTCGTTTTTTTTTCATTCCCTATTTCTTTCCCCAGTCAGTAAGTAGCATATAGTAGCTGCACACTGTCAGCAATGCACTACTGAGACTTGTTAATCTGTGCATAGGGATCTGGGGAAAGAATGATGTTACTCAGCAGTGTGCTAATCACCTGACCACCACAGGTAAAAATGTCTTCAATGCAACAAAAAATTTCTTTGCTAGCAGGCAGTTAAAGGGTGGGCTTGACTATTCTGTTTCCAGCTGGAGGTTGTGCCAGAAAAACCTAGTGCTGTGTCTTAAAAGTAATTTAAACAAGCAGCCTGCTTTGGCCAACATGACAATAACCTGAAATAATGCAGGTGAAAAGCTAAAAATTGCCTTCCAAATGCAAACACTCTCTGTTGAAATCATAAAGTATGCCCATGATCAGTGGGTTAGAGCAGGGAGCCAGGTTTCTGCCAGTGCTGGCATAGTAATAGAACATTATTTGGATTCAAAATCTATGTTAGATAGGACAACAACATTGTCTTTATGACTCATTTTTGTCAGACTGGATTCAAAACTTATACCAACAAATTTGACATTTCATACTGCTCTGGAGAAAGCAAGTAAAATGAGTCCATGTTTTAAAACAGCAGGGAAGCTTCCAGTGCTACAATTAACTGGTAACATATGCCACTGCTGCCAAGAGGATTTTTAATCTCTTTAAACATTAATGTAGCATTTTTGCTTCTGTCGCAATAAGGCAGCCATCTGTGTTTGAACCTGCTGGGAAACTAGGGATATGTTTACAGAGGGAGAAATAGAGAGAGGCAGAGAGGGAGGTAGAAATCCATGTTTCTAGACCCAGCATCAAAAATAACAATTCAAACCTTTTAGATAGTATTATTAAGGTGTCATATAGCAGTAGGAAGATTGTTAAAATGCTCAGACTGCTCAATTCAAAACTGTACAAAAACCTAATCCCCAACCCAGCACTTATTCTCCTTATTTCATGTACTTGATTTTCTGCATAACTGTGAACAATAATAAAGGATTTCATTACAGACTTATTTCTAGGAAAATCCAAGTTCTATGACTTTGAAACAAACTTCTTACATAAAATTGAGTAACAGTAAAAATGGTAAGAGTTCCATAAATCCTGTCAGGATTAGCCTCCAGTACTGCATTTCTGTAAGCACTGTATTCTAACATCAAGACTTATTTGAATGGAGTACACTTTTAAATGGCAATTCAACTCTTACAAAATACAGGGCACTAAAAATTCCGTACCACAAATATGTCCTGTATTCACCTCTACAATCTGAGGCTATTCTGATAAAATATTACATCATCTGCCCAGCTTCTTCCTATCCAAGGCTCAGCTGACCTTCTTTCAAGTCCTTCTCATTCTACATCAGTACTAAACAGTGCCTTGCTCTGGGCCTTTGTCCAGTTTCACAAATGCCATGCAGTAATCATGTCTGTCTGCTCTTTCCGCACCTCCAGACCCTGGTAAGGTTGAAACCACTGGCCAATTTAAACTAAATATGAGCCACTTCAGAGATAATTATTACTCTAGAACTGTCATGAAACGGAGAGAGAGAATGCAAGCCAAATTTGCCACAGGAGGAAGGTCTTCAACCAGAAATAAATAACCAGGCAATCAAGACAAAGAAGAGCTCAGAAACAAGCATAGTCCCACCGAGTCCTCCTCTGCTGTTTAAAGAAAATGGGTGGGAGTAGGGATAGTCTGGACCAGGAAGGACTGAGGAAGAAGAGAAACTCAAGTGCTGGGGGGGGGGCTATAGTGAGGAAAACAGCACTGGGACAAAACCATAGGAACCAGGCACTTTTAGCCTTTGTTTTCTTATTATTTTTTTTAATTTAATTCTTTTTTAATTAGGATGTAATGGACTCTGAGAACCAGAAAAAAACTGCAAGCTCACAGCTCTAGTTTCTACAAATATATTTTCACCCATCTTGGAAAAATACCAGCCCTGCTTTTTGTCTAATTTTTGTCTACATTCCTTGGGCTAAGAGCTTCAAAATAATGAATGAGTCTCAGGAAAAGAAAAAGGGTGAGGGATTTGGCCTAAGCAGCATGCACTTCACTCGAAACTATGTTCTGAAAAACCATAACTCTTGGTCATTCTTGCTTTTGGGGAAGATCCCAAAGGAGTTCATAGCTCCTTACATGAAAGCTGCTGGCTCTAGAGTCCTTACATGAAAGCTGCTGGCTCTAGAGTCAGTGTGCCTTCAACTGCACAAGGCAGCTGGATCCTGCTGGGGCCAGCTACCCCACTGAGTAACACAAGGGACAAACACCCACAAGAATAACTACGTCCAATGGCATGAATAAACATCCCAAATAGAGGATGGATTCCTGGTAAAATGTCAGCTCTGACACAGATTACTGTAGTCTTTATGAACTCACATGGTTAGTAGTTTTAAACTGGGGGACTAAATTGTTAACTGCTGACATTCAACATCTTTTGATGGAGCTGCAGGTGCTTGGCAGCTTTAAAAATGTAGCCATACATATTTGGAGCCATTTGTTTTTCCTGGCTGCAGCAATTCAGGTGGGAGATTTTAAAGAACTTAAGCATGATTTTTGCTGCTGGATTACTGCTGGTTGCTGTGGATGTATTGACTAATGGATGGAAAGGGGATACAGAAGTGGTCTACTGTGTTATTAACAATTGTCAAACAGGAGATAAATCCCATTTTAAGTGGATATATGCATAGGTTAAAATACATCAGCATGGATATAGACACAACTGTGTAAACCCTGGAGTGGTATTTTTGGCTACAGCTCCTAATTTCATTTAAATGTAAAACAGCAATAAATAATCATTATTTCTCACACAGACAATTAAGTACCTAATATTTATAAAATACCATGTAACACACAGACCTCTACATTCTGGGAGAAATCTTACACTGACTTTTTTGTGATTTATTACATCCTATATATTTCCTAGTACATCCCGTATACTACCTAATGAAAGCAAACCTATATGAAAAGAATAAAGTCCTTTCTCATAATGTTTAACTTCTGTTTAAAACTAGCTTATGCTGAGCCCCATTTTAGACCTTCTGAACTTGGAACTGCCATGTACTAGCTTGTATCTTTATTATCTGTTGAACTCAACCATTAAAAGGTAAATGTAATGCTATGAAAACTAGTTCACCTGCCAACAGCTAAGTCTGACTAAAACTGTGAGCTGCTTGATTTTGAATCACTGAATATGAACTTAAGTACTTAAGAGTTCCCTACATTTTTTACCATTATACTTAAAAAAAAAATTATCACAAACCAATTCTCTTAGAACAAATTAAGATAATCCTGGCATACAAAAATAACAGCAGCAAAACCACTGAAACTGAAGAGAGGGACAGCAAAATTTCTGGCACTGACAGTATTTTTGAGCCACCTGCACAGAAGCAGTGTAATTTGTCTGGATGACTCATCACTGTGCTTTTGAAATTATTTTATCTCTCTATTTATTCAATACTTGGAGTTCCAGCTAGATTTCAGATTTGAAATGACACAGTGTGATCGTCTTGGAGTTTGCTTTCTGCAACATATTTGAGATAAATAATTTTTGTCCTGAAGCAGAATTATGTTTTATTTCAGAACCTCTTGCAGAATTCTAACTTTCCACAATGTCTGTGTACAGAATTTTCCTGCATTATCCCTTAATGTCAAAGAAAAGATGACGATCCTGCTCATGCTTGTGCATATATTCATTCGCTAAAACCAAGAAGAGTTTAATTGAGCTATTCATATGCCCAAAGCTAAATATAAGTGTATATTTTCCCACACATAAACTGCAGGGTACTATATCAGTTGCCTAACTTACTTTTAAAGAAAAACCCCAACGAATGCTTTTAGTAGCTATTCAGTTTAATGGGAACCTAAGGGTGGTAGGTAATAGGGAAAGAAAATTAAAGGTTTGTGGTGGATTAATTAAAGACCAAAAAATTAACTTAGAAAAACATATTTATAATAAAAAGCCCAGCATGAATTCTGCTGATAAAATAGTTACTAAAACCTATTTATCTTCAACAGTGCTTAAGGAAATACCAATACTCACTCAACAGCAAAAAAAAACCCCACCAGAGTAATAATACTCTGTAATTAACGGAGTAAAGTCAACAGAGGCTGTTATTTTAGCACAGAAAGCAATCAGGTTGGTCAGGTATGATTTCCTCAACCCTTATTGATTTATCCCAGTACCTTTTACATCTTCTACCTGAAAACAATTTCCATGAAGACTTTTTTCATAGTCTCCAGGGCTCAGGTTAGGTTGTTCAGTCCTATAGCCTTCCACATCCTCCTTGCCTTCAAAAAGGATGTAGCAACCACACCTGTGAGTCTTACAGCCAGGTTCAAACATTAATATAATTTCTGATGGCAGGAAGAAAAGATCACTGCCAGGTGCCAATGAAGGTTGTCAAATATAAAGTAACACAATGGTTGGCAGTGTAGCAAACTTGGTTAGTCTTTTTTTTCTTTCTTTTTGATTTTTTCAGCCTTGACCAAACTGACCTCCCTTAGGTTGGGAACGTCAACAGAAATATTCAGTTAGCATGCCAGCTTTTTTAAAGAAATTAAAGCTTGAAAATTTGGACTCAATACTTTTCTATTAAGTTGCTGATCTTTTACAGAATAGGATATTACAGGTGTTCACAACTACCTTCCCTGAAAGCCAATCTCAGTTACATGGTTTTATCTCAACTAAATCAGATTTCATAATTTGTCAAATTGAGCGAGTCAATTTTCACTAGTCCACTTTATCAATTCTTAAATACCTCTGGATATCTCAGTTTACCAAATACACCAGCTTTCTCCTTATTTCCTAGAAGGATATCGAAGAATATGTTTATTGCTGCATGTGTTTTCCTGTTTCAGTTCTACTTTTGCCTTGTCCCAGTCAACATTTATGCTTCCTGGATACAAATCAAGACAGTTCAAACAGCCTAGCCAGTTTTTACTGTAATAGTAAATCAGAAACAGAATCAAGATTTTCAAAGACAATTACCTATGGACTTAAGCACCTCTGATTAATTTTCTTTAAAAGTTTAATACCACTTAGTGAACTAAACCACTACACACAATTCTCACTTTGGATGGAATAAGGCTCACTTCTTTATTCAAATAAGCTTCCACATTCAAACAGAAAAAGATGATTTAGAAGGAACGCAATGTTTAATGGGTATACATATTGTTAAACACAATCACAAGTATAACTAACTGTGAATACAGTAAGATGATTCAAGATACTGTTTCTGTCCATTTTTATGCTAGAACTCTACCAGACATGAATACAAGACAAAACTTGCATTCTGTCAAAACTATTCTGCTTATTCTACTACTGGAAGTCTAACCTGTGGCACTACAGCTCTCAGACGTATTCATTGTCTTTCTATTAGAACTCTCATATCTTTGAATGTCTTTTTGTTATTTAGATTTTTTTGTTTTGTTCCTTCCCCCCCAATGTTTTAATGTTTCAGCTATATTGCTTTCCTAAAGCTCGTATTGTTGGCTCAAATATGAATTACATGTAAGGACCAAATTCAAAGTCCATTTCTTCTGTTGTCAATTCTCTACTATTGTTAGAGCTTTCCTTACACACAAATCAAACTGATTTTTCCTCTCTCTATGGATCAATTTCCTACCACAATAAAAATCAATTCGCAGTCACTTTGTCCTCCACAGTCAAAGTCAATTCCCCTCACGCTGACATACGTATTCAAATATCCCCCTCTGTAACTCAACACCACTTACTGCATCCACCATCACCACCAATTCAACCCACAATCAAGTCTTTATGAATTGATTTGGTTAACCCACAGTCAAACAAAATTAATCCCCACTCATACTTGCTGGATCAATTTCCTTATCCCAGCTTAAACGTGTTTCCCCTCACTGACCATCCTGTTCCTCCCCTGACCATACACAAATTAGTTTCTACCCCAACTTGTGTCCTTCAGAAGCTCTGGTCTCCTACTAGCATGTTCCTTTTGAGTTCTTATTCCAGCTTTCGCCTTTCTTATTCTTCATTCCCAACTGGTAGAAGTCCCAGAATACATATTCCATTCTCCTCGTCCTTTACTTTGCACCTCTGCCTGGGGTCTCCTACATGATACTCCTTCCTAATTCAGTACTCCCTAATTTTCATACATCTGTTCTTCACCCCTTGTTGAAATTCCACTAGTCCTTTTCCTTGAAGCATCTAGTCTTCCCACAGTGGAGATCTCACCATGTTGACATCAGTAAGTGGCTGAAGCCCGGACTGATGGCTACTAAGGCATTAGGAGCCTCTCCTTGGCATGTAGGAAGAAAAACAACCCATCCTTCTTAAATTATGTCAGCAACAAATCCTAATAGCACTATCATGCCTACACATGAGACAGTCCAGCTCTGACAGATGGAGCAAGAGTAGCTACATTTCACTTCTTCAGGACCTGCAGAAGGTCTACTGTGTGTGACAACTTGGGAATATTTCAGTTTTAGAAGACCCCTGAATATTCCTCAAAAACCCTTAAACATCTTTTAATTTCCTGTTGGAACATGATAGGACCTGGTAGGCTTAGGAAGAAAATTTTCAAAATTGCATATTACTCCTCTATAAAATAGTCTCATTGAGTGTCCCAGAGTTTGAAAAGAACCTCATTATAAGAAGCATTTTTATTTTTTCTCAACATACGTTTAGCACAATACCATTTCACTTTACTCTGTTTCTGCTATAAAGAAGAAAATATAGAACTGTGTTCACAGTGTTATCTTTTTAGTACCAATTACAAGTACATTGGCATGTAATTCCAAAACTTCAGTGGTGACAGAATAAAATGAAAAAGGATGCATCATGGAGTTATAGTCACATGGAGTTTGAAGCCTATTCACGTACAGAAAAGAATTTCATTTAGAACTGCAGGCTGTTCTTAATATCTGGCATATTTTCCTTTAAAACAAGCAAACAAACAAACAAAACCACACACACAAAAAACCCCACCACCTACCCAAAACTAAAAAAAAAAAACAAAAACAAAAACAAAACAACCAAGAAACTGGTCCACTAAGTTTAGCTAAATAGAATTTGAAATATTTCTTTGGATCAAGGAATTAATTTGACATGTACTTTTTATTTTATTTTATTTTACTCAAGGTGCTAGTACTCCCTTACACAGTGATCTTTTGAGATTTCAATGCACAGTTCTTGGAAACACATCCCAGTTAGTGTAAATTGTCACAAGTCCATTAACTATCTTCTCCGAACATCTCAGACCCAATCCTTACCTCTAACAAATATTAGTAGGAGGACTTTTTAAGAAATGTTTTACAGATGGACTCTGAAGAAAACCCACCCACTCATCATATGTTCCTCATGGTGTTTTGATACCTTTTTGTGGATTTTTTTCCCAGTCTCTTCTGATTATGTTTTGTAGCTCAAGAACAAGGAAAAATGAAAACATAAGCAAATATTTGAAATAATATCCAACCAGAGTTTCACTGTCATCCAGCTTGTGAGTACAACTTCACCTGGAGTTAGACATATATGACAGAAAAGTGCATGCAGGAAACAAATGAGATCAATAGTCAAGTTTTGATGTAAAAATATTAGATATCTTATCCAAAATATCTAAAATATGGTATATGGCCTGAACTTTATTTCAATGCATAAAACCAGAAGACCTGCAACTGCAGTGGCTGGACTGTGTAATGCAATGAGCTTCAAAGTCTTTTGACAAACGTAGAATGATACTGATCACAGAATTGTATCTCAGTCAATTCCACAATACCAGTCTATCTGATACATAACTTCATGAGACTTTGCCCTTTCTAGCAAAACAGATAAAGGGCTTTCATGTATGCCTCCCACCCCCAACCAAAATTCACATTATTTACTTCAGGAGAAAATAACTTTATTTGTTCATGGCTATTTTTAGCTATTGCCTCTACAAGCATTTAAAATTTGTGATAATATCTATGTGTTCTGTTTGCAATTAAACTCAGGACAAAAAAAGGGAAAAGCTTTCAAAAATTGTTTTTAAGTGCAAACAACAAAACAAAACAGTTATTTTGTTGGCATGGAGCAAGTCATGGCTGACTGCTTTCCTGGAAACCTAGTGTATGAGGGTTCCAGCTCCATCCTCTTTATAAATGTATTAGTACCTATTGTTTAAGCACCAGGTGCACATGTTTGTCTACAAATTATTTTCCTTCTGAAGGCCAAAGAACAAAAGCCAAAAACCCCTAAATTGGAAAATAACCTCATCCAAGCTCATATACAGGAAATCCAACACTTTCAGCTGTATCATTCCAAAAACCATGAAGACAATGCAACTGAAATGCTCTATGTGCATCACAGAAAGGAAAAGGACAATATTTATTCAAGAAAACTCATACAGTCCCTGGGGTATTAGGGGAAGAAGTGTTCTTTCTCTTTACAGCAAGTCAGCATGAGTCTTATGAGCCACACTGCCAAAAATTGCACACAGAAGTACAGGGCTCTTATTTCTGACAGCAGGCTCACTCGGGAAAACTCCTGAGAAGCTTAGCGTGACCCTGCAGCTGCTGGCACTGAGACATTCTCATTGCATTGAGAGGCCTCAGAGAACTGATGTAACCCCAACATATTCTCAGCCACTTTCATTTATATAATAACCAGTGGAAACGTATCTCCTGCCTTGCACTGCAACTTCCAAATATGTTACTTCTTTGAGATACATCTGGTAGCCTTTTTCTTCTCCAGTACCAAGTCTTATGTTGTTTTTTATTTCAATATCAGTTTGATCTCATTATTTATCAATAAGATGCAAATCTGAAGTTCATTTTACCCCTCATTTTATTATAAGTCTTGCTGTACAGTCAGAATGTTAAAATTCCTACGTTAAATGACCGAAAGCATGCTCAAAATGTTAAGTTACATGATGCTTTGGTTTTGCCATTTTCTTTTTCCCTCTCTAAAGACTTGGTTGAGAGACTGCACAGCTGAAGTGTTGTACCCATGTAAAAAAGGAGAAGATTCGTAAGAAGAAATAGAACCATGGAACAGTACTAAAAAAAGTGAAAATACTTTATATTTCATAGGAGTTTTTACACTTATCTCACTCCTGCAATTCAGATTAATTAAATCCTTGCAATATCCTGTGATCACACTGCAATGGCAAACAACAGATACCAGGATCTGAAGCCATTTTGGAAAATATCACACCGAAAATCTACTGCAGATATTCCTACCCCAAGTGTTTAATGTCAGAAGCTATAAAGAAGTCCACTCAGGCATTGCCAGTTTTATGCAAATCTGTTTTTCCAATTTTGAATTAATTTAAGGAGCATAGAATATTCAGATAGACTTTTGACAATTTACATAGAGTCAACTAAGAGTAGAAATTAATCCTCTTACACTGTGATAGTGCAACCAGCAGCATCTCTGCCATTAAGGAACAGATATTAGGACATAACTAATTATTTCAATTTAAGCTTTATATTTAGAGATCTTCAAAGATCTGACACTGTTACTCCTCCAACAAAAAGCTATGAAGAGACAGAAGGTGACTTTTGGAAAGGGAGGGACATGACAGATCAGAACAGTGTCAAATCTACTCAACAAAATGGCTCCTCCACTATTTAATTTAGACAAGCCATTTCAGTTTTACGTGAATTCAAAAGAATTCGCCACTTTCGCCTGTGATGCCTTTTTTTGCTTAAGATCTCATCGGTAACACCAGCAGCTTAGAACAGGACAGCAATGTGTTACAGTTGCCAGTACTGATTTACACAAACACAATTCAACAATTTGTAAGTTAAAAGCTTTTTAGAAACCCTCTTTCCTGCTGAGAAGCATAGGCATGGGTTTAGTATTCAGAGGTATAGGTACCTATAAAACTGTGCATTTGATTAGCTTTCACTGAAATGGGCTGGTTCAGCAATGACACAGTTTAGAAACAGACATCTAGAGAGTTATTAAAGTTTTAAGCCATATGGTCATCATTCACCTCTAACATAGTGACAGAAGGTAATAGGGTGCAATAAAGGGGGAAAGAGACTTTGGAGCAGGTGAACAAGTTTGCTGCTCAGAGGAAACACAAGAAGGAAGGAAGGGGAAAGCAGAGTGTCTGGAGAAGGACAAGAAGAGGCTTTAGAAATTGAACATTTTCACTTACTTTTTCACCCATCCAGGTTCAGCTTATCACCAGTTGCTCACCATACAGGGCCATGTCTCCTGCAAAGAGCTTCTAAGATCTTTCTCTTTCCATGATGAAGCTGTCTACAAGTCCCATTCCAGTCTTCACTAAGTAGTCCTAGGTAGATCTGTGGGTAAAATAGGTAGATGTTTACTCAGTGCATGCTTTGAACAACCTCTGTGTACAGGGATGAATGAGGCAGGTTAAGGAACACAGCAAGAAGGCCAGTGGTCGGGCAGTCTCTTTCTCTAGAGTTTCACCACTGGGTTTAAATGAGTCAGTGAATCTTAGCTGGCAATAACAAGTAATGTCCTCCTTCAGTTATATGTAGAACGGAAAATAACACTCAGAAATTATTATTGCCTTATTAAGTAAAATGATGTTGTAAAAAATGAATGTAGCAAAAGGAAGACCCCCAAAAAAGTCTCATACTTGGTTCTTTGGGTGGAGGAAACAGGGGAGCAACGGAACACTGCAAAGTCACCTGAATTTAAGCAGCAACGAGCTCTAAATGAAGCCAAAGCAATTAAGCATGTGTGAACTGCTGCTAGCAGGGAGGATCCAAATTACTCACCTGCACATTTGACTTTGCAAATTATGAAGGAATGTTGGGAAGGGAAATCACCAGTCTTGGGGGTAATGGGACCAGCTAAATATCTAGGAACTCAGGTGGGAGTGGAGCGGAGGGGAGACAGGAGTAGTTTTCTGCTTCTAGAGGGAGGTTGTCCCCTAAAAAAACAGCAGTAGAAGTAGCAGTAGGTGAAGAAAGAACGTGGGAAATAAGGGTCTGTCTGTGCCGGGCTGGTGGCTGCAGCCTGGCCCCTGCTGTTGGCAGAAAGCAATTGTGACGCAGAGAGAGACAGGACAGAAGAGCAATTCCTAATTCTCCTTCAGAGACCATTTCGGTTTAATTTAGGAATTAGCTTCTGTTACAGTCATCACTTCTATGACATAAAAATAAAGAAAACCAAAGAAAAGTACCTTTTACATTCTCACTGTATTTGTATTTCTTAACTACAATGTGGCTCAAATACCTAGATGCACTTCTGAAACAAATTTACTTTTTTTCCTACTTAAGGGCTGTAACTGGGCCAATATGTGTTATTTTCAACTGTTTTCAGTATTACATTTTCCTCTCTTAATATTTGTTTTCAGGTATTGTTGTTGGCTCAATTTTCCAGAGCTCAAAAGTGTGGAAATTTCATATTCCATTCAGCACTTTCTCATGAGATATGAAAAGAGTATTCATAGAAAGCAGTTGTATTTGGGTTTAACATTGTTAGCATTTCCTCTCATGAGGGATATTAAATAATTTCATGCACAACTGCTCAAAATATTTTTTAAACTTCTGTAAACATAAGATTGCCAAAATCTAACATATGTTATGTGGTATTTAATCCTCAAGAGGAACTGAAGGAACAAAACACTTCTGCTAAAGTAATTAATAAGCACCAATACAGATACCTAGAAGCTGTTCCATCAAAATGAATCATATCCTTTAGTAAGTCACACCCAATATTTAGCAGTCTAAAAAAGACAATTCAACAGACAAGAATGCCAGCTAAAACGAGTGCTGAAATCTTATGTATCGAGATCAAATCACCAAAGCTGTGCTACCTTCTGGTGCTCCTGAATTAGGGAAAATAGGGGAGGTTTTTTTGTAGAAAATTAATTTTGCCTATGAGAAATCTGTTTTGGCACAACATATGAATCCTGTAGGGACTGGCGATTAAGGTTAAAGTGTATGCTAATGAATTACTGAAACTAAATTAAAAAGCAGGAGAGTTCCCTAACTCCATTACATTCTTAAAGGTCTTTTTAGTTGCCACCTACAGAAGCGACAGATAAGTCTTACTTATGGTTTTACTGCAATTTACAGTATGCAAGATTCTCTATTAAAAGAAACACATTATACTACATTGTAAGTATTACAGTACCTCTCATATTTTGTCCTAATATTTATTAAGCAAAAATAGAAACATTTGCTAGTGAAGTCAGTGGATTAAGCTTAGGTCACGCGTGACTCTCTTTAACAGACACAGACTTCCTAAAGTGTAACAAAACATCAGAGCTCTTTCTATCGGTACAGTGGAAGAGCTCTTGCCTACAGTTACTGGGCAGTGCTGTTCAGTGAGGGCTTCAGGAAAATGCTTCTGGTTCAGGATCCACAGCCTTAAACCTTCTCCTCTCCCTTCTAGGTATCAAACAGGATTCACTCAATAAAAGCTTTATGAATATGCTGCTGGTGTTAGCAAGAACATCCTCTTGCACACTAGGCAGTCCACTTGTGAAAGGGACAAGATTCAGCTTGTGCGTTAAGGTTGAAAATGGCATCTGCTGAGCCTTGGGACACTGTTCCACTTGGCTATGAGGGAGCAAAGGGAAAGGTATTTTCTCCTTTCAAAGCATAACAGCACAAAGAAAAGAATTTTAAATTCAGTGAACTGGAGGGAGAGTCTGTATCTCAATCAATGAAGTATTGCACTGGGTTACCATTGCTATTTCTGAAATTCGACCTGCTTCACTGTTTCATGCTGCACTGACTGAACGCTTCAAGTAAAAAGCAGGAATCAGCTTCTGAGTCTGCGTAAGAATCATGGACACTTCCATAGGTGGTGGCACTAAACTCCTGCTCCTTTGTTTTCTTAATATCCCCTGTATTGCCTTTTTTTACTACTGACCATATGAAAGTTTTATACATAAGATCTTAGTTTACATATATTTATCTTTGTATTTTCACTATTTATAATAAATACAATATATATTTTTATGTTTTGTTTGGATTTTGTTCTCGTTTTCATTTTAAAGTAATCTTTATTGAAAGGATAATTCCAAATTAAAAAAAAAGTACTTTTGTTGATTTTTTTTTTTTTTGATACTCATCTTGATATTGAATACAGAAGTCTGGATGGTTTAAGGTATTATTACAAAAAATGCAAGGCCTTAGTAAAAAAGCCTATGTTTCTTCATCTTCACAGGATAACAAATGGAAATTTCCTGCTTACAGCTTTAAATACTGTCCAGTCAATTCTCATATAAAGACATTATCATAATCGATGCAATTGTTATGGTTCAATTCCAAGAAGTTATTTCATCCAGTTGCCATTATTTGGTCCTTGTTTTGGTACCCTGAATGTGACAGAAGTGACCTATAAATTTAAATGTCTTCCCTTACAAAAGGTTCCTGCAATTCAGTATTGAGAAAACTGAACTGCATAACTTACTCTCGCTGCCTTTTTTAGATGTGCTTCTGGGGTGGAAACATTCTGTACACTTTTACAAAAATGATACATTAATTTACACTAATGATACACCTACTGCATTATTATGTTATTCCTCCCTCCACTATCTCTGCACAGGATCTATCCCTGTGGATCAAAGTCAACACTCCTTTAGCTGGAGTTTCGCTGCTTGCTCTAATGCACAATTTAGCTCACTCAGTAGGGATATGTATAATTTATTTATTTTTATTCTTAGTTGAAAAGGCTCTTCAATATCTTCACCACAAAGCAACATAAAGTGGCCATGACATTTTGGCTCACCAGTGGATGAGGTGTACATTAACCTAAGTTGCCTGTGATTAAACAGCTTAGAGCTGAACAAGCTTAATTAAATAGAATTTCAGAATCCCATTAAAGTACAGAAGATGAAAACCCCATGATGCTGAACCCTTTATTTAACAGAGTATTTCTAAAACCAGTGTTTACCAGATACAATTTTTGCATCTTCTATGCAGGATGTGGTTTTGAAGGTTTGAGAGACCAAAATACACTTCTCTACAGAAAAAAAAATATGTGAACTGCTTAGCATGCTCCTTTCAACTACATCACTAATTCCCTTTTTCACTAAAGACAATGCTTTTTATGATGTTGGGTTTTTTTGGTTGTTGTTTTTTTTTCCTTCTTACTTTGGAAACAACCCAGCCATTCCCACAACATCAAGACTTTTGGATTTGCTCATCAACTTCAATTCAACAAGCAGTGTAAGTCTCAAAGATACAAAGTTCAAGAAGAGTGAAAATCAGCAGCTTGAGAGGAAACCACTGTCCCTACTGAAGGAAAGCTTGAGAGCTCAACATTAAGTTCTGTTTCACAAAACAGTATATTTTATCTGTTTTTTGGGGGGGGCTTTTGGAGTCTGCTGACACCATTTCATGGGTTGGTGGGCAAAGGAGAAGTCCTAGGCATGAAACTTTGGCTCCAGGTGTCCTGCCTCATGAATATAATGTGAATGTAGGATACACGTTTGTAAGAAATGAGGCCTCCTTGTTTCACACGATATCTTTCCAGGTTTTCATCACATAGCAGTTCTTTTGATGACACAAAGCCGAAATACTCAAAAATCAGGTTCTGAAAGAAACTGCACTGAGAACTTCACATTTTTCACAGCTCAGCAAACACTGGCATGAAAAAGCTCTGTTAACATGGTCCACATATTTGAGCTGAAAATAACATTTAGCTGCAGACAGACACATTAAGAAAGAGATGCAAAATATTCCAAATATTTTTCCACATAAATGCAGAATGACAAAATATCATCTGCTAACAGAAAGCAGAATAAAAATAACAAAATCTCATTTTGCCAGGTATTTAAGCTCAGTAATTGTCTAAGTGAAAAGGCATTTTCACTCCTCGCTTTTAAGAAACCAAAATTCATAGCAGTATAGTAGGAGTCTTCAAGGTCAAAGGGTATATAGTCTGCTTGCTGCAATATAATCTGACATGATAAATCATGTACAAGCAGACAGAAGTGCTGCTATCGTGAATTTGTAGAAGGAGAACAGAAAATAATTTTTACAAAATATTAATTAAACTATACAGCAATTTTCATTTTTCATGTTCTGTTTTACTGCTTTATCTTTCCTTCACAATAAACAATCTTTAAAAGAAGCCCTTTCTCTTCCTTATCTCCTCTCCAACAAAAATTATGACACTAACAAAAGACTGTTAATAGAATAGTTTTACAGACTAGGCAGAGGCTTTCTTTGGAGCTATACCAGTACCATATTAAAATGATTTTTCATGAAGTATGAAAGAAAAAGTGATACAAATTCAGGGTTTTTTTTGTTGTTGTTATGAAAAGTCACACACATAACATTCCTGAGGCTGATGCCAGAGGATCAGAGCTTTCAGAAACACCTTAATCTGCAGCTTGCTCTATTTGTGTTTCATCTGAAGGAAGAAATAATTAGAAGATTGACAAAAATATTTACTGAATTTGTTTAGTGCTAAATCCTGCAAATATATTTGGACAGTAGAAAGCTATATACTGCCAAAGCCTGCACAGAAACATTAACATAGTATGGGAGCACCCGTAAAATGTGCTTTATATGACACAAAAGATGATCTTAAAACAGCCTATGCCATAGTGAAAGCTGGGAGTGGGAGGGAATTTGAGTCTAGCATGTAAAAATCTCTGGAATTTCAGTACAAGCTTTTATGGGCAATATAGACTAATAAAATCGCAATAAACAGGAATTAAAATGGGAAAAATACACAGAATCCAGTGCATTAATCAAGACAAAGCAGCTGAGAACCACCCTACTCTCAGAAAGGATGGAATCAGAGAATCAGGGTCATTTCTATTACTTACAGTACTAGCTAACTTTGAACTGTAAGTCCAGAATGAGCTTCCAAGGTGCTCTAAAAGAAATGCTGCTTTTCCTTCCCCTTTCCTTATACAACTTACACAGTCATTCCCTAAGAAAAATGACTAATCCTTCAGTATGTAAGAGGGAATTTTCTCAAATCAAGAAACAGAATTAGCCATGGCTGCTCATAATTTAACCACATTAGGAAACATTCTAAGACCTCATACCAGAATGAAACATCTACCAGAAATTTTCACTTTTTCCATTACTATTTTATATTTTCAGATGACATCATGTCAGCACTTTTTACTGCTGTTATACTTTATGTTCTTGGTCATTTACAGACTAACACTTCCCATTTCTCTTTGCAATGATCTTTCAGTGGATTTAGATTACTTCCATCCATATTATTTGTTCAATGAAATAAGGGTAGACAGACATGGGGACAGTTAAAAAGGTGGGAAGGGGAACAAATCTCAAGGGATAAACCCAATGCATCCCCACTGTATTAAACAGGCTTTGCTACTGACTGAATTAAGAGGCTTTGAATATGGGGAAAGGGTTGGCTACCAGTCTTGTCTGAAAGTTTCTCCCCATCTACTTTTTAAACTTCACTTCTTCTGTTTACTCAAAGACAGTTAGATTCTATGTGTTTAGAAAAAGACTGAAAAGCCTAATACCAACTGTACGTGTTACCTGTTGCAACTGATGATAGGGAATTGCTAGAACTATCATCTTTATTGTTGATATATCAGTTAATCTCTGACATGAACTGAAGTAAATGAAATGTATCCTTTTTGTTTCTGTTTCATGAGAAATCCAAGGGAAATAAGAGGGAAACAAGTTAATTGGGGGTTTTTTTTTTGTTCTGTTGTTTTCCTATGAATTTTTCTAAGTACCTACAAATCATTATTTTGGTACCTAGAGTTTAGAACTGAACTCCCCTATCAAAAGGAAGAGGCTTACTTTTTTTCTTGAGTGTGCTAGTGTTTTCAATGAATACACCCTTTTCTCCTTTCTGATTGGATGAATATTCTGGCATATCTTTGCAGGTATGTGTGCAATCACATAATGACTAGGCTATCCTATGGTGAAATGGTAGGAGCTTGTGGGCATAGACACTGGGTCCTGGATCTCTAGATTAAGTGCATACTGTGAATCAGTGATGCACATACATAATAAATAAAGGCTGTCCCCCAGTCTAGGAAATACCTGCCATTTCTTTTTGGACTATCACTGATAGTATCCACATTAATAAAGGAAAGAAAGGCTTGACTTGATCCAACCCTATTCCTTTATTTGGGGTATGCCAGGAGTGAAGTATTTATTAGCCAGCTGCAGAGATTGTGCCCCTTATTGCCAATATCTGCTAACTCAGAACACATGGGCCACACGACCATCTGCCTTTCAAGTTGCAACATCAAATGCACTCCTGCTCCACTCCCTGGGCAAAGTCTAGCAGGACATCAGATTATGGATGTTAAAAGCTCTCAGTTTTTCACAAGAAACCTAGCAGTGCTCCTTATTGAGTGAGAAACTATTCTGACTCTTTTTATGTGGTGAAGCTTGAAAACATTATTCCTGTGAGGGACATAAAAATGGAAATTAGATGCTGCTTCTTGCCCAGAAAGCAAGCAACTATCAGCACCATCAAATGTTTGATTTTCCTTTTCTTTTTTGTTCTTTGGAACAAAAAGGCCAGCTGGAATTATTTCCATTTGTATTATTTTCTCTAGATTTAAAGACTAAGCCAAACTCAGAATTACCATACATCTACGTAATAGACAGTAGTAATCCTGCTCAGATTGCACTCCTCATTAAATTTAAATATATATCATATGAAAACTAAATGCACCTCTCAAAACTGATGTTACTCTTCATTCCACGTTTTTTTTCTCTGGGTGTGATCACATTCATTATAGTCAACTGCAGGCTGCCATTTATAACTTGCCATGTCTTTGGTATCCAGTGAACTAGAAACAGCTCAATCCAGTTCATCTGACCCTACTAAATAGGTGTCCTCATTACAACCAGAGGCTAACAGAGCACATTAAATATTATTTTGAGTCACTAAAACCAGAAGCCTGCTGTAAATGCAAACTGATTCAGGGCAGATTTACTATTCACGTAAACAGGTGTAATCCTATTCCCTTCAAAGACTGAATCATTCGCAAGGAAACAAAGGCTCTGGTAGAATTTATAAGTTTTGGGAATGGTACTGTCTTACACATTCTGATTCATCATCATTGCTCTAAGGGTCCATCATTGCTCTAAGGGCCATGTGAAGACTGCACAGGGGCTGGCAGAGCACCCAGCTCTTACACACAAAACTTCTCAAATTCCACTGAAGCGGGGAAAGATGTCCTACCTTAAGAACTAACTTTGAAGCCCCTAACTGCAGGTACCTTGTTCTCAGGCACAGTATCTATAGAAGCAGTGTGTGTAAATGTCACAGAAGCCAGGAAAGGGTGCCTTATTGCAAAAAACTTCCCACCAGTTAAGATTCCAGCCAAAATGACCAGAAAAGACCATACATAATTTTTTATTATTAATTTTTTAATTTATAATGGGAATATCTTGCTAGCAGCCAAAGTAGCTGCCATGAAAGAGCTATGCCTGGTATCTGAGATCACCACAGTGCCTCTGTAGACTTTGTGTCTTTGAGGCAGACACTCCTGCCTTTGGATCAAAAGGCTTTAGAAAAGAACTCTTTTAGCGATAACTGCAGACTAAAAATCTGGATGATTAACACACTAATACACATACACAAATTCAGCAATTATATCTTTGTTGCTAGTCTACAGAACTACCGCTCTGCTGCAGATGTGTCTTTTTTGTATGGACTAAATGTATGTGGAAGTTGAGCTAACTTTCAAGTGCAATGTGGCCAGAACGTTTGCTGTACCATTAATAGTAATGAATAGAAATCCCATGAAGCATTTATACTTTAAATCCCAAGGAGAATTATATTGTTAGGTTTATATACCTAGAATTATAATGCAGAGATTTCAAAAGCTAGAGCTCAGCACATATAAAAGGAAATGGAAAGGGAGTTCAAACTCATACACAACCAAGGATCTACAAAGGGATCTCAGGCTGCATCCCTTCACTTGAAGTAATCAAGAGCATATGTGGAAACTGCCATCTTTATAGAAAAAACACATTGCTGCAAATCTTCAGCTTTTAAGTGTTTGGGTAGTCACCGACCAAATCAGTCTGCAGCTACTGAATTTCAGTAGCCATTTAGTTCACAGGGCGACCATAGTACGTGGATTAGGAGTACCAAGAGTCTTGTTCAAAGTAGTAGAATTTCTACAGAAAAAGTGCATTGTTGGTCATTACTGCAAAATTCTTTTTTACAATTGAACCTGTGCCGGTTCACCTGGGAAGAATTTTAATACAGAAGCATTTTAACACCTACATAATAGCCTACAGAATGTGACTAATAAAGGCTGATTTACCACTGTATTTGATTAAACTGTATCTCCATCTGTGGAAAGTAAATGGATTCTTAAATTACTAGGGATAATTATAGCCCACAAACCTCATAGACCCTTTGCATCAGTCCCTGCACAATGAATAAGGTGGCAGGTATCTATGTACCCTGAGCTGTATAATGAATGCTGCCATATTATCTCTAAGCATGAAATTAAACCAAACAAATCACCTAAATCTCATAAGGTACCCCTCTTCCAAAGGCACTATAAGAAGCTTATAAGTACCCTACACCAGTGTTGACCCAAAAACCATCACTGGATACATCTAAATCTGCACCAAAGATCATGTCATGACAGTTATCATGACAGGAAAAATGTTATTATATAAATATTTTGTTCTTCTAAAATACCTATGTTCTAACATCTTCCAGAATTATGGTTCACGCTTTTCACAAAAAAAAAAAAAAAAAAAACCCAAAAAAACCCAAACCACCAACCCCCCAAACCCCCCCAAACCATGAAAAAACTATCAAGACCTTCTTTAATTATTAATATTGCCAAATTAAACATGACTGTTACTGCTTTTCCTCAATCTATCAGATGTTTCTCTGCTTACACATAGCAGTATTATTAACATCCAGCTACACTGCAATTCAGACCTGACAGGTGATTTTTAACTCTCTCTCATAACTTTTGCATAAGTTCTGGTCTCCAAAATGACCCCCCAGAATGAGACAATAAAAATTCATACAATGAAGCAGAACAATCATAAGAGACTGAGGGCTTGGTGGGTTTTCTTTTCTTTCCTTTTTCTCATTAAACAGCTAACATACTAAACAGCCCACATGCTCCAGTAAAGCTAAGCTGAGCTTCAGCTGGAGCAGGTAAATGTTCTGAACTCAGCCAAACAAGAACATTTAAAATAATTTCACCTAAACATCAAGGAAAGTTTAGCAGATAGAAGGATAACTGTTAGCTTGTTATTGAAAAGCTTACTTCATTTGAAATGGACACACCATCCTAAACTCGGTGTTTTATGTATGATGTACAGCAGCTGATCTTTAGACAGAATAGGACTAACATATAGATTGTATTTCAATATCACATTTTCCAACTCCAGTTAAAACAAAAAAGGCAGGAGAGATTTGAGGCCTTCTGAATCCCACTCTGCATGCTGTAGTCAGTCTTCTAGAAAGGACAAAGTGAGAAAAAAGGGCCCATAAAATGTTTTCTTTTTTGATAATGGGAGAAAATTGTCCAGTTTCCAATTTTGCTCTTGACTTTCCTGATAAGAAATCTGCTGTTAATGAAACCTTTGATGATAATTAATTTAACAGAAAAAAGTGATTGTCTTTTAATTAATGCCAAAATTTACCCTGTTGCTGGTATTTCATAAAAAAGCCTGTTTCCCTTGAAAAGCCCCTAGGTAATAATTTTAAAATCTACAGAAAGTAGAGAGAGGAAAAGGAAAAGATTTGGCAGGACACTAACATTAAAAAAAAAGAACAGATTTAAGCAAAAGGTCTTGACAAATACCTACCAATGTTTATTATTTTTAGAAGTGATGTGCTAACACACTACAGGAAAACTTTGGGTATTGCACTGGCACTTCCACCAAACTCCACAGCTGTTACAACTATAGCGCAAACTTTTATGTATCTGGTTCTGACACGCTTCTGGAACATATCTGGGTATTATTCCTGCCCTAAAGACATTTAAAACTAAAATACAAGGGACTCCGTACATCTCGCCTGGTTTTAGACACCTACATGAAGCAACTAAGAACCTCTTGTTTCTTCAAAGACAGTAGAAAAGACAAGCAAACCTAGACTGCTAGTTTTATGAATCAAAGCGTCTCCTGGAGATGTTTGTCTTCATTCATTGACAGTAAAGGAGACCTATAACATTAAGCACCTCAATTAAACACCCCTGTTCAGCACTTAAAAGTTAATCTGGGCCAAAGCAGTTTAGAGATTGTCTTTACAGCATGACAACTGCAACAGGACTGGCAACTGGAACTCCTCAAGATTCTTGTCAGAAACACTCCTGTACTGATAAAAGAACCAGTCAGAAAAAAAAAGAAAAATAACTTTCCTCTCTTCCCAAACTACCTTTTGTAAGGTCACATCTAGAGAATGAAATTACACATATCAGTGACAAAGCATTACATAATAGCCCAAGTGATTCATTGTGTCCAGTCCTGATTTACCCTTGACTGCTGAATTGTCTCATATCACAATAATGCTCTTGCTGAAGCATTTCAGCCATCTCTGACACCTACACCCTACTCCATTGTCAATCCATCCAGCACTGCCTCTCCCACTCACACACTGCAGGTTAAGCAAAGTTAGGGCTAAGTGATTTCAGTTTGAACTACACTAAGTGCTTGCACCAGCACTAAATCAGCTCAGACCAATGTTTCACATGATTTAGCAGAAAACAACCTATCCAAAGAAAATTTGCTAATCAACTCTAGAGGGACAAAGTAAGTTCAATTTTGGGTGAAATTTCTACACAGTATGTTTCTTCAAGTAAATCTGATCAGCAACTTTTGCTTGCACCAATATGTTTTAGAAGAATAAAATAAATCTGAAGAAGACCAACTGGCATGTAAGCAAAAATTTAAGGAACATGAAAATGAAGAATTTCAAGGATGTAGAATAACTGAATTCCTGTTTTTAATGATTTTACGTTGTACTATCACTTGACTCAACTCTGAGCAATTTAAAATATAAAAAAACAACAAACCAACCAACCAAAATCCCAATACATTTAATATAGCTTAGTAGGAAAAAAGAAAACAACTGCATTTTATTTTGGTTTGCTTTCTTTTGGCCAAGTGTTCTAGTGTTATGTCTGAGGAATGCAACAGCCATAACACAAATTATGCAAGAGGAAAAAAAAAACCCTAATTCCAGAAGATTTTAGGCTGGAATAGATATTTAACTGCTATGCTGAATGAATGATATTCTGAGGGTGGTGAATGAAATTCAGGGTTGAGATACAAATGTAACGTCACTACAACATACAGTGTTATTCTGGACCTGTCACACAGATGAGCTGCTGCTGAAGGGAATTCCCAATTCTTAGTTCAAACATTACTCAATGGACAAGCAAAGCCACTTCAGAATCTGCAGTGTCCTGAGACATATATATTTTTCCAAATCATTTAATTAATTAGGAAAGTAATGTTATCACCTAATAGTTTTCATAGAATACATTTTATTAAATAAAAACCCTGAGAGTTACTATGACTACAACATAATATGATTGTTTTTCTAACACTCAGGCACATTAAGGGAGAAACACACTCCTCAAGTCACATATGTTCTATTGTAAACTTTCAATTTTGCTCTAACAGATGGGATGGCTGAATTACAATAGAATCATTTCTGTGTGAGGGGAAACTGCAATTTCTTCTTCAGTCCATGTTTTATTTGTCATAGTAAATGATGCTGGGTCTTTTGACACCAAACAAGTTTTCAGCCTGTAGAATTTTATGCTATGCTTGTAATACTGATACTGCCCCTCACGCTATGCAATTCCTACAGAGAGAGAATATAAGGAGTAGAAGCTGGAGCAGATTAAATGAATTACCAACTATATACGTTGACCATGAAATGCAACCTGACTTACGTTTCACTCAGTTCTGAGTTATCTTAGACTCTTCAGTGTCCTTGATTCATTATTGTGGACTGACAGTGCAACTGCAATGAAGCTTGCTTACTCCTCTCTACACCTTCTCAGAAAGTGGGTGAGCAAGACCAAACACAGTACTGTGTTAGAATAAAATTAAACTAATCTTGCTATTTTTTTTTGCAACAGACAAAACCAGTCATCTTTTGCAATGAAATAATTTTGTATCTGAGATTTCCAGTATTATTCATATTTGCAAGTTGACATCAGCAAATGTCTTAGCTAACACTAAGACTTTTTTATGATGACAGTTTCAGCCATAGCTAACACTCTTTTCTACAGCTAAGGGTTCTGTGGCATTTAAAAAAATGCCCCCTCCAAATAGAAATTATTAATTTAAATTGTACATAATTTTAATAAACCATTTTGCTATATTTGAAGGTCTTTTAATGACAAGCATTCAACATCCCTTTCCTCCTTCAAATTCAATGGATATTCCAACTTTGTGCTAAACTGTCTCAGAGTTATAAACTGTGGCTGATCCTATAAATCAACATGAACTGATTAATGTCTAATTGTCTGTAACACAACTTGCTATCGAAAAGAAACACACTAATACAACATCTCTGGAAAGCTCAATGTGCAAAACACTGTCATGTTAATGATGGCCTGATGTACTTTATTCGAGTACCAATTTAATGTGCTAAAAACCCGCAAGAGTTTTCAAGAACAGGCAACAGAGGAAGATACAGCAAATAAGAGTTAAGTCACTATTAACTGTGTATGTATTGAACCATTAAGTTTACTTCTGGATAGAAATGCAATTATCAGCATGTATTCAAGCCAAGGGAGTCAGGGACATTAGGACGTCCTTTGCTAATGCCAACACAGATTACAGAAAACTACCATGAAAATTACCATGTAACTGAAAAAAAAAAAAGAAAAAGCCCAAGGACACAGTGGTTTTCCAAGTGATGTAAAAAATGTAGTGGTTGGTCAAACCCAGCTCAAATTTAGCTCAGAAAAAACAAAGCACAGAGAGACAAAATTTGGAGTAGGAAAAATACACTGAGAATTATTATATTCATCTGTATAAATTACTTTTATGAAAAGAATAGAGGAAAATCATGCTAGAATTGCAGCCTTGTCCATTCTGATCAAAATCATTCTTTTCCCCTGAAGGTGTTTAAATGTCTTTAAAATTATTAATTTTGAAAGTTTATAAACAGCAGTTGCACTGTTCCATTGTTATACCGGGAATGAGGACAAGCATCTTCCTACTCTGATGAGTACCATATAGATTCCAATCCTTATTTTTTAGTTCAGTCTACATTTCTTGCAAACTACTTCAGTAAGAGTGACAAAGGTGAATAAATGGAAAATTAAGCTAATCATTTATGAAGGGCCAGATTCCGTCTGTATTAATATCAACAGCAAAGTTGGTTTACCAGACCATAAATAAAGATACACACATTTAAGATTGCAAATACAACCATCATCAATGGTAAATGAGACTGCTGAAATAAGTTCTGAAAATCCAGTGATAACAAAATAGAAAAATAATGCCAGGACTCTGAAACAGCTGAAAGGAAAAATTATTCTCTCAACTGATTCACTGAGATTTTAGGCTTTCCACTGACTTAGCTAAACTTTTGGATATAAGACCACAGGTATTTTTATTTAGATGATAGTACTAACACTATTTCAAATCTTAAGCTACCCATCAGTTAAATATCCTGTAGATGTTACATCTCAAAGATAACAAATGCCTTGATTGTGTACATATTAGTAATTTTCTACAGAATCTCTACACTCAATTTCTACAGAAATTCTAGTCAATTGCCACAGAATTTGGGTATTAGTTAGCATTTTCTTTCAGGACTAAAAAAAAAACCCCAAACCAACCATAAAAAAGAAAATGCAGCTTTGAGCTTCCAAAAAAGATACTCTTGTTGAACTCCAAAACTAAAATCTCAGTTCTGGACCTACTCCTATAACAGAGGGAGGCCATTTTACTGGTCTGTGATTCACAGCAAAACACACTTGTGTAACACACTCTGAATAACTCAATCTGAAAGTTAAGCTAACAGACTTCTTGGACAGTAGTAAATCACTGTCAAACAATGACAGACACACTGATGGTTATAACTCCTTCCTCTGTTGACACATCAATCTGTCTGTCATCCAGTTCAGAAAAGAATCCATTACATTAATATGTTTCCACAGGCAAATTGAGAAATTCTGATTTTAATCTAAGCAGGGTGCTTATTTTTGTAAATATCAATTTTAGCTTGTTTAAGTTTCATCTTATAAGAAATGAAATTTTAGTTCAAGAAATTAAACATTTAGAGCTGAAAAGAACTAAATATTAGTGCAGCTAAATTAAATTTTCTTTAACTAGCATTGCTTCTGGAGAAGGTAATATTATATAAAGCAGAATGAAGCTGCTACAAATGTTATCTTCCTCAAAACTAGAATGTTCTCACGCACAAGGCTACAGATGCATCAGATATTACAGGTATATTAAAAATTCACAAAAGTTTTTCCTTACTCATTCATCAAAAAGAATTAGCTGATACATCTGTTTTTCAATCAAATACATACTAATGTTCCATCAAACAAATAACTCAAAAAGGCATAATTCTACTGAATCAATGGAGCTGCCCCTGTAGGCCCAGATGGAGATGAAAATCCTAAAAGGCTCAGAGGCAGGCTCCTTGAACTCACATTTTCAATACTGCACATTTTGCATAGTAGCGCTTTTTTTTTTTTTCCAAGTTCACACGTGCATTTTTGGAGGAATTTCATTCAGAGAAATATCAGAGTATCTGGTGAATCTGAACTAGATCTGTGAGAATTCAGACTTCTGCATTTTCAGAAAAGAGTAGTGTTTCGTGGAATTTCACCTTTAAAGTGTAGGTTTCTTCTGATACAGACAAAATCAAACCTAAACCACCTGAAATGAGGTTCTTTTTAATCTGAAATTTTATTCATGGTCTTTATATTTTCAGCTTAATGCTGCTCTCTGAAGATCATTTTAGTGCCCTGTCAAGTGTAACTCATTTCCTTTCTCATCCAGAAGTACAAAAATACTCTAATTCAGTCCACATGGCTAGGACTTGGAAGCTACCTTAATGAGACTAATGTAATTGTTTTCAGCTTTTTGAATATTTTCATTAATGACAAGGAAAAGTGTGGACATTCACAAACTAGCAAGCGCATCCCGGATGAAAGGAGCAAACTAGAAATCATTTTTTTCAATAGATTCAATCACACAGGTAATCCTTATCATTAATATGTATGTACTTTAAGTGTGTCAAGAGAAGACAGCGTTAAATTATACAATGCCAGATATGTAGAAATGATAATTTCATAATACAATTCTCTAGGCAGCTTCTTTGAAACATTAGAAAGGTTATGTACCTTAAAAAAAATAAATCATCATGTTTCTCAGTATGTCAATACTGTGTTGGCCCCTGTATTAGCATTTTTATACACTTGTAGCAGACCAAGGTGAAAATATATGGTAATTGCTGATAGAATAAAAGTATATTACTGACTTGTATATCATTTATTGTGAAACCTGTCTAGATATCATAAAGCTCATGAAATTGTGGTTGCATATGAATACTGGCAGATATAATGATGTAAGCTTTAAGGCTCAAGCAGGACAAAGAATTTAGATTTCTCTATAGCCCGTGGTCTGTAACTTATTTACCTCCATACATACTTTAATCTTTGTGTAAATAATTTTGCATTTTACCCTGGTATTTACCTTTGGGGCTGTGTCAGGTATATTTTAGATTACTACTCAGTACAAAATACTTGACATAAATATTTAGGCACTACTGCTTCCATGGTAGGCAGTTAAGACACTTTTTCCCTCTTTTAACCTAGGGGTGACCTGCCAGTGGAATGCAGTTTCCTCTTTCATCATTGTTACTCCATAAAAACACTAATAGCACTATGTCATGCAACATTTAGAAAAAAAACAACCAAACAAAAAAACCCCCTCACAGACCAGTAATTACATTACTACCCAGATAATACAGAAAAGGGCTTTTCTTTCATGGTTCAGATGCAGACACAAAACTAACAAATAATGCGAAAGAAATTTAGAGCACGTTTTTCCTGTGAGATAGTGCCACAGACGGCAGCCAAGCAATACTATCACAAACCTGGGGACAACCAGCGCAGTCACGCAGAGCAGCGGAGACCACGTGCAGCTGCCAGCTCACCCATCAGAAGGGGCTGGCTGGAGTTACAGAACCTGAAATTTGCCTCCAAACACCCGCTTTGGACAAGAAATTGTGTAATAACAGAAAGACATAGGAACTCTTAAACTTGTTTCAGTCCACGCTTAAAATCTTTAAAACAAAGGTTGGTCATTGTGCTGACAAACAGAAAACAACAGCCGTGAGCTCTGATTCCAAGTGTGACTACACAAAACCACAGACAGCAAGGGACATTTTAGGAAATACTGAGGCACTATTTAATCAGCAGGACAGGCAACAAGCAGAGCACATCAGCAGCTGTTTCCTTGAGAGATCTTGAGGAGTTAACCCTGCGAGGCTTAATGGCCACGTGTCCTGGAGGATGCATGGTCCTTTGGTCTTGGAATGTCAGCATGCAGGATGTTGGAGGGAAACGAGGACTGTTCTTCAAAGGGAAACTACTAAACCCCTCTAAAAATAATGAAATCCGCTCAACTGCCATAGAGTTCCACAAATTTATAGCCATACTAACAGAACTGTAGCAGTTAGTAGTGGTTATAGGGAACAGATATATGACTCTATACACTCCATTAATTGGAATTTCTGCAAACCTGAGACACAAGTAGTTCTTTCTTTTGCTGTATTTCCTAACGATTATTTGGGAATTTCCAACTCCCTGAAGGCTTAAAGAGATCTCGAAGGACGCATAAAATTATTGAATTCATTTTCAGATATGCTAAGCCTTTTAGCTCACATTAAATCAATGGCAAATGAGGTACACCACATCTCTAAAAAGCAGATTACTCATTCAGGATCAAAATACAGCAATGAAATTCTTGGCAGAAGCATTTTTAAAATTCAAAATGTACCAGGAGTATTTTGGTAAGTTCAAAAATCTTGTGATAAGGACTTTCATTAAATAAAAAATTCCACATGATAGTTCAATACGAATCCTACTGGAAAAGATATTGATAATAGCACACATAATTTTAGATTTTTTTTAATAGCACAAAATACCACAGGAACCACAAATAAATACAGTATTTCCTCAAATCACAGAATTCTTTCAATCCAGAAAGGGAAAAATGGACTCAATGTAAATTATTCTTCTATTTGTATTACTCTTATGCCTCAATTTAAATTTAAACTTGTTTCAGAAGACTCCTGCATAGCGGAACAACCCAAATTTTAGTATTTCAGTTTTGCATATATGATTTAGCACTCCAAAAAGCACCTTTACAAACCAACTCATTCTGCTGCATTTTTTAACTTTTGTAAACAGATTGCAGAGAAGGAGCCAATGCAGATCTGGACATCTTGTATGTCATCAGGCACAGCTTTTGAGTTTTTTATTGCATAAGGGATGGATTTCTGACAACACATTTTAAAAATTGCTTCTTATCCAAAAAACGACAGGCAAGAAAATTACTCATGAAGAATAATCTTTGTTCAGTAAGTGTAGTCCCCCCACGTTCTTTGCAATGGCTGAGGAAGTTGGCTATGCGCGTGGAACACCATACGGATCGCCAGGGACAAAATCTACCCAAAACTATGCCACAGTGTGTTTCCACAGCAGCTTGTGGCTTCCACTCCAGCCCCTGGGCTTGTGAAGGAACAGAGAGACATCTGATCTTTCCATAACCAGGGGTCTGTAACTACCAAATCTGTGTAGAATTAAGTCAGATCTTTTAGACACCTACTACTGGACAATGCACGCTCATGAAAAACTCACAAATTTTGTTGATTTTTCAGTAGGTGTTATGACAATTGTATAAATTATGTTACAGAGGGCTTTTTAAAAAAAGTTGTTAGTTTTCCAACAGCATTTATTAAAGAAAATAATAGTGAATTAGAGGGAAAGGGTTTCTTCCTGTCATTCTGGAGCATCTCTGAAGAACATTCAAACATGCAGAACATCCAAATATCAGGTTGTTCTTCCCCCTAAGCTTGGGGTTTTCCCTGCATCATCTGCACTACATACTTCATATCTCTGTTTTCTTCACCTGGATTTCCTAAACAGAAATCCTGTCTCATATCTCTTCTACATAGTAACATACTATTCAAATCCTTCAGCACTTCAATTTTTTTGCCAAACAGACAATTTCTGTGAGCACAGATCAGCCATACTCCAGTGACAACACCCATTTCTTATGTATTCTCCTTTCATTTCTACTGGTCTTTGACCCTTCAGAGAATCTCCACTTACTGTGAGTGTGTCAATCTGCAACTGCCTACTTCCCTTCCCCGTCACCCATGGTCTCACACACCCAGCTGTCTTCTTCTCTAGCGGCCTTTCTTCTTGCCCAAAACATTATCACCACATACATTGTAACTCCTTTTCTTTAAATAGTGCTAGTACTACTAATAACCCTTAACTACATTTTTTGTTTATATACTTGCTGCCCTTCTCCAGCATGTTATAGTAATGTAATGAACTTCCAGACATCAGTGTTCTGACTTCATCTTACTCATTTGTCTTCCAGCCTTCATATTGCCTTTAATCCATTCAAAAAATGAATCTGTATCTGATGGTCAGAGCCTCTTTCTGGTCTGATCTTTCATAAGTTATGTTTCTCTCTTATGTCTTCCTTTCACATAATCTTCCACAACTCTTACAGATTTAGTCTTTATGCTACTTCACTTCTTTCAACTACAGATACCGAGTAAAAGGTGTACCAAATCTTCCCATTAAAAAATAACCTTTGAAATATAGTTAACTAGCAATCATTTAAACAGAATTTGAGACATACAGTGGAAAAAACCCAAAACAGTTTCAATTCATGCACGGTGTCTGTTATATCTATGCCAAACAGAAGAATGAGCTGAGCACAAAATGAACTTACTTTTTTTTCCCACAATTGCTACTTAGCTTTAGCTCATAACATTAGCTGAGAAGATTAGGCCTAGGAAATCTCAATTTTCCCAGTCCAAAGGGAATAGTGGAAAATAGCACAAAACAAAATAATAAAACCAGCCTGCTTTTACTTAAAAAAAAAACCTAACAGTGTCAACATCCTCTTCAAGTGATTGATGGAGTAATATGGAAGTACACCAAAACACCAGTTTTGCTGTCATTGAGAAAAACAAACATATTGCATTAAACGAAAGAAACAATTGTACAGATAAAAAATACACTGACAAGGCAAGAACACAATACAGTGCAGAAAAGCATGGAGAAGTACAGAGATAGCAGTGGTATTCTGTTAGCTGTCCAACTAATCAGGAATAAAGTTGCTGACAGGCCCTTGTAATGCAGTGGAAAAACGCCGAAGTCAAAACTGAAAATCCCACAGGGTTTTTCAGGCTCTCCCTTCTATGATTGCCTTGTTGATAAAGATGTACAAGCTCCCATGGACTTGGGACACATCTCAGGTCACAGCTTCTGCACAGCACAGATGAATCAAGGGAAACAGAGTGCTACAAGGGCCTTGGCAGGCAGGCTGCAAGAGTCATAGGGAGAAGCATTATGCCCTAGACCTCTCCATCTCACATAGAGCATGCACATCTATGCACTACTGAATTGTCTTCAAGGGTTAAAGTGTGGGCTCAAGCAGGACTCTTCAGCAAGAGGTTTTCAATAAGGTAGCCCTTAGGAACAGTGTGGCCATGATTATGATAAACCAAGTCCAGATCAGTTTTCAACATTTTTAAAGAAACTAAAAGTACCTACTGAAATTCTAACACAGATATGAGCTATTACAAAAAGTCTTACTGAATTTTCAGCTACATTCATATGAATCTGCATTGAAAATTCTGTAGCTTTTATTAAAATGTGTAACTTCAGTGCAGAACTCCAAAACCCATGTAAACAGATACATAAATTCTTAAAAGCTGCTATTAGAAAAACCTGCATTAGTCACTGCCTGGTCAAGCATGAGCAAACCTAGACAATGGTTATGGATAAAGATGGCAGTGGCTGATTTGGTAATCATGTGGTCTCTTTTGTTCTTGGAAAACATCCATATGATTTAATATAGCTTTCCCTAATTCTGTATGCTTTCTTATTTTACTCCTGCCAGGTCAGGAGAGTGTTTGAGCTCCTTCCTGACTGAATTCATTGTTAACGTTTCCTTAAGTTCCAAAATAAGCATGCAGTGCTGTGGGATTACGAATCTCCCTATAACACTAGAAAGCTCTTGAATGGTTCTGTTACTGGAGAGAATAATATTTAACCTAGAAAGAATATGGTCTGTAAAGAACACAACAGAATTATAAACTCAACGTCTCTGGAAGAGAAAGGGAGCAGTCCACTAACTCTATTTGACTTGAATGATAACATGACTTAGGAGAGAGTTATGAAGCAAAGCAGGTAAAATTGGAAAGAGATACTATTTTGAATCAAGGCAGAGAAGATATCAACTGTGAGAGGCTGACAGTGAAAAGGATCTTGTGCTGAGGACCCAGGTAGTCAGGCGCCCAAGTTAGCTTAAAGGTCACCTCTGAAAGACTGCATTTCAAAGGGCAAAAATTATGAGACTGCCCTCCCTGCTCCTACAGCTGAATTAAGCCTTCAAAGCTCAACTTTGAAGGATAGTACTCTGGAGTTCTGCCCAAACTGGCCTCTTCTCTTGCATCATTTTTCTGTGTTAGAAGACAACACTTTATATATTTGTTTCAAGATCAGCAATGCAAAGAGCAAGATTACATACAACGATACAGAACAGATGCATTTATCATGATGACTATCTACTACAGAATGCCACATCAAGAAAATTAGGTGGATGAGGCTCTTTAGTGGTAGAATCAAAACTAAAAACAAGCTTGCAAAACAGGAAGATTTAACCTACCTGGATGTGTTGTAGAATAAATAAAGCACTTTATTTATTCTAGACAAATTGGTCTGGAAATTCTTAGAAAGCATCAATGACAGTTTTTGCAAGTGAAGGAGATACTACAAGGAATGCTCTTACTGTTTGTAGAGAGAAACTTACTGAGAATGGGTGGGTATAAGGCAAGCTGAATGAAATGAGAAATTTCAGACCTTTAAAAAAGAAAGAAAGAAAACCAGCAAAAGGAAATCTGTGGATTTTAAATAAGATCAAATGATGGCTTTGTTAAATGTGAACCACTCACTGATCTCACAGGGAAGAAGGAAGCACATACAAAGCAGAAATGAGATCAGATGGGAACGCATACAAGAGTAACGTAGAATTAATCTCAGAAGGATATAGATTCAAGTTGCAAGAAACATTAAGTTATTAAAGCAAAAAAGAAGCCATGCTGTAAGCACCATGAGCAGTAGGAAAAATGTAGTTCAGTACCTCAATACTCTATGGCATTATCAACAAATGACAATGTGCAGGCTGAAGTTTTCAACACGTGTGCGCCTACCTTTACACAACAGCCAATCATGTCGGCGACTACCACAAGTATTAGCAAGAAAAAGCTGAAGTCTCAGCCTAGAATAGAAAAAAGAAAGTGCTCACCAAGCTAGACCTGCTAATCTGCCAGCTGGGTAACTGTTCACAGAATCTCAGGACAAGTAATGGTGTCTTAGAGGACTGAAAAAGAACAAAGTACTAAAAACTTGACAATCAACATATATTGCCTAGAAACTAACAGGAAGCAGCAAGTGGAGCTGGGAATTATAGTCAGATTCATTCTGTTGTACATAATTAAAGACATTACTCGTAAATGCTGGTAAGGAAGTAAGAGTCAACACGCAAAACCAGCATGAAGCAAATCCACCTAATTTCATTTTATATACCAATTCTTTACTGCATACCATTTACAAATATGAAGAAAATAATAATAATTAAAAAAAGAAACAAACAACTGGGAAGGCTCCCACTTAGAGCTGTGCAAGCAATCCATGAGTTTCTAAAGAAGGCGCTTCAAAAACACAAATCCTGTCTTAGGAAAGTGGAACTGCTTTAGCTGAGCATTAGAGATACAGACCTACAACATGTGGCAGGGACCTCACAGGAAGCCACTCCACATAGGAAAATTATAGAAATGCACAGAGACGTTGAATGTTCTTCAAAGCAGTTTCTTGACTTTTAAACATTTGCTTTTACCATGAGACAGAACTCTTCCATTAGGATTCAAGACCACATCATTCTGAAAATTCTTCCGCACAAATTTAAGTGCATTTTTACATTGAAAAGTGACAAAATAGAAATGACATTTAACTGTCAGAAAATTGTCCTCTTAGTCAAAACCATTTTTCTAATTGTAAAGTCTCCTTTTGACATTGATATAATTCCAAGAGATTTCTAACTTAATTTTACTACTGCTCTAAAAGAAAGCCAGGGAAATATCCTGGTCCAGCACAATGTTTAATAGTAAGTAAATCTGCATGAAGTGAGCAAAGCACACGGTAAGTGATCAGGAGATCACACAGATGTCCTTACCCAAAGCAAAACCCTTCCCTACTCCAAATTCCTATGAAACTCCTGATTGCTAATTCTTCTTTTCACACTTTGATCACAAATTCCATTCTGCACCTTTGAAAATTCTCCTAATTCTTTTTCTTAAACAGCTCCCACTTTGCACTAATCATCTGGCCCCACATTTTTCATCTTTCTATGTAGTCTACAAGTGTGCTTAGTCTGCAAAAGTAGTGGGGAGAGATTTTTAATTCTCTTTAGAAATAACTGGCACTCAGCAACGCAAGGTGAAAGAAATTGAATTCTGTGGAATATCATTTGGCTTTGATACAATTTACCCTACACTGTACACTAACTCTAAATTGGAAATTAGTGTTTTATCCAAGGGCCCTTCTCCAAAAAGGATAAAACTGTAGACAAGATACCCTCTTTCTATGTTTTCTCACAAGTGTAGTCTGATTCCTGAATATTTGTCCCCCCACATTAGGATATAAATGGCTTTGTTATTAACTCTCAGAGTTTCTGACCTTGCCACTTCTGTGAAATAATAGCATAAGCTAGTGGAATTTTCTTTCAAATGAAATGTCTACTCTATAAACCTGTAAGTGCAGCATTGCATTATATTTTTAAGTTTATTGTTATGAAATGATGTTATTTGTAAGTATAATTCTGTAATAAAAACAAACCAAAGATTGATGCTGAAACAGAATGAAATTTCAGAACATGCTATAAAATTAATCTAATACTGGAAAATCATAAAAAAGTGAAATTACTCTATTTACAGGTGAAAAGGAAAAACAATTGCATACATAAAAATAAAAGCCTTACTGTTATAATAAGCTTATGAATATCAAAATGATAGTGAAATCTTCTTACAAACAAAAGGGTTACTCTTAATTGTGTATCAGTTTTGACTATAACAGGGACTTTATTTTAATGCTGTAAACCCTTTTTCTTTACTCAAAAGTACCTTTGCATAATGAATGTTGTAGCTCAGCAGAAGTTGCCTGAGTCTTTTCACATAAATCTCACTTCAGTCAACCTCAACTCCTTTTGTTTCGCAAAGATGACGCTCAGTCATAATATCCTCTTTGATACCATTCTGAAAGTACCAATTGCTATTCATGAAAGAAGCAGATTTTAAAATCTACCTGGTAAATACATGTACAGCCTTCGTAAATATCAAAGCAAGGTACAAAAAAAAGATACTTTGGTATGGGGATGGTTGGAACAAGAAAACATTTCACGTTAGGAGTGGAAGGAAGAAGGAGCAATTGTGACTACTGATCTCTCATAGAATACCTGCTAACACACCTGGGAAGCTCATGGGCTAGAGATTACCTGTTGAACAGTATAAAAGAATGCAAAAAAAACCCCAAACCCAAAAACCAGCCCACAAGAAACATTAATGTTTTCTGCTATAGCAATACTTTCAGTTTTGGGCATTTCCTTGTTAAAAGGAGCTACTTTGGGAAAGTTTCAAAAAAACATTTGTTACTGACAATCACTAAAAACCTCCTGTGATTTTACACCCCTTCCTTAAAGGAGAAAGAAAATGCCTCCACGTGAAAATATTAAAGAAAGCTGACAAATTTGGAAAGATCTGAAAGCGAAGTAGCATGCCTGCACAAAGTTGAGTTCCCGAGTAACATCCCTGCTCACTGGAGCATGCTTCCATGGCACAAAATACAGATAAACTGTATGTGGTTCCCCAAATTTACCCTTTGTCTGTATTTAGTATAAGGCAAAAAAACCCAAACTCAGTTCTCTGCCAAACTTTCTAAGGTTGGATACCAGTTGGAAATACCCACCAACCACTAACAAAGTTTACACCAACAAAAGTGGCTGTTGTTAGAGCCAAGGAATTGACTTGTAAGGGAATATCACAGTTTATCCACCAAAGTCAGACACTCTATCCTCCTTTTGGAATTTAATGTGCAAAAAGGTAATAAGGAACCATGTTAAGTCAAACCACAGTGGAAAACGTCTGTGGAAAGAGGTACTTCCTGAACTATAGTAATTAAAAGCCTTGACATATCTATGAAAGAAGGGAATGGATAATCTTTATTATATTGTAAGCAAAGCAAATGGCAGATTGATATCCCTTGGCACAGGAATACACTACTAAATATTTGAAGACAAGCTGTGACTTCAAATATCACATCCAACTGCAACTTTAATTTTTTTTTTTTTTTTTTGCAGAAAAAGCAACTCATGCTGAGGAAGATATGGCTTATTTGAAACTTATTTACTGTCATAACAGATGGTGAAGACTAGAGAGAATATAAATGAAAAATATGGGGGCCCAATAAATGTCAAGGCTCCCAACTTGGTTTGTAAAATTAAAAGAAAAAAAACAAAACCAAACCCCAGAAAAAAAGCTCTATCTATGCGAGATACAAAAACTTAACAGAATAGATTAGCTTCTTAACATCTTGGAAATATCCATTAGTCTGCCCACACAATTCAAGATTAAAAATTGCACTGATGTTATACTCATGGCCATCCTGAAAAAGTTATACAGCATTATCTATACAGTTATCATTATGGAAAGCTCCTTTCCAGGTATTTATCTCCAAACCTCTGGTGGATGATGAACATTTTACCAGTTACATCAGGATGGTAAAGATGGTTTCCTGTGAGCCCATGTGTCAGGGTAGGTTTATTGGCCATGTTTGTAACCCTAGGAACCACAGCCTGAGGGAAGCAGGTCAGAGCTAGAGCCAGAGCTACAGACCCAGGGCCTTCCCTTGACTGGGAATTACTAAGTCACCGGGGTTCTCATTCCTAAACAAAACTGAATTTTGAAATAGTAAAATCTCCTGCAAAATTACTCAGCCCTCTCTAACATTCACTTCAACCTCTCATAACTTCAGAGAGAACTGCGGACTCTTAGGACTCTCTAAAAAGCACCTGGCATCCTATAAAATTGTACTTTGGATCCTCACCACAGAAAAGAACGCATCCTTATTTTCAGAGGTATGGAGGTGAAAGAGGAATCACTGAAGAATAAACCATATCCATTCACTTACAAAAGGAAACTGCTTTCGCATTGTTACTGGAACCATTATTATCTTGGCAATGCTTTTGAGACAAAAAGCAAACAAAATTAAGGCAGAACTAAAACAAAGTGAAAATGATATTCACTAAAATCTGACATAATTTGTCAATGTAAACTTACATTAACGAAGCTGAACAAGTAAAACCTCACTGAAAAGCAGAGCTCTGTTATACTGTGCTATGTATTCACACTGTAGTGCATATATGAGTAGAAAGTCAGTAGCAAAATGAATAGACATTACTCTATATTTAGCTTCTCTGTTGCTGTTTCATATCACCTAGATGACTAGAAAATGCACCACTTTAAAGCCGTATCTCATTCACTAAAATACTTCACAGCTAGTTTTACTTTAAATCTAGTAATGAATTTTTGAACACGGTAAGAAATGTAGTATTAAATACCCTATAACAGCTCAAAAAAAACCCGACCAACCATAAGTATATTTTAGTACAGTTTTTCTTAATGAAAAACAAGGAAACATACACAAAGTATTTGAGGTTTTTATGCTGTTACCTTTTATGTTTTCTGTGCATTGTATTTGAATGCTGTCCCCTTGATTACATTCTCTGAAATAGTTGTTTGAAGTAAGATACTTTATTTTAATAAGTGGAACAAAGCTTTGAATAGCTTGGTTCAAAAAACAGTTTTAAATGAAAGGAGCTGTTGCTAAGCACAGGGATCTTTGCCAAATACTTTTTAAATGGTTTATTGTGCCCTAGCAATCCTGAGATTAAAAACATCTCTTGAATTACAATGACACATCAAAAAATAAAATTAATGTGGGGGTTTTCATTACAAGAACTGAGCCCCTGTGTGTTATTCTTTCCATTAGATAAGAAAGAAACATACTGTGGTACATTGTTTTTGCTGTCAGAGTGAGCTTTTAGGCAAATATACAATATCACACTATATCCCTCATGGATTCAATCACGTACTGTACAAGCTCTTCTATTAATTTAACTTAATGCTGTGGATTTAAGGGATAGACTGCATATTTTCATATATTTTTCTGTACTGAGGATGAGTTATTTTTAGACTCCATAAGTCTTCATCAAAATCAGAAGACTGCATTGCCTCATATGACTACAATATGAATAACAGTATTGCCTCACTCCATAATAAACATTTACTTTTCCACAGTTCTTGCAACAGTTGCAAAACAATTGTTTTGCCAAGCTTTTATGTTGCAACACTGTAGAGCATATAGATCTCATTGTCAATGAGAAACCTGAATGCAGAGAGCTAGGCATTTTAAAGAAAAACAAAATCAATAGCATTTCCTAGCTAACAAAGATGTCTAAACCAGCACTCTTAACAGTGTTGGCCTCATAGTACACAAATTTGGATGCAGAATGGGGAAAAAGGAAGTAGCAAAGACAACAGAGAAAACAGCTGCTAATTGATTTAAAGCCAAACCTGGTTTTTTTCCACATCCAAAAATCCTATTTTAGTTCACGTCTGGGGGCTGCAAAATATATGAGAAATGAAAGGCATAGCTCCAGATATCTTAAGCTGGATACAAAAGCAGGAGCATGAAGAGAGGTGGGATTTTTCTTGAAATCACTAACTACTCTGTTTTGCCCAACATTTCATAACATACCACTGAAAAACAGAACCTGTACCTTTCGAGGTAACACATGTACATCCGTGTTCTATGGCTTTAGCTCACTGGTTTTATTCATCAACATACACTTTCCTGCTTTATTTCACAAAGACAAACAATTCATCTGCAAGTTATAAATTACAGCAGATTAAAAGTAAACACATTGTACATATTAAAACTGAGCAAAATACAAACTAGGTAAATTGACAAACAATGACTGGAGCAAGTGGGTCAAATTCCATTTGTCTTGTTACTCACATAACACCTCAAGTTAATTAATAAATGAAAACATATCTAACTCAAAAGAATCACACTTTCATATCTCATACTTTCATGGATACATAGCTTTCATCATAAAGATATCTATTCAGTTATTTATCAACCCCAGAACATTTATCTCAAAGAAGTTCTCTGTTTTAGTAATTGTCCCCCAATGTGACACTTTTAACAGAATTTGAACACACAGGTAGATAGCTTTTATTTTTCTTCCCCATCTTAAAAATGAAATATATGAGATGTAATATTAGCAATATGTCAAAAGGAAAACCAAGACAACAGGTTTTCACCTTCTCAAATTGGCCATGGTGTCTTTGCCTCTCCAAGGTGGTAGAAGTGCTTGGAATTTCAGTGGGGACCTAAAATGGCCAGAAAGGGCTCCCCTGTAGTAAGAGAACTGCCTGTTGGCACAACATGGACACTACTGGTGCTCCCCTATTTTGGGGGGGGGAAGAAGGATGGTGAGAACAGAGAAGAGCCAGGCAGACAATATCCAGTACATCTCTCTTCCACTGTTGTAACTTACAAAGTCCAGCTACAAAACACTTTCAAGGAAGGGTGAAGAGCATGACTTTGGATCAAGAATTCTAGAAGCAGGATATTGGTCCACTTCCCCAGCAGTCCCCAATGCTGAGCCAAGACGATGGGCAAACTCTGGCCATACAGCAAGACTGGGTATGAGAGCAGTGGGGGAAAAAAAGGAGAAAAAGAGAAGGAGAAAAAGAATATAAGAGAAGTATAAAAATCACAACAGTGTATATGACACATCCTCAAAGCCAGAAGAGAAAAGGTGACAACACTGAAAGTAACAAAAAAGGTAAATACAAGTTCAGCATATCTGAACCAAAATACTTGCATTAGCAGACCCTGACTTAAACATCCTCACTTGAAGATGACACCTTTTCTTCACAGGATTTTCACTGTGTAAACTACTCCGAATAATCTACAAGGTAGTTTGCCTGTAGTCTGGTACAATGGGTTCTCCTTTCAAAAGAAAATAAAATAACCAAACATTGCCTCGCCTGGCATTACACGAAGTATTCAATGACTGACACAGATATGCATCTTTTTGTGTCTTAAACTTGCAGAAGATTGTTTCACCTTCCCAAAGGCATACTCACAAGAGTGAACTTAAAGTGCATGTCTTTTAAAAAGCAGATATTAAAGATACTGTATGTTGGTCAAGCTGAGAAATACCTGTAGAAAATAGTATTTTTAAGACACTATATATTTCAACTACAGACACCCTATAGCTTAACTTTCCTCCTTCAGAAGATCCCTGCTACACATAATGGGGGCAATCAGGATTCTCATTGCCCTCAGTCATACAGGACTAGGACGCCATTCCTCATTTCCTCAAGCCCACTCATCTCAGGGGGAGTCCAAAGGCAATGAATGCCACTAGGAAAAATATTCCTAAAACATCCCCATTTGATTCCCTGTTCCTATAGGAAATAAAACACTAAAAATGAATCAGGTCCCTTCAACCTTTGCTGAAAGAAGGCCATCACAGTTTATAGTGTTGAAAAGGGGAAGAAAAAATATTAAAAAAGGATGAAAGCAATTACAAACCTTTTACACACCACTTTGTGAAAGATATAATTTCCTTTTTTCTTTCATACTACTACATAACTCCAGATTTGTACAACACATGGAGAATAATCAGTCTCACAAAAAACGTCCATTCACTAGGAATGGCATTTATTGGTCTCAGAAGCCAGATATCACCGAACCAAAAGGCACCATTATTTGACAAAGATGAGACTAATCACCATGACATTCTAACCTGCAAGAAGATGTGCTCAGTACCAGCCAATACTCAGTAACACTCAGTAAGAGAAGAAAATTGCGGAAGCTTTGAAAGCAGCCACAGACTACAGCAACAAATGAAGTTACCATTTAGTTCTTGTTTATTCAGTATGAGACACACACCATATAAAGTAAGCCTGAGCTAATAATTTTCTCATTTTCTAAAAACCTCAAATGTGTTAATATTTAAGGCTTATTTCCTTCATACTGATTTAAAAAGGACTTAACACAAAAGAATAAGCAGTAATTCTCATGACCAAATTTCCAATATTCTCTAAGCACAAGGTTCATTTTCATGTTGGAGTTTTCTTGTGACAAGGAACAGACTGCAGTCTTTCCAGGCATCGATATATACCTCCAGCTTAAAAATTAAAAATATGCTTGTGATGAAGAAGTATTTTGAATAAATTATGCAAATGATACATGTATTAACAAAACCCAAAAGCAGAATAACTGAGAGAAAGTGACTCTGCACTAGTAACAGCTTAATAAGAGCAAGGGCCCACCCTCCATTAGTTACCCAGGATAAGTACTTCCTTCTGAACCCAAAGTAAAGCTTTTAGGGAAGAACTTATAAAAATGGAAAAAACATGGACTAATTGCTGAGATGCCTTAATTGTCAGGAAGACATTTCTGTATCAGTTATTCTTATTTCAGACAGTGTTAGTTTTATCTCCTCAAGTAGCATGACAGTTTGGTATTAGGGTACTTGGCTTAGAGCTTATTTTTTAAAATTGAATTTCAGTTATAATAAACGTTTTTGTAGATTAAAGCAAAATATCATAGTTTGTAGATGATGTTATTTCAGTCAAGAAATGTCATAAGTTTAATTTTTCTCTAATGATGGCTCTGTTAGTTAATTGAAACAAGTCCTGTAGAGATATTTTTCCTCTTTTGGCAATTGCCAGTTTCACTAATAGCGAAGTAAAAAGTAAACACACTTTGGGTACTGGAACCTCCTTAAGCCCTTTTGTAAACCCAGCACTGACATTTCAAAATTAATAATAAACTGAATTAGTTTTCAGAGTGTATTTTATCTTTTGCTTAATAAAACATTTGAGCAGCATAAATGAAGCACAGCTGGAACACTCGGAGCCAGGCACGGGCAGGCGGGCACCTTGGTCACAGGGATCCCGTGCAGGCTGCACGAAACCCTGCTGCACACGTTTACTAGTCGCTGCTGCAGAGAACGCCCAAGACTTCTCGGTTTAAACGTCAAACCGAGCGTAGTCGGCTTCAAACACAGTAGCGAAACCAGTAAGTCCTGGGCGCTCTCTTCCGCAGCCCTTCCGGCCGTGGCACAGGCAGCCAGGGCCCCACACCCGCCACCGCACGGGCTGAGGGTCGGTGGGACCGTGAAAGGCTTCGGGGAAACAGCGGGCCCCGCGCGGTAGCACCGCCCGCTCCCACCGCCTCCAGCGCGCAGGGGCCGCGGAGGGCGGTAAAACCGCGGCCACCGCCCCGACCGGTCCCGCGGCGCCACCTGGCGGAGAGGGGAGGAGCCGCCGCGGGGCAGCTCGGCGGGACCCGGGACGATCGCTGCCCCTCAGGCTCCGTGCGCGCCTTCAGGGGAGCGGATCGCGGGACTTGCTCAGCCGCGGCCCAGAAGACGCGCTGCGCCTCTTAGATCTGCCCGCGGTGCTCACCCAGGTGCGGGATGCTTTGGCCTAGCTAAACGGGAACCTGTGCAGCTGTGCAAGGATGAGTCGCACTGACCTCATCCATTTTTGCCCCATAAGAGACTTCATTTCTATTTTTGCTCTTTATATAATCTTTACAAATAGTTATTTTCCACTACAGTTATCCATTTTTCAGTATTTTACATCACATAAGACCTGCAGAGCCATTTGTTCCTTCCTGTCTGCTCCATCTTCAAAGTCCCATGATTTGGCGGAACACTTGATATCATTACCAAGGATCTTCTTTCTAACTATTTCTAAGATGTTACATGCAACTTCTTTAATGTTTTTAATTAAGTCTGTAATATCAGGTTAGCTCCAGGACATCAAAATATGCTGCTTAGTGAATATGCAGAGAAGAAATTGGGTTTATTGCCCACGATGCTACATTTCCTTAGCTAGTAATCAGTAATAATCTACACACAATAATATATATGTGCCTGTAAGCATAGAAGCCTGTTATGTGTAAATATATATATATGGTATATACTATAAATCATTCAACATTATAGTAACTGAAAGTTAGAAAGTTACTAGTCCCTAAATTGAGGACACAATATTCATTATGAAAGTGACCTGTGAAGGAATTTCCATTCTGAAAACATCAGGAAAGAACTCTTTGGCAGTAACATGATAAGACCCAGCTGAAGTGTCCCCACTTCTTGCTTCTTTTCCCCTACAAATATTAACGGATCCTTAACTTTGCCCTGCCTGTGCACAGCGTTACAACTAATGCACTGGTTGAGTTTACCTTCCTTGTATGGTATGGAAATCCTGCACCTCAGAACTTACCATGGCCAAACAGAGTTGGGCAGGGAAACAATTTTCCCATTGTCTGGGCATTTACAAGAAAATATGTGCTTCTCAAGCACTCCACAAATCCAGAGACCCAGATGCTTGAACAGGTAGTTCAACAGAACAGCACTCAGGCTATTGTATTAGTTCTGGCTGGTGACTCCAAGTGATACTACAATCCCACGAGCCTCAAGGTCTGAATCTGTTTATGGATTCCCTATCCATTTTCCCAGTCTCTGTCTATAGAAATCAGCTTGAAATTGAAGATACTGTATTTTAGGAAAAGAGTTAAATATATCTTTTTACATATGCTTTTAAACCCATGGAATTTTAAATAACTGACTTCCTCACCAAACAAGTGAAATTAAAACAAAATAAATCATACACACTAAACATTACTAAAATTATTTTAAATATTTCCCTTAACCTGCATTGCCCAGTGACACATCCTTCTGTTAGCTTTTTTGTGCATCCTTATTGTCTTGCTTTTCCTTAGCCTCTTTCCACACGATTTACATACATAACTAATATGATAGCTACTTATCTGTCTGTACATCTTGTATAAACCTTTCTGAATTTGGCTGCATGACCTCTTGTTTTTCATGGCCTCCCTCTCACAGAAACCAAAGTGTATGCGATCCCTTGACTGCATGGTCTTTTTTGTTTTTTTTCCAGACCATTGGTTTATAAAATGAACAAAATTGGTCCTAATACTGATCTCCTGTAGCAAATCCACTAATCACTTTCCTCTTTCCCAAGCCACTACCCACTCACAAATACCTCTTTGATGTCTCAGAAGATAATTTATCTATTCACATACCTCAGCTACTATAAAGTACCAAAATTACAGACCTTGCAGATTATTCTTTTGTGTTTTGCTCTATCAACAGATTTCCTAAATGCTAGGAAAATTATGTCCATGGACCTAATTTACCTTGTTACTGCATAGCAATGATTTGTTAAACATAATCAAATTTTTGTGGCTGCCTTTAACTGTAATATTCCAGGTGCCTCCACTGGGGCCTGGTATAAAAATAAATGGAGTAGGAAAAAAAATTAAACATGAAGAGCATTCTGTGCACTCATTTACTCTCAGAGCTCAGGCACTGCTATGTCTTAGCAGTTCAGCTATACCCCAAATGTATGAAGAAAACACAAACTGAAACAAAAATGAAAAAACAGACTAGCAACATAATCTCTTGCATCTAAAAACATTCAAGCATACAAATCCATGCATACCCTTTTCTTGGTTAGGAATCTGACTCAGATTCTAGCAACAGTATGTGCTTTTAATTCCTCTGGAAATTATTTTGTTCTACTCACAATGTAGTTATGGTCTCCCTTTACCTCTACCACTCTTCTTTTCCTTATTCTACTAGTAACTACACCAGTGTTTCCATTCTACCCACCCATTATCCCCACAGACTGTTACTCCCTTGGCCCTACCTAATGCCTTCCATGTTGCATTTCCCCAACACATTCGAAACGGACCCATTTCTGGGCTGGACTGGAGGATAGAGATCAGTGGGCTTCACCTCACTGTTACCACAGGCTGGTGGAGCAACATACATGGATTTTGCCTCCCTCCACTATTCCAGAATATTATTCAGGGCCTTAACTCATTATATACATCTACCTTAAGAAGACTTTATAACATACACCGTTACTCTTGTAAAACAACCTATTTAGTGAATAGTGATATGCTGTTTCTGAAAATTACAAAGCAGATCATCCAGAAGAGATAACCTGTGTGTTTTCTTTACACACACAAGGTCTAATTTTCAGAAGCTTGTGCATACTCATACCCCTTTCCCGCACAAGGCTTAAAATACTCCAGCAGAAGACAGAACCTCCATTATTCACTTCATCCTAAAGCTATGTCCATCATTCTCCCACTCTTACACTCAGTTACTGGGGAGTCCTCAGGGTGCTTTCCCTTGTGTTTAACTACATGTGGGTTTGAGAAAGGAGGAGCAAATGAAAGTTGAAATGAAAATGAAAGTACTCCCTCTGCTCCCACATCCTTGTTTCCCACCTGTGGTGACACCACCTCAGGGACAGCAGAAAGCTTTGTGTGTGCTCTCTATGGCCACCTTGGCTTCACTGCAGCAGAAGACAGGGCAAGAGACAGTGTACATTCGGAAGGGATTACCCAGCCAACACCAATGATCAAAACACACCTACATTCTGTTCCACCTACCTTGCATTTTAGCAATATTATTTCCCAAATCTGTGACCTGGTATAGTTCTTTAGGCAGTAGCCAGGCAAGATTACATATACTAAGTGCTGACATTATGTATAAGCATTCCATAGCATCATAATTTATATATTTTACATCTTGGAATATCTTAAGAAAGTACAACTGCTTCTATACCTCGCTTCTTAACACTGAAGTTGTTAAGCGGTCAGCGAGCAGTGACACACCACTTTATGGAGTAACAACTGTGAATCATGGAGAGAAGTAAAGATTTCAAACAATAAGTGAATAACATTGATGGAAGCGTATGCTCTGAGCTGCTGACATCCTTCAGCTATAAAGCAAAAATAAAAGCAAAATAAAGTTTGGAGAAAAATAAAAGTTCTGTTTTATATTTACTCTGTCCTCACAAAATTCTTTCTTTCTTTCCTTGACTAGTCAGAGACATAAATTCTATTACAACAAAAGAATTTGTTCCAGACCCCATCAAATGTCACAGGCATTCTGATAGCTAAGTGCCAACAAAATATAAAGATTAATAATAGTGGCAGCAACCTCCTTTTCCAAGACTTCCATAAAGAAAAGGGACAGAGAATACCAATGCAGCCATGTACATGCTTCCTGGCTGCTACCATTCCATTTGTGTTGATTCCAGTGTAAGCCTTATCATGAATACCTTTAATTATTGTCAAAATTCCTGCGGATCATAATGACACGGTATCACCAGTTCAACATTTTTCCCCCAAGAAAAAATAAACAATCCCCCTCAAAAAGGGCCATGTCACAATACAGGAATATTGTTTAGTATTCCAAAGCAGTAACAGACATTCCTGCAAACACAGTGACTGCATGGACATTCCTCTCATGCATAAAAAGATCCTTAACAGGCTGTCTTTACTCACAGGGCCCTTCAACAGGTATTCCTGCTTATGTCTGGTAGTGATATGTATTGTAAACGTGTTCACCATCTTATTTTATATTAAAACAGAAACAGATTGTTTCATATAGTTGAAATAACTGATAACAGAAGGCATAGCCATGCTAATTTATGTTGATCAGGATCTGTGCACATTTCCAAATCTTTGAAGAAAGGCAACTCTAGCTTAAGCTGTTATGTCCAAAATCATCACATAAAGCCCAATTGGAGAGAGCTGAAAAAAAAACCTGCAGGAAAAAAGACAGTTTAAAAAATAAATTCTTATCAACTTCAAAACTAAAGCAAGGTTACTCTAATTTCTACGCTGAGATAGAGCAACATCCCTGAACTCCAGTCGTGAACAAGAATGGATAGATTAAGATGCAGTGAAAGGAATTATTTCAAGTAAGCCAGAAACTCTTAAGCCAGTTATGAATTTCGGAGAGAAAGGCACAAATATCCTACTTTAATTACAATATAGATAACAGAAATCTTATTTCTAAGATACTCACAAGGATTCCCTGCCCCTCCCCACACCCCCATAGTCTAAATTTCTACCCTGAGCATTGCTAATAAAAAAATGAATGCTATCCTTGGGTAGCAATGGAGTTATACTACCAAGGTGTATATACGAGCATTTCCTACACTGTGATGGCATTACCAGTGGTAATTTCAAGCTTTGTAAGAAACAGGACAACAAATCAATGTTTATCAAATGGAAAAACAAAACAAAGAAAAAAAAGCAGTCAGTAGGCGGCCTTCTGAAGTGTATTACAGACAAAGAGAATTACAAACAGTTTTGGTTTTTTTTTTTTTTTACAGTTATATGAAAAAGAACAAGGTGTTTGGTGACAGCCAGCATGGCTTCACTAAGGGGAAATCCTGCCCGACCAATTTGGTGGCCTTCTATGATGGGGCTACAGAACTGACTGACAGCAGTAGAGCAGTTGATGTCATCTACCTGGACTTGTGCAAAACATTCGACAGTGTCCCACACGACATCCTTGTCTCTAAATTGCAGAGACATCAATAGAATGGATGGACCTCCCAGTGGATAAAGAACTGGCTGGATGGCTGCACGTAAAGAGCTGTGGTCAATGGCTCAATGTCCAGCTGGAGACCTGTAACAAGTGGTGTCCCTCAGGGATCAGTGTTGGGATCGGTCTTGTTCAACATCTCTGTTGGTGACATGGACAGTGGGATTGAGTGTGCCCTCAGCAAGTTTGCTGATGACACCAAGCTGTGTGGTTTGGTTGATACGCTGGAGGGAAGGAATGCCATTCAAAGGACCTTGACACGCTTGTGAGGTGGGCTGATGCCAACCTCATGAAGTTTAACCATGCCAAGTGCAATGTTCTACACCTGGATCAGAACAATCCCAGGCACAGCTACAGGCTGGGCAGAGAAGAGATTCAGAGCAGCCCCATACAGAAGGTGTTGGGGGTGTTGGTCGATGAGAAACTGAACATGAGTGAGCTGCAGTGTGAGCCTGCAGCCCAGAAAGCCAACCATATCCTGGGCTGCACCAAAAGGAGTGCGACCAGCACATTGAAGGAGGTGATCCTGCCCCTCTACTCTGCTCTCATGAGACCTCACTTGGAGTATTGTGTGCAGTTCTGGTGTCCTCAACATAAAAGACATGGAACTGTTGGAACAAGTCCAGAGGAGCGCTACAAGGATGATCAGAGTACTGGAGCACCTCCCATATGAAGACAGGTTGAGAAAGTTGGGGCTGTTCAGCCTGGAGAAGAGAAGGCTGCGTGGAGACCTCATAGCAGCCTTCCAGTATCTGAAGGGAACCTATAAGGATGCTGGGGAGGGTCTCTTCATTAGGGACTGTAATGATAGCACAAGGGGTAATGGGTTAAAACTTAAACAGGGGAAGTTTAGATTGGATATAAGGAGGAAGCTCTTTATTGTAAGAGTGGTAAGACACTAGAATAGATTGCCCAAGGAAGTTGTGAAAGCTCCATCCCTGCCAGTGTTCAAGGCCAGGTTGGACAAAGCCTTGGGTTTAGTGTGAGGTGTCCCTGCCCATGGCATGGGGGTTGGAACTTGATGATCTTAAGGTCCTTTCCAACCCTAACTATTCTATGATTCTGTGATTCTATTTGGCAACACTGAAAAGAACAGGAAAAAGCCCTTTTGAAGAGTAGCGGCTGCTCTAGTATCAATGGCAACATCTGCTCTATTGTTCATATATTTTTTTTTCACAGGTTGGAAAAGACCTTGAAGATCATCAAGTCCAACCACTACACCAGGACTGTCAAGACCACCACAAAACCATATCACTGAGGGTGTCATCTACATTTCTGACCTCCTCTGATTGTGATGGTAGGGAATTTCCAGGGGTTATTCCCGGCAAAGCAACAAAAGAGACAGCATGAACAGGCACTGAAACTCAGTCCTCCACAAGGCTGGAAGAATTAGGACAACTGATAACAGCCAAACTGGTTCTTACCACTTCCAGAGTAAATTACCACAGGGATCGGAATTTAATAGGCAATTCGGCAGCAGATGCTTTCTGCTGTGGACATAGACACACTGAACAAGGCTTAGAAGACAGTGTTTAATTCTTTAGTATAAAAATACATTTTTAGATAGCTAAATACATTAAAGCATAGAGGCAGATATTAATACAAAACAAATATGGAGGCTTAAGCTTTTGCTAGGAGGAGATTTTCTCATTACCATCCACCACCTGCTTCACCACCATAGCATACTGGCAGAACACACAGTTTTATTTTCTGCTTTCAAATGTACTTTTAGAGTACCAGGGATGGTATCTCTGGTACATCATTATAAGTGCAGGCCTAAAGAACCCCTATCCATGCATTACTAATGACTAAAACTGGCTGAGGATTCTTTCTCACTGAGGAAAAGATAGTTATTAAAAGCTGTATTCCTAAGTTAATTATCAGGCCAAGAAACACTTTAGCTTAAAATCTTAACTTTAATATGAAAATAAAATGAAGAAGCCCTTAAGTGCTTTTCTGTTTTCAGAAACAGAAAAACCCCAAATGTTACTGACTGCTTAAAAACCCCTCTGAAACCTTTCTCCATTTAGGAAGAAAACAGGATTTCCTTTCCCTTGCAGTGTTTGACAGAGGTCTTGCACAGCTCTGCCCAAGCATAAGAAACAGAAAAAGGGGTTTTATTATGAAGGCATTCAGTGGAGGTTTCAGTCCTTAATAATGACCATAGAGATGAAGAACCTGATGCTGTTGAAGCATAATAATCATATAGAGATTTAAAAAAGTATTGATAATGCTTTGGCTTGGAGGGGTGGGTGCAGCTCTGGTCAGGAGAACACTGTAAATGGCTAGTTGCATTGACAATGAAAGAGGTAGCTTTTCTCTCCTTCGCACCCCCCTGCTCTTTATGTCCTCTATCAGTAAACTAAGGACTGATTTGTGTAAAGTAACTTAGAGCAGAAAAATCCAAGTGGTATTTTCTATGCCACACATCACTTGAAAACTCCCTGACAGACTCAGTATTTACAGGAGACCGAATTGTTAACTTTTAGAATTACAAATACAGCATCATTCCATATGGCACCACTTTTCAAATATCTTTCCCGTAAATCACTGAAAACAAAAGACTGCTTCCTCAGCAATGCTGCTGTGCCCATGACATGCAGACAGGCTCCTCACAGAACTGAAGAAGTTAACATGTACCAATTAGTGCCCAGTGTGAACTGTAACTTAATTTTCCTTCTGTAGCCCTCCTTTCATTTTTTATTGAAATCCACAGCAATTTCTCAAGTCTGTGCTTTTACTGTTTTGGTTTACGTGCTCTTTTTGGAACTCTTGGCTCCTCAATGTCTCCTTACCAAGAGAATAAAAGATCCTGTAAATACCCAACCTAAGAATTTTTCTGTAAGTTTTATGGAAAGGACTGAGGACATCACCAGCATCAGCTGTACCAGTGTAGTGCTACTGTTTTAATCTCACTTTTTCTATTTGTCAAATACCAATTATTTAAGTAAGGTACCTTATTTAAACTAAACATCTTCCCTCCATCACCCTTGTCACAAGACTGAGAGTCAGGCAAAACCTGAAAGTGAATGTGCTTTTGTGTTGCACAATCCACAAAACCTCCTCATTCATTGCCACTTAAGCCTGGCTGTATTCACACTGCTCCAGCTAAGCGCTACACTCACTCTGTACCATGCACAGCTCTGCTGCTCCTGGAAGCTGATGATAGCCCAGGGAAGGTGCCCTCCTCCCTCCAGTCAGAGAATCGCACCTAACTGGGGCTATAGCAGCCATCGCATGCCAAACAGCTCCTCGTGCCTGTGCAAAGGTAATACAGGATTGTTTGGACATCTGTTACAAATCAGCTAACAGTGATTAAAGCAAGTAACGTCTATCCTCAAGCCTCAGGGAGCTTCATTTCATTATATCATAATTTCCTCTCTTCCCCAAAAGAGTGCTTCTTTTCTGGGGCATCCAGACAATATTTTTCTCTTACATATTGTACTCTGTCAGTTCTGAATGTTCCTCCCCATTGGCTCATGTTTGGAACAGATCTGTGTAAACTTTATGTCTGTGGACTTCTAGCAACTACAGTACAAAAACCAACTTTTCATCCTCACCAGTAACAAACCTCATTTAATGCAGAGTGACCTACTAAGTCAGTTGCAGGATGCAGAGACAAGTAGAGGGATTAGCTTTCTTCAGCATCTCAGGCTTTCCCAACACACAGACATGGATTTGATATATTGTTACTGGGAAATATTACACCTGTGATTGTTTTAGCTTCCAAAAAATATGAAGACTTTCCAAGAACGACAGAATAAAATATTATTTTTTTCAGTAATTCAAATTGTGAATTACTTAAAATATACAGTACAACAGGATATAAGCTTTAAACAACACGGTAGCATATTATTATGTAGCGAATGGTAGCAGCCACATCACTCACTTCTGAGGTTATTTCACTGCCATCTGAAGCACGTATGGAGAGACAGGGCCTGCTCTAATTACAATATTGTAGTTTTGACTGACAGACAATATGTCTACAATCAACTCATCTGAAAGCCATGTGTTGCGACAGTTCCTTGTCCGACTCCAGAGTGTACACGGTTGAGATGAATCAGTGCCTTGTTACTATACACTAAGCCCACAGTAAAAAAACCCCAAACAGCCACAAAATCCTACAAAACACATGCATACAGAGAACAGCACCATGGGCCAAAAGGTACCCCATTGTTTTTTTCCTATCTTTTCCTTATTGTTAGTATCTGTGACTTTTTAAACATGGCCAGAGTATGTCAGAATAACATTTCAAAACATATACCCCCCCAACAAAACTACTACTTCCAAACTTCCCAAACTTCATATTTGTTATTCTGAAGCAAATCTGAATATGAAAATTTTTAAACCTCCATTTTTGAGATCACAAGAAAAAAACTTTTGCTATTATTACACATATTACTAATGCACATAAATATATAGCTGACTCTGAAACAATGTTTTTATTCTGACCTCACACAGGCCTGCAAAAGTATAATTATTATGCAGCATAATATGACAGAGATATCTGTCATTAGTAGAATTTCTGGAATTTTGAACATACATTTCAATAGCCTAAGTGGACCTAGCTTGGCAATTTAGCTGACCCTGGAAAAGAGTGCCTTATGTTCATCTTGTGCAATCTGTCCAGTAACAGATGTACACCATTTAGATGTAAAGTGAGGTGGAGGAGGAGGGGAACAGCAGGAGAAGAGTCAGGCCATTTAGCAGAAGAGCCATGAGTTTCAGTAGGCCAGCATGAAGGAAGTGCAGTAAAGTACAAATCATTCAGAACAGGTTTCAAGTAAACCTGTGATAAACAAATTACTATTTTTAAAGTATTGAACATACTTTATGTTAAATGATATGTAAACATTAAGAAGAAAAAAAAACAAACCAACCTCACAACTATCTGCACTGTTTGTGGAGATAACATGGGATGGGAAGAGAAAGCAAAGAGATTTAGGTGTAACAGAGGGCACCACTACAGCTGACGGAGCACAGTGAATTCAACCAGCTTACAAAGCTACACGGCTGTCAGATGGAGAAGCTTTTTTCCTCCCCCTGTACTGTGGACCGGGGTCACTAGGAAGCATGGAGCCTACAGGTGGTAAAGTTCTCCAGATTAACAGTTTATGTTGAGGACATATTCAGATGTTTGAGTTACTTTGCCATAGTGACACAACCTGTCATATTATTAACTCATCTTCCTTATTACTGAAGCAACTATACTGGAAGAGTTTTCCTGGGTTTAAACTCTATACTGCCTATTGGGTCCTGTGAATTTTTCTCACCTGTGTTTATTCAGTTACTACCACAAACACGTAAAAACAGACAAGAGCTGCAATTAATTGGTTTTTAAAATGTTCAAAGTGCCACTTCCCAGGATTATCGCAACATAAAAATATTCATATCTGCCCATACCAAATGTTGATATAAATTATTAATTTAAGGCAAATGTGACAATTAAGCAGATTTATTAGCCTTAATACATCATGAAATTACTAAACCACTTTTTAAAGCTGCTCTTCTCTCTTCCTCTCTGGAATCTAAACTTTTTTCTTAGGTACTATATTTTATTTATTGATACACATCATTGTGAGGATGAGCTATCCAAGTTACATTTTGTAGTGACAGCATATAATTAACACACAAAAACCTCCCATACAGATACTTATTAGCATCACAAAAGCAGTCTTAAGGAAGAAAAATGTCTCTTTCAGACTGAGTTTTCAGTACATAGTTAACAGACAAAACAATTACTGTAACTGTTGCTAAAATGCACTTTTATCTGCAGTCTTAGTACACCGACCACTAATTGACTAAGTCAGATTGTCACAGATGGGAGCATAATGGCCAAGTTTGTATTTCCATTGACTATGGCATGATGTCTACTCTCTGAATAACAGTAGTTTTCAGGACTGTCCAAGACTATGATTTTCTTGTTTTCAGAGGTATGCGAGTCCCTACCCATCAATATATTAGAAACATAGGTAGGATATTTTAAAATACACTTCATTAAATAGGTATCAAATATGGCTCACTGGATAACTTTGGTGTTTACCAGAAATGCTGCTGGTTCACCACATATGCCTTTAGGTGCCCTTTATTAAAAAAAACCAAAAAGCATGGTTGGTTTTTTTTTTTTCTTCTCCTTACACATTACGTGTTGCTCTGGGAGCCTCGATATTGTTTTCAGCTGAGCAAAAGGAAATGTCAGGGATAATTTTGATAAATGTGAGCTATCTCATATTTTCTGTTAACAAGTGCATTGTGTGTCTAATAGCATGCACCTGTGAGGCTGATTTTTCTTCTTCATGTGACCTCAAAGAACTAAAAAGGCTGTACAGTAAAAGGAGACTACACCTACTGCTAGGTCAATAACATTGATGAAAAGACTTAATCAATGCAGAGATAAAATAAGGTCTTCTAACCCCCACTCCACCCCACTTGCTGTCCCTCACCTTCGATGTGGGGTTTTGCTCAGTAATTTCTTGCCTGCTCTTTGTGGTTAGCTGGCTAAGTACAGCCCTGGACCCCATAGACCTTGTGCTGTGAAGAACACACCAAGACACACCACCAAAGTGAGCAGACCTCAGCAGCAGCCATTAGCGATAAGTGGCAAACCTTTAAATCAATACAGGACCTTTAAACTGTACCTTTACCAGTTATAAAAGGAAGCATATTTTCTTTACATAAACTACTATAACAACCAATAATTCCTTCTTTCTAACAGACACTTACTAGGGGAAAAAAAAAAAGCTATAGCATGTAAGAAAAAATTACAATATTCTGTCCAATATTTAGAGTACGATACTATTTTTCCATGTATTATTACTTGTAGCTAAATACTTTTGATAATGGAAACAGAGTATCAAATTGGAAAGTCCAGGAAAATTCATTGCACTTCCAATCTTCTCTGGTTTCCAAACAGACATATTTACCACACTACATAGGTTTACATAGAAGCTATCAGGCAGCACTGTTCCCCCTAAGGGATGAACTGCAGGCTTTTAAAGTTTTCTGATACAGACTGTCAAAATTTCCTAGGTTTACTTTGTTAAAGATAATTAGGGCACTGTATAATTTCTGATTCTGCATAGGTGCTTCTGGCTTGTTTCTGTTTTTCTGGTGGTAGAACATTAGAAAGAAAGAATTATAGCCTGATCCTGAGAATCCTAAGGAAATAAAACAAACAAAAAAACCCCAACACCTTATTTTTTTTAATAAATTCAAATTTCCTACGGAAAATCTATAGATACCTTTGCTGCAAGTGAACAGCTTCAAAATTCCTATTTTGAAAGGTATTTTATTTTATTTTTTATCATGTAAAGGCTCCTGTCAATCTAGGTAAATAGCAATGAGTTTCTTTCAATCATTTGCCAGCTACAATAGCAGTGACTTTCTGCTGGCTAACGTGAATTAAAAAGAAAATTTTAGTCTATCTGGTTTCCTGTAAAAAGATTTCCTAAACAGAATCAGTAGAACTCCAAGTGACAAAATATTTTTTGCTTAGATGAGACAACTTCCTCAGCTTTAAAGCAGTTCTTTAAAGAGTTAAACACACATTTGATATAAATGTTCTCCCATATAGATTCTAACATTAAAATACTTCACAGCAAAAAGAAATATGTCCTGAACTATATTAATTTGCACAGACTTAATCTCTGTGTATAAACTCAGACTAAGATTCAATGTGTCTGTGAAGCCTGACTGCATGCAGATCTGCTTTTTAAATTGTCTTGTAGTCAAATTTTATTTTTATTAAGTCTCTGTTTCTGGAACCCTCTAAGCAAAATTCTTTTATTTTAGGAATGCTCTTTTAGTCAATTATTTAAATTGTAAAGCTGTACTAAAGGATATAGTCTGTGGGGATTTGGTATGTACCAATGGGTCATTTCTTTGTGAAATTTCTGTGCTCTCTGCCTGTTAAAATATTGACATTCTTCCCCTTTGCTCCTTTTTCTGATTTAAGTAAAATGATAGGTATTGAAGTGAATTAGGTTACAGATTAGGCATTATAATGAAGTCTTATTTAATCGTTAAGACGAGTCAAAATAGGGGAAACAGGAATCTAGGTCACGTAGTTTCTGCTATTCAGCAGTCAGGAATCCTGGGAGCAGTCCAGACTCAGTATCCACGTGTTGTTTTAAACATTGTCTACCTGGGTTACTTTTTCTTATGAAGGAAATGTCAGTGTCATCTGCATCACTCACTCTCCATCTCTCCCAAGGAGGTGACGCATAGTTTATAGCCTACCCTTACAGATGCATTTGATTTAGGTGCTGTAGTAAAGTGGAAGTGTCAAGGTGATTCATCTGTCTGCCACCGCTGACAGCTGTGTTACACAAAGTGCCTGTGTGGAACGCATTGATTGGGCTAAAGAAGAAGGTATTCCAATATCAAAGGAAAAGGCCTTCTTTGTCATTACAAACATAGCTGGCTTTTGACCAGTGTAACAGATAGAGCCTGCATGAACATTATGTTGCACATTCGGAATATGTTCCCAGGATTCTCGCCTGACGCCAGGGACCAACAGCAGACTATCCCCTTGTAAACTCGCTTGAAAAAGAAATAGTGTTGCCATGACTAAATTAAAGAAAAAAAATAAGTGATTACAGATATATTGGTGTCATAAAAAACCCCAAACACTTGATCATTATACCCTTGATCTGTCACATGTTTTAAAACAACATCCACTACTAGCTAAAAACAGTCATTTAATTTCACTACAAATGCTGCAAAATATCTAGTTTTCTTTCAGCATGTACCTGAAGTTTCTCAGCATATTCACATTCCTTTATGGAAAATTATCACCCATTATCTATTTTGTGAATTGTCACTGTTAATTTTACAAGTAAAACATTTCCCAGATAGTACTATTTTGTAATTTAATTCCTGCCTTTTCGTCCATTCGTGAGAAATGAACCTTTGCTGGTCAAGTTGAATGATAGGCATGTATACATATATGGCATATGAGGTGTCATTTGTAAAAGAATGAATTATTAGAATAGGTAATGGGAACAACCTATGATGATACAGTGTCAACTAAAGCTATTTATCCGTCATAATCCTTGCATTTATGGATTAAAAATAGTTGTATATTCAAAAGTAATCCAAAATTCAGTATATCAGTTATTGATGTACCAGTAAATTATCTGAAATAGTCCATATTTTGTCATAACATCCCCAAAATATTGCAATCTCATTTAATAGTGTGCTATGCTTTAGGAAAGTTCCATTTCAGGAAGAACTGTTACATTCAAAATTTTCTTGGTGTCCTTGGTATCTTGAAAAAGACAGGAGACTCTGAAATTCTAATACACAGGTAATAATGAACTTTTAGGTTATATTCTGCTGTAGTAATATGAAAAACAAACACAAAGAAAAAAATTTCTTTTCCAGAATTAAAAAATATACAATACAGTCTCTAGACTAGAATGCAGCTTATGAAATAATGGAAGAAAACCTCCATATATATATTTGATCTCCTTTGAAATGTAAGTGCATAGAAAAAGATTCAATGGTTGCAAAATTGTTGTCTGCACTTCCTATGACTTTTAAACATAGTTTATAACGAAAAAAATGGATCACAAGGCAGCCAGTGGCTTCACAGAAAGTTAGGAGTCAAGATCTCCTTCATCTGAGTCAGGGCTTGACACTTGACTCTGCAGCCTTAGGAAATTTGATTTCTTTTTCTGTTTTCTACCTGCAACACTACACTTCCTTTTCATACAAGTTTATAATCAAAGGAAGAAATATCAGCTTTAAAATGTGTAAGTAAAATCTGGAACTCATTGTGAACCATGAAATCCTAATTAGTGGGCTGTTTACCAGAGACAAAAAGCTGGACAACAACGCAGTGTACCAGCACAGTTTGATCGCGAATTGCAATATATCAGGAGCCATCAAATTACTTCAGAATTCCATTATGATTTTCAATTCTGAAGTGAGCAAAACATTAAAATAATATTTTAACCTTCAAATGTTATTAAAAAGACCCTTTTCTAACTTGCCAAAACAAGCCTCTAAAAGTGATTAAGGGAAAATGAGGGACGAATGATCTGATTAAAGGACAGACCTTGTAGGATGCAAGCAGGAAAGCACACATACAGGAATACTTAAGAATTTGCAACAGTTCAGGAGCCAGCTTAAAGGTTTTCTCTGGCTATCAGATGACCTAGCAGGACATCAGTACAGCAAGTACCTTACATAGGTTTATTGAGGTAAGAGCATCTACAGTATCTTGTTAGATCTCTCAGCATACTCAAAGAAAGACGAGTAACAAGTTAAAACATTCTTTCTCTGGTATCTACCAGCTGATCACCTCTGCTGCATAACTTCAGTCCAAAATTTACCATTAAAACCTATGTAAGCAAGTAATGTAAATAATGGCTGGGAAGCAATATTTTCTAATACTAAATGACAATGTTCTTTTGGTAGCTGCTTGAAACCAAGTGATTTCATTGTGCTTTAGCTCTTTCAATGAACATTAGAGTCATTTAAGCAATTAGAATACTTACATAATTTATTTGGATTTACACTTTAATGCAAATAGCAATACCGAGTATTACTAATGCTATGTTAGGAAAAACAAAGTTGGCATTGCATTTTTAGATTAATGCAGATCAGGAATCTGGGCATGTGCCATGCTATGAAAATTTGATCTTGGTACAATCTAGATCTGAAACAGCCTCTGATATGCCTGCAGGTCAATCAGTGACCTGCTGGATTGAGCCTATGCAGAAGTGAAGCAACCAGGGACACTGGAATTAGGCTTTTCTTTCTGCATGGGAATGACTGTGCCACTGAGGTGTCCACGTGCTAAGTATAGTGGGCACAACCAACTTGCAAGCTGCACTGTACCAAATGTCACAATTGGAGTAAAAAGGCTTCATATGGTCAGTTGCAGAACCCTTTATGGAAGAAAAATCTATCAAATGTTATCAAGAAAGGCAAATCTCTGAGTACCCTTTGGAAGGGCAACTGCTGACAGGTGGGAAATTATTCTGGAGAAGTACCAGTCTGGGCTTGCTCTAGTCTTGTTATGCATAATGACCTAATGTTGAAAAACACCTTACCATAACATGTCCTTCAGTTCCCGGTAACAAACCTGTTCTGAACTAAGAATGTTTTGAGGAAAATAAAAAAATTTAGTGCTAAGCAGTGAAAATGACCAAATTATTTAACTAAGACGACGTGTCTCAACCACTCTGAACCCTAATTGTGAAGGCAGATATAAGGCATTTCACTATTTACTTACTAGTAAGAAGCTACTCTCACTATTTTTACTGTGACTACTATCCAACTTGCTGATACTCTTCCCTGTGATATTTAGCTTTGTCCTGAACGAACCAGTGCTCTTGCGTAAAGGCCTACTTCGTTTTTCTGCTCTTCAGAGAAAAACCCTGGCCTTACACCTCCAAAGATCAAATATTCATATGACTGCTTATAAAACAGCACAAAATTTGTATTTGTTCATATTCTCCTATAAAAATATTTTCCCTGTGCAAAACAGCTTAGCCCCAATGTTTTAGAAAGGCATTTCACTGCAAGAATTCCTCTAGTTTGGCAAAGAACATCTTTGATACTGAATCATACATACAGCATACTCTTTGAAGCTGTTTCTTAACTTCTAACTATTCTTTTATATCAAGTCACATTTGACCATTCTTGCATGCTTTTTTTTTTCTTTTTTCAATGCAGAAACATTGATTTATTTTGCAAGACTGGCTGATTTCCTCCAGTTGTCTTTACTTTTCTCCAAATTTTTTTAATTTTGGAACTGTAATAACTTGCACATACTTTATTTAAACTACTTTTGTGTCTATAGCTTGGTCAACACACAGTAGTTCAGAAACGAAAATTTGTGATTTGCTCTTTGTCTATGTGAGGAATTAAACCCAACATCTGGTGTACAGAATAACATGCACGCATATCTTGTGATTTTCAGTAAAGGAGGCTATTATTCTACCAAATGTTCATCACATAGCAGGACCGTTCAAGGAATTTTGGTAACTAAAAACAAAATAAAAATAAAATCAGTAAAAGAGTAAAAATACTTAAAATTCTTTACAAATAGTCTGACTTCAGTTTAGACCTACATATTTAGACTGAAAATACATTAAAATATTCCTGAAGCACAGCCATCTTTACTCCATGCTCCATGAATGTTCCATCTATGCAGTGTGCATTGAACAGTACTTCACTCAGAATAATTTTTACAAAGTGCCTTCAATTTTAAGCCATCAACAACTTTTCATTGAGACTAAGGAAATATGATTTGAAAAAACCAGAAAACTGCTAGCAGTGAAAACTCACTGATGCTGTATTAATACAGTATTACTAAAATTCACGATTTATTATGTATTTAAGCATATTTCAATTTGGCCAGAAGATTCCAGCACCCATACAGTCAGGAATCATGGCTCCACAATCAAAGTGCATGAAGAAAATGTTTCAACAGGCTGATTGTAAATGTTTGTCTCTTAATTCTGTAATATTTTTATAGCAATAACATCCGTCTTGTTTTATGGAAGATGCACTGTAGCTTGACATCTGAAATAGAGATTGCACAACACTCACAAACACACATGTATGAAAGGAAATCTAAATTCTGATGTCTTATTCAAAAACATGTCATCATGCCAGATGTCTTATTACAAAATCCTCTGAACAACAGAAATATTTCTTGAAGAAAAAACCCTGCATGCTGCTTTTTCCACACAGAAATTAAGAATATTTCTGAAAAGCCTTTTTCTAACTTTCTTTAAACATTATCAGTCTAATAGAGTTCAAATTCTTTGGTTTTGTTCCCAAAGTTAAATGCTTATCATATTATCTTATTATGAATCCAAGCACATAAATCAAAGGCAGTAACTTGGGATAAGTGTACTTCATCTCTATTTTGTGGTTACTTTTGTACTTATATTGCCAAAATAAGAAATCCACCCCCCCAATTCACACGATGATTTAAGGGATGTTCAGGCAGTTTTTTTACTTTATTATCAGTAGTTAAAATGGGCTAGAGAGGAAATGCTTACTCGAGTTATAGAAAGATGAAAGAAGGAAAAAAAATCCTTCACGTCTATTTTCCACATTAAAATAGCTTTGTCTGCTTCAAATTTAAAAGCAAGTAATAGCTAAAATATGCATTAAGTGCTGTCAGATACAAGGCAGTACTGACTACTGCAGACCATCAATACATATTACTGGTACTGATTTCTGACCCGAATACTTAGGAGCCCAAATTCCATAGGTGATTCTGAAAATGTTAGATATCACCATCGCACTGCCAAGCTGAACCATGCTAAATCTATGTTTCATACTGTTTGCACATATATTAGACCAATCCTTTTGAAGACAGAGATATGTTCTTCTTGGATATTTGCACTTTGCTATGGAAATTCTCAACACTCAGCCCAGCCAAAAAACTGTTTCCTTCAGCAGAAAGTGATACCAGAGGGATAAGTTTTGTTTTGATTAAGAAACCCCTTAGCCTTCAAACCTGAGTCCTCATTATTTATGTAAATAGAAGTTCTATTGAAGTCATGGGTATTTTGCTTGTATACAGCCTGAACTCTAGTCAATATTTTTGTAAATATGAAAGAATTCAAATGAGATAATACCGGTTGAAATTATATCTAGCATTTTTTAGAATTAAAATATAGTAAATCTTCAGCTATTTAAGCATAAAATAACTCAAATTAAATACTGTTCAACAGAACTCAGTCAGTAACAGTTCAATTAAGTAAATGTATAATCAAGATATTTGATTTGGCTTCCTCAAATCCTGAGACTTAGCATAATAAAAACAAAAATTCCCCATGACAGAAGGTGACCTTCAGAAACAGGCAATTGTAATATAAGACTACAGTGCTGTAAATGTAACTTCCAAATGAAGCACTGACAATTTATTTTTCTTAATGAGACAAATCCAGCAGCTCAAACCATATGAGAGGAAAATAAAACAAATTAAACATAGAAAATATTAAACAAACATTCATTTCCAATATTTAAGTATAGTGTGCAAAAGTGTATTTCATTCTAAATGCTTTTGCATCTGTGTAATAGCCCAATTAATATGTCTGCCATGGATTACTTCATGGAAGATAACACTTTCAAGAGAAATTAAATATGGATACAACCTTCTGGCTCAAGATGTCCCTAAACTGCAGACTGCTAGAAGCGTCTCTGGGGAAAAGGCAGGAGTGTCTGTGTGCTGCTTTGTTTTTTACAGTATTCTGAGACATCCTCTACAGTGCAGGGCTGTAGAGAAAGGCTGGTCTGACCCAGTGTGGCAGTGGCTATGGGCAACCAGTCACTCCAGTTCTCAACAAGGTGACTCTGGAGTATTTCTGAGCTATGCATTTGCTCATGAGAGCAGGAAGTGACTGAGAGCAGCCTTTAATAAAGGGACACAGATGTTTGTGTTTATTGCACCACCTGAGCTAATTAAAATTCTTACCTTTTTAAAAAGAAAAAGCTCCCTGTGGGAATGAAAAGTGGCTTTAAAAAAAATTACAGAGGGGATAATGAAAAAAATATTTTCAAAATAAATTATTAGGTTTAGAATTTTTTGAAAAAAAAATAATATTGTGACAGTGATGTCCAATTTGTAACCTTTCTTTGTTTGGAGTAGGACACAAGGAAATGGGTTTGTAAAACAAGTCTATCAACTTTGCCTGAAGTTACATGCTAGCTTTGCAGCACCTTACAGTGAGTAAGAGCTTTCCAGGCATTTAAGAGGGAAAAAAGTGAAAGAAAAAATCCTGATCATCTTGAAATCTTAAAGGTGATAACCTTCACAAGGCAAGTACAGCTCTGATATTACTTTTGTTATATGAACCCCAAGAAGATTAAAATATTGTTGCATATTTCCCAGATGTTACTGGGCTTTGTCATATCCAGAGGAATTTCTGAGTGAGATCCACAAAAAAAAGTTGCCCTTAAATGATCTATAGTTACACAAATTCATATTCGCAGTTGGAGCTGCACCTGCCCTAAATTTTCTATTTTAGGTTTTATTTTCAAGGACTAAATTGGTTTTGTAGTGAAGAAGTGAATTCATATAAATTGACACACCCCACCCCTCCCCCATATTTTAGCGAACTCCTCTTGAAACCAAAATGTCAGATAAAAGACACAAAAAGCTTTAATCTGAATTAATTTTAGACTCAAATTCTTTTGTAGAGATAAAAGATTTCTATTCACACATACATTGCTGTGTTTACCTAACAAATATTTTCTAAAGGTCTGAGAATTTTCCATACCATCTTGATACAATTGAACAGAAGACCCATTTAGCCTAATGAGCATTAAGATTAAATCATTTACTCACAGATCAAAGGAGATTTTAATTATGTAAACGAGTTGTTCAGAAACACATAATGTTCCATTAAGCTTCACAATTAATACATACAATATTTATGAGTTCAGACTTTTTTCCTTGTTAAAAATTGATTGTTACATCAAAAAAAGTTTCCCTAGATGCACTGATGGAAGGAAAAATATTTTAAGCCATAAAAGTAGCAGGCATGCAAAACATTTTACCGCTTTTTGCCTTTGCTTCTCCTCTTCTCCCCCCTCCACCCCCTTCCTTTTTGTTGTTGTTGCTCTCAGCGTCTTGTCACCAGATGTTCATTATGTGTAAAAAATATTGAGTTCATATAAGTCCTCACAGCACGGTCATACTATACTGCATGCGTATCACTGGGGTCTCTGAATGGAACTGGTGCAAAATGAAGCACTTCTAAACCATCTCCATTTAAGGTCTCAATGCTTTCTATTTCTTAGAATATGAAACAACAGTAACAAGTAACATGGTACAAAGAATTGAGCTTTGGTTCCCCACTGTGTGTCACAAATTCTCAAACTTTTTTTGTTTGTTTGTTTTGTAGTTTGGTTTTGTTTTTTTAAGGTTACAACCTTAGATAAAACAAAGCATAAGACAAGTGCTCCAAACAAGGGTCTCATCCTGCTTCCATATTTAGGCAGATATTACCTTTTGGTGGTGCACACAATGGTGCACATGAGAGATCATTAAATCACCGTTATTTCTAACAGGCGAGATTAAAATAAATGCAAAGAAAACAAATGATGGGGAGAATGCTGATAAAATATGCAAGCTGGATTAGTTATAGGGTAATTTATTTCTACTAGAAGTTCTACTTGGGAAAGCAAATAAAAGAAGTAAACCTGCTGACACTAAGTAATCCTGAAAAACACAGAGAACTGTTGTAAGAAAACTGATGACTACTTAAGAGAGATGAAAAATCCATTCAAAATCTCAAGGCCAGAGGTATGCATTAATAAAAGTTTCTACAAAATTATTTTCTACACTTAAGCTTAGAAACTGCACGAAAAAAGAAAAAAACATATAATGGAAGAATACTTTTACTCAATGTTCTGGGGCAAAATCCTACCCTTAGTTACAGTGGGCTCCAACAGACTACAATAGCTTGCTACTGAGAACACAGACTGCTTTTAATGTGCATCAGAGTTAGCAGCTTAAGTTATTAAGGCTACTCAGAGGCACTGACAAATGTGTAAATTTGTCCAGAATAGTCACTGATGATTCGATGTTAGATTTACAAGAAAGAAGCATAAAATATTTAAATATTTTATGAAATCTGTACCATTGTGTCAGTGAAAAAATTCAACACCTTCAACATTCTGTCTTAACAGAGCAGCTGAAGCTTTTTTTCCCCCATATATTAGGAACTCATCATGCTTCAGCTCTTTCACTCAATATCATGATCTTACGATTGATCTTATTTATTTTTGGTTTGTGCGCAACTTGAAGTTGATGCCAGAGTTATTCTAATTATAACACAGTCAACAGAATGACACAAATCTTATGCCTGGAACTCCATAAATAATTCAATGAAATTCAATAGTTTATATTCACTGCAATTCTAACAGATCCACAATCTTATGGTCAGCTTTCAGGTATTTCCCATGTATTTACCTTTCTATTGAATTACAACTGTATCCCAAAACAGTCATTTGCCATGCTCCTAATGCTCCTGCTTTTGGATACAGATGGCTAGTGATAAAAAGTTGAATTCACTATCCATCTATTCACTGTCTATCAAAATAAGTGTGAACGTAAATTATCCCAATCACTTTCATGCATGGCATATGAAAACTGATAAATTTGAGTGACTATTTTTCCTTTTCCTAAAGGAAAGAATTAGCTGATGATACTTTCAGTAATTTCTCATTACTTATTTTTATATCCACAACACTCTCATTGTCCATTAAGCCATTCCCTTCCCCACTCTACACAGAAATAAGCAATCTGTCACAACAGACAAGCAGTAACTCTTTGGCACATTCTCTCTTTTCCACAGAAAGGGCACAGAAACTCCAGGGTGGAGGTAACTGAGGGAATGTACAGTGTATGATACTTAAGATCACACAGAGCTCAATCTGTGAAGTTACCACTTGTGGGTTCATCTCTGCTGTATACAGCTCTTCTGAAGAAGAAAGCAAAGTGCACAGCTGTTAAGGCTAAAGCTAAAAGGAGCTGGGCCATTAAGGGAGATGTTGCCATGGGCTGGATTTGATCTGGCTGATTAAGGTTTTCCCCGTGGACTTCAGCAGATCATCTCCAAGCCATGATCCTTTTCTGCACACTTTGTAAAACAGGGTGCCCATTCACTACTCCAGCAGTTTCATTCTGGGGGGCAGCATGCTACTCAGAAACAAAATCTACATATACATCTCTTGCTGTATGTTCAACAATTTAAAACACATTGACTCTAGTTAAGTCAAGTAGTTAAGCATATAAGACAGGTAGAATGGGGGTGGGGGGGTAAATGCCTTGGAAATATTTAAATGCTATGAATTTTCTTTGTGTACGACAGACATGAGAAAGAAGCAGAAATGGGAAGGTTAGGTGGATGAGATCCCAATAGGCCTTTCAATTGCCTTAGGGCTGCCTAATGTACCAGAGATACAGGAGAAAATATGCCATCAGTGCTGCCTCATGGGCTAGGTACGTCACCTTTGAAGTGCTGATATTCAAAACATGCCTTCCACAGACTTTTTCCAGTCCACAAAGAATCAAAAGCAACCAGCTTCCAAAATTATTGTGAGGTGAAGTTTTTGTGATGTATTTGATAAAAGACAGAAAAAAATCTGTTTTTCTGGGAAGGTAGTTAAATTTTAGAGGTATGTTTTAACATCCAGCAATACCCCCTGCAAATGTAAATGCATAAAAGAGCACTGGTTGTATAAACATGACATTTTTTATTTCTACAAAGTTATGTTTTTCTCAAACCAAGAAATCACCTGAATACTTAAGCCAGATACCAATGCTTCAGAATATACTCATATTAATAGCATTATTCAGAAACACAAAGACACTCAGAAAGAAAACCCACCAGATAGCAGAATGCAGAGTCTTCTCATTAAAGTCCAACAATTGTCCCACATGTGCAGGATGCTGCACTAGTGTAATGCTGCCTGTGTGCAGGGCACTGCAGTATGTCAACCACTTTTGGTCTTCTAGTTTCCTGTGTTTGCTATGTGTGGACTTAAGTGACAGTATGCTTCTCAATACAGCAGCAAGGGTCTCTCAAGCACTCACAAAACCTTCCAACAGGCCCAAACAAAACCAAAGACCATCACACACTTATCTCTGAGAGGCCAGAAATTAATTTCATATTTTTAATATCCATCATTTACATATTCCAGGTAAATGGCAGAACGAAGAGATCATAGCAAGAAATATAGTGACTGAGTCTCTCCTGCTCTCACTGCAAGATTTCCTGCAGTACACTGTTTAGAGCTTTTCTCTGGCCACTCTCAAATGACTCCAAAAAAGAGCATCCATCACTTTTATTGGAAAATGATTCCCTAGTTTAGGAGCTGCCAGCACGAAAAATAAAGCTTTAATTTTTTTTTCTAAGTTTTAGCCCATTAGTCCAAAATAAACTCTGCACCCTCCCAGATGCTTGTTCTTTTTCTTCTTGTATATACACTCTCCTTATATGATCTGCATGTGTTTAGTCTTTAACCAAGCCCAAAATCATGAATGTGATATACATTTTTTTTATAGTGCACTCTCTAATGAGAGTCATTTTCTTGTCCATGGTGCAAAGACAAGCAAGGGGATCTGGAACTGAATAATCCATAAAATAAAATTGTAAATATTCACAATGCATGGATATATTCCTCAATTCAAGATGCTTTTATAAAAAGATACTATTTAAAAATTAAAAATATAGCAAAAGTGAAATCAGACTGAGCCTGTATCTGAGGCAAATTTAAGCCATTAGGCCCATTGCTAACCCTTGTACAGCAGCTTGAACATGAAAGAAAACTCATTTTATCCACTGGAAGCCACCTTGTACAGGGGGAATGGAAACAAACATAGCTAATAAATAAATAAATAAATATAAGGCTACTATGAAGTTTTCAAAAATCAAAAGTGTTCAAAGACACATTGAAAGTGAAAGCATGTGAAACCTGTCAGTTTACTGAAAGGAAGAAATCTTCATCCAGCTTCTACACTGTTACTTTCAGTTAGATTAGGACAAAGTAATGAGAACATTTTTGTCATTTGCTGCTACCTAGTGGAGATGAACCGTTATTTCTTAAGTTATAAAACCAAACCAACAAAAAACCCCACAACCCAAAGACAAATAATTTGTAAGTTTTCAGCTATAAGAAACACTCAGTTACCGAGAAGAAAGTTTTCATTCAAGTGTCACACGGTTATTTTGACTAAAGGAACAAAACCAAAGGCTTCATAGTGTTGTAGACTGGCTTGGGTTGGGAGGGACCCAAACCTCATCCAAATTCAACCCACTGCCACAGGCAGTGGCACCTTCCACTAGACCAGAGGCCTGTCCTACTTGCATCTAAAATTTAAATAACGATGGGATCATAAATTTACTTACAGTTAATTGCAACAACAGTTTAGTGTATTTAGACATTTAAAGTTATTATTTACACTTCTATATCATGGACCAAAGATCCCTTAGACATTTATAGGTAGCATTCTTTGCTCTCTGAAGAGTAGAGATCACTGCTTAATAAACTGACATTGTGTGACAATAATTTAAAACCCCCAGAGATTTCTATTGCCAAAAAGAAATCTATTTGTAAAAATGCACTTTCTGTTTTCCTTCTATATTTGCAACTGAAAATAGGTAAGCAGTAAAAATATTTTCCTCAAATTTGTTTTTTGTTGTCTGCCACTTGATTCCAGGCTGGCTGGTGGTACAACCTTATTTGCTTTGGACAACTCAGAAATTACACTAGAACTGAATAAACATGGTGGCACACCATTGTTCACATGAACCCTGATGAATTAAGACCTATATCTAGCCATCTGCCGTGCTTTTGCCAGTGTGCTGTGTAAAGTCTCCAGTTCCTCCTCTTCCCCTTTCCCCCTTTTTTTTGCTGCTGTTCTTTTGTTTCGTTGTTGGTTGTTGGTTTTTTTTTGTTTGTTTGTTTTTTTTAAACCAAGAACTTCAAAACAACTGGCTCACAGACTCAGATGCAATTGTTTCTTCTTGCACTTCTGATGGCTATGCTGCAAGATAATTACAATTTCAAGTAAATATTATCAAGCCTGTGACAGTGAGTAACCATGGAGGAAACAGTAACAATAAAGGAGGTTTTAAAAAAGCACCCAGCCAATGAAAACCCCAACAACAAACAAACAAGGATGTTTTCTTCTAATTTTACTTCAAAATATGCCAATATATTTTCCTGTAGTCTGAGAAATACCATGCACAAAGAACACAACATTACAATGGATTACAGAAAAAACTGCAAATGCCAAAAAGCTGGAGTGGCCACAAGCATAGAGAAAGAGAGGCTTAGAATTTAAAATACTAAAAAACTGGGAAAGTTATCCAAGTGTTCCCCTCCAATTCAGTAGGTGACAACCTATACCTAAATCATAGAATGGTTTGGGTTGGAAAGGCCCTTAAGATCATCCCGTTCAAAACCCCCTGCCTTGGGGAGGGATGCCTCACCCTAGACTATGCTGCCCAAGGCCCTGTCCAGCCTAGCCTTGCACACTGCCAGGGATGGATCATTTACCAGTTCTGTGGGTAACCTGTTCCCATGCCTCAGCACCCTCACAGTAAAGTACTTCTTCCTTATACTTAACCTGAACTTTCCCCATTTAACTTTAAACCCATTACCCCTTGTTCTGTCGCTACAGTCCCTGATGAAAAGTCCCTCTCTGAGAGAAGTCCAGGTAGATGGTGTCAACTGCTTTGCCCTATCCATCGGTTCTGTAGCCCTGTCATAGAAGGAGACCAAACTGGTCAGGCATGATTTGCCCTTCATGAAGCCATACTGGAAGGGATTGAAATAATTAAGGCAGACATCAGATAATGCCCCATCATTCATGACTGGTTTCTCTGTTTCCTTTCCTCCGGACCAACAACTTCATTTCATTCAACTAACTGTTTACAGGCTATTTATCCTGCTCTTCTACAAAGGTGATTGAAACTCCATAACCTTGGAGGACACACTTCAGCACATGCGCTACAAGTTGTGCCGATCCAGGGGCAGCAGAAGTATGTTTCATAGGCTTGAGAGGTTTGCTTTGAGTTCCTTTTTCTCTCCACAATTTGCAGCTCTTATTTGGAACATGTTGTGCCCTATGGAGGCTTTAGGATCCCCTCTTTGAAGTGTATATATTGTCTTTGTTAGCTAATACATTTTTTTTTCCCTTAGAAGAGTTTTTCAGTGACTCTGTGCATTAAACACTTAGAATTTCAATGGATTTTCCATCTTATACAACAGACTGCTGCAGAGTCAGACATTGCTTTCCTGAATATAAATGAAAAGCTCATAATGAAATCAGTGAGAGTGATGCTTGCGTATCAAAAACCCAGCATTTGGCTCCTGTATACTGCTTCAGCTAATGAAATACACTTTAAAATCTAGGCATTTAATAACTCTAAAAACCTGTAATACAAAATGAAAAATCATGGTACAAAAAGAAGAAACTTTTTTGCTTAAAGTGCACAACTCTGTAAATGTGAATATTCCTATAGTAACGTAGAGGCTTTCTGTTTGTTATTGCTCCTTCCAATTGATTCCCTTATTTTCTTGAGTGCAGAGATGGGCTTGTTGTCTTTCTCTAATCACAGAGTAAAAACCAGTAAATTATATACAGCCAGAATGCATTTATAATCTCTTCATGCAATTTGTGCAACATGTGCACTTCTAGCTAATTCTTCCATTAAAATCACATAAGTGTTGCCAAGTCACCTTACTGTCACATCATATCCTGCGTACAGGTTTTGCTTTTGGAGGGGCAACCAAAATGCCTCAGGTAGAATGGCAATCCTATAAACATCAGCTGAACTGTGAGAAACCTCCTGGATTGTCACCAGCTACACACCAATTTGTTACTGACTGAACACTTCAAGGGATCGCTCCCAAGCATATAGAAATTCCCCCCATTTTAAATCATATTTGGGACACCTGATTTTCAGATGACTTCCAAATTAAATGAAAAGAAAATTCACAGTGGAAAACTGACTTGAAAGTTTTGAAATTGACACTTCAAACCACTCAGAACATTTATTTTAGGAGTCAGACATTTAAATACATGTTTGGCAGCTGAACTGCTGAGAGACAGGGGGGTAGTCCTCTTCTAGTCCTACTCACAGAAATGAATTCACTTTTTCCATTCTTCAAACCTGTTTTTAAAGTTTGCTGCACTGATCATGAAAATCCCTAAGAATATCTGATAGGCTTCTATCTTAGTGCTTTCTTACCTTGACTTTTTCAATATATAAATGCTTCCCAAAACCCCCAAATAAATCACACTACAAAACAAGCAGCAGTAACACTGGTATTTAAATAAGTAAAAATGCATCTCAGTGTAACAATCATACTATGGGAAGTACAAAAACTAACAAAAGATCTGCATGCTCTTCACCCAGAGGGAGACTCATGGAGTGTTTAAAGTGCTGTCATTAACTTCTGAACTATTTTTGCAAATCTGTTAAAAAACAACAACAAAACAAAACCCAAATCCAAACCAACCCAAACTGATCCTGAAAAACAGAAAACTATGTAACTGCTTCTGGAAGTAAAGCATAATGAAGCTGAACATATGCTCTTTCAATCTAGATCTCATCTCTGTTGCTTGACCTGCAAGATGAAAATAATATGACCATGAATATTCTTGACGTAACCACTAGACGGAACAAAGAGATGTGCTCAGTTACTGTGGGCAGCGCTCAGAGCCGCAAACTACAGATTCAAAACTGTCAATTGGCTTTGTTCTTTTCTCCAGATGGCATTTTCTATACCATATATTATTCATGTCTTACATACAAACATTTGCTTTAATTGCTTTAATCTGGCCTGGAGGTTTTTTTAACACCATACCTTTAGGAAAAATAGAATTTAAATGTTGGGTTTGAACACAATTTTTTCTTCATTTTCAATTTCTAACCCTACTGAATTAAACATCAGCAGGTATGCAGGTATAGCAGACATGCTCGTATTACCGTTATTTATTTGTACCACAATGCACTGGGAAATTGAAGATCAGCCTATACAGCCTTCCTGCACAAGGGAGCATGGAATTAGATGTGCAGAAACATGCAGGGTGAATATAAGTTTTTATTGATTTATTTCTAGTTTTAATAGTTGTTCTTAAGCGTATGAATTTTAATTTAAAAAGTAAATTTGTAGAGTGGTATAATTACCTAAAATATGATGGAATTAGTCCTGCTAGCAGTGATTTATCCCATGTCACCAAGAGAAAGATAATAAAACTTAACATTACAGAGCAGAAAATTCCTATTAAAGCTTAGTGGTATAGCAAACAATTTTCACTACTAAATAAACCAGGAGACACTATAGATATTGAATATATCTTAAAAGAAATGATAAGTAATTAAAAATTGACAAGACTGCTCTAATGGAATGATGATGGCTATCAAGGGTAACATCCAACCAGAAAATAAGCTACTGAACAAATAGATCAATTAAACCTATAAGAAAATTTGTGTACTTTGGTACAGTGGCTCTTCCAAGAGAGGCTATTCTAGAAACAACAGTCTACCATGTGCAAGTATAAGAAAAAAAAGTAGGAGTGTTTTGTAGGAAGTACAAATTTTACTACTGACTTACCAGGATTCAAAAGTAATTTGTACAGAGAAAATGTGGGTTTGTTGTTTGTTTTTTTTCCTTTTTTATTCTTTTTTTCTCTTATCAGGTATATATATTCTCAGAAAACGCAGGGTATATTTGGACTAAAGGGAACATTTAAATCCTTGTTACCTTCACTAAAGTAGCCTACAACCTCATGCCAGCACTTGCTGTTAAGTAGCTGAACCAAACAGATCTACTAGTGTTTTATTTATTTTGTGTATTGCAAGCGTATAGGCCGCAGTTTATCACAATGACAGCTAAATCTATCATCCTCTACCTGGAGCTATAATGGGAGTGCTCTCAAATCAACAAGTCTTTCCTTCAGAGTAACTGAACTGTAAATTGTCCTTGACCAGTCAGACAAACAAAAACAACCTTCCCTGTTAATCTGCTGAAGACAAACAGTTCACTGTCTTTCATCCTCAGAAGAAGGATGTCAGTGGCAATGGTGTTTTATATGTCACATCCTCCACACAATGAAGTAGCTTTCAGGTTCAAAGTCTCTGTGAGATAGTAAGAAAAAGATGCAATCTGACCTCCAAAAAAGTAAATAATCATTTTGGTTCTAGGAACATGGATTTTTATTTTTATTTTTTAAATTAAAATGAGGTTTTCCAGTTTGTTAAGAAGGTACTAGTGAAATCCAAGTTCTTTCTATTAGACAGAGAGAACTTCCAACAACGTGGGCATGACAACTTAATCTTGTATCAAACACAGTAAAATTTTTATTCTTGTGCAGGATCAGGAAATCAATTCCATTAAAAATAGTTACAGAATTATCTGGGATGATGCAGATACTTCATTGTTGTAACTTTACAGATCAAATGTGTCTTATGAAATTACTGGAAATAATTGTCATGTAGATTATTTAATGTGTTTACTGCCGCACCTGAGTGCAGATATTTTATATCTCCTCATCAGTTTTTGTAACTAATTTTTTTAAGGTATTTTGCCAAAAAGCATTCCTGAAAGGCTCCATTAAAGAAATGCTGACACATTATGTTACAGTATGTTACAGTATCTTGGGTTCTATCAGTCACATTTCATTACTTTTACATAACATGGCTCTATTGATGCAACCTGATCTGACATGTCACACTGCAGTGTCAGCAACAAACTTTGACTAAAAAGTTTTTATCCTCAAAACCACTATGTCTAGAAGAAATATAAGAAATTACTACACATATTCCTTTATTTATCACTGTAAATTATTTAAATTCAGACTTCAGCACCATGCCTGTAAGTTAGTACCGAATAATTCCCTGCTGTATTTGTACATACTATGCGCAGTTAAATACAGAGTAGTTAAGAGTATTTTACTACTGGTACATCTTTATTCAGAACATCCAGAGGTGCCTGGGTCAACAGTTTCCTATTTATTCAAATTTATATTGACTAGCTTCAGAAGGCAAAGCTGACAAAATGATTAATTAGACTTTATAACTCATTGGCAGCCTGCAGTTTAATGGAATTAGTAGAGCTTAAGTTCATCTTTAAATACCATGACGGTTTTAATTTTAAAAATGTCAAATTACATTTTTCAGTGAGTGCAAAATAGAAGATGACTTGCGCCAAACTTACAGAAAACTGAAAAAGACTAAATAGGCACCATCTTTAATACTGGATTTTTATGACAATTAAAATGTTTAAGATAGCTGATTCCCTTTTTACTTTTCTCACATTAAGAAGCAGCAATCCTTGTACAGACAGCAAGTTGACCGAGCACAAAGGTTCTTGTGTTTATAGTGCTGGCACGTGTGCATTTTTGTGATCAACTAAAAATGTTTAAACTTAATTTCAACAAAAATACTGGCAAACTCTACATGGTGAAACAGTTACTATATTAGTAGTAAAGATAGCATTTTGACCTTAAATGTAAAAGAAGTCCACATGATGTTCATAACTACATGAAAGTTGGCACACATGCTTGTTTCATATGTCAACTCTTACTTGTAAACTATTAAAATTCAAATGTAGGCTCTAATGACCCACATTTAAGTATATGTGAAAAATAAGTAACATTTGTACTGAATAAGAAAAGTTTCTTTCACCTTTATTTCCACCCCTGATGTTATTATGCAGCCTGACTTACAGGAAGACAGCAATACTATTCACAATGGTTTTTCTTATTTCTTTAACATTTCTAATATAGACAAACAAGTTTTCAATTTTCAATTGAAACAATCTTTCATTTTTAGTAGGGGATGCTACCTTTTTGACAGTATATTCATGTTAATCAACGTTTCTAACTGTTAAGTCCAGACTAGGCTGCATGAACCCTCAGTCTCCATAAGGGATGAAGTCTGGCAAAGGCGGACAGCTCTAACAAGAACTGGAGTGCAAATCCTCCCAGTGCCAGTAATGCTTAACTCTATATTATTCTTACAGGCTTTAACTGGCCTGTTAATTTTGAAATTCTACTATTACAGGAAATGAAAAAAATTAACTTATGCTTTGCCCCCTGCCACTGAAAAGATGTATTTTTAATTGACCACCAACTTTTACAAAACACCTCTATCAAATTCAAAAAGCCCACTGCATTCAAACATTTTCTGTCTAGGTGAAGTCCAGGCCTTTGTTTAAGGCTGTTTAAAAGATAAGAATATTGGGAGGTAATAGAAAATCAGCCATTGTGTTTAAGTGTGAGTAGAAATTTAGTCCTTTGAAACTTTGGCTATGTATATATATGTGTGCCTGCGTGAATTTTTATCTGAATAGGAGCTGCTGCCTATGGAGTTTCTGCAGATTTTACTACCAAAAGTCCAAAAGAGCCAATCTTCATATAAACTTAGCAACAAAGTCTGTTTTCCTAGGTACTAAGTGCACATCTGGAGCTGTTGGACCTCTTCCTGCATATTCTCAGGTAAGCCTGCCACTCATTTTTATCATCTAAATTGGTACAAACTGTTCAGTGTAAATGGTGCCTAAATGTTCAGCTGGGGACGCACTTGTTCATTCTTTCTGTGAACCTTTCTAGCATCATACCAGTCTTTATTGCTCTTTAGGGAAATGTCTCTCCTTTACATCCTGACCTTTACGTATTCCTTCAAGAGGGAACATTTCAAGGTATAATGATGCAGAATTTATGTAAACATTAAAACTTGTCATTGATACTCTGGTCTTTATGTTTGTGCATTTCCTTAAGAGATACAATAACAGCACACAAGTCACCTGCATTCTTCTATACAGCTTTATAGATACAAATACAGCAGATTGTCCAACCTTCATCCTAGTTATAAATCCAAGTGCTGAATTTGCTATAAATTTGTTTTCCTTATGCATTTCCTCTTCTCTGGTTACTTTTTGCTCCTGAATGTAGCCTGGCTAAGGATCAAGTGTATACGTGTTAAAGACATTAATTGTTTCTAGTTCACCAGCTTTCCCACAGCATGTGTGATTATGCTTGCACATATGATCAACTTGCAAGAAGAATTAATATGAAAGATGAGAATATGAATTTAATATTAGTCATGACTTGAATTTAACTTCAAACTTATTCCATGATGTGTTAAGGGGGGGGGGGGGGAGAAGATGATTTACATACCTATAATGCATGTAGATTGACATGACATACTGAAGCCCACTTAAACAATAATTGATGAAGAAATGGTGTCTTAAAGGGAGGAGCTGCTAGGTAAATCACACAGTAAGCCTCGTCTTCTAACTGCCTAGAATGCGTGACTGGTAACTTAGTTTACAAGCGAGATACCAGTGATGTATTCTTCTCAACTGGGAATACAGAGAGACTAGTTTATGCAAATGGTGATGACAGTACTGTAGTGTAATGTATGTTATAACAAGCAGAATAAAAAGATCTGAAAATTGATGCAGTATCTAGAATTGGAAAAAAAAAGGGCTTATCTGATTTTCTGTTTACTAACTGGGGGGGGGGGGGGGGGGGGTGGCGGGGGGGAGCACAAGAAGCTGGGAGGGGACACAGCTGGGACAGCTGACTCTGACTGACCCAGGGGACATCCATACCATATGGCATCATGTTCAGCATATAATGCTGGGGGAAAGAGGAAGGGGGTGACACATGTTCAGAAGGATGGTATTTTGTCTTCCCACGTCACCCATTTGTGTGATGGACCCTGCTTTCCTGGAGATGGCTGAACACCTGTCTGTCTATGGTGAGTAGTGAATGAAAACCTTATCCTACTTTGTTTTCTCACAGAGCTTTTGCTTTACCTTTACAACTCAACCCATGAGATTTTTCACTTTTACCCTTTCAATTCTCTCCCCCATCCTGCCAAGGAGGAGTGAACAAGTGGCTGTCTGATTCTCAGCTGCCTACTGGGATTAAACCACAACACACCAGAAAAAAAACCCCTATGCTTTCCCTAACTACACTGGGTGAAGCACATCCCTGGTGGAGATGAAAAGTTCAGTTTCAATAGGATGCAGTGGATGACATGGAAGAAATGCCTAAGGCAAGCTGTAACTGCCAGAGGAACTTAACACCATGATGCCAGAAGCCCACATCACAGAGCAAAGAGAAACTGTACAGAAAGAACTACAAACAGGAAAGGGGAGGATCAAGATGCCCACGCTCTGCTGTTTTTCATATTAAAGACATTAGTGAAGTCAGGTTAAGTCATCTAACTCCAGAGACTGAATGAGATGGGGAGGTGGTAAACAGCAAGAACAGTCGGCTCATTCTAATGTGACAAAATAGCGCAAGATCACAGGGGAAAAAAGCGAGAGCAGGGTTAAATAAAAAAGCATCCTGGAGTTAATGATATTCAAACCCCCTCATAGCTAACTGAGCAATACTGGTCCAGAGCCTTGCAAAAGTTTTGATGTACTTATGAGTGTAGTGTTTTACCTGCACCTTTTCACAAATTACAACTTCAATGACTGGACACATAGTTTAGTCATTAAACATAATATATTAATCCATCTGGCTTCCTCAAAAGTTGGGATCAGATGTTTATAAAAATTGATTTGTTTTCATTCTCTTTGGAAACCATTTAGATTCAAGAAACTCAGTAATAATACAACACTGATTTTGGGGGGGTTTCATATATTGATATTAAAAAAAAATAATAAGCACATGGCTATTTATTTCTGATCCATACCAGGTTCTCAAATTTTTCAACAAACCAGTCAATCCCCAGAACAGAGACGCTGCTAGAATTCTAGCTAGCGCTACTGATTTACCCACATTTAAATAAAAGTATATTTAGCACCTCTCTTCTACGTGTCTGAATGTGAAGAATGCCACAATTATTTTTGTGTTTTGTTTTGTTTTTTCCCAGGCAAAATTAGAAAGTCGTCATTAATACATGTACTGCACCTTCTTTTGGCCTTAAAAAAAAAATATAATTTAAATCACATGGTTTCTGCCTGACTTGATACCAAATTAAATGTCAAAAAATCCTATTTTTTTCACAGGAAGCAGATACACCCCAAAACCAATATTTTTACCACCAAAATACAAAAGACATTCTTGCCAGTCGTTGTAAGAGTGCTCACAAAATTCAGAACGTTCTGTGGCACGTAACATATCAGTGTTAGAATAGAAAAGTGCCATTTTTTCTGGGCTACGACAAAGATCTCACTGTATTTTAGATACTTTTGTAAAGAAAATAAATGCACACAGAACACCCGTAGTCATAAATATATCTACAACATGTAAATAAACTTCCAAGAAACTTTCAGATGTTAAAGAGGCATAAAAATATAAAGCTATTACATATACATGCTGGAAATTCAGGCAAAATGTTCATATATATTCACATCACTTCTAACTAAAAACTATTTCGATTTCTATGCTTGTAGTTGGTACTTGTATATGCCATGAGACACAAATGATTCCATGAAATGGCAGGAGAGCTATTTCCAATGTAAAATTAAACATTAACTTTTGAGAATTCTTATGTAGCATTTCTGCATGATTCATGCCCCCTTCTCAATTATGAGAATCAAAATTATATTTAAATGTCTACACTACTGGGAACAGACCTATTTCGTAGGGGGGTTGGAACCAGATGATCATTAAAGTCTCTTCCAACCCAAACTATACTATAATCCTATGGCAGCTGACAGAAATAAAAATCTATGGAGTTACAGTTTCAAGGTTTTGCTTTAGAGATGAGACATTTTCTGCAATGTTGATGGAATTCCTCACTTCAGGAACCAGAAAGCATATTCAGCACAGACAGAATGGCAGCACAAGGGTGTCTGTGATGACTGGGTAATCGAAAATGGCCAGGGCGTCTATGTAGCCCTTTGTCTGTCGATAGATTCTCAATAAGCAGTAGTGACACATGTAAGGAAACCAGATCCCTACGAGACTAAATTAAATCTAGCAGAAATTTGCAGGTTGGGTTTTGATCATGAACCTAGTAGTCAAGAGGGAGCATGCAAATAAAGCGGCATAGGCAGGCTATGCCTGTTAGCAGTAAAATATTTGTGTATGTATTTTATAGAAAATGCCAATAGACAGGTCTGATGGTTCTTCAGGAAGAAGTAATTTTCCACTTAAATGCATTTGCATATTAACTTCTGTAGTACTGTGCAAATGAAGAAGCAATCTGTAAGAAACTTTAAGCATACTGAATGAGATTCAAAAAAAGCCAATTCAGCATATATGGTATACATGACTGATCATAGAACGATAATGAATAACAATATCCCTTTGATGTTAATTAGTTGCACTTGCTCAGGCAATGCTAAGTGGGTTTACAACAGTCAAGTAAGAAAAATCAAAACCTCAATAAAGCTTTTGGGATGTAAAACCAATAAAGATTTTTAAGAAAGAAAAGCAAAACAAGAACACTACCAAGAACCTTCTAATTCTTTGGGTTAGCTAAAGGCCATAGTAAAGACTTAAAAAAAAGAAAAAGATATAGAAATGGTGATGGTAGAATTCTGTCAGAAATGCCTATGCCTTTTTTCAAAAAAGCAAAACAAAGAAAAACCTCCACTAAACAACAAACACCACAACACAATCTGGAGGGCAGCAAAGAACAAGTATGTTGTCACTAAATTCAAACAATGGAGTCAACAGTAAATGCAATGCAAATTTATCTAATTTTTTTGAAAATAGAGATGTATGTACTCATGACTGAGAGATTACCAATATTAAAAAGATTAATTAATGCATTTTTTCTTATTTTGAGTCAATATTCTTTCTTGGATCTCCTCCCAGCTGTGCATGAACTGTTTAAGGAATAACGCTGATTCCTCTCCTCTCTCTATCAAATTCTTTGGCATGAATCAAAAAAAGATTTAGTGGTGGATTGAAGGACTTGCTAAAAGCTGTACAGCTGCACAGGGAGACTTCACTGCGTTTGTCAAGCACCTTATTTGAGAATTTATTTTTCACATTTCTCACAAATAGAAATGACTATCACAGTTTGCTCCATCTTCCATGATATGGAGAAACAGAGACACTCATGCAAAACGATTTTACAGTTTCTCAGACACACTGTTATATCATTTTGCTTACAGAAAGCTGTTTGGAAAATGACGCTGCTCTTAGGTGTCATAGTGAAACTACTTACAATTCTGCTTAAATGCCAAAAAAACCCTAAAAACGTTGCAAATTAAGACTTCCAAGTTGCTATGAAATGGCAGATATTTTGTTGAAAATCACTTTGTTATGCTTAGTCTATATATTTGTGTTTTTCTTTACATTTTAGGAAAAGAACTGTGCAGTTGCACAGGCAAATGACAAGTATTACATCTATCAATAAAATACAGATACTCTGTCAAACTTTAACTTTTTCAGCTCTAACTCAATAGATTTTTTTGAGAAATCAGATTTGGTGAGATTCATCTTACTTGGTTAGTTTGGTACTCATAAAACACTATTCATTTATTAGTAAAAATAAAGGTGACTAAACACCCCTTTCTTTCACTTGCACCAGGACTCCTGCAGCAGTAAGGACACAGACTGGATGGAGCCGAACTTATAAGTAATGATGCAATATATTATCCTGTACTTCTAATTCAAATTGAGACATTACGCTTCTTGCAAGCTAGTCAAACTTTGCTCCACAGATAGTGCTATTAATTTATTCGATAGTCATTACCATGATATTTGCATGCTTCACAAATGCTGCTTCTATTAGTTTTCAAAAACCTTACTAGAAAGAGATGTTATTGCCATTACTAAATACTAAGGTGAGATGAAAAGGCTTGGGAGCAAAAGTATCAGGCAGTCTTGATTCTACGGTTAGCACTAGAGTTCCGCTTTTTTCAGTTATTTGTATATTAGGTGCTGTCTTGTTCACAAACAACTCCCAGCAAGTTCAGTTGCAAGTACTGAAAACTCCCCACTTAGCTTAATGGATGAAACTGAAAACCCAGAATGCAAGGAAAACACAAGTAGCTAATTCTGCTAAAAAAGACTGAAATAAATCACTGGGAGGGACTACATGCTAACTCTGACACACTTGAATGCTATTTCAGCCTCTACCTCAGTTACCTACTTAATAATTAGAAGTATTTTCAAAATATCAGAAATTCTTTGGCATATATGGAAAACATCTATGCAACTAAAAATAACAATGAATACCACCTGACATTAAAAACAGCCAGTGCATATTAAGCCAAAAGTTTTACATCTAGTTAATAAGCGTGGTACCTAGCATGTTGCTTTGGTAAATTTCTTGTTATGATGATTTTTTATCCTTTTCTTGTTCTCTCTTCTCTATTTATACACTACATCTTGGATAGAATAAAATACATAGGAAAAGCTGCAGATATAAGCTTGCACAGAGTTGCACTTACAAATCTAAGAATTGCTAAAAGCTTCTTGTATAAAATCCATACAGCACACATCCTGAAGGGGCTGTAAAACTGAAGTCTACTTACTTTCATGGCTTAATTTGAGCAGACTGCTATGTGTACCAGGAACTCTAATGTTTAACCTACTTCATAATAATTAACAGCAAGAATAAACTACTGTCAATATGTGGTTTGAGAAATGAATCTGATAATACTAAAAAATGAATAATAATATTATTTGTATATTTTATAATTCAAATTGTATTTCCCCAAGCCCCAAGAGTGAATGAACAGATTTACCCAGGGGATTCTCACAATGTAGCAACTCGCCATTCAATTAGTAAATGTGTTCCCTGCTCATGGATCTTGTTCCTTTGCTGTTTGAGAAGCCATGGCCAGCCAGGTATCAAAACATTCAAAACTGAGTAATCCTTCTTTCATAGAAGATCTAAAAATCCTGAATTAATCTGAAATTCAGGATTTCATTCACGCTTGAACACTTCTTCCTGAGGACAGCAAATCTGACTTATCCATAACATTTGATATTCTCAGAAAATATGCTGCTGCAGCTTTTCTACCTTGGCAATTCTATGGGATATCATAAGAGTCATAGCATAGGAAGGGAAAAATACACATGTGGAAACTCAAAAGCAATGTAAGCACAAAGAAATTAAAACATTCCATAAATATTCCAACTACTGGATCACCAAAATCTTTCAGTGAAGGAGCTCAAAAAAACCCATCACCCAAACAACACCACACCATATTAAACCGCACTTTCAACCTTGGTATTGTAGAAAGCATACCTCAAATCTGGTTCATTTCACAAGCATTGTAGGTTATAAAACACATGGTAAAATGATCTTAAGTAAAAACTAAACCCTTAGGGTAGGAAAAGACCACGTTCCTAATGTGTTTAAATTTCTGATAGCTCATCATATCTGCAGTGATTAGGTTTGTAGTATTAGGTTGATAAGAAATAGGAAAGAAATCTTACGCATTTCCTAGTCAATAATAAATAAATAAAAAAAAAGAAACAAAAAGGAAAAGGGACTGATCATGCTTTGATTTAGGTTCTTATCATCTGATAGCCTTAACTTCATCGCTATGTAAGAGGATGGAGGAAATGATTTATTGTTGACTGTCATTCTTTCTGGAGATGAATAATCTTCTTCCTTAGTATTAAAGTGGCTTTCAGGCAAATCAATCAACCATAGATCATGTCACAAGGCTGTCTTCTGATGTTAATAAAGCATTCAGTAATAAGGAGCTTTATGTGTTGTATTTAGACACAGAAATACTACAATATCTTGTTTAAAAAGGGACAATCTTGCCTGTGATATTGTTTTAAAACACGGTTTAACACACATACATAGCTGTAAGTTTCTTAATTCTCCAACACATACTGTGTGCAGGACAGCAACAGTTTGGTAAATATGCTTTCCAAATAAAGGGATCAAGTTAGAGTGACAACAGTCAACTGAAGGTGTGGACTGTGTGAGGAATAGACATTATGTCAATGAATTAAGGTATTCTACTTTGAAAATGCGCATTCCTATATATCCTAATGTTCCTACATAACTGAAAGACCACCTATTAGATTGTAAGGAAAAAGAGGGATAAATATAGAACATCATATATACTTAAGCCTTGCTTTAAAACTGCTTCTTCTTCCACTGTATATCATAACATGACAAGATAATGAAACGTCAGAACTGAAGAACTCACAACATTTCCTAGTCTAACTTCAGCACAAGCACAGGGTAATTTTCAGGTCAGGTATTCACAGAAGTGGGTAATTTAAATTATCTATGAATGCTTTCAAGTTACTGAAAATTCATTACCTCCATCTCTAATAATAACGAAAAATGACACTTACTGGAGAATTTAAATATTTAGAGGAATGACTGAATAATGACTTATCTCATGGTCATCAAATTCAGTTTAGTAATTGAACAATGAAAGAATAAAGAAGTACATCAAGAGGCTTCTGGGAAACGGAGAAAGAATTCACTTTCCAAAACCTAAAATTTTTACTTAAATTATCTGCATGTATTTGTCAAATGTTTAGCCCTGAAATCTGATCTTTGTTGGTCTTAATGGTTTGACATGACACTCTATTATCATTTCTTTAGTAAAGGTTGGCTACTCAGGAATAACTGCATGAATTAAACCAAATGACTCATCAGACTTTCTAAGTGGCTGTCATGATCATGTCTGTTCAACATGTATAGTGATATGGATATTGGATAATAGTTTATAGATTGTTTCATGAAAGGATCAACATTTTCCTTATTGAAAAGAAACTGTTCTTGTAGGACTGAACAATCCCAAACTAGAAAGACCGATACCACACAAAGATGTGGATAAGGCACAATTCAAGAAGTGTCTATGTAAGGAAGCTCTTTATTGTAGCACAGAAATTATTTTTGAACCTCATATGGTAGAAAATCAGATACTTAAAGGATGCAAAAAAGTATTTACAGGGACAGTGAAGTAGGCGAATAAAGTGAATCAAGCAGCTGTGGGATTTATGATCATAAGGAAGCAATTTCATTGTTGGCAGTTTAAAAATGAAGAGACTGGGGGGGAAAAAAAAAGGAAGAAATGATGAACTGTTTTAACAATTTGTTTGGATTTGAAACAATTGCAGAGGACAGTCGTATCATATTTAAGCTGGTGTGCTACAATTAATATGGAGGTGAAGGGTTAAAGGCTTCAAATTTCCTTGCCTAAAGTAAGTAATTCCTTGAATCCTTACCAATTACTATGTAAGACCCAGATTTTAAGCTGGTCAGAATGTGAGCTACTTTTAAACAGCACCTAAGGTTTAAATTCCTGAGGAATACGAAGTGGCATTTACTACAATATTTATTTCCTAGCAGGAGCAAAAAGCAAAATCCAGCCCAGCTTCTAAAGAGTTCTAAGAACTGGTGATGTGAGAATAGTATGCCAGCACAATCAGGCCTCCAAACATTTTTATTTTACTTTGAAGTTTTGTTGCACTGTTGTGTCTTCTCTGTGAAACTTCACTTGGCTAAAAATTTCACTGCAATAATTGCATGGTAATCAATGCTTTATTTTTGTATTAATCTTTGCTATTTTATTTTCCATTTCCATTCCAGAGATCATTGTGGGCTAGGATTTAGTAGCCTCGTATGTTTGAATTTAGGTTGAAGCAGCCAGTTAGATTCATTATCTGGTTATACTGCTGAGTTATTTGCTATCCTGATGGCACTGAATTAGATTGCTAAAGTACAACCTTTACAATCTGTCACTTTTCCAGATCTTTCAAGTGCTGTTGATATCATCCTGGAAATTTCAATCACTAGAGCAGGAACAGCTTTGGAAATTACTGATGTCTATAATAAGGTAATATGTCACAGCAACAATGTCATTTTTGTATAGATTCCAGACTGTGCAGATATTAAAGAAAATGAAATGGGAGATAAAGCGGTCAAAAAAGCTTTGCAAAATAATTCAGAAGTCATTGAGAAAAGAGAATTTGGTCAGTCAATGAACAAAAAAGCAAAGACAAACGACTAATTCTGGCAGCTGAAGGCTAAAGAAGGGTAACTTAATTTACAATAGAATATTCTATTTCTGTGCTCAGCTACAAGACCTCACAAAAACTGCAATAACACACAAGAACCACAGCTTTCTTCCTACATACTGTAAGGCAGACTAATTACACCTGTATGCAGCAACGCTTTTTCTCAGATGGGAGTCCCTTTCATATTTCTTTCCTACAATTAACATTCTCATCAAAGACTGCTTCAATGTAAACTTACTACAACAATCAAAATACTGTTCAGCAGTGTACAAAATTTTGTATGCAATTTAAGAAACCTAATACTTGTTGAAGGGGACATGTTCACTTATTTGAATAATTGTTATTAAATACAAATATAGAAGAGGTGATCCTGCCCCTTTATTCTGCTCTCGTGAGACCTCACTTGGAGTATTGTGTACAGTTCTGGTGTGCTCAACATAAAAAGGACATGGATCTGTTGGAAGAAGTCCAGAAAAGGGCCATGAGAATGATCAGGGGACTGGAGCACCTCCCATATGAAGATCGGCTGAGAAAGTTGGGGCTGTTCAGCCTGGAGAAGAAAAGGCTGCGTGGAGACCTCATAGCAGCCTTCCAGTATCTGAAGGGGGCATATAGGGATGCAGGGGATGGATTAGGGACTGTAGTGGTAGGACAAGGGGTAATGGGTTAAAACTTAAACAGGGGAAGTTCAGATTGGATATAAGGAGGAATTTCTTTTCTGTTAGGGTGGTGAGGCATTGGAATAGTTTGCCCAGGGAGGTTGTGAATGCTCCATCCCTGGCAGTGCTCAAGGCCAGGCTGGACGAGGCCTTGGGTAATATGGTTTAGAGCGAGGTGTCCCTGCCCATGGCAGGGAGGTTGGAGCTTGATGATCTTAAGGTCCTTTCCAACCCTAACTATTCTATGATTCTATTCTATGATTCTATGATTCTAAGATCGAAAAAGAATGAAAAATCAGATAGTACCTTACAGCTTGCAATTACTGGAGCTAAAACTGTCTATTAAGACATCTATATTTTCCCAGCTGAAGTGTAAGTAAAATATCAATACTATATAGTTTGCAATATATGCTTTAATGACATCATTATGGAATTTTACTTTGAGTTACTGAAAACCTGGTAAATAAAAGGCTGACAGAAGAATTGTTAACACGATGTTTAAGGGAAAGAATGCCACCACTAAAATGTAAATTAGAGCTGACACGTCTCACAGGAAGTCATACTTCAATTATGAAATGTATCCCAGTCTTATACTGAGGAGCACTACCCAGTGAGAAAGAGTATTTTCAGGGTACTGTGATCAAGAATTCTACTTCCTTTACTTACCTGAATAGTTGCTTAAGCTAGGGAGAAGAATCCTAATGGCAGTGAAACCGCATATAAACATTTTGCATTGTTGAAACAAAATTCAACTAGTGTTAAGTCAATAGGTAGATATTTACCTCCAGTGACAAATTACACATTAGCTATATCTATAAAACTGTATTTTTAATGTATACACAGTATGAGGCATTCTTATATGCATGTCAGTTGCACATGTTGCACATCAAACAGCAGAAAGTACTTTTGCCAAAATGCAGCTGTCTTGTATGCCATGTAACCTAGGAAGTTTGTAGTAATGTGATTATACTGGATGTCCTGTTACAAGTAGGATCACATGATGCAGAGTCATATTTCCACAGAATATGTCAATAATTTCTGCTCCAACAGTAATATATGTAACAGTAATATATATGCATTTCCAATGATAGTAATAATAGCAGAAAACAAGAAATAGAAACTGCATTGATATCCATAGAGTTCTTTCCCTTTCCATTCTCCTTTATTATCATTATTTACCTCTATGAAATAGTTAAAAGTGGGAGACTAAGCTCAGCTACAGCCATCTTGGGTAACATTGCAGTAATAGCCAGAAAAACTGAACATCACTACCTAGAGGTACACTCCCAATCTATCCTCTGACACTTAATTAAAATCAATATGCACAGACACACAGAGGAACCTGAATTCGGATGCAATGTAGATTTTTGGAAGATAATATTGATGTCTTTTCCTTTTTTATATGCCCACACTGAGATATTTTAATTGGGGTTAGCTCCCTGGAAGCTCTGAATTGCTGAGCATCCATCAATGAAGGCTGCTGTCCTTGGTGGTTTTGGTAGCACACAGGCACGATAAGAGCACCACATTGCTATCTAAAATGAACCCACTACTTCTTCCAGTTTTTTGCAGACTGGATCACAATAAGAGCACAGTCCTTTTTGCTGTTCAAGGAACAGTGTATTTAAGGAAGACTGTATTTAGAACCAATACTATCAACAGAAACATGGTATGTCAAAAGCTTTATTTTATTTTTGAAATCATGTACTGAGAGCTGACATTTATCCATGCCGAAAGACCACTTTCAATGCCCTTATGCCAATGCCAAACACTTTTCACTATGGAAACGTTAATAAACATTTGGCCCTGCCCCTGGACAGCAGTGTCTGCTGTGGAATGTGATCTGCTGCCAGTTTCTCATGCATTCAACACTTAGGAAAACCCTCAACATTAGTTCAGCATATGGCTTTACTGTTCTGAAAATACAATTCACCTTTCAAGAGTGGAATGGAAACTGGTAGCAGTGCTGATCTATATTTAAGCCTGAAGCACTCTCCCACACTTTTCTCAGTGGAAGCACAAGTGCAAATCCAGCAAGCCATGGCAGTATAAAAGAGACTGAGGTGCTCATAGTAGCAAACTCTGAATCAAAACCTTTCAAAACACCCAACATACTCAATTTCATATACACAGGAGGAGGAAGGGGAGTGCTCTTAACAAAAGTGGAAGAATCCTTGAGTTATAAATCTGGAGATAGAGAGTATGGTACCATGCAATTCATCTTTTCAGAAATAGGTATGTGTTTTATCCAGGAGTACAAACATTAAAACGAAAAGAAAAAAAGGAAAAAATATGCAAGAACAGTGAAAAAGAAAGGAAAATTTGAAAATATTTTACTACCCTCTAGTGGCGGAATGTGAGTTGGACAAGAACGGGAAAAGTTTTAAGGTGGATATGCGTACTTCCTCAGCTATCGAGAACAAATTGTTAAAAGCTTTTATATTGTACCTTGCTGAATCACACTAGGTAATCTAAGACACGATATGAAAACAAAACGCTCACTGATTTAACTCTTACAGCTACCAGTGTAGAAAGATTCTTACCGTGAGTTTAAGCTTAAGAAAATTGAGATCATTTCACAATGGGGTTATTAAAAATAGTTTAAATGTTTAAGTTAACATTAATCAATTAAACTAACTATTTTTTAACACTATTTTACCTAACAATCTTTATATCCTGCTTAAGCATCAACATAAAATTTAGTCAATTTCATTGCTTTTACACATTCCACTGATTTCAGGTCTCCCTAAAATATTTCTCTACTTAGAAAATGAAAATGTTCAAGGTTCAAAAATACAATGCATTTATATATTTATGTCAAAACACAGAACAAGTATATAGATGTATTACCTCACTGAATATCTGCGAGCATTTATGTCCCATCCCTAGCTCCTGCCATGTTTGCTAGGATATCAACTTCTAGCATGATTTTGAAATACTTAATCAGTTTAGGGGGGATTGTATGTTTGGTGTTGATTTTTTAATAGGTGGATATATGGGAGCCTCAAAACTATTTTTTGATCTAACATGAAAGGCTGAAAACAGTGAATTATACTGATGTAAATGAACTGAACCAGTATGCCTAACATCAAAGCATCTCCACCTGCAGCAACACTGTATCCTCATGCCAATGCTCAGTCAGAAGGTTCCAGGGAAAGGTCTCTCTAAATCGTTAATAACTGAAATACAGGCTGGTCTTAGCAAATGCTTTCTATAAGTCACATTATTTTTTAGCTGACCTTTTAAAATTTCCTATGTGCCCCATCCAACAATTACTCATCCATACTAATTATCCATCAGATCTAGGTTACTACTAGGTAGCCAGTGAGTGAATTTGCATCAGGTTGTTTTGGGGTTTGTCTGAAAACTGGAGATCTTTAAATGGCTAATCAAGTAGAAATAAGACAATATATAATGCCCCTCCCAGCCTCCCTAAATCTACTATGTTTTCACTAGAATAGTGGAACATGGGGAAAACACCCAGCAGGGCAGATTTCAGAAAATGCAGCACAGCCAGCTGCAAAAATATATGCACGCCTCTGCTGGGAAGCAGCCTAAATCCTGAAAGGCCAACTCCTACACAACAAGGTCAGATGTCTGAAAAAATAAGGAGATAAAGCTAGTGAAGCTTCCCAGAGTGCTATATAGCACAGTACAGACTGAACGGTCTTTGTGATGCTTTTGCAACTTACTATAGGGCTTGTCTGCCTAGAACTGAACTGCCATGGTGCTACCAGTGCCCAGAAATGCAAAGACACATATTTGAGACAGTCTTACACAAAACCTGCTTGCCCTGCAGAGTTTATTAATTTGTCATTCAGCTGTGCAAAAACATCTATATCACTTTCAACTAAGCCTGTGAAATGGCCAAGAAAACAAGTCTTCATTTCTCTGGGAAAGACCATACTTCCCCTCCCCAAAATGCTCCAATGCCCCTGCTTCAGGGGATATTCCACTATTGCTCTCCTTCTGTTGAGACATATGACTACAAACCTGCTCTTCTCACAAGCAGATAAATGTTTCCTCTCGATCACAGTAAACTATGTCTGTCAGCTGCTCATTTCCTCACAGTAGTTCATTGTACATTTTGTATTGATTGTATTTTTGCATGATTATTTTTTTCCCTATTTAAAATGGAAAAACAGTCAAACACAACAAGCCATTCAGAATCCAAGGAAAATCACTGAGCTATTTGATTTCTACAGTCTCTTGTTTCAGCTATTAGCTACATCTTAACAAACAGCTGAGGTGCACATCAGCTGTCAGGACATACCTATAATAGTCGACAAAGTTCTGAGCCTGAAACCCTTCTCTGAACTTGGTTACTCTGGAAAAAATAAATAAAAAAATGGGTAATTTCTCATTCTGTGTCTTTGTTATACTCTGCTGCTCCTCCAACAGCTCCTGCACTTCCATGACAGGGCCACAGCTCATTCACAAGTATCCAATGTTTCCCAGCCATTGCATTTCCTCAATTACGAGCTACTCACAACTGATACACTTCATCACCACTCTTGTCACATACAATGTTATCATCCCTGTTGTTTCTGCTTCAAATTTATCATTAAACAAATCTTATATGTTTATGTGATACTTCTTTATGTTGTCACTGTGCTTCAACCCTCCCTTTTGGAAATTTATGTCTCTAACAGAAGATTTTATTTCAAGGAAATTCAAACATTTCTAATACGCTCCTTGGCAAAAAGATACTAGAGAACTTAGTGTGTACCTTCAGTCAACTTTCAATACAATATTCACTACAGAATAATATACTAATTAGCTTCCTCCAGTCTTTAATTTGCTCAAGTCTCTAAAGATTTCCCTTTGTTCATATTATATGCAGTGTTAACAGAAAGGTGTCTTTCTGAGCAGTTTCTGAACCAAGTATACATATTAATTGGTCTGAACTTTTCAATTCAAATTTACTTTTTACAGGATTCCACCCTCTATAAAACATTAACTCTGGAGCAGCGGCTGCTAAAGTTCCTTTATCTAATTCCATGCATTATTGTAATCCAGTAAGATCACACACTATATTCTAATGCAACCAAAGCACTGTATGTTTTCAGATACTTCTTTCACATCTTCAGCTACTTGAAAAATGCAGGTACTAACAGAAATGAGAGAACAGAATACTCCTTGGATCTCAGAAGTATTAAATCCTTAGTAATCGTATTCCTATTGTAGTCTGCACAACTTTGACTCTGTACAACCAATTTTTCTGCCACATTTTTTCTGCTCAATTTGTCCTTCTGAAAATGACAACTATCAATTCCACCTGGCTAATATAGATATGCTTGAGGAAAACAAAAATGTTCCTACATTGAATTATGAGAGCAGAAGATAAACATCAACTCATTAGATTACTTAAAGCTTGAGTCTAAACTTACTATGAATTACTTTCTAAATCTAAATGCCAATATTATACTTAGGTTTATTGATTTAGACATATAAACCTATTTACTTTTCTAGATCAGAGCATGCTTATCTTTTGAAAGTAACTGGTTACTAATGCAAGGATAACAGCAGTGGTTTGGGATAACAGAGTTTGCCTCAAGTGTCCGGCTTCATTAGTAGGTGACAAAAACCTGGGTTGTTTTTCACCTTTTTCAGTTTTTGTGGCATGCAATGCATTTGGCACATGAATGCATACCAACCCATTTTTATATTTTACATAACGCTTGAGCCTGCAATTAGATGCTGAAAAGCCAATTCAAAACAGCACTTTGACATATATAAACAGCAAAGGGATTTAAGAATATGCTTGAAGCTAAACAAGTTGTTCATTGTACTGGGGCTTCAGAGAGGCCCTCTCTAAATTCAGAATAATCAGACAAGAGCCACTGCATCAAAGACAAACCCACACAATGGAGTTCATGTTTCTTACTTACTCTTTGCCATTCCTTATGTAATTACCTGCTTTTCAAATTCTAATGAGAATCATAAGTCTCCAAAGACACTTTCAGCCCTCTTGACCCCCCATGCCTCTACTACATAATGTTGACTACAAAAATGATGATAATACAAGGCCTAACAGTTCCATTTAAAGTTTTGGAGATTTTTCCAGAAACTTGAGAAACCTCAATTTCTTTCCTGAAGCCCCACAGACAAAACTTGCTACTAAAAATCAACATTACCAGAATTTTAGACAATAAAACCTTCAAGAGCAGACAGAACGATGAGGGAATAAACTCGAGGAAACCAACAATTAACAAGTAACTTCTAAAAGCAATACTCACCAGCAAACATCCTTCCTGGAGTTGCCTGTACCAGCACAACCCTGCCGTGCTCTGAGCACAAGCCGATTCACCTCAGCCCACAACGGCTCTGGCCTCCCGAACACCTGACAGAGCTGAGGGCGCGATGTCCTCACACCTGTGGAGGCGCTGCAGGTAATGACACACAGCTGTGAGCAGGAGAGCCGGGGGAGCCTCTGCCAGGGTTATATTGGGTGCAGGTGCTGGGCCGTTAATGGGGCTGCAGCGGGAGCTTCTCTGAGGAGAGGCTGGGGCTGCCCTCAGCCGGACACAGCCGGTTCCAGTACAAGGCGCACCTGAGCCAGGCATGGAGCCAGCGGTGCCCCATGGGAGCAGCTCTGAGGAGGGAAAAAGGTGCGGGAGAGAAAAGTGTGAGGAACGGCCCCTGAAACAGCAAGGGCAGGGGAGAAGGGAGGAGGTGTGAGGAAGGCAGTGTTTTAATTGTGGTGAATTAAAGTAACTTTCCCCAAATCAAGCCTGGTCTGCTCATGATGGTTACTGGTAAGCAATCTTTAACTTGACCCATAAGCTTTTTCATGTTTTCTCCCCCTGTCCTCTTGAGAAGGGGGAATGCAAGAGCAGCTGGGTGGGTGTTTGGCAGCCAGTGAAGCCAACCCACTGCACTTAGCCAGACTTCCCTCTGGGACTTCAGTGTAGCCCAGTAGCATCACTCTCCCTCTGGTCCTTCTGCACATGGGTGTCAGCAGGGAACTCATGTGCTGATGCAGCTTCTCTCCATCTGCATTCTTCAAATGCTCCCACATGTCCACCTTCTTCAATAGCAAGTGGTAATATTCAGTTTCCTACTTCAGATCAATCATAAGCTCATATTTTCTTCCCTTGAGCAACCAACTTATACAGAGAGTGGTAGATGACAGAAAGCATACCGCACAGGGCTGCTACTTTTCCCCTACCTTGCTTGCTTTCTATTCTCATAAACAGCCTTTGCAAAGAGGAATGCAGATTTCATTCTCCTCCCTATAGCTCATGCTACCACATGCTGAAGGGGATGTTATGCATCTCCTGCTAGATGCAGGTCTTTGGTATTTACCCGTTTTCCTTAGTCTTTGCTCCCCTTTTTGCTAGAAATGCCAAAAGATGAGTAAAGTAATGTACATTTGGAGAAGTACTCTCTCAGCATTCCAGGTACTTTAGTTTAGCCAGCTTTTCCCCCAAAAGGCTGCAGTACCCAGTGTAGCTGAAGACTGCTGAGGAATCGTTACGCACGCACTGCTTTGCTGAATGTCTCAAAAGAACATTCTAAGGAGCATCAAGCAGTTTTCACAACCCAGCTGTAAATTTAAACTCATAAGAGATTTAACAGAATGACATTCAGCTTCTGCTGTGCAATCAATTGCTTCTTGGTTCTGATATGTTCCTGCCCTTCCAGTAAATTCAGGTACAAACACTTCAAACAGTGGGCACCAAATGTTTATGATAGAGATTAAACAAGGAGCTATCAACACTTTCCTTCTGCAAGTTCTAAGAGTAAGTAATTTTAAACTTCCTAAATGCTATGGTGTTTTGGTTTTCTTTTCCAATCAGGAAAAAATTACAGTCTACAAGTAATAATTAATGTTTATTCTAGATGTCTACTCTGATTTATTTTTGATGATTACATTTACAACTGATTTCAAAGCAACTCTCCTGACTGAAATAGTAACCAACCAGTGAGCCATAAAAATGCTATGTTTTGGTTCCTATTACATATTTATGATACCAAATATAATGAGTAATTTCAGAGTGCAGATTATCCATGCAAAATGATATCTTGAAACATATGGTCTACAGTAACCAGCAGATTATTTGCCTTACTATTGTGAAATAGGCTTGGATGCAGACTCCTCTTTTGCTGTCAAGGTAAAAGGCCTGGGGAAAAAAACCTGACCATGACCAAAATAGGTAACATAACTGCACATACTGATTAATATAATGGTAATTCCAGCCAACCAACCTGAACCTCCTTTTGACCTTTAGTTTTACAGGAAAGACAGAACAGAAATATACAGAGGTGATGGGTTTCACAGAAAACTGCTGGAGTTGAGGGTAGAGTGGAAGGGGGGCTCCTGCATCTTCATGCAGTCTGGCAGTTTTTTTACTGTACACAATAATATCTAGGTAACAGACTCGTCTGAACTACTCAAAGAGCTCCTGTGATCTGCTGCTGAGTCAATTCAGTTCTGCTTTCGCTTTTCTTGCCATGTGAATAGCTAGCAAGCTGGTTTAAATTTTGATGCTTACAACCAGTATTTTTATAGAAATAGAACAAGAAAACATTGGACACAAATGTGGTACTCTCTGTAAGCACACAGAACAATCTGGTAAAGAGCACAGATGTTCAGATGTTCTACAGCTTATTTCAAGTTTGTGGCTTTGTACATCCTAATCTGTATTGGAGTCAACAATAATTGGGACTATACAGTCAGGAAGAATAGAGGACAAATTTACAATACTGTATGCTATATTTGAAGAAAAACCAAACAACCCAACAAACAAAAAAAACTCCACCACAATCTTTTGATAAAATAATGTTTTTAGGAGTGGAGTTTAACACACCAGTCATCCAGATGTCCAGTCACATGCACCTTCACTTGCTACATGTTCCAGACAATCTGAAAAACAAGGAAAATCAAGGGAAAGGGATAGAAAAATCTTTCAAAAATTTTCAACCAAAATGGCATTTTGGTAGAGGTTCCTTACCCTGTGTTTAAGCAGGATCTTAAGAAAAAGAAAGTGATACTTTCTTTTAGCCCAAACTGCTGCCAACAGGCTCTATTTGTAGGAGCTGTGGGAGCTGTCTGCTCACATGTGCAAGGATTCCTGTTGAAACCACTCACAAGGGGATGGAAGAGATGAGTACATAAACTGATTAGAAGTGGACCTCACTGATGACATTCTACACTCACTGTTTTGTTGCTCCTCAGCAGACTAGAATAAACTTGCTTTCCCTTATTAGTGTAGTAATGCATGATGGTAGAAATGTCTCTGATTATCTTTATGTGATTATTCAGGAGAATCTCGCATACACTGTGGACATAAAAACTGAACATCCTGATGTGAAGGAATCGCTATTCAAAAAAACCTCTGACCAGAGCCAATTGCTTGTCTGAGGAGACTCACAAGCTCTGATGTATGTGTTCACTGTGAGTATTCTCCTCAGTGGAGGAAGATGTAATTGTATCTATCTGACATACTCCACATCATATCTCCAAAGAAAAGAGTGATAGTTGGGAAGGGATCATTTGTTGAGAAAGTGGCGTCATTCTGGCTAGTAAACTGTATAAAGTCATAGCTGCAGAACCCAGAGATGAATTCATGGCATTAGATGCCATGAAGACACACAGCTCCATCTGCTTCAGCAGAGAGTGGCAGGTTTATAGCCTAGCATACTGTCATGTTGAATGGAAGGTGATTAGAGGACCATGGGAGGAAGGTAAAATCTTTACAGAAGAAGAGCATATGATTGTCCCAATGAAGTCTATAGACTGAGCCAGAACAGGACATAATTTTTTTTTAGAACAGTAGCATTTTTATTACTGTCCAAAAATGTATGAATAACAGCAATTAGGGCTCAAATTGTTCCTGCTTATAATAATAATAAGGATAATAATAATAATAATAATGATGTTTGCTTGAATAATTATAATTTGAAACTGCTATGTCATTCATTTGTAATTCCATAATCTTATTTTCAATAAAAGTAATTTTTAAAAGGCAACAGTTTCATTAAAAGGAATTGCACTCAAATTGTTAATATAATGTAAAACTACAAAACAATTAAAGAAGTCAGCAGAAATTCTTATGTTACTGAAGCATTGTCTATGCACTTCAAGCATTATTATTGGTTTTCAATGTGTTTTATTGAAATTCTGATCAAAACCATGTAAAACTGAACCTATATCTTCAAAATCCCAACCCAGTACTGATATTCATATTTAGAATAGGCCTCTCACATTCATTAAAAAAATAGAAAATACTGATAAACAGTAAAATTTCATGTGTTACTCTTCTAAATATCTTTGACAGCTTTATAGGCAATCTAACTCATAAATGGAATCAGGCTCTAAACAAAGTCAGGGACATCTTTTTAAGAAAAGGCCAAAAAATCAGAAGTAATTGAAAAAGAGATATTATCCTCCTTATCATTTTCTGAAAATACAGTTATATTCTATTTTATCATTGAAGCATTATTAGAAAAAATATATTTTGCTTGAAAATGTCTTCATAAAACTGACTTCTAAATGCCTGTGATGTCAGTTGCATTCACTATGTAATGAATTTACATCATTATGAAAATGCTCTATATTATTAACACTGCACTAGTATTTCAAACATACCAATCCCCCCAAACCTGCGCAGTGAATTACAAATGATCCAGCAGAGGGACCCCTTCAGTTAAAAACTGAGTATCATCCATGAACCAACCCCCGAATCAACACCCACAAGGGTTTTATTTTGGCACACAGTACCACATAGTGCCTGAATTAGTAAGATCACACAAAGCATAGCAATATTTCTGATGCAAGACAGAGAGGTTTAAAACCTCATAATAAATTCTCTCTTTGTGTTCATACATTTCCAATAAAAAGATGTGAAAAGTTACTTTGCTGTGTTATATTTTAAGAATACCATTCAATTACATATTACTTGGGCCAAAGTTGCCAAGCGACTAAATACCACTGTCAGTATTAGAGGTAAGAAAATTAGCTAGACAAATTGAATGTTGATACCAGACAGTAAAATAGGAGCTGGTGCTATGGCAGGAGCAGAAATTAACATTAAACAATGTCTCTTCCTTATTTAAACTATTGCATTCCTTAGAATTAAACAGGATGTTCATCAGAATTTGACCATATGAAAACAATCTCAAACTGAAATAGCACAAAAGAAATGTCTAAATTCATAAAGCATTCTATTATGTTGGAATTGAAGCAAGTTGATGACTGGTACTGTAATTTGTATGTTTAGAAAGTATAGTTCTGAAGCAAACACTTCCTAAATGTAGCTTCAGTTTAGGGAAATTTTATCAGGGAATGTATCTTCTTCAGTTGTTGCCATGGCAGCTTACCCAGTCATGCCGCTGTATAGACTATCTTTCACATTACAGGAACTTGGTATTTTATAACTTTCTGCTTTTTATTATTTGATTCTCTGAACTCCCAGAATATTATTTCTACGCAATCATAAGTGGCAAAACCTTTGTCACCAAGGCTTATTCACACTGCGATATGGCAGAACTCCATGCTTCTGGAACATTTATTCTAAAAAAATCATAAGCTGTAAGATTCTGCTTAGCACCAATGCAGAAAAGATAGCTTATTGTGCTGCATGTTCCACCGGGCTTTACAATGCTCTAAGATAATTATTACATGTAAAATGCTACTTTACAACACAGGCCATAACACAGCGATGATGTTACACTGAGACTGAAAAGTAAATCAGGTTCCACCCACTACAGGTGGGTGTATTTCTTTGTAACCAGGTTGTATTTCTTTCATACATTCTAATAACACTCAGATCTGATTTTGAGACATAAAACAGCTGTGGGGAAAAGTATTTTGTTTTATAATCACTATTACTGTTTCATAAATTAGATTATTTACACATAAACAGGTAGTCTGGCATCTGTAAACACCTTGCTTTTAAGGGCATGCCTCTCTCATTAACAGAAAATTCACAATCCAGCAATGTACTGTGATTAGACTGATGTCAGACTTATCTTTGAACCCATTTATTAATAATGATATAAGAAGACCTATTTTTCTGAATGTAACAGTAATATAATAACAGCCAGGAAGCCATTTCCCTGCACACAACATAATACTTTCACTGTGTCCTTTGTCTAAAAAATTCATCTCTTTCTTCATCAGGCTGTCTTGAAACTTGCTTCCTTCTCTGACTGCAATTCTCAACTCATCCCTTGTGTTATCTTAATAACTCAAGTCCTCCTTCAAATATTCTTACACTTGCATCGCCTTGCAGCATAAAGTGATTGTCAGAATGTAAGCATAATGTGATTACAAGTTTTTCAATTTTTTTATCAATTTTGATGGACATGTAAAAATTTACCCAAAGTTTAAAAATCATTTTTGGAAATAATTTTTTATCTACATATGCCAAGATGATGGGCAAGTTTATAAATGTATCAGAATAGCAACATGGGAAATAACAGAAAACAGTTTGCAGAGAATTATTTTATGGCAGAACAGTATTGATAATATTCATGATAAAATTTTCATTTCGTGTTTCAACAGAAGATTCAACTTAAACATTAAAAATAAATGCTCGTCTCTATTCAGGCTATCTTGATCTCTAATTATCACATTCCTAATACTTACATACACAGGATTATTTCCCCTCAACATAAGCAATGTCCTACAAGACACCAAGTATTTAAACAAATATCCTTTATGAAAGACTAAAATTTGCTTAAACTTGCTAATTTTCTTAGTAGTGATATAAGACAAAAGATAGTGACATCATTAGCGCATTATAGCAATGCTTCTTGCCATTTCAAGCTCAAAAGCATTCTGGAGGCTTAAAAAAAAAAACAAGAAAAAAAGTAACTTCTGGTAGCATAGATAATGAAGACAGACAATGAACAACAGCAGGGAACCAAAGAGGAACATGTAGCTGGTATCCTGTGAAGATGAGGGAGCAGGAACATCTCTGCTGGTTTTATAGGTAAAGCTGGTGGCTTTCTCCAAACTCAACATCCGAAAGTAAAGTCATCAAAAACATTACAAAAACCCCCAAAGATGGTGAACCACCAAAACAGAGAACTGTACTGTTCCTTTATGTAGCATCAATCTGTATTGATGCTAAAGTTTTTGCAGTCTTACCTATACTATATGACTTTGAATCTCATGGCAAAAGATTTTTTGAAAGCTCAGCTGGAGAGATGAACTTGCTATAAATTATTTTCAATGGTATTGCTTGACTTTTCTTTTTTTCATTTCAACGGCATTTATTTTCCCCCAAAGCAATTTCAACTATTGCCTTACATAACTTTTATTTAATTTAAAATCAATAAAACAATGGGCATATACCCCTGGTATTTCAAGAATGACATTTCTCCTTTGTTTTTACAGCACACAAACCAAACAAAAATCAATATTTTATCTTTCCACACTTGAATAAAAAAGGGTAATAAAGCACCAGGCTCACAGCGCTATCTAATATTGATTACAGAGTCTTTCAAGATAAATTACAATGACTTAAAAATTATTCTTGGTAAGCCAGAACTACAGGATTTTTTAACAGTTGCCACAACAGTTTTGGGGAATACATGCATTAGAACATGAGCTAAAGTACATTACACTAGGTGTAATTCTTTGTAAAACTTCAATAAAAAATGTACTCATAGACCACACTTAAAAGTGAGTATGTTTCATATTTTTTCTGTAGGGGAACATGATGCAAGTTTCATGATAAAATTTATTGGTGGCAGTCAATACATGTGCAACATATGGAGAACCATATCTAACAGCACAGAGTAGCATTCATCTGCAGTCAAATTATGGTTATGAACTGAAATCTAGGAGAATAAAATCAGTTATTCTGAAGGCATTACTTCTTTTCTAGAAAAAAACCCCAAGTTTTCAAGATAGGCCTTTTTGGTGAATGTTACAGCACAGACAAGTATTATTTATAAAATCTGGGATTGGTGGTGGGGCAGGTAATTTGTTAATTTCTCTGGGATCAGTGCTGCCAGCTCAGGACTGATACCATAGCAGTCAGAGAGATACCATGCTAGATGGCACCAAGGTTGGCATGCTCATAACCTGAGCATCTAGCCTCTGACACACATCAGGCTCAGGAAGTCAGACTGTCTCAGTAAGGTGCAGAGATCCACACTGATCTGTAGGAAGCCACAGACCTTAGCACCACAGTCCTGACCATACTGATCCCTTCTCCCAGCTATGACACCCCAACTATGAGGAATCTTTTTCCACTTTCAAGGGGGTTGTGTGACCTTTTATAAAGCTCACCAGTGCATATGAGTGTTCATAAAAGGAATAAGTAGGGATGCAATGAAATTTTCCACTTCAGCTAACTGCTAACTACCTCCCCCAGACACATATGTCATCATAATATTCTGAACTGCAGTGTAATGTGCAAATGCTTCTCTGACAGAAAGCTTCATGTTCTACCAAGATTTTAACTTTTCCTCAAGGTTTTCTCACGAATATGAATGTGGGTTTAATCCAGATAAGGATTCCTTAAGTCAAAATTCAAAATCTTACTTTTTCCTAGCAAACATAAAGACAAAAATAAAGCCCCAAAATATACCTTCTAAAAGGTGAGTCTATTCTGCTTGGAGACAATGGTGAAATCACATGATGGAAAGCAGAATCTAAATTTCCATATATTTTTGAAAACAAAAATTTGAATAAAAATCAGCTGAATCCAGACATCTAAATCCCAATTCCAAAACTTAGTAATTTATGGACTGTAAGAGAAAAAATAAGAAAGGATTTATGTTATTGATTTTTTGATGCTCGAGCGACAGGAAGTAAGGAATCTTAAGTATCTGCTGGATTCTTCATTCCATTCCATGTGATTAAGAACTTTATTTTTTAAAGTATTTACAGAAGTTTTCATTCTTTATTACCACTATTGGCTCCTGACTTAAAACAAACATTTAAATAATCTCCACATTTAAAGAAATGAATATTGAAGGGACAGACCACAGAGCCAGCCATGCTGATTTCCAGCATTTTTCTGCTGCAAAATTCCGTACATACATTGAAGGATGGGAAGAGAGATTCCTCATTTCTCTGGGCTTTTGCATGCAATTTAAGAAAAAAACAAAACCAAACCTATTTTAAGTTTCAGCAAGATTTCATAGTTCATTTTTGTGTCAGGAAAACTTAACTTAAACTGAGGTATCTCTCACCCTGAGCATGACCAGTGGTGAGCTGCTTTTCTTTAATAATATATGCTTTGCAGAAAGCATGTATCAAATGCAAGGCTGTATTTATCTGTCTCATCTGGCTATGTTAATCTCAAACGCATTTAAGGAAACACATAAAAAAAGTCGGAGGCACACAGAGTGTTCTGTCACATAAAATCACCTTAGCTTCTGAAGCCATCCCACCCCTTCCACTGTACTGTACACAGCATACCACCATTACAGGCCTCACATAGGAAGCAAGGAAAAGGTGCTACCATATTCTCCTAGAGAAATTCAGTCATGAATGATAATACTAAAATCTATACAGCTGATACAGTATTTAAGGGATCAAAACTAACTGGATAAATTTTGATGTAATAGTATCCCAACAGAACATGCTTCAAAGCAAACTGGAAGCATGCAATAAAAATTAGGTGGAATTTTCTGACATCCTGTTTCAGCATTTTCCAATTTAAGTATCTCCATTGTTAATTCCAAAACTGCCACTGATTTTTCATTCAGTACTGGAGGATTAGTTAAAAGTTAAATTAAAATAGAATTAAAATTAGTTAGCCCTGACAGAATAGGAAGGTAATGATTTCTGGAGCAATTTCTGAAATAATTAGATCTAGAGACTGGAAAATTTCCTGTAATCCTAAGTAACACACAGTGGTAGTAGGCAGGCACAATGCAATCTGGAGGCTACATGTTGTTCAGAAAGCAGAAAGTAGAGACCTCAGGAAATGATCCTTGGCAAAGGCGTTGTTTAATGTAGATGCTGAAGGAAGTTCAACGGAAAACATTTATCAGAAATTTCCGTTTAGAGAGGAGATATGCTGGTTTAGGGAAAAATGCAAACATTACTCAGCAGACCAAGGGCAAAGGAAATAGGAAATGGGCTAGAGAGTTCTCTGAAATAATCTGTCACTGAGATGTGAGAAAACATACTCGTGTGTTGGCAATTCTTTTATTTTAAAGCCTTCCACACCTCAAGATCGTTCTGCAGCATTGTGCCATTATCTGAAAGCTGGCTACTTCCAACTCAAACTTCTTAAAGGTAGGATAAAAAAAGCTTAATTTGGTTCCTATCTTGACATATCATTTACATGTTTATTATTTGAGCCTTTGGAATAACTCATAGGAAAGACACAAGCTTATCACGGAAACAATACATCTTAGAAATGTTATAACAGTTGACTTTTAGTGCTTTTTAAAGCCTGCAGAGAAACAAGAGTGATCCAAAATCTTCTGGGAGTCTTTCTGCACAAAAAGGCAGAGTACACCTCTGCAAAGGGTGTCACCTCTGAGCCTGCCAGTGTTCAGACAAGGGGTGGAGCAGTCCTTTGGGCAGCCGATGCAGAGAAGAGGAAACATATTCCTCATATGTAAGACTGAAATTCTATGTGGGTAGACAAAAAGACTGGGCTTTGAACTCTACATTTTTAACCTTGAAATACTCTACAATGCAGGCACTAAATATCAAGAATGCCTTACTTGCAGCTTAATAAGCTGTGTGTATGAGTAAAGACAAAATGCCTGCTTATTAACAGTTAACTATTGGTATTTTCTATCTTCATGTTATCGGTTAAGTGAACAGAACAGTAAATCCTTATATGTGGGAATATATTAAAAACCCTTTCTTCAGCCCTATCTTGTATTCTTGCTTTGATTAAAAACAAAAACCTGGAAAAAAAAAAACACAAACCCAAACTTTTTCAAAGGTAAAAATCAATGTTAGAAATCACAGATGCTGCAATTAGAATTGCATTATCTTTTGGACTCCGGTATCCTTGAGTTCTTATTCAACAAATTATTACTGGAATTTTAATGCCCTCAGTTTGACAGATGCTTTACAGGCTTATCTGAAAACACAGCAGGAAAGGAAGAGAAGTACATTATATGGAATACTCACACTGTTTAATTCCCGATACCAATAATATGAAACAAAACTCTCTAGATGCCTCAGCGGAAAAGAGAGGCTTCTCCAGAGGGTGATTTAGGGCAACTAAATTAGGCCCATTGTTCTGAATTGCACTCAAAAGGCTCATAAAGCCTATGAGCCTATGTCCTACAATGTCTGGTATCAAGAGTACATAAAAAAATTGCAAGCCAGGAAGAGGCAATATGCTAGGAAAATAATCAGCATGATTGCAATCTTACACTCAACTGGGTGCTTGTCTTTGTACCCCTGCTCTCCTGTCTTCTTTGTTCACCATTCATATATTTTCCCTCACTCTACTTTCTGGGTAAACTACAGCACCATGTGTTCCTTACACATGTTCCTCCTGTACTCTATTTTTTTTCTCTATGTATCATGCACCTCAGTAATTTTCCATTGCTACTGTTACAAAGCCATCAAACTTAACATTACTTAAAACTAATTCTAAAGGCTTCTATATTCCATTTTGTGATTTTGTGCCCCTTTGTCTCACTATTTCCTTAATTTATAACAAAGATAAATGAATGACTTCCTCAGAAGGATTCAACTAGGTAGAGTACTCACGTGCCTAAATGCTTACAACATATCTGAAGCAGGCTTTAATTTATTGTACATGAACACAGGAAGTGGATCTTTATAAAGCATCTCCTCAGTGAGGTAAAAATAGTTTGAAAGTATCTCATTCACAAAATCTGATAACATCAAAAATGCTAAAACGACCATGTCTGATGCAGATGAACGCGACAGTAGAACACTAAGAATGCAACAGAACAGGGCCCAACCACTGAAGCATTTTAAGCTTGGTTTTGTTGAAAGAGAAAAGGACAAATAAATTACATAAATTATTTGGGAAATATGATCACATCATCAATCACAGCATTAAAGATGCTCTCAGCAGCTTTGTGTTCATTTCTGTAATTCATTATGCTTCACTTCACAACACTGGGAGGACTGTGGGGGACCCTGAGTCGTGCAGCCAGCTCCCTGGGTATACATCAATTCTGCAGGGCATGGGCGCTCTGCAGTGAGCTCAGCAGCCTTGGCTCCAAGACACACATCCTGGCAGCACCTCAAAAGCAGAACTGAGAGCCCTGCAGCCCTGAACCTGCCCATTTCACACACTGAGGAACTGACTAGAGTATTATAGTACTGGCTTATTTTCCAACTGTTTCTTTGAGAGGAAACTCCAATGCACAATAAAGCAGGGCACCACATGATTTCCTCCCGTGTGGAAGGCAGGATGCAGCAAAGTGTGCCTGGAGAGCAGCACAGGGAGCAGTTCAAGAGCTGCTCTAAAGTGCACACTCAGCTTGTATTTCCAACATGTATCACAGCTCTGCTACATCTATAGATTAAAAGGATGCTGAACTAATTTTCATAGTGCACTTTTAATTTTTCTTAACAAATAAAAAGCCTCATTTTGCAGGGAGAAAGGAGTTAAAAAAGGGAGAAGGTACATACATGAAGAAAATCATCCAGCTGCTTCCAAGTTTCATGACATTTATATATAATTAAATAGTTATGTATTTTTTTTAACACTGGGTATCTTAAAGCTATGTAGGTAGTGATGACAGCTAACTATTCATATGTCTATGTAAAGTTGGAGATCAGATTCAGATAAATTTCTTTAGGAGAATTCTTTTAAAAAACACAAACCCACTGCCTTGCTGGCAGTGTCCATAAAAAGCACTAAACTTGTCTAATTGTCTTCCACAGTAGAGCTGAACCCCATGCGATCAGGCTTGGAGAAAAAGTTTGGGACTATCAAGGGGTTGAGGAAGTTTGCAATTCTCTTACTCTTCTTGTAAACACTGCATGGATAACTGGAAAGTTTAGGTTCAGTTGTAAGAACCACCAGTCTGGTTGTTTACTTTTAAACAGGTCATTATTTCTGCTATTAATTGTTGGTACATACATCATGCCACCTACTGAAAACCAACCTAAATATTTACTGCTTTTCAGTCCTACAATTAAGAAATAGATTTAACTATTTTTTTTAAATCTGAACAATTTCAGACTGCAACAAGAATCTATTGCCTTTACTCGCACTTAGAGCTTTACTGTCAAAAAACCCAGCAAAAAATATCCTTCAGAAAGCACTTCACACAGTGCAAGATAATGCAACATTTTAAGTATCAATTTCTGCAAATACTGTATCTAGCAAGTCTTATGTATTCATATGAGCAGTCTCTGAAGGATTCCAGAACTAAGATACAAGAACTAAGTAACTTTTGGGGAATTAACCATTTTCCATTTGGAAACTGCCTGTTACCACAATTGCAGCCGTACAAAGCAAGGTTCCTTAACACTCTTGTCTGTTGAGACATAATTGATTTAAACCTGCATAGAGTCAAATAGACTCTCTAGCAAAAGAGTCTCAAACAAAGGCAGTGATGTCAGGAAATGTGAAACAACTGAATCCACAAATGTCCATTTTAGACAACGGAAAACAATCTACCCCTGAAGCACAGGAAACAAGAGTGATTTCTGTAAAAAATACACACGTGATACGTAACTTGTAAAATTCTCAGATGAGCACTTTACAACATGGTGCTATGCTATACTGGTACTAAATAAACCACCTTAGCAGAGATTATCCTACACCTGTCCTATAATGATGTGTCTAAAATATTTTTAAAAGCATTAGGTGGTGCTATATTTTCACAGCATCCTACCCCTTCATGCTGGATCAAACTGCACAACACCCATTTTGCACAGTTTAGCGGTACCTACTTTGCCACAGAATATATGAAGATAAAATAATCCTTAGGGTAACTATATGTTCAGCAGCTCTATCCAAAAGTTTGACACAACGAGTCTTCAAAACAGCCAGAAAAGAGGCAGGATCCAATTATTTAACTTCAATATCAAGAAAGAAAATTGCATAATCTGAAGTGTATAACATTTGAATGTTTCGCTCAGGAAAGCAGCAGGATTGTCTATTTCTGTTCCTTTTAAGAAAATACAAAGTCTTTACATAAAACCTTGTTTACTACATGCTAGGTGATTATCCTGTCAAACAATAAGACAGTGTCAGTTTTGTTCCATTAGCTAGCTGAAGATACTATAAAATTGCATGGAAAATTTCCAAGGAATAATAATATCTAGTAACACCATCCCCTGGAAGAGTTTTGTTTTTTTCCCCTCTCTTTCTCTCCACACTGCATATTCAGTGTAAAGAATTTTTAGACAGAAAGGCCCCCAAATTTAGCCCACAGACTGAAGTGTAAATACCCAGAAGGGGAAATTAGCTCCATCAAAGTCTGTATGTCATATTACATTTACATCCAGATCCAAGAATACGATGATTGGTACAACATAATCTAGAGATCAGATTCACTGAACAAGGTCAATGGAATGGAAGAATTGGCACCCTTCTCGCTTTCTCTTACCAAAGAATATATATGTGCATCTGTTATAGCAGTAGATAATCTGGCTGACACTGTCAGTTTTCCCTGCATGCAAATCCAACATAGCACCTTCTCTCAAACACTCTGGAGTCTGTACTACAAATAACTCTGCGCTATAAATAACCTGTAAAAATATGCACCTCCCAAAAACCATAAAAAATAAAAAAATCGTCAGTATCTTAAGGCAGTAGATTGCTTACTTTTGATGAAGCTCTAGAAATTCTTGCATACATGACATTCTCTGAACTGAGCAAGGTCTAATTTTACTCTGTAACTCAATTTAAAGACAGACAGTGCTGGATAAGTTCAAATAAAACAAGCAGATAAAGCATGATTACAGCATTTTTAAGCATCTTTGTAAAATTTAAACAATATTCACAAATGAGTTCATTCAAAAGTCAGTGAGAATGGGATAAACCCCATCAACTGCAGCAATCCTGCACGTCCTGTTTCTCAGGGCAACCCTGAGTGTATTGCATGGGCCCTTGCAGTTACATGTGTAACAATTTAGAATCACAGAGTAACTCAGGCTGGAAGGGTCCTGCAGAGGCCCTAGTCCATCTAGCCCAAGCTTTCTGTCAAAGCAGGGTCAGAATGAAATAATAGGTAAACTGAAATTGTAATAAAATAAAAGACTTATAACAGCAAAAAGATGACTGTGCGATAGATACGTATTAGATTTTCAATAAACAATGTTTAATAATCACTGGCACACATTCACCAAAACTAGGGACAAGAATGTTTTTCTCTAAACAGACTGAAGTGACTTTTTTTCCTATTTTTTATACCATTATGAGTGTAAGAATTGTATAAGAGAACCAACAGTCTACCTGGTTTGCAGTCTTGCAGAGGAAAACAATGTGGTATCTCATGGTTCAGGCTGAGGCATGGAGACATCTCTTTATGACTTACTTCAGACACGTACCAGCAGTCTGGTTTATCAATATTGGAGAAAAGAACAAGACAATATCACATTTTAGATGCAAGCTGAAATGTCTGAAAGTTTCTACTAGAGTGAAACATTCTCCCTGTTCTTTGAACTACCTCAGTTCAGTCATGTTTGGGAGGACAAAACAAGTTTGTGTCTCTCACAGGAAACCTCGTACAACAGGATTTACAGTGGCTTTACTGTCTGACACAGTCAGATACAAAGGAATGTCAACCTACCCCTTGCCCCATCAAAATCCAAAGAGAAAATTTTGCAAACTGCAATGCAAATAATATTTCAGCTTTTAGTTCGAGGGGTTTAAGAAACTTTGCAAAGAAGTCTTGTAAAAACTCAGGTACTAAAAATTTAGATATTATAACCCAATACTCTCAGTTACTTTAAAAATTTCTTTCCTGTGCCTACTGTTCATGCTGTCAACACTTATGAGGTTCATTTTGGTGTATCAGCATCCTTAGAATTACAAAGTAAACGTATTGTATTAAAAAGCCTCAGACAGGAAAACTTGCATAACAGCTTGTATTACGCTATGACAAAATGGAAAAGAACATGTGACACCGTTATCAACCTGCAAGAGCTGATACTGCACACATAAAGTCTCTAGAGGTACGAGGACAATATTGAAGCTACTCATGTAATACAGCAAGCAAATGGTACGCTGTCATTCATAAAATAGGAGCTAGTGATAGTCAAAGATACTACCTTACAGCATGCAAAGTAACATGTAGCAGATAAATAATCTATGATGGCTAAGAACTTTTGCACTTCTGAGGATATCCTATTCATATAATTTGAAATAAGATCCTATTTAATTTCCATTCTTGTTTTGGACAGCATAATGAAAAAGTATCTTTTTAGAAATTAAGAAATTTGTCCACATTCTGCTTTGAATATTGATTTACTCCACACATCAGTAAGTCACCAAAGTGATGTTCGTTTTCTGTACATAACTATTCAGTGGGAATTCAGGTGAAGCCCATTTGAATGCTTTGTGATGTTAAAATCATGGTACATCTATTAATTTTACTTTTCCCTAATTATTTAGTTAAACCACTTCCTTTTACTTAGCATTTCACTAAGTGTTTTTCAGTCAGACTTTATGAAATTCTTTTCCACCCCACTGGCTCAAAACTTTGTCATTCCAAATTGCTCCAGACATCACTTCCCTCAGCATGCCTGGCTGAAGTACTTGTTGCAGTTTACTGTCTTTCCCCGCTTACCTGGCTCATTCTCTGCATCAGTCTTGCAGAATCTTTCCTCCTTTCTAGATGCTCCTTAATAGGAACAAGCAGCTTGCAGAGAAGTAGAGTAGTAGATAGCTGGGACAGAAACCCAATGTTTTCTGCACACCTCAGTTTTACTAACTCCTGATGCTGGTAAAGCATTTGGTATGGGTGAAGTGAATGGAGATGATAAGGTTGTCTAACTATGTGACAGTGTGAGGAAGAATAAACACTGTAAAGTTGAGCAGAGGCAGAAAATACCTAAGAAGTAATTCTACATAACCTTAAAAAATGTCCAGAGGTTTTTTTGAGACATGGTTTTCCATACTCTTTCAGAAATTTTGCTCTTTGCTGACAATAACATTTTTACTGTTTGGAGCACAGCATTTGTTATTCTGAGTTATTTTACCCTATTCATATTTGGTTTTTTATTCTTCTTATATGGATTAAAGTTTTTCACTAAATGTTAAGTATGAATTTGAATATATAACTTGTTTTCCTAAATACATACCCAGTAAAAAAACTCTATTAAAGAAAGAAAAAGCTGCATGGTTTTAAAGACTAGGAGATCAAAGCAGCCAGTGAAAAGGAATGGTGTCTTAATGAGAGAACTAGGATTGCTTTCCAAAGGCCAGTCTTAATCCTTTCATATAAAATTCATATATGGAAGTAAGCTCAGGTCATGCTTCAAATAAGTTATTTCAGTAATTAAGTTATGAAGTTTAACTTGAGTATTTGTCTAAAAATCCTGAGCATGTGACTGTTAAAAGCTTAAAACTGAGTTCCTTTAAATCCTCATGCATTATGGAGTACTACTTGAGATAGTCAAAAACAAAGGCCATGAAAATGAATGCAGAATTGCTGATAGTTTGATGACAGATATTTTTTAATATGCTGACTTTAAATAATTAATTTTTGAAGTGTGACCTTAGTGCACTGGAAAAGCTGCACACAAACTGAGATCTCTTAGCTGTGCATAGTGCAAGAGCTCATTTATTTAATCACAAACATTTTCAAGACTTATACATAAAGACATTATGGTAGACTGGGAAGACACAGGAATTAAAATTACTATCTATCTCGATTTCTATTCCCACTAACATAAAATCTCCTGCAAGTAAGATACGTGAGGCATGCTGTGATGTAACCCACTTAAGACACCAAATGCTTTACGAACAATTATCCTTGATTCTTGGATACTTACTCTCATCCAAAAATTGGGTTTTTTTTTTTAAGCTACTAAGAGCTCTTTAGCAAGACTAAGGCTATTTGTAGTATAAAATGTATTTAACTAGGCCTCTAGTACTAATGCCAGTCTTACAAGGAGTATTTTAGAGAACAGTGTCTCCCTTTCAGTGAGTATGTACTGTACAAAACCAAAAATTGAGCCTAAGATATAGAAAAGAAACAATCTTCTAATCTATCCATTAAATACTAATTATAATTAAAAATAATTAATTAAGTTTAAGAAGTTTTCCAGCAAAGTGCCACATCCTGGAAGTTTGAAAATTTATCTTGATATGTTACTCTGGCAGGTGAAGTTCACAGTCCTTTAACAGCCTCAGGTATCTGGCTCTGTGCATCCCAAGTCAGATAAAAACGACAGTAACCGAAAAAGGATTAAAATGTGGCTGTTTCCTTATTTACTAAAATATAGAAGTAGAAGGAATCTACTTTATATGAATTTTACTTCCTTGTTGTAATTTAGAGTTTGGAAACATTTTTATGAAGAAGGGAGATACTTAAGTCCTGTACTGCTTGAATAGATACCGACAATTATTTTGCTGGTATCTGCTCCTTAAGTGCTGAAAGAGAATTAGCTTCCAAGAGGAATCAAGTGGTTGGAGGCCTTATTTGAAATTCTAAGAAATAAAAAGTCAGTCATTTAAGGAACCCATGTATTTTTCCTCCATGTAAACATCTCAGTGATGCTCCTTCTAATATATTTTGTTTAAAGCAGTATTTCCTTGATATGAAATAATAATTACATGTCTTTCATCTGTTGTGTTCATCTGCTTCTATAGTTAATTTCTCCTTCAGCATTTTAATTGACTGTCAGTACTCTTCATGCTGTGGGAAGCATTAGTCACAATATGAAGTCATAATAGGTTTATAAATGTTATAACTGCATTTTAAGAGGGACCAATAGGGTGGTTGTTGTTATTATATTGTAACAGCAAAAGAGCTGGCTTATGTTTAAATCGATTTCTTCAGTTTAGAAAACTCACTGTTTGGGAACAATCTTTTTTTTTATTGTCTTTGTGAAACATAATACAGACCCAGGAAATGGCAGCATGCTTATGAAACCATTACCGTCTGTCCCACGGTTCCCCTCATCTTGTTCGCCCTGCTCTGAGAGTTCATTATCATCACAGAGAATTAATGTGCTCTGTTCTGCTGAACTCACAACACAATATGCTGAACACAAAGCTCTGTGAGCAGCTCACGGCTGAGCTAATAAATCCACCCTTTCAGCTGTTCCAATGTTTACGGTGTAAACACAACCCAACTGTCCCCTTGTCCTTGCTTTGGCAAAGGATGTTAAGCATCAATACTATAACTTCTAAACTTCATCCAGCTCCTTGGAGATCTTTTTTCCTTAAAACATGCTCCTGCTTTTCTGTAAGCTGCCAGGGTTTCTGTACCTCCTCCAACCTTGCCTGTTTTTAAAAGCCAAGTCTCTGTCTCATGCTTCAGTAAACTTTTCTGTTTTTTAAACTCACTGTTGCACAAACTCACTGTCTCCAGAAGGCGGTACAACAGCTGCCCAGCAGCTTGTTTTGAAGGATTTTCTACTTCCTCCAATTTTTTCTCAGCATCTTGGTAGATTTATTTCTTAACTGATTACATTAATATGTAATATGGATAATTCAAACAAACCAAGTTTAATTAGAAAGACTTAATTTCCACCAAGTTTCATACAAACATCATTACAGTGTTGAAGTATAAACCTGGCAACAACTTCTCTACAATTATCCATCTAGCTTTATATACCTTTGAACTGGGAATGATTAACCTAAGAGTTGTGAGAATAGACTGCTACTTCTATCTTTTCAGTTATATAATGTTTGTAGCATTATTGTAATAGTGTGGGGGAAAAATGTTTTAAAAATGCAATATATGTATATTTTACTAGGCCTTCATTGTCAGTAAGACACCCAAAGAAAGATGGTTTCAGGATTTCTAGGATTATTAGTGCTCTTAGTGCTATTATCAGGATTAGCAAATGTTTCTTTCCACTTTTTTGGGTTTTTTTTGCACTCTTAGATTGAAGGAACATTAGGAAGGGCAAAAGTAATTTTATTCAGCCAGGAGTATCCCAAAAAATAAACCCAGCAAAGAATTTGCTCAAGGACAGAAAATCCATAATATTCTGCTGATGTCTAATTTAAAGCCATTTAGAAATACTCCAGCCTGGGAACAGGCATGGCAATGGACCCATAAAAATCTCCTCTCATCATGAATTTGATGGGCTAAATGAATGTCAGACTATAAACCTACTAGATGAATGCCTACAGAAAGCTGAAGTGATTGAATAAAAACTGTTTCGGAGACAGCAAAAGAACTGTTCCGTAGACCATGTTTTTGCCACCTGTCTATCTTGGTATGGAAAAAGATACTGGTGTATGGTGTGAATGGGAAAGGGAGTGACAAGCAAGACAGAACAAGTCCTGTGGGTACAGAACTGCTAAAAGCCTGAAAGCAAGAATGAGAATTGGTAATGACTGGAACCTTTAAGTCTTTCTTGACTGAGGTCCGTATGAAAATCTGAAAATAAAAACCTTGTGAACCAGAAACTACAAACCTCAGTCCCTTCTGAAGAATCTATTAATGATGATAGTAACTAGGATTATCATCCCCAAATCAGTTGAAACTGGATCTCATTACACCACAGAACAAATTAATGGTTTGCAGCAACAAAGTTATTTCTAAACCCCTTCCCTAATTTGCATAAAGCAATTAATATTCTGAAAGAATGTTGTCTGGTATATTGGTGGAAATACAATTAAGAAAATCAACACAGCATTTACGTCAGTATTTGTTCTGATAAACAACAAAATGTGCTGAAGACAACGGTTTTGGAATAAATTGCTTGTTGTTTTTTTATCGATGGCATGAGTTGGCCTAAAAGCTTGATTGTCATTCAGGACTTTAATTACAGCCATAGCAACGAATGCTTCCAAATTCCAACAATAGCTGTTGAGGTTTTTTAGTTTTAATCATTCTTCCCTCATGGTAGGGAATATATTTTTTAAAGTATTTATTGTTTAAACAGCAATTCATCCTATAGAACAGGAAATCCCTCAGGAAGTACAGAATTTTAACCGTAAGGGGCTTGACCAAGGCTGACCACCACATAAACTACAGACAATGCTCAGAACCAAAACAGTTTAATATGAAAAACTAAATTTACCTTAAAATTTAAAGACCCTCTCTCATGATAAACATACTGCCTCTACAATTCTATCTGCTTTAGGCTCTATGGAGGATTAACGGCTTTCTACTCCTCAAAAGCAACAAAAGCTACTCTCACTGTCTTAGCCAATCCCACAGACACTTCACAGTTATGTATTTTTTTCAGGACCTTTAAACATTTTTTTTTGTTGGCATTCATTGTGATAATAATTTTCAATACTGTTTGTTCTATATTAAAGCCTGCTGAGATATTCTCCACTAAAAGTACATTTGCAATTAAATTTCTACTAGTTGATTCATTTTAACACTGTGTATAGCATTAATCTTTGGATTTGGCTGAAAGTCATAAAAATATAACAGGAATTCTTATATTAGTACTCCAAGCTACTTTATATGTCAGTCTTTCGTTTGGTTTTGTTGGCTTGAACAATGTCAATGTAACCAGAAAATGAATTATAAAGAATACTTTTAAAGTCAAGAAGGGAAGGACCTAAAAACTAAAGAAATCTGTCATATTTCCTTTGGTGGCTTTTTGTGTTCGGTTTGTTGTTTGCTTGTTTGAGGGCTTTTTAACCTAAATTTATGTTGCTATATATATGTGCATTATCCATATTGTGTGATGTTTTGCATTTATAAAATGTACATGGCTTACACCCAACAATCTCAGAACTAAAGTTGCTTCTTTATACACCAGAATTCAACATGTGTTTTTTTTGGTTTGGAGGGTTTTTTTGGTAGTTCAGCCAATAGCTCCGCACAGTGAAATCTGCCTTGATTGTCTCTTTTCACTCCATAAATTTCAGTCTGAAATTAGACAGTTGGAATAAGACTTTCTCATTTACTTCGATGCTTATTTTGTTTGTCTTATGCTGGCCTGCTTTAGAATTCTTGTTTTATTCCAGTTTATCTTCAAACTAGTGAGTAACTCCATAGCAGGGTTTGTCACTGTGAGAACACAAGGATGGTCACTGAGGGTGAGACCAAAGATTTCTTCTCACAATGAATGGAAGTAGTAATCGGGAAAGCATGCAACGGTAGAGCAAGCATACAGCTGAACATCCCCAGAGCTAGGCATGTTAACTTAGTAATTCTAATGCTCTCTCTGTAAAATTGTCCAGTGTTTTTTAAGCCCATATTAACTTTTAGGATCCCTAGGACCCTTTGGTAGGAGTACAATGGTTTATTCCTCCCCTTATAGAACACCCACTTCCCTAGTTCTGAATCAGAGCAGCACGAAGTATTCAAGTGACCACGAATTCACTCACTGGCACAATGTTTTCTTCTTTGTTTCTTTTCAAACAGTTCCTAAATACATAGAAATTACTATTAATAACTGTTGTAGATTTTGTCTCTTTTTGATCATTTCTACATGGGAGTATAATCATAACCCAGGCTCTTGCTCCCAGGTAGTAATACATATTCTGGAAAAAGTCTGCCATATTTGAGTGCATGTTTTAATGATACTTAATACTGGCATTTAGATACTTTTTAGAGTTACATTAAAAACAAATTGGTTTTGGTGCTGTGATGGGATATACAGGACAAAATGGCATATTAATTCATTACCAAGTGGGTCTCAGAGCATCTTAGAGTAGCCAAACAGAAAAATCCAGCTGGGCTCTTTTAGAAAGCTGTGTTGCCCTCCACTCCCTAGCTACTGGGTTAACATCCGTCATCCCTTTTCCAGCTTTGTCCCTAACTCTCTACTGACATTTGTATAAGCAGACAACATAAAGACATTTTTTTTTTCCTTTGTTACACATCTTTTCTGAATATCCATTAATGTCTATTTCTATTTAGACATTTGTGTTGAAGAAGTCAGTACCATTTCCAGTTTCACTCCAAGTAATAGCATTGTATTTAGAAATGTCAAAACTTCTACAAGGAATCACTGGTCTATAATGAGATCATTCCTAAAATGCCACTACTCCTCAGTGCTTTGGCAAATACTGGCTGGTACAACTATCACAGTTCAAGCTCCTAATGCTTTTGCCAGTATTTGATTATCAAAAAAGCTTCCTTTGGTCATAGGAACTACTGATCTAGAAACATATTTACAAATAATCACACATTAATACTCTCTGGTCAGGGGGCATTAAAGCATACTTGCTTGAATCAAGCATGTAAATAAGAACCCAGGACAACTGTAGTCTCAGTTTGTCCTTTGACATTCCTGTGAACAGGGTTAAGTTCTAATAGCTGAATTTTAATGAAAAAAAAAAATAAAAAATGGCCAGAGCTGCTAGCTTTATTAAGATGAAATAATTTGTACTGAAAAAAGACCTACTTTTTTCTAGCTACAACTAGTGTTCAATTTTTGTACCTTTCAGCCAGTTCTCACTCCATCATGTGGGTAAATGAAATACAGCTGACATGTATAATCAAAATAACGTGATCATCAAATAAAAAATTACCTTTAGTCAGACTTCAGAAGAGAGCCCTTGATAGAAATGCAAAGACAGCAAGTCCAGTACTTGCTCTGAAGTACAAGAGGTTCTCACTCAAAGTGCTATTTTCTCACAGACCTGAAACTGGATTCTCTACCACACAGAAAGATGTCTAACATGTATCTACCCAAATCCTACTATAACACTCTGAACCACATTTATAACGTTTTCATTTTAATTGAAAACATGTTCCTGATGAAAAAAATCCTCCCTTTTATCATGCCAGTTTTGCTAAGACTGTGATGTTTCTTTTGCCATTTATTACTGAAATTGAATGGCCTACAGATGCATCGTAATGAACTGTAGCAACATACAATCTATCTCCAGGCTGTCCAACAAGGTGACACTGAAAGACTTTAATTTTAAGTTGTATGAAATTGTCTTTCTTACTGAGCTCTAAGCTAGGAAACAGTTCATGTTTGACAGCTTATTTAACAGGCTTTGTTAACTTCACAGGCTGTTTTATCTTTGGCCATAAAGCAATGTAACTGGAGTCAACAAGCTCCAGAAGGAAAGAAAAATGACTGAAATAATGATATAAGAAATAGTAAAAATGCATACACTATAAAAAATAACAAAGCCAAAACACCACCACTTTCTAAAATAAAAGAAATCATTTCAAGTTTATGCTTCGCTGTTCCTTCTGCAACAGCTCTAACAGTGCAATTTGCTGAACACTGTTGTTATTCTAAGGCACATACCATGACTGTGTCACAATTTTCCTGTCTAATTAAATAAAAACAGCTTTCTGAGTCATATCCAAGGAGGCATTGCAGTCTCACTAATAAACTCACTCACGTGCGCACGTTGTAAAAGACTTCATTCTAAAATAGCCTTTTATCTATTCTCACGTGGCTAAACATCCCACACCACTGTCTGCATTTCTTTTTTGAAAATTCCCCTTTAATCCTTAGCTCAACATGTCATACAGCCTTGAAAAGCAACCTTCAACATTTTCTTTCATGGAGACTTTTGTATCCTGCATATGTCTTAATGAGAGATACGAGATTTTGAAAGAAAGGAAGAAAAAAACTCCAACTGATGACCAGAAAAACTAGCTCATAGCTAAATTAATCCAAAAAAGCTGTTTCCACTGTGCGAGAGGCAGTATTAAAGAAAATGTTTGTTAAAAGTAGGTGATAAATATGAAGCTATCTCCATCAGATACACAGCTTATCAAAGTATCAGTAACAATCAGCCACAAAATATTAGACTTAAATTTTCAGCCCTGTAATTACTCTTCAAGACTAAAAAGTTTAGCTCAAAACTCTTCAAATCTAATTATTCAATTACCCTGTGATTTTATGCAATGATCATTTAGGAAGAACAAGGAAAAAATATATGTAGTTCATTTACTGTTTTAAAACTGAACTTTCCTTCAAATTTAAAATGCCATTTTGTACAAAATTTAGTATTTTGGGATACCTGAGTAGCTTTCATTATATATTAAAGAGAGCAAGACTTTCAAACTGCATGTTTTTTAGACTGTCCTCCAGGAAGGACAAATCTAGTACTCAGAACATACCAAACATAACAGCTATGTTTGTAGGTACAGTGTCCATAAATATTCTCATTAAAAAAACAGACCAGAAAAGGAAAACAGCATTTTTTGCCTATTTTTCATATAAATCTAAGTGGTTAAAGCTTTTCCCCAGGTGTGACGACCCATCTATGCTGTTCTTAGCCTGATGCAAAGCCATCTTCCTAGGAAGGTGTTATGTATTATTCTCAGATGTTATCATCATCAGATTACAAACTGCTCTGGGGCAAATGTCACAAACCTTCCTGTAGCTAGAGCAATGCATAATCTAGTGCACTAAGGGGATAAAAAAAGAGGCAAGGCTTACAGCAGTCATGTTGTTTACCTTGGAGAGATTGACCTTTTCCACATTAGCCTTATGATTACTTAATAAAATACACGTTCTTTGAAAGTGTGTAGGAATCTTCACAGCACTTCCAAGGCAAGTGTCTTACTGACCGAGTCAGAGAACTGCACTTTTCAGCTATGCACTTTTGCTGGTTTTCAATAGTGGAACTGTTTTAACTGGAAGGTATTTGAGACAAAATCTAATAATGAGGTTATAGTACTTTTGTAGGAGATGAGAAGTTAAGAATTCCAATTGATTACCAACTCAAGGCTGTGACTAACTACTTGCACTCTTATGTTATTTATCAGTCTAACAGTCTAACGTGTTAACCAGCACAAGGAATGTTCATCTGATAAGACTCCCTCCATCTGTATGAAAGTTACACTTTGCAGTCCAAATACTTTTTAACAAGAATAGAATTTCTCTGAACTGAGGTTGATAATAGCTTCCAAGGAACTGCCTGCTTCATAATAAAATGAGACAACAGTAAGAAATGTTCACTAAGTGTACTCTAAATTAGCAAAGCAGGATGGAATGGCACTTAGAATGCTTTTGGGCTTTTCAAACATAACGATGCTTCCATGCCATATAGCTTCAGAAAACTTGTAACAGATTAAGTAACTGATCAATTTGCAAAAAAATATGTCGATCTTGAAAAGCTAATCAGTTCCTTTTTAAAATAAAAATAGACTTAAAAAAATTAGAAATCAATGTAGAATTGAAAAGGACTGCATCAAAGTTATAACAATGTGGTAGGCTCATAAAAATATCAGGAAAAAAACAAAACCCAACAGATCAGATTCCAAAGCCTAACTTCAATTTGGATCTTTTGTGCAACTTCCACTTAAAAAGTTTGGTTTCATTGAACAGAGTGAGACTCATTAAGTATCTTCAAGTATGAGAAACTTGGGAAATAACTGAGACTATTATGAAAAACTACAAAAAAATAATATGGAATTTTTCATTTTACAGAGCATCATTTTTCAAATCCCTCTGCAGCCATTATCACACATTATGCAAGTGTTATAATGAACTCGTATACAAACGTTAATTAGAAATTCTTGGAAGTTGTAAGAACAGGAAGTGTTTAGTGAGCTCTGACTAATACTCTGCTAAGCCACATGTCCTTTTTTTAGCATGATTTACTGACAACAGTTATTCAAATGCAGCTACAAGGAGGATCCCTGATACGGACCAAATTTGAACCACTCTGCTCATGCAATGAGGACTGAAGTTCAGATGTAATTTAAACTGTTACATACTGTTATAGTAGGCTGTATATGTGGCTGATACACCTTAAGATCATTTTATAGAGGTTTCCAAAATATCCATGCTAATCTGTTAGGAAATAGCCTTTGCAGCACCACATTACACACATTTGCAGCACCATTTACGATGAGAACTCGCTAATAGGAAGCACCATTCACAGGACTAACAAAGTTGTTTACAACGAACTGAGCTCAGTAACTTCACTGTCACCATAGACAGCTAAGCAATATGCTGAATGTACCACTAACAACAGCCCCATGCTAACTCAAACAGGGACTTACTCCTATTTAACAAAGTTAAATACAAACATTATTCCCACTCTGATTTTCAAACTACATAAGTAAGCATGATGTGATCAACGCCTTGCCATACATTACTTTGCATACATTAGCACTTGACACATTTTTGTATAATCTGTCCATTGTAACACTTGCCTTGGTATCATCTGATTTCTTTACTATGCAAGAAAAAGATTGCTGTTGAGTAGTCCCATGAGTGTTACTTATTCAACTCACTAATTTCAGTAAAGATAGAAGTCAGGTATCTACCAGATCCAAAGTCCTGATTACAATTAATTAAGCCTGTGGAAGAGATACTAAAAGCTGCACTACTGGCTAATTGCTCTTGGCAGCCTATATCCATGTATGCTCAACTTTGCCCACCATTACTTGTTTATCAACCACCATCACTGTGGAAGGAAAGAGCTTCAGATACAATTAAAAAGCCTTTCCTTTCCCAGGTTTTTTTTTGTTTGTTTGTTTATAGGATTTTAAAAAAAAACAAACCCAAAAGCAAAGACTCAGACTAATCAAAGAGGCTACAAATTCCAATAGTCACTTCATGTATTTATCTCTTGCTCATTAAAGTACAGACTTTAAGACCTGGAGATAGGAAGCGACTCAGGATGCACTAAGCTGCAGTGTCTGTCACCTGCTGCAGCACATGCCACTCACTCTGTTCCAGTTCCCTATGTCATGGCAGTATACTTGGGAAATTGGTGCCTGCCTGCTGTGTAACCTGGCCTACTGTAACACAAAAGCTTTGCAGTCAGCACTTGCTTGTATTCTGTGAAAAAAAAATAAATAAATAAATCCCCCCCATTTTTTTTTTAGGATAGAAAGAAACAGCATTTCAATTTAAATCACAAAACCACAAAAAATACGTATCACATCTACTTTTGGAGATAGAAATATTTAAAAAGAAAGCAATGAATACAAAGAACAACATACATTTCCATTGAATTTCAAAAGCATTGTCCGTCGTAAGTTTTAGTATGTTCTCTGCTTTTAAGCACATTTCTCATATAGAGAAGCAGTGGTTTGAGTCACATCATTTAGGGGAATCTAAATTAACAGATCAGTGGATGTGTCATTAATGCTTAAGATGTTAACATAGAATCACAGGTTCAAACAAACGCAGTGGACTTCTTAAGACTGCATGGAGAGAAAGCAGAACAAATTTCATTCCTTGTGATTTTAAACAATGGCTGTGTATGTCTGAAAAACTTTAAAATACTGCTGTATTTTTGCCCTCTGCTTAAATACTGCATATATTCCTTCACAGACACACTTAACTGACTGGAACAATTCTACTTGGCTTCAGTGATTTTATAATTTGTCATAAACACCTCACTCGCTGTTGAGGAGACAGACTTCTTCCTCATACTGCCAAAACAATCCTATGAAATATGGTTTGGTTTAATTAAAGTATAATTAATGCCCTGAATTTTAATTACTTCTGCTATGATCTGGAGATGAAAATATTCTTTGCCAGAATAATATGTTTAATATGAAATGGACACGCTTAGTATTAACACCCACTCTGTATCAACTTCGGTAATGAGTTCCTTTGATGGAACATTTGGGGAAAAAAAACCCAAACCGACCACAGACGTACAGCTTTTCTGCCTGTCAGAATATAAACTTAGTTGCTGAAAATGGAACATATTCATTTTACATGGCTTGCAAAAATAAAACTGAGATCTGTTTTTTGAATGCCAAAGGCTATCTCTTAGATTTTCCTTTTTATCTAGTAAGTTGGAAAAAAATATTTCAGGGTTAACAGGCAAGGAATTGTTGATGACACATTGACATCCAAATATTTTTGCTAAATGTACATGTCCTAAACTTTAATTCCATTCTGGAGGGATGTGAGAAGGGAACATTCCCTACGGACTTAAATACAGAGCATTTACTCTTTAGAGAAGTGATCCCAGGCCAGGTTACCTGGAAAATATGGTGGAAGTATTTATTACACAAATTGCTAAATGTACTCCTGATTTCACTGTGTGGCATCATCACTGTTGAATATGACACAATTAACACATGGTTTATGACTGCTGACCAGAATTTAACAGCTGCCAAAACACTGTAACCAGGGAAAAAAACCCAAGACTTCATTCTGTGTTTACCAGTTTACCATAAGAGGTGGTTATCTTTTTTTCTCTTTCTGAGCTTCTTAAATATTGTTCACTTAGGAAGAAAAAACTCCATATCTTCCAAACACATAAACAGAATCTTCCAGAAACGGAGATCCTACCACCCCCCTCCAAAAAAAACCACCCCAAAAAAAACCAAATAAAAAACAAAACCACCCAAAACCAATAATAAAAGAAAAAAAACCCCACCCAAAATAAGATATCTCAAAGACACCACAAGTTTTCTGGTGATGCCGAAAAAATTTCAGCTTTTGAATCTTTTGAAGATATATGGAGTTTGAGAGATGCTCGAACGTTTAGGATTGTAACAACATAAGAGAGCTGTAGCTGGAGTAGTTAATTCAGGGGGGTTTAATGGCTAAATTGCATGGTTCAAAATTTGTGTTATGAATGGGAAAAGATGGTATTTCTACACTTCAAATGAGTACAGAGTATAGAAAGTATTTGTAACAGTCTCCTCTATACCAAATCAATGGTCTAAAAAAAGATGTGCTATTGTTGCCACCACCTTCCTTTTTTTCTTCTCATGCTTTTGCTTCCATTTATGCCTCCCTAAGATTCCTTCACTTACTCCCAGAGGAGAAGGTTTAACAATCAGAGCTAACCAAGTGACTATAAACATTAATTCCCCAAGTTCAGAATGAAATACCAATATATGCAAAGAAATCTTACGCATTCAGAAAAACAGAACTACAAATGTATGCAGTAACATATGCCTTAAAATGAACAGGACAGTTATTTTAAATACTGAAATGGTTTTCATTTTTGAAGACAGGAAAAACAACTAATAGAAGCATCATTTAAAATATGGCAAAGTAAGTTATCAAATGTGTTTAAGTGGTGGAATTTGTTATTAGTGCAACAGATATAAACTTGACAGCCCAGCGGCAACCTACATTAAACTCAGATTACCTCCTGTCTTTAGTGGAAACATTCCTTATAGGTTCTGAATAAATGTGAGAATTGCAAAAATAATTGAAATATTCTTGGGCATTTGCCTTAAAACATTCATTTATTCAAACAAGGAAATGCAAATATTACACTAAGACACATTACATCTGCCTTAGCATGCAAGAGAAAGTTTTCTCTCAGCCTCGCTTTCCTCCAAAAGCTGTTATTGCTCCTGAAAATCTCTACTGTGTCAGAGCTGCCTTAGACCCTTGGCAATGAAACTCCAAAAGTCAGTTTTGCGGCTTCAAAGATGAGGAGCTGGGGCTGGTATAGTGAGGGATAGGAACAAGTTGTGTTTGAAGCCAAAAATGTGACTCGGATCATCCCAGTGCAAAGTAAGAAGCCATTACTGGCTTTCAGTAAGCTTCCCAGCTCCTGGAGTCTACAGCAGAACTGCACACAAAGGCAGCGGCTACAGCAGTCCCTGCGTACCTCTCCCAGGCCATCCTTCACATGACTGTTCTGCTGCCCCAACCAACCTCAGTCTCTGGGCAGCTAACTGCTTTTTCTATGTCTAAAACTGCCCTTGTCCACAGAACACCAGAACTCATCACCGCTTTCATGATTACATGGAAATGGGGAGAGACTGTGTGAAGGACACCACCTAATACAGGAGATTGTATTTAGAAGCTGTTTTCTCGTCCCCAGAGCAGAGAGAAAGATCTTTGCTCTTTATCCATTACTAGCATGTCTTTTACTTTCAAACTGCTCAGCTATGAATCTCCCAGACAAGACACCACAAGCTGTGCACTCAGTATAGGTTGAGAACTATTGAAACTCCTATTGAATCTTAAACAGTAAATTTTAAAGGATAAAATAGCGGATGTGTTTTATATTATACTTTACCATACATGTATTCAATTTGGTATTACAGTCACTGACTTTGGCAGGCTTGCATTAGCTCCCATGGGACAGTAAGTCCATTTATTTTTTCATGTACTATTCTATATGATAATCCTCACTAATACAAAAGGTGTCTCTCTTAGGGGGAGGCTAAGGATTGTCATTCTCCTTTACATCCCCAGCTGCCCAATGGAGATGCATATATTCAGCTTCCTGACAAGGACAAACAAAATTGATGGTAGGGTAGCTTACAGCTGGTGGGTGAGCCACTGTTTGTGTAGTAAACAGCCAATTTAAAAAATATTTTTTAAAATGGAAAAAAACTGAAAGGTTAATCTAAACAGTGCAATTTATTACGTGCCAGCCCTTGACTTCTATGTTGGCTGCTTTACTTAGCGAAAGAAGCCTTACTGGGTCACTCAGAGATTCCCTTGATATTGGGTAAGCAGCTCTGAATCAGCTGTTATTGAGCCCCTGACTTTCAGTATAAATGCAGCAGCATGGTAGCAGCATTTCTCAGACTGCTGGGACCCCGTAGTGGCTTCCAAATCCAGAGCAGCTTTATGGCTGCTTTAGCTTTCAGTAGGTTTAAAATCCTGCAGTGCCCAAGTTAACTTAACACCTCTGCTTAGCATTATTTGAGCAGAGCTAAGGCATAACTCCATACCTGAGAGGCACAGAAAATTCTGTTTTCACAATACCTTCCAGAGCATGATTTCAGGAAATAAAAAAAACCCCAAAAACCACCCCAAAAAAAACCAACACAAAAAAACACCCCAAAAACAACACCCCAAAAGCCCCCCAAAACCCAACTCTTTTTTGTTCAGATTTTTTGTTTCCTGGAGAATGAAGGATACAAAACTAAGGCTGCATTAAACACATCTGGTCTTTAATAACTCAGGAAAAGTATTCCAGTTTTGACAACAAGTGCTCATCGCTAAGGTTTATGGCTTCCAAGTAGCAGAAGTAAATTGGGAACAAAATTCAGGTGGAATCCTTATTTCACTTGTTTAAAAGTGTGAAATGCAATGAAATTGCCCATCCCTCCCACTGCTGCAGTACAGCACGTGAAATCACACAGAAATTCTGTGAGTAATCCACGTTTGGTATCTCTCCTCCTTTAGTCTCAAATACGTGATGTAGCACTCTTTCAGCCTTCAGCAGTAATCTTGAAAAGGCTTGAAAGAGAAATTATCCAAACTACTCCTCCACACACAGATCACCCACAAAGTTACTTAAAAATATTAACCTTTTGTATATATAAACATATATCAGAATATGTTATGTAATATATATTAATATAAATAAAATTATGTAATATAGATCATACATATATAAATATTTTAGCTTGTTAGATATAGGACAGAAAAGTCAAATGATAGGAGAAAAAAAAAGTAGAATCTTACTGGTAACCCAAGTGACTTCTCTTTCAATCTTGTATTATGGATGCACTGCAAAAAGCTTAATGCCATGAAAGGTGCAGTATTTCATTAAATGGTGTCAGTATCAACTATATCATTAGATAACAACAAAAGGATTTGTGCAAATATGAATTGAACCTTGTTCATTTCATACTATTGAGTGGAAAAAACACCACCCAAACTAAATAAATAAATACATAAATAAACAGTTTTTCCTTGCTGCCAGCAGGAAAATATTATTGGAAGCTTCCATGCTTCTGGCAAATTGTATCAGTCATCATTAATTTGGATGAAACTCTCAGTTTTGCATTATTTAACATGCATTTCTAGCTGGCACTTGTTTTCTGTGCACATTTTGAGAAGTGTATCACAGTACAAGTATTTTAATACAAACAGTTCAGGAAGCAGTCACAGAGAGAGGCAGAGCAGGAAGGTATTTGGGTTAATAACCACTTCGCACAAAAGTCAGGTAAGTGGAATGTCAAAATAGATACAAATATTTCCAGAGCAATAACAAACTTACATACAGAAAAGTCCTTGTGATTTGGAAACCTGAGGGTCCAAGCACAAGTCGTACAATTCATTCTATGGTTGTTAGGGTTTTTTTTTGGTGACCAGCACTATGCTTATTTGTGAAGAACTGTAAGAAAGAACAGATGATACTAAAGACTGTACATATTAAAAATTGTCTGGTCTGAGGATACTTCACTGAACCCAGCAGATTTTATAAACTTAAGTCAGAAGCAATAGTAAAGGAGTGTCCAACAGGCAACCCCATTATCTTCCTCACTGCGCATCTTCACCCCAGCTTGGCACCCTCAGGGAGGGGTGCAACTCTCAGAATGCTCTGCTAGGCAGTCTGTACCTCTCTATGAGAGGAGATCAAACGAACACAGGCTGCTGAGGCCAGTATAGCAGCATTATGCTGGAGCCTGTGCTAGTTTTACACTGCTGTTATTCCCTTCTGTTCTACTGGTATTATCTTCTGCTATTATTTCTCAATGCTGAGCAAATTATCCCCTCCATCTGACTAACAAGATGGTGTTGGTCTTAGCCATAGGAAGATCTGGGGAGGGAGGCTGAAGCCTTCCTAAAGACCTCCTTTTACTCTGAAGAACTACAGTAACTGATCTGAGGACCATGGTATTGTAACTGTGTTCCAGTTGCGACTGTACTTCATAAAGAACAGCACTTCCCAGACTCATCCAGATCACTACCCTCAGAAAGATGACAACACCCTAACTCCAGAGCTACTCTAGAACAAAATGTATAATCACCCTTCTAAATTGAAATGTCTGTGAACTGCATCTGCTCAATATAAAACACCTAATAACTAAGACAATGAAAATTCACTGTCAAGATAGTATATTCATTCACCTTTATAAAGGGAAAGCTTTTCTTTCTATAGTTTTTTTTTCCGGAGAGCTGTTCATATTCTCAAGTCAGTCTATTTTTGGAAGGGCCTGCTGAACTGTTTCAGGACAGAACATATAATACCCTCTAAGGTTGCCTTCAGCATTCAATTGTGGATGTAACTGGCAGGAGGTTCAGTAACACAGTGCTAGAGAATGGGTTGCCGTGGCAACAGTTCTGCCTGCTGCCAAATTTTGGAGCTCAAGTTTAAAAGCTGATCTCAAACCAAGGTCTCTTCCAAAAAATCTCTAAGCTCTTATTAAAGAAAAAGCAAACACACAACCATATTCTTCTCAAAAAAGTCCATCCCACATAAAAGGCGGCAGTCCTTTCTCGGACATTTACTTCCAGTGCTATTTCTTTAGCTCTTCTGACTTCACTACTGACTTGCTTGTATTAAAAAGCTTTCTTTTCACTATGAATTTCTTCGACTTAAAATCAAGCATGTAATATTTATATACTTCTAGTCAAGCAGGTAGAAGATATGAATCCTATTTCTTAGGCAAGTAGCAGATTTTAAAAGGCAGTTCTTTTACTGCCACATTTCAAAGCACCTTTATCCACTGCCCTGTGTATTCACCTGTGAACCACAGCAGAACTCAAAAGAGAAATTTTGAAGTAACTGATTTTTCAGTTTCCTGGAAGTTCTGAAAAAGCAGTAGGAATGGTTTGTTTCATTTTATGGAATTTGGGGGAAGGCATGTGTGTCAAAAAACTCTAGACCTATCGAACAGGCATCATTAATACAGAAGGTAAGGCACTAATGAGTTAAATTTATATTAGAGCTTGAATGGCATTCACAAACTGTAGGGATGGTGCAACTCTAACATTATATTCCAACTGTTAAGGCACTTGAATTGGGGTTTGCATCTCCCAGCTCTAAGTCTTCAAACAGAAAATATATATTTAAACTGCATCGCAGCAAAATAAACCTCCAACAATCTGTGACAACTCAAAAACCCAACACAGAGAAAGGATAACAAGAGATACGGTACATTAGCATTTGGCTTTTTTTTTCTTAAGAATATTGATCTCTTTTCTCTTGGTCTTCAAAAAAGGCCCAAACTTGGAATCAGCTAAAAATAAGAGATGTAGCTTAACGATCACTGGCACTTCAGATAAGAAAGATCTTCATCATCTTCAAAATCCCTCTCAATGATGTATATGCCTATAGATTTTCTCAAACTGTTCACTGTCAAGCAAATGCAATAATCCCCATGTCAACTGGCAAGGCATCAGCAGCTCAGAATTTCAATACACACAGTCTGCCTTGCACATCTTGCTCTTTCATGTTAGAAATAAAATGTCTGTGCAGCACCTTTGCACTGCTCAGCAGCTGGAGAATCCTGTAGGGCAGGCCAGTATCATGTCTTAGCTGTGGTAACTAAAGAAGATGGGTTATACTCTCCAAAAAAAGGAGTATAAATCAAAATGAATGTGATGACAGTCTGCAAAAAATGCACTCTGCTTCATCCAGAAGACTTCCCAAAAGCAAACATACACAGACTCAGAATCCAGCATTTGCTGTTGCTTAGTTTTCTCGTTCAGAACTCTAAGGTTCTGTACCACTAGAATGTCTCTCTGCAGATAACATAACTCTACCAAATTCATTTAATGCACTACAAATAAATTGAATTTAGTTACAATATGAATGGTGAGACCCTACAAAGCACAAGAATGTTGCCTTAAACAATTTTATGTTGTGGTATATAAAGTTTTCTACAGATGTTTTAGATTACTTGGATCTGTTTGCTGCAAAAGAGACGCAATGGGGACAAAAACCAATAAAGCACAACAGGTCTGGCTAATTCATGCATAAAATACAAATCAGATTGCTTCTGAGAATATTTTTAAAGAAGTATGTTGATAAAATTCCAGGTGTTCTATTATATGAATTACATTGACTAAAAGTAGAATTATTGCCTTGTTTCATCTTTCTGCACCAAACACATTATTATTGTAAGCATTTTTCTAAAGCAAACTGAATATCATTTATCAGCTATACAAAAAATATTCGAAACTACTTAAATCATAAAGCTTCCTGATTCTCTGTTATGCTATGCTTTACACAGCGGTCTTATTTGTACTTCCTACAATTATATGTCTGCACATCTGCAAATGTGTTTATTGTTAACACAGCAACAAGTCTGAATCTTTAGAGGAAAGTTCAAGGATAATGTTCCACACACACAAGCAATACAAAAGAAGAATTTTTTATGTCTCATATTATTTCCTCTGCAGTAATTTTAAGAAATTATTCTGTCTTTAATACCTGAGTAAAGATCTCAGGTAAACTCTGTAAAAATGTACATGCAAACTCCGACATAGTGGTATCCACAAGTTTCACTGGTTCCTGCAAGTTTTTGAGTATGTAAGAGCTTTATAGATTCAGATCAGAGAAGAAATTACTTAAAACCTCCCAGAATATATACTGAAGTTCAAAGAAAAAAATCCTGTAGTGCCATTTTAAAAATCAATTCCAGAAAAGAGATCAGTAGGAATTTTAGCACTTTCATTCACAGCTGTTCGATCCAAAATAAGCTCCATCTTATCCCATAACAGAACTAAAACTGTGGTATTTTAGAAAATTCTCTCATTACTGATGCAATCAGCTGCCAATGTCTCACTGACACTGTATATCCATGATTTAACCTCTTTTTTTTTTACATAGACACATTAATTATATACAGTATATTAGTACTGCAGAAAGGCACATTTGCCAAAGGAAATAAAATACCTTCTAACTTTGGAGATGCTCTTCTAAGTTTAACAAGAAAGCACAAAATAACACCTACTTTACTTTTACGGTCCTGATCATAATACAGTGAAAATACATCTCAAAACCACCGCAGCTATCCTTAATGTAGTTAATTATCTACCCGAATCATGTGAATATTTGATGAAAACACAGAAAACTTTAAAGTTTTGCTCTCTCACAGCTAAGACTGACTTTAAATCAGGGTGTTCACGGACTTGTGTTTCCTATTAGCATGAGCCATCTATGGAAGCACATGTACAGCCTGACAAGCTTGCATGACATTCTTCCATTTGAGCAAAAATGACTGAATATGTGGGTTTGGGTTGGTTTGTTGTTTTGTTTTGTTTTTTTTTTATAAGGGGAGATATTCACCCAGGTGAATTTCTTTGCAACAAGTTTTCCTGAAATATAAAAGTGTATTAGACAAATACACACCAGTTAAAGAAAAGCTATGTACATTTCTTTGAGCATGTTATTTTCAGAGTAAAATTTAAGTAGCTCAGCATTTGCACCGCTCTGTTCTGGTCCATTGCACTGGACTAGTAAATCAGTTTTCCAGTAAATTAAACACCCTCTACCCCAAAACCCTTCCCCAAATGCTATGGTCAAAGTACACTGATAAGATAGGAATATTACATTACTTCCTTTTGAGATTTTCATTGGTTCAGGGTGTATTCTTGCTAGGCATTGGTTATCCAGTGAAACAGAATGAAGAAGGATTAGTTTTGGCAAGTAAATGTGGGTTGGGAGCACAGACGCTTTTTGGCATAGTCAACATGTTATCTGTCTCAAAGTACTTTCTTCCTGGACGAAACATACAGATATGGAAAATCAGTCCAAATTAATTATTGGGGCAATCCGCTCTCTGGTCGCTGTTTCAATAAGAGAAGAGTCATGGAGAGCATCAAGGTAATTTATATACCGGAAGGACAATAGCATATTACTTTTCTAAGAAATGATTTAAAGATACCTGAAGAGATTCTTAAAGCCTTGGCCAAAGATACTGGAAAAATAACTAGTACATATCAACACTGTAGACTAATACTGAGATATTTTTGTTAGCAAAATCCCTTTTTTAAACAGATTGGTTTTGCTTATTATGAATTATTTCTTATCTTTGGCTGCACAAACTCACATACCTGATTTAGTACCTGTACAAGAAGAAAATTAAGAAATTGGTATCTACCCCAAATACTTAAAAATTACAGGAAATACGGGAAGAATTCTGTTACCTTTATTTTTATGGCTGATAAAATAGAGCAAAACTTAGTCTATAGTTGCTGACTACATTGCAAGATTGTTTCCACTCAAAAATGTTTTCAGAACCGTAAGTAATGAGCACTGTACCGTAAACTAGCCAAGACAGCATGGAGACATACAGTTTTGTAGCACAGGTTCAGTACCACAAATAACCACGTAAAACTGTGTACTCCTGACATTTTAAATTACAACATCTGCAAACTGACAGTCCATGCCATGTAATTAAGAAGTAAGAGATGTCTGGCAAGATTTATGGGTTGGGAGAACCTACTGAAACCTAATAGGTTTTTGACAGGACTGAAAAAGAATGGACCAAACTTAATGACTATACCAGTGGACCATATAATTTCCTGACTAAGGACTTTTTAAAAGTTCTTATATTATCTTTATTTGCTTTAAAAACAAGCAATTCAGGAGGCTGTCGCAAGCTCAAAATGGAACTATTTATATGAGTTAGGCTATTAATGGAACTGAGTGCACTACATAACACAACACAAGAATTGCCACACAGCTGTGTTCCTATTCCTGTACTAAATTGAAGAGGTGGGAAATGCGCATTCAGTCTAGGGTAAATAACAGAGGAAAAGTATCAAAACTGTCTTTCTGGGAAATCAGGATGACAGAGAAAATAAAGAATCAACTGTCTTAAGCTTAAAATAATAAAATAAAATAAAATTTAAGAAAGGCTTTACTCATGCTATGGATTTCAGCACTGAATTCTTTGCAGGAATGCCAGCAACTGTGCAAATGCACAAAAGATAAAGCTAGCCTGTTGATAGAAAATATTACTTCAGTACTGTTTCTGTTACAGGGAAATGGATGATCTATTTCAATTACTTTAAAGTTTGCTAAAGAGAACATAATGTAAGGACAATTTTGCACTGACCTGAATTAGATGCTTGAGATCCTCCCATTTCAGATTATCTCATTAAAAAGTAAGATTGCTGCTCTGATCCATTTTACATCATTTTACACTGTTGACAGAATAAACAGGCTTCAACAAAGAACGTGATATTTCTTTGTTTCTTTTTTATAAAATGGGGTTTTTTAATCCTTGGGCTGAAATGATTTCAAATCTGTCTCTCACAGCACCACTGGCAGGGCCCTTGCAGCATTTTTAACTTGTCTTGTTCCCACTAGGCAGAGCTCTTTTGCATGGTGATGGCTCCAGGTGCCACACAAACCTTGTCCGGTGGTTTGAAGTCTCTGAATTCATTCACTCAAACCCACATCCCTTCTCCTGAGAGACTCAGCTGGGATGTGTCCTGCACTGGGTGTTATCTGCTAATTCCCAAAACCTGGGCTGAGCCAACTATCAGCAGCAGTTGATGAACACTAATTAAAATTTATAAAGACTAGGACAAGCCTATTAGTTTTGTAACATTCCCTCTTTTATATTTTGCTGCCATAGATCAGTATCACACGTGAATAATGTCTCCAAACAGTTCTGCGGACATCTATAAAAATGGTGACACAAGATCCTTAAGCATCATAGTATAACCAAGTAAAACTATTTTGTTTCTACATGCTCAGAATTCAACTACTGTATTCGTAGTAAATACATACTTCTTTGCTCTGCTTAAATACAAACAGGCAATGAGCTTGCAGCTTGGTTTTTAGGAGGCAATCTCTCCTACAACAAAGCCTTCACAGAATTTCATAGAATCATAGAATAGTTAGGGTTGGAAAGGACCTTAAGATCATCAAGTTCCAAGCCCCCTGTCATGGGCAGGGACACCTTGCACTAAATCATATCACCTAAGGCCCCGTCCCTCCTCTGGACTTGTTCCAACAGTTCCATATCCTTTTTATGTTGAGGACACCAGAACTGCACACAATACTCCAGGTAATTTCTATGAACGTGTAGCTAAGGATGCAGCTCTTTTGTGCTTTATCTCTCAGTCTGATTTGTGCATCTAGCTTAATGAGTAAACTATATGCTGGCAATGCCCGATGCTTGGTACAGGTATGTGCTCTTGCAGGACTGGAGAAGCCTCTTTCCCTCTTTCCCCCTGTGGTGGGGGAGCGAGTCCATTACACACCTGCTGCAATGAAGGGCAAAACCCCAAGGGGCCTGCTGCATTCTGACCACATTTGGGCTCTTGATAGGGAATTCTCTTTTACGGAGTCTAAAATCCTTCCCAGTTGTCTGTGTGCCTTCGAACAATTCCTGTGACAGGCGCCCACTCTAACCCAAACACTGCAGTCACTTCTCTGCAGGGTTACTGCACAGCAGGGCCTTCTGCCCAGCCCTGCTTTGTGCTCCAACTAGTGTAGTTATTTCAGGCACTGACACATCTGTGTTATCCCTTTCACCCTCCCCACCAGGTTTCACCTTTTGTCCTCACCCAGGCTCCCTCAGAGCTCCTGCCTTCCCCGGCACTTCAGGGCTCACAGGGCCATCTCTGCCCCACATACCATGGTGCAGCCTGTTGCCTCAGGGCCGCCGTGGGCCCAACCAGGTAGGCCGGGGTTCCTCAGCAGCTTTGGCTCCCTCAAGCAGACTGAAAACATGGAGACAAGTGGTTCCTAACCCCACCTTTGTCCTGTCAGCTGCCTCAAGCTGCAGGGGCATGGCAGGCTCCAGCAGAAGGGCCTCGAAGTGTTGAGGCGTTGGGAGAATTGGCTGATGTTGAACTCAGCACGTAATAAAACCTGAAAGGGCGAACCTGGAGTCATGCTAAAGAATTGGCCTAGGTAGTAGTATATAGCGAGTGCAAGTTGATACAGACCAAAGCATCTTACCAAGAGGGAACCAAAAAGAATCAGGAAGTTGCAATTCTTCCTGAAGGATGCCTCAGAGAGGCGTTTTGACTTTATGCTGTCTCTGCTGAAGGAGAAGGAAAAACATTGTCCCAGATGTTTTCAACAATTATTAAGTGCAGAATGTGTGCAATGTACATGAGATACAAACCTATATTTAGGAATTACAGATTAGCAGAGAATTATAATTCTTCTGTACTCTCAAATGAATTAATTCAATTAGTCATAGATTCATTTAGTTTGGAAAAGACCCTTAAAGTCATCAAGTAGAACCATTAAATTGAAGAATCTGTGCCAAAAGGAATAAATCAGGATTTTAAATATCAAACACTGCACTGGATAAGCAAATGTATCATTGCCATCTATACAAAGCTCACCTATATATCCTCAGTTATATATCTTTAAGTACTTTAATATTCTTCATGTAGCTGAAAATAACATCAGAGGCTCTACCATCATGCAACATAGTTTGTACACATAAAAGGCAAGAAGTGTAATATATTTAAAATAGCTGTCTGAAATAAACTACTTAGCAAGATGGTGGTGGTGGAGGGAGTTTCTTCAACATTTAATGCTTAATACAAATGTATTGAAAGGATATAACTATATGCAAAGCCTAAAAAGTATAGCAAAACTGAAAAATAGTTGTATATAAAGTTTTGTGCAGTGTTAATAAAAATATTGATAATAAGGAGATACTTAAGTTAAAGAATTCTCCACTTTAGATCTAGCAAAAAAGACAACTGATTTTTCAGGTTATTTCAGAAAGAAAACAATTCTTATACTGGTGTAAAAACCCAGGCAGAGAAACCTTCAGCTTTTAATTAAAGCCTCCTGGACTTAACTAAGCCTGTGAAAAGAATGTGATTAAAGATCCTAATATATACATTATGTGTATCACTCAATGGTTTTTAGAATTTTTGTATTGTTTCCTTTAAAAGAAAGTGTGTTATTGTCAAGGAGACTATATGCCCTAATATTACAGTAATGCCTTGCTACTATGTGAGAGGTCTTCAATCCAGAATGATTAGGCTGTGTCGTGCAGAAAAACAGTGAGATGTGTTCCAGCATACAGAAAGCAATTTCAAAGGGAAAAAAAATACCTTAATGCATCAGCAAGAAGGAATTATCAAGTGAGGAGAGGCAAATAGTTTTTCTTTTTCTGCTGGTTTCTCCCATAACATTTTCATTTTCATGAAGCATAAAATTCTGGAATAAAGCATTAAAAAAAAATATTCAACCACTAACAGTGATTAAGAGGGAATGACATGTCAAAGTCTTCTGAATGTTCCAATGCTAGCTGAATCTTGTATTTTAAAAGCAGTGGAATTTGGTAGGTATAGTTTTTCCTGTGATCATTAATTCCCCATTAACACCACCACAATTACAGGCATTGTTCTTTAAAGTTGATTGTATTTTACATTAAAATGGTACTAGCATCTAGTATTCCTAAATGTTCACCACAACAAGAAAGTGTAAAGCCATCAGCTGATCACTAACAAGAGGTAAAATCAGTAACTTTATGTAGGAATCTCAGCCAAAATGCCAAACACTGTTACTCCACCTGTATCGAGCACCTTAAAATGTCTTCTAAAGCAAAGCAGAAGTACCTTACGAGACAGTGTTAAAACTGAGACCGCAAAATGATTTGATGTAAACAGCCTTTTAAATTGTCGTAATCAATCAAGAGATTCTGCTCTTTGCAATATATGCTTAACTATATTAGTTAAATATTACCAATTTATTTCAGCAGAACTTAATTTGAGGTGTTTGCAATATGATTTAGTTTGTTACAATAGAGCTCTCTTTGCTATAGAATTTCTATATTTAATGTATGCAGTTGCAATTCAAAGAGAAAAGGGCTACCTCCTATTGCCAAATCTCATCAGTGCACCCCCATCCAAGCAGTGATGGGTATTTCTGTTCTGCATCTATTTCTACAGTTCATCAATGGACTTTTCAGGAAACGGTGCTACCTGAGATTATCACAGAAGTACCAGAAATTCTTGCTGCCTAGTGAAGCACTACAGAATTGTTGTCTTCCAGGCATGCAGGATAGACTTTCTGCATCTCATACAAACACCTAAATTGAGCTGGAAACTTAAAATGGAATTAAAGTTTTTGTCTTGGGAACTGCTTGTCTACAGCTTTTAACACAGAAACTGGTACCCTAACAGAAAATTCTCTCACATCACAGATGTTTGGGATGACACAAGTCACAGCAAAATTCATGTTCAAGATTGAGAGATATGGGACTGGTTCAAATAAGACTGTTGATGAAGTTTCAAAAACATTTAAGACAGCGTCACCTACACTAAACCAGGAGATTATGTTCTCTACCGCACCTCTGTCCTAGTCTAGATTTTTCAAGCATTTTGTGCTAAATAATCAGATTTAATGTGTTGGGTTTGTTCCTCCATTTCTCTTTCAGCAGGCTGTATTTCTCTCTTCCTTCGTAAATGTCACTAATAGGTTTGCTCCATAACACTGCATTTTATACTCAGTAACCTGTGCTTTCTGGAGGTTTTATGTTATTTCTCCCTCACTGAAATTTGCTGAGACTTGCAAATTTGATCACTATGCTGTTTAGAAACTTTTTGTTATTAATAAATACATATGAGGATTTAAAAAACTCTTATACTTTACTGAGTTCTTCATTTTCCATTTTATGATGCAGTACTCATGTGTACAACATCTATGTATTTTCCCCAGAAAATAATGAATGCATTTACTCAAAAATTCTTACACATTAAAGTACAGACATTGAGCATGTCTATTATAAGAACTGCAAACATGACAGAATGAAAGTGTTCTGCATGAGAAGGACAGGACTGAATGGCTTAAATGTGGTTTTGTGATTTTATATTCTGGGCTAGCACCACAGAGTAGGAATACAGCCTCAAGGCATTTTGGAAGCTGACAACAGCTAGAGCTAGGCTGAACAACAATAATATTGTGATGTGGATGTGAATGGCTTTTTGTCAAAGCAAAAATTGAGTTACTGTGTGCTTTTACAGGTGACATAACCATGAGGATGGGTTTAGGATGCTGGGAGACAGTTTGCTGACAAGGATATTGGTTTTTACAGCATTTCTTTCAGATGAGCTTTGACCACAATGCTTATAGTAATACGATTTAAAAAGTATTCTGTCCCTTGCATTCTTATGGCATCACAAAAGAGAGATCAAACGTCTGTGAAAAAATGGTAGGAAAACTCATGACAACTGGGAAAGAAACTGAAGTTAGGAAAAAGTTTGATGGATTATTATGCTACAAAACCAACAGTAACAGCCTCAAGCTTGCTTGCCTTACTTAGAAAAAGAAAATAATTGCATGTTTCCCTGCGTTAATCTGAAGGTAAGCCAGATGGTAAACCAGAATGCCTGTTTCCACACTTTCACACACAACAAGCCAGCGTGTGTGAATATGAGTGTGTTTCCATGTTGGAATCCATACGTGGACTGGAAGCTAGAGAAGTCATTAAGGACAAAGACTTGAAGTGACTGCCTTAAACATCTCTTAGCACCTGCCCCAAGTCAGGCCACTTTTCCATGAATAAATCAAAGAGCTCTGTAACCTCTGATGTTAATGATTTGGAGGAGATGCATGGCCACATGTTGTAAGGATTTTTCATTGACAAATAAAGTGCCTTTCATGAGCCTCAGAAGACACTTCTGGGATTAAAAACTGAATACATCTAAGAATCATTACATTCTACAATACACAGAGATACAACTGCCTCAAGGGCCTCCCTCTCTTGAAATTTGAGGCTGCATTTATTACTTTTTAAGAGACAAGGAACAAGAGTCACATTTTAAAACTTAGCAGAGAAGACTGACCTTGGGCTCAAGTCCTTATTCTGTCGAGGCTTTGAGATGGCACATGATGCAGACCTATGCTGACAAGTGTCAAATCTAAATACTAGGTTTTGTTGAGGGTATGCCAGATCCTTCCATACTCTTTAATATCCAATGATAATAATTAGTGGAGAACTAAGGGTTGTTATTATCAGTGAATAAGCAAAAAATTCAAGTATTTTCTACATGAACATAACTATTCATGATCCTTCAACAGTTACACAATACATGTCATCATATGCTAAGAATCAATGCTTGTTTTGATATAGTAATTACATGTAATAAGTGCAAGTTGCATCTATCATCTACTACATACTGGGTAAGTAGTGGTCATGTTTTACTCAGCACCCATTAGGCCACATATGGAATACCATCAAACTTGCATACCCCTGCACTGATAAACAAGTGAGTTCAGCAGAGGGTCATCAAGATGGTTAGGGGCTAAAGCACTTGCCCAAAGAGTAAAGGCCGAGGGAACCCAGCTTGTTCAGCCTGGAGAAGAGACAGTTTGAGTAGCTTCCCAGGGCCAACAGGAAAGTTATCAAGAAGAATCAGCTAGGCTCTTCACAGAGTCTGTTAGTAGTAGGAAAGATATCAGGAAGTGGGTATAAATCAAAACATGAGAGGTTCAGACCACTTATGAGAAAAACTTTTTTACTATTAGGAGAGTCAAGCTTTGGAACACTTTTCCTGGAAGTGTTCCAACGTCCCTGTCCTAGAGGTTTTCAAGACAAAAGCAGATAAAACCTTGAGTAACCTACTCTGACCTTGTACCTGCCTCCTAAGGTCCCTTCCAATCAGAATTGTTCTATGATACTATAACAGAAAAAGGTAAGGCTATGCTTTTCTGTGATACAAGCTATTACAGATTTACAGAAAAACTATAAATATTGTTGTTTTGAGTATCTCCATACCCCTCAACACCACATTTTCACAATCATGTTGTGTAGGTAACTGTTTTCCCTTTGATTCATATGATTAGTAAAAGTACTATACAAATTCACATGGAAAGCAATGTAGATTTGATGGCATCTAATAAATCCTAGTAATTCTTGCATTTACTTCAGTTTCTATTTGTAATAACTGCCTTTGTAAATTAGAAACACTACTATCAAAAAGGAGAATGCAACCTCTCAGTAAAATGGAATTAAAACATACAAGTTTGTATTTCTGAGCATATAGCCAAATTTCCAATTGCTTGGTTAGTACTTTTTTTTTTCCTGTGAAACAACATTTTACATGAGCAGTAATGAAAACAAACTGTATTTAGATCAGAGTTGCCTACCTAGTGTTCAAGGTTATTGCAATATGGGACAAGTTCATTCATACATACATCTTGACAATGACCTTCTCAGATCGGTTTTCTACAGACAGGCTTGACTTACCTCAAACTCTATAGAAAAATCTTGCAGAAGATAATTAAGCATTAATGAGAGAAGAATGAAAATTATTTGTTCTCAAACACTTGAACTAGTTGCATAGTTCAAGAATAAGCAAAAAAACCCCACCTCCACATAAAATAATTATAAACCCCAAACCAAACCAAACCCCCAAAATGCAAACCAACAGACCCTTTTTGGCTTGGCAGTAGATACATTAGGATTCAACTTTGAACTTATTTCTAGGAGATGTGCCATTTGTGTGCTACTCGGAGTTAATGGGGGAAAAGGGTTGTTTCCTGTATTTCTGAAACACAAGATGTTTTTCCAACTACTTTGTGCAGTTTCCAGAAAACAACATATAAAATACTAAATCGGCTACGCTGAAAACAAAAGCTTCCTGTCCTCTTACACCACAGCATATGTGTGGCATGTTATATGGAGAGTTTAGTGATATCAGCACATTTCTTTTATGGGTTCTTATTAACTACTAAAGTAACAGGGAAGGTTTGTTTTATTCAATTTATTTTAGGGGTCAGTAGAGGCAACAAGACACATTACACAAACTACATTAAGACAGTCAAACTTGTGGCAATGTTTGTAATAAGAAATATTAAGTTTGAGAAAGAAGTGGTGTAGCTTAAAGATCTGAACTTTCAACACACTGAGTTCTTACAAAAAAAAAAGGAAACCTATTACCAATAGACTAATGTTAGAAGATATGCTGAAACATGTAGGAACTAGTGAGAGAATCAACTGAATAAAGCTATTTGTTTGAAATCTTCTGGGATAAAGGATTTAGAATAGTGCATGTTATGTATTTATTATCTTCTACATATATAAGGTTGATTCTATTAGAATAAGATAGAATAAATATATTGAACCCTCTGACCAAAAAGGAGAGTCTATGTCACTATATCACTCCTGAATTGAACTTGGATTACTGATGATGGCTCTTACTACCTCTTATCCTTGAAAGATTATCCTTATTATTTGCAGTAGCTATATGATTACATCACAGCATATCACACAGTGACTTGCAACAGCTTTATGCTAAAATAACAAAGCTTGGTTTTTCAGGACCCTGTTGTTTGTAAATTTAGGAGCTTGCTTAGATATAGTCACATTATGAACATTAGATTTAGTCTATGTAGTTTGTATCAGTTGTCCATGAAGTGGCAGATTGATTAGCATGTTGTTAATCTTAAAACCACAAACAGGACATGTCATTTTTATATATGAGTTTCCCACTGATTAGTAATGGCATATATGTCAATGTCTCTTTATATTGCCTTCTTAGCTGGTAAATGACCATACTTATTGGCAATAGGAAACTGACTGTAAAAAAAAAATATTTTCCTGTGAAGTCTTCTCTTTCTCTTTTGAAATCCAGTTTAAGATTATTTTATTACAAATACAATTATTAGGTCTGTATTCAATTGTTTTGATTTTGGATAAATATCACTTCTATGTTTTGAATAGTTTTTCCAATTTTAGGTCATATCTGGGTCTAAGTCATGTTTCCTATGAACAAACATCAGTAAAACAATACAATTTATTTAAACACCTGGCACCTAACCAGCGAGATAATACCATTACATAATTAAATTCAGGCTAGTATCTCTGCAGCCTACATAGTTTTGCTCATACTTATTAGTAAAAGTCAAAAATAGAGCAACAGGCATTTTTATGAAGTCATACAGTAAAATACCAGGTTCTGAGACAGGCAGAATAAGCTATTCCCTAGAAATGTAATTTTTTCTCTCAAAACAAAATCGATGTTAAGTTTGAAATTTCACTTTGGAATCTTCATATGGATTTTGTTATCTTGAGCATATTTAAAGCTATTTTAAGACCCAAGTTGATTGTTTAACCCATTTGGAAAAATGTTTTCATAGAAATGGGCTCTTAGAAAGTCAAAACACACCTATTAGATTTCTACTCTTCATATAACAGTACACCAAGCACCATTTGTACATGCATAATTACAGATTGCCTTTTCCTGGCTCTGCTAATCCCTCTTGATAGTTGGGAGTGTTACTCTTCATAAGGGGCAGATTTTTATAAGAGGAATAGTTATATATAATTTCTTGTCATAAAAATTCCATGAGTTTATACATGTGCTGCATCAAGAAAGTCAGCAGACTTCATAAGTAGCCCAGGAAGAAGCTGAGGAAAACCGCCCCCAGCATACCTCACTCCAACTCTCATAGCAGCTGGCAGAGATTTAGAACAGTCACTGTTTCAGCAGAAGGGAAGTACGTTTGCAGAAGGGCTGTGTTACAGCTGCACCACGTACCTGCAGAGTGAAAGGATGGATACTGCAAACTGGCAGCGTGTTTACAGGACCATATTCTTTGTTAGTGCTGGACAGGATAAGGATCACAGACTAACAGAATGACGGAGTTTGGCAGGACCTCTGGAGCTCATCTGGTCACAGTCAACCTGAAGGGAAAAGGTGAAAGACAAGATTCTCTAAACTGAACAGTGTATTTATCTGTTCAACACAATAGCACTTAATGACTGTGCTTTGGAAAGTGTTATATTTCTGTTTCTCAGATCTCTCAAATAAAGTATCCAGAATAAGTAGTAATTTTGGAAAATCCTCACCCTAACCTTTTTTCACCTTTCTTCATATTCAAATCTGTCTGCAATTATCTTTTCTCTCTCATTTGCCTCAGTCCCTGACAGCAAATAACCGTTACATTTTGGTGGGTTAAAATGACTTGTTAGCTTGGGCAACTGATTTAATATTTTTGTTTACGGCAGCAGAACACTCTCAATAAACGCATTATTATTATTGTTTTTCTGCCTCTTCCATTTCACAATGTTGTATTGTGGTCCTTGATTTTATCAGTAGGTAATTAAATAAGTAATGTAACAATTGGCTTTTGAGCACAACTGTTTGAAAAATCAAGAAGAAAAATCTCAAAATTTACTAAATATCAGAAAAATCAGTATGAAATATTTCATAGTTCTTTGCATTTACCCACATTTTTGCCATTCTCTTATATCTTCTTGACCTGTACCAGTCTCTTTTCAAGTCATGTGTTTGAGCTTACGTTTGCTGCACTAACGTCATCACTTTCAGGTCCTTGTTCAAGGGAGACCCTTTCCAGTCATCTGTGGGTGGATATTTGCTATTTCTTATTTCAGTCTGATACTGTGGTTTAATTTTGAGGGTGACAATGTTCTTCCTGTTTAGCAAGAACTTAATCAGACTTAAACCATGCTTAGCTCTCTCATTCTATTTCCTTGGATTTTGTAGAAATGATGTGATTTTTCCAATTTTGGCATACTGCTTTGTATGTGGGTTGTAATCTGTAGTACAGTTTCCAGTTATTTGAGGAAGCAATTGCATCTAAATGTGTTAACACTTCCCCTTAAGTGGATCATTTCACTGTCTCCTTTAGTAGGAACTATTTAAAGTAACTGATTGTCCTAAACTCATTTGCATTTCCTGGGATACAAAGTTTTGTTTTAAAAGAAAGTTGAACTTTCCTGCAGATTTTAAATATAGCTATTTGTTTTTTTTGTCATGTTCCTTTCCATTTAACTTTGACTTCTGCTCATGCTGGTGCTGTGCTATGCAGATGTTTCCTGGAATATCTCTGTTACAAAAAATGGACTAATGGGAGTTCTCATGAAGCACTGTTTTCAAAATAGTGTAATAAAAATATTCAACTCCTTCTCTTTGTCTGGCCTCATATGTAGTGGAAGTACACAGGCTGAGTACACAACTATGAAGACCCTGTAGAATACAGTGTTTGGGTAGACAGCATACAGGATTTTTACACAGCCCTTTAGTTAAACAGTCTGTACATACACAGATCTTATGTGTTTTCCCCAGATGCAAGCACAGCAGAGTACACAGTATTGATAGGAGATTGTAAATGATTTCCTGAAAAACGTAATGCCAGAATAGACAGCAAATACCTGAAAAAATATGAGAAAACATTCTTAACTTTCTGTGTTTATCTTGCTTTTTTGATTGTCTCATTTGGCATATCCAGATTGTTCCTAGTTGGCTTGGCATTGAGGACCTCTCCTCCAAAGCTATCCTTAACTTTTATCTAATTAAAAAACCCAATTTTTCTGGTCTGCCTTGCATCCAGCAAGAATCTACTTCATTAGCTCTTGCTAGTAGCCCAGTCCTTGCAATACTCCTGGCTTCACAGAATGCAAATAGTATCTTTTCTTAATTACTCCACAAGAAAGTTAGATGATTCCTTTTTATTATTCTCTGCTAGGCTTATGGGAACAGAGGTATTTTCCTAATAGGCTTTCCATGCATGCACTGTATTAGCAGCTCAGGGCAAACAGAAAAGGAGTAAGAAATAATTTTTGATGTTTCTTTTGAGAGAAGAATAAACTTAAATAATTGCATGAATATATTCCACTTGCTTGAATTCTAAAATAAATAAATTACTAAGGTATTAACATTAAGACATTTTGAAATGCATTACAAAGCTCCTGTCTATGAAGTGATTTGGCTGCAGAGGGACATGGGAGGCAGCAGAAGCAAGAAGTAATTTTTGAAGCCTATTTAAAACATGGTTTGCAACAGAAAGAAAATTCTCAATTTCTTCTTATAGGTAGCTTCTGACAAAGGTAATGCTACAATTTACTAATTCAAAAGTTGTATTAAGTATTTACACTTGTAATTTAAAGATTAGTATAAACACCTATTTAGACTCTTACTATTAATATATATCTTTCAAATTATCTGGAATCTCAACATGTTTATAGAAACCTTTTAACATTATGCCCAATTTCCTGCTAGATGTCAGTCTACCCTACCATCATATTTAGTGCGATTTCCTGACCTGGTCAGAGATCTTCCTCAAAATCTCATACCCATTGAATTGAATAGAGTTTTTTCAGGGAATAAAGACTTCTTTTTCTTCAAACTACCAGCAAGCCTCCTCTGAGGTGAACAATTAGGAATCCTCCACAACTACAGGCAGAAACTTTCAGCTGTTTCGCTCCCAAAGTGGAGTTGAGATTTCTACAAATGTATCTCTTCCTCATAACTAACCACCACATTAGTTTTACTCTGTTTAGTTTTAGTACTGTAGTTACTAGATAAACATCTAAATAAACACTAGATGAACATCTCCAGCGCTCCCTAGCATGTCACACTGTCACAGAACAGGCTGGAAGGGACCTCTGGAGCTCATCTTCTCTGACCACTTGTCCAAAGCACGTCCAGCTAGAGCAGTTACAAAGTGCAACTGGGATCTCACTTGGCAAGCTCTTCCCACCTGCCTGATCACCCTCATAGGCAGAAGAGGTTTTCCATACACCAACATGAGTCTGTTGTCTGTAATCCTGTCACTAGTTGTCCCTTAAATAGCCTGCTCTGTCTACTCTGTACCTCTCCTACAAGGTACCTGAGGGCAGCAATAAGATGCCCCTGAGCCTTTTCTTCATAAGGTTGAACAAATCATATTCTAGCAGCCTTCCCCCATCTGTCACAGGCTGCAGCTGCCTGACCCTCTTAGCAGCCCTGGCTAGACTTGCTGTAGCCCTAGAAAATCCTGTTCTTTGGAGATTTCCAACCGTGGGAAGCAAACATAATGCTGTTATGGTGGCTATTTATCTAAATAAGTCCAAACAAATTAGGAATAATAATAACAGAAAACTTGCATCTTTTCACATTTTGAAATTTGAACCCAGCCAGACGTATACCTAAAACCAGATTATTTATCAAGAAATTGTCAAGAAGTAATATTTCAGTTTCAAAGGAATTTAGTTCTCTCACCAGAAGGCAGATTTAAATGACTGAAAGCAGGTATGTGGCATATATATGTATAAATGTGGTGCAGCTTTATGCCACATACCTTCTTCTAATTTCAGGCCTGCAGTTTTGGTTTATCAAATCACTTATGCTGTCCTAGTACAGCACACTGACATTTTAGCCAGAATGGTAACAAGCTGTGTGAAAAATAACCTACTTATGGCCTACTTGACACATACCCTGTGCTGACCCAAGCTGACTATTTGAGCAAGACACTCTCTTCAGCAAATGTACAGTTTTAGTGTTTTAAATCTGGGTAGACACATTTTCCATCTGCCAAGACATGTACTGAGTTAATAGGAAATGGAGTTATTAACAAACAGAAGTACTGTGTGTACTTTCTCAAGTGAAATTCAAGGAATGTGCTTTTGGTGATATCTTGGAGAAAAGGATGACTTCTGCAAAAGGAATTTAAGGAAAGGAAACCCACAGAAGATTCGTGACACTGTGAAAAAATATGGATTAAAAGTATTGGAGCTGTTGCTAAGAGGAACTGACCAAGCTGCTGAGGTAGCTTAATGACCTGATTAAGATAGTGGCGAGAAACCATGTTCCCTGTCCACCTCAACAAGATTTTATCATACCTAATTATATCAACTTGAGACTCCCTCTTAAAACAGATCTCGGACTGCCATGTAGCCAATGCTGAGGAATAGACATAGATACCAATAGGTCTTATTACTTTTATGAAATTGAACAGAATAACATCCATAGCTGTGTAGGCTGAAATTGAAAAGAACCATTAAATTAAATATTATATAGTTGCAATGCAAGAAAAAAAGTACCTGAACCATCTGTGTCTCCAGAAAATGTCAGGTTGTTACAAAAGGTCATCATTAAACTGTGAAACCATCTTGCACAGACCATCACCAGCAAACTGTGCAGAGTATAACATAACAAAAAATAATTAACTCCTTTTAATTCTTTTCAGTTTGTATATGAAAATATTCTGTGTACATTATTTCAAAACACACAGGGAGTACTTCTCACAGCCCTGCTATTAACAAACGTATGGGAATGAATATACATCACCTATTAAATTTGCTGAGAACACGTCACAGTGCACACTAGCAACAGAAAGGTGTTTTCTGAAAAAACAAAAAAAACTAAACAAAAAAAAAAGGCAAACCAAAAAACCAAAACCCAAGCCCCACCCTCCAAAAAAACCAAACCACACAAAACCCCCACACTCATTTCAGGGTCCGTGAGAAATTAAGAGCAGGATGGCAAAGGGTGTTTACACAGGCACTCAGCCAGGAAACTGTGTTTTCCACAGATACAGACATTGAGGGAGCACATCTCTGATTTTGATGAGCTCCCTCCCTCTGTTTTCATACCCCTCTAATTTTATCCAGAAATCTAACTGTAGGTGAGAAAATACATACAGTTCTTCACAATGTATTCAAATGCTGCCTCTTTCCTTTAGGTAAGTGCTACCACACTGAGGCCATTTGTAGGAATTTTACCCAGCAAGATAAACAAATGCAAACCCCTTAAGGAAACAGGATAGTTTCACAGTGAATCGTTAGCAAAAAGCTGCGTAAGACGACTATACAGAATTCTTTATATATCTTCTGTGAAATGCAGCATTGCTTATTAGCAAGCTTGATGGAAAACCCTGTGAGATAGAAAGTCTTGTCACTTTATTTGTATGTGCTTTCCTGCATCTTAAGTTGCAGCTTCGGATCCCTTAGGATCATGTGAGGCTAGGTTATATATTAGAGAGCTGTGCTATAGTACTGTGAGAGTGTAAGCCTAGCAGCTGGGTAGTGTTATGGTTGCTGCTTTCCTGTGCTAAGCTGATTTACTTGTTTAAGGTCTGACCTCATCATCCTGTCAGTATGGATTCCCACCTATACAGTTAGCAGCAGCTTAGCATCGGCTTGAAGAGCTTGCAGTATATTAATCAGAAGAGAGAGGGAGAGAGCTACCGGTATTTGTTCTTTTGTTGTCTTTTCTTAAGAAGAGGAGTTGAAACACAAGAGATAACAAAGAATCCGTTTCCTTTCTAAAAGAATAGGCTTTTTTCTTTTTTTTTTTTCTTTTCCCTGAAAAAATGTCAGTATCTGGAAAGAAAGAGTTTGATGTGAAGCAGATCCTGAGGCTCCGCTGGAGGTGGTTCAGTCACCCCTCGCAAGGCTCCACAGGCACGGGGGGCTGCCATCAGCAGGAAGGATATGAGCACAGAGGGACACCGATTCAGAACAGGTTGAAGAACCACGCTCGGGACAGAAATGGGCTGAAGAAAAATAGCAGTCCTGTCCACCACAACATACTAGCACCCGTGCCAGGTCCAACCCCAGTGCACCACCGATCTATTCAAACCTGGCATCAGCAACATCTCATTGAACAGCTTCGATCATATGAGGATATTCCAAAAACAAGCACAGAGGAAAACTGTGTTAAAGAAGATTCAAGTAAAACCACACAGGAGTTGCAGATGATCACGGAAGAAAATTCAGATGAATCTGCAGAGAGGTAGGAGTTTTAAAGTCTGCTCTTAGAAAGCTGTACTTTTATCCAAGTTATTCCCTGAAACTGTCTTTGTTTTTAACCTGAGTTCCTTACTGCATTAGTCTCTATATGTGCACACCCACACTGAAATTAATAGGAACACATTTACATTAAAGAAATGAGCAGGAACACTGTCACAAAACTTTGATCTTTGCTTAAGATACATCATTTCATAACTATTCCAGAAAAATAAAATCTGACAGTTTGTCAAACTGTCTCTATTACAGTTTATAGCATATTACTTTTTTTCTTGATTATGTGTAAGTGTGGTAAAAAATGAGCCTTTTGAAATACTGTCCTCATTCTGACGTTATCAATGGGTGCAACTTTGACAAATGGGAAGTGCTGGAGCTGCACAGTCTGTGTGGTTGCCACCGATCTGTCAAATTCCTCACTGCTTATTTTTGCTGCCTTCTTGACAAGTAGAATTAACATTGAACTAAGTGGAAAGGAAGCATCATTACTTGCCATTTTTAAAGGTTTATTTTGAATCCCTTTACTTTCACGGCTTATTTAGTATACTAAGACAAACACTTTCTGCAAGGTCAGGTGAAAAAAAATTACAGCTATGAGACCATAAATGTGTAAGCACAGAGGAAGAGCTATTTTAAAGGTTTTTATACAGAGAAGAAAATATCAATCAGTTATTTTAATAAGCATGCCTTTTATTTTTTATTGTTTTATTTTTCCAAAATTGATGTCAACATTGTCAGCTATACAGCGACAATGTTACCCCACCTTGGACTCAAATTATGCCTCTGTAATGTGATTATTTGCACCTTTTGATGAGATTGCCACCAGTCTTTATGAATAGTTTAGATTTCTTGCATTGCATTTAAATACAAATCTGTCTTACTTGAAGCTACAGTTTCTCTCAGTAAAAACAAAGCTGACAGTTCGTGTATTTTTAGCAGTTAGTATTTTTCAAGTTGTGCATCTGGTGTAGGGAGCATCTGCAGACTGAACAGGAAGAAATGCATTCCAAAATCTCATTCTGATAACAGTATGAGTAGTCGATATGTACTACACAAAATCATTACAGAACAAAATCACTGAGGTGGGAATGTGTTTGCTCCCTTTTGTTTGTTTACCAGTGTACTAGTTTGTTTCGAATGACAGTACACATCTCCTTAAAAAAAGAGTGCCAACTTCACTTAAAGAAAAATAAGGAATACCAAATAATAAAAATAAGATTCTATATCGGGTGAAGAAGGTGGTAAAAAAAGTATAATCAATTCAGTTTGGAAGGTGCTAAGCCACTAGCTTCTAAAATAAGATATGACATTTTCTCCAGCTATATATAAACTTTCATATGTGCCTTCATGTTCATTCAAATTTAAGTTCTTCTCTTGAGCTGGTTAAATTTGCAGCTTTTATAATAGTTTGGGGAATGTATATACCTTACAAAGTATTGGTATATTCAAATAAGATTATTTTCTGTAAAGTTATCAGGTTTTATGCATGTTGTGGGTTAAAACCCATCTTAACATATACCTTAAAAGGCTGAATTTGTAAGAAATTATTTAGAAAATGATTAAAGGTTATGAACTTCTCTATAATTAAAATTTAATTCAGGAAAATAATATATATCATTAAAGATAATATAGCTCCAATGTCTCAAATACATACCAACAGCAATCATTATATAAATCACTGTTCTCTTGCCCTGTAACATCCAGCACAGACCACATGCGAATTAGTATGGTGACTGATGGGGCAGGTTTATATCTGTGTTTATCTGTATCTTGTTGCCACATATATTTTCATCTCTTCAGTACAATGCCTCTTCTTATGCCTTTGAAATCATATTTTTGAATAATTTTGGACCTCCTTTTTCTTTTAGAAGTTCCAAACAACTGATTGCAATCAATGGGATCTGATAGTAATTAACACATCTGAAAAATCAGGCATTTGCAGGATCCCCTGAGTCCATCTTCTTACACTGTGAAAGCCACTGCATAATGAACCTTACAATTATTGCAGCCATATGCTCTTTCACATTCAGACCTGAGGACACCAAAGACAATCTCAATCAAAATTGCCTTTTGTTTCATAAAAGGAACCATACCTTCATAATTCTCTAATCCAGAGAGTTCACCTCTGTCTGCACAAGTCCCATTTTCAGCTGGACTCTAAACCAGGGCACTGCTACATGACACTTGGATGTTGAAAACAGTAGAAAAAGATAGAAAATCAGGCCAAAACCTCAATCTTCAGCAGACTATGAACACAATTTCTACTAGCAGCTTAAATTCCCTATGAAAAAGTTTTGGAAACTGAAACCAACATTCTCATTTTCTTCAGAAAAAATTGGGATGCCTCTCTAGAAACCTCAGGACTTCACGCTTTCAGTGATAGAGACATTGCACTCTGGGGTTTGATGCAACAGGGTGGAAAGGTAAGGAGGAGGAAAGGTAAATAAGGACATTCCAAACAATAGGTCCATTTTGAATATACTATCATCAGTACACTTGTTTCTGCTTTCTTCAATCTTTTTTGGTACTCCTGTACCCAAATTAAATACTATAAACCTGAAGAAACCCTTCTGACTTACAGGTTTGCTCCTGAATGATACCCCATGACAAACGACAAAGGGAGAACTTAAGTGACCACAACTCATTAGTTTTGTTGTAACAGCAGCCAGTTAAGATGTGACCAACCAATAAATGCAAGGTGCATAATAGATAAATAAACTGCTTATTTGGGGAAGTACAGCCTTCCTGTGTGCCTGGGGATTGTCTTCTTCAGTGTAGCTTCTGGATTTTGTGCACTTCAGCTAGTTAGTGATCATCTCTGATCTCCTCTAACTCTTTGGAATCTTTTGAGGTTCAGGCTCCTCCATCAGGAAGAGCTTGAAGCAGCTCATTTCATTCAGAATAAGGGATTTGGCAGTGATCCAGAGATGTCCACAAAAACTCAGATGATTTGATTGCTAGATTTTGTTTGACAGTCAACAAAACTTTGCTCTTGTATGCAACACAAGAACACACACAAACAGGAAAAGCACTGATACCTCCTCATAGAAAGAATCTATGATATTGAATTACCTTGATTACTTGCCTTGATAAAGTTTGGACTCATAGGCATGACTGTACTGGCCTTTCAACAGGAGCAGTAGGCTTAGGGTTTATTAACATGATGCTACACTTCCACATTAATTTATGCATGCTTGCCTGGAGACATATTAGGATTCTACAAGTATACTATTGAAGACCAGTGTGCTGGCAAATTGTGTGTGTGCGTCTTTTCCTACTTGTCCAAAGGCAGTTAGATTTCAACAATGAATGTAGCATCCATTCATCATTTTTCACTTATGCACTTTTTCTAATTATATGGCTAAAAAAAAAAATGCTGACAAACTCTAGCTTGGTTGACAAGCCCTAGTTTTGCTAAAAATACATGCTTTCTATTCTCCCATATGAGATAAAATATACTTCTAATTAATAGAATCTTTTGATGTCATAATCCAAGCAGTCAGCACATGGAAACATATTTGGGAGGAGTATCCCCTTAATTGAGGCAATAGTGACAATTTAACCGATGTTCAGTTATTTTGGTAGTTCATCTTAAGACATAAAAAACCTCATCTGATTGTCATCTTTTTTTTTTTTTTTGCCAGCCATATGAACATAACTCACAGACCATTTCCCTCACTGTCTCTGGCATACGCATATACAAACACATACAAATATATGACTATTCTGAACACTGTCCCCTATGTGAGAGTTTTCCCTGAAGCTCTATTTTTATTTCCAGTAGAAGATAATAGCCTTGACTCACACTCCAATGTGAATTAAAGGTACTATATGGAAAAAGTACCCCTTTAACTATTGTGGTATCCCAGAAGGTACCGAACAGGTGGGAATGAATAAATGAGCATGGTGTGCCTGAATCCAATTTCTTGCACCCATAATGCCATTTCTTTGGTTAGCTACCCTGGCAGGGGCCAAGGACACACATTGCCATGTTTCCTTCTACTGAGAACTTTTTTGGGAAGATGCTACACATTCATCATGTTGTCTCAAATTTGTAACATGCTCACTGAAACTGTGCCTGCTTCATTTTTCAATACAAAAGAACATTTGAAAAAAACAAAACAGGTAATAATTTTCCTGGTGAAAATGGAACATATAAATTATTCTGGTCAAACCAGATTGAGAGGGTTTGGGCAATAACAATGGAGTTCTGGGTATTCAAATAAGCAGAGTCCTACCAGTGATTCACAAGAATGACTGATAATAATGACAATGTAGCTTGTAAATGAGAGAACTATGATGTACCCTTTCCAGAAATGAAGTGCTGCATTCAGAATCATCATCATGACACTGTTTTCCCTTTATGACCAAGAATTCAGTTTTGTGAATCATATCTGATGCCTAAAAGTGTAGAAATTATTATTCCTGATCTCACACAGCAGCAGCCTTTACTTTTAAATGAAAACAGAAGTGCTCCAATTTTATTTTCACTGAACTCCCATCATGTTGAGAAAAGAGCTTTCAGAAAACTTAACTCTGACAAATAAAAGTCTTGCCAACATAATAAAGAATACAGGACATCTAGTCAGATGGCATGTCAATCCTTCTATGACAAAGTTGGATCAGCTATATTTAGGTGCTTCCCTGGTTACCTGTAGTACAATTTAAGCTCATTACTTCCTTGATCTTTCCTCCATGAATACAATAGAATACTGTTCCCCTTATTCTTCTTATTTCTACACTATTCTTCTCCACAGCATTCATTTATATGTTTGAAAATTGCTGCAAGTGTAAAGAGCCACAATCCTTGCAATCTTTTTTCAGAAGTCCCTAGACAACTATTTCCATTGCTCTCCTGACTCTTTCCATGATGTCTGTCTGTACCTGCAGGCCTGTGGTCAGATCTGGGTACATTCTGGTTAAAGACCGACAATTCTAGTGTAAAGGGCAGGACCAATTACATGTCACCCTTTCTAAAAATCTGTTTGAATATCCTGCTCTGTGGTTTTTTGTCAACAACATGGTGATATTGCTCATGCTTAGTGTGTGATTCATGTGAAACTCCTGACCCTTTATCAAAGGCCTGTTCCCTAACCATCTGTACACTTTTGCAGTTATTTGTTCCCACATAGTGCTTTGCACAAATGAATTCCATCTTATGTTTATCAGATAATGCCTCCAATGTGCTGAGTTAATATTCAGATCTGATCCTATTTAATGTCTCCAATTTACTGCTTTAATATTAATTTCTGCTCCTATGCTCCAATATACTTGCAGCTATTCTCAGCTTGCCATGATCTTCAATTGTTGTAAGGTTCCTATCAAAGCTGCCTTTTTATTTCCTCCTCCAAGTAATTTAGAAAATTTATAAAAAGTCAAAGTGGAAAGCTCCTTGGGAACATAGTTTAATTTAGCTTCCTATTTATCAGTGAGCTGATGACAATTACTTTAGAAGTATGATTTCAAACCAGTTCTGCATCTGTTTGATAGTGGTTGACTCCAAACAGTTCTTCAAGTTGAACTTAGTACTACCTGATATGACACTGCATCAAATAATACTCTCATGTCCAAGATATAAGTAACATCTTTTCTGTTCTCCATAATGCCTACTACAACATATAATAAAGGACTTCCATTTATTTTGACATGTCAAATTCTTGAGAGATTCTTGCTGACTTCTCTTTAATTCGAAGTGCTTAGAAATAATAATTAGATTATTTTTATACTGCAGAATTTGGCAAGAAGTCAGAGCTATGAAATTACGTTTCTGACTTGTGGAGCATTTTGAGGTTTCTTTAATACTTATAACAATATATACTACAGCAGTGTACTTCTAAAAGAATTATTTTATGCCAGTCTGCTATGGATAACCAAGATACTTCACTGTTACCTCAAGGAGAAGCAAAACCTAATTGCCTTTTAAAGACAACCTTTAATTAAAGGTCAAAACATGAATTTGAAACTGGAGGCATTTGAAATGGGTTATTTCAGATACTGTTGCTTATCTCCTCTCAGAAGTGATGCTTGAACAGCTCATGTGGCCTTTCAATACCTTAGCACAATGTAAGAGCAGTTTGCAGCAAGAAGGGAGAGAGGGTGACATTCTAGGCAACGATGGCTGATGAACACCCCATTGGTATGGTTGAGATGCTGCATGTGCTAGTTTTACTTTAGTTTTACTTATGAACTGAACAAACGCATGTGTACCACATGAGACAATTAGTAACATTAAGCTGAATTTTTATAGTATTTTATGGAAATTCCCTCACAAGTAGTTGATAAATAATAGGTGAGAGTAGCCAAGATAATTTTCCTTTGATATCTAATGTTTGTTAAGTGTACAAAATTGTGAAGTTATAGCAAGTGGCATCCGATGCAGGAATAAAATCTAAGAGGAGAATCACATTTTTCCCAGAAGTCAGTAATTCACAAAGAAGGATAGGACCTTCTAGCGAATCTGTGAATGCAGTGAACGGTGACCAGTGAAGCCATTCTGACTAAACAAATGCTGCTGCCTCATATAAGAGCTCTTAGTACAGAAATAAGAATGAACATGTCTCAAAGGCACCTGAGCAAATTTTATTCCTAATTTGTCCTCCTATTATGAGGAACTTGAAAAATTCCTATTTATGTGGAACTTGAAAAGACCAAGGTATGTAAAATTAAAGTGGGTTGCAACAGTTATTAAAAAATAAAGGAAGAGGTACATTTGTATATTGAAATTAAATATATTTAGCTTGTGGAAGGAGTGGTCCTCTGAATGTCATCAAGTGTAACCCCATCCCCTCACCAAGAAAGCTATAATGAGAGATTATATAACTTAGTAAACCCACACAATATTTTACAGGCTTACATTTAATATGAAGGCATTGCCTTCAAAGATTAATTATTACAGGCAAGGGTAAAAAAAATACCATTTAACAGTAATTTAAGGAACTAGGATAATTCTATTCATTTCAAAACAATTTATTAATGATTCAATTATTTTATCATTTCTACTCCATACAGCTTGCTCTCAGCAAAGACAGCTGGTATATTACTTTTTAAAGAGCTATTACTGCTCTTATAATCACTTCTTAATGTCTCCAGAAAAAGCTAAGGAGATGATTAAACACATGTGACCAATGCAGAGCAGTTTTTAAAGATGTACTGAGCATATGCAATTGTAAGATCCACAGGAAATTGTATGGTTGTTGAAGCATTCTTGGAAAAGTGGGAGAGTTTGCTTGATTTGAAAGCTATTGCTAGACAGCATTCTGAAAGAAATGCCCAATATATTTTCACCACTGTTTCATTGATGAATTGCTTACTTTGATCTATTTGAAATGCTATAATGAGGAACATTACTAAAATTTTTCATATTCAACAAAATAAATGGATTTGCTATAGTTATACAGCTCAGTTAGCCCAGTATACACCAATTCAGTTTAGCTCTTTTCATTCTGCTAGAATAAAATAAAAATACTATAGTTACAGAATGACAGTATCAGGTGATAAGATAAAGAACATGGCTTGTGTAAGGCATACCTGTGGGTACGCAGGCTAAGTGGATACAAAGATGAAGCTGTAAGGATTCAAAGAGACAGTTTATGGTAGGTATAGGGAATAAATTTTTAAAATAACCTCAAAAACAAGGCTATAACAAGATTTCCTTCTCTCCGGAATTGTACACCACCTCAGGGACTCTGTCGTCAGATACATTGACATGAAAGCTTCCCACGCAGCTCTGACAGCAAATCTCCGCTTCCACCCCCTTCCCTCCTTTTCCAAACAAGTGCTCCATAGTCAAAACTCAATAATTAAAATAGATAGAACAAGACGTTAGAGCCTGACTCCTTCCAACAATTCTGCCATCCAATAATTATTAAACATCCTTCAGTTCATTTGAGTTTCCATCCTGTATGGTAAGAGGATATTTCACCGGAAGTCTGCCTACGGCTCACAGGTAACAAGAAGGATAACTAGAAGTATTTAAAGGAACACCCTATCTTGTAGCCAGTACTTCACTTGAGGTTGAAATACATGATACAGTATCTAAATGACTACAGTTTAAAAATGTTTTGTCAGGAAACAGCATCTGCATTCTCATGCTGTATTCTCCAGTTGCACAAGGCCACCTTATTTAGAAATAAAACAGCACATGAAGAGCACATGATTAAAAGTTTGCTCTGTTGTTCTCTTAATTAAAACCCATTTAGGCTAAACAAACATTTATTGCAAGAAAGATTAACACCTGATACCCAATTACTTCTTCAGTTTTGCTGTACATACTTTGCAAATCTTGGGACAAGAATGTAGGTATCTTACTTGCATATTAACATTTCATTTAATCAGATTCAAGCACTCTCAGTCAGCTTCTGACTTTGTAAATGTATGATTTTTACAACTCAGTCAGCTTCTGACTTTGTAAATGTGTGATTTTTACAACTAATTGAATTAGAATATGAAAATATATATCCATGGGTTATACCTCAAATTTGTTGCTTGAAGAAATGCCTTAGCCTCGTGGTATCACAGTTTACTCATGTTAAAGGTAGCATTTGATAGCTGTTTTTCTAGGGACACAATAAGAACAGATCCATGTTTTCAAATATTGGAATCTGCCTGAAAACTGCTGCTAAAATGCAAAGTGGAATTCATGAAAATTATGATTGATGCATTATACTATACAGTTGCACAGTTTATCTTCACATAATATCAGAAAAATCTACTACTACTACTATTCGTATTCCAATAAGCAGTACAGACCACTAATATCCTCACAATAAAATGTTTTGAACAGCAAGCATTTGATAAAGTGGACAGCCACTGTCAGCATTTGCTATGCTTTTTGCAGTTTACCTTATAAATCAGAAGTCAAGAGGAAATAAGGCATTCTTACAAGAGGTAAGAATTTTCAAATCCTGCTCATTTTAATAGAAGTTGAGAAAATAAGGAACCTTTCTGACCTGGGCAAACATATCTTGATTTGAAGGGAAATTGTGAGCAAGGCACCAAGAAATCCTAGGAGTTGTAGAAGAGCTATTTTAAGCTATTACATATGGTTGGGTTGCTAGGGAAACCTGTTTTACAGTGTTCATTTAGCACAGATGCTCAGGAAAGCTCTGTGTCTCTATGTCATACCATTTCAGAACACTTCAGAATGTGAAGAAATAGAGAGGCACATATACACACATGCAGACAAAAATATCACTGTAATTTTGTCTTAGTCATGTTCTACCTCTGTGGTACCATTTCTACCACAGTGATAATCCTCAAGATGCGTAATGAAAACCTGTCCCCAGACTCAGAGTATTTGTTCAAACATTACCTTCAGTTTTGACCCATATTGGTTGATGTTTTAGATACTCATCTACTTAGAGCAGAAGATTCGTCTTTGCAAGGAGAAAGACCAGGTCTGGTGATCTCATTTCTGGCCTACCCTGTTGACCCTAGGGCAGATGTGACTTGCTGAAATATGTCATATAACCTGCTCCACTCTGGCTTTACTGACACAGTGTTCTTCACCCTCCCTTTACCTCTGTAGTGCCCAGGTCGGTGCCAGCCTGGAAGGCAGCTGCCGTCTCCTGCGATCAGAGAATAACCTTCCTCTCTGTTGAGCAGACAGGAGGGCTCAAACCCTGAGCATGCCACTAAGCATAAAAATGTGTGCTGCATTTTCTTTTCTTTTTCAGAGACCCACAACTCCACAAATATAGAAAATATAGGAAATGAATTATTGAAAATATTGTTTTTAATATTTTACAATATTTCAGTCTCTCAGTTTTAAAAGACCTTGTTTATAATTTGGAGAATATGTTACTGTATACAGTTATCTGCTTTTGGTGCACCCTTAGTTCCCACTACAAAGAGAATGTATTCTCACTGTCTAGCCAAGAAAGGTACTTCAAAATTGCATTAAAACAATTCATGAATTCAGCTATGAGAATTGTAACCCCTGAGCAGGACAGACCTCCAAATACATGCAGACACATTTTGGGGACATGTGCACATGCACTCATGTAAGAGATTTATAACTAGTCCTACAAGCTCAGGAAGCAGCTTTTGGGAGTTTTATTATTGGACCATATGGTATGCCAGTGACGAGGATTTTTTAGTACTAAACTTCCAGGGCCTTGAAGTTTTCCTTACAATTTGACAATAATTTGTAGTTTGAACTGTCCTCAACAAGATTAAAAAAAAACACAAGAGAGTAAAACATGTTTTTAAGAAAACACTTTTTGGAAAGCTAAAAATTAAGTTCATCTACAGATGCCCCATAACATGCTATTAAAGGAACGTATCTTTTGTTTATTCAGTAAACTAAAAAGCTACTTGCTGATAAGGAAAAGAATAAAGAAATACTCTGAACAAAACTGTAAGATATTTTACAGTTTGGAATTATGCTTATAATGGATGTATACTGATCTAACCAAACATCAATAACTACAGATCCCAAACTTGCCAGTACTGCCTATCTGTGAAACATACTGTTATTTACATATTAGAGGGTAATGTAAGAAGTAGAGATAGCAGGTTGCAGATTTGTAGAGTCTCAGCACTACCAAAAGAGGTTTAGGCTAGGTAGGAAAGAAGCAGAAAATGATTCTTGCTACAATGCAATTTAACTGGAGTAATGAAAACCATCAGTTGTTTTGGACATCAAAACTACAGCTTTCTGCAGAAAGTTCTCTAGTTTGTCCAATACACTGGAGAATTTTGTGCCTTTGTTTTAGGTCATGAAGCATAATTCAAACATATGTAAAGACTGATCTATGATTATATCAAGAGTTTTATACCAAACATAGAATAATTTAGGTTGGAAAAGGCCTTTAAGATCATCAAGTCCAACCATTAATGCAGCACTGCCAAATTCACCACTAAACCATGCTCCTAAACACCACGGCTACACTTTTAAATACTCTAGGGATGGTGACTCAACAGCTTCCCTTGGCAACCTATTCCAGTACTTGACAACCACAGAATTACAGGATAGCTGAGGTTGGAAGGGACCACCGGAGGTCATCTAGTCCAACATCAGTACTCAAGTACAGTCAGCTAGAGTACCCTACTCAGGATTATGTCCATACAACTCTTTAACGGGGGAAGGAGACTTCACAACCTCTCTGGGCAACACATTCCAATGCTCAGTCACCTTCACTGTAAAGTTCTTCCTCATGTTCAGGTGGAGCTTCCTGTGTTTAAATTTATGCCTGCTGTCTCTCATCCTATTGCCTGGCACTACTAAGAAACATACAGAAATACCTTTTAGAACAGTACTTTGTAAAAAAGAATTTAAAGATTAAAATGCTTATTCTGAGTCATGATTTTCATGACTGTCTCAGAGAGGACATTCACATAAGACTTCAGAAATTTCTTCCTACTTAGACACCCCACCTCCCATTATATGTGCTGGTACAGTGGCTTAGGATGGACTTTTGATTTTCCTGGTTGAGATGCTTGACCTAGTAAAATCATCCAGCAGTACAGCCAACTCAGTCTCTTCATACATATTGTCATAGTGGATTTACAAACAGTGTAAGACAGTTTCCTGGGAAGCTACAGCATTGTGATACTGCAGGAGCCAGAATGTTCAATCAGAACGCAGTGAGGCATTGAGAAAAGCACAGAAAGGAACAAGGTTGTAAGTCAGGAATAATTTTTTCTTAGTAAGTTTTTTTCATTCACTTAAAGGATCCCAAATTCACCTATAAAAGAAATTTAGAGTGGCTTGGTGTTACAATATGCCAATAAAGTTGCTTAGCATGAAGCTCCCATGGGATACCACAAAACAGTAGAGCTCATATGTGCCTCTTACTTCCTCATTCAATATGCAGCTCAATTACTAGTCAGCTATTTAGAGTTTCCTTATCCTCTTCCACTTAGTGTTACTTAGTGAACTTGAAGCTGAACTTAACATGATTAGTAAAAGAACAAAGTCAGGACTGGCAGAACACTTTGGCTTGTTCAGTGGAGCAATAATCTCTGATCCACCTACTAGCATGCTACCAAGCTTTTATACTTCATCTGAAATTATTTCCTTATATATTTTAAACAACATATCAGGTTGATGACCCATCTTTGAATTTTCACATGTTGTCTCTAGAGTTCCTAAAACATCCTTTGTTGTTCCCCATATGTAAAGCCATTGAGTGAAAATGTTATTACACTTTTACTGGGTACTGCTGTGACATTTCACAAATCAAGTGACGGTAAAACACAGAAATTTTTACTTTTTCTAATACGTACCTTTCAACATAACCATATTTTAAAATAATCTGGGAGAAAACATAGCTGAAATTTAAAATTTCTGATTTCTAGACTGCTAACTTTCTCATCTGTTACTTTTCTATCCTATAAACCATTGCTAAGGTCTTTTTGGTTTTCCTATACCCACCCCAAATGCTTTCTCTCAAACATAGGACCAGTTTCTAATGTAAATTATTTGGAGGAAAGACTTGTAATATATTAATGCGATCTGTAGACTAATGGCAAGGAAGAAAGGTAAGACCCAACCAAAAAAGGGTCCTGACCCAGAAGCAATACAAATGTGGTTTCAGCTTTGCCTTTTCATTTTAATACATCAAATTTCACATTGCATTTGGAAGGAGCATTGTTTGTATTCAATAAAGAGTTTCATCGGTCAGTGTTTAACAAAAGGTGAGTAGGAGAGGCTGACCTACCCTTAACACATTTGACTAGCTCTCATTTGATCTTCTTGCTGGTGGAAATACAGTCAGTAGGAACACAGTAGATGTATGTTATGATATCGCATGAAGATTAAGAACGAATAGCAGTTTTATATAGTCATAAGAGAAAACTTGTGAGAAATTGAGCAACTGCCCAAAAGAGAAGCTACATCATAAAAGTTTCCAGAGAGGGAAGCATCAATGCTTTCAGAACAACCTTAAAACATTTAGGTGGTAACAGGTAAGTGTTTACATTAGTCTTACTTAAAGCTTTTTTTTTTCCCCCCCTCCAACTGAAATCCTCATTAAGTATATTTTTGCCTCTTTCCAGTTATTTAAATTACCAGGAGTTCTAGAATCATAAGATCAAAGCATAATTTCAGGTTAGAAAGGATCTCAGATGGTTTCTGACTCAATCCCTCCTCAAAGCAGGGTGAGCTATGAGATCAGCCCTGGTTGCTCTGATTTATCCTGCTGGATCTTGAAAGCCTCTAAGGATGGAGACTACACGACCTGGTGAATAGTCTTAAGGTATACCCTGTAGCATGTTTTCACTGAAACAGTGCAGATTGCAAGTAAGCTAAATAATCATTTCCTGCTTCAGGAGGCCAAAAAAAAAAGATTTGTTTGCTGGTTTTTTTTTTTTTCTATCAAGTTAGATATGATAGCAAATTACCACATATTGATATATTACAACCTCAGCAAAATTTGTAGTAAATATTTTATTGAATAAACTTGATAAAATTACTCTCTTATTTTTTGTAAAATCACATTATAATATGGCTTTATCTCCATCCAACCTAGAACAGAGAGTAATAGGAGTCCTCCAGGAAAAAGTCTGTCATAAAAACACTACAAGCAATATTTTCCACAGTTTGTATCAGTTCCAACTTGTACTCTTCACCTTTTTTTTTTTTTTAATTATTTTTCTTTCAATACTACTTTTATTCAAATTCAATTACAGGTAGCTATTATTGTCACAGACCCTGGACTGTTGGAGCAGTTATCCCTATTATCTGCCAGGATAAATGCCAAGTTGCCAACAGCATCAAGGGCACAGGTTTTCTTAAGACATGTTGTCAGAAATAGTGTTAAATACACTTCATACTGTCAAATAAAAGTAGACATAATAGCCTATCTGTAAAGGTTGTAAAGACAGCTCTTTACCTTATAAAGATGCTATGGACTCATGAACAAAGGTTTCCTCCATAAGTGATTATTGTAAGCTGCTATCTCAAAATCCTGCTTTTCTGAGCCAGATGTTCAGTGGCCATTAATTTCTGACAGCAGCAAAAATGCATATAATAATGAATACTGAGATATTTCTCAGATACTAAAAAAGTGAAAGTCAGTGACCAAGGATATGAGCAGGAGATAAAGCACAACTGCCTAGTTAATTTACAACATTACCACTTCCAGTATATATGGAAGGGTATTCAATGACTGCTGGTTTTACTTTACTGGCTTGAAACAGAATTCACTCAGTTGAGCCAGATGTGAATACAGCAGCCTAACTTATTTTAGCAACACTCTAGACCTTGGTTTGTGTTATGTTTTCTGACACAGAAAACCAGAAGAAAACTGGCTGGAGAACATTTTGATATCAGGATACCTGTACCTATGAACTCGGATAAATATTTGGCTATAACAGAGAAAACCTCTCAAGGTATAATTATACAGTTAACAAAAGGAAGGAACTGACCACAGATAAAATTATGTAGCTAACAAAACCTTACAGAATAGAAAACTACAGTCTACCTCTCAAGTGTGCTTTGTGTCTGTGAGGCTGACTATACTTCTAAACACATTCTCCCCCACTCTTTTCTAATAAATCTGTAATTACGATGGGCATACTGGCTAAATAGCTTAAAAATCACACTTTTATCCCCCCCCCCCCCCCCCATTACAGTAGTGTTTTGCTTTGAATGAGGTATTCAGCAGATCAGCTGAATCAGGTAAGGAGATCCTTTGGAACAAGCCCATAGAATTTTACAAGACTGAAGATCTGTCATGTATAGTGAAGTGAAATTTAAAACGCTTTCAGCTGAAAAGGTGATTAACACATTTTCCAATTTAAGTGATACCTAATCTTGTTATTGCTTAGTAACAGTCTAAAAAGATAAAAGTAGAAAAGAAAAAGACGCAAAAAGTGAAATGGTCATGGCAAGCACTAGAACAGAATCCCTTTGATGAAGGAAAAAAATTAGAAGCATGTATTAAGGTATTATGGTAGTGGTTTGAGTTTTTGTAAATCAAGATTTCTTTAAAAATGTCATCCGTATCTGATGAGCTGCAAGGCTCAAAAAACAGGAGCAAGGACAGTTGCTGCTGAGACTGAGAATTCTTTGGACTTTCGAAATTCTGTTCACTGAAGACAGAACCACTTCACATTTTTTCCTCATACTTTTATCTCCCAAGATCTCCTTGTTCCACTGTTGCCAACAACAGTGAAAGGGGACAGCATAAAGCAGGTTGTCTTCCCCACAGTCTTTCCCATCAGGACTCTTTCTGAAAGGTGTTTAATAAAGAAACATGGACTTAGTTTCATCTGGCAATAGTCATGCTTGGATTTAAACAATTTCTTTTGCCATTGGTTTTTTGGTATTTTGTTTTGTATGTCCTCTAAATAAAAATGCCACAAGCTCATGTTCAGCATTTAGTCATTAGTTTTCATTTGGTTCACATTAACAGTTTCAGACAGTGCTATATCATGCCTTCTGGTCACATCATTTTTTGTTCTTTAGACAGATGCTACTAAATTATCTAACAATATTATCTCTAGCTATAAGAAAGTTGATCAAGAAGTAGTCACCCCCACTGAATTTCTCCTTCATGACTTTTAATTTCCCTCCAACATATTCATGTCATATAAATGTTAGAATAGAAATCATGCATTGCAGTGACAACTGCAGAATGCTTCTTGTACTGTTGGAATCTGCATCAATCAAGACAATGAAATCCTCATAGTCTATATCATGTCTTGCCTGATAAATGTTGACGTAGAATGGCTTAGTATTGATTTTGTTTGTCTTAGGAAAAATGAATGTTAAATGCAATTTTGTTTAAAAATTAGTTACAAAACAATATGCACCATGCCAGACATGAAATGCACATTACCATGCAGGGAAACATTTCCTTTTTCTGCAGGAAAGAGCTGGGTCAGCATATTAATAGTAAGCGTGCTGGTTCAGAGAATAAGATTTGGTTGCTGTAATAAATAATAAATACATGTCCTAATTTTCACTGGAATAAACAACACCATGGCTAGCATCTTCAGTTTCTATGAAGCTGCTGCTTCCTACATTGGCATTTAACCTACTATTTTCTAATCAAACTTTAAAGTTAGTTCAAAAAGATCTAGTGATATCAATGTATGGAAATTGATTTTGTTCCTGATGAACCATAGTTACACACCAAGATTCAATTTCTGTAATTTCCTCATCCTTATATGTCATTTACTTAACCTTGTGAAGTTATGAAGGTAGCTAAAAAGGAATGGCACACAGACTTCACATCTGATTCATTCTCAACTCAAGATGCCTACTTTAAACCTTTCTATCTCTGGACAGTAAGATGTACTTTTTATGTGCACACAAAGAGTAAAAAGTGAACTCAAGAATTGTGTATGGTTTGAGAAACATGCACATGGATATTTGAGACAACTATGCCCCCCCCTACATTTAGCATTATCAGAACAAAGGTTAATTTTAAGATGGTAATATGCATACTCCTAGCTTTTTACCAGGAATGTTTCATTTATTATTCTCTATTACACAATGTAAATGAATACAGAGCTAATTCTCCTTGAAGGATAATGTTCTTGAATGGTGATTTAAAACGGCATTAATTTAAATGGTTTCTGAGACACTCACTTCATCACTGAATATAGACATATATCTCTTATAATAAAACACTCATGTACGTACAGACAGCATGCTCTCCAGGCTGATTAGACATTGCTAGAGCTCCAATTTTTAAGAAAGTATTTTATGCTATGGAAATAAGTGTTAAGTCATGCTATTACAATGTTTATAGTAAAGTTTCATATTCACATTAGTCTGAATCAGAAAGAGAACAATTTAAGTTGAAGACTCCTACCATATTACAAATTTTGACACTGACAGGTTGCTGTGATAAAGTCCCTAGTTACACTGTGTAATCCACTGATTCTCATGTATCAGAAGACAGATGGGCTGATTTTTGCTCCTCCAGTACTTTTAGTGAATTCAGCAATTTCAACCAGCTCACTAGAAACCCCATTGTTCAGCATATGAATATCGCACTTTGAGCAGCTATCTCAGCACTGTGGATTGCACTCCAAGGGGAGCTGCACTACTTCCCAGAGTCCTTTTGGTACAACAGTGTGGGACACCGCATACAAAGCCAGAGGCCAACAGGACTTGCTCCATGGCTCTTCCCTGCCAGTCACTCAGACTTAAAAGTGAAGGCCAGTTAACTCCTAATTTTAATGTTTCTTAAAGTGTATGAATGGGTCTGCAACAAATTGCTGAGCTGTTTTCAAAATGGAGCCCCAAATCTCAGGAACTCAATCCCACAGATGGTGACTCTTGAACAGGCATTTATGTAAGAGCAAAACTTTAAATGTTGGCATTCAGCAGTTAAACAAAACTATTCACATAGTGTTTCCGGGCACCCAAAGAAGACCAAGGCCACATCTAACTGTGCTTTAACACCGTAATAAATTACAGGAACTACTGTCCACAGGGATGTTCCATTTCTAAACTATCTGTATTAAGCAAATTGCAAGCATAAAACTACTTGTAGACAGCAGATGCCAATAAAAGAATGCATGAAGCTTTCAACAAACTGTCTTCCTAGCAGAGAAAGATCAACAACTGAGGGAGCACACATGGAAATAAGAACAATCTGTACTGCAGTGAGGCTGGAAAATAATTTTATAATTAATCTTCTCTGTGAAAGGAAAAAAACCACCAAAACAACCTATTTCCAAAGGAAGACAGCTTACTGGAGAGAGTGTTTGTATCTGCCTTTCTCTGTAATGTGAAGTCATGGTGTGTCCTCAGGTGACATAAAGCATAAAGGGCTGCACAGTGTTCAGGGGTGCCGCAGTTTGGTTGCAGCCTCTGTTTTCCATTGGAATCACTCTACCAAACACATGCTTTCTATTCATAGGAGAAATCAAAATATCATAACTGAAATTCATCCTGATATGAATCATAATGGCATTCACCTGTATACTACCATGACTTGGGGGGGGGGGGGGGGAAGAGCACAACTCAGAACAGTTACAGTACTTGCAGTGGCATGCTGAATCTCCTGTTTTTAATGATACACACACTTGTAATCCGAAATGGAAAAGTTATTTTAGTTAATGCCAACTGAGAAAATTGGCAGGTTTATGTTAATCCTAGCAATAAAATGTTATTACAGGCATATTCAAGACCAAGTTCTAATGGAATTGTCAGTATGAACTTTCAATTTAGATAGAAGTCAGTAATCTCTGTTAACTTAAATACTTATATATTTCAATTGCTTTTTTTTTGCTACATCATTTGCTGTCACTGTTAATACCTCATGATGATGTTACTACCTCAGCAGGCGTCAACATACAGTACAACATTCCATACTACTTTGGATCAAAGTTTTTTACCCATATCCCAAAACTTCCATACAATCTTCAGCTGTCATATTTATGAAGAATAAATAATAAAGGAGACAATTATAGTAAAAATTTTAAGGCAGAGGGCTGGGACAGTTACTGATGTGGCAAAATTCTATCAGCAAGCAATTAACGCAGGTGCATCAACTCCACCACTATTTTATCAGTGTTCAGAAATGGCTTCCTAACAGAAATATTTTTCTAACTTCTCAGCCAACTGATGTGGTTTATCTCTAGCAGATGCTACGGTCCTATGGCTTCACATAGAAAAACAGCAGTTCTCCACCTCCAACCCCGTGACACTGCCCAACAGACAGGGGGTCAGAGCTCAGACAGCTGCATAGAAAAGGGCCTGCCTGCGTGGGGGCTGACCGCAGTTTCCTTGAATAAGCAGAAACAAATGAGAAAGAAAAAAAAAAAGATGAGTTGCATTGTAAATGTTGCTGCACAAACAAACTGAACTGATTAACTTGCAATTTTGCCTCATGCCTTGTCACCACTAAAGCACACACAGAGTGCCACAAATCTGAAGTCACACTGGTGCTTTCAGCTATGATAAAGTCCTTGGGATGTCTAATGTCTCTAACTGGAATCCAGTTTGCTGCTTATGGCTGCTATGATTTCCAGTGCAGAAAAAAGGTTATCCAAAATCAAAATCTTTAAGTGACTCTGATAACTGAACTGTTACTGAATTTCACAAATATTATAGCAGGTTAAAGAGGTACATTCAACACACGTTCAAAGGTGATGTGGTCACCATAGTACAAATAATAACCTTAACAATAACAAAAAAATCAAATACTGCATTCCTTCACCTGTTTTCATGAAATATTACACTTCTATGCTTCCTTTTCATCAGGAGTACCTTCTGCTTTTTTGCCCATAGGCACACATAATGAGGCATTCTAAGAACATACTGAATTTTAAAAAGGACAGTGCAAATAAATAGCATTTATGTTTTATCACGTTCTAATTAAATAATAAGGGAAACTGAATTTAGCCTTTATCTACTGATTGATGAAGAGTGCTGTGCTGATTAATGAAGAGTACTTTATGAAGACAGAAGATAATTTTAACATATTTCAGAAATTTAAAGAATTGTAGGCCTGGAACGAATCATGTAACTCATCACACTGGTTCTCCTGACCAAAGAAAAAATGATACTTTTAAATCCACAACACCACTTTTAGGTCACAGCTTGCTTGGTGTCCGGTATAACCTACCTATTACCTCAGCTGTCATTTCTTAACCTGTGTTTCATTTAGGTTAGTACTCATATGAAAGCATCAATACAGTAAGGACTAAGGCAAAGAAGACTGTCAATATAGATTTTGTTCCCAAAATGTTTGTGAATCGCTATCACATATTGACATAACCTTCTTTCTATCATATCCTTGTCTATAATAAAAATATGGAGCAGCATCAGAAGTAGAATTTTCCTGCAATGCATTCAGAACATTGTCTGCCTTTGAAAGTGAATCCCTGATACATTTGAACCTATACAAGTTATTTATATCTCTCATATTTGTTACACTTACAACATACCATCCTAGCTCCATTTTGAAAATGACATGTGAAGTAGTGTCAGAAGTCACCCAAAAGTCAAAATGATTTCTGACAACTAGTGTTTTTCTCCTAGTAAGCTTTGTAACCTTCTGAAAAAGTAAAATGGTTATGACATGATTCATTCTGAACAGCCATGCTGACTGGTATTTATCTCCTGGTTTTGTCTAGATGCTTAATGTTTTTTGATTATTTCTTCAAGTTTTCACGTTATATTGCCTGTCTCAAAATTTCATGCTTCTTCTTTTTAAAATGGTACCATATTTTCACTTACCATATTTTCACTAACTTTGCAGGATAGCAAATCCTTACAGGAAAACTCTGAAATTATTTCCCTTGGCTCTCTACCTAAGATGAAATTTGTAGAGCTCAGCTACTTTGAAATCATTTAAATATAGATTTGTGTCTGCTCTCTCTAGGCTAATCCACGTCCTTAAGCCATTATTACTAATTCTAATGGTGTTAATGCAACTCAGCATCCTAGTGAACACTAACACAAAAATGACATTAAGAAACTAGGGTTTCTGATTTTTTAGGTCAGTTCATTGGTAATTTCCCCACCTGAGTGGAAAAACTAATTTCTCGGCCACCACAGGGCCTTTGGAAACTTTTATCACTCAACATATCAATTTTGTTTGACCAAACTTGTAAACATTTTACAGAAAATACATATTTCTCCATCTTCTGCATATTTTCTTTCTGAGCAGGTTCACACGAAGGTTGAGTTCTCTTTATGTGTTGTTTTCAGCACATTAACCCATACCACACAGAACAAGAGATGACAGGTAGACATATTCATGCATCCCCTATTATAATTCAACATAAAGACATCAGACTCAAGGACCTGACTTCTTTCTTTAAGATACTTTAATTACCATCTTCTTTAGTTCACTGATTTGTGGTTCTATATTCTGAGGTTAATATGTGAGTTCTCTGCAGTGACAGTCTTACACTAAGGAGAAAATATATTTATCTTTAAATTTAATTTTGCCCTTCCATTATACACTATAGGTAGTATTTTGAATCAGCTGCTGAAGATAAACCACCAATTATAATATTAACAAAGTAATGGACCACTTCTTTTTGCTTCCAGTATTTTTCAGTCTCTGAAGACCTTTGTGTTTGCAATAATTATGTTATTGGTATTTCTGCTGTAGTTAATGGCCTCTCTACAAAACATGTGAAAAAAGTACTCAGGAGTAAAGGAAATTATTAGATTTTAAGTCCCTTTCTAAATATTTGCGGCTTAAAAATGACTGTTCTAACCACAACTATAGACACGCTAGGGGGACTTATTTATTTCAAGAAACTAGTACTGTGCATTTGCAATATGGGTGGGCTGAATACTATTTTAGTTGATTTCTCCAAGCATTAAGGATAAGTGAAATGTAATACATACTTAAATACAACACTTAGAATGGATATAATGAACCTGGAATAGGTGGTTTTGAAAGAATAATCTTCTGAAAAATGCTAAAGGTTAAGAGGTAATAGCAAAACATGAATGTTATAGAGTATGAGACTAGCACCAAGTAGCCGGTGGAAAACTAATGAGCATATAATCCAATTTTGCAGCTTCTTCATTTTCAATGAAGCGCTGAAGGAAAACAAACACAAAACTATAGTCATTAAACTCACTGAGACAAATTAATTTTTGTAAGCTGTGAAGTACAAAGGATACAGATTACAGGTGAACTTTATTTGCCCCTTTTTCTTAAAAAACAAACAAAAAGGGGAAAAAATTGAAATTGTACTATAGAGCTTCAAAAGAAAGCTAGAGAGTTTATTGCCCTGATTTGGTGTATCTCAGTGTGTTTGCAATTAGTGTGAGAGATTGCCCAGACAAACACACCTGCACCTACTGTGCACACACACAGCACACCTGGGATTTCAGGTGCATCAGGTGACACAACCATACTGTAGAGCTGACATGCCTCTGCTATACCAGAAAACACCTTGATCTGCAGACAGTAACACATCCAGTGAGTCAGCCGGGTAAGACCTGAATAAGCATTTTGAACTCTGGTGCATTTGAAAGGCATCAGATACACTGGGAAGCTTAAGGTTCTTGACATATACCAGTGCCCAAAAGATGCCATATTCCAAACAGGCTGTGGGATGGCTATAAATGCAGTACAGAAATCTAGAATACTTCATTTTTATAGATTTTCAGACGGAAAAAGGAGATACGTCTTGAAAAACCCAGACACATCATAGCCATACCCACTGAGATATTGTTCTGGACTGTTCTGAAAAGCACTATTGCCAAGGGGACAGAAAACTCAACTGTGTCTCAATTCAGCATTACATTATAATTTGATTTCTATTTCTTTCCCTGGAATTCTGATTAGCTATTTAATGTGGTATGATCTTTGAAAATGTATGATCTCACTTGTATCTATTTTCTGAAAGCATTACTGATTCAACCTGATTTACCCATTTTTATTTCTGTATTTTCTGAACTAAATGTTCAATTCTGAATGTAATCCAATATTCTGCTAAATGTAATACATTAATTCCATGAAGACATTTTATCTCTCCTAATCATTTGTGAAGATGCATTAACAGAATCAAAGACAACCAGTAAATTTAGTTAACCAGCTGCCATTATTTTCTAGCTGGGCTTGGACTTTTAAAGAATAGGTGCTTTACATTTTAATAATATATGATCTTAAACTGAAAAATGTTTTTCTAAAAAAATCTTTAACTAAAACAGTGAAGATTGCAGCATTCTCAAGATAAGCAATAAACATACGTATAAACAAATGCATTATTACTTTGCTAAAATAACATGTATATAAAAATAGATATTTTTCTTAGAAAATATCAAAAAGATGTTTGAACCTAACATAATCCATATTAAAAGGCAGCAAGGAATGATATCTTAAAAAACAGTATGGGTATTTGTAAGTGGGCCAGCTAACAGTTCTGTAGTGGGAGGAATACTTTTATATTTCCATGAAAAGGCAGAGAAATTACTTTTTTTTTTTTTTTTTCATCAGCTTTTAGTTTAGTAATTTGTCTAGAATTATATGGCCCTTGTCAAATTGTCTTCTGATTTGTTCCTGCTTAGTAATTTAATGTACAAAGTATGAAGAGAAACAAGACCTAAAGACCTGTAACATCTAAAATTTCATACCACAAGATATTTTAGCTACTGGTGCACAGGAAAATCGGTTTATTTTTCACCTATTCTGTTTGTGAATGGTCAGAAAGCTACATTTGTCATGTCAGTGCTGTGCAAACACTGTGTCATGGACACAAAGCTGATAAGAAGTAGAAAACTCTGTAGCACCACCCAGTATAGTTAGAAAACTCTGCACCCCCACCTACTACAGTTAACTGTAGTAAACTACAATTTATATGCAGATACCAAACAGGGAAAAAATGGAAGGCAAAGTAAGACCAGGATCATAAGAGCTTTATAAAATTAAACATTTCTGTACTGCCATTTGGACAAAAATTATATGAACAGCATAATCAGTATTTGTACTGCTCCACTCATCACACTGCTGCTTCCCATTGCAGGCTGTCAACGACCACCAGCTCACTCCTTGGAATGAACACCAACGGCTCAGATGAATATTTCCAGTCTACAAACCATGCAGAGCAAACATTCCGCAAGATGGAGAACTACCTGCAGCAGAAGCAGCTGTGTGATGTTCTACTTATAGTTGGAGACCAAAAGATTCCAGCTCATAGGTACATTTCCCAGTATTGTTTACATGGCTTCAAAGTCTGAAATTTCCAAATGCTGCTTCAATTATGCCAACCCTGTTCAGCTATGAAAGAACAGTTACTATAATTAGGACATCAGCTAACAGAATAAATTATGTGATCAACATTTCATAATCATTATTTCAAATAGAAAGAAATTCAAATATGAACCATTGTTACTGCCCATCTTCCCTTCTTGCTGCTGTCAAACTACAGCAAGTAGTTTCTATGGGAGAAAATTAGATTACTAATTACCTTTAGCTTTATTTGCTCACTGCTATAAGATCTGAATACTATGCAAAATATGTTTCTAATGCACACATAATTTATTATACAATAGTACTGAATTTCATGCTTGCTATTGAGCTTATGAAGTGATTTGAAGTCCTCCTAAAATGCTTTTATTTCAAGGTTGGTCCTCAGTGCAGTGTCTGATTATTTTGCTGCAATGTTTACTAATGATGTGCGTGAAGCAAAACAAGAGGAGATCAAGATGGAGGGAGTAGACCCTGATGCACTGAAAGCTTTGGTGCGCTATGCCTACACAGGTAATTTTTCCTCCATTACCCACATCACTGTTGTAAAGGAAGATAAAATCTATCCAGTGCATGCATAATTGTCACTTCTCCCATTTAATTCTAGTGCATAAATCATGCATATGTGATATAAACCTTTCTCTAGAGAGAATGAATAAACATTACTGGCTTATATAATAACTTATTCTAGAAGATATGCAGAAGTTGACATATAAATTCATACTGGACATCTGTCTTGAGCTAGACACAAATTATTTCAGGAATTTTAATGAGAAAAGAATGTATTTTGACTGTTGACTCATGTAGTGACACAGAAGAGTGTACCATGAACTTTCCTCTCATGGGTAGCTAGAGAAATGGTCTGCTGGGGTGGCAGCTACTTGACTTGGTCAAAGCTCTTGAGTAGAAATAATCAGAGGAAAACGGGATATGACCCATGAGTAGAGCACCTTTTACCAGGCAAAAGTGCCACCACATTCTGAAAAAGGCTTAGGTATGTTATCTTGAAAAATTATTTTACCATAATGAAATATTTTAATACCAGAATGCTGTATGTGTATTTTTCCCTAATTTATTTTCTCCCGTTTTCAACATTTACCCCTGTATTGCTGAATCTGAAATGGTTGAACCAGACTCAAAAATACCAAGCCAGAGAACTATGAAATCCCTTCCATCTGCTCTACAGTGAAGAAGGGAAAAACACTGCAGAACATGATTGCTCTGGTAGTACATATTTCAATTAGAAAGACCCAGATCAATCAAAACTTTTGAGGATTCTGGAAGTATGCACGTTGTGGTACTTGGGAAGACTCTCAATGCAGATGGCAACTATTCCAGCCAGAGAGATGAAGGGAAACCCTTTTCCCCCCACCAAGTTGTGCAGTTCTATAACAAACAAAAAAAGCCCATATCTCAAAAGGAGAAAATTACTGTCCCAGGAAGTAACAACACTTTACTGACCAGACTAACAACTTTCTGAATTTATGAATATTTCCTCGTACACTGATGCATCCTCCCAGCTAACTGCTAGTATCAGTATCAGTTGCTAGGTCCTTGTCAACTGGTGTCCCACACAGGACATTTGCTTGTTTGTTTTTGAATGAAAGAATGCAATGTCAATATGGAGACAGGGAGGTTGGAATATATACCACAGGTATCTATAGGTACTTGTACAGTCTTTTTTACAAAGATCCAAGTAAACAAAGACCCCATTATATTCACTATACTGGAATTAGCATAACTGTTACAAATCAGAGACTTCATCTGCTAGTTCAGACACTTCACTGGACTTGCATAAAGAGTGATTATCTTGAGAAGGTTAAGCAATCTACAAGCCAGATCAAAAAACACGTCTCTGTACACAAAATAGACCCTGTTTGTGGGTACAAACCAAGGGGATAAACACAGGTGCAAGAGGGAATGCTGAATAACATCTATAATGCAGTGATACTGTGCCACTGAATTAGCATACATTACCTGAGGAAATAGATTAGTACAAGCACAAAGAAGCAGAGCGGTGGGCTGCTTATTATCCACATGTATCTCAAAACAATCCCACTCCATTAAATTTCATCTCTTTCAGGTTACTTAATGCAAAACCATATGAAAAAACATACATAAGACTACAAAACCAAACACCAGACTATAAAACAGTGTAAATTTCCTTGTGAAATCAGGATTCCCTCTTTGCTTTGAGGCATTACATTGTAATATTTATTTACAAGAACATGCACTAATTTTGCTGTATACATTCAGTAAATGCTCTGATGTGCATGCTGAAAAACAAACCCTGAACACCGCCCTACTCTGCACCCTCCCATCCCTTCCTCATTCCTTGCAGAATTTGGAAGGTATTGTTTAAGTTACAGAGCAAACAGCATCAGGAAGAGATGGGATTGTGCTAAGATAAAGACTGCTATGGAAAATTAAGATTTTCTACTGCTTCTGTCACAGGTTTTATGTGATGATAACCAAACCTCTAAGCTGAGTACTACTTTTCTCCTAGATAATGAAATACAACTATGACTTTCAGAGATGAGAGCTATAACTTTCAGAAATGTTTACATATTCTGCTGAAATAAATCAGAAGTGAGCTCTGAACAAGAAAACTTCCACAGCTCTACTCCGATGATAATTTTAACTACAGTCTCCCAATACCACCCTTCTCATGTTAAGCTGAGACATGTATTAACCCCTCACAGTTCTTTTTTCAGAATAGGACTATAGTGCTGTGTATCAACCAGGGAAATGAGCCATCCACTGAGCAGCAAGGATGGGAGATCTTATTAAATTAACACCTTCCAATCTATCTATGAACATTATAAAACTCTCATGCCATGCATTAATTTAATTGAAAATTTAAATAGAGAAGTACACGATGGAAGAAATTAGGTTTCCTGCACACGCTGCTGGCATTTCCTAGCTTTTAAAATTAAAATTCTTGTGTGTAATATAAACTTCTGGTATTTTTATGCATTAATATATTAATTTTAGAAAAGGTTTTCCTCTAATTACACGGGGTTTTTTTCAGGCAAAGTCAGATCTAATACTGTTAATGATCCAACTAAAATGTTCCAATCACTCTATTCAAAACTCACCAAATTCTTTAAGTCTGTTAAAACATATATTCATAGACTCTTTCAGCAAGAAAGTAAAGTGAATCTGTGAATCACAGGACACTTCCAAGTTTTCAAATAAAAAGAATAATTGGGGAGTGGGAAGCTGTCAAGTAATAAAAATACAAATAAAATGACTGACAACTATTTTTTTCCCCCCATATGCAAACTACACAGGTATTCTAGAGTTGAAGGAAGACACTATAGAAAGTTTGCTAGCTGCAGCTTGTCTTCTCCAGCTATCCCAGGTTATTGAGGTATGCTGCAACTTCCTCATGAAGCAGCTCCATCCTTCTAATTGCTTGGGGATTCGCTCCTTTGGAGATGCTCAGGGCTGCACGGAGCTCCTGAAGGTGGCACACACCTACACTATGGTAAGATGAACAATCTAACTGCTCTGCGTTAACAGCGAGTGTGAACACTTTCCTGGAAAACATATGGGCTTTGGCAAAGCAGAGCCAGTTGAGCCATGCTTGTGGCTGCTGCTCTCTCCAAGACTGATGCAGTGGCTCTGCTCTTTCTATGCTGTCAGGGTTAGTTCTGTAAAGTCCCTGATGCATGGACATCTCTACCCAGCTCAGTCTCCAAAGGGAAACTTAAGAGCAGTGACTGTTACAGAAGCATTGGAAAAAAAGAAAAGCATGCTGAGAAAAATAAATACTCACTGTTTTTCTCACTTCAGAGTGTTGACTTGTAGAAGGATGTACTTACTGAACTTTAGTATGCAGTATGATAAGCTTGATGTATATGTTTCCTCAAAAAACCCCACAGCCTTAACATGGCTAATGTCAAGAGGCAAACAAAAATGACCCATTCTTATGCTTTTGATTCAACACACAAAATTCAAAAGCTGATTTTAAGGTGAAACACATGCAAAAAGAGCCAAAATAAAGAATGAATCAGAAAGATTTGGAATGCTAAAAAGAAGCATACCCCTGACTGGAGCATAATCCTCTGGCTTAAAGCAAGAAATGAATATTCAGAGTGTGGGAAACAGAGAAGCAAGATAGCTTGCTGTGAAATGAAATCAAGGGATAAATATTCAGGGCAACAAGATGTGCTATATAGCAACTTTAAACACAAAAAGAAGAGCAACTGCTACAGCTAAATAAATATAAAAAGAGCTACTTGTTAGGATACACATGGCAGCTTTATGCTTGAAATATTAGTGTAGTGTGTCAAAACCAGTTTAGAGGCTTCATATGCTGACAGCATTCCAGAAAGAGTACACTTATACACTTTCACATGCTGGAATAAATGACAGTGGCCTTTGCAGATTGAGGGCACTGGTTGTGCTCCATCCTGTTATACTAATGAATGATTTGTTTAGCAGCAATCTAGATTCCTTTTATATTTTAAAGTCTGAAAAGGGACATTTAAGAAAGAGGCTCACTCAGCCTCAGTATACACTATTCCATACTCAGCTAAAAATCAGGAAATTCCCACCTCTCCTCTGCAGCCTCCTTTCTCCCACCAGCCCTAGCACCCAGGCAACAAGCTTAAGCATTTAAAATTCACAGGCCAGATTTCTGAAGAACTGAACTAAAACCATGTGGCTACACATACGGTGTTATGATGTCAGACTATAAGAGAGCCTTGTTCAGATTTGTTTTTAACTTTTCAAATCCTCCAGACTTCCCCAGGAGTTAAGACTTTTTCTATGTGTAAAACTGTGCCACAGAAATGGCAGTTGGGTCATGTAGAAAGTACACCCTACGTGAAGGATCACAATGAATCAACAAGACTCAGCAGTACTGTGCATACAGGCTTTATACTATGTCTTCCTGAAAACAGCATTTCCACCTCTAGAACCATCTCCCATATCTTATGTGTAACACAGACTGAGAATGATGCCACGAAGGAAGACCAGGCATGTCATAAAACCACCTAGCAGGTTTGCAGCTACTTGGCAATTTAGAGCCAGAAAAGGAAATCTGCAGCTCCATCAAATAACCGTAAAGAAAATTTTCTTTTAAGCCCTCAAAGTGATTTTAAAGAACACTTGGGGGAATAAGAGATCATAACAATGTATAAACACCCAAGTGTTGTGGAAGAAGAAAAATAAAACATTCTGCTTTGTTTCATGCCAAGCTCACCCACTTGAAATGTGTATGTTAGGGGAAGACCATAATGTTGTGCTGTAAACATAGACCATTCAAATGAACTAGTAGTATTTGAACATTTTGAGAAGATAATCAGCTGTAAACATCACATCCATTCAATAAAAGCAAAGACAATGGAGACCTTCCCCTTCAATTACTTTAGCCATTGATGCAAAGTATTAACAGTTTCCTGCCTGGTATCTTTTTGTGGAGATAGAGCTTGTTCTGATAAACATCTTGTGCTATATTTGTAACTACCTTAGGACTGGCCTTCCTGTTCCTATTCTCTGATTGTCACAAAATATTAAAGCAGGATATGCATAACAGAACAAAGTTAACATCTCCTTTAATCACTGATACTTCTATATTTACTTCTATATCCTTGGTACTCTTGAAAAGAGTTACACAAAGCTAAGAAACAACTGAAAATAAATAATAAAAACATCAGCTACAGTAAAATCTCTCCACCTGTTCAATTCCAATCTGGTTCCCAAATATGATATATTTCTTCCAGGTACATAAATTAACATCTCAAATGCAGACATTAATACCTACACATGTATTTCTCTGCATGTAACATAAAACCCCCAACTCTCTTAACGAAATTTCTTTCTTCCTTTGGAGATAGCACAAGCAAGGATACTTGATGTACTTTAATATCAATTATAATACAGTTGTAACTTGAGTGTGCAACCTACTATTTTTATGGAAAATATTCTTTGAAACATTCTAGGGATTTAATACTTGTTGCCATTTCTGGAGCTGGTGAGTTTTACAACAGTAATTAAAGACTGTGAGTCCTTTGCTGGGACAGGTTCAATTTTCTATTGCCTAAAAAGTACTTTCAGAAAAGTGATTTTAATTTTCTTTCTTCTCATACGAGTGAAGACATGCAGTCAACACCTGGCACTGCTCATTGCAAAAGGACTGGAAGGTTTCAATGTAATTTGCTTAGATTGTAAGAGAAGGTAGACATTTTATTTGAATACCCCCCCTTGGTATTCTTAGGGTACACATTAAATCTAATTGTGGTTTTGTTAAGCTTCAGTGTTAGGATTACACTGATCGACAAAACTGCCAGGGGGAAACCCCTAAGACAGGACATACTGACAGGAAGCCAGGCAAGCACATTGCTAAGTGTGGCAGGATGAAGATGAGCATTACTGTTCAGTTCTACAAGAGTGAGGAAGCAAAGAGCAACCAACATTTCCTTTAATTGGTCAAACGAGATGCAGTGGTCTTTAGAATATATAATGCATTTCAGTATCTGCGGGAGAGAACAGGAACAAAATATATGCAAAGTCTACATTATCCAAGAAAAAGTTATTCCAAGGTGTGAAAATAATCAGTGCATTGAAATCTCAATTTTTTTTTTACTGTTTAGGACCACTTCACAGAAGTAATAAAAAACCAGGAATTTCTGTTGCTCCCTGCTAATGAAATTGCAAAGCTGCTGTCTAGTGATGACATCAATGTTCCAGATGAAGAAGCCATATTCCAGGCATTAATGATGTGGGTGAGGCATGATTTGCAAAACCGGCAACGAGACCTAGGAATGCTTCTTTCTTACATTAGACTGCCTCTACTTTCCCCCCAGGTATGAATGTGAAGGGCTAACAGGAGCTTAACTACCAGCAGAAATGGTTGCCTCAAGCATTAGTCAGAAAGAGTTATGTGAAAAGGCTGTGGGTTTGGCTGCAGTGTTTTGGTGGTTTTTTGTGTGGTGTGTCCCCCCTTCTTTTCAACTTCATGGAAGATACGCATTGTTTGTATTGATGAAAAAAATCCCACCATTCAAGCATAAATACTAGGCTCAGAACTGCCTCTAAAATGTCAGTCTAAAGGTATTACAAAAGTATAGGTTTATTTTTTGGGGTAGCAACTGCAGTATTTATTTTTCCTCTAATAAAATAGCAACATAGATGCTATGCAAAGATATTTATTCACATTTATCAAACTGCAGGATAGGTAAGGCGCAATACTTATTTCTGTATTGCCAGAAAACTCAGAAAAAGTAAAAGGCTCTAGATTATTGCTGACTGATGCAAGCATTGACATTACTTGTCCTTTAAGACTGAAAGAGATGCTTCAGTAAATAAGTTCCGGAGATAGTCACAACTGTTTTATAGTCAGCTGGCACTGTTGTATCTGTATTGTAGAGAATCTATGTATCACATCAGAAAAGCTTATAGGAGTATCAAGACTTTCAGGATGCTACAGCTATTTTATGGGTCACCATGACTGAAGCTGCAAATACTCAGTTTTGGATTAAGTATCAAAATACTATGTACATTTGAAAGATATTTAACATACTGTGATATTCACAGAGATATGCAGTATTTTTTGTTAGATTTTCTCATACTCATATCAAAAGGAGTTTTCCATTCAGAGGGTGCACTACTACACTTGCAATTTTAATCTTCCCTAAATGCTAAAAGAAAGTTTTTGGGAAAAAAACCAACTCATATATAAAGTCTTTTGCCTACCTTTATATTATTTTGCTTACATTAAAGCAGAGTTTCCAGCAAAGCTTGAGTGAGAGGGGAACCAAAAATGAGTTTTGTAGCTGCAAATATTTTAATTACTATTGTACTTACAATTTTAATGATTTAGGTATCTATATGAAGATCATCACTTTTCATTTCTCAGTTACTAGCTGATCTAGAAAACAGTCCAATGTTTGCAGACGACTTAGAGTGTCAGAAGCTTCTTATGGAGGCTATGAAGTACCACCTCCTACCAGAGAGACGGTCCATGATGCAAAGTCCTCGAACTAAGCCTAGAAAATCTACAGTGGGTGCACTTTATGCTGTAGGAGGTATGGATGCCACTAAAGGTAAGCGCAGAGATTAACTTCACAGTATTTATTTAACTGTATTAATGAATTGTATTCCAGATACCCAGATGATATATGACAATTATTTAAAGACTTGTTAGGAAAACAGCAATTAAGGGTTGAAAAAGAAGAAAAATATAAACACAGACACAATCCTATGTATTAGGTGTTTCTTCTTCTGGCAAAAATCGTGTGTTTCTAAATGATGTACATGCATCTTGAAATGCAGACTAAAGAATTTTGATTCAGATAGTGATTTTAAAACCAAGTTTTGTAAGAATTTGTGAGTATAGTTTGACTTTACACTTCATAATAAAAAAATTATATTCAGAATAATTTCAGACGCATTTAACGTTGGCTTAGAACCCTATGCTCCATTTTTTGATAAAGTCAGAAAGCTGGAAAAATTTTGAAAGAAATAAAAATAAACCCAGAAAGCATTACTGTCCTATAAAGAACACTTATCAATCTTATCAATCCTTACTATAAAATTTCAGCTGGAAAGATCTGTACTTTACCATAAGTGCAACAGTATGTACAACTTTTTTTCAGGACTTCATACACAGGTTTTATTCAGGTTTGTGGTTGAAAGTTCAGTGTTATAAAGGTATTCCAGTTTTTATTATTTGATTTTCACAGCTGCAATCAGCTTAGGGCTTTACATATTACACCATTCTATTCAGTAAGCTGTATATTAGATCATTTTCTTAACTTCAAACCCACAGCTTGGAGCGAAAGAACTATAATTACTTTAAAGTCTAGCAACTTGCTGAACAGTAGTACTTTTAGCTGTGTGGGTAGAAATACAAGGAAGCTAATGCATTTCATGGTTGGCAAAAAGTTGCTGATGACTGATTTTTCCTGTATGAGAGGTCTTGCAGTGCTACCTTACTGTCTCTGTGCAATCAAGTCAGGTGCACAATACAAGTTCATCACCATCACAACATGAAAACATTCATTCCTCAAATAATTCAGCAAAATGAAGTTAAACCATAGCAATTAGTATAGTTCCATTTAAGATACTATTTATGAATTATAGCAAACAACCAAGGATTGAAGGTCATCTTTAAACCAAGGATTGAAGGTCTTTAAACCAACTTCTACCAAAATAAAAATAAATCTTTCTAAAAGGTTTTTTCTCAGTAAAGGTTATGCAAAGAAAGGGCTATTTCAGTCAACATCTGCACTTCCTGTTGGTGCCTCTTTTACTTATTACCTTGGAACAAAGCCAACTGTTTGAACTTTTGCCTTTTGATGGTTAAGAAGAACAGCACTTCCTCTCCTCCCTGCTGTCCTCTACAGCTCTGACTCATACTTTGAGCTTGTGCTGGATTGTAAGATAAAGGAAACTTCACCTAAAAAAAATATGATTCACTGAAAGAACGATTCTGAGAAGGGAGCAACAACCTCCCCTGGCAATAATATGCTTTCTGTGATAAAGAAAACTCTCAGTGAATGCCAGGTTTGGCTTTGTGCATATCTCAGGTGGTATATGAAGTCAAATCTCAACTTCAAATGATCAAAAGAAGATCAAAGAGCTACTTTCAGCTGGTATTTTGAAAAACGTGAATGTGCCTAAACCACATTTAACTTTCAAAAGCTACCTTCCAGCCTCTGTAAAAATTGCAGCCTACAGGCTATGCATGAACACACTGTATACCTTAATGTATTTTTCCTGTCTTTTAGTTAGTGTGCAAGTAATTTCTTTTGAAGCAAAGAAGTTTGGGGTACTCCCATATGAGCATAGAATAAATGAGAAGGAATCAAAGCAAGGAGCAAAGAGACTAACAAAGTGGGAAGAACAGTCAAATCCAGTTACTCAAACTAAAAGAGGACAAGAAAGGGGAAAAAAGTAGACTTTCTTTTATTGCAGATGGATCTGGAAGTTTCTTTCCTAGTCTATGCATCTGGAAAAGCATACAGATGAGAGAAAACATATCCTGAAATAGGCTCTTACTTCACTAAATTACTTGCATATATCATACCATCTCTAGGAGCTCCCTAAACCAAATGACACCTTTCTTTTCTTCTTTATTGATGGTTGTTTTGCTGTTGTAAATAATTCCTCAGCCACTACCTACCTATTGTAATTCTCAAAATACTGTTTCTCTAGTGTCAAATCCCAGACAAGGAACAGACAGGAAATCAGCTCTGTTTTTCTCATCTTCACCTGAGCTGAAGCTGAACTCTGGGGTGCACTGTATGTACAACTGCAATTGCCTCTTCTACCTTGGTTGCTACTCAGCCATCTCCCCACTGTGCTAAACCAGCTCTCAAAGGAGCAATTACATCTGCTGAGTGACTGTCAGGAGCCAGGGCGTAGAAAACTGGCCGTTTTGAATGCCCAGAGAGCATGGCCCTTATGAATAATTGCAGCAAAAACATTACTATAATTTCAGTGACCTGAAAAAAAAATGAAAATACAATTATAAGTTACATTAGACAAGCAGTTACTGCAAGGCTGCTGCAAAGGTGAACCTCTGTGAAGCTACCTGTGGGAACCAAATGTGTACACACAATAGTCTACTGCTTGTTCCTACCATAAAAAGGAAATATCCAAGCTATTCATGAGGATGCGTGCCCAAGTCATAAGAAATACAGACACATGAATATATTTTGCATTTCTGGTATCACTAATGGTTTCAGCATAAACATGTTTAAAGAGTACATAGTTGTGAGATACTGTATTCATAAGGAATATTTAAAAAGCCACAACTACCTATATGGTATTTAAGTAACAGGTTTAACCTATGTCTAAAACTTCAGTATTAAAAAATCTGCTGGCATGTAATTCTGCATCTTCTTGCCTCCAGTTAACTCTCATAGATTTGACGATCACATATGCATGTAATTAATGCAGCTTGCTCACTAGGGTTCACATTTCACAACTGAAGTTCTTGGGGAGCCACTGTAAAAGTCCACGCACAGAATTTCAACGTTATAATTTAATAATGTTTTGCGGTGTGCTGACCACTGACTGCTGGGTACTGATCAACTCATGGCTGTCTCATAACGCTTATGTTTCTTACAGGTACCACTACAATTGAAAAATATGACCTTAGGACTAACAGCTGGATACAAATTGGTACTATGAACGGTAGACGGTTACAGTTTGGAGTTGCAGTAATTGACAACAAGCTGTACATTGTGGGGGGAAGAGATGGTCTGAAAACATCTAACATTGTGGAATGTTTCAACCCTATCACCAAAGTCTGGACTATAATGCCTCCTATGTCAACACACAGACATGGCCTAGGTAAGAGGTGCTCTTTCTTTGTAAATACTTTGCACCACACACAAATCAGTTTTGGTTGATGCAAACACCACTGGCATTTTATTTTATTTTATTTTTTTTTTTTAGCATTTAGTAACGTGGACATATTTGTAAAAGTTATTTTTCAAAGACAGAGCTGCCTATTGCCATGATTTAATGACAGTGATATTTATTAGTATTCCCCTTTCCGCTATTGCACTGGTCTTCCAAAGTTAATTTCACCTTTAGAAAGTTACAAAAAATAAGCAACAGTGAAAACAATGAACTCTTCACCCAATTTAACAGTCTAGAGAGATGCCTGTGATACAGAAACAGCCCAATTTAAGTATTTTTTAAACTATAACTTAAGGCCATAGGTACCAAACACCTGTGAAAATCCTATCAGAGAGCTAACCACACTGCAGAAAACACTAGGGTAAGGAAATAAGTACAACTTCAGTAATTTTAACGCTGTAACTACAAGAAGTTTTACAGAGCTCTGCCGTGGCTTGGTATCTGTGGCTCTTTTCTGCACAACATTCTTTAACATTATTTACAGTGAATGAATAATATGAATATGAAATCTAGAATTAACTTCTGGAAGTATTAAAAATAAGGATAAGTTTACAGTTAAGGAGACTCTAAAGGAAGGAATATGATTATTTTTGAAAGATTTATATTATAACAGTTCTTATGAAAAAGCTGTCTTTCTTAAGTTTACAGAAACAGGTACTGCTTGAAATCGTCAGTAAGTTCAAATGACTGAGAATATTTTTATTTGAGTAACAGAAAAACATTGATCCAGAAGTATTTGCTAAACCTGTGGCCTGTATCACCTTCTCTGCTGGTGAAGAATACATGGTGAGGGGTTCTTACCAGCTAGTGTGTCAAACTTATAAAACACATACTAGTAGGTAGCAAAGGAAAAGATGACAAAACAGATTAAATACTTCTCATTGAAGTCTTTATAATTACCAACTGCAGGGGCATAATTCTACGCAATGAGTAGGTCACAACAGTAAATTTTAGTGCCCAAAGTTAGGCTTCTGTGCGTGCATCAGCCTGGTTTGCAATACTGCCTCTTACACTTACAGCTCCTATTAGCTTCAGTGTGATTTTGTGGAGACTTAGCACTTTTGTAAAAAAATGTGTATTTAGCCCTGAAAAGACAGACTTGGAAAACTTCTAAGCAGACAGATTCGAATATTTTGCCTTACCCACAAAGGAAGCAAACAGCAGCAGCAGCTTCCCAAAGGGGAAGCACCTAAGCCCTTCTCTCCAAAGAAGGGTATCTCCACACAGAGCTTTGCAGAGACAGCCAAGTTCACTCTCCTGGGCCTCAAGGACAACAGATGCAAGCCAGCTCTCATCCAAAAGTGTGTTCCCCTTACAGGCATTAAAATGCTATGGTACTTAGCTGGTAAGGACAGCCAGCTACCCACCCACTCAGGCTTCATGCTGGCCAGACTACAGAGCTTCGGCTGGCTCAGAGTAAGGACAGGTCATTGATTTCAGCGTATTTTTCCTTGCATGGCTCAACCTTTGCCTTTTTTGAAAAGAATAGTAATGTTTCTCATTTAGGGGCTCAAATTCATTTCAGAACAAGGTCAGGAAAAGTCGAAGAGATAAAAGTCCAAGAAGAGAACATCAGAATTAAGCAGCTTTCCTCTAATCTTTTGGATGATGATGCTTATTCAGAACATTGCATATGAAGTATTTTGTTTATCTTTGTTTATTCTGCTAAATGACAAGGTAGCTTTTAGATAGATTAATACCAGCTGAAATTGCTTATCTACATATGCAGAATTAAAGTATGAAGTTAATACACTACTGGTCACTGAAATTATTAGATACTGTAATTTGTGCCTAATTCTATCTTTTAAGGAGTAGCAATGCTTGAAGGACCAATGTATGCTGTTGGTGGCCATGATGGATGGAGTTACCTTAATACCGTGGAAAGATGGGATCCACAAGCACGGCAATGGAATTATGTTGCAAGCATGTCAACCCCTAGAAGCACCGTAGGGGTTGCAGCATTAAATAGCAAGTATGTCAACAGGAAAACTGCTCTTTGGTTTTTCATTTGCTTCCTTCCTTGCAAATATAGTTTCTTAAATTTTCTTCCCAATCTGATAGTAATTAATCACCTCGAGAAAACAAAGAGAAAATATAATGCACAAAAACAAGAAAGGAAAGCTTTTTCTCTGCTGCGTGGTAAATTATTTTCAAGCTTACAGTCATGTTCTAAACATATTTCAGCCCTTTTAAGTTACAGCAATTTGAAAGTGTTATTACATGCGTAACAGATTTTAACCTAGAATATAACTTGTGGGATAAAAGATTGGCTACTTAAAAAAAATACTCCAAGTTTATATTTATACTTTAAAATCACAGTTTCTAAGGGCACACCATTTAAAAGAATACACACAAAGTCATTCCTCTGTTATTTTACACCTCCTCCACCCAGCTACATCTTCAACATACAAATTCACAATCGTGAATAATTTTTCAATGTTTAAAAGTGTATGCTGCGTTTAATGAAAGGAAAACAAGTTCCATAATTAGGTATGGAATAAACAGCCTCCTATAAGTCTTACCCCTACCCAGATTTATTCTGCACTTTATCTATTGCTTAAATACACTGAGATCATGTGCTCACTGTACATTGGTTTACAGTGATTTTCAAAACATATTTAAACATCCTCCTAAGACACTCCTAAGTCATTCAAACACTTTTACATGAGAACAGACACATGTATGAATCTACTGTGTAACCTGCTGTTAACAGTGTGTTACACATTGTATGTTACTATTAGAAAATAGGAAGAATAATTCCTAAAGTAATGCCAAACAGAATTCTGTTTTCCTTCTTCAGCACCAGAGTCTGGCACTAGAAATAGAAAATACCCTTGTAACAGGCCCTAGGTTCTGTTGGAGAGCATGGCTTCAGCCAACCTTCCTTCTTAAATCTGTGGGAAGCAATGACAATTTGTAGAGGCCTGGAATATTACAGTTGAAGGCAGACTACTGCATTTATACTGAAATTTTATCACTGGCTTCCCTGTTTACTTCTTAAATTCCAGAGGAAGACAAGAATATGGAACAGAAACAAAGATGTCAGGAAACCAGTATTTGCAAATGCAAAAACTTCTTCACACACAAGTCAGGGTTTTGCATTCCAACACAACACAATTTTAATCATTAACTCAAAAGCCCAAGAAAGAAAGAAGTGCATGTTCAAGCCTCTTTATATCTCAGAGGAAATGTTCTCAGCATAAACTTCACCAGAAACTCCTGCTGGTACCTTCCACAGAAACATGCAGGAAACCACTTTGTCAAAGAGGAAATCCAGCCTGATCCTGACTCTGCTCTCAATCACTCCTGATACAAGCTGTCTCCAGCCTGGCTTAAATCATGTCTGTTAGTCTACTGATGTAATTGGTGGCATACCACGGGGAGCCAAGATCAAAATGTCCATCATTCAGTGCTACTGCTATGGTCTAACCAAACAGAATGCTTCTCCTTTTCCTATTTCCCTAAGCCACACTGAATATTTAAACCCAACCAGAAAAGACTTTTAAGTTTCCATGGAACACCATTTTTTGAGCACTTTCTTAATTCTTTTCCTTAGAGAACGGGACACACAACCACGTTTCTAGACATGTTACAGAGAACAAAAGATCCCAACCAATCTGTTTGTATATACAGTGATTTCCTCTCCCGGGGAAAGCTGTGTAAACAAGTAGTCTGTATCTAATGGCATGATGTGAAAAGAAAACAATCAAATCCTCAAGTGTTTTATGGGTCAGGCAACAAACTCCACAACTGAACTCAAGTCTGTCTTCCATTCACAAACATTAGAAGAGAGTGCTAGAAACTTTGTATTATTCTAAGAGTGGTCAAGAATCTTCTGGTTAAATTACACACCAGAGAAGTCTGAAAGTTTCTCCAGATGCTGGAGAAAAACAGGCACTTCTGAAACAAATTCAACTGATTTGTTTTAGGTGATTTTGGACAAGTCCACATGTTCCCTAGGTCTCTAATTACATGTACTAAGTAAATTCAATTTCATGGCAGTGTTAGCCAAGTTTGAAACAGACCAGAACAACTGGCACACTCAACACCTAAACATCTCTGCTATTTTTAAATCCCGTATGCATACTAACATTAGGCTAGCAACGTACAAGTTAGCTTGAAACACAAAAGAAATTCAGCCTTTTTAAAATGCCATGACAAAAAGCCACAGAATTCTCATGCTTCTTAATGTGGATTTCTACCACTTATTCTTACATATTGTCCCAACATCAGCTGGTTTAAATCTCCATTTTTGGTCATTTGCTGAGTACCTTTAGGATGAGCAGACAAGTTACCTGTATGGTAACATCTGTCCAGCAGATCTTAAATACAACGAGGAAACGATATTTAGTACATTTTTGATATATGTTTTTGTTATATAATGGTATTATTGAAGTTCTTTTACATATAACATATAAGAAAAATGCTTAATGCAAAACTTAAGATGTCAAATACTCCATAAGCCTGTTACATGGAGTACTACCCATATATTTAAAACATATGTAGCATCTATCAAACTCCATATATAGCTCACACTTAAAGAAGCTGATATTCATTTTAAAGCTTAATTTTCAAATAAGACTGCTTGAAAATTTACACTGCAAATGAAGAATAAACCTTCCTTCAACTAACTACAAAACACTTTGTGCAAAGAAAGTTCCAGAGCCTAGTCATATAGCAAATAACAGGCCTAAAGATCATTTTAAAGTGATTTGAATGAAGTTAACCACATAAAATTTCTATTAAAATACGAGCCTAGAGACTGAAATTGTTTGTCTTCTTGTGGGTAATAATCCCAGACTATATGCTGTCGGTGGACGAGATGGAAGCTCCTGCTTGAAATCAATGGAATGTTTTGATCCACACACAAACAAGTGGAGCATATGTGCTTCCATGTCTAAGAGAAGAGGCGGTGTTGGTGTTGCAACATACAATGGTTTTTTATACGCTGTGGGAGGTCATGATGCACCTGCTTCCAACCACTGCTCTCGACTTTCCGACTGCGTAGAAAGGTAAGGAATTCTTTTATTTTTCCTTTTTTTTAAATATATTCCAGGAAGGAAATATTAAATAACTTATAGCAGCAAAGGAAATCTTTTCACAAGTGGAATGTTATGTCTGCAAAACATATTATGCTTTCTAAAATAATATTTTGAACACAGTAACTCACTTCCAATCTACTTGTAGTAACAAAAACGCCTCAGAAACAAATTCTCCCCAGCTCCTCCTTCTATTTGAGCTGCCCAGGAGCTAGGTAAAGACAGCTCAACAAGTAAGACAAATACAACACCTGACCTTTCTGTTTCTCAAGTGCCAAAACCCAGGCTTGGGTTACTTGCATCATATATTGTAAGAACTAAGTACTTTTCAGTTCTTTCTTCCTCCAAGTGATATTGACCAAAAGGTCAATGCCTATCCATTGACACTACTGTCACTTGGGGACAAGAAAGGCAAACAAGAAGCAAGTACTCCTTGTTGTGATAACAATAGCTCAGTTCTGTTCCCAGTCACATAGTGTAAACCTGGAGCTATCCTGGAATTCACTTGAACTTACAGTGGAAGTTGAGTGAATACAAATCAGAAATAAAATCAACATTGATGCAAAGAGAAAACAGAAATCTTTAAGGAGTAAGAAAAAGAATATATTAAAATTAGCTTTGCTGAGTCAACAGATGGCCATGTTATCATCCTCTCAGGCCTCATTTATATTGAAAATTTACTGATTCTTTAATCTGATAGAAGTGAAGAGGCTGTAATCACAAAGTGAAAATATGAGCATTTTTCATGTGCTTGAAGACCCCTCTGGTGGCAAGATATGTAATTGCATCACTCAATTATCTATATATTAGCTCATGGTGTAAACTGAACTACAGTGTAGCAGAAAGTAAGCAAATATCAATCATTTAAATTTGAAATGTGTTTCTACAATGTATTTTTCTAAATTTTATTATAAAACATCCTAGGTATGATCCTAAAACAGATGCTTGGACAACAGTGGCCCCCTTGAGTGTACCTCGGGATGCTGTTGGAATTTGTCCTCTGGGGGACAGATTATATGCTGTTGGGGGCTATGACGGACATACGTACCTGGATACCGTGGAGTCCTATGATGCTCAAAATAATGAGTGGACAGAGGTAACAGGAAGAACTGTTTAAGAAATAATAAGAATTTTTCCCACAGATGGGAAGAATTCTGTCCAAATAGTGGACCAAAATAAAAAAAAAAAAGTTGCAAAATTATCACTGGTTTTGTGAAAAATGTTATATTAGGATGCAGTAATAGTGTAGTTGAGCTTCATAAAACATTGGTTGCCTCTTCTGTGAAATAACAGTGTGAGATTTTTCAGATTAAAGGGTGGAAGCAGTACACGGGCTTGTGATCCACGCTGCACAAATCATTTGTGCTTGAATTTACAGCCGTTGGGCCTGTCATGTGTTTGTGGGCAATGCCCTCTGCTGGAGACACTTCCAAGTTTTTATGTTTATGGCCACCACCACTGAGACCAAGAGGAAATATTTCTAACTGTTGAGGTGCTTTTGTGGCTACACAGTTTGTGGTTTCAGAACACAGGATACAAGGGTCTTCTACAGAAGTTAAGAGCAACACCACTAGCCTACACTCCTCTAACTCTGAGAGGCTGCTAAAGCCTTTCCCCAAAAGCCCAAACTGTGTTTTTAGATCTCTGGTTCAATCTTATATAGGGTGGTTTTTCTTTCAGTACAGTAATTTGAATAAACAAATTGATTTACTTTTAATCTGCAAATAATTCTTTCTAGTCCTATCCATAGGAGTAACTAAAAATGTTTTGGGTTTTTATTCTTTTTCCTTTTTTTTTTTTTTTATTTTTTAGGAAGTTCCTGTCAATATTGGAAGGGCTGGAGCATGTGTTGTTGTTGTGAAGTTGCCTTGAAGACTATAAATATTGTGAAACTAAACTGAGTGGAGTTTTGTGAAGTCAGGAAGATAAGAAACATTCCAAAACGCAGTACAGACTATATACATCTCAGCAGCCCTCCATGACAGAGAAAACTTATCTCTGAGCCATTATGCTATTAGAGCACAGAAGTGTCTTCCCACATTACAGAAATCAGAGAATTTTGCATAACTGAATTATTTTATTATGCCTAATACATAAAAAAAAAATCAAAAATATGTTTAAATGGTTCAGGTTTGTTACAAAAGTGTATCTGTTATTTATAAACTGCAATAGTAAAGTCATAAAAGGGTGTATAAGATTTCATAAACTTTTTCCTTTTCTATGGTGGCAGTTATGATAATGCTGATAAAAAGAGCTTTTTATACTTTATGTAAATGAAAATGAATAACAGAGAAAAACCTTCCACCAAGAACTGCACAGAAGGAAATATTTGCCCATCAGTATCACTGGCAGCAGAATATTCTCTGCAGAAGTAACTTCATTTCTATTTTAAGAAATTAAATTACTAAATTAACTTTAAAAACATATCAGAGAAACATAGAATCTGGTTGCTATTCAACCTCCTGGCACTGTTAGTACTGTAACAGAATATCCATTTTTAGCAGTATATTAAATTGAATGGTGCAAGAAGTACTAGGCCTAAGGTATCTTTATGTTATTGTGTGCCAACAGAAAGAGATCTCTTTTGTCAAAACACAATGCTAACATAATTTGCAATCTTTTTCACAGTGCATAGATATGTGATATTTTAATGCTGATCAGGGTATCAGGTTATTCATGGATTTGTCTTTGCCCACTAACCATCTGTCAGTAGGTGTTAAACTAATTTGACTATTTTTGAGATAATCACCACACATTACATTTTAAAAACAATCATATAAGTACATTCTTTGAATATGACTTACAAAATTAAACTTTTATATCATATTGATATGACAATCTTTGACCTCAGCTGAAGATTACCAGCTTTCTCTCATGTACAGTTGAAAGATGGTAAGAAAAAACCCCAACACATCCACTGTGTAATGTTCTATATCATTTATATGAGCATGTTAATGTTTTATTTGAAAGTAAGGGAATGCTAAGAATCAAGAATAAACAGGGGAAGAATCACCTCAAAACAGCAGTTAATATTCCACATGCATGATGTTTTCTTTTTGTGTGTCAATTTCTAATGAAGGTTGATTTGTTTCTCATTAATTTCATTTCTTTTTGTAATATCAAATGCTGAGAGTGTATTTTAGAAAAAGAATGTATGTAAGATATTCTATGCTGTGAAGCACAATATTTGGACAGTACCAACTTTAGTGTTATGTTGTTGTTTTGTTAGCTCAGAAAATTCAGGACAGGTGAAAATTCGCTGAACGTGTAAACTTTTCTGATAGAATACTGTGTTTTGAGAGTTCAGCAATGTAATATTGAAAAGAAAATATACTATTAATCCTATTGAATGCTTCTAAAGATGAAATCTCATAAGCATATTTATAAAAGGAAAAAAAACATTTTTAACTTGAAAAATCAATTGTTTATATATAGCATGCTATGGTCAAATAAACTTTACTTTCTCTGCTAAGAAAAGTTAGACTATGTTTTAATAGTTTTGTGGGGTTTATTTTATATTCATTAAGAACAGAAAACACGGAAGTATAAATCTCATTTCTGTACTCTAAAAGAACAAAAGATCCTGTCTTACTGTCCTTACTTCCTAACTGCATCTGGTCCACATAAAATAAAATATACCTTCCTTCTAGCACACATCAGGAGGCCCCTTTCTATGAAAGGAGCTCACTCCCATCTCTGCCTTTGGCAACCTGAACTGATTGTCTGCAGAGGCCTGAAAGTACAGGACATCTGCAGATTATTTCCTTTGGGGCTATTACATGAAGATGTACTACAACAGAAGCTTATCAGTGTATCCGCTTAGAACTACCTTCATGTGCTTGTGAATTTTTAGACCAACATGATCTCTTGCTAGCTTGCCAGTCCAGGAAACAAATTTGCTTTAATGACTAGTTTCATTTTGTATTTGTTTTTGTGGAGGGGAAAACAACCAAAACCCAAAATAAAACAAACAAATGAAACCAACACAAAACCCCCTTCCCTACTGTAAACCAACACAAACAGCCAAGCAAATGGGGAACAAACCCTAAACCAGCTAGTGAATCATGGTTTAGAGAATTCACATCAGAAGGTATTTTTACTTCCCACCAAATCAACATTCTGAAGCAAAGGAAAGGGGGCTGGGCACCAAGCTTCACAGTGAATCTGCATAGAAAGACATTTGTGAATGCAAGGTGGATGTTAATTTTATCTTTCTTCCCCTTTGCTCTATAAGGAATCTGTCTGAACACCCACCTACAAAACCTTTTTGCAGTAAATATTAACTTTTAAGCATTAGTAATAAAAATTCTAATGTTTCTGCTCTATTCATTGCAATCCCTGCTTTGGTCACACAACAGCCACGTACACTCTTTGATATAAACACTTGTGTGTATACATTTAGAAGAAGTTTTGTGTGGATCAGAGGGAGAGGGTCACTATCACTTATCAATCAGGTTTGAAATAAAGCTTATCTCATGTTCTCCTGTAACAGCACATCACTGTTTCCAGTAACCAGTATAACCTCCTTTATTCTACTCTTGCTTGGAAAGCACTGATATCAGATGCCGAGTTTTAAAACTCTAAAATACAAATTATACAACTAATGTGCAACTAAAAATATCAAGATATTTGCAAGAAGCAAATAGAACCATGGAATCATAGAATGGTTTGGTTTGGAAGGGACCTTAATCCTCAACAAGTTCCACCCCCCCCCGCCACAGGAAGGGACACCTACTAGATGAGGTTGCTCCAAGACCTGTTCAACCTGGCCTTGAACACTGCCAGGGATGGGGCAACCACAGCTTCTCTGGGCAACCTGTGTCAGAGCCTCAGCACCCTCAAAGGGTAAGGACTTCTTTCTAATCTCTGCCAACACCATCTTCCTAATAGAGCCTTTGCATGGAATTTGAATTTTGCTTGCGGTTATAGTAGGCACAAAGCCTCAAGGGAGAGAAAGCAGGCATGGGTTTTTAACTAGTAGAGTGGTTTACAACATACAAAGCCACATCTTAAAACCTAATCAAGTCAGCAGTAAGGAAAGAAAATGAAGACTCGAGTCAGTTTTGAAGAACAGAAACTGGGTGAGTACCTTAACACAAACACACAGGACCAGCCTGAGAGCCTGCAAATATTACAACCGCAGAGATGACATGGATTTCCTCTGCTTTTCTCTCCTCTTTCAACTTACAGATTTTCTTAAATGCTTTCTCAGTAAACAAGGCATCTGACACTGAGGAAAAACACCTAGACGTAAATAATCCCCTTAAACATATCTTTAAATATACTACCATTTCCGTAAGTCTCAAAAAGAGTATTAGAAGAAAATTACCCTTTTTATATTTCTTTATTGCTCTCTAAAGAAATCAAATTATGAAGTTTTATTTAAAAAACAGTGTAAGAAAATTTGTAGCATCCTCTTAGCTTGCAGCATGAAGCAACATTTATCAGTTTGATCAATTCAGTAGCTCTTTCTGCCAGGAACCACAACCCCTGAGGCAGCTAGGTGAATATTTGCATATGTGTAGGGATGAAATAGTCTACTAATTTCTGGCAAGGCTGTGGTAACTAGTACACTTTTTAAATTTTAAGTTTAGGACTGTATCTTGTTACAGAAAACAGAAAGGTAAGTATGGATAAAAGGAAATAGGAAAAGATGGGAAGGGTATGAAGCAGAGAAAAGGCAGTGCAATCCAAATTCGACTTCATAAAGCAGTCAGCATGGGAAAAAATAGATTTGAAAGCCACTTGTAGACAACTAATTCTGCATGTCCCTCTGACAGAGTGAAGATTCAAGTTTCAGTCTCTGTCTAAAGAGGTGATACTGAGAGATCTGCTATTAAGGTGCCATGGAAAGCAGAAGTGATGAAGTATGTTTCTTTACATGTTAGTTTCATGTGCAAATGTCCAGCTGGGAAGTAGGTTCTACACAGGCTGGTAAGCCTATTTGGAGCTATTGGTATAAAAGTTCATTTCAACTTGTAAAGCATAAGAGGACTATTACACACATCCTGAATTAATTTCAAAATAATCTAATTTTGGAAGAAATGATGACAAGAATTATCCTGAGATAGAAATCTTAAGTGCTAGAAAACATCCAACTAAAATTTGAGTAGGTACTTCAATTCAACCAATAATATGGCACAACAGAATTTGCGAGAAAGCAGTTCCCCAGTGTTTTTAGTACTAAAGTTTTAGTTTTTTTTTTTTCCTTAATATTTGTACAGCAGCGAAAAATCATGTGAAAGGAAATTAGCAATCTGCAAGAGGAAACTGGCCACCTAACAGGAAGATAGAAGAAAAGAAAACTGGAGAGAATTTGGAGATGTTTAGATATTATTAGGTGTGAGGAAATGCTAGATAGATTCTCTGATTAGGTGTCATCCCTTCATATTTCCTCTGTTTCTCCAAACATGAATAGGTGCAACAGTTATGTAGCATCTTCTCCTGTTAGGTACCCTGACAGCTGCACACACAGCTGGTTTACCAAGTGTGGGAAGAAGCCATCCTCTCTTACTTCTCACCTTGCACTGCTCTGTGCTTCTATCATGATTCTTGGCTGTCAGAAAGAGTATTATTTGTGCTGTTTCTTTTCTATCCAAATTATTGTGTTTTCTTTCTTTTTAAGCCCTGGCCCTTAAACCCTTTTTCCTTTTGTACTAGGTGATACTTTCTACATGAACTGGACCAGTAAAGGCATGTTATATAATGTAATGAATGGGAACCAGGAATAGCACCCCACAAAATCAATTCTGGGAAAGACTGAAGGTTCAGCTTAACCACTTTGGTTGCGAAAATTAATCTTTCAACATGAAAGGAGACAGTTGGCTGCACGTGCCAGAAAGGAATGCTCAGGGTAATCTACTCAAAGGGAATCAATGAAGTGTCATGTGAGACTAATCCTACCTCTTTTGACATGTATATTTCTGTACATGATGTAACTTTTGCTTCCCACCTGACCCTAGACTCATTCAAAGGAGGAGTGCATGATGTTAGCATCATGCTAAATACCTGGGCTTCAGCATCTAAAATTCGCTCACTTTCTCTGACCCCAGACAAAATAAAAATAAACTACACTGAATTAATTTGCACATCTCAGCATGGGTTCTTCCCATGAGGAATTTTCATTTTGTTGATTAGAACTTATTCCTGGAGAGATTAAACTACATTTCTCCAACAGTCACCACTGTTACTTTTAAGAGGTTGTATGCTGAGCACCTACAGTTGAAATTCCAGCCTCACCTTTTATTTCCTATTTCCTTACAAAGAAAGAGGGGAATTTTATCAGAAGTCCTTTCACTGCCGGGGGGGTGGGGGAATTTTATCAGAAGTCAATTATATTGTTTTTATCTCTGCTGACCTCACCTCTTGCCAAAGAAACCTGACAATGAAATGCTACGTTAAACTATTCCTACTTTTCAATAGTGTTCCGCTACATCACTGGCACACAGTCATTAATGGCTACACACATTTTCTTCCTCATGCTGACATTTGAGGACTTTTTATTTGCAATTCTACATTCACAAAAGGAATTTAAAACTCTGTTCTGTATATGAATAATGTTGGTTCTGGAGTGTACAGAAGAAGGTGGCACTAGCTTCATGTTATCAAGATTTTCACAAGCCAATCACATGTGACTAAGAAAATAATACATCACCACTTACTTCCTGGACAACTCATTTGGGAAAGACTGTCCAGGAATGATCTTTTAAATATGGTATTTTAAGTATAGATTAATATCTCATATTTAATAACAGAAAAAATATATCTGAAAGTGTGTTTCTAAGTTACACCGGCAGGAAGCTTAATACAAGCCACTTTCAGTTCTATGTTGGAGAGAATGAATCTGTTTTAGTCAAATTTAATGTCAAAAAAAGTCTAAATTGACAGGAATTGGTAATAAAATACTCTAAGGTTTAGACTAAATAATTTCTGCCTTTTGAAAGTGCCCTGGTTTAAGCCTAGTTGGTAACTCAGAGCCATGTAGCATCTCGCTCACTCCCTCTCCTCCTTCCTCCCCCCACTCCCAGAGGGATGGGGATGAGAATCAAAAGAACCCAAGACAGTAAGATACAAAAAGCGTTGAGGAATGGGGACTAGGTATAAAGACTCAAATAATTTGGGGCAAGACTGTATGAAATGGGATACAAAACCAAAGTATCATCTAGGTGGACGTAAGAATTTGGGTTTTTCAGGGCAGGATTTCTTCATCTTATATTTACGCTTTGTTTTCCCTTCTTGTGTATGTAACGTAGGTGGCATTCCCTGATCAGTTGGAGAGGCAGCTTCTCACATTCATTTGTTCCTTAAATGTAAGTAGAAAAATATATAGAAAAGAGAACAAACCAAAACACAACCATCCAACCTTGATGCATAGAACAAATAATAAATCAGAATGTCTTTGAATTGTCAGGTAACAAATTGATGCTCTTTTAGCAGATTATTGCTCTGCCTCGTGTTCCATAGATAAAGTTGGTAAAAGGACGCTGTCCCTTTCCCTGAGTAAATTTCACAACAGAATGTATTTCTCTAACTAGGCTCTCCCTTTTCTTCTGAAAATATACCTTTTGAGTTTTACAATTTTGTATGTGCATTGCTTTCAGGTTTTATATATATATAAGGCCATCTGAGGTAATCTCCTTGAATGTGTTTTCTGGGTTGTTTTACTCTTGGTTTTCCATACCACTTCAATTTGTGTGCAATTCTAAAACTGCAACCCTCTGGCAACATATTTTTCAACCTTTAAAGCATTATAAATGTCTCTCTAATTCTATTGAAAAAAAGATTATTACAAAAATACTGCAATATCCCTGCAATATATTACCAAGTATATAACCCTGAAAACATTTTATAATATTAACTGAAACTACAAAGTAAACCTAGACAAAAAGTATGATTTTTCACTTCTTGCATAGAGCAATTTTGCTAAACCACAATCACAACTGATGTCTTAGAATTGCAGGAGCCAGGGATTGCACAGCTTATGTTCAAAGCTTATAGGAATCTATGCAGTAAACATGAGATTTTTTTCTATCAACAGGGTCACAGATGCTACCTTTTCTGCATAGGATTTTCTCATTGTGGATTTCCTTAGAATTACTTTTGCTTGTCAGTGAATTTTTCACAGTCAGAGAAGACACCAAACTTTTGAACACAGACCCATTTCTCAACAATACAAGCCCTTTTGCTTAGAAAATTTGATACAAGTTTCATCATAATTTAGTACTTGAAATGTCAGGTATTAACTACAGAAGTTTTATCATGTTGCTTAAGTGTACAGTGAGACCACTGCAGCTCATGAATTCAGTTTAGAGTTAACAGATTGCAGTACAGGGTTTGCTCAGAAGATGGTGATATGTGACAATTTTTAGAGAATCCCAGCTCTAAGAGAATATGAGGCTACCCTGCAGTAATATTTATCCTTTAAACATAAATAAACTCTTCTCTATTTCATAATCTCAAGAGCCTGCCGCATCTTGCATTGAAAACGTCAACCATTCCTACAGTTTCACCACACACATAGCACAAGCACACATGCTGCTGACCTCTTCAGAGCAATTTTGGCATCAAAGTTACAGCAAAGCAACTTTTTGTAAATATGTCCAATGCAACAGTTGGTATCACTCTCACTGTGCCTGTCCTGTGGTTTTGGCACATTGAAAGAGTTACTTGGCTTTAGTTTTGCTGAGCACAAATCATGAAAACCATTTCTTCAGTTGCAAAGGCTCAACATGAAAACCAGTGTCACATGCACAGATTGATGAAGTCTGTATTTTCCAGTTGGCTGATCAGCTCACATCAAGTAGCCAGCTAGCCCACACACCTTTCCCTGAATTAACTCAGACACATCTGAGATGCAGCCCCCTGGGGCGGGGTATAAACTCTACATCTCTGCCTTTCAGAGAAGGGACATATTTTCTAAGCAAGACCAATCATAAATGTTAAGACCATAAATATAACAGGTGGTGTGTTGTTTTGTTTTTTTTTATTTCCCAGTTTTCTATATTAGGAGAGTCATAAATGGCACAGAGGTGAATACAATGTGCTTTGCAAGAAAGATAAGGAAACTCCACATAATCCTAACATTTCTATCTATAAGGTGTAAAAGCAGGGCATCATCCATCTTCTGCAAGCAGTGAACACAAAGACTGCTCCCGGATATTGGATGCAACTTTCCTAGGATTCTCCAAGTCTCATCTCACCTCTCTGAAAATCTGCTGGGCTGCAACCTGCTTTTATACATGCAAATTATTTCTCCCTATCACCTAGTATTAATACACAATTCTGTGATATTCCTTATTGAATTCAGAAGGAAATTCTAAGCTACAACATTAAAAAAATCACTTATGAATTATTTCTTCATAATTCATATTATGAACATTTTCTCTCGAAAGAGAGACCAGTTTCTAATCAGCTTTGTACAATTTATAAGACAGCTCTAAATATATATTAAAAAAATTAGCAAAGTGAAGTATAACATTACTTGAAAACTACCCTTTTCTTTGCCATACTTAACCAAACGGTAACTATTACTGACTTGTTCTGTCAATTCAAGGTAAGTTTGAGCTCAGAAATTTTTGTCTACACCCTTCCTAGGTAAATTAAAATGTATTAATAATCTGATATGAACCAGCAGTATTATATGTCAAAGTTTGCTTTTGCTTTTTTAGGACACTACTGCCAGTCCCCCTCTTCCCCCCTCAACATTGCCTCAATAATTACAACTGTGCTAGTATTTGGATGCAACTGTTTACATCTGCAGTCTCAGTGTCTGTCTTTCCCTCCCTCCCTCCCTGTCCCCTCCTCCCTCTTATCATCAGCCAGGAGCTTTCTTCCCATTTCTTCCAAAATTTGGAAGCATCATTTCCCTAGAGAACAGCTAAGCTCTTCTACCATTACCTGCTATTCTGTTCTCACACACTCCTTAATAATAAATATCCTGGTCTCAAATTCCCCAAACCTCTACATGCCAGTTTCCTGGTTTTCCTACCTTTGAGTTTTTCCTTCTAAAGATGGAGCTCAGTAGTTATATGACAGCGCTTACATGTAGAATCATGCGAGATAAAATAATGCCAGTTCTCAAGAAAGCAGTCCAAGTAGGAACGGTTTTAATTTCAAGCATTCAAATGTAAGTTAATCTTTCTTAAAATAAAGATAAAATCAGCACTTCTAGATGAAAAAAGCGCCTGTGTGTACAGCTACTGAACAACTGATGATAATTGAAAAACTACGCTCTGCCCAAGACATTTCTGATAAGAATTGATTATCAAAGACCTCATTAGTTTCTTTCACTGTACACTGTTGGTATTGAACAATAGTAAATAAAAAGTCTTGTGATGATTGTGCCTTTACAACTTTAAGTATTAAACTGGTACTCAAAAACATGTGCTTGTCAGATTCACAGTTGGGAAAAACTGGTTTTGCCATATAAAGAAAAAATAATTTTAATCACACTAAGTAATCAGATTCGTTTGTGAAAAAAGGGGCCTGCAGCTGTTAGATGGAATCAAACACATTTTAAAAATAAAGAAAAATTACTGTGGCTTTTTTCCCCAAGCAACATTGTACACACTTCATTAACAATATTCTACAAAAAAGAGAAAGATTGGCAAGAATAGGTCAGGAGCCAAAACAGACACTAAAGAGCAGGAAAAAAAAACTGAAAAAGAAAACTAGAGGAAATAGATTAGAAGATCTCTGAAGGAGCCTCTCAAACTTCATTTCATCCTTTAAATACAACAAAAAACAATACAAAATCTCTGATGATGATTTCCTACACTGAAGTAAGAGGACTATGAAGCAAAGCAGAAGCAATGAAGCTCTAAGAGTATTCAAGAGTATTTGTTACAGCCTTGCTTCCTGTTTTCATCCTGCCAACTAAATAATTTTGTCAGATCAGAAAGCAATGTGGTGTTTGGAATGTGCTTCACTCTGTACTTAGTATTTGAGGGATAAACATTGTCTATATATTCATACTTCAATTACCTGGCATGCAGACATAGCAGTGAAGTTAAAATTCATGATTAATCACCAAGAGGTTTTTTATTTCATGCAGTCACAGAGGATTTAAGGGCCTTAACTGATTCTTGGTTTAAAGCCAGCAAAATCCAAAATTCAATAGAATTTTCTTCAATTTTAAATACCAGCCTCTGTGAATTCACTTTACATTCACTTCATTTAGTCAAGCCTTTTTTTTTTTTTTTTTTCTCCTACAAAAAACTCTACAGTTATTTCAGGAATAATTTGGGAAACTTCAATAATTGTCACTATCTTGAAAGCTTTATAGTCCCATGGTTTACTTATACAACTCTATTATTATTTAAAACAAAGTCTTCCCATGGAAACAATTTGGAAATATCTTCAGTCTGATCACTTTTTTCCCCTCATAGTACCTACTGAGGCAACCCCCTTCTCTTTCTCACATAGTATATGTATGCACATATCACCTCAAAATGGCTGGCAAAATAGCTTAGCAAAAGTAGGCAGACATACAAGAGAAGAATTTGTTATGGGCCCCACAGTATCTCACATCCAACCTCGACCAATGGAACATGTTTTAAAGAAAGATAAAAAGTTAGCTACAACTCAAACTATTGTCTATTTGTTTCTCAATGTGCTGGAGAGTCAGACATTTTATCCTCAAATTCTCACTGGAGAACAGACACTTGTTAGAGTCTAAACAGGATTTTGTAGAATTGTGCTTGGATACTGATTGATAAATACAAGTAACAAGCTGTTGATTTGATGTTGCAACTAACTTCTTGTTTTTCAGATGCTAGAGTTGTGGGCTTCCAGAGGAAACTATTGAGTACATCAGAATCAAATAAAAACCAAAGCAAAAAATACCCAATGCCTTTCCAAACCAGTCTGTAATAAAACACTGCATTCAAAAATCTTTCCCAGTTATTTCCCAAGTGCCCATTTTGGACACGCAACATCAGATACATCAAATACTGCACTTGAGCACAATGAATGAGAAACAGTGCAATGTGATAGATGTAATCCCTCCAAAGGGAAATAGAAAACAACTTTTTAGGAGCAATAGTTAAAAACACTTTTTTTTTTTTTTTTTAATACCTTACATATTGCTAAAATCAAGACTTCAAGGGTCATTGCAAGAATCTAAAAGTGATCTGAAAATTGAAGCATATTTTCTGTGTGGTGTATTAAAAGTTTCTTTTTTCCACTGTTAAAAGTTCATTTGCTTTTCTATTATACACTGCTGTTAAGTAAAATAAGTTCAGGCTCTGTGGTTCACAGAGAAATAAATCTCCATTATATACACCATAACATGCTTACCCTTTTGGTAAATAGGCTTTATTTTCTAAGTTTCATGACCTATGGAATGCATAGATGCACTTCAGAAAACAAGAACTTAATTTTAAAATAAAGTGCCTGGCAGACATGCATTCTAATGTGGTGACATTGTTATTTTTCTTTTGCAGCCTACCGCCAGCCCCATTTCTAGATACTGCAGTAGTAAAATAAGGATTTTATTTATTCTGTTCAGTTCTCAGTTTTTCAAAACCTATCCCACTACATGGATAAACTACGACTGGAACTGATTACATACCAACACTCTCATCTATAAGTAGATATGTGGCTCAGGTTTCCAGGCTTCAGATATGGGTAGACTGTAGGTATTAATTATAACCCATATTAAAATGTGCCATCTTTATTTCTGTAAAATAGTTATCTATTACTGTATAGATCAGCTGGTAAGAATAGCGGAGGGTTGTCCTATTTCTGCAGTTGTGAATGCAGGTCATTATGATTGAGGTCATGTGTCATTCTTCTGTAGGTGCAGGCTAATTCTTTAGTTTAAGACTTGTAATTTCTGTTATTACACTATGAAAATCTTGCTGAAATTTCACTTTAACTTAGGAAATCTTGAGCTACTTACTAGTTTCATATTGGTGCTTCTGATTTCATATTGGTGATTCTGAACCATAAACTGAAACAAACATTGCTCAACCAACACGAAGTTTCTAACTGAACTGAAACTAAAGAGAAGCAACTTTCTTTAAAATGTCCATATAGCAAGCCCATCCCCAAACTGCATGTATTTGGCAGTGTTTCCTATAGTTTTCCTAGGGGAAATCGAGCGTATGCTAACACAATGAGCCTTCCTGCCCCTAGCTGGATTTTATTCCTAAACACACGGAATTAAGTCAACAAAATCACTTTTTCCAATAGCAGTGTTAAAAGACATTCTCCATTTCTCAAAAACCACACCATGGTGTCTAAAAAGTCTACCTCTCACAGTAATGATATTGTTGAAAACAATGATGTGTATGTGAGATGAGGCTGAATAGAAAGGGAGGAATCAATAAAACAAAATTAATGATCTGAAAGAAATGCACCTGCATAGGTATGTATAATGTGTATATACATACCTATACATGGTATAGTATATGACAGCAATTACATGGCACTTTTTACACTTTACCATGAACATTTTTGTTTCTTGTTCTATTTACTACTCCAGAATTTTATATCCTCAACATTTCTCTGCTATAACTTCCTCCTATCGAATTTTAAAACACTTTTGAGCTAAACACATAGTATCATAGTTTCCAGATGGATATGGAAGAGAAATACAAATATATTTTTGAATCTTGAGAAACTAATCATTAGATGCTATATTTCAGTTTCCTTTTTTTTTTTTTTTTAAGTTTGTTTCTTTAAAGCAGCTTTCCAGTATCTGAAGGGAGCCTATAGGAAATATGGAGAGATATAATGAAGACAGGCTGAGAAAGTTGGGCCTGTTCAGCCTGGAGAAGAGAAGCCTGTGTGGAGACCTCATAGCAGCCTTCCAAGTACCTGAAGGGGGCCTATAGGGATGCTGGGGAGGGGCACTTCATTAGGGACTGTAATGATAGGCCAAGGGGTAACGGGTTAAAACTTAAACAGGGGAAGTTCAGATTGGATATAAGGAGGAAATTTTTTACTGTAAGGGTGATGAGGCACTAGAAAGGGCTGCCCAGGGAAGTTGTGAATGCTCCATCCCTGGCAGTGTTCAATGCCAGGCTGGACAGAGCCTTGGGTGATACGGTTTAGTGTGAGGTATCCCTGCCTATGGCAGGGGGGTTGGAACTTGATGATCTTAAGGTCCTTTCCAACCCTAACTATTCTATGATTCTATGGCATGCCTTTGGAATTCTAGTATTTTGTTAACCAATACTAGAATAATAAATCATTCAAGCTGAGATACTGAACCCTGTGACTGAAACTATTCAATAAAAGCAAGAGAACACTAAATATACTCTGTAACCTTTCTGAATGAGTGACTTTGGGACTTACTTGCATTTCAGTCTTAGGAAAAGTTTGTATTGCAATAAACGTTATATCTTTACAGCTCCTTACAGCTTGAAACTCCTGGCATTTCACCTCTGTCTAATGGCATGTACAACAGTCTTGTAATTCAGTGCAGACAAGTTTTATTTTTAGTCTCCCGCAGGCGATATCTCAGAAAGTCACACAGTCTAGCCAGTATATCTGTAATGGCACACTAAGCTATTTTTACAAAGCAAATCAATTTTTAAATATGGTATTGAATTATGGTATCAGTAATTTAATTTCCACTTGAAAAGAATACCACAAACAGCAGACTGTATGGCTGATAGCATTAAGGAAGAGGGAGGAAAAGACTGCATTGAAACACAAGAGAAATGAGGTTTGCATTATATAGATTTGAAGTAGGTCTGAAGCAGCATTTTAAAGAAACAAAAATACACCATATCCCTTACTGCATATCCATTACTTTTATATTTGTTTAAAGTTTAAAAGCTTGTTATGTGTCTCAATAGTAACAGACTTAACAGCAGGAAATTATATTTCTTGAAAAAAAGAGATGCATACAGCTCTTACAAAAGGATAGTACTCTCCATATGGGAATTTTACAGTGGACTTCTATTTGGAGAAGGGAAGGGGTGCCCATGTACTCAAAATGCTAACAAGAAAAGGGACTTGGTTGGGAAGATATCTCATATTAAAGCTTTAAATGCTAATTAGGATACTGAAACGTAACATTTTAAAGAAAAAGCGGTGCTTTCTAATACATATTTATTTATTTGGACTGACTTCCAGTAACTGGATGATGATGATATAACTGCCTCAATTCAAACCATCATGAAATCTCTGTCATGTTTATTAAACAAAATTACATTTCAGTTACCTGTTATTAGGAGAAGTATTACTATCACACCAGGCTATGATTCTAAGCCTACTATTTATTTTTATACCTGTTAAGAGCTGGAATGGCCACTGGACATCAGTAGCCTTTTGCTTTGAAAAAAAGAAAAGAGTAAAGTTTAGTGCCACAAGAAAGTAGGCACTTTAGGTCTTCAAAAACTTCCACTTCTTTTAGGGAAACTCCTTAGTTGTCTTCATCACCACCATACTCTTACATTGTACAGTACAAGCAAACAGTATTTATGGTCTTAAACAGAAGGAAGGGATGAAAGGAGATTTTTTTCTTGACTTTTAAATAAAGGGAAAAAAACAACACAATGAATCAAATGGGAAATGAGCCATGGTACACTAGTTCTGCACTATTTACCAATCATTGAGGTTAGGGTTCTGCATCACTCATCTTCAACATTTACACTATAACATAGATTGCTACAAAGGAAAGATTAAAACACTATTATAAGATGGCTACCTGCTTTAAAGTGTTAATTTTACTGCAATTTTTAAGTTATAAACAATAAATAGTTTCTAGCACAGCCCTGTATTTTAGACATCCTTAGAAAAAATTGTGCCATCAAATGACTTTATAAATCAACATACCAGTCATCTGGGAAAGGCAAATAAATCAATGATTTCATTTTAAAATGCTTCTGCAAGGTAAAAACTTGAAAAGGTCAGAAACTGCTAATGATTATCCTTACAGCCACAATTAGGGAGTTTCTCAGCACTACTCCTTATTCAGGCTGTATACAGCTATATCGGTTCACAACACCTGAAAACTTGGTGCAATGATCCTCTTTGCAGAAAAAAGATTACATACCACATGCGAGACCAGCAAACCAGTGCTCTGAAAGAGTAAAGTGCTCTTCAATATACAGATACAAGCAGTACTTGAAAACCATTTGTCTTTTTAAATTCTGTGAATAAAGTTGGGAAGTCTGGACTCCATAGCCTTTAATTACTGATAGCACAGATCAGGATGGAGAGCTGGATGTGGCTGATCAGTTCTCAGGGGCTCTTGGGAAAAATTAAGAAAGTTTGAGAAAGGCCACACTGGTCTTTACATTTGTTTTACTATGTCTGCAGTGCCCACAAGCTCATAAGGAAGGTGCTTAGGGACTACATTTAGGTCTGCTACAATCTAATGACATCAGTGGGAATGCAGGACAAAAGGAGCCAAACCTGCACTCTTTATGAAAGATAAAGACACTGAAACCTTAAATTATTAGCTGGCACCAAGTAGTGGCAGATACAAGTTTGACTCATCAATGAAACAAACATTAAGAAAGGTGATATTTGTGTCTTAATGCAGGCTGTCCAAGAATAGTGGGGGTAGGGTGGAAACTACAGAATCCCTGAAGTCGAAAGAGACCTTTAGAGTTTGCTGCCTCAAAGTAGGGTCACCTAGAGCACGTTGCTGTGTACAGTCAGGTTTTGAATACCTGCAATGATAGAGATGACACAGCCACTGTAGGCAACCTGCTCCAGTGCTCACCCATTCTCTCTGAAACCTGTATGAAAAAATTTCTCAGTTGTATGGCCATGTCCATGAGCAACCTGATTTAATTTCAAAGTTAGGTCTCCTTTGAGAGTCTATGATGTGAAGTTCAATTTCAATGAATTTCCATTATTGCACTATTTTGTTTTCAGAAACTTGCCCTTGCTTTTTTTTTGTTCCTCCTTGGTACAAAACTTACTGTCTCTGTGCATACTTGAAAGGTATAGGAAATGTTCTGGACTTTAAAGACCAACCTACTTCCCTGGAAGCATAGCTCTTGGCTCAAGTGTAAAAGCAAAGTGCTCTAATCTTACTCCTTCAGATTCCTCACTTCAGAAAAACAGCAAATGATCTAATTTTCAGGTGGAACTACATCAAGGTATTAAAGGAAATTTAAAAAAATGACAAAAAAAAAATTCCTACTTGAAAGAATTTTCACACTCTCCAAAATGTTTCTTTGGTCTTGGTTGGTGTTAAAAATGTACAGCCTACAAGGAGAGGAACTCTCAGAGTTCAGCAGTGAAATATCATGTCCTGCTGTGATTCAAGGCTTAGTACAAGCACCAGAAAGTACCAATAAGCTGTAGTATTAGTTATAGTGAAATCAACAGGATCTGATCTCTGATGTACTAACCTTATAAGTGGCCACCCATAACTGGACAAAAAGATTGGAGCAAGTTTAGTAGCTAACTCTTGGTTAATGTCCCCCATCCTTCTGTGTTAGGATTGCCCTTTTTGTAGACAACAATAAAATCACCACAGCTTTTAAACAAACCTATAATTTATAATTCAGTACCTGAAATGCTGCTAGATTTTCAAGTCTGTCTTCACAAGGAAGGGCAAACATTGTTCTGAAGTCCCACAGGACAGAAAAAATATCAACAGATGTAGCCTTAAAGGCAGGTTACTGAACCATTAAGTGTGTTACTCCTATATTTGTATCAGTTCTCTCTTACTCTATGTCTATTACATAGAAATATAATTGCAGCTTAATAGACTTTTTTATGAATAGTATAATTTATATAATGCATAATTTTAAATGTAGACTGAGGTTATTTTTTACAAAAAAGGTAAATGAAACATTTTAAAGAGTAAAGATTGTAAGCAAATGGAAACATAATTCAAAGCTGGAGAAGAGTTATGCTACTCATTGGAAACTGAAAAGTACTAATTTGCATTTCTGTAATCATTAATAGGGGTTATGAGGTGTCAATTATGTTCCACGTGTGACCTTTTTAGTTTCTAGGCAATGCACCTCTATTAATTGTCTGTGGCATCATAAAGCACCTTTTTCACTGCACCATGACTATGAAAAGCAATAAAATTCTTCCTCTGCAGCTGAAGTATAAAATGCACAACCGACCTTAGCACTTAGCCATAGCTCACTGATGCTAATGCAGACCTTCTATTGGCATAAATTACAATGCAGTCAAAATCTGAGTGCTTGCCTAATGCTTTCCTAGTTCATGGTAGATTTTTGTAAAGTCACAGAAATGACCATGCTTTGAAATCTGTTTCTGTCCTCTGCTGAACTGCACATTGAGAATTCTACTTTAACAAAACCAAATAAGCTGCTTTAAATTTCAGTGTAGAAATTACTGTGAAAGGCAAAACTATGAGTCAGTTACCCCATTCATTTATCAGGAATATAAATGAACCAAAAATCCTGATACAGACAGGCATTATGCATACAGATTGATGAACAAAACCACATGGGTAACATGCAATATTTTCTACCCAAGAGCTTTGTGCTGTAAATATGATGTATAAATCTAATCTGTGAATTAAAATCTGTCATTCATTCATTATTTTGCAAATATTCATGTAAACAAATGAAAAAAAAAAGCAACAAGCTTAAACTTTTAGAAGCAAGAAAAATTATGTTTTTCAGCTGCCAAAGGTACTTGCAAAACCATACAGGAGAAAGAAGAGAAAAAAGAGAATTGAGAAAATTTAATAAATGCTGAGTGGTAAAATAACTGAATGTTACAGTGGGTAAGATACAACCTCCAGAGTAGATCTGTATCTGTAGCAGATAATGTTGGTTATTAGATGATCTGGACAGATGAGAGAATGAGAGGACCTAAAGTCAGTTCTGCTTTTAAAATATCCAAAGGTTGTTGTAGTGATTCCAATGCTACAATTTGATAGATTTACATCTATTATTAATGACTAACATTAACAAATTAACATCTAACATTAATGATTCCAGTCATTAAATGGTAAGGCAGTTCAGAACTCTATTTTTTTCCTCTAAAGTATTTTTTGTAAGGCTAAATCATTGCTGCACTGTCATTTTAAAAGGAGAACATTGTGCAGAAATAAGTAACTATAAAAGAAACCCTTAAATTTCTTCCCCCTGCTCCCCAACAGTGTACCAAAGAAATGAAAATCAAATCAAAAACCAGAAAGCAAACTACATCCAAAGGAATGTTTTATCTTTCTCAGCTTTCTCAAGCTTCAAATAAATGTTGTATGTAAATATATTTTCCAACCTGACAATGCCAAGGTGTAAAAAAATTCTCTAGGGCCTCAAGCAAATATTTTTTGATGCTAACAAAGACTCTATGAATCAATGGTGAGGTAGCTACTGAAGTTTATATTTATCACAAAGATTGCTTTTCAAAGCCCACCTGTCAGTAGTAGTTTTATTTTGTTTTCATTAATTATTGACCCACACATCTCTACACAAAGACACACATGGCAGAGGATTTATCTCGAGTTCAGAATCACAAGACTGCTCAACAATTTCATAAAGGATGCACTGACATGCATATAAAGTTGACATTACTGGAACTGTTGAGAGAATAAAATTAAATTGAGCAAGCTGAAGTACAAACATCAACATTTCATAAAAGCTTCAAGCAGTTCTATAAAATAACCCATGCTCAAGCACATAATAAATGTGATCAGTAGGAATCCAGATTAAAATGGACTTCCCAAAACACTTCCCCCCTCCCCCCCCAACATTTTGGCCTTAAGAAACAAAAACAGTTTAAAATTAAGATATTTCCAATATTGAAATATTTTGTGATTCTGTGATTTAATATTGAAATATTAAAAAATGACTGGGTTTAGAAGTAACTAAACATATTTAAAGGCTTTGTAATGTTGTTTTTGAGCCCTTACCCCACCCAGTCTATGTGAAAAAGAGCATATACTCATTGCGCATGCAATTTTTATGGCTTTGAAAAAAAATGCAGACGTGGTAAAGTTAGATCTTTGTCTTTCCTTCCCACATAATAATAGTCAATCAGCAATACTATAAATACGAAGAATTATACTTAGGAGTATATCTCAAGCACTCTGAGAACTCACAGATAGTTACCATAGTAGTAGCTGTAACAGGGCATGAGAACATCTCAAGATTTTGTTTATTAAAATGATATTTAAGGGACACACAAAAAATGTACCTTATGTATTAAAAAAATACCTGGAATTTCAGTGTAACACACTTATTCTGCCTTTATGGTTCATTTTTCTGCACAAAATGAGCCATGCTGAGCACAAGCTCTCTCACTGGTAAATCTTTCTTTATGTAACAAATAAAATTAAATCTATTGAGTTACTTTATGAAACAGGCAGTTTCCATATGTGACCTATAATAAGTAGTATTGTTGATACTAAATTATATACATTCTCATTAAGAAAGTATGTAACTGTATTAGGGAAGATAGCCTACTCATTTAGGGGGCCCAGTATTGGCCAAAATGCTCACTTTGAACAGCTCCAACAACTTACAGACTAGCTTTTTCTCCAAAACACTGCATGTGACATTGGAAAATGTCCATTTTTTAAAAGGAAATCAGTATGAGTACAGTAAATGATGTGTAAAATTGAGTAGAAAGACCATCATTTTTCCTCCATATTTATTGTTGCCAACTCTCCTCAGAATGGCAAGGGTTGACAGAGCATTCAGTAGAAGTTTCCATTCATCTGTAGCTTGTTTTCATTAAACAGTATAATTTTATGTCAAAGGAATTTATGTTCTGTTCTGACATGCATTATACTATATCTCTTAGATATAATAAAATGGTTTCTGATCACCGAAGTTTGAGACATTCATTTATTCCACTTACCTTATTCAGAGTATGCCCTTTGATTCCTTCATTATGATTTCTGAAGCTCTTCTTTTGAGGAACAGTGATTCTGCTAGTAGGTTAACCATGAATCTTGAACTCCTGGTGATTAAATGCAAAAGTTTATATTAATATTGAAAATTAAAGATTTGATTACTTCTCATTACAACAGTCCTGAAAGTTTTATTTGATTATAATATCTCAAGTGAAAATACATATAAATTAATCATGATTTTGCTGCACTGTCACTTCATCTATGAAGTGACACATAAAGTGAAGCACATATAGAGACATAAATGTACATAAATGTAAATATATAAATGTAAATACATAAATGTACATAAATTACATAAATGTAAAGACACCTCCCATGGACAAAACCAACAACAATCCTCAGAGATCAAAGTGAGCTCATAAAGCAATGGTCATAACAGATGAGCATACTGGTTCATAGGGAATTGTAAAGGGTAGGCCATGGCTACAGAGTAATTAGCTGTTATTAAGGTGTCTGAATCTGTCGCATCTCCTTTTCAGGCTTCTCCATCTTAATTGCCAAATTACATCAATTTTATAGCGTAGATCATATGTTCTTGGCATTTAATGACTCGTACTCTCCCCTGGATTCTCTCCCATTGTTAGACACCTTTCTTGAAAGATAGGTGGCTGCATAATCTGGTTCAGAAATGCTAAACCTTGCAGGCCTGTTATAAGTCCAGTTACAAAATATGACTTTCTGCAGTACAGAGAAATTTGAGGCTCATGTTTTGTGACACAAAATAATCTCTACATCAATCTTGTGTGTGTGAGATACTATTTGGCCAACTGCTCCCCAACTATCTGTCTTTTGCCGACTGATTCTATTGCAGTGCAGTGCTGTGCACTTCACACATTTGGCATATAGGAACAGCTGAACTGGGTCCAACCTAAGTCCATGTCAAGGGTGTCTAGGCTGGTGTGCCCTCTCCAAAGCAGATTGGAGAAAAACAGATTTCTGGGAGAAATAGCACATATGTATGAGATACTATATTTCATATTTTTTAATCTGTTGTACACATCATTAATTATGAAACACAATGAACAGAAGGGGTATGAGCCAGATTCTGTTATTCTATGTCTTATTTTGATGGTGAAAAACAGACTAGGTAACAGCACCAGTCAGTTTTGCACCTGTATTATCTTATGCTAGACTATACCTTATAAAGCTTTATTTAACGATCTATTTACTCATGCAGTTTATATGACAAAGTATAAAATACTTTCAAGGCCATGCTATCACTAGAACAATGTAAATTTTAAAATGTTGAATATAAAAAAATCCATTCCAATTTGAATAATATATTTTAAAAGTAATAGAACTAGCTCATTTTGTAAACCCCTTCCGAACTTCGCTTCAGGTATCTGGGGAAGGATGTGACTGCCTAGTTCTTCTGGCAGCAAGATATATATCATTGAGATGACATAGGTTTCTGCCATATACATTTTGCTGTAAGTACAGTTCTGGAAATTAACAGATTATTAAAGTAGCACATTGCCTATGTACAAGGATGCAAACTATTTTGTGTTACCTTTTCAAGGCAGTTAAGTGTCTAACATACACTCAGTACCTGCGGTTCATTTGCATGTGCTCAATACTCTCTGTACTTTTAGACACGCTTAATAAAACCAAGGTCTCATCAGGTAAAATAAATACTTATCCTGGGTAATTTGTTTTGGTTCTCCTTTACATTTAAAAGGATAGGCTACTTCTGTCACAGATAGCTTATTACAGTACTTTAAATAACAAAAGTCTAATTCCAAGTGTTTAAACAGCATAAATTGGTAGACCAGGATATTCTTAGCATTTATAAGTTTCTTATTTCTCTTTCATAAAAAAAATTAAGGTTTCATTAAGCAAATAAAAACAAAACAAACAAACAACCAATCCCCACACAAACAAAATCCCACAGAAACCCCCAATCAAGGTATGAATTAGTTTATCTTTTCCCAAGACAGAGGATGAGATAATTATCAAGTTACTTTTATTAGGTCTTAAAAAAAAACAAGTTTTTTAACCAAAACAAAATGAGATTCAGTTTTAGTGACCACTCAAACCATCTACATTTGCACTTCCATGTTCATGACAGCCTTGTTAGCATGGTATGCAAGGGTCCTCTCAAGGTATCCAATAATTTAAAACATGTAGAGGAAAGAAAGGATATGTCTCAAAATAACAATTGCAACATTTGCAATGTCTTCTTTGTATGCTACTGAGAGGGATTTGGTACAACAGTTCTATCAACGTATTTCTGAAAACTTGTCAGCAAGAAGATTAAAAAAAAAAACCCAAACAAACCAAACCCACCTTCCTAGAATCTGGGTAGGTCAAGCAAGCCTTGCAGTGGATATGGGAATCAAAGACCTGCTAGAAGACAGAAGGACATGACTCCTTCCTGAGTCTGATCTGGAGGAAAGAGGGAGGAAGCTTCTGTAGCTGGGAAGTAAGAGAGACTGGTGCATTCCAGGTCAGGCAGCTTAAAAGAGGGCTCATTACTTTTGCTCCATAAACCCTTCTCTGATTCTCTGTCAAAGCAGCAGCTACTTTGAACACCAGAAATCTGAGATTTAAGTTTAACCTGCAGTGAGTGCAAATAAACTCTGAGATGTGAAAGCAGCCACAGAGAGTCTTTAAGTCTAGCCCGTTAATGCATTTTATTTTCTCTAAAGTTGTTTCATTACTGTAGACCCTTGTTTTACATAAATCTATACTTTCAATCTTAAAATTTGTCACGTGATAAAGGTGAGCATGAATTATTCCGGCAGTGCAGCAAGGCACTCACTTCTTACAGAGAAGGGTACCCTTAAAAGCTGGCTAAAGGACTGCCTAAAAGGCTTCTGGGCTTTAGACTCTAAAACCTCACATACCGCTTAAAACAATACATGCCTTCAGAAGACTTGCAAAGGTCATTTGGGAAACATGTATCAAAGGGCTCCAAAGAGGAAAAAGCATTTTAAGCAAACGCCCTGCCACCTCTTGGCATGTTGCAATGGAGCTAGGGAACACGCCTGAACTCTGAGGCTCCCAAAAGAGGGATGACACATGACAACAAGTGAACAAATACTGTTTCTGCTCTGCTAAGCAATCTGTTCCTACATGCTGAGAGCCTCTCTGAGGATTCTGTGCTTTTCTTCTGTCTAAGAGTTTCCCCAGGAGGAAAAATGCAGACAAAACAAAGTCTTCATGGAATGTTTATATTTGTAGCACAGTTTTGATGATATTCTTCATGTACTCAGAACTTCATTATCAAAATTTCAAGGCTGTTTGCCTAACTTGCTTGGTAAGTCACTTCAAGTCAGAAACAGCCAATGAAAGAAGAAAAAAAAAAAGCACCAGCTGTGGACACCAAAACATTAGTATTTGCTACTTTTATCTTCAAGAATCATTCTGAATTTTAATCACACTCAGTACAAGATACTGGTCCACATGGTAAGACCATCTTCTGACCTGTAACATTTTCAGTTCACAGCTTATACTATGGTCTGAAAAGGGAAATAGGAAAGGAGAGGAGGGTTTTTTGCAGGCACTAAAACTCACTGCCTGCATTGATGCCCACTCCTGTGAGAAGTGGCAGGCCAGTGAATTTCTGTTTCATTGACTTTCCCATGGACAAGCACAATCAGCTGATGCTTCTGCAGAGGATGTAAATGATTGCTTCTTTTAGGTCCATATCATTAAATTGCAGGATGCCCTTACTCTCTTCTGTAAGGGCTAAAGCTCAATTACTGAAGTTTGAGGAGAGCCATATATATTTACACAAGGCTTCATTGGGATTAAGGTAAAGGTAGGTATTATGGAAAGAAAGCCAGCATAGCTGGCCACTGGCCGGTTTTATAGGAAGGCAATGTCTGAAGAGTATTTATCAGCTTTTAAACCTCTCATACCTTTCACTGCTTGGAACTGCAAATGTCAATCAACTTTGCTGCCATTATAAATGATCCAACTAATCATTTGATGAAAGGCTTAATTCTTCAAACTTGATCCTTTTAAACAGAAGGGCTTTGCAGACTGATCCTACTTAATCAACTGCACACTTAAAACTTAAAATGTGTGAATACTACTAATGTAATTCCGAAATTACTAGTGAACAATTATCTTCCTATTGACTGTCACTTATATGCAAATCACCCACACATCCTGACCAACTTTACAATGTAGTTTCATGTTAAGGGTCATTAACTCAATTTCCATGTACTCTGTGATATCTCTATTTTTATTGTAGCCATAATGGATGCTTAAAATTATAGTAGTGAAACAAGAGGGTTTTTTTTTTTCAGTATATCTTGATGACTTTTTTAAAAGAAATCCTTGCACTCAACCTAGAGATTAAAAACCCCACAACTTTCTTTATTATGTATTTCATTTTATTTAGAAGGAAATAAAAAAAAAAACTCACAACATTCAAGTTATGAATCAGTGAACAGTTCTTTTTGTTTTTTTTTCATTTCACAAAACAATGCTGTATGCAGGGCTGGAAGCTTTGTGCCTGTAAAAATGCTGTATCGTAATCTACACCAGCAGATCAATGAACTGTTGGACAGAACCACTCAAAATCACCTCCTTTCCCATTACCATGCTTTCTGGTCTCCCAAGCACAAATTACCCATCAACCTCCTTGACCTAGTTCCAGAAACACTGCCATAAAGAGCACCTGTCAGAGTGATGCATGTACAAGCCCAGTGCAATGACAAATAGGAAGCAATAGCAGTTATCACACGGAATAACAATTTAACTACAAACCTGGCACAGTATCCAGCTGGTTTGATTTCCCACTGCAAAATGTCAAAATTGCTACTGGATAGGACATTATCATGCCAAATCTTCATGATCCACCACAGGACAAATTCCTAGGGAGGCATGTGACTGCAGGAGTACCCTCTAGTCCTTTCAACACCTGACACCAGATTACATTCTCCAAGTAAAGCATGGAGGAAGTACTCCCTCCTCTCTTATCAGATCAACTTCTAGAGTCCAATTCACAGCCTGATATCCTAAGGGTACTCACCACTGTAGTCCTTAGTATTTCCTGTCTGTTAAAAAATAGAGCTTAATTAAAAGCATATATGCTTCCAAACTGTAATTAGTCATATGTGAAATCTTCAGAGATGGAATGTTTGGCTTAGATATTATGCTTATCTACGGGTACTAGGCTAGAGGGACAAACTACAAGATTTTCCTATTTGACATTTAGTTTTGGCATTAGTAAAGCTATGCAAGGAAGAAGATTGTCAGGAAATTAATTGGCTGTGTCCATTACCATGGAGCCCTGAAGTTATCACTATAGAAACTATTATGGGGAATCCACCACAGTGATAACAGGCTCGTGTGTTGCCATCACTTTATAAACTTCCAAGGCACAGGCCAGGGGATGGAGCTGAGGGGGGTGAATGAGCTACTCATGCACAGTAGTGAATGAAACCTCACATACTCATTTGTGGGTTTAGCAACATGGAAATTAAAGTCCATAATAAAGGCTTCCATTTCCTTTAATGAATTACTGACTTAAATTCAAGGGGATCTTCTGAAGTCACAGTGGTTCTATCTACGGTGACAATTTAATTCACTCTTGAACTCAGATGAGCACTGTAATATGGCTTGCATCCTCCCATGCAAAAGGAGGCATAGTGCTCAAACTCTGAGTCTTCAGCAATATCAGAGCCTAGATGACAAATGTCCCAGGCTGCATACAGACAGAACTAACACCCAGGTCTGCTGCCTGGGGTAAAAGTATCCCCTGATCATGCTGAAGCCATGAAAAGGTACAGCAGAAAGGCTGTATTTACAGAGAAATTATTGCCACAATTCCTACCTTATTCTGCCCAACATTTTAAAGTGACTGCTTTGCTGGTAGACATTTTCCAGAAGGCTGATTACTGGTTTCATTGTGCTTCTCCTTCAGGAATAGAAGGTCTGTCTTGGAAAGGGGGAGGAAAAGGACAGGCAGTAACAGCCAGAACTGGGAAGTCTCTCTATGTTACCAGTCCAAAGGATGAAGTGACATCACATCACAGGGACTTATATTTGCTTGGAGGGTAGGAATATGCTTACATAAGCTTCAGAGCTCACAAGAAATACATCCATACACCAGCAGAATTACCTAATTCCCTTCCTAGTCATACAGAACTCAGTACTGCGTCATTCAATTTCTCATGTGCACTGAGTGAAAATGGTTGCCAAACCCACAAATTCATAGTAACTGACTGTAAATTCTGTGGAAATTTGTCTAAAGGCTTGGTATTTTAATTTATACATATTGGCATGTCTCTATTTCAGCTTATTGGAAACACAGAAGGGTAAAATAGGTTGTTAACACTAGAAGACCATTCTTTAGATGTGGCACATACAGGAAGTGAATGCTAAGGAATAATATTTCTATGAATTATCAACTGAGCAAGTGCGACAGTGAACCTGCAATACACACTAAAACTTTTAATGGTTCCATCAAAGTTTCTAGGGATGGGTGATGATTACCAGCTTCCAAAGTGCACATGGAAATATGAGTGGCTGAAGTTTCCAAAAGCATCTGCCTGAATGAGGAAAAACTTTTACCATGATATCCAGTTTTCTCTTTTACGCCACTGTAAATGAGATTTTAAAAATCTATTCCTGTATCTACTGTCAGGTCAGAATCAGAGATGTATATGAAAAGCCTTATGGACACCGCAGCATTTCTTAAAAGATCTTTTATGTTTTAGTCGTGAATATGCAGAATGAGCCGAACACTTCCACCTGGTGTCCAGTAGATGGTGGTATAAGCCAAACTACTAGAATATTTGGTAAAAAGATGGCAACAGTGATTAAATGACAGCTTTTGTTTTTAATAAGACTTTAGATTTTTTTATCTGGTACTGCGATTCTTTCTACTTTGTTCTGCTTATTCCAACTGCTGTCTTTGTTTACTTTGTTTATTTTTTTAAGTTGAAGAGAAAGGTGAATTTTATTGTCTTCATTCAAAACTAGATTTTCATATCCTTTGATAGCATATCCTATGTCGCAATTTTACCAAATCAAAGGCCTTTGTTTTTTTTAACCACTCTTGATCCTTCCTCTTGTTACTTACAAAAATGAATGCAGAAATAATAACAGAAAAGGAGCAATACCACTGTTACCTTGATTCACCCAGTTTTGCATTAGCAGGACACTCAGACTATAGCAGCATTGCCACTGGCTTAGCCTGTGTCAAAAAACCCAATAACAGAAGGACTTTTCTATGGGTATTTGCTCCATAGAATTATACGCTGCAGTTCATAAATCACTCCTGATTCAACACTAGGAAATGGCGAAAGAAACAAAAGTAATTTATAGTTCTTCATTTCAGACTATTAGCAATTGGGAAGCAACTGATGGATTGGGTGAGACTGGAGCAACAGCGATGTTCAGTCAACACCCAGCCCAGCCAGCTCCCTATTAGGTAAAGGGCACAAATAATCCCTTAAGTTTTTCCCAGTATTAAAGTAAAATTGGCTCTTGAATTAAATAACTGCTGCCTAGGTGGATCAAGGTGAGATGTAAGTAGAGATAAAATGAGCTTTCAGAACTACCATCATTACTCAGAGTATCTATCAGAAAGCAACAGAATGGTCTAATAACTGGAGGGCACCTTTGCACTCTCCTATTACTTGGTGGCAGAATAGGAACAGTAACAAAACCCATCCATTTTCTCAAAGTGAAGATTGTACTAAAGCTTAACCATACAGCGTATTGCAGCAAAAAGGTAATATGAACAAGCACTAAAAACCTTGGCCTTTTCATCAGGGCAAGATACTGTGCAACTACAGAAGTGTCCACTCCAACAATATTTAGTTCAAGATTTCTTAACACCCAAGATCTACGAAGTTTTAATCAGCTCCGCTTCCTCCTTCCACGGAATTACCTACAAAAATTTAGTTACAACAATGGAAGTTTCAGAATCAGACTTACAGTGCGCATTCACTTCCATGAGAAAGGCAATGGCTGCAGAAAGATTCAAATTCTGATTCAAAGTTTTTACTTGATTTTGTCTATATATGACACATGTACACAAACATAAATAAGCATCCCTAAAGGTGAGGCTGTTCCACATACTAATCTCAGAGGAGCATTTATAATGATTTTCAGGATGTAAAATTTGAACACGAACCACCACTGGGATTGTTCTCACATGGTTCATGCTAACAATGAATAAAAAGTGGAATAACAAAGTAGAAGGGTTTTAAAGTATTTTCAAGGTGGGAAATATTTACAGCCCCTAGTTCATATGTTCAATTATATAAGACAAAATAGGTATGTTAGATTTTCTGTAGCTTGGAATTCTTCCTCTGAAGTCTATGAGGGAAAATGATCTATTGAGTATTTAAAGTTAACAAAATCCTAGAACCTTCTGATGAAATACTTGAGTGTTGACAGGGAACTAGACAAGGTTATTATCAGCAATCATCTTCTTCCATCCCTGAAGGTTGACTCCATACTTTTTTAACTCTAACAAAAATCACAGATATTCACTCTGTATATCTATTAGAAATGAGATATCCTCAAAGCAAGTTACTGAATAATAACAAAATCAAATGATTTAACCTATTTTTTAATTATTTTAAAAATAGAGATGGAATAGGTTAGTCTAAGCCATTCTTACAAAAGTTCAGCATTGCAAGCTTTGTGCCCAAATTAGGTTTGAAAAGAGATATACCTTCCAGGTGCTTCCTCAGCATTTATTTGGATATTCAGACTGTTAATGCGTTTCAACACTAACACATTTCTATACAATTTCAACAACAGCAACATTCTGTTACTTAATAAAAAGAATTACTGCAAGTGCCCTAGGACAGAAGCTATCTTGCTAAGATCCAGAAAAAAAAAATAAAATCTTTATCTCGCTTCATGCATCTTCCATGTCAGAAGTGAAAAGGTACCATCCCACTATATCATGTGCCACAGGGACAGCCATTCAGGTGGGAATGTCGGCAGGGGAAAGGTGGGGAGGTAGCAGGGTGCTGCAAAGAGCAGCGTTTGACATGTAGACCTGCGTGAACTACAGCCCACCTTGGGTGGTGGTGAACACACGGAAGACCAAAAACCACGAGTGAAAACTAGTGACGTAGCAAGGGGAACCTCAAATCTGCCTTTGTTTCTCTGATAAAGCTATGCTAGAGAACCTAACTGAAACTGGCACGTTACTACTAAACGCATGTACTTTTTCAAAATGCAAGTCCTTGTAACAAATAAAGTAATGGAATAATTTACCCAGTAGCAACAGCTGCTGCACAACAGAATACTAAAAAAGTATTTTTACTTGAGATTATAGAATCATGGAATAGTTAGGATGCGTGTGTCTGTACTAATGTATGTGCACACACACACACACACACACACACCCCTCTATACTTCATTTTGCTGCTTTGTCACTGGAAAAAATAGCTGGGTTTTGTTCTGTTTGGGGTTGTTGGTTTTTTTTTGGTTCCCCCCTCCCCCCCTTTTTTTTCATCTAGGGTAGCTCTGCATCACAGAAACATGTCTCCCGAAATGAAACAGTGGGAATAGGTATTACCTGTAAAACCTTCCCAGGAAGTCCCAAACCACTGAAGTTATCAAAAATATTTCAAATATGTAATGCTACTTGTCAGACTCTTCTCCAGTTTTAAAGCGCTCAGTTTACTTCTTCTTGACCTGAAATCAAGAGTTTGTGCCTAGCAGTATTTTGAGCAAGTAAGCCACATTATGTTACTGTTAAAACAACCAGATTCCTATCTTCAGTAAATGACCAATCTAATATTTCTCTCAGTTGAAAAAAATATAATCTTTGTCTTTTCTAACACTGCAGCTGTTAAACTCTGCCATTCCCATTTCATTTTACAGGGAGTTTGTTTCCCTCCACCCCCACTGGGTGATGTTCTTTGCAGTTCAAGCTGCATGATCTGCTGCATCTATATGAGTGCCAATAGAAGTGCATCATCTGTCAACCTTACTTAAATGCTGATAGTTTATTATCCCTTAATGTTTTTATGCAAGGGCTACAGTGAAGTAAAAGGTGGCTACAGCTCCTTGTAATATTCCAGCAATCCTTCTGAGTAACTGCTGCAATTTTCTTTCTCTCTTCTTTTCTTTTGTTTAGTTATACAATAATCACAGCAACCACTTTTCACCATTAATTCAAGTGGTACAATACAGTTTCTGGACAGAGAATGCACAATTCATTTTAAATGGCAATATTTCCATTTGACTACTTTAGACTGAAAAAAACACTTCTGATCTTTAGAAGCAACCTACTGGAAAGGATTACAAAAATTGCTAACATACAGGAATACAGAAAACAGCTGTGATAACCATTTGAAATGAGGTAGCATGAAGATAGTGCCCCTCAGACATCCAGTGAACTGTTTTTAATACACAACAGAATTTTATACTGCATATATATATAAAATATGTAAAATAATATAGTGAATATATAGTGTTGTGTTAAATGCAACATTTAAATTTGAAACCGACTGAAAAAGAACTCCTCCAAAAGGCAAGTAGGAGAACTGGGTATTCTAAATGGATTATATAGTCAGACATACTTTTTCTTAACCAGAATAAAATTGATTATAAAAATGTTATTTGAGCTTCCACTTGTATTTCCCTTTCAATCTTGAATATGCTTTATGTTCATTAAATGTTGTTTTGTTGTGGTTTTTTTTTGGGGGGGGGTGTTGGTATTTTTTTTGTTTGTTTGGTTGGTTGGTTGGTTGGTTTTGGGATTACTTTTTAGGGCATTTTACTGAATCCTCAATACCAAAGACTGCAAAGAAAGCAAGAATTATCTTCAATAAAGATAATTCTTAAGAAGACCCAGGAGGTAATTGATGTATCACCTCAGAAAGGAGGAGGCACCAGCCTCCCTTGTGGATTTTTGACTCATTGGAACAGACCATGAGGGTAGAAAGACAACTAATCCTTGGAACTAGACAGATAACTCTTGGGACAGAAGTGGGATCATTGCCATGTGAGAATCCAGCCACTGCATTTTAGGTAAAATAATTCATCATGCAATCTGGTTAGGCTAAATGCCTCCATGATGCAAGTCAGAGATGGCCTTTGACTGCATCTGCAGCCTGGATCACTACCAAAACTCCATCTGTTTCTGCTTGTACTACAATAGTCTTGATCAGAATGAAAATGTAATTCAGGATGGTATAAAAGCTTCAAAATGATTAAAACCTGCTTACTGGATAGTTTATGCTTTTTTGGTTTGTTTTGAAAGAAGATACATAGTTTCTGAGACAAAGTAGCATGCTTTTAACAAGCTTAAACATAATCAGCAGGACTTTAGGTACTGGCCTTGGACTTTGGAACCATTGCCCAGAGTACCAGCTGTAGGGTACTAATCAGAACTAGTAGCCACGATAAAAATGCAATTCCAGAGTCAGTGCCATGACGCAGTTGGTCACATGGGATCCCATGATAAAACATGAGCAGGAAAATGAGATCAGAACACAACATTTAGGCCAAGCAGCAACTGAGTCATCCCTATGTGGTGCAAGCCAGTCTGCTTCACAGATCCTTGCGTTTACTGTGCCAGCAAGTTAGAACATGTCTGCATTACTGCAACCTGCAGCTGCAGGGTGGAAACAGGCATCTCATGCAATGCTGTCAAATTTTACAATCTCACCAGCCAGCCTTCTACCTGTAGGAATCTTGTACATTCCAGTGGTGCCAGTATATTTCATGACATCATCACAAAATGTTAGAGACATATGAAAATTAATGTAGATGTAGGCTGGGTATGAATCGTTATCAGTGGTTGTCTAACTCCAAATCTCATCTAGCTCCTATATTGCAGACAATCTATGGATACAGAAAAGAAATAGAGCAATGATTACACTACATTGATTCAGCAACCACTGTACTTGAGCCCAGTAGAAGACTGGAAGGGGCCAGAGGAAAGAGCTGTTTTGGATTTCCAGTATTTTTCCATTTTTATAATTAAGTATATTATTCTAAATTCAGCCTTGTTGTTAGATTAGTTTCTCTCATGTGACCTAATTATGTATAAATAGAGAAGGAACTTAAATAATGATGAATATTGACTTATTTACCCTTTAGTCTGACCAGGAAGGTATGTGAAAACTAAATTAAAATACTTCATTTCAAAGTAACATGCTTTAGTGCTAATTTCTTGTATCCAAAAAGTACAGAAGGTATCATGGAGGTCTACATGAGCTGGCCATAAGGTTGCAGTTTTCACAGAGAATATATGTAAATTTCTATATATTGCATGAAAAGTTCCAGAATGAATGATCTGAAGTTTTATATTATTCACACAGAGTAAATCACATGAAACATGGAAAACTCTACAATCTAATCACGAAAATACACAAAAACAGGTGTTTAATGCTTAGAAATAAATAAAATTAAGATAAATTAATCACTATTTCTGATCTGCATTATAATTTCCTTTTCTTATTTAAACCTCTTTCTACAGCTAAATAGTCATAAGTATTTCTGGTATTTAGTTACTTTTCATTAGCATACTTGAAAAGCTGAGATTTGTTTTAAGTTGAACATTAGCACAATTTTACAGTTCTATCTTTCAGTACTTCTCATGCTACCCAAGTAGACAGATTTAAGATGGAAGCTCTTTTAGCTGCTGTCAGTCATTGGCACCAGTTAATTCATTTTTACAGTACCTTTCTCATTAGAAGCTTTTTCCAACTCCCATTCAAGTCACAGAATCTAGCTAATAGTGCTCATCAAAAGGTACTATGCTGTACATTGTATTACAGGTATTTTACAAAATAACTCTAACCTTACGTAAATCTAAGTTCTAGTTGATTATAAGCCCTTCACAAAGATAAATTATTGTAAACCAATCTTCTGCAAATGAAAATGATTGCAAAGCCAATTTTATGCATACTATATATTCCACCACTAACTTAGAGTCTAAAAGAAAAGAACTCCTTCTTTCCCATTAAAATTATTCAATTATTGAAAACATACGGCATTCTTTCCCAGTTAATTTACGCAGAGCAACTAATGAAAGTACTGCAGTGTAACTGGGCTTCAGCTGGAGCTAATATCAGAACAGTAATGTCATCGCAGCATGGGTCTAATTAATCAGTTTTTAAACTAATTCTGAGGGCTTTTTAGTAAATGCCTGATTTAATAGTTTTAACATGCTTTGGTCAATATATGACTCAGATAAAAAGAGCAATTGTTTTTAAACATTATAACAAAGGCTCCCTCCAGAAATGTATCCACCCAATCATTTTGAGATGCTTTTCAAAAGCAGCTCACTGTTTTTCTAAAGGAACTAACTACAGGTCAGCTGCAGCAAAGCCTGCAACAGGATTTTAAAAGAGGGTGGCCAAATCTCGAGGTCTACATGGTACTCTCAGGCATAAATGATTCCTGAGGTTTCTCTCAGTCTTATGTTTCTATAGTTATACAAGCCATATGTTTCCACTTTCATTTTCAAAGACACACCTATCACAAACTGAATTTAATACAGCAGGCCCACAATAGTTAGATGCTAAATAAGGTCACTTGTTAATTACATTGAAAGCGTGACTTGTTAGGACATGACTGTTTTAAAAATATATTAAAAAATAATTACATAAGGAAATGACATTTCACTTTATGAATCTGTTTTTATGGAAGTGAGACTGCTATGAAGTAATGTATGTTGCAGTTCTTTGGAAGCGCCCTTATGGGGATTACTGCTTGCCCTTACTCTGTGAAGAACCTGGTTGTGCTTCAGCTTTATGCAGTAACTTCATGTTTTCAGTTGAAATCCCCTGGTGATACCATAACTCACTCTTGCTGGGAGATAACAACCATATTTAACAGAGGAAACTTTGTGTTTCCTGGTCAGTATACATCTTGCTCTCATGTGCAGATTTACACATGGCTCAAGTGGCAATTAATCAGTGGAATGAAGCTTTATTTCAATGTAGTAACTTCTCTGATGTACACATTCACCATGCACACAGACTCCTCAGTTCACTACATCTTTTTCTGATAATAAAGCTCTAAGCTTTCTGAAAGCCTAGCAATAGCTACAAAATTAAATGTTTACAATAGCCTCTGAATGTATCATCCCTTTCCCTCAAGTAAATAAACTGATATCTGATGTCTATTTAGATTTTTCCTTGAGATGGAGTGTTCTCTAATTTTTTAAATGTGGATTTTATTAGCGAGTGATAAGCAGAGATTGGCTTATTCCAGACAGTTTCTGCTAGAATGCTGTGCAGCAGCAATCCTAGCTACCTTAAATACCAGGAAATTGTTATTACAGTTTTCAATAATCTGGAACAGTCAGAGTCTTAAATGCCTACACACATTACTGTTCCTGTTCCATTCAGCATGCCTCTGCACCAGTTGCTTTCTCAATGTTCTTGTAAATGAGTGCTTCCCTGTTTCTTTTTATCTTTTCCAATTATCTTTCAAGTCTGTATAAAGGACAGGATTTTCCTGACATCTCTTTTAGCATTCTGAGGCAAAAACCCAGATAAAAGTTCTTTAAAATAGCTTAAACCTTGTTTTGCACAACTGGATAAAAACTGCTATGGTACCAGGGCTGTTGGCATCATTACAACAGTAGATCTTTGGTATCTACCTACAGGGCTGCAGAACTAGGTACTCAGTAAATAGATAACCTGATTGGTCACATTTACCTCTAATCAATTCAGATCAACTCATCATAGTGAAAAAAAGAGTTTAAACTTCATAGGCAGAACTTGCATATGAGATGCAGCTGGCATGTGAGCACCTTCCTGGGAGCCCACTTACCTCTTTACACTGAATGCATCAGAGTTTGATGTTAATTTCAGTAAAATTTATCAAATAACTGACTTAACCAAACACATAGTTAATAAGAGCTATAACCATGAAATGCTTAAGATCAGCCTATTTCACAATCACTAGGCAATCCCAAATATAACTTCAAATTTGCTTAGGTCTTAAATTAGTTACCTTTAGCAAGTACCATGAAGAAATCATTATACAGCTTTCTGAGCTATTATGGTTTCTCTCTGAGTACACAGTGATTCTCTATACAGACAGTGAAAACTACAAACAATTTAAAACTGTTGAACTTTTGAAGTAGCTCTGGCAATTGCATAACAACTAAAAAATAAAAAAGGATTCACAGATTAAAATCAAAACATAGAAAATCTCTAGGAATCCTGGACATGATTCTTTGGTTCTAGCAGTACATTTTCTTCCTACTCTTTCAGTAGTAAATCACACAACAGTAAATCACACAACCCTTTTCAAATGATTCCCTTGCCTATCCTTCTTTTCCTTTTCTTGGGAGCCAGTGATAAATCCCTGAATCACAACACAGGGCCTATGCTGCAGAATCCTTTTAACAACCCCTTCTGGGAGATTTAGCAAAGACAGACAGCTGCAGACTGTTATACTGAGGTTGGAAGAAGCAAAAACGTCAGCCTCGACTACAAATCTAAGATGAACTTCAAGGCTGTTGGAAGCCCTAAATGAAGTAAAAGGTGAAAGTCAGGAATCCCCAATAGCAAAGCACCATATCAGATTAGTCCCTGATCATGTTTTCAGTACTGCCTGTGTAACCACAGCAAACCTATGCCTCTTGGAAACCATAAGCTTAGGGAAAGAAATAATCTTTCTGAAGTAGACGTAAAAGCCCATTCTGATTGCTAGAGATAGGAACAGCTACTTCTGCTGGATATGAAAGTTTCTTGTACCTGTAGGCATCTTTTGTGTGATGCCTTTGAAAAATGGCTATAAATAGGCAAAACCTTTTTTTCTGAGAACATAGTTTCCCTGATGTTTACCCAGTGAATCTTCCAATTATCAAACAATTTACTTCCTGACTAAAACATGCCTTTCCTCCACATTTTATAACATTTGCATTATACGCACAGGGCTTCTGCCTGAGAGTAAAATCCATGTTAAATGTTCTTGTGGCCTTTCAAAATTGCTATAGAAATACTGGCTTGTGCTTCTTTCTCTATGTTTCCTATAATACACTACTCATTCCTAGTACTTTTTACTGTCAATTATGTGACGAAATTAGAAAAATAAAACCCTAATTGTGGAGTGAAAGTTGATGCAGCTATAGCACTCTGCAAACAACCACAGCTACTTGGAGTCTATTCACGCAGCAGAATACATTGTGCTGTGCTCTGTGCGTGTGGGAGCACACCACAATACTTGCTGATTATGGTATAATTGACATGAGCCTTCCCTACGCTCCACAGTCTCCAGTTAACATTTGAATTTTATATCACATAAAATAGAACATGAGTGCATTATGCATGTATAAAAGCAACTCAAATAATAGTAGTTGTTACAACTGTATATCCCTCAGCACATTAAAACATTCCCCACCAAGAAATACGCTGTGATGGCTTTTGTACTGAAGACTGTTTCATCCTCCTTCCTCAACTGTCTTAATTATTATAGAATCTAAAATTAACTGCAGGAAATGTACATGCTTACAATTTATTTCACAAAATATTTTTACTATCAAAAACAGCAAGCAGAGGCTGAACTTGAGTAGCATATTATGAAAAGATGAGTACATCAGAGGATTTCTTAAAAATGCCTTTTCAGAAATTTAGATTTCTATGAACTGTAGATTTCTTAAATTTAATAGTTTAAATAAATAGCTGGTATCCTTGGTAAATAGTTTCATATTATTCACATCATAAGCTCTTCAGCACAGGACGTTTTGATTGTATTGTGCTTAAAGAAAGGCCTTGTTCCATGGGTACGATACAGAATAAGACTGTTAGCGAGTAAAATCTCTTAAAATACTTCAAGTAATAAAGCACCAAAATTCTATATGTAAATCATAAAAATATATCTCTTTATTCGATGTTCTTCTGAAAACAGGAGGAAATTGCAAGTCCTTGTGTGTTCCAATTTACAAATGAAACTTCATGCCACAGAGCAGGCAGCTACCGGTGACAATGCAGATACAATGGGATGAGTGTATAAGCAGTAACGCATAGTGAAGTGTCAGCTCAAATAAAAACACAGATCATTTTTTTCTCCCATTTCATTTTCTCCCAACAAAGAACACTTACAAAGGGCAGCATTAACACAGAGGTAGAAGAATGTCTACCCTTAATGGTGCTGTCAGAAGAAAGGGAAAAGGGACTGATTAAAATCTAAATGCCAGAAATCCAGACATTCCCAGGACATGCAATAATTTGTAACAACTAGAAGAAAATATTGAAGGAGAAAATAAGTCAGACCTGTCAGAAAAAGTCAGTGAGTTCATGATTCATCAATGCTTCACTGTTAGCCCAAAGGTCAAATATGCAAGAAAAGATATTGGAACACTTTATATTCTAGCAAAATGCTAAACACACATTAAACTTAAAAACCATAAATTAAAGCAAGATATCACAGCCTCCTTATATTTTATTGCCTGACTGCTCTGTGACCAAAGGCAGCAGGCTTTCTCTTTTTTTTTTTTTTTTTTTTTTCCTTTTTTGCTAAATTGACTATGAAAACCAGCCTATAGCTCTCAGAGGCATCTGGTGTCCAAATACAGATTCTCACTGCATTTTGACTTTTGCATGAGATGATCAACATTTGATGAGCCTTCCTGCTCCCCACCACCAAGAATATAAAATAGCTTCATAATTTTCTCTTAGGATTTTGAAATTATTTCTGAATTATGAAAGGTTTAGGGATTACTTCTCAAACTGCAATTTGCAGAAGAAATCACCTTGGTAAGAACCTAATAGCCAATACCAGTTTATGCCATCCTGTAATCGTACCATTAAAAAAGGTGAGATCCTCGCCTTTGGCTTGGTAACTTTATAGGAACATTGTAGTTTGTCATTCTGATACACACCAGATTACCCTGTTAGTGAGTGAAAGGGTTACAGTGAATTTCCTGCTGGTTGGTGAGAGCCTTATGACTACTACAGGCAGAAGATAGCATTTGTCCCTGTGGCAAATACGTACGTACATAGATATTACCTTAGAGATATTGTAGTGTTTATAAATGAATTGAGACACAAACTACAGCAGTTATCTGGTGCCTCTGGACACAGGAAATTCTAAGTTATAAAAGTAATTGGTCAAGCATATACTCATTTAAATGTAAGAATTTGTGACTAGAAAATGATAAATTAAGTCAATGTAATTACTCAAAGCAGTTTCTCTTTTGTAATCTTAGATGGATGCACATTCTATATAGCTGAATAATCTGAAGTTATAGAACTATGAATTATATTATTGGATAAAAGATTGATTGGATATTATATGATTGGATAAAAGACAGAAAAAGAAAACTAACCAGCTGACAACACAACAAATCTTGCTTCTCAATGTTTATAAAGAAAAATAAATGATGACTTATATGAGGTAGTTCAGTTCTCTGCTACCTAACGGTACAGACATTAAGCATTTTAATGTTAAGGGTATCTAGCAATCTAATCCTTTTAAATACTCCAGAAGTAATTTAGGCCATTAGTGATGTTCAGTGGCTGGGAAGTGTGGAAACCAGTAGTAAAAAATAATTTTGCATTTAAGTAAACAACATTTTTAGTGAATGTTAGCACCTGACCACTAACTTGATGGGAATTCTTTTGGTTTTATTTCTTACCCTGAGAGAATACTTCAGGTTGGAAGAGGTCCTGTACTCATTTAAGGCAGGTATGATTTCAATTAAACCCAAAGTTAAGCCATGTTTTTCAGGAGCACAACCAGCTGAGGTTTGAAAATCTCCAGGGACGTAGATTCATCCAGGCAGGATGGGGAGGAGAATAGAAAGAATGTAAATGGGTTGAGACAAGAACAGCCTAATAACTGTAGTATAATACTATTACTACCAATAATAATAATAACAATGAGGAGAACAAGGGAAGAGAATATAAAACAAGGGAAAAGGGAAAAAAACCCACAACTAACAAACACAAGTGATGCACAACACAATTGCTCACCACCTGCCGACTGATACCCAGCCTGATCTGAGCACTGATTGATCCCTTCTGCGTTACATCCCTCCTGTTTATAAACTGGGCATGACATGCTATGGTATGGAATACCCCTTTGGCTAGTTTGGGTGAGGTATCCTGTCTCTGCTCTCTCCTGGCTTCCTGTGCCCCTCCTCACTGGCAGAGCATGAGAGACTGAAAAGTCCTTGATCACATCAGTGGGTTATCAGCATTGTCCTCAGACTACAGCCAAAACACAGTACTGTGCAAGCTACTAGGAAGAAAAATAACTGTATCCCAGCTGAAATCAGGACAGCAAACTTCAAGTAATATCACTTGACAGCTAAATGAAGAGCATAGCTATATGCATTCCCACTGGTTATATGTGAATCCATGCAGGGATCAAACTACCATATTTACAAAGTCTTCACCCCACTACATAAAAGCTTAATCTTCTGCTGTGATCACAGCTAATAATGCCATTCATTTTGGTTTCATCATAAAACCAGGTGGCATCCAGATAAGGCATGATCAAACACAGAGAAACATTAGTTTAATTGGGACACAGGCTCATGTGTGTAGCCTCAAAATCATAATAATTACATGTTCAAAAAGATTTGAATAATATTGGGCTGCAGAATTTAGCTGTAGGCTATGATCTTCGAGATAATTACTCATAATGGAACTAATAGAAATTCTGTGTAGTTCTGTTCTTTTGGTGCAATTTAAAATGCGCTGCAAATGAATTAGTACATTTAAGGACACATGGCAAAAATTTCATATATTATTCCTAATGGGGAATGCAAGTCCTTCTTGTGGAAAAGTAGTGGCCAGATTTAGGGTAATAAAGACAAACAGCTCCCCAACTACTACTGACAAATAACTAACCATACATTTGTTTCTATTTCAGAATTATGAATGACAGGAATGCTTCCATCATCTGCTGCAGTAAATGTTTATAGAAAACCTCAGTTATTTCTATCATTTTCAAATGATATTAAAATGAAGATCTGAATTCAGTTCTTATTTGCTGAAAAAGTTGTATGATAGGGTTGCTTTAAAGAGATTTTTTTTTACTTGAAAAAACAGAAGTTGCTGAAATTTTGTAAAGCTGACAACTAACTCCCGTATCTTGTACACGTTTATTCACTATCTAATATAGAATAGGCTCCATTCCTAGATGTTTCACTGCGAACAACCAACTCCCTTGACTACAACCACAGCTCAGCTCACACTGTTTTGTGACTGGATACGTATAAGCTGAAGTTTAAATCGACCTAAATGATATTTATTTTATATATATATATAAATCTGTTTAAACCAATTTTATGCTAAAATGAGTAGTGCTACATTTATATTGGACATTAAAAGAGGTTTTCTAAAACTGCATATACTAAAAAAGTGCTGGGGGTTATATGGTTTCCAGGGGTCCCTTCCAACCCTAATACTTATTTGATTCTGTGACTGCTTACCACTTTATTCCACTTTAATGGTAGAGCACCAGAAAAAACTAAATTAGGCCCCTGCAAAAAGATGACAGTAATCTAGCAAAGAAGCAGATCCATTCACAGCTGAAACACAAAACCTCTGGCTTATTTTTAGCCCTTTTGTAGATAGACTTACTGAACTGTATTATTTCCAGGCTCAACTGTGTCCTCTGAACTTCACAAAGGAACAGGAGCAGCTGTCTCGTAGCTGCCACAGGGAGGACACTAAGATGATACTTTTACTCAGTTTTGGCCCCAAATAAACTACCATTCAGTTATTCACCTCTTAAAATAGCTCTTTCAATGATGTGACACATTTTTAGCCATATTGTCATGAATAGCAACACTGTAATTACATATAAGAATTTGCTGAAGTAAATATCTAATTTCTGAAGTGTCAGACAACAGGCAGCATCATGCAGACTACAGCTCCACATTTTAGTAGTAATCAATTCAACTAACAATAGAGCTGATTGACAGGAAGCTCAGTGCTATTAAAAGCCAAACATAACAAACCCCAGATTTTGTCTAAGCAATGAAAAATGTCTGGACCATCAACAGCCTCTACTCATGTTGTCTTCCTGCAGCAAAAACTGGAACACAGCTGAAAGCTGAAGCAGGTTTATTGTACCATCTTTAATTAACCTCCAGATCTAAACTGCTGCACGAAGAAGGGTAATCACTGCCTGATTTTTGTACCACATTTTTTGTGAGGTAATATTCATGGGGCTAGGAGAAACTGCAAAGGAATCTCCACATACAGACTTCTTACTTGGTTAATACTGGCTAATAATTGCTATTAATTTGACTTCCAGAGTTAAGAAGCTGGCTGTAATCATCACCTAGGATGTGAAACTGTGAGAACAGTAGCAGGAACAGCCACTAATTGTTACTACTTCCATAAATGCTATCCTTTAAAAAAATACCTGTGGTTTGTTGTGATTCTGGTACACAAAGGCTAGAAAACAGCAAACAGACAAACTGCTATGGAAACACACTTAAATGAAACAACGAAATCCTTTTCAAGTTTTTCCCTATTTACTATGTATTTACACACTGAGAAGTAAACCAAACAAAACCTACTACACCAGCGTGAGGATCAGCTATAGAAAAACAATTGTAATAACCTGTAACTACTGTCTTTTCCTCTTGACCTTAAAGGTTCACTGCCATTTCTCCATGGCAGCAAGAATAACCTGAGACATTCCATCTTTCTATGACATGATGAATGAGCTTTGATTAAAAGCAGCTAAAAGAAGAAAAGCTACTAATGTGTTTTATACAGTCACTGATCAGTTCCTGACATGCAATATTTCATTTGCTTTAGGACATTAAGAAATGTTGTGTACCTAAAAACAACAGCTTGTATGATAGTGTATCTATCATTACATACATCATAAAACCAAGAAGGACATAAATTTGTTTCTGCCTGTTAAAGTCTAATTACCTGTAAAATCATTACCTGGCACTTTAACAAATTGACACAATCAACTTAATGATCCTTAACATATTAAAACTTGCAATGTGTTCCTGCTTGCTGCCTGTCCAAACCACAGTGAGTGTCTGCTGGTTCAGATGACATCACAGCAAGGGTCAGGTCTTAAATTTTTCCGCTAAGTACAAGTAATTGCAATTCTGTCACTTGCTATAGTACCTGCATTATCTCATCAGCTCTATAGAGCTTGGAATGAAGCTAAAGAGAGAACTTCGTAGCATTCTCTCTTTACAATTATACTAAACACTGCTGTCCTGTGCAGTCCTCTTGCTCAATAGCTGGAGTGAAATGTAACAATTATGTTTAGAATATGGCCTCCAGGTAATGCTATACATGACAGCATCATCCATAGCAGTTAACTATCAGTTTCTTTTAACACCCAAGTAAAGGTATCCATGTTATGAAACTCACATGATGTTAGACTGCACAGCTGCAAGAACATTCCTTCTGACCACTCACCTTTAGTTCCTTACACTGATTTATTTGTTTTGCAGCATGTTCTAGGAGCCCAAGGAATATGACCAGACACAATCTATTTTTTCCCACTGAAATAAAAAAAAATCTCCTCTGAAAATTACAGGTCCATGGGAGGCAAAACCACCTTAGAATATATAAGCTGAAAATCTTGTGAGTCAGCATATACTACTGTACATAGGAAATACGAGCTTTTTACAACTGTTGACTCTCAAAAGCCCTATGTTCAATACTATAATATTTTCAGCCATGAAAGACTACATAAAAGTAAATGAAGTGACTTCAAACAAAGTTTTCTACTTCAAAGTCATGTAGCAATAAACTCATTAGATATTGAAAGAATGTAACTTTGCAGGTGTTCAGCTGCTGTTAAGTACATGTGCTATCTCTTCTGAATTCCAAAAATGGCACAATGCCTTTAAGTAAGTTCTTAAGGCTTTCTTATTGCCTAGGAAAAAAAAATCCAAACCCCAAAATACATAAACAGACTGTTTCTGTGTAAGATCAATATACAGTTATCAGATGCTCCTTCCCTGAAAAAAAAAAAAAAAAAGGCTTTTGTAAAGAATAGCCCTATCAGAAATATGTATTAAGAATGACTACTCAATGCTGGTATTAATTACAAGTAAGCTACACCATATGCTCGTATATCTCACCCTCCTTCATGTTATTATGTGATAGTTGACCACAGTCAGTCACGTTCTCCCATAATAGCTTTAGAGAACATCATGGTGCATAATACGTGAACCTATAGAGACAAAACATAATAAAAGCTAAAAAAAAAAAAAATCGGAATACATTTTATTTAGCCTGTAACATGACAGATGTTTACCATGTAGACAGAGTAAACATCAAGGAGAGATTATGTGTAAATTTTCACATAGTAAGCTGTCATTCTCTCACTTTTCTATTAACTTGGCTTGAATAAGGAGAATTACCCTGTAACAAGAAAAATAAACTAGGAAATGGAGGTTCATCACACATGTGTGCTCCTACCCAACAATTTGCTAACTGAACAGACTGCTGTTGCCTTAACAATGCCACTATAAAAGATATTATATATGGTACCATATGTGAAAAGGGATATGACAATAAGATTTGAAATAAGCATAAATGAATACAAACAGTATCGGAACTATAAAGTTAAATATTGCAGCCTTTCTTAATAGTCTGTACACTTCCTTTTGTCAGGTCGTAGATAACCAGACACTGGATACATCTTTCTCATTCCTCTTCAGAACAAAAAATTTACATTTATAGCTCTGTGGCTTATATTGCTCAAACACATGTTTTCCTTCAGAAGAACTTAAGTCCCTCATTTACCCTCGGCCGAGATTCGCAAAGGGAATGAAAAGTGCAAGTGGTTTTTTGAGCATTCCTTCTCTTTTCAGCAATAACATGTCACATGAGAGACCAGAACTGCAGGTGACAATTGCACAGAGTAAACAAGAGACTTAAAATAAATTAAACTAGCTCTCACTTACTTCAACATATATGTTGAATTGCTTCCAGAAGTGACAACTGCTATTTGAAGTACCTTCACTGTGCTGAACTGTTCAATAGGAATTAGCAATATCTATTCAGGACTAATGCTGAAAATACATTCAGGAAAACTAATTTCACCTTCATTCTGAGCATCACACAAAAATTGTCTGCATTTCTTATCCTACCATAAATTTCTAATTAATCAGGAAAGATATCCCTAAAGAAGCACCAGCATTTTATAGTTTTACAGTGTGAAATTAAAAGTCTTTCATATGTTACTTTTCAAAGTAACAACTTTTGTAAGCAAAGCACAGACCTTAATCCCAGGATGTGTTCTAAGCAAGAGTTGCCTCAAACAGAGAGAAATGAAAGCAAATAAAGGAAAATCAACTAAAACATCCAGGTATCTTGCATTCCAAGGCATTAATCCTCCCTCATCTGCTACTACACTTGGAAAGAGGAGGAGGAATAATGGTATGATCATGAATGCAAGCACTTAATTTACAGTTTTATGGCTAGCAGAAAAGCTTCGTTGAATTACAGACTAGTAACAGAGTGACTGTACAGAGCAGACAGACTCTGAAATTCTATTTATTTAGTTTTCACACTCCTTTTCAAGGGGTATTGATTGCAGCTTAAAAAAAAACCACCAAGATTTGGATTCCCACAGTAGAGACCCTGCTTCTGCTCCCAAATCTGAGATACTGCACTGAGTCACCGTTTTGAAGAAGGAAACTGCTTTCTAAATCAGGATAGTGTAAATACTGCTTATAAACAAACATGTCTTTAGGAAAAAAAAAAAAGTATCTTTGAACATACTAGGCAATATATGCAGAGAACCAGAATTTTACTCCAGGGAGATTTTCTGTGGCAGTGATTACCAGCATGATGATATGCAATTTTGCTGTCCTTCCTTAGCTGCCTTTCAAGAGTTATAGAGACCTTGCCCATATATTTTTATCCTCCTCACACAGAGTTTAGAATTTTGATTTTTAGGTTACTTAACTGTCTTCTTCCTCACATTTATAAAGAGCAACAGAAAAACACCCAATCTTTTTCATTTTATTTTGCATGCTTCTTGATATTACTTCCCAGATTTCTCCCACAGAAGAATTTTCTTTCAATTTTCATGACCATTCTTTGAATCTTATATTTCTAACACATATTTATGTCAAAAGATATAATTAAAACAAAAATCAGTGGGAGACACTTGAGATCAAAATAGCTGCTTAATGAAGGCACCAGAAAACCCCCTTAACATTTCAAAAAAATAAAAGCTCACAATACAGCATATAACCTTCTAAGGCTTCTATTATCTTCACTCAGTCATTTATAAATGAAAGTGACACAAAAATTCTGTTATATTAGCTTTATTAACTCAGTTTTTAAAATTATTTTAAAGCTGTACATGCAAGAATAATCTTCAAATTAGAAAAAGTGAGCATTTTGAAAGACTGTTTCAAACAGTAATTCTGGTATTTAATCAATCCTTACACTGACATGGCACCAATTTATCTTCTAATTAAAACAAGACAGTATCTTGATCAACAACCATAGTCAAAAACATCAATAAAGAGGGTCATTATGTGGTTAAATTTGTAAACTTCAGAGTTTTTCATTTCTTCTTTATCTTCTCTATGGTAAAAGCAAACTAACAGATTTTACAGTTTAACCAAAATATTAACATTTTTTCCCCCTTTCCATGTAAACTATATTCCTACATGCATAATACTGGAAATATCTCTTCAAAATTTTACAGATAAGAAAATTACCATTTTACTAAATTTATCCTTAAAAGAACATCCCAGGACAAAAACACCCCAACACCTGTCTGTTTGCATGCTTCCCATGCTGTAAACTTTTCTTAAAGGAAACTAAAGGGGAAGATGCCCTTCTATTACTAACTAGACTATTCAGACTGGGCTAGACCAGACCACAGTAAAATAATCGTGAACCACATATTAGAAGATTCACACTACCTGTTTTTCTCTGCAGATCTGCTCCTGACAAAAATGTTCAATAGGATATATATAGCTAATATAGTAGTTGGAGATGCTGTAGAATCCCTTACATAAAGTTCAACTATCAATTAAGGTAGCATTTTTCCCCCACTCTATTTTAGCAAAAAATCATGCTTACCAGTCAGGCAAACCACATTTATTAATGGCTCATTTACTGCCAATTCTTTTTAAGCTAACATTTATACTTCATAAATCTCTTTCCTCAATTTTTACTAATTATCTTCATTGTATTATGATAGATAATAGGAGGGAAGGATTTTTTTTCAGAACAGTTTTTCACATTTTGCTTTCTGTTCCCTATGTCTAGCAGTTTGTATTGTGTTTTAGGAACAATGATTTTTCACCAAATGCTGAAGCCATGGCAGAGCACTTATTCCTACAGCTGTACACATTCATTTTAGAATTAGGAGATAATAATTTAAATTCAGTGAAAACACTGACATTTTTCTTGGAGCATTCTGCTTTAATCCTATTTGTATGTTCATAAGAAGCCAGTTTCTGCTGAACTACAGGATGAGAAGCATACATGGTCTCCTAAGGGGCTCCTTCTATATCCACTCACAGAAAAACTCACTAATGGGAAAGAAAAAACATTATAAAATGCTCAAAATGGAAAAGCAACAAATGTGCATGTAATGCTTAATGAAACAGCATAGTCTATGAAAATTTCAGACAATATGTGCTTGCTCACACCTGAACTGGAAAAAAAAAAAGCAAACAAAACTGTATTGGAGAAGAATCCAGGAGTAGTGCAAATTCTGGCAGTATTTCTTTACATGCTTAGGAACCTGGGGATTGGAAAGCTCAAATATGTGACCACGAAGAGATTTTCTGACTGAGAATGCTCTTGCCATTGAGAGAAGCTCTATACTCTTATGCATAGACACATCTTAACAGAAGTACCCCCTAAACCCTCAATAAATTTATATTCATTATTCGCTTATTAGTAAGAATGTAGTCAATACTGATTCATTTGGAAACTACTAGATAGCTTGCAAAAATCAAGATGTCCTCACCCATTTTTAAGAGAAAGTACTGTTTGGCATGTTAAAGGAAGGATCACAAAATTACTTAGAGGTCTTTTCTCATTGTGGATGTGGCTCATTAACATTAATGAAAAAAACCCTTTCATAGTGATGGGAGAAACAAACGTACCCCATATGCAATTAGACATACATGGCTCAGAGGAAGAATGAATAAAAAGCTTGTTGCTTCAGTTAGGGTCAGTGATAGTTTCATGAAATACTTCCCAAAATATTTTAGAGCTGGTAAACTTCTATAGAAGCACTAAGGTACAGTTCCTTGCTATTTCATTTAAACTTTGCTTTAACAAAATGTTCAAACACGCAGGCTTTAAAACCTCTAGCGATGAAGCTGAAATTTGGAAGTCACATTGCTTTCTATAGGGGTGTCTGACACAGAAGGACATGGAGAAGCAAAATCTGAAGGTCAAGAATGAAGCCATAATAATAGTGAGCTAAAAGCTAGAAGAACACTATTTCCACTTGAATTTTGAGTCAGAAAGGTCCCACTGCTATCATTTCTGTGATTACCCATGTTTTGCTCTGGCAATTTAAAGCTAACATGATAGGTTGATGACTGGGTATTTTTCCTTCATTTTATCTGGTTCCCTTACTGTTGTGTTTTATTTCTCTCCTTCCCTTGTCATTCACCTTTGTTTTTTCCCTATGTTCATATTTATTCGCTACAGAGCACTTCACTACATACTAATCCACTCATTGCTTCTCCAGCACATACCCATGATCTTAAAAACAGAAGAGCATGCATGTTACAATAAAAAAGCTGATCATAGGCACCTGAATTAATTCAGATAGGTAATACTTTGTCAGCAACCATGGATTTGAACTTGCTGAAAAAAAAACACCAAAATGAACATACTGGAAAAAACACTTATCTTCAGTGCCTGATTTTCCTAACACATCAAACGTTGCCACACTGCTGATCTAATTAAAAATTACATTTGAATTTACATATTTAGAACTGTATACTCAGAAAAAAATAGCTGTTTCCTCTTCGTTTGTTGTCTGTGTAGATAGGTGACTGCTGCACCCCATTTTTGTTACCTATGTCATTTACTCAGCAAGAAACTACAGAAAAGGTGAATCCCCTTTGCTCTTCTTACCTTTGCCTGGGTATAGAAAGGCACAGACGTTATGTGCAGCTCTACTAGAATGTGTAGTTCAAGAAAAGGAAAGAAAGAAACAAAAAAAACCCTACTGCCAACCTGTTAGATGTACTATAGCTTTCACATTCACTAAACAGCCATTGTTGATTAAAAAAAAAAAAAAGAAAAAGAAAAAAAAAATCCATGGAATGACTTTTGCAAACTTCCAAAGAGGTATCACTTTAGCAAACACTCCTTTAAATATATATATGGATACATTAAACAAATTATGAACTGACACCTTTTTTGATTCAATGTTCTTCTGAAGAAAAAACTGTATGTAAAACAAGTTGTACTATCAGATCCAGTATTTAACATCATTTCATCAAGAAAAGCTGGACCTCCAGGAGTAAGCTTCCTAGATTATACCACAGAAACATTGGACTTCTTTTAGAATTTGATTAGGTGAAGAGATAAATCATAATCAGTGCTTGTTATCACTGCAGTCTATTTTTATTAACCCAACATGAGCAGTAAGCCAGAAATCTGAATTTAAATGCAGTTATTTTTAATCTAATGAAAATACTGTCTTTTAAAGCATCATGACTCAACACAGAAGTTTTTCTATTTCTTTCTGGTTTAGACTGAAGTCATTACTTCTCAGAGGACAGATTCTTGTAACAATGCTTTATTCTGTAAAGTACTCAAGATGATCATCATCATCTGTACAGCATTTATTATAGCTCTTCAGCAAATATAAATCACAGACTGGATTTTTGAATCCAGATGTTTAGTCTTACTCTTTAGTCTTACAACGGCTTAAATCCCAATCATTCCTGTTCAATGTAGTAAAGTTGTTGCCTATTGCATATTACATCAGCAACCAAGATTCATTGTAGACCAATCTCCTCCTTACACTCTGATAAGAATGAGTAAAACAGTAAGATCTCCAACTCATTCAGCTGTTAAAATTAACCAGAACTGGAATACTGGGATTTGCTGAAAGTTTGTTTTTTCTACAAATACAGAGTTAAAAACTGTTAAAACCAAGAAAAATCATACCTATTAAAGTATAAAGAATTACCTAGCTAATGAAAGTTTAATTAAGCATACACTCTTGACACAATATTTTTATGTTCTACATTGTTTATTCCAGTGTAAAGAGACTTAATTTTAATAAATTGATAGAAATTTCTCTTGTCATGGGTTCTGCTAGTCCTTAATTGAAAATCATTTATTATATTTACTACAAGCTGCAGTTATGAAGGGGGAAACCACCAAGTAGCTCACTAATCATAATACTTAAGTAAACACTGGAGCACAGGATTGTGTGGTTTTTTTGGTTCAGTTCTTTTCAAATACCATTTTTATATTAATTTCTTTGTTAAAATAAAAGCTTTTGAAATCAGATAATAACACATGACTGGTGGCTCCTACCACGGTCATTGCGCCACTGCCTCACCTCTCCACCCACAACACTTAATATTTAAACTATAAACATGAGAGGGAAAAAAAGAGATGTTTTCAAATGTCAAAATGATGTCAAATGTCAAAATGCTCAAATTAACAAATCAGAGAAGATCAAGAGAGAAGGGAAAAGATCAAACAGACAATCCTACAATTGCTAGGTCTTGCTTACACATGCAGGATATTGTCTGTATGCTTGCTACAAGCAAGCTCTTCAAGAAGAAAAAACCCAGTGTCTGTGCTCTCTCATTTCCTTAGACAGGAGTATGAAGATGAGCATATTGCTCCTGCTTTATTTTATACATTTTACTGAGGAAATAAAATGTCAGATTCAAATTTAAAATCTGTAAGCAAATGCTCTGGATTGCCGAGATGATGCACAAAGTTTACAAAGGTCTTTCTCAGCTTTACTTGGCTGTGCCTATGTTTCATCAGACTAGATACAGAACAGGAAGTCTGTTGGTCCTAAGGACTTGATGTTCACAGTGCACATAATTTGTGGCTTTTACTCTGGAATACTTCTGTAATATCCTAGTTTAGACAGACATTTTATTTCCATTTAATTGCAATATTCAATTCATCCTGTTTACTGAATGTTGGAGTATATCAGGTACGTCCCTGGATCATATCTTTAGTGTCATCGTAAAGAATGCAGTTAAGCACAGGATGTAGGGATGATTGAGATATTCACTGGCAAAACACATTTCTAATCCAGACTGAAGTGCACATATAGGGACTGTAACTCTGTTAATAAGTAAAGTGGAGCAGTAAATGTGGATGCATGTATAAGGAAATGGAGAAAATAACCTGTGGATTTTAATTTGTGGATTTCTATTTACTTTGGACTCACTTCAGTTTGGCTCCTATTAGCAGCTAACAGTACATTATGAAATCCTTAGATATTTTTTCCCAGTCTAGTTTCAGGCAAGAGAAATTAAATATTTTTTTCCTGAGACTACTCCATGATGGATGTCAAAGCATGGTATATGGCAACACTCGTAAAAGATTGTTACAAAAGGTCAATCCTACTCTGAACTAAAATACTAGGCAGATGTGGCCTCACATCATCTGTACTTGTAGCACCTGGCAGTAGCAATCAAACTGCAGTTTCAATATATCAAAATCTTATATTTTTGCATAGAAGAAAAAGCTGTAATAATTATGACAAACTTTGCAAAGTTCTTAAACAATGATAAAATCCCACAAATTCACAGAACAGCAAACCTACTTTAGATAATGTTCTCAATCCCTTGAAAAGGTTTGATTTAAGGATTCTGATACTAGAGTTACATACAGAAATCAGTTTTGTTTTTCATGTCACTTTGAAACTTCAGTTCTCCTTGTGTTGTTTTTTTTTTTTTTTTGTCATTTTGTTTGGAGATTTGTGTGTGTTTTCCCCAAATACACAAATAAAAACTACTGCAGCCATGCAGCTTTCCCAGAGTGATAATAAACAATCCAGAAGCTTCTTTTTTGCTCATCTTAAGGTGAAAGCAATTTGGATCGTATACACATACACTAATACCTATAGTGCAGTATTTTGCTGGTCATCAGAATTTCAATTTATTTGCTATCCTAAAATAACTACTAGTTTTGTTTCACATGGAAAATCCTACTGAGGAAAAACAATGATAAAAATCACCAGTGTCACTATCTGGGTAGTTAGTGCTATTTTTAGTTTGAAAGCAACAGCTTTTGGTAACTTGTTTGAATAATTTTAATGGCTATTTCTAACTTCAAAGGCAAGACAGTTCTAATGTTGAGTGCGTGTCTCAGTTCAGCCCATTAATATGAACTCTTCACGGCCCTGCCTAGCCCTCAAGGGGCAAACAGAAAGTTCACATTCAATTCTGCAAAAAGATGAACCAGCAGTCATCTTATGTTAAGATGGGAAGGAACATCCAAAAGAGACCCACTATTCAAGGCACAATTCTTAAGCCTAGCCCATTCATAAACTTACATTATGACATACCTGTCCCTTAATTACCTAAAAATGATCAGTTTGGTAAATATGAATAATAAATACCAATAATATATGTAAGCTCAGTCATGTCATGAAGATACCTGGAGTAGAATTTGTATACCACATAGAAAACCAGTTTGCTTCATTGTTCACAATGCCACAATGTCTATGCCACAAAACATGGGTCACTGAACAAGCCATAAGTTATTTGAAATTCCAGAAAACAGTTCCAACTGGAGAAAATTACAGCTAACTTAATTCTTGCATTGATTCACCTCTATAGTAATTATATGAAATTCAGTATATTTTAATTCAGCAGTACTCCATTTCATATATTTGCCAGATGTATTTTTCTTACTTATGAATGTTAAGTGCCAAAATACCTTGGCAATGTTTTCACACAGGTCTCGAGAAAGGCATTCACTACTGAGATTTAATAAACATTATTTATGTCAAGTCCCTTTGAGAATTACTCTGAATTAAAAACTTTGAGTATTACTGGAGGGTTTTATATTGTATTAGTACGGTACATTTAGCCAAAATCAGAAAAGATGACTGGACAATACTTGTTTCTTGTGTGCTTCATTATTTCATGGCTGTAATCCATTTTCAATTTAAATTAGAGGATATATTGTCTTTTTCTCATAATACATTTTCTTCAGGATTAAAGCCAAAATTACACATTTTATCATGAAGTACTTCTCTTGCACACGGAGACTGGATCCAGCATACAGGCGTTAAAGCACAGGTCTGAGAAAATCAGGTCAGATATAAGAAAAAGAACTGAAACCCAAGATACAGTAATGAAGTACTTTAGGTAAATTAACATAAAGTTGTTCAAAGGAAAAGACAAGAAAGTAGGAGTACCATTCAGTCTTCCTCTTCAGTTCATTTATTTGCTTGTAATTATTACACTTCTGTCTTTTAGGTAGAGACAACTCTTTGTAACTTTAATTACTGGTTTCTATGGCAAGATATGGTATAGAGCAAAACTTGTGAACACATAAATGTGGAATATTTGAATTTAGCATAGGAAGCACTCAAAGAAACAGCATCTTCACATGAATTTAAAACAAAATTTTGGTAATTTGTTTTCTTAGCATTTAAATGTGAGAGATGTAAGAACTTAATCATTGTTTTAAAGGAAAATATTCAACAAATGACTATCTGTGCAGTTGGCTGGGCCCTTTGTAGACTGGGTCAAGCTAACCTTGAAATAGTGATTAGGTAAAATTAATAATGTATTTGCTCCTGTAATCCTAGTTTTCCATACTTTAATGTAAGAAAGGCCATCTTCAGTGTTTTTATAGACTCACCAAGAACACGTATTAGCACAGCAGTATGTCTGGTTGCAGCAGAAATACAATTATGTAAATGAGATATGTGTTCCCTGAAGACTGCTAATAGAATGATTGACCTATATACCATTTAATTTGTTCTCATGTGTTCTCTTTATTGTCTTCCAGCTGCACCAGAAATTAAAACTTGTTAAACTGCGTCGCTCCCCAATTATACATCAAAGGTGCTTGTGTCACTTCATGTCAAATGCAATTAATAGTTTGCATGCTCCTTATCGCCACCAGTACATCGAGTTCTGGTTGGCTTTTGGTTTTTTTTATTTATTTGTTTTAAAAAACAACAACTAGTGCCTCAATAGACCCTGTATATGAAATCCTTTGGAAACTATCCCAATTTATAGTTGCTGCTGTAATACTCTAATAAAACTGTGTTCAGTAATATGTCAAGAAAGAGGTAATAAGTAGGAAAACAGGTAGGAAAGCTGTTGGTAACTAATTTCACAAACTGAGCTGGAAGCTGGACAACTGTTTCTATTTCAGAGCTAGATTTCAATAAACATTTTCTGTCAATGCACTGGGGGTACTATAACACCATCTATTCGGCACATTGTCCTGAATCAAAGCCCGAATAAGGTATGAATAAGTTTCCAGCAGCTGCCAGTGGGCCATTGCTTAAGCTCTCAATATCTGTGAACAAGTCCTGTTTTTACTTTGATGAACTGCAGCCCATGGGAAGGACTCAGTGGGAGGAGTTTGTGGAAAACTGTCTCCCATGTGATGCACCCCATGCTGTAGCAGGGGAAGAGTTTGAGGAGTCCTCCCCTGAGAAGAAAGAAATGGCAGAAACAGCATGTGATGCACTGACTTCAACCCCTATTCCCCATCCTCAAGTGCTGCTGGGAGGAGGAAGTAGAGAAAAATCAGGAGTAAAGTTGAGCTCAGGAAGAAGGGGAGGCCCTGGGAAGGTGTTGACAATTTGTTTTTTAGTTCTCATTATACTACAGTGACTTGATTGGTAAGAAATTAAACTAATTTCCACAAGTTGAGTCTGTTTTTCCCATGACAGAATTGCTGAGTGATCTCCCTGTCCTTATGGCCCCATAAGACTTTCACTCTTTTTTTCTCTCTCCCCTGCCCTGCTGAGTCAAGGAATTGCGGAGTGGCTTTGGTGGGTGCCAAGCATCCAGCCAGGGTCAATCCACTGCAGAGCAATACAATGACAACATTCAAGTTAGATAACTGCAGATGTTTTCCAAGGACATCTATGTGGTGTTTGTTTTTTTCCAAGCTGTATTTTTAATGCAACTCAAGAGTCCTCTCTCTGCATCAGGCAATATAATAAACACAGCAGACCCTCTGGAGCCTACAGTGAAACTCAGTGTGCATGCAATACGAAATGGAAGCATTTCACCTTGATTGAGCTATGTTTTACTTTTGGTAGTCTTTAACAGAGTATAAGTTTCTCCCCAGTTCCAAGTACTTAGATTCATTTTTCAAAGCTGTTGTGTCAGGTGAGCTTTGTGATCTCTCACTGAAGCTTATTAAAAGTCTTAGCTGAGGTGTGGGTTTTTTTATTTACTTTAATCACATTATTCTCTTCCTAATTATGTTTAGAAGCAAAGATAGTAAAGGCAGCTTTGACAGTCAGAATAGGGCTGGTGCAGAAAACACATTTCATGATCTCAGAAGAGTTGAGTCAAATGCAGCTTTTAAACAAAACACATATTTTTGGGGTGCTCTTTATAGTTTCCATGTTCATATTTGGACTAAACTTGTGCTCTACTATAAGCTATGACACTGATTGTTACATCTTACACGTCTCACTTTTCATTGCCATTTGTTTACAGTTTAAATCATCTGCTTGGATTCCTTCACCGTTGTCTACTATCAGGAAAACAGAAATACATCCAAGGAGAAAATATCAAGTTTCCTTCTGCATCTCCAATATCTATGGGCAAATTATGTATTATCCAGTCAGCTTCCATTTATTTATTTTCCATAAGGTAAATTGAAAATGTCTCCAGTTTCAGATGCAAGGACATTCCTTCAATTCAAATTTTACATTTAAATGCAGAATTTAAAATTTTGGTTCAAACTGCATGATAACTAAGACAGACTTGTTAGACAAGGTCTCTTCCTATTCAGCCTGTGCTGTGATCTGTTCCGGTTATTTAACAGATTTTGAAGAGTCAATAGACACTGATTTAGTTTGTAAACATTCCTCAACACCTGCATGTCCCACTTGCCCGTCTGCATGTTGCACCTTCAGAAGCGAATCACATTTGACACTGCAAGAGAAACTTGAGAGGTCTGAAAACTATGTCACAACTATAAGGTAAATGAAACACCATGCATTAAGCAAATTGTTTCACGTGTCTTCAGTATGTGCAGCAGAGGACCTGTTGTGAAGCAGTATTTTTAATTAATTTCAAATTCTACTTTATCCTATCTGATAGTACTTTTTCTATCTGTGTACTTAACAGAACAAAACAATGAAAGTTCAAACAGGACATAGTTGATCCAAAGGTATATTTCCTCTTATTCTGAAATATTAAATTAAATGCAGTAGGTCTACAAAAAAAAATAGAAGCAAGCAAAAATAGATGAATGAGATTTGATGTCAGAGGCTTCTGACAAATATTCACATGGCTATCTTAAACTGCTAATTTTAGCTACTTCAGAAAGAATGTAGTGTCCTAACCTTGCAGCCTTGGCATTATAGAGATGAGCTACTCTACTGGGCACCTACGTCAATTTACCTTCTAGAACAGGCTACTTCTTTCTCTCATCTGATCCCCCCACTGAATTATGACATTTCATACCCTGAGATGTACTGAAAAACATTCTTGATACAAACTCCAATCTCATACTAAAATGTATTTGTACTGGGAGAGAAGCATTTCAGATACTGAAACTGCAAATGAAGATAAACAGAGGAGACTATTTCATGCATCTGAAAGAAAAATTATTTGACAAGACAGATTCATTAATTCTTCAATCTTATTCAAGAAAATTAATTTCTTTTCTGTTTGTCAGACATTCACATTTCTCTATCTGGCAAAAATGTAGTTTTCAAATATGAGCAGTTAAGTTGTTCGGGTTTTTCTTGCACCCAAGAAAATAGCGTTGTCAGAAATGCAGGTATTAACTTAAAAGTTGTGTCTCAGGCATCCTGAGACACCTGGAAGAAAAACCATGCTCATATTAACATATTCTGAATAGGTCAATGACACCTTACCAACATGCTGACAGAAGAAAACACTACAGGAAATTCTGCAGAGATCTACAAATAGAGATTTGTAACAGAACTATAAGAGCTGGTGTGAATAAAGTGTAAGTGGTAATTCATGTTTAAGCACCAGAAGAAAAAGGCAAAATAATAAGTTATAAGAACAGCTAGTAATAATAATGAAGGACACTGTTCTTAGGACACCACTTCCATGACATCATTCTCAGAAATAACACTCAAGATGTTTCAGTGTCACAACCTCCATTCTGACAGCATCACCAGAATGGAAGGTGCAGGAGGATGTCAAAAAGGCCCCCCAACAGGAAAGCAGATGATAGATGAATCATTGAAACAGCTATTCAAAGAAGGAAAAACCAGACAGCATGTAGCAGCCTGCCCTAGGATTCACAGAAGGTGAAGTCTCACAGGTAAAGGACCACTCATCACAACTGGTGACTCCAATGGGATATAAATGATCTGCCCAAACATTAGTTTGTTGTTGCCAGCAAAGAGGAACTGAAAAGACATGGGCAGTGCTTGCCAGCTTGTGTCCCTTGTCCACTGTCTTGTGAACAAATTATCATTGCTAAACAACGCATGTTGCAGACACTGTCCTGGCATTTGAGGGTTTGCACATGTAAGTATAGAGGGGATAAAATCAACTTACCTGAAGATTTTGTAGAAGATCACCTTCTCCTTCGTCAGATCTTGCATCCAATTTGTTATAGTAATCTCCCTATAGAGAAGTTGAAAATATGGGCAGGGGTTTGCCATATTTTCTCCCTTCCCAAGGACACTATAGCAATTGAGAGCTATTAGTGGCAACAGTTGTAAAAAGTGAAACTTAGGCCAAATAGTGAAGTTCATTAACTGTGATGCCATAGTTTAGCTACACAGTTAAGTGAATTGTCAATATTTCATTCAGACTGTTCTTTGTTACAGTAGTTATTCTTAAGATGCGATCCCACATGATGTATGCAAATTGTATTTAAAATTTTGAATATTCATAACAATCCCCATAATCTGTAGGCAAAAATATATCCATAATAATTCACAAATTATTCAAAATAATTAGTATGTTGGAGTATTTTCATTCTGTGATCAATAATTTAACTGTTAAAGGGGTAAAATCTGTCAAATGCATTGTTCATGGTAAATGCCTCACCCAGTGCAAGCACCAACTTCAAAGAACAATCATGTTCTCTTCCTTCAGAGAAGTAACAGTGGATTAACAAAACCAGTGTTTCAGATCCCACAAGAGCCCATATTTAGCATCCTGTGGGAATCACGGAGGAAATAATACATAGCTCAGTTTAAGCCACATAAGCCAGAGTTAAATCGACAGTAGCAGCTGTATCAATAAACCTGATTTTGATAACTTCAGTGTTAATACTCTACCATTTCCACTAACAATTCCCACTTAACAACAGGCATGGATAATGCTACACAAACCAACCCCCAAGTCGGCAAGGTACAGACCAGCTTCCAATGCTCACTTCTACAGAGGGATATGTGTGAAGCATTTTTTAAGTCTTTGGCAAGCAGTAGAAATTGTAATGACTTCACACCACAGAACTCCAGCTATTTTCAGAAACAGACAACCTCTCTTTTTTCAAAGGCTCATTCTGCTACAGAGATGTAGCAGAGATTTTGATTCATTACTTTTACATCAATGAACTTTTTATGACTTTTTCTGTTTTTTCCCCTCTTCCAAATGCTATTAAGTATCATTATCTACTGATTAAAGAATACAGAAGTCTGGAACGTTATGCTGTGGGTTCCAGATTTTGTTTTAACTGATCTTGACAAAGGTTGCAAATATCATCATTTATCAACTTAAAATTGTATTTCAAAATAATATTATTAATGCATAAAATAACTTGTCAATGAAGATTAACAGAATACCATTAGAAGACATGGATTTTCTAGCTTTATTAAATCAGTCTCCTAGAAGCAAATTGTATTAGAAGATCATCTCACTGAATATTTCTGTGTTGAAGATCTTTCGTATTAGCTCAATATATTAAGGCTCCAGTACTATGCAAGATTTACTATCCTGATATCTCAAATGGTACAGAGCACTCAAGCACTACTCTTTAATAAAGGCTTTGCTAAGAAATATCTCATTCATGGCTTAGAGAAGATGAAAGATTATTACAACTTCTAAGATACTAAATTCATTTTAGAAAATGAAACCACACAGAACAGGAAGCAGAATTGAAAAATATGGAAGACTTGTGCAGTATAGCACAAGCTACAAATAAATCACTACACCCTGAAAGCAGGGAAGTTTCCCCTCACCTGGCTTCCAATCTAATCACTCTGATGAGTAAGATACAGACTGAAACAATGGCATCTTCTGTCATCCTTACTATTTTCTATTTCATAGTCTAGAACTAAAAGATGAAAATCTCACGTGATGAGATTTTCATGTCATGAAATATAAAAGACAGTTAAGGTAGGAATCCTGATCTGAGTATCTGGAAGCAGTAAAGTTCAGCACTGTTCTCCAAAGCTCACTGTAAGTTCAGATTTTAAACCACTTGCACATAATTTGGACCTGTATTTCTATTTTGAAGGAAAAAGAGGCTTACTCTTAGCTTGATAAATTTACTTACAGGGTAAAGTGAAAAGCTAAGAATAGAAGTTTCAAAGGAGTATTGGTAATAGCCACCTACAGCACTACAGCCAAAATAAAAACACTAAGGAGCAGAAATGCAGACTATTTTCTCAGGGCTTAACCAATACTTAAGAGTTGCCATCTGTGACAAATTGGTTCTGGACTATTAGTCAGACTTCAGGCTACTGTTGAGGCATCAATCTCTTATTCCACAGCATCTGCTCATTCACTAACCTGTGTAGCTTTCTGTCAGACAGTCAATTTTTGTCCAAGGATTTGATAGATGTTAATGTGATTGTTTCAGCTACCATCCTTTTGTTCTAGTGAAGGTTCAAGCTTTACTTACTGAACCTTTCAAGACTGAAGCTTGACTGGCTAATAAGACATGGTTTGAATTCACTTTCCCCTCTCTTCTGCTTAAGAATAGAATTCCCTGCTTAAAATATATTCAGTTACTTTGGGTTTTTTTGTCCCTGAGTTGTAACTTTTTCTTATGCCAAGCTGGAACATTCCAGTATTCACAGATGCTGCTCCAGGCTACAGAAGGAAAGCATCTTAACTTCATAATAGTAATATAGTGTCTGTATCACAATCAGAGGTAAGCTTTTACTGATCTCTCAAAATCAGTGATAACAAGATTTTTCTTTATCTTAATATTTATAGAATGGCAGGTTCTAAACACACAATCTTAATCAGGGCAGACTGGGAAAAAGATAAGCAAAGCACCTCCATCAAGCAATTTACAATCAAGGGGGTGGGGTAAATGGAAATGGGAGACAAGGAGTGGCAGGCAGAAGAAAACATAAAGAGAAACTCACTTGGGAAGGCAATTCTTGACATATTGATGGATTTGTGAAGTTAAGAGTACGCTGGACAGTCAGGCCATATTCTTACACCTTTCCCTTTAGTAACGACTGAAAGGACTATTAAAAGCTAGTTGCACCCTTCATCTGATCCAGTATTACCATACGCATAGTCTCTCTCCAAGCCTTTGAAAAACTCTTTGCCCATTAGCTAATTATGGATTATTTAATAAATTTAATTCCCCGTATGTGGTACCTGATGGTTAGATTGCTTGTTTGATTCTTATGCAACTCAAGGTGGATGCTAACCTGACTCACTTCTCCTAAAACTCTGGATAAAACCTTAACAAGTATTTAACCAAAGCTATTCTTAAGTAGCTAGTATGAGAAAGTGTTCTTAAAGTTCCCACTAAATTATCTGATGTAACTGAATAACCATTACAAAATCTACAGATACCATGGCTGAACAAATTAATAATTTCTGTAATGACATTTCTTCATTTGGGTCTATACAATTCAGTACCCCTGAAATTAAGACACTTGAGCCAACCTGAAACAAAAACAACCTAAAAGAGCTCCTGTATGGCAGTTGTAATTAAGTGCTTGCCAACAAATAGGCCCAAGGACAGCTGGGCAAATTTTCTGTACAAACATCAGTCAATCCACAATTTATCTTTTATCCCAAGAAGAGTGTAGAGATTCATAAATCATGTACTGTCAAACAGCTGAAAATGACTGACCCCAACATGAGACCAGGTATTAAAAACACCAAACCAAAACCCTAATCCCCACACTCATGCTTAGTCACTAGTTAAAGTTTGTCTGCAGCTTCTGTGCTAAAAGAGCAGGATGAAGGCAACTGACCTCAGAAGCTGAAAGTTAAAACTATATATATGAAATGTAATCAACAACTGTAATTACTGCATGTGTATTTGGTGATGGAGTGTACAGCTTATGGATCCCACCTTTATGTCTCTTGGTCTGAAATAGGCCTGTAATGCAGGACACTGCTTGCTGACAGCTCTTCTGGATTTAGATTTATTAAATAATGCATTACCTTAACTTAGGCAGTTATAGTAAGTGGGATAATACAAGTTTTGGAAATTTTAATTAAAATGGTATAGATTTTACATGCTTTTACTTGGTTTACTCTAACCATAACATTTTTCTTTTTAAACCACATTCTTCTATTTCTCACTCTTTTCCGTTATAACCTGGTGAAATAATGTCTGTTTTAACTTTAACCAGTTATCATAACTAGTTGACAGCTATGCAATAGAATGACTAACCAAGTACTAATACCAATTTATATTACTATCAACAACTTGCGTTCCCACATAAGATGAAATGTATATACACACATGAGGTTTTTCAGTTCTACCCGATTCCCTTTTAAAAATGCAGACCTTAAATTTTAAATTAATATTCTAAATAGCAATTAATTTTAATAATCATATTCAGTTTGTGAAATCAAAATCTGTAATATATAGTGGACAAACAAAAAACCAAACCTCACCTAAAACAAAGATTAGATTTGAACAGTTGATAAATGGAATTCTACTGTAAAACCTAAGAACTGATCTTCCATTTTTAAGGAAAAAATGTTCACTGTGAACCTGTAACACCTAATTATTTTTATTTTAATTTTCAAAATATCTCAAACAGGGAAAGAGTTCTTTGCCTCCTGTGGAAGTTTGTGGTGCAAAAGTGTAGTTTCAGAACAAAACTAGTATCTGGTGCTATGGTTCCCTCTAATCAGGATTGCTGCTATTACATATCTGTCAAACATAGGATGGACCACCAAAACCTAATTAGCTGTTTAAACTCATTTATGTGCCACATTTAATCTTGTGCTTGTCACATTTAAATTTGTTTAAACCTTAATAACATTCAAGATCATGCACTTGTATTAAAGGCAACATGTGTTTGAGTCACTATGAATTGCTGATGTTAAAATATTCATTATGGCTCAGACAACATTTCACTTTATTTATCTAGGTAAGTCATTTATCTTTCTTATAAGATTTATGAGGTGGTTTTACTCAAAGCAGTGAAAATCAAAATCTACTAGTTTGTTTCCATTTCTTATGTTGTTAATTAAGCCATATTCCTGATCACTAAGCCTCTATAATTTTAATATAGAACACGTATCAGGTCAAGCGCTTCTTTTCAGCTGGATACAAATATTTCACATAGTGCATATATACTAGCTTTATTGCATTCAAAGATTCTAAAACATCTGGGAAACTAAAGTGTTTCTCTATAAATATTTTGCTAAAGATTTGTAAGAGATATGGAGCTACTTTAACTGTCAATATCAAGATGTAACCATATCCCGTGATAAAAAGATGCTAAGAAATGCCCTCATTTAACCCATGCAGCTTTGAGTTCACATTCTGAAAAGCAGCAGCATATGTTCACTATTCTGAGGTGTCCTACCAGTCCTTTTTAGGCTTTTGTAATTTACTAAACACAATTTATTAGGAAACTATAGAAATTTATACCAAAAATAGAGCAGTGGTTACTAAAGGAATATAATACTTGCATTGAAGTTTTATGCATAAAGAGGATGTAGGACTTCATATAAAAGGGCAATTAAGGAATTAATTTTAAAAGGTCCTTAATGCTTTTGTTGAACAAAGCTGGCTACATGGAACAAGTACCAAGGCCTTCACAGAGCTTTATGTAGGAAACTAATAATGAGCTGTGACAGGCCTAACTCAGTATTTGACACAGGTAAGAAAAAACTATGATAGGAGGCAACGGTCCTGTGCAAAACCTTGATGAATCCAACAATCAAACATTTCAGACCCTATCTGCTAACTCTTAGAAGAATTTCCTTACTACTGCCTATAGTCTGGGCAGGATCACCCACCAGGCCTGTTCTATTTAGGAAATCTGTTTGCAATCCCACGCTATGGGCTGCTACAGTAATTTAAAATTAAAACACTCAGTAGTTAAAAGACTATATTCTCTTAAACTGTAGTTGTGGTTTTTACATAGGGTCTGATCTGTACAGTCTGGATAAGCCTATACTGACTCAACAGTTGTCAATGTCCCGAAGCAAAACATAGACAATATATTTTTCTTATATTAATATAAAGGGGAAAAACCCCTTATCTTGGAAAGATTAACAGTTTTCAAGTGCAGTAGTTTAAATATTTACTCTGTAATAACCTTGTACACTCCTGCTAATAAAAGTAAATAGTGCTAATATACTGTAAAAAGGCTATTCCTGGTTTTCCTAGACAGCTCCAAAGTTTTCAAGCTCCAAACAATAAATGCCATTAGCACTTTATGAGAAACTGTGCAGACAGAAATAAATTCTAGGTAAATACTTTTGTATTACACACCTTCTGCCATCTGTCCCATAAAACCATTAAAAGACATAAGCAGCTATGTAAAAGGGGATCTTTTTCTCCTTTACTGATTAGGTAATATTACTGTAAATCATTCCGGATGAAGATATCCACAGGAAGGAAGTCAGTTAATATTTATGTCCTACACAGGGGCACGTATATAAATATTTGAGTACATGCATTGAGAAAGGATGGTGAAAAAGTAGTAGTGCTACACTAATTGAAATCAATTGGTAGAGATCTTTGCCCTAATGAAATTACTTCATGCATCCTATTTCAAAATCTTCAAGGAAAGAAAAATGACCTGAAATTCAAAAACAGGCAAGGAGTATCTACTCACAGGAAATGAGAGTTGCATGCAATAAGATTTCCTCAAATAAGCTAAGAATACATATTCCAAATTAAAAATTAGAGAATATATCTATCTTGGCATGCTATTATTATTGATTTGCTTTTATTGATAGCAAGACCAAGTGTTTTCATGTTTAATAAATCTTCTTAAATAAGAAAGTTAAGGAAACAGTCAAAATACTTTTTTTCCTCTTCAATTCTCTCTGACCTGCATGAGAATTTGCTGCAGTTTCACCACGAACCCCTTAAAATCCTAGACTAAGTTTTCCTGATACATCTGATAATGTGGATTGAACAACAGAAAGTTAAATTCAATGTTACTGACATTCATGTTATGACAAAGCCCAATTGTTGCTTTAGATAATACTAATCTGTCAGGGAGGAAGAAACTACTTTGTTTTTTTCCTTTCTTTTTCATTACATGCCTTGATTAAAGAAGTTGATTCTTATTTTATGTTTGGTATACAGAGAAGAAATTCATAATTGGCCTTATCAATACAATTTTTGTAAGCAGCAAGTTGCAAATCCTCTTGTACTGCTCTACTGTCTAGACTAAGGTAGCCTGGTTATCACATTTTCATTTCAGGCTATCACATTTTCTAAGCTGCTACCCCTCTGGCAGCTATCACTCTCCATCTGAATCATAGGCCTAAACCAGCAACTCATTATTTCTGTATCTTTAGACGTTTGTCTTGTTGATACAGTTGCAAATGAATTTATTCCTTGCAACATAAACCCAGTGTTGATTCATTCAATTTTATGGTGCTGTAATCAGCAGGAAACAGCTATCAGGTAGTCCCCATTTTATTTTAAACTGGATTGACTAGCTCAGCTCATGACTTTCTTCACTAAATAGAATGAAAACCTGAGGTGAAGAGGTTTCCTAGCTTTCTGCCCTATTTAAATGCTCTGAGGTGGATAAGATGAAGGCTTTAAGTACAGTTTGAAGTACAGTCTATACCAGATATATTGAGTCACTTCTCCAGTTTGCTTCTAAGATTGTTATAGAAACTGTTTAAACATCTGATTAAAATACAAAATAAAGTAATTTTAAAGTTTATATTGTGTCACATGCTGTCAAGTTTCCTCCTTTCAGGAACAGGCTATTTAACCATCATAACACTTTCCATAAAAGTTTTTCTGAGCTTAAGTCCATTCACACATCTGTCTTCTGACAGTTAAACTATTAATCTTGTATACTTGGCGTGAAAAGCCATAATTCTGCTGTATTTAGAGCATGTGTGCTCATACCCCCTGATGCTGAGCTAGATGCTTGGCTGGTTTCACCAACAGAAATATATTGGAGAAAGCAACTACAGTGGTACCACATGACTTGTGTTTATAGTTAATGTAGCTGCTCCACGAAGAATATAGTTTTTCAACTTATAGACAGGGCAAAGACTAAAAGGACAAAGATGTGCTCCAGAAATAAAACAAACTGGAAAAATCAAGCATGATCCTAAAAAAACCAAGAGCGCAGATAGTCAAAATGAGGCAAAGAAACAAATAAGAGTATATAATTTCTTTGGAACCAGAGTACGGCATTGTACATGTTCCCTCTCTTCAATCAAATAATTCAGGCTTTTCGTGCACTCCCTCTATAAAATAGCTTGCTGCATTTCTGATGAATTATATAGTCTTTCTAAGGTATTACTTGTAAATCATGTAGCAGAAACCTAACAGTTGTGATGATCACGTCATTTTGTCATCTATTCCTTCTTGAACAGAGAACTGGCAATGCTAACCTGTTTCCTAAAACATGCTACTGCAGTAATGCAGGTTTGAAACTCATACGCATATTGCATCTTATATTTATCTTATCTGCTCAGACCACTGGCATGATGATGCGCTGCATATGGAACAAAGAAAGAGCAGAGTAAATCTGCAGAGCAATGTTCTATTCCCACATTTTGGCTTCTAAAATTGTCATAAAATAGCATAAGCATTAGAATACACCATGCTTCTTAGACAATTCTATCATAATTTGTCATTCATTCTGAGATATTCATTTGTCTAGAAGCAATTAAAGCTTAATTGCTGCATAACCTGAATAATTTAGAAATGCAAATTAGGATAGCAGGCAAGCAAGTATGTGTTCATTAATTTCTTTGTTATCACCATCTGTTTAATTAAAAAAATGAGTTTTACTGAATGACAACTTGCTAACTATATAAACGTTTCCCTTAATTGAAAATGTCTTTTGCAATTGAGGTCAGCATCTGACAAAAATTGTTTGAGCTTTTGCAAAAACATTTTATCTAAACAAATTGTAGTATTTTTAAATTCACATTAAAAAAACATTGCCAACATATGCAGTGCAGTTCAAGAAATGGCATCGTCACTTCTTAATGCAAAGTAATAATTTTAAGAAGAAAAATCATTGCTTTGGAAAAGTGATGGGTATTGCAGTTGATTTGTCTTTTCTCATGATGAGTATATGCAATTTATCATCTGTATTATAGATGATTTTGAAAACATTTATAAAATCCATTCTCAAAATGAGTACCTCTGGCAAAAAAGAATCATTTTAAGGAAGGAATGCTTCAAAATATATGATGTGGTCTCTGTATTACAGAACCAATATAGTTTATCACAAAGAATCTTTTATAGAGAAGCTATTTTTTTTACTTAAATATACAACTCTTCATTCCTGATGTATATCAGACTCCTTTTATTCACTCAGGGAAATAAAAAAATCTATTACATTAACGCACTTGGTCTTACATTCTACTTGTCTTTTTAGAACAGCTCAAAATTGCATACTTGAGAGATAGATCTATAAATACATAGTTTACATACCTGCAAGCGCACTATGTTGCAACTAAGATTGAAGCTAACAGTAGCATACTTTCTAAGAGATCAGTAGGCTAATTATCTAGGACTGAAATCCTGGAGCAGTGAAGAAGGGCAATATTATCCACCGTCCTACAAACTTGTGTGAACAAGACAGGGTGAATAATTGACAATTAATTATACCACTTTGTTATCTTTTAATTTATACTTGGCTTCTACTTTCTCTTACTACATTTAAGAGAAACTTTGTTATGGCCTCTGCAATAGCACAGACATATTTAGAGAGTGCAGCAAAAGGCCTTTCTCAATTAAGGGCAGCAGTGGTTACAGCTATAAGTGGCAATACAAAGCTTCAGTGATTTGCACTGGAAAAAATCCCCAAGAACATACTTTCTCTCATACTACTACTTATTGTTTCCCTTTTTGCTAAGTTACCGGCGTAACTGTGAGCTATACATTGTCTTTTTAATATTTTGTTACTGGACTAGAAAAAAAAAAACAACAAATCTCTGCAAGGTCAGAGCTGTATCTTCCCCAAGGTAAGTACTGGCCAATCTTGCTGAGTAACAGCTGAAGAACACAAACTCGGGCTCAGTCATGTGATTTGGCAATTCCCTTGTGTGTAGTCTCTCTATACTCAATTAAACCATCTTTAGTTTTTCTAAATGTTGTATAAACATCATCTGACATTTGCAGGCTCTTCCTAACATATGGAAACAAACATTATGATTCTCACTGAATGCTCCGGGTAACACACAAAGATTAAGCAACTTTTCCATAACTGAAGAATCCAATGGGAATGCAGATTGAGAACCCCAAACCTGTACACGGGCTGTATCTGAGACAAATTCTCATAGTGACTCAGTTACACACTGTTATCATGGGCAGATCCATAGTTTTAGCAAACAAATTCCTTACAAACAACAACAACAAAATCCTGGTAAATAAATGCCAGACATTTATATTTTCTCATGATTTGGATCCCTTCTAAAATATGAGTTTGTAAATCCTCACAAGTATGTTCTCATGGAATTACAATGAATCCATGTGAAAGACTTAGTGGGCAACACAATACACACACTTATGCAGAAAATACAGGAGGGTGAAAAATAGTAGAGAAAAGTAACAATTCCACTGAATTGGGGTAAATTCATAGTTTTCTCTAGTTCTATGGAAGAATGGCCCTTAGTTTTCCCACTAGGTATCAGGTGCTAAGGGGTCACTCTCTACTTCCCCCATCACAACAACATAGACAGGTAAGCAAGGATGATGAAACACTTTGGCACTATAATTGCATTATAAATATTATTTCAAGAGAAACAGATGCTGAAATATATGAAAGCATAAATTAAAAATATAAACCAGGGGTGCTGGCTTGATTCTCAAACAGAAACTTCAAATTTGCAATTAAATATTAAAACTCAACAGCTATTATAAATCTGCTATATCACAGTATGTGACAGCACTAAAGCTGAATTAAGTAACCAATGACAACATCAGTTATATGTTGTAATATCCCTTTGCAGAAGAACATATTTTAAATCATCAGCATTTGTTTGTCCAGCATAAGTGACTGTTAGGTGCCACCACTTGAGGTTTTCATTCCTCCTTGTCATACCAGCCTGTACCAGGAATATATTCATGGGCTATGACACATCAGGTATCTCAGATTCCATGTAAGAGGCTATGTAAACATCACAGTTTCACCTTGAATAACTTCTACTGTCCCCCAGCCTTCACTTCCAAGAAACATCTGTAGCAATATGCACAGTAAACACCTTGAAAAAAAACTAAACCAAATCCCTGAACAAACAAACAAACTACAAAACCAAACCAAAAGGTACAAATTCTTATCTGCACTGGTTTATCAAAGTGCATGCTGCCAATGTTCAGAAGTCTTAATTTGTAAATACCATGTCTATGTTTTTTATGCAACAGTTTGGCTAGGTATTTTTAATCCTTTCACTAGATGGCAATATTGGATTACTTTCCAGTATAAGTAATGTTTAAATAAGCAAGGCACAAAGATAGCCAAGAAAACCACAATTAAAAATTAACTTCAGTATTTACATTATCTTGTATTTACATAAATTCTCTAAGAACATCACTTCATTAGTCTTTGTATAGCATGAATCTGTTCCCCGGCCCACGAAAATGATAGCAACACTACCTTTACTAGTTCCCATTGAAAAGTATTGTCAATTCCTATTTATAGATACATGATAAAAGGAAAACAAAGTCTAAATGAAAAAATAACCCACTAAATACTATTATCCAAAATCATTAGCACAATTTTTTCGTGACTCCTACTTATGTAGTGACATTGTTTGGGATCCTTACCATGTGACCTTTCTTTTCCACGCAGCTTGCTGAATTTTTCCCTACCCTCCACCATAAAGGACAAGGAATTAATTCTCTTGACCCTCAGTTTAAAAAAATGTGTTTGTTTGCACTCTTTTTTATATCTTTACAGCAAGAAGTAAGTGAAGCAAGAAACATTAGATGAGGCAGAAGAATGATTTAAGAGTTAAAGGCAAAGAAAATTTATTTAGAGAAGTAGCATAAGAAAGCTACCTGCTTCTGACGTGTGTTCTAAACATTCACCGCACCACGAAACGAAACTTCAGTCAAGCCTGTATGTTCAGGTCATTAGGCAAAAGATTTATTTTTAGTTTTTCAGATTCACTATCTGTAAAAACTCAAAAGGAAAGACTGAAAGACTGATTTCAGATGACTGAACACCCACATGCTTCAGGCATATTTCTGGATGGTAGGAATTAAGGTATTTAGGTTCCCATTTTTGAGAGTTGGTAAGAACTAGTTCTAGTGTACTCAACTTGCAGAATCTAGAGAAATTGGTTTAATGCTGAAAGGTTATTAAGAACCAGTCCTTATGACAGCCTTATTTTCTTTATGCAGCTACTCTACTGGGAAAAGCTTTTACAGACTGGCAAATCAAAGAAGTCTGAAAAAATAGTCATATACTTACTGGATCACTGGCTATCAGAAAGACTTGATAATTCTCTTTTCTTAAAAAGGCATCTTATGTGATCCAGACAGAACTGACTGCTGGCTGTTCCAGCTGTAGCATTTGCTGTAATGAAATACCTAAGTTTTCACAAGGAGCAGAAACTTCCTCACAATTATCAGATGCTTCTAAGAAAGAGTAACCCAGGACACATACATCTCCCTTGGGCATATTTAAGAGACAACCAAACAGTTAATTCCAGTAGGCATCCAAGAACTTAGTGTCCTGTATTGACTTAGTAATGACAGTAACAGCTGCAAACTAAGGCAATAAACCCTGCATTAGAACTTAGAATAGAATCATAGAATAGTTAGGGTTGGAAAGGACCTTAAAATCATCTAGCTCTAACCCCCTGCCATGGGCAGGGACACCTCACACTAAACCATAACCTCACACTAACCTTACACCAAACTTACTATAAGCTATTCATTTCCTGACTGAACTACAGTTTACCACCAAAACAACATACAGTCAAGCTCTTGCTTTGAGGAAAAGTTTCTCATCACAATAACTTGAAGATATTTATACAACTACACCCCTCTAGGAGAACAAAGGACATTTTTGAAAGAGCCTTAAGGCAATTTCATTTCAGTTAAAAAAGAACATTCATGTTATTTGACATTCTCGATTTCCACATAGCCCAAGACTGGTACAGGTCAATACAGTGGAAAAAAAAAAAAAAAAAAAAAAAAAAAACAAAAAAAAACCAACCCAACAAAACAAAAAAATAAAAAAAAGAGAAAAGAAGATAGAGAAGATTCCGATTCCAAAGAATCTTCTCAGATTCACCCATCCTATTTTTAAAAAATACCACCAAAGGTACATTTATCCCCTTTTCCCTGTAACCAACACCATTTCCTTTGGTTTACCTGTTCTTGCGACTTTCCTTTCTCAACTTACACTTAGCATTGGATCATGCTGGTTTAACTGCACTTAAAATCTGACAGAGGACCTTTTAGACTGGAGATACCTGCATTGAGTTTTAGCATTTCTTACACACACATCCATTACATTGGTTGGTATAATAAAAGACATTATCTTATCTCCCTACAAACCTTGTCCTATTAAAGATCCTTTGTAACAGCGAAATATCACTGGTGCGTTTCCCTGGAAAATGATAGAGTGAAAAATCATAGAAATAGAATATATATATATATATGTATAATCTAGTCCCTTACCAACTTCTGCAATAGCATCATCCATTTGGCTACAGAACACCACAAAGGTAACTGGATTTTTGATCTCACAAATTCCAGTGAAAGGCTGTAGAACCTTACTACTAATTGATGTGAAACATCCTTCTGCTTTTTGTGAGACTTTATATATGGACAATCTACTTATTTTTGGTATATCATCAGTAACATTCTGAGCTTATGTGCTATTCAGGAAAAGCAGTCATGTGTTACAAGGCTAAAGGAATCAGTTTCTAGTCTGTTTGCATAAGACTGCTCCACCCATTTTATAGTTTGTATTCACCTGTATTGAGCATGGGAGACAAGTTATGAACTGTGTTCAAGGTCATACCTCTGCACTTAACTGTGAAATCAATTCTCAAAGTCATATTTCTGGTAGGAATATGTTAATATGGCTTCATATCCCCTTAATACAGTGAAGAAACAATGCTGAAATAGAGATTTCTTTTTTTTTTTTTTTTTTTTTGGAGCTACTTGCTTGCTACAGTGACCTTGGGCACATTATCTACTACTGGATTGTAGCTCTGTGACAAGTACCAAGAAAATGCATAGCAAGTAGTTGTGCCATTCAAGAAACGGTTCAATGACTGCATTCCAGCTCAGGGTTCTAACGTATGGTTACATCAGTTTTGGTCACTGAGGATTATTTCAATCACCATATACATTTTCCTCACTGCTTTCGATTTTCTTATGGGAGAAAGAGAGAAGAGAAAGAAAAAGCCTCATGAATTTAAAGACTAAGGATATGATTTGCTCTTTTGGAGAGCTTAGAAGAAGGTGAGGTTAAGGAGTAAGTTTAATGTATCAGTTTTAGTAGTCTATTTGAATAAAATTTAAATTAGATAAGATGTATACTGGAGTATTTTTGAACTGCAAGATGCAGGACACTATTGAACTTCTTCCTTTGCTTATTAAATTGCTAATAGAATAACAAAGGACAAATGCATCCTAATTTAAAACCATATTTAGTATGCAAATCACTAATATTGAGGTTTTGCAAAAGCTCTGATGCAAATTGTGCACCAACTTAAAGGGTAAAGTAGTTAAAGGAAAAATGGTTTGGGTTTTAAGTACTTTAAAGTCTTTTACCCAACTTAGACATGTTATTTATTATAGCTATATAACATCATCTTTACACCTACAAGTGCTTTTAATGAATGCTGAAAATGTTTTCTGCATATCAAACATTTACACATCAAATACAAATGGTGAATGGGCATTCTGGTAGCAACATACATCAAGAAAGCACTGCAAAACTCTGACAGCAGCCTCATTATTTCAGAATCCTGGCTTGTGGCTCAGAAGACTAAAAGAACTGAAAATGCACCCAACAACTTATATTGTTATATATGGATATTTGGGTTTAGTCAGTTACAGTAATTCAAAGCAGGCTCTAAGCACAGTTCTCAAACATTTCTTGTTAGCTGTAAATAAATAGATGGCAATAGACCAAACAATACACATCTTGGTGATGTAGAAGCAGCATGCTAATACTCCCTGGGGAGACTCTAGTGACCAGATGGCTGTGGCACAATTCTCTTTACTTCAGGAGGACAACTGTCCTTCTTGACAATACCACCACCAATGACACTGCAAGGTAAGAGTGTTCTGCACACACTTACAGGCAAATAAAAAAGAGAAATCTAAAAAATTCACATTTCTAAGAACTTCTCAAGTCTCAAATTTAAGAATTACATGTCAAAAAGTAACTAAAAAGGACCATATGTTTTATTGTAGCTTGGATTTATGATGACTTAAGAACCCCCTGTAATCCAACATGGGGTGTGATAAAAATAATATAAAAAAAACCCAAACAAACACATTGCATTCAGCTGATCCCATGACATTTCTTTCATTTAAGGTCAAAACCTCATCATTTCAATATAATGAAATCTGAAACTCGACACTGGTTTCTATTTGCCTCTAACCTAAAATTCAGCTCAGAACATAAAATGAAATCACAGCTTAATAGCCGTACCTCATACCAAATGCCAGAAAACATAGATGACCAGGGAAGAGATGCATGTCTGATTCTTAACATATTCAGTACTTGTTAGATTCTGAACTGAGTTTGGTTTGTTCTACTGTGTTCAACAAGCATCAGCTTATCAAGCATCAGCTCCTTTACTACAATGATAACTGCTATTTACAATCTGTTCACAGGTGTTATGCATGAACCTTCAAAGTTTATTTTCCAAGACAGAAAACATAGTACCTTTTTTCCTCATTAGAGAAACAATTACAAAATTGTAATAAAAGATTAATTATTTAAGATTAGATTAATCAATCTTAGACCTCAGACTACCTATTAGATTTCAATTTTATGTGACTGACCTGTAGGACCAGATCTATTTCCTGCTTCCTTTGCATATTTATCCATTCCTGGATCAGGAAACGGATTTAGAGTTTCTCAGAAAACATGGGCTATATGCACACACAAATTATGAGAAATTTAAGGAGATAAAATTTATTAACCATTTCCAGTAACAGACATTAATAGACATGATGGACTATATGACTATTTCTAATAACAATGAATTATAAACTGATGCCACATTTCTTAATGTCATTTTCCTTAATTCCTAGCTTCCACTTAAGAGTAGCAACAGATGATAGAGCACGGGAGCCTAATAGGACAGTGACAAAAGAAATATTGAATTTAATTTTTTAGCTGGCAACTGAGGAGGATCTAAGCACTTAGGAAGAACTTGAGCAACTTTAAGGCCATTTGAGAAATACACACTTAAAAAACCCAACCAAACACAAAAAACCCAAACAAATAAAACCCCCTACATCACAACAACCCTACTTGTAAGGTAAACAACCAGTCAACTTTTGCAATCTTTCCCACAGAGAAATAAGTAAGGGGTAATAAATATAATGTCTCTGCTGAACTTTTAAAGCCTTTATTGACAAAGAATATTCAAATAATGCTTCAAACAGCAACTTCTTTGTGTGCTAAGAATGACTTCTCCAACCTATGCGTTCAATTAATTTACTAGTGACAAAGAAATGATTCAAGAAACCATCAACTACTCTAAACAGCTCATCAGAGCCGCCACTTTTCCTTCACTCCTCAGTCTTGGCTACTTGTGTGTGTGTCATCCCAGTCTATGATGTTACTGTATATTGCAAGACTTATGAAAATGCTTCAATCACTGTGCTCCTGAGCTCCCTGGGAAAGAATGATACAGGAGAGCAAATGGAGCCAAGGAGACAAGAGTTCACAAATTAAATTAGCAGGTATTTTAAAGCTGTAATGTAATTATATATTACAGAGCTTCAAAGCTTACTCGTGTTATCTTTCCCACTCTCCTATAAAATATATTTAACAGTAAAAGTCAGGGAGATCTAATCCCAAGTATGCTAGATTTTAAATAACCCATTGATATAGGATGACTAAGGCATTTCAATCTCTATAGCTAAGTAGTACAGAAGCAACACCCAACCAAACACACACTGCGTCCTCATGCTCAGTCACCCATTCATTCATGTCTGGTTCAACTTTGGCAGCCTTCATTATCGCTGTCTGAAAATTCTGCATGCCCAAAGCTGCATGCTTTCTCTGCCCTTCCAAATCACAATACTCTCACTAATCACTGTTACCTCTCCCAACAGCAACTCCTTCTGCATTAGAAATTCATGAGGGCCAAAATAATATGCAAATGAAAGTGTTAACTATGTATTTATGTAAGAATTATTGCTGTGAGCAGTTCAGGGTGTGGGGCTTTACTTTTACTATTTCTAGCAGTAGCTAGGTTTTCCAAGTGGAAAGATACTGCTACAAAGCAGTGCGACAAGGGTCATACAGCCAGTATTTGACTTCTTGGTGTAAATCCTTAAGATGTGCATGTTTGGGGAGATACCAGTTTGACAACCAGCATCTACTCCCATCTGACTGCACTTAACTTAGCTGGTTTACATGAGTTCAGCAGCCAGCGCCAAAGGTATTTTCTTAGGCATAATGAGACAAAGAAATGCCATACAGAATCACTATCTACATTCTTTGAATACAGGCAAATCTCAATTTCACAGAACAGAGTGAAAAAACATACAGAGAGAAAATATAAATGATAGCTGCTCTCACAGTGTCAGCTAAATACTATGGGCTAAACCCTGTTTTACCCAGGGATTAATTAGTGAGGTATTAAACTCATACTGAAGAGTCTGCTCCAACCTGAAGGAAGAGAATAGAGGTACTGCATAAATGAGAATGACATACTTAAAAAGAGTTGTGATGTGCCATTTAAGAACTTAAATTTTAGGGACCATTTTTTCTTTTTAGTGACACACACTGAAATTCATGATCACTTGCAATACAGATAACCTTCCAACAAAAGAATGTGAAACCGATAAAGGGAACATAAAGGCCAGTGTCAAAACAAAAAAAAAAAAAAAAAAAAAAAGCAAGTCTTACACTGATGAACTATGCATTGCAGGATATATAAATAAAATTATACAGAGAGTCAATATACCTTCATACTGTTGAAAGAAATTTTCAATGATAAATCAGAAATGCTGAGAAGACACTTCCATGAATAGCTCATTTTTTACTAGTTTCCCGTTGTTCTCATACACTACAGCCCATCAAGTGCATCCTTTAAGAGGTAAATAATTTTCAGTACTGAAAACACTGTGTTATTGTTCCAGACCAATAACTAAGCAATACTTAGATTAGATGCTACTTTAATGATTCCTTAAAGAGATACATTTTCACTGTGGGTAATAATAATTTGAAACTTTGTTTAATTTGTTTCAGCTCACATTCATGTATCACATGAGAACTCTTAACCACTTTGCTGAAGCATTTATGTAAAATCAACTTTGTGGAACAATAACTAAGATTTTTTTTTATTTTTTCTTTTAATTTTAAAACTCATTTTATGACTTAGCAGCACTTATAAACGAGAGCAGTAGAAGCTAATGCACAAAGTGCTACAATTGCTTGCATGACCTGCATGCAAGTCGGGTCTAAGAACTGATTACTATAGCAAACTGTGAAAATCTAGTATTTAATTTACTGACAAGGAATAAGCCACATTAGCTGATAGATTCTGAAAAGACATGTGTCTGTTGTACTCACAGCCATATCAACATTTTGGTGGAAATAAAAACAGCTTCTCATCACAACAGCAAATAAAACCCTCAATATATCTGACAGCTAGTTCTCAAACATTTCACTGCTCCTAGTTCCATGTATTATCTCACAACCAAAGTGAACACAGCATGCATTCTGCTATCCTTGTCATGCATGTTCAGATCCACACAGACATATACTCTAGTAATTCTAAATTGTATGTGATACTCAGAATCTTAGCAATTGCTTCTATGTTTTTAATTACTAAACCAGTAAAACTCAAAATAATAAAACACTCATGATTATTTTCATATATTATATATACAACTGTGTCCACATTAAATGGTCAAAGAGAATGAGAACATTTTGCTTTTAATTGAAGAAAGACTGAAGAACAGCAGGCAATTCCAAGACTTCTGAGTGCTAGCACGGCAAAAAACCCACATGCACCTGGAAAGTGTGCTTTAGTAATGCAGGAATTCACTTTCTAATAACTGAAATTTTATGAAGATCAGATTATGCACAGTGCAGTGACATTGTGGCATCAGCAAAACTTCTGCTAGCAATTTTTTGTCTCTCTGTTAAAGCAGCCTATTTTAGAAATGTATTTCACGAAGCATCAAAACTATGAGGACTACTTCAAATCCCCATTAGGCATATTATTTTGGCAGAGAAGAGGTGTGAAATAGACTTCATATTGATATGTTTGACTGGAGAACCCACTCAACTAGCATGTTCAAAGACAGCTTTTGGTTTAAAATCTTGGAATCTGATACTGAAGATGTTCCTTTCATCAACAGTGCTCAATAGTACAAAAATACACAGAACAACTTGGAATACTAAATGGAAACAGAGCAATTTTCTTGAAGTGAGTCTTGCGAACACTTCAAAGCTGCACCTCAATCTCACCCAACACCACTCCTAACTTATCTAATTTGATAGGTCACACATGTAATATACTTACTGTAACAGTAGTGTCTGATTTAACACAACATAATCAAAAGTCAGTGAGTCAAATGTTTCTAAGATGTTTGCTTCTAATGAGGTAAATGCAGACAAATATTAAAGCTTTATATATAGCAGTGTTTTGCTTCATGGTTTTGAAAAAGTAAATGTCTTTGATTCTAACTGAAGTTCACAAAAGCTGAGTAATTTTATTAAAAATAAAAAAAAAAAAAACATCCCCAAGGACTTTTAAAAGAGATTATCTACTTTTTATTTAATAAGTATGAACATAGCATGTCATAAATCAAATATTTTTGTACCTTTTAAGCCACAATGTAATAATATAGTATAGTGGCCTCATCTAGGAACTGGTGATGACATTTTAACTTTTACGACTAGATAACTTGGGCTTGCTTCCTGAAGTGCTGCCATACCATACTTTCAACATTAGGAATACCTTTAGATATATTTATTTATTTCATTTATTCTAGTTAAGGGGCTATTTCCTTGCCAGACAACAGCTGGTTTCACATTTGTCATGTACTCTAATAGCAAAGGGGTGCTATGTCTCCCCATCCATATTCTCACTTCACAGGAGAGAGAAATTTGTCCTTATCCCCAGCTACAAGAACTGGCTAGTTAAAGTTTTATTTTTAGCTCCTAATTTGTCCGGTTCAATCCCTGATCTGTCACTAAAGATATTGGCTATTACATCAAGGCAAAAATAAAACATTAACAGCATGAACCTATGGCAGAAAAGGCGACCTTGCCTGATGTTAATACCATCAATATTGGTATTAGAGAGGTCTTCTGTATGATCCGAAAGTGCGATGAGCCTCTCACATCTTAATATTAGATTTTACTAAGGGACAAGACAGTCTTTCAAAAAAATACTTTTTCCTTCTGCCAAAAAATTTTCCTTCCTACTAATTTAGGATTGCAGTTACATTTTTTTCAAGTTGCCACTATTTAAGCTATCCTGATGAATTAATTTCATTTCTCATTACTAAAGAGAAAATTGGGAAGAAAAAATAAAATGTTCTGGTTTGTATGATTTACAGTTAACAACAACTGAAATTACAGAATATATTTTCCTACTTTAGATATGAGCGAATTCCTTTTTTCCTCTGAAAGAAAATTATGTTATTGGGAGGTTTGGGTTGTTTTTTCTTTCTTTTTTTTAATTTGTTTTGGATTACAAAAAAATCTTTGTTGCTAATTGGAAGATCACTTCCTCAGCAGAACACAAGTGTAGCATACATCACTTGGGTCAAGGGACTTCAGTTTCCCAGTTCTAAAAGCACCTCATGGGCTAACCAAATAGATTCTTGGGATACTTTGCAAAATAGAAAACAAATATTCACTGCTTAATTTGTATGCATCTGTGTATATATGTATATATAAAATTACAAGATTCTCTAAGACTTCAATTTTAACTAGACTTATCAACAGGATACCAGGCAATATCTCTCCCTCGAGCTTGTCTTTACTAAAGATAACATAAGAACATCAGATAAGAGTAGATAATGTCTCTGACCTAAAATACAGGTATACATGTCATTTTGCATGTGCTCAACCTGCTCTAGAGGAGAACATACAGAATCATTGCCAAAACCCTGACTTGTAGCTTCAACATAAGTTTGAGCAATGAGGTGTTCACCAGGTAGTGAAAGACATGGGTAACTGGTATCAGCTCAATTAGACATATGACCAATGTTTAACAGCGTTATGGAGAAGAACTTTTGACTGTTTTATTAATCTTTTTATTCAAAATGCCAGCTGCATGAGTTATATTTTACTAACACCTCCGTTATGCCTCTAAAAATAATGCAAATTGTGCACAACCATGTTTCAAAACTGGATGAACTCAATCACATCATTCTGGGAAAATAATTTCTGGGTAGTTTAGATGATTTTCACCAGATAAGTAGACATAAAAATTTAATACCTTGCAGCATTTGTTTCTGCACAGAGAAAAAAAATCAGGATCTGCTGTAGCTAAATATGGGATACATCTGTAATAATACAATCACTATACCATCACTTTAAATGTCAGTATTGATATTCAGCATGATTTCCTATGTATGATGGCTGAAGTCAATTATAATGACAGATAGCATCCTACTGGCTTATCTGATTACCTCTGACCTTTTAACAGCTGCAGAAAGCCAAAACAGCCTGAAAGAAGAACTCATGCATATATGACACAAAGCTGAAATATCATCTCTGAGCCACAGTCAAGAACACATTGAATGTCAGCAGATTTCTGACAAATCCTATAGCAAATAATTTCTTGGATGGTTTGGCACCACAACAGCCTGTCATTTATTATAGCTGAGTACTGACAGGAGACAAACTTGATTAATTTTATATCAATACATGATAAGAAAGTCATTACAACACATTTAATTTTAAAAACTCGGACTCCACTCCCAAAGTAACCATTCATTTTGATTATTTTTTCTTTTATCAGAAGCCTGGTTAGATAACTTAAGGCTGCATGGATTTCATAAATATTATGTGCGATAAAGTATATAAAAAAAGTAAAGCACATTGTTCGAACAACAGATTACTAACCAGCTAGTCTAAGAAATCTCTCACTGCTCAGGTATCCTTGTCCAATCCTCAGAGATAACTAGTCATGAAGTAGTCTGATAACTAATCAAAAGTTTATCTTTGTGCTGCAAAAAAAAACCCCATAACCTCCCAACACAATTACCTACAGGAATTAACATACCAGATCTCAAATATTTTCCTGTGTTTTAACTAGAAGTAGTAAAATGTAGAACTAGAAAGGAATAAAGTGAGTTTTGTTTTGTGTTTTCAGTGTAATATAATCTTCATTACCTTACAGCTTGGAAGTGCCTGCAGTATGCTGATTTGTATATTTATAACAGACCTTATCTTTACCTTACAGCATTATATGACAAAATCAGAAAACATATGCATTTCCTAAGTTAAGGAAAAGCTGTAAAGCCCCCACATAATGCATCCCCATACCCCGCTCCCAACTGTTATTCTGAAAAAGCCATCCCAAATGTAGCCGCATCTGCTTTTGACAATAAGCTGGTATTAATTCAAGTACTGTTTGGAGCCTTTAATTAAATTCCATGGAATTCTTCTTCAAACTGGTAATGTTGGTTAGAACCTGTTTTAATCCTCTTTATAAAAAAAAAAAAGACCAAAAACAAAAACAAAACCCCTCTTACCTCATCACCATTACCAGAATGATACAACAGCAGTTCCACAATAAAGTCAAAACTTAGCTGTACTTCAAGAACCACCACAGCTATCATTATCTGGAACACAATTTCACACCTTAGAAATCAGCGACACCATAAGTTACCTCTATTGGGAGTAAACCCGGAGAATCAAAAGTACAATAAAACTCAATAGTTACATTTATAGACAAATAAACTTTAAAGAAGAAAAAAAAGTATCAATTAACTCCTAAATTTTTGCAATACAGCCACATTTTTAATATCTGTATAGCTGAGAACAAAACAGAGAAAAGTAAAATATCTATAGATTTTGGAAAGAGAATGTATTTTTTTATCTACACAGGAACTAGTACAAAAGAAATTTACCACAGACGGTTCCAAAGGTCAGACTAAGAGGGCAGAAACCTTTTGGGGCCTTCTCAACACTTTTGACAAATTTAATTATTCCCAAAATAGAGAAGTTTCTGATGCTATGGAAAAGTTAAGGAGGAGCATAAGGTTTATGCTGAATTTATAAGTGGGAGACAGAACAGGGGGAACAGATGCTGTGCTTCCCATCACTTGTGGCCATCACACAGCCTCAGTGTGACTGACAGCACGTTTGATGTCTTTTGTCCAATGTGTACATCTGTTTTGGCAGAGGAAAGCCAGAGCAAGAAGGCAGAGTTGCCTACAGCTTGAGGCAAAAGACTGTTGAAAGGAGGGGACCTCAAAAGCTAAGGGAAAAAAAAAAAAAAAAAAGACCTCTTCTATGGACTCAGAGGTGTCTGTGTGGCACAAGCCAGAAAGCCACTGAACTGAGGGCAAAGGTCTTTTCAAGGACTGGAATAAATCAGGATTCAAAACCTTTTTACTTATATCATCTTACCTATTGACTTCTACTTGCCCATAGAAACTAATTATGCTAGTTCATGCTGTAAAGCAAAAGCTGTTATTTCTTGGTTGCTTGCTTCAATTTAAAATCCTTTCTGATCTCTCTGGTAGCTCATTTTAAAAAAGGCTTGCCCAGGTCCTCTTAAAGGTCCCATCACAGCCACACATCATGATCTCACCCTCAGTGGCACCAGCTGCACATTTTCTAGGGCTCTAGCAACCCGAGTGTATTATCATTGCCTTACCCCAAGGACTCTGCCCAGGCCTACAATGTCCCACAGTAAAAATAATGACACCTGATCCAACGGAACTGAGACCTTTTCTCCAGTGAGTTTCAGAAAACTCAATATTTAAGAGATGAAAGAATGCAATTAGGATAGTAATACATATCAAACAATGTTAATAACCTTTATAAGCAGAGAGAATACCCAGTTTATTCAGCTATCATAAAACAAATATTAAACATACATTGGGAAAAAGAAAAGACATGTTATTTCAGTTCAGAAAAGCAATTAAAAAGTGAACAGAATGGCTTGGCAGCTGTACAATAATCCCCTCCAATATCTCAAACAGCCCACACTGGTGCAAGGCCCTCCATCCAGCATCACCAGAAAAGAATACTGCTGCAATCAGTGGAATGTATCCAATTTACTTCAGGTGTTTCTACTACAGAGGAACCAAACCAGTAATAACATAAGTTTTAAGTGAAAATGTGCAATATTCACATATTCCACCTACGAACAGTAACTGAGAGGAACGTGACAGAACCTGTTATTGTATTCCTTCAACAAGCAACACCAGAAGTTACTGACTCAGAGAACCAACACAGTCAGTACATGTCTGCAAGAGTACAGCAGTCTCTCCTGTGAAATGCACTGGAGAAAGGACCGCTATTTGCAAAGTATCAGATACATGCCATAACACCTATTACTACAGGAAAGTCAAATTATGTGCAGTCCAAACCTTAAGAGTATTATCTGGATGCAGAATAAAGTCAGTAGCAGTAAGAACATGCTACTTCCCTGAACAGTGGAGAAAATGAGGATGATTAAATCAATACTATGACAATTAAAGTTTTACTATCCTACTAGTCAACTCAGTAAACACCTATTGTGCAGGGAGGTAATGTATTGGAAACAGGCTAATTAGGGGAGAACAGACCAGTTAGTGGCTTCCTAGGAAGCCAATACCACTGCATATTCCAAGAGATGCTTTACAAAAGAAATGCCTGTAAACCTGGCTATTAGATATCTTATACAGCACCATTTTTATGCTTATGCTTACAGTAGTGCTTTCATTTAAAACCATCAAGTGCTTCCACTTCAGTTTAGAAGCCAAATTTGTATATTAGATAATGTCTATGAAACATTTGGGACCCAGTTATTTTTTTGAGGACAGCTGAAACAAGGAGTTGAGCATATTAAGTTTTGAACTGTAATGCTAAAGCCTGCCAACTTATTTTTCACATCAAATACTGAGGCGTTCAAAAAGGGGTAAATCCTAAAACTACAACTAAGGTGGAAAACAGAAAAAGGGTCCCAAACTGCCCAAACTGACGTAATTCTCTTTAATAAACTGGTCTTTAGCTGTCAATAAACTCTTTAAGCTTCCACAGAAGATACCTTCTCTTGTGCTTTTAAACCAGAAACCACAAGATACTTTGTGAAAAAATTATTGTTAAGGTTCTTTTTCAAACTCCGATGGTGACACTTTACAGTAATCGGACTTAATTTAATGCTCAATTAAATATTAATTGCTTGGTGACACTACTCATGATCATCAAAATAGTTAATGTTTATTAATAACCATTTCTGATAGAGTATAGCACCACAGATCTGTATGTGAATTTGAAAAGACAAAAATAAATTTGACATAGTTCCCAGCTGAACAATCACATGAAATATATCTCCCTTGCTTTAGTGCTCCGGTGACTTTAAGATATTTTATATTTTAAACCAAATAAAATACATGTAATATACCCCAGAGATTAGGATAGAAACGTCACACAGAACTTGAAATCACTGACACAGCATTAGTGGGGCTACAGACAGGCTCACCTAGTTACTGCTATCTAAAGACAAAGACTCAAGTCACCAGACATACAGGACTTTGGTTCCATTACAGGAAACAGAAACCAGCATTTGGATACTAGATTATTTCTTTTCAAACAGGTCCTTTTAATATTTTTAATCAGATGTGTGGTTACCCAGATTCACTGAAACATAAAAAGAGAGCTATTTATTTCATCATACCTTTTCCATTCTCATTCCTATCTTAAAAAAATACTGAAAATCACTTCAGTGCAAATGCTATAAATCACCAAGCAATTTCTACCTCACAGTAACTTTTAATATTATCAGACACTGGCAACATCCCCATCTTAAATTAGCAAAGCTATTCTCTGACAGCCAGACATTTTAATGCTCACCTTGCTAGCAGCACTCTTTCCTCATACATTTCTCTCATAACAAACCTAAATCCAGCTCCTAACCCTCTGAAGTAACTTCTTCCCTTGCAGCCTTCTGGGCATTAGGTTTTCACAGCAGCTGATTGTAATTGATAACTTGATGTTAATGGGGGTGGGAGAGTAATTAAGCCCTTCATCATTCCCTCTTGACCTGCTGCCTTTAGGTCTTGAATTTCCAACTATGCAGATCAGGCATTACTAGAAAACCAGAATATAGTATATAAACACTTGAAACATGGGTTAAGTATGTGAACATAGTCAACACAGAAAATGTAAACTACTGCCACACAGAGCATGTTTTTGACTCCAGGCAATATGAGTGGGTTGTTTCGTTTTTTTTCACGTTTTCATTTTGGTCAGGGGGCCTGAGGTGACGACCTTCTACTATCAGAACCTCACAGAAAGCTAATTGTGGCTTTGAACAATTCACTTCCTGTAGGAGTGTATGGATTTGTAACATGTAGGTATAAGAGGAGGTCATTAATTGCTCTCTGGAGAAAAAATCATAGAACTCAATAGACCAGCAACAGGAAATCCAAATCAAACACCAGCTGCTCTAGTCATTCTAAGGCATAGCTTTGTCAGGAGCAGGGTTGATTGGTTTGGGTTTTTTTGTTTCTCCCTTCACCCCCCATTCTTGTTGCACCACCCAGGTGAGAAACAAGTCTAACAGTTACTGAGAAGTTTGCTTTGACAGCTCTCCTCTGGCTCTACTACATTTCGTAAGAGTTGCTATAGAGACCACCATGTGCAGTTGTCTTAAGTGACCTATGCATTTGAGTTCTTGTTCGGATGAGCAAGTGTGTACTGCTAGGATCATCTATAGCCAGTTCACATGGTGCAAATATGGTACAGTCAGCTCCAGGTGCAGATCAACACAACTAGAACAAAACAGGGTATGGAAGATAGAAGTCCTGAGTCTGTTTGGTAGTTGAAAGAGAAATGTCCATTCCTCTGCCTACAGCACATACATACTTTAATGCATAACCAGCTACCATCATTGTACTTTTCGACTTAGGTTTGGTACTCTAGCAGCCTATAGTATGAGAATGATACATTTTCTGTTGGAATCCTTTTCTAAGTCATGTTTCCTCTGGTCCTTCCAGCTATTAAAATAATCCCACTCTCACATTCTACTGTGAGCAAACTTTCTTCAGTTTTAATTACTGGCTTTAAATCACTTCCAAATGACAAAATTAAATTTTATGTAATAAATCAATCATTTTATGAAATTCACATCTAACCCAGTAAATCATACTCAAACTTTTACCCTTTTCCAGAATTCATTTGGTAAAGTTTACTTATGAAATCATATTCTCATCTATTTTTGGTATACATACTGTGAACACTTAATTTTACACACTTGAGCAATCTCACTTGTATCAACTATACTTATGCATTATTTATACCACCATGTAGATAAGTCTCAACATGAAATTATCATCTGAATGTTCACTCCCAAATGTAATATCTTAATTGTTTAGTATGTGCTAATTTTCTTAAAACTGCTTCTTTAATCATTTAAAGTAATTATAAAAACCTTCTTCTTTTTTAATCCTCAGCATACAATTTAAAGAGATCAAAACTTTTTTTCTTGAACATCACATGCTAGTCAGACGACGGGGCTCATGTTGGGGCAAGAAATACAGAGGCACCTCCCTTGCAGAGGTGAACCCAGGTATGAGCTTTACAAGGCAAACAGGACTGGTGGTGCAGAGGAAGATACAGAACTGAATAATTCACCAAGAAGGTTACCTGCTGTTCTGTCTACATGTATCTTTAGTTGTTGCATTAGCTTGATTAAAACATGTGAGTTGCAAAGGGAATGGAAATGACTGAGTCCTCATTTTCAGCTGACTATTGGGAGTTGCCTCAATACCCCAGATACTTTAATACCTTAGATACTGTCACATGAACTCAACAGCATGTAACATAGTTCACAACTATATTTAATTAGTAAAGCGTTTTTCCCCATTCTCTTAATACATTATGATTGAATACTTGTCAACCTACAACCCATTTCCAAGAGTGACTAAAGGTTGTAGCAGAACAGCAGGTTATATGATAGTCTTTCGCAGAGCTTATTAACATTATCAGAATTACTGGTGAACACGAACAGCTATCCCTTTGGTATAGGACAAAGGCGTGTAAAATGTTATTACCTTCCTTCTGGCAGCTCTTTCAATAAAGGTCGTTTTAAACAAAGCCAAAAAAATGACGTTGATCTTTTCAGTTTTCCCGTGAAGTAATTACGACTGTACATCCTTTACTTTCATGTAATTTCAAATGAAAATTAATCAGTATTAAATATTGATTGCTTTTCTCTATCATTAGGCCTACTGAACCAAGCATTTTATACTGTCAAAAATGATATTTCTTGTTTAAAATTATACTACCAGTAAGTCTTTTTACTTATTAACTGGGCTATTCTATATACAATTTATGAATATGTAAATAAAGGATTATTTCCAAGCCCAGCATCTTTCTGCAACTTTTTCAAATGAAAGCTTGCTCTTTTTGAAAATTAACAATTGAGTCTGTAGATGGCACTGTTTCTCTTCAGGAGAGAAGAGAAGCACACGCAATGAGATCCAGAGTCCAACACATCCTGGTGCAACTGCTGAATTTAAGCAACGGAGACATCTCTTAAGGAACATAATTAAACTAACCATATGTATGATATACACTCCAAATCTGCTAATATAGTCTCTCTATATAGTATAATATATGCCATAGCATTTCTGTTTCGACTGCAAGCAATTAAAAGAATATATCAAGAATCTTTAAGAGATTTATAGAGATTAATGAATTAAACAACCTTGATTGACAAAAAATAGTTTAAAAGATACAGGAGAGTGTAGAATTCAGCAAAAAATACTTACTAAATCCCACAGAAGGGTTCATGCAGGTGGCTTGATTTAGAGTAAACCATATAATTCAGCATATTTCTATTGTCTTGATGTGCCATTCCAGTACATATTCATCCTTACGTCAGGCCAGGTTTTGAATAGTCATAATAATTGGAAATTTAATAGCAGCTTTTGACTCTTGAAAGGAAGACACTGTATCTAAGGGAACTCTGATAATGTACTTGAGTCTTGGTACTGGCAAGTGTGTACCACAAACGTGTGCACAGATCTCCCCACTGACAACACAAAGCGAAGGCCACTGCTATGCACTTGAAACAGCAGATCTGTACATTGATTTGTTTTTTAACAGCATGTAAATAGGACATAATCAGGTGTTTTGTTGAGGAACATAAAAGCTGAAACTATTGTTACTTATGAAGCCCTACATCTTCACGAGAAGATACTAAACAAGACATACTACTAACAACAGACTTGCAAATTACACTGCAGTGCATTAAAATATGAAGGTCATGAGTGAAATATACACACCTTTATCACTGCTCTGTGACAGCACTTACACATTTGAGGCACAGAGGGATCACAGGTTCCCCTATTCCACCTATCAGAAGCCTCAGACTCCCAAACATTGACACTCCCTGTGTTCTTGGTTTGAAATTTAAAGCAGTCTTAGTCACAACCAGCATTTAGAAACGGCAAAAAAATTTCTTCAGAAAAATACTGTGTCTAAACATACTGTATGTGAAATGATTGAGTGCCACGTCCGGCATATAAAAACCCATATATGCAAAATGCGACAATATGTGCTGAAAACATTTCCTAGATTTCTGTTGTCAGGAAACCTTCAATTCAATGCTAAATGTTAAAAGATTTATTGGCATGTAAACATACTCAGAAGCATATTCTTCTATGAGACAGACTTAACAAATCCAGAGATGATACGGCAGGTCACTAGACATGATAGGTAAAAGGTGTTATCAACTAGTAGAATTATTATTAATTTGCCTCAAAAGCAGTCAAAATCTCATCTGCATTTCAAAACAAATAATATTTCCACAATATTTTTTACATCTCTGTATTATAATGGATGCCCCATAAATATGCCTATACTGTGAAGGTCCACTTATTATAAGAATTCTGTATTATAAGAATGATATCCTCATTGTGTGGAAAAGCTCAACACATTTTATAACCCATCATCGAAACCTTACAGCGTCAACGTGAGTAATAAATTCACTGCATTTTGTAACTTGGAAAACAGGGCAATTTCTCTACCATCAAGCACAGGACAAGCTAAGTCCTAGGAGATTTCATCTTTATTTCTACTCTCTAGCAACAAGACCATCAGAACATAAATTACCATTTCTCTATATAAATATTTTTAAGTTTTGCTCTCCCTTGCTCTTCTGCTCCTCTCTCAAAGTTTTTATATGTTGTTTACACAAAAGAAAACAGGCTCCTGCATATCAAAATTGAGATTGACTATGGATTTGTGTATCCTAAGCGGTTCAAATTTCAGGTAGAAACTTAAAAATGTGTTTTTGAAGTATCCAAAAAGAATCCATGTGTTTTTTTTTGGTGTCACAAGAGCATCATTCAGCAAATGCAAAATTAGATAAATAGCAACAGCAGTATCAGCAGCAGCAAAGGAGTGTTATCCTCAGGGGAAATCAAAAGAGATGGGCTATTCTCTAGCTGCACAGATCCTCTTTAAAGACCCTGAAAAAAGCATTTAAGGACATATCTCAGTCTGCTATTTCAATGTCTACCTCTTGCCTTCCATCGTTTTTCTAAAGGCGCCAGTGAAAGGTATCCTGCAGTTTACAATGCTTTGGGGCCTCTTCCTCCTTGGTACCATTCCTGAGTGAGTAATTCTGTTTCAATAGCTTCTGTGTGTAAGATGCCATTTTACACATTTCATTTCCCTGGTTTTGTAAGTAGCCACCAAAGAAAAGGAAAGTAACAAAGGTAGGACAATGGGAACTTTCACTCTCATTGTTCAGTAAGGACACAGAGAGTGGCTGAAGGGCCAGGGAAGGAGACAGAAACAAGTTCCAGCCACTTCAGCAAGAACCTACTGTGAGATCGTTTACATCTTGTTCCAGTCTCATGGTATGCTTTTTTGCGATTACAAAATCTGCACAGGATCTTTCCCAAAGCTGACATGCCATATTGAGATGCTCTGGTCCATTATATAAACAACTCAGTCTGATCTAGGCCAGAAAGCGGATTGCACAGCTGATAGTGCTTTACCTGCCATTTCACAGCCAGACTCCCTCTTGTGCGGCCTTTGCAGGCTTAGACAGTGGCAAATCTGCTCCCCTGCACTTACTGGGCAATCTGCTAACCCCACACCTGTAAGGTAAAGTAAAAATAAAATTATTTTCAATACACAAACACAACAGGTAAACATTCTGTGCAGACTGAATCAATGGCTCATCTAAAAAAAAAAAAATCAGTTTCAAATTTAAAAATAAGCAAACTAAAAGCATTTTAATATAATTGTGCCTTCATCAAGAATGAAGGTCCCAACTTTAACAGCTGTTTTAGATGTGTTTCTTGATGCAGTTTACTGAGTGAATGCTTTCTGAGAGCTTTAAATTGAGATTTATTTGTCCTTTTACTAATCACAAATCAACCTTCTTTTAGATCAATTAACTAAATCACTTTGGAGGCAGCTCAGTGCATTCTTTATGGATGAAAACCTTTGTTCTTTATTGCCCATAATATCTCTCCACCCCAATAAATACAATTAATAACCTACTTGCTCACTAGTGTTTGTAACTTCCAATGTTTCACAGCAATTCATTTCTTATGACTTGCTAACAAAAATAGATCGGAGTAAAACATCAATATTAATATGTGCTTACATTCTCCCTTCTGTTCTTTCAAAAGTACTTAGTTTTCAGAAAGAACTTTATAACAATATTACTCAAGTCACTATAAAAGCTCAATGATTTTTTACAAAACTCTTTACAGGTATAAATACATTACTACTGCAATGCATACTAGTGGTTCTTTTTTCATGTAGTGCACATAATACCATGACAAATTTAAAGTTTCCACTCTGAAATTCCTCTACAAAACCTATTGCATTACAGTATTCATTAGCACAGTAAAGTATCTGGTCCTAATTTCTTCCGCAGTTTCAGCAGGACAGGGCACTTGATATATTTCCTGTAATAGTACCTATATCCTTCGTTTTGTTAAAAATCATCCTGAGATGATAATTATTCCAGGTGAGGGCCAGGGATTCAGTAACAACTGAGACAAACCACAGCCTGCCAAGAATTGGACTGCTTTGCTCAGGGAGCATTTGAGTCAATTTACATTTAATGAAACAGCCCAAAGGCTCTCTGGCCATCTCAAAATGTGGTCCAGCAGCCCCACGATACGCGCTGTCTTGTTAGCTCAGTTTTGAACTTGTATGTGAGCCAAAATCCCTCACTGCACATACTGTGTTAATTTGTACTTGAGCTTGGTTCTGGGAGAGCCAGCCATGCCCTGGCAGCTAAACTGTGCTGCTACTGCGAGCAGCTCACCCACCTGCCCTGTGAGCTCACCTTGACTGAGAGCCATGCTCCCAGAACTGTAGCTTCGGACAGTTCTCCAGGCCCAGAGTGAACCTCTCCTTCAGCATCCCCAGCTCTTCTGTACGATCCCAGGCACAGGCGAGCTCCTGTCCCCCTGTGGGAGCCTGGGCAGCCCCAGCCACTGTGGAGTTCATTCCCCTGCAGTCTGTGCAGACACAGTGGAGAAGCAGGTTTTCCCTGCACACATGGAGAGGACGTCTGACTGTGACAGTTGTTGGTAAGTGATCTCCTTGTCTTTATCTTGACCCATGAGCTTTTTCATGGCACTGTCTCCCTCTGTGCTGTAGAGGAGGAGTGTGAGAGCAGGGGGTGGGCATCTGGCCTCCAGCCAAAGACAACCCTCCACAAAGGAGAATCTAAACATTCACAGTACACTTTTTCCATCGTGGAGGATGATCAGGAGCCACAGAGAGTGCAGCAACTACGTGGCATAAAAGCCTCTCTGCTGTGGTGTACCCAGTGCCTGCTGGCTGGTGTGGCAGTGGTGATGGTGTTGAGGGTACCAAACAACAATGGTGGAGCATCTTTTCCTGACATTGTCTCCAGGGCAGGTATCTCCCTTCCCTCATCTTGTCAGCAAGAGGTGGCACACTTGTGTAGTATACTCTGTGGATCAGAAAGAGCTGATGTATTTGGATTTGTGCTATAAATCTCATTGTAGAGGGCTGGGATGACTAGGGTAGACAATATGACAGCTAGCAAGCCAAATTTATTTCATTCCTCCCAAAATGCCATGCAAATGTGGCTTGGCCTGTCAACTGCCACAGGTAAAAGACTAGAAAAATAAGGCAGATCCAGTGCAGTATGAAACAGAAAAACTGCTCCCTTCAAATATTGCTAAGATCATTTTGCCAGTGTTCATAAACGTTACTCTATATCATCATTGCTGCCTGAATTCATTCTTCATTTTAAGGTAAATGGCTTTCTTATGATCCTTACTAAGGTTGCACTGAAAACTGAAGTGAATGTGGGTAGTTATTGTTATTTTTTTAAATATAATTAATGTTTCCACTTCAAATAAACACACTCTGAGGGCTCAACAATAACTTTCTGTTAGGACTCTTCCAGGTTGGAGAAATGTATGATTCCAATTCTCCATTCTACTACTGAACTTAAAATAGGTTACATATTTTGCAAAATTCTGTGGGATTTTTTAGATTCCTGTGTCATTTGTAGGAAAAAAGAAATCATAAAAATATACGTACAACATATTTTCTTTCTTATGACAAAACAACCTGCTAAAGTTTCAGCATCTGTGAAACATCAACACTCAAAGTTTCAACACAAAATTGTTGACATATTCCTGGGGAGAACGGACTACAAAACTGTTCCTATGTATAACCTAATTGCAGGTTAAAGCTGCTGTGAATTAAAGCCTGAATTAAAAAGCAGTTGAGAAGTTTTTCCTACATCATGATCATTAATTATATAATACTAACAGCAACAACAGAAACAACAACAGCATTAATGCCTAGCACTGGAAAACCAGCTCAAGTATGGAACTCTCCCCACTGAGACATCTACATGAGTAAAGAACTGTAGTTTTTTCAGATATTATTTGTCATCTTCCTTTCCCAAAGCTATAGGGCTCTGGAGATTGCTAACTTTTCCAGTTAATTAACCTAATTCATCATGCAATTTTAATGTCAAATGTTACACTATTCTTAACTCTCATTTCAAAGACTCATCCAGAAACATATTAATTTTCTCATTTAACCTGTTTATTTTACTGTTTTATTATTTCTTGGTATTCTTAGGACTATTTCTTTTCATATGGCTAAATTGTTAACTCTAAGAAATGTCAAATAATAGAGCTCACTTTACTGATTCCCAAAGTAGACAGAATACATCTATATTTATGCATTGGTCAGTCCCCATATTGTATTTATGTTGGCCTTTACTGTCTTGTAGACAGAATTCTATCCAGCATCAATGAAACTTTCTTCCCTTTTTTGAAATAAAAAATAAAATCATCCATTTAATGTAAATATCCTATTTTAATGTAAATCCACACACTATAATCAACAGAAATACAAATAATTATTTCTTTATTGCAATTTGAATTTGTCTATGTACTTCAGCGGATTTGCTTAAAAATGGATCATATCTATTTATTTAAATAATGTAAAGAATAGGTTTATAGTGCTTTTATTAGCATTAAGGGTATAATCTCAAGCTAACCGCACTGTGCACTGCTTCACTGAATAATACTGAAAGGAATACTGGAAAACAAAGCATGCATCTCTTGCTTCATTGCTTTGTACAAACACTGCAGAAAGAAATATCAAAGGTAATGTAAGATGGATTTCAAACTGATCAGGCTACCAGAAAGTTCAGTAGTATCCTTTAAACTTTTAAGATGGCTCTGGGGCACCACTGCAGAACTAAGATAAGAGAAAAGAAATGACTATTCTTCCAAAAGAACACTCTACCTGTATGATGTCAGGTTGTGGACCATGATCAGTATTTTGCAGCTTAGATGCCTATCAGTAGTAGATAAGGCATTTTTGTTTTAAATGAAGCTTTGTTCTTTTATCTTGTGGCTTTTCTTTTTAACTCTATTGGTACTTACATCATTGATACAATTTGTAACATATTGGGGTTCAGTAGTTGTTAATTTGTTTTCCTGAAAAACTGCACTAAGTAATCGTTTACTGACTTCTTTAACCAAAACCACTCATCTTCTAAATATTATTTTCTTTTCTCTATGTTGCTTTTTTTCGTTCCTAGATAACTTCTCTAAAATACAAACCAGGGAGTCTAGGGGCTGATATTTCACGTAATAATAGATTGCATAATAACTGAAAACCTGAATCTTTGGTAAGAACAATACATAGTGGTACAGAATTCCATGGTTCCACATGTTCAGTCCTAAGAGAGCTTTCCGGGTTATAAGCTTGACCATGATAAAAGGCCAAAGTTCTAAGATTCGAGGAGGAATTTTCTTCTCTGAAGACCTACCTCCTAGTTAGGCAGTCTTGTGATACCTGTCAGCTAGAAAATGTACCTGCTTCTAATTGACCGCTTCACAATGAACAGGAGCAACAGGGAGCTCCCAAAGGGAGCTAAGGTGGGCAGTGCTGTCTGGCTGCTGATGGAGGCTAACAGAGAGCCTGCATCTCTGTAGGCACCTTTCCTAGAATTGTTAGCTCTGAAGGGGGATAGTTCTATTTGCAGGAAAATAGTTCTGGAGAGAGAGAAGCAGAGTTTAATTGTCCTTTAATCTGTGAATCTCATTATTGTTTACAGTAAGCTTTCTTCTGTCTGTGACAAACCCCAGGAGTATGGCACCATCACTTAAATTGTACTGAAAGCTGTGCACAAGGCCCTTTACAGGGATTTTTTTTAAATTCAGATCATTATGACCTAATGATCAAGCTATTACATTAAAGTGCTAAAAGCAGAGATACCAACAGTAAATATAGCTTGCATCTATGCCAGATTTGGTTATCTCCTGCACTCTGTGTTACTGCTGAAAGAACAATGTGAATCATCTGATTAGAGCCAGTAACAGAATTCTCAACATCAAAACTGATGAAGTCAGTGAAAGCTGTGCCAGGATTTTACCTACCGTATTCAGCACATCATATTTGCATTTTTTACACAATGCAGGGTGTAATGGCTGCTTTTTAGCAGTACGTTTTTAAAATTCAAGCAAGCTTCTTTTCAGTAAAATGTATTTGGATTTACAGAATTTTGAGACTTTTCTCTACTTGGGAAATATGCTTCCTGTTGCTATTTCATAAAGCTACATAAAGTGTGTGAACAACAGTTGTATACCTCGAACTATAGTGGATGGATTCAAACTATTTATAGGCTAAAACTCCATTAGGGAACTAAGCACAGAAACATCAGACAGAGCTTTTTATTTTTATTGTAACTTAATTTTTATGTCTGTATTTTACAATTACATTACTTGTTCAACCACATCAAAAATTACAAAACATCAGGTATCTGTGGTTTTATTGTCAGTCACTGTTTTCCTGCTTGTGGAAGTCTCTTGCCTCTTACACTGATAAATACCACAGAATAAACCATTTCTATATTTAAATCTATAAGCACTACATGGTTAGCAATAACTGTTGCAAGTATTGATTTCATCTTTCTCTGTTCAGGATAGTAATTTCATTTTTTGATTGCAACTTTGCTCAAACATTAGATTAGAAGATGTAGAAAAGCAGCCCATTGTTGAAAAGTAACTTGGTATGTTTTTACGCTTTTTTCTTTTTTTTTCATTTAAGAACTACTAGTAGCATAACAACTTCTTGCTTAGTGCTTGTAAATCAGTAACAACACTGAAATTCAACATACATCTCCTGATGGAAACAAATCCAAGCAATTAAGATTAAACTACTTCCATGTCAGATTGCTAACTGAATTGCAATTCGAAATTATGTAGCCAAAGTTAAAAAGAAAAGCAAGGAAACAAGCAATATGGGTTCAAATTTATTGCACAGCCTATGTGACAGCGTTAGTGAAATGTAGACTGCAATTTTCCGTAGTATTTCTGTTTGCAGATCCTGTTTCCTTAGTGACCTCTCTGCCTTAACCTCAACACCAGAAACTGCTTCACAGTTGGATATTAAAGATAACAGAAAATTTCTCTGTGCTCAGGGTGACCAAAGTGTCATCAAGACCTCATACTTGAGGTGCAATAAAGACAGCCAACCGTACATTTATCAACGATCCTCTTCTAGAACAAAGCAAAAGCCTTTAAACCCCAGCTATACTCTGAGAATACAAGGAATTTTGCTTTCAGTTGCTTTTACACCCTTTGTAATTAACTTACAAGTGCATTTCTTACTATTAGCCTTGAAATCCTAAATTGAAACCACAGAATTGAGCTGGATTGCTTCCTAGTAAACAGTGGTGAATTTGTGTATCTACAGCCATGCAATCTTCTTGGTTTAAATGTTGGTGCAAATACACCTTTGGTTAATTACGTTAATAACAATAAAGCAATGTATTATACATCTATTTTGCAACACTGGGATTAGTAAGAATTTCAATATTCTTTGTATCTACGTCATTAGTATAAGAGAATGAGACCAGGACCCATAAGAGTTATAGATTTGCTGAGAAAAACATGAAAAAGGACTGACTTTCTGTTCCTCATGAAAGAAGTGCTTACAGCGTTACCCGTGGCAAATAAAAAATAAGGCCCTCACAGCCCTCACCTAAAAATTGCTGTTCCCTGTATTTTAATTATCTATACAAACGTGTTTTCCCAATTGCAACAGATTTAAAAATACAATTAAACTCTCAAGTTAAGTTAGATGCTGGTCTGTATCTATGTCTTCTGCTAGTAAAAGCATGTACACATGTCGTGGTTTAACCCCAGCCAGACAGCTTTAACTCACTCCCCCCCCCCTTTCTTGCCCTCCCCCTACTCCTGGAGGGACGGAGAGGAGAATCAGAAAGAATGCAAATCCCATGGGTTGAGATAAGAGCAGTTTAGTAACTAAGGTATAACACAAATCACTACTGCTACCACCAATAAGAATAATGATAAAGGAAATAACAAGGGAAGAGAATACAACAACCGATCACCAGGCGACCGATAACTTGCCCCCCCCAGCCTGATCAAGCACCAACCGATACCTCCTCCAACCCTGCAGTCCCCTTAGCCCTTCCAGATAACTCCCAGTTACATCCTGGGCATGACGTGCTGTGGTATGGAATACCTCTTTGGTCAGTTTGGGTCAGGTGTCCTGTCTCTGCTTCCTCCCGGCTTCCCCTCCTCCCTGGCAGAGCATGAGGCTCACAAAGTCCTTGGCCAAACCAGAACATCATTTTTATCAGCTTTGCTCCCAGCCCGAAAGTCAAAACACAGCACTGCACCAGCTACCAAGAAGGAGAAAAAATGACTGCTACTGCTAAACCCAGGACAACACATCATGCCCTAGTAGGTCAACTCATTAGATAAGCCTACTTGGTTAGCATATTAATTTGGGCAGACAAGACACTAGCAGAATGAGCAGCTCTTGAAAGCCAAGAACGGGAATCAAGATTCCCACCTTTGTCAAAAACACAGTGTGTGACTTTAAGCTTCTAAAAAAGTATTTGCCATAATTGTATGTCAGAAGAACTTTCAGAACTTTTTGTAAAAGATGCTTTAAAAGTGCAGCTCTTGAAAGCAATATACAAAAGAGCTGTTGCAAGAAATATCTTACAAGACATAAGCAGATATCTCCACCTAATGATAATGTATTGATATATTTGAAAATATTTATGGCAATCAGAAAAAGAATTCTTCTAATCCTAATGTGAAGATGGTATTGCCAGTTTAAGTACCATAGACCACATTCATATATGCCCTTAAATGACAATAAGCAATCTAAAAGCTCATTACCCTACAGCAGTGATGTCTTTAATTTTAATAAAAATATAACTGTGACATGCCTGACCTTATAAATAATATTGATGTAATAATTTTAAATCTTATTTGAATGTCATAGTGGTAATAGCAGCCTAACAGGAGTCATAATTAATACAAACTATGAAATTATGCTCTTTTACACAGTGACTGGAAGAACAATAGCAAAGACTAAGGAAAGTGCCCTTTTTGACCCTACCTTTACACCAGCCTATTACAAATTAAAGATGCAAAATATTTAAATAACGTATATGGTGCACACAGTCCTTTTCCAAAAATAACTTTTTTATTAAGTAAAAAATTAACTTTTCTGCCTTGTGAATCCAAAATTATATCATATGTTAAGGAATTTATATGGCTTCCACTGACTTAAGTAATGCAGAATCTGTGCTTCAGACATATAATTTATAACTCTTTTTATTAATAATGACAACTGACAGTACATCATCTCCACTGCAGTAAGAATCACTGGTTGCTCACAGAAACTCAGTGCTTATAAAACCTCTAACAGAAATCCACTTATTGTGCTCACGACTACCTTGTGCTTGCTCCTTTCTCTCATTAACCATACTCCCTTCTCTGCTTCAAACATCATTTCTTCTTTCAGGAGTTTGTCATATTTCAATACAGAAATGGTATAAAGAAAAATACTCAAATAGTGACTCCATCAGCAACTCTCTATGCAGATCTGGAACCTTCAATAATTCAGAGTTCTATAGAACAAATCTAGGTAGGGTCCAGAAGAGAGTAAGTTAAAGACACTATGGATTTGTCTTTGCTGCCACTGAGATCCACATTTCCCTCCCCACTGATTTAACTAATACCTAACAGCATGTCACTGTCAAATTCTAGTGAAGACATCAGTATTTTTGCCTCTGTACAGAGACAAAATCAGCATTGCCTTTGCTTAAGTTACCTCATATTTAAGCTACTGTTTCTCCTTAATATTTACTTGTGTCCTTTATATAAAAGCTTTCTGTAAACAGTCACAACAAAGATCACCTGTCTAAACCCAGAAAATATAAACTTACTTTACTGAAATCATCTTTAATAGAAACTGTTTCAACACTGTTGATTTTCTCCAGTAAATTGCTCCAGAAGAATTACATAAAAAAATGCCAAAGGTTCTTTAAGTACTCAGGCTTAAAATGTGATTTTTCAATTAGCATGACAATAGCGTCAGTGTTAATAATCGCTAACCAGACTTAAAGAGGACATCTTGAGGCTCTGGGAAAACAAAATGTCTTGATGCATAAGAGTTTCAAGCATAGCACATACACATCTAAAAGTATAAAAAATAAAGACAAAAAAAACCCTTGAAATATACAAGTGTTTCCACACACTTTAGTCTTTTATACTGATCATTTTTATTTTTTTTCTTTCTAAACCATTATCTATCTTTCCTTCATGACCTTTCTTCCTCTTTCCCCAGTGATTTGGTGCCCCAACTCCTTTTTTATTCAACCACCATCCCTTGGTGTTTTTTCACTTTAAGTTAATCAAAACACACTATCTTCTCCACCTTTCTCTAAATATTTAATTAGACCTTCATTGGTAACTGTTTTAATTACTACCTTCTGCATGAACTGCTTTCATGCCTCTAGGTTTTTCCAAAATGTTATCAACAGCTTTCTTCTTTTCTTTCCTGAACAAAACCTCTTGCCTGTGCTTTTTCTATTCCTTTCGTTTATCTTATACTATACACTCAATATTTTAATTCAATTGTTCTTCACATTGCAAATATTTCAATGCAGTATCTTTGGGGAAAAAAATGAGTGATTCTTGGTGTATCTGTTGGATTATTGTTATCTATCTTCCTAAGAGATCCAGATAAGTGCACTTAACAGGTCCATCCCCTGAATAACTTTGGAATTATTCACTGATATCAAACAAATTTGAAACTGGAAAAAAAATATCTCAAAGACAAAAAGGTCCTATGAGTTTTATATAAAGCAGTGGCTACAAGCGGTAGGAGCTACAAATTAATCTTTGCAATGAAGGTGGACAAGTGGATCTTCATCAGCTTGCCAGTCCACCTAAATATATTGGCCAACCAACAGGCCTCCATCGTAGTCACAGTACATACTCTCATTTGCCACTGAGTGTGCTGGGAAATGGAAAAACTAAGGGTATTTCAATGGGCAGGAAGGGAAAGATAAGACTTTTTTGGCACAGGTGTCTAGTGTTTCGTTTTCAGGGCTTTTTATTCATGTATATATGTGCATCTCTCTATCCATCTAAGAGTTAAAAAAGTATTCCAGGCAAGAAAAATACCTGATCAAAACAAATGAAACAAATTTTAAAAAGGTAACATACAAAAGGCTGCGTGCAAAACTTACACAGAATCCCTGAGTTAAGCCAATAATTCCCAGTTGATAACTTCATTGATTTTAGGAGATGAAAGACTTTTTAATAAGGTGGAAAGAGAGAAAAAAAAAATCACACAAAAGCATAGGGAGAGAGTAATAAATAGGCTTTTTTTTTTTTCCCACAACCATGACTGAATTAACTTGAACTGAGTCCAGATACCTGAACTCATACAGTGATAAACAAATTACTGAGAACTCCTTCTCCGCTTAATTGCCTTGTTTTAGGGGCAATGCTTGTTTTTGCTGTTTTGCAACTATTGTGAAATTGGGTAGTTTTTAACTGACTGCAGTAATTATAGTACTAATGCTCCTCCTACTTCAGGTTAAACTTCTTGGGTGGATTTGTATACGGAACTCCTTTGTAAAATATCATCTAAACATACAAAGATGCTTCTCTCTGGGGGATGTGTGTCCTATTTTGACAAATAACCTACAAGTAAACACTGAAACTGTATTATCACTGCCTACTTGGAATTATTAAGGATTAGAGAGGATCAAGACATTTGCTTTTGCCTCAGAAGCTCCATTTCTCTCCATTCCAAAAATCAAAATGGAGCCAGGAAAAGCTTTGGCTACCCTATATCCACTAAGAGTCACAGACTTATACAGTACAAATTCAAACCCCTTCACAAGTCTACCTTTAAATTTTCTTCCTTATGAAAAGATGAGAGGTGTAGCAGCACAGCATGAAGGGTAACATACCAGAAGAAATTGCCAAGTCACTCTACTTGAAACAATTCTGTATTTTGTCTAGCGGCAACAATGTACCTTGTGAAAAACTATGGAAGGCCACGCTCCTGTTGTGTCTAGAACTGTTTCATACTCAAATACCTGCTCTGGAGTATCTTTTCTCCTCTAAAATTTCTACCAAAACATTCCCTCACTCAGCTAATTTTGACAACTGTTCAACTACCTTCAGCAACTGATAATCATCTCTGACATCTACTCATTACCTGAAAATATTTAGATTTATGTAGTGCTAGCTACCATAGTCCTGAATGTCAAGGACTGAGAAATACATTAATCTTGTTACAGTTTTTCATATAACATGTATAGGTAGCTGGCTCAGCCTCTTCTGGAGCACAAAACAGCTGGAAGGAAAAGAAATAGCCAATCTTGTGGGATCTTTGTTCAAATCCAGCTATGCAACTTGGTGATACTGCATAGTTAAAATGTTTTTCCTGAAAGCTGACATTTTGCTTGTGCCAGCTGAGAACAAATGGAGATTCTTGCTGAAAGGATATACCAAAAGGTTATACCTCACTGTTAGAGAGTTGTATGGAAAGACCTGGTCTGAAACAGATACTGGAAGACTGAAAGTTAACCAAGGAACATATAAAAAAGCTTTAAGGAAGGAATATGAAATTTGATGGGTACAAGACACACTGAAATACAGGCTTTGCAGAGTTGCTTTGTTAAGTGTATCTAGGATATAAACCATTTACATCCTACTTTAATCCAGCTTACTGGGATCACATGGATTAATGATCTTTTTATTATTTACCATATTCCAAGCTGTGTACCAAGAAATTTCAATATTGGCATTTTCAGTTCTGTGTAACATAAACATATTACAGAAGAGACAGGCCCCTCAAGACCTATGAAGCACACCTGCTCAGCGATTTCTTTTCATATTCAGACTTGTCAGTAGTCTTCCTTCCAATCCATTCCATATGTGTCATGTTAATTTTGTATCATTTCAGTGTCTTGAAATCTCATATGGTAATAAGCCAATGCATACTTTACAGAATATGTGCTGTAGTCATTATCAGCGGAAACTTTTCTAAAAGTTAAAAAGCTGCTGGCCATGGGATTTAAGACTCATGACTTCGAATTTGTAAATATTCAAGTATTAAATAGAATACAATGGTTCAGAAGCACCAAGGAAAAAAAAACATGAAAAAAAACCCCTGCTACTGGATAAGACTTACCAAGTAAAACTCTGAAAGGTCTATGTTCACCAAATTTGCCTGTCTTCCCTACCTCAAAACAACCATGTCTTCCAGAACTGCTTCATCAAAATCAGAATCATTGCCAACCAAACATGGAAAAGATTCCTGAGCTTTCTAAAACTGTAAAAAAAATCCTAATTCTGCACAAATCAAGTTTCCCTCAATTGTTGCCAGCTCTCTGCAATGAAAAGTAATGATATCTCACATTCCACATATGACTGTAGCTCAGTCCCAAAGTATTCCTAGAGTCCTTTATCCTCAGATTATTTATTCTCATCTTCATAGGTATTTAGAATCATAGAATAGTTAGGGTTGGAAAGGACATTAAGATTTCTTTTGTAACAGAGCCTGTATTGAAGGATGAGGCTCATAGTCTTAATGAGTGCCTATAAAGATTTTGCCCCTCGAGTGAACTTTCAGTTCTTGCTATTACAGAATGTACTTATATGATTTTTTTTTTTGTGCCTCATGTCTGTTGTATTCCTTGAACAGGAATTCAAAGTATATTATGTGGAATCTAAACAAGGAGAAGGAAATATACTGCACTGTATGAATAAATACAACACAGCTTTTAATTTTCTCACAGTATTTTTCTTCTTTCATGGTATGGTCTCATGCCAGATATGGTCATGATCTACCTAGTCTTGCAAGTAGAAAACAGTCCATTTCCATGATTTCTGATTTTCTATCCCCATTTGTTTATACAGGTGCCGTTAATAGTCATTAAAGAAGCTAACTCAAAAGAGATCTTCAGATAGATTTAAAAAAGCTAAATCTAGCTGTTAATATTTTATGCTTTGTTACAAACTAGCATATTTGTAAAATACATATTGGATTGAAACTGTTCTTAATACTGACTTGCCAGTCTATCTGAAAATATTTGGACATTATATACTTCAAAGATCAATAGCTTCAATTCAGGCAGAAATGTCACTATGTCTTAAGGGAATAGGAGTTTATTTCAGCAAACATGAACGTAAACACTGAAGCAGGAAATCTACTTTCCCATTTCATCAGCTGTGCTACAGAGATTCATTGTTAGCACTATTAATTCTTCTAATACGCTTCTTACAGTGTAGGTATTACACTGTAATTATTAATGGTCAGCCAAAATCAGCTTATACTGGAATGTTCCACCTAACTTCATAACTGTTTCTAGAACTGTAATCAGGAAGGAAAACTTTAATAAAGACAATTGTGTATTTTTTTTTCTCACCAAAACATCGGTGTGTTAGTAATAAGAAAACTAATCAATGAAAGTCTTGGTGCAAGGTACCTTGGCATTAAACTGTCAATTTTCTGTCTTTTAAAGTGAATATGATCAAAAGCAAGCGATTGCTGAATGTGTGGTTAAAGCATAATTCTTCATCTGAAATATTCTAGACTGTAGCTGGAATTAGGTCCCAGAACTTGTATCAGGTTGCTAAACCCCCCTCCTTTTTGGGGTAAGGGAAAAAAAGAGCTTTTTATGTTTGAGATTGAAGGCTAAATGACAAATGACCAATTTTATCCTGCTGCTCCCCTACATTATAAAGTTAAAAACAGGTAAATTAATCTAATTTTACACATATATGCTCTAAAAATTATACAATTAAGTTTCAAAACTTGCAGTCTCATCTAGAATTTTCCATACTATTAAGATAAAAATAAATTACGGTAAAAAGAAACAGAAAAATAAGTATTTCATCATCTAAATGTGAACTGTCATTCTAGCTGTCTGGAAACCTTAGCTTCAGCAATTATTGTCGAGTATGATCTGCTTTATCCAGGTCAAACAGAAAGAATTCTGAAAAAAGGTTTACGGGTAACAGTCCCTGTTCCAACACCAACCCCCTGAGGAATGCCACTTGCCACTGTTGTCCACTTGGAAATTAAGCCCATGACTGCAACTCTTTGAGCATGACCATCCTGCCAATTCCTTATCCATGAAGTGGTCTATTCCATCAGACCCCTGTCTTTCCAGTTTGGAAAAAAGGATGGCATGCAGGACAGTGTCAAATGCTTTGCACAAGGCCATGCAGATGACATCACTTGCCCTTCCCTTATCCACCAACACTGTCACCCCCTGATATCACAATGAATTATTTTCAGCATTTTTTACACATTTGTAAAAGGGGGAAAGTTTATGACTCTGTAAGATGAGGAAAAGCTTTTGTATTTAGACAAACCCCATGAACATTTCACAGAGCTATCTTCAATGAAAAGCACGTTCAAGAAGTTAGCAGAAATTACTGCACTATCTGTTCATTCAGCATGTAATAGTACTGTAGCGTATGCAGAAATATCATTGTTAATTTGCCCATCTGTCCAGCAGATATAATATGCTATCCTCTCCCTTTTTCTAACTGCCTACCTATATACAGTGCATGACTGAAAAAAAAGGTAGCTTATCAAATGATTTTTTATATACTTCAGTCTAGAACTAACATTTGTAGCAGACAGACAGCATTACTTCTCTCTCGCCCTTCTCAAAGCCTGCAGAGAAATGTACTCCAAAGTATACGCTGCCTACAGTTACATCTGTTTCCCTTTTGGAGCCTTTGCTATGATTTCAAATTCATTATAGGAAGTTCACAACAGCATTTTTTGCTAACAGTGCTGTCAAGGAGACAATAAACAAGTGTGAGACCTCAGAAGTACATTAGAGAGATTTCAACTGAATGGAATTTTATAAGAAAACTGCTTCTGGAGGAAGAGCTTTAAGGTGATTTCTGTTGAACTACTGGTCCTATACCTTATAAGCCTAAGAATTTGACATTCTGATCCAAATACTCATTTTCTAGAGCAGGGAAAGTGTTCAAATATTTAGCATAATCTGCACATCTGGATCATGATTGTGACAGTTTAGAAAGAGAATTAAATAACTGAATGCCATATTTTTGTACACATCATTATATTCATACTCATTCTTCTGTTCTCAGATTATCCCAGAAGCTAATGAGGTACGAAACATTACCAGTTTTGGGCTATGTTTTCAAGACAGGCATGAATAATTTTTCCCACAAACTACTGTTTCAGGAAGAGGTTGAATTTTTATCTACCAGCATTGAGTGTTTCCTGTTAGTTATACCATATAGCTCCCAAAATAAACTTTTGTGAATACGATTAGTCCTTTTAGCTAATGGCAACCTGTATTTTCCAGGCACTTCAAGAACTTTATTTTAGCAGATTCATGATTCTACTTGTACTTATAACTCAGATATATGTAAGACAGTGCATTATTGTCTTTTACTATTTTTATTCTCAGGAAGGAAACTGACTTGAATATTGCACCATAATAAGCAAAAAATTATTTAACTGATATATGACAAATTCTACACAATTAAAAAAGAACATGTAGGGTAATAGGAACTGAGTGAAGAGGGGAGGTAGGAAAACATACTAAACCAAATAAAGTTTATGGTTCTTCATTACTGATAATCTTGCTTTGCTACACAGCATCATCACTAAGATGAAGTAGGTTAGCACTCACAACTCTAATGAACGCCATTTTGTCAAGGTCATTAGGTGTTCAATAGTGTTTAGTAAAGCTGTAAAAGAATTGCACCTGGATGACTCCATAATGGTTTGTGTATCAGGAAATGGGAATGTCGTGCAGATTGGGTACAGATTATTTTAGAGGATTAGTTACAATGTTTGCAGATGCATTTGCTAGGGGTAAAACTGGGCAGACAACAGGTTCAGAATCATCTGTTATAAATTCTAATTTTGTACCAGGCACAGACCTATCAATTTGTGTCTAATTATATTCTTCCATGTGAGATATAAAATACCTCAGGGTTTCTATAATAAAGGCTCATTAATGTGGACGAGAAATAATTCTGAAACTTTCTGCCAGGGCTAATGTTAATACAGATTTTAATTGCTCTTACAGGATATTAAAACACAGATTTTTTAATATTTTTTTTAATCAGTTTTAATCTTATCACTGAATGGACCCATTTTTGTAACCCTGTACTTTCAAGTACTGCATCCTACACTGCTAGGTAATTGCATCATTACCCATCATATTGAACCAGAGAATAAAAGCTAAATGCGTGAAGTATAAAAGGCAATATTATCAAAGATAAAAGAGTCAACGCCTTTCTATTCCTTGTAATTCCCTTTCTACCTTTAAAATATCCTACTCCTGCTTAGATATGTATATATTCTTAAATGTGCTTATAAAGCTAAAACACCAGGTATTGTAAATAAAAAAGAATTAGTATCACATTATAATTTAAAGGAAGTCAAGAATTTTCTGCAAGGTAAAAGCAAAAGCAAAATACATCCAATAGACTTTCACTTCCAGAACTAAAATTGCTAACCTTTGATCTCAAGGATATAATTCTTCTGAAGCTAGCCTGGTCAGGTTAGTAGTGGGTGAAAACCAAGAGCAGAACAGCATTCCAAACTGACAGAACCTGACTTCGAAGACAGGTAACTTAGCATCTCTGTTCCTCAGTTTCCCATGTTTTATGGATGAAGAAAAAAAAAAATATTTTTACCAACAGTAAAAAGCAAATTCTCTGCTGTCAAATTAAAAAAATACCGCTGTATTTCAGTGGGGTTTTGGAAACAGCATTCAAGTACTGGAAAAGAAAAGTATTCATGGACTTCGTGGTGACAGAAGAGACACTTTTATGCACCTCCTTGTCAAACTGCAAAGTACCACTAGCCTCAGGGCTGCTATCATTTGAATAGATGACAGGTGCATTTGTCATAGAATGCGTACTATACAGCCACCTAGATAAATAAAATATATGACAGGCAAAACATTTTAAGTTTTGTCAAGAGAAGGGGGAAAAGACAAAAACTGAGAGTTTCTCACTTGGCATTCTACACCACTAGCAGATTGAAAAATAAAGCTGATTTGAAGAAGCAGTTCTTCTGATAGAACTGACAGTTGCTTTATAAAAGGGAGCTGAGCTAACAATAAACTGATAAATAGATTCGTAGAACCAGTATTTGTGCTCAGTAAAGTGGGAAAGCGACTTACAAATGGACTAAACTTTTGATACTATCAATAGGAAGTAGCAGCAGAGAAATACAAGATTTTCTGTACTTTTACATGCTTAGCAACATGAGGAGTATATTAAGGTGTCTTAACAGACAGTTCAACTTAAAAACCTATCAAAATATCTTACTTGGAATGTCTTCCTCCCTTGACAGCTGCATGAAAATACTTGGAGAATAATATTTATAAAAAATTACTAGGGAAAAACTCCACTAGAAGTCTTTTTGGGAATTTATGTATCTTCTTGTAAATTATAACAGAAGAACACAAATCCAACAATAGATCTTGAGGAATGTCTATTCAATACTGAATAGAACAGGTAAGATAAACCAACTGAAAATAAAATTATAAAAGAAATTAGCCAGCTATTTCTCAAACCAGAATTAATAATCAATAGCCTTTCTGTCCAAGGGATATATGCTTTAAGATTTAACAGCTAACTTCTGGAGGAACACTCAGTGATGCCATAAACTGATTCCACTTAAGAACTGTAAAACTTTTATCTGTTCTGGTAAGCAAGCTAGAGAGATAATACTGTTGAGTTTTTCCCCTTCCAGAAATGGTTTCAGAGTACGTCTAGAAAACGAGTTGTTACTCAGAAATGTCAGCGCCTTAATTACCAGTTAAACTCATTTCATCATTAACATGCCATTTAGTTGTATGCACCATTAGCTTTTCAGGTTCCAGTTTAGAAATAAATTGTAACTGAAAATCAGGTGACCTAAATATTCCCCACATAAATAGAAGTGACCAGTACTGGGAGGTAATGGTCTAAATGTAAAAACTGAAAAGACTACTTCTGCAATTAAATACTCCCAGAAACATCTTAGTGCAGTACACTTAGTACACTGCAAGTGTGTGTTAGCAAGCTGATAAACAGATTTCTTTCTTTCTCTACACACCTTCCCATAGAACCTAGTTGCTTTCCTGTTTAAGATTCACTGTATTTATAGCTTTTAAACTTAGATTTATATTGAATAATCCTTGGAGACCAAGAGAGAGAGAAGGGAGGATTTATATCAATATTCACATGAAAGCCACGCATTCTTTAAATTATTTGGTTAATTTACAAGCTTGATTTGTATTATAAAGAACCAAATAGCTATTTGGGGATGCAGTCTTTCCTTCTTTTTTTTTCTTTCTTTCTAACTGCTGTTACTAAAAACCCAACCAAGTAAAAATGTGTAGAATTCAGCATATAAATTTTTATGACCTGCCTTTGTTCTTCAATTTAAATACTTGATAAAATTATTTACAGAAATTAAAAACTCACCTCACTATAACTGCAACTCCATTAAACACACAGTGATACAGCTGTAGCTGGAAGCTCAGATACGGGCTCCATTCAAGGTTTGTCATGGTGGCACTCTGCTCCCCCTCTCTTGCTCCTCCCTAGGTCCATGTTCCCACACTTGCCTTGCCCTCATGTGCTGCACCTACCATTGGGCTTTTACTGCTTGTGCAGCTTCTGCTTTCTTCTCCCAGGGTTTTACAAAGCAGCTCTTCTAAGACTACAATGGATCCTTCTTTGCCAACTTGTTTAGCCATCATCATGTCATCCTATCTGACCCATCTGTTGGAATTCTGACAGAATTCATAGGTCAAAAATTATAACCAGGTTAGCTAAGGGTGAAACTTTCCAGAAGCTAACAGCTTGGCCTAACATATAGTTTATTTCCCTTGGGAAAGGGAAAAAACCTCAAAAACCGAAATAACAAGAATTCCTTTACAGTGCAATTCCTTTTGTCAGATTTCAGGCTCCTTTCCAGGATTTCCCCTAACCTTTTCGTTCAGAAGAATTATCAGATACTTACTGCAAAAGTAGAAGAAACTTGCACAGCAATTTTCAGCATGAACTGTAAATATATGATAAAGTTATAGACATCTGACACAAACACAAAGCAGAAAACACTAGGCAATTTAAACTCTAGGCAGTACTTCAAGCACAGAACAATATATAACTGTGCAGGAGATGGAAGTAAGCAGCTTTGTAAAAGTACTGAAATTAAAAGAAGGCTGGCTGTGAGGCAGAATTGTAACTTTACTGTGGAGTTTTATAGAATTGTTTTAATAAGATGTAAAAATGAGAATGGCAACTACTGCATAATTTAAAGTGGGCTGTGAAACTTCCTCCTTTAACTGCAAAAGGTACAGCAAAACCTCTCACTTCTTAATATGAATGAGAAAAGATGGTTTAATGGAGCTGAAACAATTTAAAAAATTAATTTTAAGATGATAGCATTTCTGTTTGTGTTTATCGATCATTTTGTTTCTACAAATATAAAAAACGTTATTTCTAATGGTTTGCAAACCCAGGATTAACAGAGTAAGATAAATAGCAAAAAATCAGTTCTGGTCATTTCTACAGAATAACATCTGTATTTTCTTTAAGAATCTTAGATGTGTATTTTTGTTTGGTATTTGTATTTTCAAAGGGCTTGGCATTTTTTTTCTGTCATCCTAAATATTTACAAGATTCTGAAAAGCAAATAAAGAACGATTTTTCAGACAAACTAGTAACAGAAATGCTTTAAAAGTCATTCTAAAGGCTTTAGTCAGTTCCAAATGCACATTTTTTTTTAATGTGATATCTGCACTGAATCAATAATAAATATCCTTTAAGAAGCAATAAAACTGTTAAAGAATCACTTCTAATATATAATTCAGTCCTATAAAGAGATGTGACACTATATTTATATTTGACTGGGAGCTCACAGATTACATAAAGACTCTGTGGGTGTAATATCTACATCCAGGCATCACCTCATTGAGTTGGTTTGATTTCTAAACAGGGGAATCCTGTTCCTAAAAGTTTAATATATCTAAAAGTGGTGTATTAAATTTTTGCTATTACTGTTAACCAGAACATTTTCATGCTCTTCCTTTGCTTGAGAACTGTGCTCTTACCATCATTTGACCATACCAATGTGGTCCTTCCCCCAGGAACTGGAGACAGCCTGAAAAACAAACAAACAAAAAGCATCTGTCCCTTAATCAGGAACGTCTGAGCTAAAACTCCCTGGGCCTGAAATGTCGTGTTAGAGCAAGAGACCAATGTCAATGCAAGCATTTCTTCAAAAGGGACTTTTCAGATAATTTTTAACTGTTTGATTGCTTCACATCATTGGATTTCTTTTTTTTTTTTTCCCCTGAATCAGCCTAATTTTCAATTTATTAAAAACAAAATAAAAGAAGTATAATTGAATAACACACAGTGCTGCACAATCTCTTCTGGTTGTTCACCCCTCTGGGCTGGAAATTTCTCCCTGCTTTTGTCTGATAGCAGTATCATTATGTGGTATAATACAACTGATGACACCTTTCACTTAATCAACAGGAAACACACCCCCCCCCCCTACATTTCAGGGTGATAAACATTTGCCTTTGACATTTGTAAGTACAATATAGGCACATTTAATTTCCAGCCTGGAGAACAGCTGGTGTGCTACATACCGACTAAAAAATGTCAATCGTATCTACTTTTGCATAGGGTTTTGTTTGTTTGTTTTTCCTCTGAGAATACTTACATTTGTATTACCTATTCTTTTGTACTGTCTCTTTAATCTTTGCAAGTACACTGTACAACTAACAGAAAATCAAAAACTTGTGCTGTAGTCAGAGATGTCAAAAGTACACCTGTAAAATATTGCTACCCATTTTTGCAATGTGAACTTTTACAGGAATGAAAAATGATTCAATATTAATCCACTCATTTAAACTATAACAAGAACCCCAGAAACACTCAAACTACTGAATGTGGTATTTTTTACCATGTATTTGTCATGTGTCCATATTAATCAGAAAAAGGCTGAAAAAAATAGGTCTTTTGGGTTTTTTTCTCTTAAAAAAACCCCAATGCATGAAGTATCAGACACCAGCCACTAGTTAGATTTGTAAAATTTTGGAGTAAAATATTTAATAGGCTAGATGGTATAATACAAAGTTTTATACTTAATATTACAAAAAATTAAGTGAATTATATGAACCATAACAAATTTTGTACAACATGAAAGGTAAATGAGGCAAAGAGTCACTGTTTATTGCCTATATTGATGTATTTACGGAATTGTCATTTGGTTTATTATTCACATGGGTAATATTTGAGTTTTTAATAGATTTTAAGTTCTTAAACAGCTGTCCCGCAATCCATTGACACTTAAAAGCGTATACATTTTCGTAACTGCTTTACAAGAAGGTATTAGGCTTGACGTGGAACACTGAACACCACTCTGAAATACATACTGTACAAAATGAATACTGTTTCTATTTAGACAATTTTCTTCTTAATTATTCTCAGTTTTATTTAAGAAACAAATAGTCTAATTGAAGTGATTTAGATTTATGCCCATACTTGACTGTGTGCATTTTAGCTTCTGCTATTTTGTTTGTGGAGGGCTACTCAGCGCATAAAGTTAAGATGGATAGCTCAGGTCCTAGGTATGGTTAGCTTAAAGATACCTCTACAGTCTTTTGTTAGCAGAAAATATGTTGAATTAGCACACAGATTTTGACTTAAAGTCAGAAAATGGAGAAAATCAGTGTAACATGACACGAAAAATAAGGATTGAAATTAGGCCCATTCAAAACTACTTCTGAACATGCAGGTCCCCACAGGTAAGTATCTAAATAAGCCACATAACCAATGCAAATGTTTCAAAATCAAGATTACAGTTGTCCGTACTTCATACTGAAACAATTTACTTCTCTTTTGGAAGACTTTTATTAAACAAGTAGTACATGTGATAAGTTCACGTCATTTCTGCTTCTCAACATATTTAGAGACATAAGGACATGCCTGTTAATAATACAAATTTTGATTAGCCATTAGATTAAAAAGATGAAGGACATAAGTGAATCATTTATAGCTTCTTAATTCCCTGTGATGGATTCAGGTCATGTTTTCTGTTATATCAAATCTGATTGCCAAATTGTCAGCTCTAATGCAAATCTCACTTTAATCTACCCTGCAGCCCAAATAGAAAATTATTTTTTGATCAAGTTCCTAGATTTTCCAATGATATTTTCATTGTAAATTGCAAACCTTGGCGTTTGTTATGTACAAATAATTAAAACTTCTTTATGGGGTACTAATAAAAAAATTGCAACAAATTCTTAGAAATTAAATAAACCCTTCCCATGCCCAGAATCTGAAGAGGACTACAAAGTTACACAGTGCATGTAAGGAAAGAAGGAAATAAAACTTTCAGTAATCTAGAAATTGATCTTACTGAAGCAAAGAATACACAACTAACAAAGAACACTGTTACTGCTTTGTTTGCAGATGCAGTCTGGAGATAGTCTGTAATCTACCCACAAAAATTAAGTGTATACATTCTGTGAACAGACCAAAAACAAATTAGTTTTTCTTCCTCAAGGTAAAACCCCTTTTCTTGCTACAGTTTGTTAAAACAAGCAAGTTTTTAAAACCTAAGATCAGGATTGCCCACATTTAACTTGAGAAGGCATGCAAGTTGACCAGAATTTCAGGTGATCCTGCCAATAGTTTTTTCCATTCTATAACACACCAAAACTACAACAACAAAACCCAAACCACCAAGATTCTACATTCTAAAGCCAAGTTGAATTCAATTTTAAAACAGAACTGTGCTTTATAGAACACCTCATGTCTTCTGGTATTTACAGTGCAATAGGGTCTTGCAATCACTTCTGCCTGTTTCATCCTTTAAGACTTGTTTTCCAGCATAAATTCTGATGATCTGTTCTGATGACCTGTTGCTGCAGATCTCAGAAGCCTCTCTGCAGATCCTTTTGAATGTGTATCTTTCTGTTCTTCATGCTGGGTGTCAATTGTGTGTCTAGGGGTGTAGAGAGCAACCTAGACTCACACCGTCAGCTTGCTGTCACTCACGCAGTCCAGCAGCTCCTCATCCCATGTACGATTCCTTCTGCCCTGGATGCATCAGCAGCTTGTAGGCAACCAATTCGTTGCAGTACAGCAAAACAGAATAAACAATCCATCAAATGTATGCATCTTTTATTCAGTATGATCTTTAAGAGACAAGTTATCTTTGCCTCTCTTAACCACATATGCCACCACATACAGTAGGTGATTGTGGAGGACACAGTATTTGGGTATCAGTAAAACAAGACAAATAACTGCAAACAGCCCAGATGTTAAAGGTGAGGCATGGGAGGGAAAGGGTTGGGGAAGGGCATGTGGGGAGTAAAACCAAGAGTTTAACTCATGCTCCAGCTGTTTGTTAGTTATTCATACCAGTCCTCTGGCAAACCATCTTGCCTGATGGGCATGTGAAAGGGACACAAAAAAGAGGAAAAACTCAACACTGATAAAAAAGGAGGCTTGCTTCTGAAAAGCAAATGTCATGCAACCATTACAGAATCAGAAGACATTGAAATGTCAACTTTCCCAAGAAATGCAGATAGCATTAAAATGGTTATTCATAATGACATTTTCTTTTATCGCTAACATTCATTCACAACGTGCTTCTCCCAGCCCTACCACACTCTGTCTTCCATACACTTACTAACACCACATTTATTTTACGTATGTCACTGCCAAGAACTGGTTGCCAGTGGGATGGGACAAGTTTAACTGTGTACCTTGCAAACCCTACAGTTGCTCACCAGTACCATCTGGGTTTCCATAGTTTATATAATACAATCTACTCTGTTTCTATATAATCAATGACCACATCAGAAATAGAACACTCACACTGCATTATGAAACAATAAACAAAAAATGCACAGCAAAGTGGCATACAATTTTAAAGTTACACTCAAATGCTTGGGGTTTTTTTGGCTTTAGATGTATTTCAGAAATGAGTTATCTGATGAACAAAGAAATTGATGTATGCTTTGCAAGTCTCCAAAACAGCAGAAAGACATTAATCACATTTTTGCCTCTCAGTTGTTATAACCATGATGAATGATGTACTCTTTGAGAATTGTTGCTGATTCACCCAGTAAATTGTGTGCTCTACAGTAGGTCTCATCCGCAGATATGCTGACCTTCAGGGTGTTCCTGACAGGCTCAGTTATCAAAATCTTTTTCTGGCACAAATAGTACTCTTCCAAAACTGTAACTTGTTCATTTGCAAGAAAAGGCTGCTAGTAATTGTGCCTGCTTATAACCTTCCTGTCATTCTTTTTTCTTTGTATGACTCTGAAAATAGAATGTTACACTGAATTGTAATGATGCATTTAGTGAAGTAACCCATTCTCAATGTCATAAACACAGTAATAACTTTACTTAAAATGAGGGCAAACTGTAACAAAAACAAAAGCAAAACCAAAGACTTCTACACTTTGTATTAGATATTTTATCTTTAATAAAGACCATAAAAAGACCCCTAAGTTACTCAGTCAGAAAAACTGCAATGCTATGAAGAGTTAATTTTGTCAGTATATTGTTATACTGACACTGAATTCATTGCTACTGAGAACTTCCATGAGTACTTATGCAAGTGACTTGAAAGATGAAATGTGGAAAATTACTTACAGTTAGGTCCATTTTTGTCTTTGCAGTCTCAGAGGAGTTGCCTATAAACAGTAACATAACTATCTGAAAGACATTCAGCAATCATAATTATAGGTAACATCATTTGACTGGAGAAAGAAATTATTTCCTACTCAACACATGGTCCACTGCAATGATACCCCATTCCTGTTATTGCTGAATTCAGCTAACTGTTAGCTCAAAATGCAAATAAACTTCTGCAATGGCAAACCAACAGATTCTCAATAGATGCAATCATCTACAAGAGAAAGATTTCTGATAAAATTATAGGTGCATACATAATATTTTGAGGAGCCCATCTTAGCTGAGCACATGCACACTCACAGTAATATGCGTTTCTACAGCAAACAACAAATAGCCCGCATTCTTTATTTAAGAGGTCATATTGATTTCTGGAACAGTTGCAGTTGAGTAGCTACATTAAGAATGCATGCATCTTAATTATAACCAACTCAAACGTGCAATACTTTTAAATGAGGGTAAATAAATCAATCAGCATAAATTAAAAATGACAGAGGCTCAGAACAAGGCATGCTGTACCTGACACCTTCAGTCTATGAATGGATAATATAATAATACATTGTTGGAATATAGCGTCTGGTAACTGCAAGTTACATACTATATTGCTACAGTAGTCCCATAAAATGTAACCTTTCTTATTGCTAAGACGATTTTGTCCCTCATTTGTTAGACTGAGCTTTGACAAGTTAACTTAATGCATTTTTTCCTAATTCAAGTTACAATTGTTACTTGTCTCACTGCTACCTGACCTGACTAGGACAGAAAGAATATATTAAACATAGAGTAGGAATATACGAGTAAAATTAGTATCTACACTTGTCCTCTGGTGATAGTAAAAAAAATTAAAAAGAATAGTTATCTGAATAAAAATTTTATCATGTGATCATATCTTGATGCAAGAAAAATGTATGGTTTGAATTGCTCTGAAATTTAAAAACAAATATGGAGTTTTAGCTTTTTTTTCCTTTACCTTTAACATTCTTATACAGAGAATATTTGGATATTTGTGACTAAAAGTACTTTCTGTTTGTTTGTTTTTTGAAATGACACACCTTATGGCCATGATCTAGATTTTGGAAAAACAGCTGATGTTTTGAAGAGAACATCTATGAAGAACATTTCAATTCTGTCCCTTTTTAATATCTCCTGCCAAGATGATGTGTTCTGTAATTTGTTTTCATCAAGAAGCAGTACTGGTTACATTAAAACAAGGTTTTAATGATTTTACAAAACCTTCATGAAATTAATTCATATTCCTTTAATTAAAATTGTCACCCTATCATTTTTCTTGATATAACAACTTCTTCAGTAGCTGTACTACCTTAATTCAGAAAGTTAGTGAGGGCAGCAGTTATTACATCTGACCTAACATCAGAAGTATTTTCAACTTCCCTGCTATAGTGCTAGAATATAAACTATACCAGGCAAAACATACTTGGATAGACTCCTTTTCTGCTGCTGCATTTTTCTTACCCTAAATGGTATGGCAGTGGTGGACCAACTGTACAGACTGGGTGCCAGCTGTGCTTACACAACAGTAAATAAGTTTCCATAGAGTCCAAATTATTTCCATGGCCAGTTCCTAAATCTTGTAGCATCATGTAACTTAAACCAGGTATAATGAGAAAAATAAGGTACACTGATAGGCCAAATAAATCGCACTTCTTTAATCACCTGATTGCCTGCATGATTAATCCTGTTCCTCAAGACACTGGCATTAGAGCTGTAACACTGAAAGAAAATATGTAGTTCTCTAAGACTTGTTGCCTTTGGCTGATTTAGCTCTAAGCCAGACAGAATATAAGAGTAAAGAAAAGGAAAAAACGTATCTTCGAGTAAACATGCATTATGACATAAAAACATTTTAAAACAACACTAAGAACACAAATAAAAAAAGCACCTTTTTGATAATAATACATGGTGTTTGTTTCATTTACCCATACACCCAAACCCATCCTGCCAGCACATGATGACAAGCAGGCTGCTCCCTGAGGGTGGGCAGCCCAAAGGGCTTCAGGCCATGCTGGGATGTCAGCTCATGGGCGATGCGCAGGCTCAGGGCTAGGAGGGGAACCAGGATCGGGGACAGCCCCAGAACAGCTGGGCTGTGGGAACAGGAATGGGCCCAGGAAATGCCCACGTCAGCAGGCCCCATGGCTGGCAGAGCTTGGTGGTGGTGGATCTGCAGGCAAACACTGTATGGTGTCATGTGGCAGGCCTGAGGACCCCAGGGAAACTGACATGGGCTCAGGACCACAGGGCTGAAAGGAGGCCCCTGGGGAGGCTGCTCTGGGCATAAACATGCTCAGGGCCCTGGCATTTTCTTTATTAACAGCATATTGACAGTTATCATAACTGCTCAAATTAAGTCAATAATCTAATTTACTTGAGCATTCAGCTTGATATGCCATGATTTGCAGCCACAGGTTGAACGGGCTGGCTGCACAGATCCAGAGTGCAGTTGTGTGCCAGAAGTTCGCACCATCACTTCACTCACCCCACCTTTTGCTCATGGGTGTGGGTCTATAAAGTGTTGACACAGTGTGTATGTTTGTTTACGCCAGAGTTCCCCTTTGGAGCAAACCAGCTGGGGTCCAGGCGAGCTAGCTAGCCACAGACTTCCACACTGTGCTGACTGAGCAACAGAGGAACTTCAGTATTATATAAAGAACACCTTTCAGAAAACAAGTCCATCTTTGCACTGAAAAGTTAATGTTAGCAATATCATAAATGAGTATGTTAGCAATGAATTATAAATAACTATGATTCTGAATCCACCTGGACTTCTTTAAAACAGCAGGACTGAACCAACAAACAATGTCAAGGTATGCAAAGCAGAAAATGGCTGCAAATACAGTTTCACTTCTTGCTGTTTTCAGTGCACTGAAATTAAACCTTAAATTCATTACAACATTACATTCTTTGAGATTTACAGGCAAAATTCTATTGAAACAGCTTCACTCTCACAGCATTTAACAATAATTTGATTCCAGAAAAGCTTCTAGAAAGTGATAATGTAGGGAGGATTTTGTAGAAACAGCAGGAAAAAAATAAATAAAAGAAGCTAACATTAAGGAAGATAAAATGGGAAAGGTAAAGGAAACAAGCAATTATGCATAAATGTTCAATAGGTAGACTCAATTGTTATACATATGACAAGGGCATTAAGAGCTAATCGATAGAAGAAGGATATTAAGTAACAATGTATTAACACTTGGGTTATCCCTGCAATTACTGTCTAGCAGAGACAAAAATCTCAATGCTTACTCTATAAAAACAAGCTTCTATATATGACTTCAGAAGAAACACAAGTTTTATGCTTAAGAAATGTAACATACAAAATTTCCTTATGCAAATATAATTATGAGATGTGTTCATTGCCTGTTCAGAGTGAAAGGGTTAATGTATCCTCAAACCCTGGAATGTATGAAGAGAATATTTCTCAAACTTTTTTAATTGAAGAAAAATTTAAACTTTAAGAAAAAACCAAACCAAACCCAACCCAACCACCCCAAATAGTATTAACTATAAAAGGACAACACTGCGAAAAATTCTATCCGTTACAAGTTAATAGGTAAATTGTACCTCATTTTCAGCTCTCGAGTTTATTTTCGCTTATGTGCAGTATACAGTCCTCAGGTTCCCGAAACTCCCAGCCTGTCTGGCCAAGAGTCTGTTGAAATCTTTTTTACGATGGGACACCATTATTACTGCTTCTCTTTGAATAACTGCATACTTTGTGAAATATCTTTTACTGAGATTTACAATTTTCATGCCAATAAAAAGACCCAACAGTCTTAATTACAGAGCATCTTACAACAGTGATGTACTAGCACTATGATGTTATGAAGCTGTAAGAGCAGTGTCCACACAGTGTTGTGCAACATTGGCCCTGAGAGTTCTAAAGGTCATCTTTATAGGAGGACAGATGGGTATCAGTACTTCATTGAGCACTACTGTGTATTACTATGAAATACATTTGGTACTAAAGGCCCTATTGCTGAAAATGGTTCCTCTGTCACAAAATATTGTGCTCTAATACTATGAGAGTGTAACTGAAATGAACAGGATTTGTTTTCTGTCTTTTATTATTATTTTTAATCTGAGATGAACTGGATGAGAAACAGAAAGCAATTCTTATTACAATCCAAAAATATTAATTTCATAGATGAGAAGATACAATTTGTTCAGCTGCTTCTTTCCAGAAACTTTATGCAGATTATGGAAAAGGTTTCGGTGCATTCATGATCCTTACTGTATTCATCAGCCACAATTTTTGTCTAGAATTCATTCTTTTGAAAGAAATAGTATCATTTCATATGAATAACACTCATACTAATTTTAAAGATATTTTCCTGCAAGTTTAACATGTGAACTCTACTAAAAATATATTTTTTTTAAAGGACATTGCAAGAAAATGAATTAGTCCAGTAGACGTTGTAGCAAGAATGGAACACATAAAAGCTTGCCTGCTATCTAAAGATAACATGACCCTCTGCATCTTTAAGTATACATTTACAGAATTAAATCTAGACAGACAAATTACAGATTTTTTCCTACCCCCTGGTTCTTCCATTCTTCCCAAGAGTAATACTGTCAGAGATGGATGCAACAGTGGACTGTGACTTATAATAAGGTACATCATTCAGCAACAATATCCATAGAAAACCAACAGTAACAGGGTGCTCTGTGTGCTAATTTTGATTTTGATTTCTTTACCTGGATGCAACATTCCATACATTCTATCAAAAAGCCCTGCAAAGAGCCAAGAAAGCCAACAGAACTTTTCACATACACATATACATGTGTGTGTGTGCATATATTGGCCATTAAAAACTTTGCGAAGTGAAAATTATTTGAAAATATCTAGACTAAGTCATTAGAAAACTTAAGAAATCATACAACTTGCACTGTGTATTTTGATACTATTAATTCATATGCTTTAAATGAGAAACCACTGTTCCCTTGTAAAAGGTTCACATACATAATGACACAGGTCTGCTTTAGCTACAAAACAGTCTCTTTTTTCCAGAATTACTGAAGCCCTGAATATATTTTCCTGCATTCTGAACATCCATATATACCCGTGTTCTCTTGCAGTTTAGTGTCTCTAACCAGTATCTCTTGTTTTGCACGTTTCTACATTGTTGTAAGAATATATATTAACGTACTTATATAACAACATGTTTAATACAATGAATATTGCAAAACTAGGCTGGGTGGACCTGGAATTCCAGTAGATCAGAGACAAGAACAAAATACTTATAACAAAATCAGTTAAAACATTTTGACTCAGTCTCTAAACCTCTCTCAAGTTACTGGTCCCAGGAAGCCCTGTGGCTGACCACCTTGTTGCACTGCTAACAGGGAAAAAATGTTAACCTGGGAGGAACCAAGCTTTTCAGAACGAGGAAGTTCAATTTTTACCAGCACCTAGAAACTATTTTGCAGACATAAGGGAATATTCTTTTTGTGTACTCCCACTTACACAACTGACCAATAATGGTATAATCCCTTGCATCAGCACCTGGGCTGATGAAGCAAGATGCCCGGATACTGGTTTATTAAGGTGTGACTCTGAGTAGCCATTCACCTACTCTGGAAAATCTAGTTTCTAGTATCTTTCAAGAAAATGTTTGCTTAAACTCCCCACACTTCTTATATGCATGTTATTGTGTGGTCCACAACTGAAACGGTCAGTATAAAAGTCACACAACACAACTTCTGTATATGCCAAGATACAGCATGTAACTCACAGACTGGGGTGGGAAAAGAAACGTTACCCTATAGATGGCAGTGTAAGCATACTGGAGAAACTTCGGTGAGCCATTAAATATAACCACTTAAAACCATTTATGATAACAATGAATTAGTAAAAATAATTATAACAAAGGAAATTAAAAAATGGCACAACTTAGATCACATCAGCCAGCAGCACTTTTCAAATGTGTTTCAGTCTTAGTGGCTTTTTATTGGTATTGGTAACAACTACGGGCTAGTCTTCCAGCAGGAGGATTCACTCTTCTACAGCTCCTCTCACAGAGTTTACACATTATCAGAAAAGATTGAGAGACTCGAGTTAATTTAGAGCAAGTATAAGCACACTGTACTTTTAGGCTGGACTTCTGTTAAAACACATTTTAATATTTCAGTGCTTTACAGCAAGATTAAGCATTTAAGCAGCTGAAGAGACAACACAGAACAATTTGACAGTTTGATTTAAATTAGCCAAATATCGTATTTTAATTAAAAAAAGTCTTTAATTTAGAGTTACTTGGACTCAATATACTCCACATATTTGAAAACCTTATCTGTAGACAGAGGAGCGTGTGTAAATATTTCCACTATGAACAGCCCTGTTGGATAAGGAGGTATAGCATTTGTGTTACTTTTTAAGCATTTCCAAACACAGATATTTTTTTTTTTTTAAGGCACACAGTAATCCTCTATACCATTTAAAGTGAATTAATGAAGATTACAGTGTAAGGAAGTATCTGACACTTGAGGAGATGGTGCTAGAAAGGTTTATAGGTATTTTTGCACACATATATAAGCCCACTGAGTAAATCTTGTACTTCAACCTTTGTTTTTGGACATGAAAGAGTTTGAAAATCCTATTAACATCTTTGTGAAAGTGGTCTAGTGGCACTGCTGCTACATAATAATGTATTTTGCATTATCACTTATTACAGCAAAATCCTAACTTGTGAAGCCAAGAGAATTCCTGAAATCACTTTTGCAAAACTATTTTCCTTTTCTTGCAATATTTTCAATTGCATATATTACCTTATTGTGAAAATGTAATGGAGTGCGTGACATCTGCCCATCTCCTTTTCTTAAAATAACATACTTATGTGCACATAAGAAAGTGTGAAATTTACTTTTTGCATAGTAGTTCTGCAGTCTTTCTGATTCTTTCCCCCCCCGGAGTTATTTAGCATGTCTGCTTTAAAGAAAATTGGTCTTAGAGAAAGTCAAAGTTTTAGTCTCAATTACCAAAAGACTTTACTAGATGTAATGGATTTACAGAGCAGTTTCAACAGTTTCCCTATGTAGCCCACGATTCTTTCTAGTACAACCTTTCAACAAAGTAAATCATGAATCTCTGTGTATTTAGGAGTGTAGTGAACAGAGCATGTTTACAATTTTAAGGTTCAAATCCTACTAGTGACGCTCCTATTCATTTTGAGGTGGATCTACTTATAATTTGTCTGTGATGAATACGAAACCACTTTTAATCCTCTTCAGAGTAATAACAAAGGTTTTATTAGAAAACAAACTAGGAAGATTTTTTTTAATCACAGAAAATTTGAAGAGACTAGGATAACATACATGGAAAGGGAGATATTCCGTACTGCAATGCCACTTTTGGCCCTGCTGGGAATCTTGTTTTCAGGTCTGGCTGCAAGCAACTCAGTGACTGAGATGCAGTAAACTCTGCACAGTCCCCAGGAAATGCTTCTTACTTCTGTGGCCTGGCTGCCTCTTCCCAGCTCCTCAAGCACTCTCAGTCTCAGCATAAGCTGTAAGCAGGATCCCTGGTCTCTACTGTATTTGCCTGACCAAACCTGTAGTCTCTTAATTTGTCTTTCCCTCGAGCTTGCTCCCTAGCTTCCACAGACATGCGAGCAACCAACCTTTCCTTCCTCTAGAGAGGAACCTGTGTTGCGAGAGACCTGTGTTGTGCAGGATGGCAAGAGCAACCTCTGTTCAGGCAAATATAAGTAACAACAAATATGAATTAACTTCTGTGAATGAAATTCATCATATTATTTCATTTTAATCTTATGCTTTTGGTTTTTTCTCCAGATAAGCAGTTAACTTTTACAGTTCAGTGCAGCAACAGCCAGTTTCAAACTTGTAAATTGTACAAAATCATGTAGGAATTTGAATCTTAGAAGCAGATTAGAACAGAAAAGATTTACTATCAGTTTAGAAGAGTAAAACACAGCTGAAAGTTAGATCTCTAAGAACAATCTACAAACTCATGTTGTAAAAGTGAAACGCAACTAAAATGATGGTACTTTATAGTGTATCTGGTTCTGTTCCAACTCTGAATTCACCTCATATGTCTTTAGTGGGTTTTGGTGGCTTCCACTTCTTAAGAAAACTTATTGAGGGGGAAGGCAAATGGAGAAAAGGAGGTAAAAATACAGAATCAGAATCATTAGGGTTAGAAGGGACCTTCAGAGATCACCTAGCCCAACCCCCAAAATACAGGAAAATTCAGGAAATACTTGAGTAGCCAAAGTGATATTTGAAATTTCTGGCCTAGCCATGAAAACAAATGATAAAATTTATAAAACTATGTCAAAAAAATTGAATAATTTTAATAAAAAGTAGGATCTCTTTTATGAACATGTTTTATTTTTTTTCTTCATTGTTAGTTTCTTAGATTTCAATTGTAGTATTTTAGTGCAGAAAGAAAAAAACATGCATGTTGAAAAACTGCGCTGTGTCTAATACACAAATAGGATGATGAAAGGCAAGAGTGTCACTGTTATTGTAATAGCTTCTATGAAATCACCTGCATAAATGTGTTTTGTTCATTTTCAACAATTGACAAAAATCCTCCCTGTCAAGGCCATCATCCCAGACACGACAGCTGCCTGGCTGTCAGATTTGTTTAAATACTTTAACAAAGTTAATGATAATACATGGTATTTCTAAGAGCTTTCTGAATGGAGAGAAACAAGTAGCTGACAACCAGTACTTTAGAAGTAGGTACTGTGGTTCATTTACAGGATCGTTCTGTTCCGTTCAATAATCAGGCCTAACAATGCTGATTCTCACCCTCTGGTTAGAAGTTGAGGTGCTCCATGCAGCAAAGGAGGAACCCAAACAACAGCCTGGCCTACACGGAGTTTTATTTGACAAACTAGAAGAAACAGCTTATGACACTGGGACTCAAAGCCAATCACAAGCAAATGGCAGATTCTGACAACGTTTGCATGCACTGCTGCTGGTGTGATCTAAAGTTCTCATTGTGCTCTAAGTGCAAAGCGTTAACAACTGGGAAAAACAACACACACACCCAGACAGTGTTTTTGAACAATGTGCAGTAGACTGAGGCAACTGAGATCTAGCTATTCATTGATATCTAGTAGTGTTGCCTCACTGGAACATCTGGTCCTGTTCTGTTTCTGCCTCATGAACGAGGAAAATGAGTATTCCTTTTCCAAATCGCAAGCCACAAGACCTAAATATTCTGTGATGAATTACTACAGAAAAAAAATAATTAATAGAACATCTGCCTGCCAAGAAGATAGACTGCAAGTAACTAACATGTTACAGTTACGGGGCCAGATTCACCCATTACTCTGGCACAGCCAGCAAAGACCAGAAGGCAGATGGGTCAATCTGGCCAACAATTCTTTTATTATGGTGGAACTGTCACCTGGCACATCTCCCCCAAGCAACCACCTCATTCTCTCTGTGCAAACTACAGCAGGCTGGATGCTCTTCAGAACCCTTCTAGCATCTGTCACTGTCTTTAGGAGATTATGTGACTCTGAAAGTCTGGTACTAATCCTCACAAGTACACAAGCCCTGTGAATGGATTAGGCAACACTGAAAAAAATTCTTGCACACCATAAAGTGATAATTCTAATGTCAAGCAAAAATGACTATTTTTAAACATATGGTATATTGAGTTCAGCACAATCATTTTGAAAAATGAATGTTATGTCTAAGAGTAATTAGCTTCAGATTCCTTTTTTTTTTTTCATTATTTGGAATTGTTTTATTCGAATTGTGTATGCACTGTTTTTATTCCACTTCATCTTTGCATTTGCTTTCAGATGTCAAGTGCCAACTTGACTTTGACAAGAGGTCTTTTGATTGCCAAGATAAAAGAAAATGTTTGTTCTGAATAACTTCTTATTTTACAAATGAAGTGAATCGAAAACTTTGACTAATGACATGTTTCTTGTTGGCAAACGGATCCCTTTACTGTGGTAATCAAATGAACCCCTTCTTCAAGTCAGTCCTCAGCCATTTTTATAATTATCATCACTGTCCCCATTTTTCTTTCCTCCTCTGAAGCGTAACTTGAAATATGCGTCTGTGAAAAGCTTTCCAGTCGGTTCACTGCAAGGAAACCAACGTACAGGACTCCTAGTGGAGTCACAAAGTACCTGCTAACCACAGAACCACCATCCACAAGAGACAGATAATCATGCAAAGATGGTTTCTTTCTCTGACTTCTCATTTTATCAGTAATTAAAAAGGCATATTCTAGTACAGAAATACTATACTAAAATGGCTGTTTTGAAACAGAGTCTGTGATCAAGTGCATTGCCAGAAAGGAAGAAAAATAACTTAAAACTACTGATTGTGAGTGGTCAGCAACAGCTACTGCTGTACGGGATGTGCTACACTGAAGTAATTCACCACTGACACTGCATTGTTCAATTGCTGTAAATGAATTAGGGCACAGCCTCAAACAATGCAGTGGCAGATGTATGAGATCATAATTTGGCCTATTATGTATAAAATGAAAAGAAACAGCTTAAATATGGGTGTCTGCAGTGAAAGAGGAATATCTTGCAAACTGAAATGGCACCAGAAATCAATCTGACACAATGAATATGAAATCTCAGAGTGCCATTTACAAGACTGTAAAGAATAACTAGAGAGGACTAACATTTTCTGCTCTGTTATCTAACCCTTTAAAAATGTCTCATTTAGCTATACTTGAGAGATGAGGTATTGGATTTTTCAACATGAAAGGTACAGCATCTAAGTTGAGATCTAAGGTCAAATCTCTTTGTAGAATTATTCAGAACACATTCACACTGTAAAATGAAATAAATTAGGGCATTAAATGTTCTGATATGGATATGATACTTGCAATGAAATTGATAAAGCAGTTTATGACCAAGATCAGTGGTTATTTCATTGACTTCTGATATAATAAAGTACTAAAGCATACCCAGCTGTAAACTTCTCCAAACTTGGGAGTTAAAGCAGTAATTAATTTTGTACTGTCTTCCCTGAGTCCCCAGTCCCATATCCAAAGAACTCTAAGGTGAAAGCTGAAGTTTAATACAAAATCTAGTCCAAACCAGCCTGGTCAGAACTAGGACATCTGAACATATCCTAGCCACTCGCAAAACAACAAATCTGCTGACAGGTGCCAAACCCACCTGCTATTAAAGTATTATGGGAAAAGTCAATGGTTCAAAGTGTTTGAAACTGTGACTGTACCAATTAACCAAGCAGCAACTTGGGGAGTTGGGTCATGGATGGGAGGGGAAGAAACCCTTCTCCCTTGAGCAACATTTTTTAGAAGCCAATAGCATATTCCAGTTGGAAGGGACCTACAATCATCATTTAGTCTGAGTGCCTGACTGCTTCAGGGCTGACCAAAGTTGAAGCCTGTTGTTAGGGCATTGTCCAAACATCTTGTAAAAGCTGCCAGACAGACTGTTTAGTATTTAGTATTAATTATATGAACTAAATTCCGATTCCAAGAAAATTTAACAAAATCTGTAAAAGATACATTTGTTCCGATGTTTCTCCATAAAATACACTGCAAACACTTCAGCAGTTAATTCTGCTTAGCAAAAATACTGCGATTTGGAAAAAACCTGAAGAATCTCACGAGTCCAGAGAGGCACTTAACCTCCCAACAAGCAGACAGTCAGAATGCAAACACTGAGCCAGCTCCGAATTACAATACAAGATCAAAAAAGACTTTGAAGGCAACTGGATATTTGCTTACAAATAAGTTAATACTTATTTCTTTTTGTTGTTTGATTGCAGTGAATAGCATTCCAGTTCTTAATAGTATTTTTCGGATCTGTGAACAGAGCCAATTCAAGCAATTTATAAAAGCAAAACATTGTGTTTTCTCTAATTGCAGAGGCTGGGTGTTTGACCTAAAAGCATTTTTATTTAGCTTTCTTTCAAATTGCTAAAAGGGCTTTTAGGGAGGCCCATAAACTTCAGAGATGGCTGCAGTGACCAGCAGAGGCTCCTATTATATGTCATATACAGTGCTCAGAAAACATCTGTCCTAACAGACTGACCTTGTTTACTTCATGGAAGTAGCCTCAGTCACTTCATGGGAAACTTTGATATTTTCTTTATAATTAATATTTTAAGCAAATAATATAAACTTCATTGGCAAGGAAACAACATTTCCTCAATATCTGTGTCAACTGGTGGCCTCCACTCAAGATATATTTTTGTATCAACCATCAATAAGCAACAGCAGATTACATGAAAATGTCAGATCTTTTCTTAGTTCAACTTTGCAAAACCCAAATGTGTTTAAGAATTCCCCTTTGGCTTATTTATAGCAATGATAGAAAAGAAGATCATGTTTTGTTCTCTTCGTTTCTTCATAGAAACCCTAAAATTTCAAGTTCGGAAGGCAGACCACACTGCACTCAGCGACCTTTCATTATGGCACATCAATTCAGTCTCCTGTGCAGAAGATTTCTGCTTTTTTCTGGGACGTCTACACAATTTTTCCTTTAACCACAGAAGTGACTTGTGATTCCACACAAGACAGAATAAGTTAATGGGAAAAGTCATCACAATTTTCCTTTCACTCCCTCTGAAATACTGGCACTGTTGAGCTGAATACAGAAGGAAATTTCTATGTGAAGATCTCCAATATCAAGGGCTGCACTATGACTGTTAAGGAAAAAAATATGTGTGTTGAGAAGACAGCACTCTGTTAAACAGTGATTAGTTCACTGTTATTGCATGAGTTACTCCTATACAGAACTGCAGTGCTGTCATCAAACCATGCTCGTGTTAACTAATTCAAGAGGGAAGAATAAACCAACACTTCCTCTGTCTTTCATTTCAAAATCATACCAAATGGAAGTTTATTACCTTTAATTTGCAGTAAGTTGTTGCTTAAATTCTTTAACATGGAAGCCAATTTCAGCTTAAATGGTAATCTAGAGTTTTTCTTACTTGAGAGACTGTTTCTTGGAATTTGTAAATATCAATTAAATGTTTTGGGGATTGCTCCTATGCAGAAAGCTGTCATTTTCCTCCAGGCTATACTCCTTTTGTGAGATAAAGGAAGCTGCCCTTCTACAGCAACAGGTGAACAGACCTCAATTTGAACCAGTTTCAAAACTCAACTTTACTGAAACTAGACTGAGTTGGAATCAGGTGGTAATAAAATCAGGAAGACTTTTCAAGTTCTTTTAAAAATACAGTTATTTACAAATGACACAAATGAGGAAATTGGGAATACCACTAATAAAGTGAGAAAAACAATTTGGGCTACTTCACTCTGTTACATGTAGATTTGGTCTGGTTAGACAGAAGAAGGTGTTCACCTATGTAAAGCTCAGATATCAATAAGGTACAACAGAACAGCCTAGAAAATATGTTTTCAGAACATAGTGCACGTGGAGGGTACTCAGCTGATGCAGTTAAAATTCTATGGGCAGTACAAAGAAATAAGTACTTTGTTCATAGAACAACTTGGATATTTACTGTTCTAAAAGGGAAACAAAATGGTTTGTCAAGACTTAGAAAAGTCTTCAGAACACTAGTTTGTGCCAATTGTTTAGGTTCTTCTTCACATATAATTATACATCTATTGGGGTATTCTACCAACATAATCACACAAGCAGTCTGATAACAGAAACAAATTTAGAATATATTTGCTTATGCACACACAAGCACCTTGTATCCTATTAGTGTGCTTATGAAAACAGCCTTGTTATTACAGCATAAACCCTGCAAGTAGCAGGTAACAATTCTGTTCCTTTCTTTGCCATACACTTTTTAGTAGTTGTCTTACATCTTTGTGTCTTGCTTTCTTCACAAGTACATCACACTAATGATAATTTCCAGCTCACTGACATGGACAACATAAAATATTTTACAGGCATTAGGGAATTTGAGAACCTAGAGAGAACTGTTATGGAGATGTAAATTACTGTTATACCATGCATATATTTTCATTTTTTTTACAGTATTATCTGATGCATTGCATATTTTGAGCTCAATTCCATATTCTGGGTTATTTTTGAATGCCAGGCTTTTTTGTTAGTCAGAGCTAACAAAAACATTTTCAAAGGAAATATTACCTTTTTGTCTTTTCTAGTGATCTCATATAAGACAATTATATTTTGGGATGCAGATGGATTTTCTCTGGATTTTCTCCCTGCTTATAGAAGCTCCTCCTTCACAATGGCTGGAATGTGTTACAGCTTAATTCAAAGCCCGCTGAAGCTACAGGATGAGAAAGATTGGTCCATCCTGGGTGTTGTCACTACCTTGCCACCTCAAATCCAAATACAACCAATTGTAGAGAAGACTGGAAGTCTAATACATCATTCTCAAAATGAGATGCTGAGAACTGGATGCACACGTGCTAGAAACATGCGAAGTTTCTACAGTTAGCTGTCTAGGTTGGCTCCCTTCTTTGTATTCTCTTTGGGCTGACAGTGACCAATGTTAAGTCAGACTATATTAAAAAAAAAAAGCTGAAAAGATGATGTTTGAAAGACTGACTTCATTAAATGGCATCCACATTCACTGAAGGCTGCTGCCTTTGCTGGAAAGCAACATACAAAAGTATCTTTGTAAGCTGCTGGTATTTCACTGACATTTGAAGAGACTTCTAAGGTGCACCTCGTTGGCAGCTATTGTAATAGAAGAGTTTGTTTTCTTAAGTTAAAGAAATGAACCCTAAACATTTCTCTGCTTAAAAAAGGAAGTGTGAAATAGCAAAACAAAAAAAAGTTACATATAAAGGGGGGGTGGGGGGGGAGGGGGGTATGTGTGTGTTATAAAAATCCCTCTGCTCAGCTCCTTTCTTTCTGCAACTCCCCTTACAAAAAATACTTGCTTAAGCACATTTTGTCTGCAGAACTGATTGATTCTTGTCCTTGGTCAGCCTACAGTACTTCTTCTCTAGCAGACAGCAATATTCTGTTAAGTGACAATAGAAGCCAGAGGCTGCATCCTTCACTACTTCAGAACTTTATCTTGGCATACAAGAGCCAACAACTATTCTGTCATCATGGCTGAAACAATTCAACTTGTGGAACGCAACCAATCTATCCCAAAGCATCTGAGCCTTTTTAGTGTCCAGATGTCATCTCATTTTCCAAACACCCACCACCTTCACCAGTATCGACAGAGATTTTTCCTAGATGCAGGTCACACAGCTGAAAGAAAACAACTGCTACAACTTTTACACTACAGGTGATAGAAAATGAAAAATTCAGTCAAAGCAGTGTCAACAACATAACTTCTGAGTGATCTGAAGAATACGGAGTCTTCTGATCTTTCTGACAATGACTGTTGTGTGAAAAGGCAAAGCCTTTTGTTTTTCCAAAGCGTAAAGTACAGATGATGACAGGTAACATCCCCAGAAAAAGCAACCTAGAAAGCACATTTGAGAATACCTAAAAAAAAATCAATTGTTTACTAAAACTGGCAAATATAAAAGTTTTTAGAAACTGAAAGTAAAAGCACTTTCTCCCATCACATCACACTATTTTCCAGAATATTAAAGGTCTTCTACCAGACATCTTAATAATGTGTAGTCTCCATTCACAGCCATCTTGGATGGGCTTGGATTGCTTATACCTAGAGGACTTAATTTCTGTGTGAATAACTAAAATCCCGTTGTTGTTTTTTTTTTTGACAGCAGATGTCATCATGTAACCAAAGAAGCAGAGAAGATCTGTAGGAACATACAACAGTACCTTACCAAATTGCCCTTACTAGTATCAGGGACTTCAACAGGCCTCACTTCAGTGTTTAAAGAACAGGATGAATAAGGAGAAATGCTCTTGAGACACCCTTCTGAAGAGATATACCACTGAACTGATGCGTGTCAGAGGTCTCTGTCAGGGCCAAATACTCAAACTTCATCAGCTCATCACATTTTTAAACAGAAAATTTTGAAACTCAAATAGTCAGTGCTTCCCCTAACAAAATGAACTCTTTCACACAGGTTACTTCCCTCCCATGAATGAACAAATAAAATCTAATCTACTAAATTGTCTAAATGTGAGAGGGCCATTTGAAAAGACCAGATCACCATTTGTCACCATTGTGCAATTTATGTTAAGATCATATCTCATTTTTTACATAGCCTAGAGTTTGAAATTACGCTAATTAAACACTTGTTCTCTACTCTCCAGAATTCTGCATTTGCATTTTAAACTAATGCGTTATTTTATTAATTTGACAGATCACACAATATCCACTTTCCAAACTTGGGAGAGTGAAGGGGAAAAGATCTGTTAAATTTCCATAAAAACATGATGAAAGTGTTAGTACTTTTCTAGGGAAACTTGTGTTTTCATTGATTCTAATGAAACTGTTTCCATATTTTTAAACGTCATTCTACTATGTCAAGGGATCCTTCATCATTGTCACCAAACAAATACTTCTGTAGGCAAACAAATCTGAATTCTGTAATTTTAAGGGGTACCACAGCAGTTACTGTACATGATAGAAAAAACATTTGTACAACTAGCCATGAAAACTTAAAAGATGGGTTCAAGTGCTGAAAGACTGGAGGTAACATATAATATGACTTACCACCAGCATAAGGATTGTGATTTGGTTCTGCTGGACAGGAATCTTACATGAAGACAGGTGCAGCAGGTTTTCTGGTAAGCAAGACCGGGAAGAAGACAAAAAATGACTCCTACCTGTTTCTGCCCTACAGTTCTTATTCTGACAGCAGTTTGTTTTATCCACAATAGTTTATGCACCCAAAGACTGTTCATAGGAGAGAAATGAGCAGCACTTCCATTTTGGTTTTCAACTCACAATGCTATGTAATAAAACAAACCCAAGAATATCCAAGTGCAGCTATTATATTTGGTGTGCATGTAAGTTACAAATATTCAAAAAAAAGTAAGGTTCTTGCATTTAAATATATTATTTTAAAAAGGACATGTTAATGGGCTATCATAGTTTGCTTCTAACATCAGGGATTCTCCATGGGTATGAAGAAAACATAATCACACATATGGCGGAACTAAAATGTACTATTTTTCTTGAATGAAATTCTCTTGTTAACTCAGCATGCACTGCATGAGATCACATATCATTTTTCAGCCATCTGCACAATTCACAGTATTATGGACAGGATCTTTTCTGCTATTCAGGCACTAAGATTTTAAGTTGGGTGGCTTGGAAGTGTGGCTTCACATTAATATCTTTCATCATTGGTGGTAAAGTTGGCATGCATGCAGATACTACTTGTATTCCTACAGATTTCAGTTCAAGGAAGTCTGTCCTCTGCCACTCGTAATACCGGACGGGACACACATTCCAGTAACATGGATATATAAGCTTTTATACATAGACTAAGTTAGAAAAATGCACTGTTTGAATTTCAAAGTTAACGACACTTTAAAAAACATCAAGAGACCCTGATTGTGATTAGCTGTTGATAAAACAAAACCAGTTAAACAAAAACCCATATCCACCACCTTCCACAGCAAGATCTTTATTGTCAAAAGATCAGAAGACAACAGGTTAATGAGCTCTTTTTAAGGAAATGAAATCACTGCCACTTGTTAGTGTTCACCGACTTCTGATTAATTAATGGATAACTTATAATAATGTAGTGCTTCATGAATTACCAAATTGAAGGACTGTATCAGGAATTTTAGACCATGCCTCTCTTTTGGTGTTGCTGACTATCAAGGGGAATGCAACCACAAGGTGCTCTGTCAGTATTCGATTCATGACAGCCCGTTTTCAAATTAAAAGTCTCAAGAGGACATTTTTTCAGGAATCTCTGACATGATTTTCTTGTTTGTACAAGATATGGTGGAGATTAAATTCATTTTAATTTCCTGGGTCTGTACAGTTCTGCTTTATTACTTGAGATATAACTTGTCGTCTTTCAATATCCTGAAACTAATTAAGAATGTGATGAGTTTTACATGAAAAGGTGAGAGGGTTTTTAAGGGTGCTCCATAATGTTCATTATTTTAACCTGTTCCTTAGTATTCACAGCTCACCAATTTCAGAGTCACTTAAAAACTCCCATATTATTAAAAATCGGTTTAAAAAGGAGTATTTGTATCTAGCTGTAGCTCAGTTACTGAACAGATTAAAATGGGGAACAAAGGGAAACAGCCAAGCATTATTTTCCTCAGAGAAACTGTTTGAGAGCTACTGCAATCCATGAGAGGAGTAAGTACCAGTAGTTAAAATCTGATATTCTTTCCCTTGCTTTCTTTTTCCTCCAAGCTGGGTATTTCTCATTAGATTTCACATAAACTATTCTTTTTCTGTCAAGTTCTTTTGTTTTGCACTGCATACTATGGCAGAGGGAGGGATTAACAGAGCCTTTGTTTGCCTGTGGTGATATTCAAATACAGTGATTCTCAGAGCAGTTTTTTGCTTCTGTGGGTAGAAGAATATTTTCTCCCTGCATAACACTACCTCTGTTCCATTAGTGACATTCTGTTTGTCCTTTATTTCATGTTACTTACTTTCATCTCACTTTCACCTGGCCAGACAGGTAGTATTCCTTCCAAGCTTCTGTAGACTTTGGCCCCATCTGCTTGTGTAAGACACTATCAGGTGTTACTCTGCAGATGTCTTCAGTCCTGCTCCAGTGCTATCCTCAGGTTTTATCTGTTTCATACATAATGCCATCTGTATATTGGCAAAGTGCCTTTGCCACTTGTTTGTGTGCCTCTTTCATAGCTCTAGGCAGACTTAATAATTAATGCACAGCAGCCACAGGTCTTTGCCTCTGTGGTAACAGATTGTGTTATTTTGATGATCTTCTCACTGAAACTTGCCATAACTGAACTTTCCACAGAGCACAGCCTGGGTTATGCATGCTAGTGACACCTTTGCTATAGAGTATCATTCATTATTACATCATTTGTAATTATTATATGAAACTATAGTGATTACTTCTTTGGAAACCTACTTTAGTGTCCCAGTACTGTCAGGAACCATATTTATTATTTTTCATTAGGCAGCAATTGCAGCTGGTGGTTTTAACTGCAGGCTTTACCTGCAAAACAACGCTGAGGCAGACGCCTGCAGATTGACATTTGGATACTGAACCATTCAAATTCTCTGCAGCATACCAGGATCCATTCCTTCAGTATTATTCATGAAGAATCCCTGGAAAACTGTGCTCTTGATTTCCAAATTTGTTTTCCTCTTGGGTCTTTTCCAGATAACTTACTTTGAAAGTTGTGGCTAATTTTTGTAAAAGGTGGCTACACATGGTTTTCATAAACAGGGAAAGATTCATTCTAAAGGTCTTGCAGGACAGGCAAATATTCTGTGCATTATAAAATCCAAGGTATATCCCTTCTTAACCTTTTTGCACTTTGTATGATTTATACATGGGTTTTCTTTCTCTTTGAGCAGATACAATCCCAGGTTTGCATTAGTTTTTCAAGTAGCTCTTCCCTTGACAGTTCGACACCTTTAAGATGGCAAACTGATGGCTGCCCATTTCCCTGGTCTTCTGCAGGAGGGGATCTTCCAATCTGCCCAAAACAGAAGCATTAAAATTGCAGGGATACAGACAACCTAAACAGGTACTAACTGAGAGTCTTTGTGCAGCTAATTACAGGTTTAGAATATATTCCATGATTAATACTATCTTTTGAATATAACACAAATTCTATAAAGTAGGACTATGTAGAGAATGTTAAGAGATTTTTTTTTCCTAAGGTACTACTTATTATAAATGCGATACTACCTTTAAAGGAAAAATACATCTTTAAATAACATACGTATTGCGATCTTATGTGTTAAGCTAATTAAGATTTTATTAGCATATATATTAACTTCAACAGCATCAAATGTTTGACCGCATAAAATATTATGAAGATATAGAAATATTTTTTAAAAGCCATGTCTAACAGACTGTGCAGAAGCCCTCTGTTTAAAAGTGAAATACAGGGTGGCTATGCTATTCATTGACATTTCCTTTTGTTGCTGTTACTAAAACCATTATCTTTTATTATTTTGTTAATTTCCCTGCACGACAATTTCAGTATTACCAAATACTGCTGTTAATTTTTTTCTAAGTGATACTGAAAAGAGTACATGGGGAGCAACTATCTGTATGGTAGAATGGTACTGGGAGATTTTACTCATCAATTCATCACAAAACAAATACAAGTCAATGGTGTGACAGCAGATTAAAGGGAAACCTTTTCTGGGACATATTATCCCGCAATGATGCTTGATTTAGGAAACAAGGAGTAATTACTCTGGTAAACAAAACGCAACTTCTAGATCCAGTATACCTTATCCATCTTGAAAAGGAATATATTGGCTAATGGAAAGAAACTGGAGGAGGGCAGAGAGGGCAATACCAATTTTAGAACATACAGCTGAGGAAAACATGGATTTGAGTTTCCTCATGTGGGAAGATAAAGACACTAAGGATTAGATGAAAGATATGGAAACCTATCATCTGTAGTAAGAAAGCCATGGAGCTTTTCAGTGGTTCTGAACAGTAGGCCAAAAATAGCTGTAGTATTTGGCAAATCAACTTGACAAATGCTTTTCTTTATAAGAGCGTGTGCTACCTTCTGCAGTTTACATATTTAATTAAGTTCATATGGGGATGAAATCATGTATCAGAAATGAGGATAAACCTGAAACCAAATCTGACTTTGAACTACACTAAAATCTGAACTTATAATACACTCTGCTGGTAACGTTGCACTACTATAAATTTCTGTGGTTTTGCTGTGCTATATAAACATTCAGGTACCTGAAGAATGTGCTTTAAATTCATGTTTATACTAATTTGCCTGCCCTCTGGTGTTTAATAATGCAGCAACCCTTGCTTAGCATTAGTAAAATAATTTAAGTAAGTGTTTTGCAACATTCCATGAAGTGCATTAAAGCAATAATACATTCTAAGTACTTAGAAAAAGGAAACCAATAATACAATGATATAGCTAAAAGCTCCATTAAATGAATGTAAAAGTAGCAGCCATCATGGATGGCTTGCTTTAATGTTTTTAAATTAAAGTTCCACCAACTGATAGATTTGAAAACTTTCCTTCTCTGTAAAAAAATGATCACGACTGAAACCAGTAAATCCACAAAACTGCAAACCATTCATCATGAGAATTCAGTGATTTTCTTTTTAAATACACAACTGGAGTCATGTAGTGGGTTACACACATATTAAACCACTTGTTGAGTAACAAAGGATGAGTACGTTGATCTGTCATAATGCTCGATATGGAGATAAAATCGTTTTGCTATCAAACCCCATAACAACCTGATTCATTACTGATGCTACTGGGGATTTAAATAGCACTAGGATATCATGAACACAGGGGTACAGTTAGAAGTTTTCTATGTTCAACTTCTCTTATTTAGGAGAAAGGACTAATATATTTCAATACAGACAATAATGGCACAGTCCAAAGTTAAGCCTCATAGCCTTGAATCTCAAAGAATACGGAGGCTCCTAACTTAATTTCAGATTGGCAGGGATCGATGTAGACGAGACATCTTTCTTTCTGCACAAGCCAGCCTCGATAATTTGAAAGGAGATCAAATTAGTCCTGAGACCTGTGTCATCAATACACTTGAATTCAATTAAAATTCCTATTAGCATTGGCAGCTCCTAATGCGTTTCCATACATTAAACATTCCCCATCAAACAAACTCAGCACTTCAGCCAGAAAATTAGTGGATTCATTATTCCTTCCAGTTATACAATCACAATTAATAACCAGTGACCACTTTTTTCTCTGCCCTGTGTCCACTAGCACTCCCTCTTTAGTACCAGGACTTAAAACGAAACAAAATGAAGCAATCACGGTATGTTTGAGACACAGTAAAGTCTTTCTATGGTCTATTGGAACTGCCCTTTTTCTTTTTAACTTACATTTGCATGATACGGGTACACACATTTTGTCATATACAACTCTAATATAAGTAAGTCATTACTTTATAACACCTGTAACAAGGAAACTATGTATAGCAGTATAGTGAGAAGTCAAAGACCACAACTATGATGAGTATATTAAATGGAAGTGAAGACTGGAATAGGAAGTGAGCACAGAAGGAAGAAGGAACAAAAGTAGAAACAGTCTAACTGAAGAATAAAAAGAAGGTAATGAAAGGAATAACAAGGGAATTGGATTACCTGGAACAGTTAGAAAAAGAGGAAATGAGAACAGCATGCAGCAAAAGAGCATTAACTTAACATAAAACACTGAGTAGTAGTGTAAGGCCCAAAACTTCATACCTAAGATACAGAAAGTTAACACACTTTTCCAGAAGATGTATAATGCAAATATACAGAAAAAAAACCCACCCCAAAGTTATTTTAGCTAAAGAATATCCATTTTCAGCAGTATCAATCTAAGATCAGGGGTGTTAAAGAAAGAAAAGAAGTGAACAAAAATGGGTATTGTGAAAGAATAAATAAATTAATCTGTGAAGATAAAAAATAATGAGGAAAACAAACAGGCAAGTAAGAGCTTAGACAGTCCTTTCAGAGACAGATCAAGGCAAAAGAGTAACCTGCTGTGGAGACATTTCTGTTTTTAATCTACAGACACATTCTCCTTCAGTAAAGGATCCATTGGTAATAGAAGAGGCGACACCATGAGGACCACTGTGCTACTTCAGAAACACTGGATTCTGTAAGGATGTATGAATGAAGAACTGCAAATGGTCACTGGCATATCCAGTAACTGAGGTACACTGAAAGATAGTTTCCAGGCATTTTTAGGTCAATTTACTTTTTCTCCCATCCTACAAAAAACCTGGTTATTATTTATTCTCACTCTGTACTCAAGTAAATATTTTATAATGCTGAGCACTAACTTCATAGGCTGTCTAATCATACCCTAACAAAATCACAAAGTACAAAGAAAAGAAATAAGCAGTAAGACAAAAACAAAAAACCCACCTTTTTTGTACTGACTACAGACAGCCAAAGATGTCTTGTACTGCTGCTGGATACTGATTTGATATTGTCAATGAATCAGTTAAACCTTTAATCTTTGTTTCTATATAGAAATTCTATGAAGGGAAAATGTGTGAGTTTCCAAAGTATGAATCTGAATAAACAATTAAATATACCTGCAAACAGATTGAACACTACTACACAGAAAATTTCTTGCTATCTCCTGCCAAAAGATGGAACTTTATAAAGAAATAATATTCTCTCCAAGTTCTCTCACCACATTGGCATATTCCTTTTCACAAGAAATAACTACTTCTAAACTAAGCTATTTTCTCAAGTATAATGAAATGGGTGTTTTCATTTTAGACACATTTATTATTCAAAGGGGGCAAATCTTGAGACTGCAATCACACAGATTCATTCTTTATAAACATTCCTGTCAAATAGTAGCACCACCTGAAACCACAAACAGGACAGACAGTGAAATGTGTCATTATTCGAGGATGTCGATACACAAGCTCTCCAAATCTGAAATTCAATCGCATTGGTGCAGAGAATTATGAAATATCTGGGCCTGAGTACTTGACTGAGGAATTATACAGCAAGAACTGGGTCGTATCACTTTTGCCTCAAATCCGTACATTTACAAATGTGTGCACAGACCACTGTGACTGCGGCCAATTCACTTGCAAGCTGAAAAGCAACTCACATGATTTTCCTAAGTAGCCCAGAAGCCTACTTCAAATTATGCTGTTCTACATCTCATATTCCTCTTACGCAGGCATCACACCATAAATATATAAACCACAATATTTCTCTGATGAGCAACCAAGACATAATAATTGGAGCACTTTTTAAATTACTGCTGTCAGAATTCTGACGAGACTATTCCTATGAAACTGCTGCTGTTATGTGACTATGAAGTAGGCAATTTATCTAGAACAATAGTGAATAAACTATAACTTAAAGCTGGCTTCAGTGTTAGCTAAGCTTGAAGAATATTTTATTTGTATCATATTTAAATGCTTGATTAGATAGAGACAGCTCTTGCTGGCAGAAATTTCCTTGTACAAATTTTTGTGATTATTAGGTTACTACTAAAATGTAAGTTATAGGAAAAAAGCTACTCTCAAATCTCAGCACAAAAGCCATCTAAACTGAAAAGCTTACTTCTATGTCTTTTGACTTGATAGTTTTTTGTGACAGTGAGCTCTCAATCTCAGTATCTGCGTTCAAAGACAAAGCTTTCTAATAGTTTGAACTAAGTAAGAATGAGAATGGTCCAGATTTGTCATGAAGCAAGAAAATCAAAATACTAGCCTAAAACCAGAAAAAACAGGAGTATTTTTCCACACTTCGGACTACAAACACAAGCTTTGCAAGGCTAACAAGAATTGTTTATTTAAATTGAAATAGCTTACTTGGATTATCTTGAGAGTTTAAGAACATTTGCTGGAGTATGCAATAGTCACATGAATTCTAAAGGAAAACTTACACCGACCATCGAGCAAAGTGTCTGAAAACAAAGTGAAAGAGGACCCACCTACTCGCTGCAAATGAAATCAAGATATTAACCTCCACACAAGGTAGATAAAATAAATAAATAAATAAATAACGCTGTTGTTAAAGAACTCAGAAAGGGACAATAAATCATTTAGGGTATCTTTCAAAAAGCTGAAGTCAACTCTAGGTAAAGAAAGCCGAAAAGAAGAACTCTGGCATGTTAAATGGAAGCAGGGAAGACACTGAAGATCTATGTTAAATTAAAGTCCTGGCAGAAGATCCTACAGAGCAAATTCAACAGATTTTTGAAGAGTAATCTCCAGCTCTGGATAGCATTTTACCCAGGAGCCCTAAAAGAATTCAAGCATGAAACAGTTGAATTATTCACTGCAATTTAACTCAAAACTGTCTCAATAACAGACAAAGACACTTCAGTGCCAGCAGCAAGTACGACACCAATTTTCCACAAAGACAACTGTGGCAGAGATATGGAAAATTCCAGCACGAAAGCCTGGCTTCCATACCACACAAACTAGCAGGGTTTGTAATATAAGTCCACATGTTAGAAGAATCCTGAATAAATATCTTTAATGAGTCTACACACCTTTCGTTAAGAAAAGCCATGCTTTCTTTCACAAAGTCAGTATGTATGCAGATAAAAAAGACAGACTGAAAATACCTTGTCCCCAGATGTCTCTAATACTTGGTAATACTGACAGCAGTTATTGAAAAGCGTGGATTCAGAGAAAGTAGATCTTTTGAGTAGAGAAAAAAATTAATGTTTTCTGAAAAATACTACTTTAAAATTAAAAGACAACACATCAATACATGATATATAGAGACAGTTGCATTTTTAGCACAATATTTTCAGTAAACAGCAAAACTAATTTGTGCAGTGTCCCAAAATAGTAAAGAATGGCAATATATGAAGTATTAAAAAGAGTAAGTGGCTGATCGTTTTCCAAAGCACAGAATAACTGTTTTGCAAATTAGATGCTGCTTCACATAAGCTCTTCAGAAAAAACAGGAGGCAGTTCACATATATGTGCATATATAAATAGATATGATATACACAAACGTCATTATTTTTTCATATAATAACAAGAAAGAGATGTACCTGGTATTTCTTTACATACACATATGAATATATATATTTCTGTATATTGTTTTATATTAGATTTGACAAATTCTACATAAATTATAACCTCTTGCTGATTTCTTCATAAACCGTAACTTCAACATCAGTCAGCTGTAAAGTGCTTTTAAACAAAACCAAGCTGCTCGTCTTCAGAAAGCAGTACTTACAGAAAACTGAAAATATCTCCCAATCATTCAAAAACAAAAAAGGAAAACTGAAAACTAGCTTATGAGCAAGCCCCAGAGCTTATGCACAGACATCTTTAACAGTGATTATTTTTATGAAAGCAGCTTCTGCACCAGTAAGGTTCAGAGTCTCCTTTCTACACTTACCATGTGTCTAGGGCCAGGTATATCTCCTTTCATTGGTCCTGGGGGCTTTGGCAGCTTCATTTCCTAGACAAACCAGCCGTGAGCATCACCTCCTTTGGATCCTGCTCTCTATATGGCAGAATAGTTTTCAACTACATTTAAAAACAGTATGTGCCATAGTGAGGTGTACTGGATTCATACTAAATGTAGTCAACACTTTGCAATGCTATCAGTCGCTTTGCTGACAAATTTACAGCCACTGTATTTAGACTTGTCTTAACTCTTCAGGAACTGCTATTTCTGACAGAAGGCCAACAGCTTTATTTGGCAAGGCCTTTTTTGGGGTTGTTTTTTTTTTTTTTTTGTTAAGCTCTGAACAAGACTATAAAAAAAATGGCACATACCTAAAGGCAGACTCTCCTGAAAGTCTGAAAGCCTGTAAGACAATTTCCAGCAGAGCTGCAAGTAGGCTGCCTCTCACACTTGCTACACTTACATGACGATTCAAGATACTCAATCTTCTAAAACTAAACTAAAAGAATTCCTGGCAGCTGCTCACAGACCTGTTGGCTGAGACCAACTGGGAAAGGCCATCACCAAAATACGAGATGAAACTGTATACTGTCTGAAACCAAAACACAACAAAACCAAACAAACTGTAAAAATATGGAGGATAGTGTTGGTCCTCTCAAGAGTCCCTCTGTTTCAGTTGTAGTCCTGACCTTGAAATACACTTTATTGTGCTTAAAAACATTACATGCACACACTGCTCTCCCTCTCCATTTCAAGAACGACTTATCCCTTTTCCTGCAGAGTCCCGCCCTGTGACAGTAAGGCATTTGGGCTGTGGAGGGCTGAAATAGGCTAGAGGCAACAGAAATTTCAACACAGAAGTCATAGACCATCTTCAGTTTTTCCTAACAGTAGGAGGAATTCAATATTTAATTAACAATGTTTTCTTTCTGATGATAAAGCTTTGGAAACTGTTACATGTTTCTGTTTATATTTAAATCTATTTCAAATAAATACACAGTTGTGTATAAAAGACAATTTAAACACATATAACAATAAAATTAAGTTCCATTAATGTACTGTTCTGTATTTTCTACAATAACAATTCACCAAGATTGCTATCCCTTTCACCTTAATTGGGTAATGCATTTTCCTCAACACAACTATTTGGGAAAGAAATACTGGGTTTCTTTTACACAATTTGCAGGCATTGTTAATCTGTGCAGCAGTTATGATACGTATTTTTCTCTGCCACTTCCCATAGTATTTTATTATTGTGCCACGCAATCCCCATTGCACACGTGAAATACACCGCCGTGATTTCAGTTGACTCAGCAGTGTTTGTTCTTTATTCCCGGTAACTAGCAAGCAAATGAACAGCCATTTCTTGAGAATTTATCTGACCTACTCCTTCCTTACAGCTGATGTGTGCTGAAGTCTGGGGAACTTCAGTGCTATCATGACTAGGACGAAATATTTATGGTAACAGAAATGACTCCAGAAACGCAGAAATTATTTGGACATTATCATGTTTACATGATCATTTGTACATGTTTCATGCAAGCACACAAACATGGCAGCTTACAAAACCATGTCAGAATGTAAGTAAGGAAGCATCTTGGAAGCACATTGTCCATATGGACTTTCCATCTTCTGATAGTGGTAGTTTTATGTGTATTGCTCTTGCAATAAGGTTACATGGGTTGTTAGCTAATGTTATGTTTATTTATTTCTCTTTCCCACAAGCGTAGCGTACCTTTAAACTACTGAAGCTTTAGAGTTCTCACCTAAAAGTGAGAATGAGGATGGCTGCAGCGCTGTCACTCCTGGCACTGAACTGCTGTGGTGCCATTGGGTGCCATTTGGTCCCTCTTTGCTGTGTCTTAGTTCACTCTGAGAGATTGTTTTTTCTCCAGTGATGACCTGAGTGTTCCCAGGAGAAGAGCCAATGGCACAACAGGTCAGGCTGAATAAGCACATCTCTGCAGCCAGTACAAAAAGTTAAAGTACATTCCAGTTTCTCTCCAGTCCTTTGCTAAACTGTCTTTTTTAATTATTTTTTTGCCTTTTTATAAAGAAAGGTCTTGGCAACAGCTCTCTGCAGTTGGAGGCTCTTTACTATGTAGAAAAAGGACTATAATTTAGTTCCTTTCTTTTCCAAATAGTGACAGGGTGTCACCTACAAATCTTTCAAAACTCCTGTTCAGCTGCATAAATAATGGATTATTCTGCAGGAGTTTGTGTTATGAAAATGAAGACTTGGATTTAATGAAAGCTAATTTAAACAACTCAAACAGAAGCAAATAGAGAGTTAAGAGACAACAAGCAGGGTATACAGAAGAGTCTTATGCCTAGAAGCACCGTACATCCACCTAATTCCCTTAGTGTATCTTAGAGCATTGAAGATCTCTGACATTACAGTGGCAACAGCAACTTCCATTTATCAATTTGAAAGCAATATTCTGATTTTTAGAAAAATGCCTCCAAGGATAATCAGGAGGAAAATCATGTTTAAATCAAAAGAATATGAAATGTTTTGTATAAATGACATATGACAGGAGTAAAAGCTGGACAGGAATAGATGATTTATAATGTTTTCGTTCAGTGGCCTAGGTTCAATGTCAACCAAGGCTAAAATCAGAGTATGTGTTTCAATCTGAATAATGTAATTGTTATGTGAAAAGATTTATATTCTGAATTCTATCTAAGCAATTAATCCAGAGAGAATTATTTATAATTGCTAATTAGTTAGACAACTACAAATGATACAGAATAAAATTATCTATCAGTTCTCTTCTAAAATCTTGTGGGTTAATGTAATTCGGTTCCATTAGTATAAAGCACCTTACAGTGAAGATTAAAATAAATGGGACTGAAACTTCCTTGCCTTTCATTTCTAGTACTGATGTAATGTATGCTCTAAACCCAAATCCACTAACGGGATGCTGCTATCCCGTCGAGAGACTGACAGAGTTCACAGCATGTTATAGAAGTTTATGCTTCTATTTCTTCTAACATTTACTTCTATTGTTTATTTTTCACTTACAAATAGTAAAAGCAATCTTCTACTTTGTTTAGTCCCTCTCACAGCATTATATGCAACTCTAAACACAGTAAATGACTTTCCCTTTCCTTTGTGACAGCTGTACCCTTCCAACAAGTATACTAAGGGAGAAGATTCTCCAGTTACCAAAAGCGGGAAAAGGACAACTTGTGCAAAAAAAGTGGTTTACTTAGCATTTAGAGCATTATCTTAAAATATTAATCCAGTATGCAGTATCTTGCATTTAACAGCTTATCTTACATATGTAATGTCTATTGAGAAGAGAGTTGAATCAGTGGCATAGACGTCTTCCTCCATGATTTAACTCTACAGAACAGAATTCCAACAATAAAACTGCACCACATAGTTCCAGTTCTGAAATACGAGGAGACAAGTGTTTCATCTAGATTATCTGCCAAACAGTGATGGCATGAAGATAGGAATTCCTTCATGGACCATAAAAGATGACAAACCAGAGTATCCAACAGATTCAAAGAAGAAATCTAGTGCAAGAAGGTAAAAGCTCCACATAAAACTTGTTAAAGGCTTCAAGCAGAGAAGGCTTTTATAGTTTTCCCACAAGAGCACAAAAGCATTAGTAATCCTGGGACTTTGTCTATGCTTTCATCTCACACCCACCTTTCTCTTTCCAGCTGGACACAAGAATGGGGATCTTTCAAAGAACATCACTGCTGTTCTTGAAGTGCACACCAAACTTCAAATTTCTGCAGTTCCTGAAAGTACACAAAGGTAGATACAGGCACCTATTATTACAGTACTGACCATAAAAAAAAAAAACACATTTAGCCTAAAGAACTATTTGGATCAGTTCTAAAATGAAAAAAAACCCAAACCCCACAACCCAACAAAAAACCCAAACTCCCATACCAATTATTAGCAGAGAAAATCTGTAGCATGAACTATTTTAGCAGAGATTTCAATTAACAGCAACAAAAATGAATACATTACTTGTGCAGATCTTGGAAAGTTTGTTGAACTAGAAATGATTTATCCTGGTAGGCTGAAGTGCCCTTGCAAGACAAGGCTTCTGAATTTTCCACAGTTCAAAGGATTTGTGTTTTATAAAATGAAATGGCCCTATTAATCTATGTAATGTTGAAAGAGTTTAGTACTGGTTTATGCAGAACAAGTCTTCTGTATCAAGAGCAGTAAGAACCTGATTTACATGCTGCTACTCATAAAGAAAGAGGTTAACATTTTCTCATTCAAAAATGTGTAGGATTTCCTTAAGGTGAAGGAACATTCAGCAATGATGCAATCAAACAGCACCGATTCTGTGCCAGAAAAGGTCGAAAGTACAAACTGGTCCCCAGCAGAATCTGTCCAGTTACAGAAGCTTCTCATAAGTTTAGGAAAATATCGATGAAAAGCAGCTTAGCTGTAACTCTGAGATCTCAAAAGCCAGGTGTAGCTCATAGGTAACAGGACAGAAGCACATCCCATTCAGTAGGCTCTGTACATATGATAGATTAATAAGAAACAAATTTAAATCCAAGCAGATTAATGATCCTGAACTATGATCTGTGTTCTGCTGATTTTCTGATACATCAAGGAGAGACTATTAAAAACCTAGATTTTCAATAGTTTTAGTCTATTTAATTAGAAAGTTCTACATGCATACAAAAACCAATCTCTTGCATTGGACTGTAGTATTATAGTGCCTACTGCTATGAAAAAGTAGGCAGATGCCATGCAGAAGGCATAATGTTACCGCAAACAAAAACAAACAAAAAAATACTGTTGGAAAGCTGGCTGAGGAGTTCACAAGAAGGTTGGAGCCAACAACTGTACACACTAAGCTAAAGTATTGCTGCATTAATTATCAGAGTAATGTGCAGAGTCATTCTGAGGGACAGACAACTTAGGAGACGAAATGACTCAACAATAGCCACTGTTAGAAGCTCAATGATTTGTTTGTCCAATTAATTTTAAACCTAACAAATTATTGCCTGCCACGCGACTGATCGCTCACAAATTAACCACACAGAGTGAATGTAAGTATTTACACAAAGCGGATACCAATGCAGTCTGTCAAAGTATGTGGTTTTAGATTAAATTGGAATTTCATCAAATTTAAATTAAAAAATACAGCCAAAGTAAACTAGTTCTGTTTATTGCTGTAAACATCTTGTCAGTTCAGGAAGATATTGAAGCAATTTATTTCAATCTGAAGTTGTGATTCATTTTTAGGTATTAAATTAAGCTTATTTCCTAGAAGCTTTACAAATACTTAAATCTTCATGTGAATAATATCGAGACCACCAGCATTCTTTCATGTATATGAAGAAGGAAATGTGGTCTGCAAATTCATCTTCAGTTACTTCCTTATTAATCCCAAATAATCTCTCCAAATGTAAATGGGATCAGAATCTGGCCTTACAATGTAATAACTCAAATAACATTGTGATCCAAGACATTTATTCATGCAAATATTCCCCATGGTCATGTAAACTAAGTCATAATTATGCATCTAGTGTTATATGTAACTGCAAAGTTAAAAGCAGGCAATAAATTTGTTCAAAAGTCATATGTGACAGAGCAGAAACTACAACAGGCAGAACAGAATAGGAGGTACAGTGGACTGTACAGTGAAACTTTTGAACTGGCTACATATATGACATATTTTAAACCTTAGCGTTACACAAAGGAGAGAAATAACTTTGGGATTTTGTCAAGTGCATGAAACTGCAACCTTTTCAAGGTTGTAGTTGCTTTAGGTTGTCGATGAATTTTCCAGCTATCAGATCCTGCCACAGAATACGCCAAGATGTGCAAAACAAAGCACATAAAAAGAGATTTCAGCAATAAGATGATGCTTGGTGATCAAGCAAAGAACAATACCATCAAATACAACAGCTGACAGACCAAGCCAAGGCACAAGGCACTTCCTGCAGTATAACAACATACACAAAACATAAACAAATGAAGGGGGGAAAGAATGTTGTGGTCAAAACAGTAACAGATGCAAACTCAAGATGCACAAGACACAAGCAGAGCAGAGAGCAAAATGGCAGTGAGACCCAAGCAAATGTTATACTAGAAACATCTCTCCATGACTGTGGAAGAGAACCAAGCAGAGGCAAAACCTAGAGGAACCGTGTTCCTTTCTGTATTCCAATTCTGAATGGCACAGATGACATAGAAGTGAATGCTTTAGGTTAAAAATCATGGAACTATAAATTCTCATAACACGTTCAGACAATCAATTTATCCCATACAGAAAAACAAAAAAGCTATGCAGAATATCATACCCACAGCAGAAAAAGTATTGTGCTGCTTGTGTGTACAAGATATTAGCATGATACCTCTCAAAGACTGCAACATACAGTATGTCCTGTTTGAAGACAGCTTGTACAATTCAGCTACCTCAGCACCTCTGTAATGCCTGGAAAAGATCAAAAAACATCAGAAAGTACTTTTAGGAAGCACTCTGAAGGAGGTGAGAGCATATAGTCAACTGAACAACAGTGCATCCTGAACACTGCTTTACCTTGCCCTCTTCTGTGCCCAGGAATTGAAAAAGTATGGTAGTGAAACATTATCTCAATAATAGAAAAGTTTAAACAAAATAGTCCTATGCTTACCTCTTGGATTTACCTTTCCTCCTTCAGCAATCCTAATCTACTATTCTAGTCTTCCTGTTCTGCTATTCTTTCTATTCCTATTCTATTTCGACACATCAAAGATATTTACATAATCTAGAAAATTAGAACTTCACTTCCATCCTTAGTTAAGTGAGATCTAAATAAATCTAAAAGGTGAAATCCTCCCTCAGACAGCACTGAGACCTGCAACACTGTTGTGAGTGTGCAGTGAGGGTTCCATCCCCCCAAAGTCACTCTAACCCCAAATGGTAAACTAAAAGCCAAAGTGACCTACATATATGTAGGTTACTGTCTTTAGATGTTTACACAAAGTGTATTTAGCTATACAAAGATTATCTGTTCCACGTCGTAAAAGAGATTATGCATGAAAACAAGTCCATTGCAGCTAATGTGTTGAGGTAAGTCACCAAAAAGAAAGTGGGGAGTTGTATTCCCACTGAGGCAAATTAAGTTGAGGTTGTGATTAATTAAGCAGGAAAGTACAGCACATGACAACTAGTCTAATAAAGATATTTGCATATTTAAAGTGAAACAATATCTTTTAATTAAGTAGACTGCTCCTTCAGGTTAATGCATTCAGGGGAAAAATTAAATCTGAGGAAGAAATGGAGATCGGCTGTAGGAAATTGGCCTCTTGAAATGTGATTAATGGGCTCAGATGATGAGCCATCTAAACCATCAGAACTTGCCATGACACAGTTGCTGACATTTGGAGCAAGGGTTTGGCATTCTTGAGGCAAAAAGCTATGTGTTCTCTGTAATGCCACTTACAACTAAAGATCAGTTCTTGGTGTCTCCTCTGTATACAGACCTCTCTCTACCTCCCTAGCTATGTTGATGTCAAAATGTTTGACATCTAATTTGCTCCAACAGCCTTAGAGCTTCACATTTCCTCAGCTTTCTTGTACACCTCAGAATGAAATGCTTACACAGGATTTCACACGACATCTTACCATAAGGGTATTTATTGCTGCTACACAAGTTAGGACTGCCCACTCTCTGGTAGACTTTTTTCTCTCATTCATTGTCAGTGAGCAGAAGGAGGAACTAAAATTACATTCTACAGTTCCATAACTGCTGATTAAAGGTGTCAGTTCTTAATGTGTTCTCCTTGTAAATGCTTTATATCCTTTGACTTACTCACGTGACTGCAAGAGTAGTGAGAGGAAACACACTGAACTGATCAGAAACTCTACTCTCATGAGTGTTTTAAGCCAAAGAGCCTAAGTTCCTTTATACTCTAGCAGAAAACAATACAAAACTGCTTTTCTACAATGAGCTGTTCTCATATGGAGCGTCACAACACCCGTCAGAAAATGTATGCATTTTCCATGTTTTCAAAGGAGCAATCTGATGTAATTTCACCTTACTCCTAGCATATTATGTAATCTGTCATTTCCATGATATGCTCCCTGTATAAACTGACCAAGCAATAAAGCGAAAGTCTATCTCACTGAGAAACACTGAAGACATCACTGTAAGGCACGCTGATTTTTCTAGCGAAAAGAGCTCTGGATGTCAAAGCTTTGTAAACTGAACTTATGAACAGCAACAACTCTGCAGATTTCTGGTTGAACCTTCAAAGGAGAATCATGAAGCAACATGTAAAAAAGCTGAACTTACTAGTATCTAAAATAGTAAAATTACTACAAGCAATAAATAAAAGTGTTATACAAATCAACATTAAATTCAAGCTTAGTTATGCTTGACAGAAGCACATCTTCCTATTTTTTATTGCCTAGCATTGTTCATGATACATCTAATGATCAGAACCATCACTGTTGTACAATAAAAATTGCCAAAGCTACTAACCAATAATATAAATGAAAACTTTTCCTCCTAGCATTTTCCATTATATTAACACAATCAGTGTACAGTCAGCATGCTTCAGGTGCTTCAGGTTTCCAGTAATTTATGCTTATTACATCTTTGGTTTTTGTAAGCCAATCCACTTAGCAAAAAACAAAAAAAGACTACGACATTCCTCATAACACAGCCTACAGCCTATGTCCCTCCAAATAAACAGGCAATGATGAGACCCGTTGTAACAGTCCCTATATTGTTTCTGTCTGGTAAATAATGAGAAATTAATATTTTCCTTCCAAATCAGGAAAAAGTACCACAGATTGTCTGCACTGATTTCTGAGGAAACCTGGTATTTTTTCAAAGTGAGTCTGCAAGTAAGAATTTGCATCAGATCTGTACGTATCATTCCAAAAAGTGAAACCACTTCATCTGAGACTACGCAGTCAGCACGCTGCTTTACAAAGTGCACTGTAGGGCAAAAGTAGTTCAGTGGGTTAGTATAATCCTATTGTGTAGGGTCCACGAAAGCCAGAAATTTTAGTCTTGTATTTTGTGCATGCTCAAACTATCATATTTTGCTAGATATTTTGACTATTCAGGTAATGAGAAAAAGGTAAGGTTCAGTTAATATGGAGAACTACTGAACATCCTTCATGTCTACTAAACTAACTTGCATCAAAGCATAAGATCACACATTCAGAAGATTTTGTGACTTGTATTATTTTATGGAGATAGTTTCACAAGCAAATAACCCAGGAGAAAGTGAAATGTTTTAAGATTAATGCCTAAATGTGGCATAAGCAGCAGCTCTACCACAGAACAGTAATGTACTTATTCTCAACAACTTAGGTTGCCTCTAGTTGCCTTTGGAGTACCTCATCCAGTAGAAATTTTAAAAAGTGGAACTGTAGCTATAATTTGGTTTTCAGTATCATTTAAACAATAATGAAATTAGAAAAGAGACTTCTTGCTTCAAATTAAGTGCTACTGAGTGATTCAGATGTGGAAGGAACAGCTGATTTACTGGAAGGTATTTTGATGTTTAGAAAATGTTAGTGAGAAGATGTCCAAAGATGTGCACCAGCATCAGAGTAATAAACTGCATTTTAAGCTGTAGCATAAATACAGCCCTAGTAATAGCTGTCCCTTTTTATTAGCAGGAGAAGGTTAACATTTATTTTTTAATAGTTAATGTTAAAAGCTATATCCTGTAGTAAGATACACAAATGGCTTATGTTACTGCTGACATTCATGGGGAGAGGTTATGTCATTAGGCCCAGCTCCAGGAATGTACTTAAGCATATGTTGAACTTTAACTGACTGATAATTACGCATATACTTAAAATCAGGAATATGTTAAAATTTCATTATGAACACTGATAGAATTAAAAAGCTGTTGCAATCAATATGACTCTGCCCCCTTAGCCCCATGATAATATCAAACAACTGAGCTAGCAGCAGCATGCAATACATGTCCCACTTCATTTTCTCCAGTTAATACAGCCTCGATAACTGGAAAACAGCAGAAGTGAAAAGCAAGAAAACAAGCCAGCTCTCTTCACAGATACTGATCTGAGAACCAGCTTGGTCACAAGCATACTAAAGTTTTGCAGATTTAAATAGTTTCTTTTTTCTTAATTATTATGAAATCTGTTTCAGATTTTTCTGTTTCAAGGGCACACTATGCAATAAAAGGAATCATGATTTTTACTTTTTAATCCACCCACATTTCCAACAAATGGATATGTCTGCCATAAATTATGCTAAAATAGGAATTTACATAAACTGCCAGTTAGCAAACATTAAGAGAGTTGTCATTTATTTGGAATTCGTAAATGGCCTATTAGGCAGAACTGTAGAACCTGGTAAGATTGCACATATGGACAATAACCAAAATATTATTACATACACGCACTGTGGATTTTCTATTTATTCTACTTCTTTCCATCAGGCTCACATGTATGTACCACTAAAAAAAAAGCCACAGGTAATTTCCAACCTGCAACGTCAACCTTTATATATTCTTCTGCCTACTTTTAGCCAGAGTACTCTTCAGCTGTATGATCTTTCCCCCTAATGCATTAAAAAAAATCTTTTTACACAATAATGTAGTCAAAATGCCCTTATTTGTTTTCAAATTACTGTAATTTAGTTATTCTGAACCAGTACTTCTTTATCCTCATGTTTGATACATATTCTGATGTAGTAGTTTAAAAGACAAATGCAATTTTATAAACCACCATAAGATCACGTTTATTTTAGAGATTAAAGGGGGCGACAGATCAACTTCTTCTAAATTGTTCATTCAGTGTAATTACACACATTTCAAACCACATCTATTTTGTCGTCCATGTGAATAAATCCAATGAAACATTAATTTTTCTAATAAAAATCTCCATATGTTATTGGAAGACAGGAACTATCGTCCATCCCCATAAAACTAGATGGGATAGTTTTGGTTTTGCTAGCTTATATGAAAGCAATCAGGGCTTAATTGTGTTATTTCAATATCTAAAATATGGCTATACCTCACATCTGATAAAAAGTTATTCTAGAATACTTATTTCAAGGTAATTCTTTTCCTAGAGCATTATTTCTAAAATAAGCCATAAAGCAAATTATTCCTATACTGATTAAAATATATTTGAGTTAAGGATTTTTACATTTTATGAGCATATGGTGAGAACAGAAGAAATGTAAAAAACCATTATAGATTCATAAGTATTTTATTAGGAAAATAAATGAGCATCTTACTCTCCAGTCTGACTGGCTAATTACAATGATTTGTTTCTAATAGGAGAATAATTTTGTTTTTGTAAAAAAGAAACTGTTAAATTTAAGTGTTGTCATTTATTCACAGTCAGCTTTTGTAAAGTGTTTGAACCCAACAGTTAATTTGTTATTTTCCTCTATATTCTGTTTTGCTCCAGCATACGGTTTATGTGTGATGAATATAAATACAGCCTGATGAAATGCTCCTTAGAGCAGTTAACACTTCAGAAAAGGTAGATACAAAGGATAACACATCTTTAAAAGCCAAAATCTAAGGTCTAAATACAGGCCTACTTGCTTGAGTTCAGTTTCTGGAATAAGCACACAATCCATCTGTAAGACACCTAGATGATACCAGCAAGACAAGTAAGAACCAATGTATTTTTTCCAGAATGAATCTTTTCAAACCCATCAAACTTGTCAGTACACTGACAGGTCTTGGGGATAAAAGAAAAACAGACTTTAATTCATCACAACCTAAGTGTTTTACAGCCTCACATGAGACTCTCATGAGTGAACACAAAAAAGATTGTCTAGATGAAGTTTACCCTATGTGGGATGATTATTAATCACTGTCAGTCTAAAAGGATGCATAAAATGAAGTTCGGATATGTCTTTCCTAGGAAAGACAATTCACTATTTTGTAGTATCATCATGGGTGAGAGATGAGAAATATCCTTACTAAACTGGCAGCTAATAAGGCTCTGGGAGGTAGTACAACTACACAGTAAATAAAAATAGAACTTGCTGTGATCTTAACTAACAACAGTATATTAATATGGAACTGTTGTTAAGTCACTTTAGTAATACAGACTGTAGGAAGCTTTGCTAATTTTACAGTCCTTATCCTACTTTTTTTTCATAGGCATAAGAAAAGTACTGCTCTTCCTTTGTCCTTGCAGGTACTCTGCAATCTTTGTTTTATTCAGACAGAATATAAGGCCCATCATATCTGGTAATGATCCTTCTGCTCTGATCAGACCTGTCAAGTCCTATTGGCCAATTAATCTGAAATGTGCAATCCTGTGAGTTGACTGTTTCTCAAGAAATATGAAGTAAAAAAACAAATTTATTGCTTTAACCTGTTTGTGGGAGAAACTGGCAATACTATAACATTATGTCGAAATTCTCAATCCATATTTTTAATAAGGAATTTAGTCCTTATCCATTTAATGGAAAAGACCCAAAAATGTGCAAGATGCCTGGATGAGTTAATTTTTATTTTTTATTTTTAATGTTTTGGTCATTTACTTTATAACTGATAGGTTTTAACATCTATGGAGTCACTGTAAGACAGGCAATCATACACCAAAGGGATGTACATGAAACCAAATGTCAGTAAAACTGCACTGTTATTTTATCTGATGAGTAGAGCTTATACTTCCAGAAGACTATGAAAAACTTTTTACTTCTGTTTTTGTCTTCAACTTAATGTATTTTGAACTAACACAACTCAAAAAGTTCTCTCTGTTCTCTAACTCAGCATAGAACAGAACGGTCAATAGTATCTTTTTTCAGAGGAAGTACATCACTTTAGGTAGTCAAGGAGGCAAATGTCACCTTTGTCTTCCCAAGCATTTCTTGATCACTTTTTCAAGTTCACTAAAATCCTGAAGAGCAGAATAACTTTTATTACCCACTTCTGTTTTCAAGAGGCACTGGGAATCTAAATTTCCTTGAGAATCTACCTACTATTATTGTAAGTTCCTGAATGAATGAGAACACACTTGTTAAAAAACTGTTCAGCTAATTTGACATACATTTGCTAGACAACTTGTAACGTAACATATTTTCTTCTAGGTGATGCTAAAATACATTTAACATATTTTTCTCTTGTGAACTCTGCTATTAATGTACACAATAGAATTTTACACCTGAGAAGATTTTCTGGGAACTGAAGTGACAGATGTTAACATTTTTCATCTTATACAGAAAGAAAAAAAAGCATTTGTTGGCATGCAAGTAATCTAATTTTGGGTTTACAGAGATAAATCTCATCTGTATCAGTGTAACAAGAAAAGTATTTCTTATAAATTGGTTTTTTTTACAGCCTATATGAATTACACAAGCACACCTGTAAACCTGTGAGCATTTCTAATCCCAGTGTTTCTGTTCTAAACAAAATAAGCTGCTCTTGAAACTGCTAAGAATTGTCCAAATGCAAATTGTGGACAGGATGTGACCCATACACTCATTACAATTTGAATTAATGTATGTAACTGCTATATGAAGAGATACTTTTTTTTACATGACTAGTACACAGAGCCAAAAGATATGGCTTTTAATGGCATTAATGAGTTTCACACTCCTCATATGTCATTCATTCTGGCCCCAACACTACATATGCCACCAGTAGATGTTCACAGAGAAGTAGCAAAAACTGGATCCCAAATATGACCTAGATTAAAATACAAACATAAACAAATTTGCTATTTTTATCTTAATCTTATTCAGGATCTGGTTGACAGCTTGCAGAAGGCAGGCTCTGTAGCTGACTGGAGTGGGTTGGCACATGCCCAAGCCTGGTTTGTCACTGAAGCAATGAAACCGGAGATGAACTTGCCTTTCTATAATTTATGGCACTGCAGTGAACCAGTCTCCCTCCCCCAAGAATAGATGAGGGACAAGAATGCTCTCATTTAAATACTCAAGGGAAATATTGACACTTTAAATTAATTATCCATTTCCTTTCCTGTCAATATCCTTCCCTTCTTTACTATTGCTTTTGTGTGCATTCACAAGTCTGTCTTTCAGGAAAACCACTACAAAGACTCTTACTCTTTCCCTAATATGTATATGTTTTCTTTCTTTTTCCTTACTGTCCTTGAACACAAATATTAGTCTGCTTCTGAGAAAGCTAACCTTCACAATAACTGTTGAATTACTCTGTAAAAGCCTTTCACTGCTCAGGCAGCCTTTCTCATTTATAAACCAGTGCTTTGTTTGACCAAATGCAGAAAAAGGTCTCTAATCAGTTATCTAATAGAGAATTTTCTTCCTCCTCATACTCTCTGATAGAAGTAACAAAATTCGGAGGAGGATTTACTGAGAAACCTGGCTTATTCCCAGCCTTCCAGCATTCAGCACGTGCTGGAAGTGATGTATTCCTTTCCACCTGAGCTATTAGTGAACAGGAATCACATTAACTAATGAGCCAGACAGTAGCACTAACTCTGCCTCCATCCTACAGCTCAGGGCAATGCACCTTCAGTGATTGTAAACGTCAACATAAGACACAGAACAAACAATGCTCCATTGTCAGTATTATGGAGTCACTGTGACAAATTTATTTTTTTTTATAATTATGTCAATATAAAAGTAATTATACTCATAAAAACACTTAACTCTATTAATAGGATCATTTTAAGGCAGGCTAATTGGCATGCCCTGCTTACATCATCTTACATACAATCTCCTACTGGCAAACAAGAACAAAAATGAACTTTATTCTTAAAGCACACTGACCAATGGACATTTGTGGTAAATTAAGTGATCTTTGTTACAAAAAAAAGGTAACATTTGAAACATGTTGCATCGAATGGAATGTTAAAACTTGGAGAAGAAAAGAGAATGACTTTGTGATGATATCCTTCCCTGCAGAGTTATCTGGCTAATGGAAAAATGTTATTAAATAAAGGGGGCTTATTTGCTTATGCTAAATATTTACTTTCTATTTAAACGTTCAGCTATGTGACACTATACTAAGTAGGCGTCATGGAGAGCGCATGTCTTTTGTTCACTAAGCTGCAATCATGATTATTTGAGAGTGCCCTGAAGAAAACACATCTGGGTTTTTTTTGCACTTACCCAGGCCAGATATTTCTAGATGTAAACACATGAAGGACATCATACGTTAAAGTGTTGATAACCACAGATCTGACCTTATCCATGGATCCAGTTTCTTCTTAGTCAACTGTTAAAAATGGGTATGGCATCAGATCCATAAAGAAAAGCATTTGAACTGACATTGCTGTCTGGAAGCACCCAAAAAATGCCAGTTTGAAAATGAATGCCAGTTGATCCTCAAATTTTTTCTAGCAGCTGCCATGGTAGTTATAGCTTTCTTTGCCCATTTATTTTCTTTATGTGGTCAAATGAAAGCGACAGCTTTGGTAAGTAGCATTGTAAGTGCTATCATGAAACAAAAATAGTGATGCTGCCTCTGCTTCTCACTCATTCCTGGGGCATGGTTTTTATTTTGTACTAAGGAAGCTAAATTCAGCATAGTTAAAAGTTGTGTAGCTATAACTAACCAGAGCTGCTGAAACCCAATGCCAGGCTTACAGAAACACTTTCCATCTGCAGTACTCTGCTACAAATACTCCTATTTTCATTGAGTGTGTGCTGGCAATAAAAAGAGAATTAGAGTTTGTAGAGTCCAGACAGCTGGTAAATAGATACTAAAAAATGAACAGAAGACCATTAATCTCTTACAGCAGGCAACAGTGAAGCAAAAGCCAGGAAAGTAGGAAAGAATTATATTACCTGTCAGGAATCAAAAATATTTACATTTCATTTTTTGAATAATATTCAAGAAGCAATGACTAAACCACGAACCATAAAGCCTTACGCAAAGCTTAACACAGCCATGAATACAATGATATCTACATGCAACAGCAATACTGGCTTCAGACTGAATTCCACCAGAACCAAAATTCAGTTAAGCAAATGAAAATTCATGTAGGTGAATTCTGTTACTATGTTCCATCCTAACAATGGGCTAAAATTCATTTTCTGTAGCTTTTAAACCATTATTATAGCATCCAATATATTCCTTTTGCTTTACTGGATACAGAGAAAAAGATGGTGCTATCTTAAAATTACTTATAGGCATGGATGAAGCTATATTTACATAAATGATGGCATATTCTGCAGAATATGTACAGTATGTGAAATATGAACATGCAATTTCTTCATGTATTTTTATTTGAGAATATTTAAGCTGTAAACTCTAAATTACATCTGCAGATCAGAGTTAGAAATATTATCCATTTAAGTAAACATGCTAACCAGACAAAGAAAAAGACATTTTCGATTGAGGTAGCAACATCAAAGCATTTTGTTCGACACAGAACAAAACCCTTCACTCAGTCTGGGTCTTATTTAACCATACCATACCTTTCCTTTTAAAGTAGATCAATTTCAGCACTTAAGCACTATCTTAAAGTGATTTCACAGCTGTGCCTGCAAAATATTCAAGTGACTTCTTAGCTTCTCTGAAATATTCACACCAAAATGCAAACAGTTCTTCTGTCCATTAAACTCATGGACACATAATTTATACTTCTATGCGATTCTACATATTCAAATAAAATAATTTTAAAATCATGCACAACTTTAACATGTTAAATCAGAAATTTACTATTTTTGCATGTCTACCACTGCATTAAACAAAGCCCTTCAAACCTGTGTGACAGGTGCTACTATAACACAAAACTACACAACAGTTTGAATTTTACTGTGAATAAAATCATGCTTTGGAAGCAGAAATTCAGGTTAACTTGTAACTTCTGCACTATTTTCAATGTATACATGCAGCTTCAGGAAAATGCCTTCAGTTTAATGCATTACAAAGTTCTGGGAAAATGGAATAGTACAGTTGATTTTGATTAATATCTCATGTATTAATATATTTTAAAATAAATTTATTCTTGGGAATCCTAAGTCATACGTTTGAGGTTTCCATACCAAGAGATGTACAATTAGTCATGTTTGCACAGTACTTATTTCAGTATCATATTCAGTACCTCATCAGCTGTAATGCAGTTTTTAACCTACATTATGCATGCAGGTCTCTGCATTAACCTTAGGTTTTCAACAGAAAAGATTTCACTGCTTTTGACAGTGTGTCATAAGGTATAAAACACAACATTAAGAAAGACTTTTCTTAAAATCCAAAGGTTCTTAAGGCTTTAAAGTGAATATATGCAAACAGCCATTCTCTGAGCTGAGAAGCATGGTATTTAAACTCATAAATTCATACCAGGAAGATAACTCACCTAGCATAAATCTCTCAAACTACCTTTAGTAAGAGTTGACAAGATAATCAATTACAAAAGTTAAATTTTAAAAAATTACAAATACAATCAATTACAATTATATTTGTAATACTAAAGAAATAGGTATTGCAAGACACGCATTAAATGTCCATGGAACTATTTTCTTGTAAAAGTAGCACATCCTAATCTCACAAAGCAATTGTCCAGGCCATTTCAGGGATTAGCTGTAATGCCATTAATTCATAAGTACTTCAAAGGCAACACCTATCAGGACAAATTGCTTTTTCTGTTTGTGGTGCTGCATATTTTACTTTTCCTCCTCTAAATACCTAATCCATAGGCCCATTTACGTAATAAGTACTTGCAAACCACACTGATATTTTAGCTCTATATACAGGGCGAAACTTGCAGGATTTACTGCATTCACCCATGAATACCCAATTAATTTACCCACTGGTGCTCGATCAGTTGAAGCATGAGAGCTGCTGGGCATAAATTGCAGAGATTTAGTAGCCAGAGGCTGCAGCCATGTGTTTCTATGTTGCGGTCATGAAATGTCTGTGAGACCCACACTGGGTAAGGAATACCCCCAAGAAGCATTTGTTAATACAAAAGCAAAATTACAGTTTTTTACCTCCAAACCCATAAAAGCACAGTGCAGAACCTGTGTTGAAATCTTGCCCCTAAACGGGTGGATGTGAGATTGGCTCTGGTCTCTTCAGGGATATTAGAGGCTGAACAGGCTGATAAGCATGCATCTATGATGTTAGGTATGAGAAACACTGATAGATGGGGTAGTCTTAGATACAGTTTAAAAGACAGTATAAAATTGCCTTGGCTGAATTCTGCATTTGTAACAATTCATGAAGTATTAAAAATTCCAGGCATTTAAAAAATAGTAATAGATTGAAATTTGTAAATTACTACAAAATATGTTAAAGTCTTGTCAATAAGAAATTAATTCTGAAGAACAAAATGGCTGTTGACAAATTACATGTCACATTAATATGATGGAATAAACAGGTACCCTTTGGTTATTATGTCAACTTCAGCCAAATTATAACTTTTTGCATGAAATAAAGTAGGTAAGCAGAAAAGCAATAAGCAACAAGTGCATCACAGGTCAGGGGGGCAGGTGCAGTGCCCTTCTATGGCACGGCTGTATTTTCCATCTGTACTTCTACAGCATAATAGAATATAACTGCGAATGCTATTGATAAACTGACTTTCTTTTAAGCAATTCGTACTAATGTATGCTAAGAACACCTCTTAGACTATTTGTCTTTTTACCAAAACTAAAATGCCTCTTTTTTTTCAAAAGGAATGTAATACATTTTTGAGCTTTATAATTCTTACTCAATTATTATAATGTAGAAAATATCTATGGAGTCACACTCTAGTGATTAAAGGGTATTTTTGGATTTTTCCTTTAATTATATTAATAACTATACACGTGTAAATTATTTTAATTAGAACGGTAATAATTGTACATAAGCTCTTCTAAATGTCCTGCTCCTGTATCCTCCTGAGATTATTTTATAAGAATTAGACAGAAAATGAGGGAGAACTGGTATGAATGTAGTATGTAGGTCACAAGTAGAACATGTATGCCACCAAAAAATATAACTAAAACTAATCAGGTACCAGTGCAGAGACTTCTATTTCAGTTTAGAGTATATGCAGATTAATGGATCTAATTCAAAATTAATGATTTCTATTTTAATTCTGATCCAAAACCAAAATACACATATAAGGTCAAAATCCCAAGAATCTGATTAATTCAAGCCCCTTTTGAATGCTAACCTCAATACGAAGTTCTCAGGGGCACCTACTTCACTGGGCTCTAAGGTTCACACACATACAGAGCACATTCATATCACTTCACAGCTTGGCATTTCTGTGTATTACCAGGCTTGGCATCTCACAGGTTGCTAATACTCTGATATGTGTATCAAAGCATATATACTCAGAAAATCTGTTTTGTCAAGCTTCAACCCTGTGAAGCTAAGATTTGGAGGCTGCTAATACCATTGACAATTGAGTGCATACATTTTAAAGTGGTCTGTTTAACATGGACCACAGAGACAGCAATGACATTCACCAAGCTTTACTTTAATCAACTTTGTGACAGTAAGACACATCTCTGTTTAAGAACAAGGACCATAATCAAACACTTCAAAGCACCTCTTTTTTTTTCTTCTTCTTCTTTTCTCCCTCTGAAAACTAATCCAACATAAAACATTGCTTACAAACACAAACCTGATTTGTAACCTATCCAGATTAAAGGAGATCCTTTGTTCTTCTCTCAGAATGTCTCATAAACCTAAATGAGAGGTACTGCCTGTATAATCATCTATCCAAAAAAATACAAAACCTGTAATGAAAAAAATAATTCTAACAAAAATTTAAGTTGTGAATTTAGACATCATCAAAACATTTCTGTGCTATGTTATGTGCTATGTGTGGGTTAAAACTTAAACAGGGGAAGTTTAGATTGGATATAAGGAGGAAATTCTTTCCTGTTAGGGTGGTGAGGCACTGGAATGGGCTGCCCAGGGAAGTTGTGAATGCTCCATCCCTGGCAGTGTTCAAGGCCAGGTTGGACGAGGCCTTGGCTGATATGATTTAGTGTGAGGTGTCCTTGCCCATGGCAGGGGGGTTGGAACTTGATGATCTTAAGGTCCTTTTCAACCCTAACTATTCTATGATTCTATGATACCCCAATAAACAAAGCAATCTCAGAGAGACATACAGATCTTCAGAACATCTTCTCTCCCAGTTTAATATACTATAACTGCATGTGGCAAGTCTATATACATTTTTAAAAGTTAGATGTTGCTTTGAAATGTAACAAAGAAAATATTTCAATGAAATCAAAGTCCACAACAGGCTCAATTTTTGATCAGTATTCAAAAGATAACAAGGGTACTGAGATTACAGCTAGCCCTATTTCTGCTTCGCTCAGTCATGTTTGTAGGTTGTAGTTTTACTTGTAGGTTCTTAATATTGCTGATAACACAAAGAAAATGTTTCTGCCTGTGTAAATGGTTATAATTTCATTGTTACACCAAGCAATGCCCTGAAATCCTGCTGGAATAATCTAACTTCAAACTGCCAGACAAACTCTACTTCTGTGTAGCTCTTGATCATCACTTCAGTGATATTTTCACCTTTGTAAAGGAAGAGAAAGTCTCTTTTCTGATATGTAACATACAATAGCTAAGCCCTGCCATTCTTGAGGTCCAGGAACTGATCTTCATCATTCAAAGAATTATGAAGGGCTGGCCTGAGTTAGATTAACTTTATATGTGTTTATTTACTTTGTTTAGGAAGCATGACTGTTAAATAAGTCAGTAAGTACAGAAACACTTGTATATTTTGCAAATACAGTGTATGTGCAAAAGTGTGACAATAGGAATTATTTGTTACGATGCACCTGGAATGACTGCTCTCTAGGTAGGCTGCTTTAGGACGTGAAAGCCATAGCTCAGAAAGAGGAAGGCAGGAAGGTCTTCTGTCCGATGTTCAAAATTTACAGTCATAAGTTTTGTATGACAGTTTATCAAATACCTTTAACACAGACAGTGTTATCAAAGCTCCAGTGATGAGCTGAAGAGGTCAGAGGGGAGAGCAGCTCAAACCACAGAATGCTGTAAGAACACCCAGACATGCTCATCCTGCCATATTTTTGGTAACACAATTGTCCTGTATCACCCAGGGTCTAATTTATCACTCATGTACACTTTTAAAGCTGAATGTTGAATAAGATAACATAGGGTGACAAGGGACCAAAATAAATAGCTTAGTGCGACACACCTGCAAATACAGCCATGTGGGTACTACAGCTCTTCTGAAAAATCTGTGCACTGAATCTCACAAAGGACTTGAGAAACCGAAGGGAAGCTGGCAGAAGGACATGAGAAAATATTATACAGATTTAAGCCCCTCAGAGAAACTTGGCTGTCAAGAATCTTGACTAAAAAGCCCAAACCTGTCAAGCCTGTCCATATCAATTAGATCTGATCAATGCCCTTCACCCCAAGGTGGCCCAACCTGTGGTTTCTTTAAAGGTATAGACTATACTTTAATCACAGCTGCCCCAGTATCAGTCTCCCATATGAGTTAAGAGAATTGTTCTATTAAATCCATACCGCTACACATACGCCTTCAGCTCCCTGATTATGGAAAGCTGTTAGTAGAGTCAAACATTCTTAACAGTGCATGTAGAATAAGTTGAATTAGGCTATGTGTGTCACTAATTAAAATCATTGCAACTCGAGGGGGCCTTAAGGGCAAAAATCTGTTCCTTTTAAAAGAAACACATATAAATACTCTGGGAACATTTAAGTATTATTATTACAGCCTCCAGAATTCTGGCCTAGAAGTATCAGAGAGTGGCTGCACTCTATGGTAAAGTTTATTAGCACTGCTTATTTTGTTTTTATTTTTTGTGCAGTTATTACATGATGCCTGGATTTGACACTACTATCGAAGATCACAGAATGGTTTTGAGTTGGAAGGAACCTAAAAGATCTCTCAGTTCCACCCCCCCTGCCACAGGCAGGGACACCCTCCACTAGACCAGGTTGCTCAGAGTCATTCATCTAGTTTCCTTCAAGTCAGTTTTAAAGACTAAAAAAAGTTGACAATTTAGGAAATTTTAATTCTGTATCCACAGAACAGGCAATGCTATAGACAGCATTTGTGTCAGCTCTTACACAGTTATGAAGCAGCCCAAAGTCATGTGCATCATGTGTGCAAAGGTCTGTAACATTCCACAGGACTGTAGAAAATGAAACAGAAAACAACTTGTACCCCTTTGATTTTTCCATGATGATGCCTCTGGGACTGTTGGTTTGTTCTCTGTTTTTAGAAGACTGGCAGAAACCTGAACCTAAGCCTAGAATCTAAAAAGCACATGGGAAATTTCCATAACTCATGCAATCACATCCTTGAACTAGCAAAGAATATAATCAACAGATATACAGGTATTGGATGCAGTGTGCAAAAAAGACCTTACATGACAGTAATGAAGAATTATCAAGGCAAGAACCCTGAATTGCTGTGTGGTCTGCTTTTAGTGGTAAACAATATTTTGGCATGCTGTTGTATGGCAATTTTGATAACATACCAATGCTACTCCTGTAACTAACAGATATTAAAAACAAGCAGTTACCACACATTTTATGACTATACATAAAAATGTGTATTTTAATAGATTATTGCTATGTAGAGAGAACTATTTAGCAACTCTAGGGTAAGGATGTATGTGTTACTAGGCTGTTTTAAAAAGACTTCATGTTATTGGGAAGTTGGATCTCGAAGGCTGTTGAAGAAAATCAGAAGCTGTAGCAGAGGCTTCCAAAAGGTCCAGCCCAAAATGAAGGGAGGAGGGGCTTGCAGGTAGAAGAACGGTTTAACACCAGAAGCTCCAACTTAATAAACACAAATCACAGATGATCAATTACTGATTGCTGAAGAAATACAGCCCTGATAGCAGGGTAGAAGCTGTTACAGAGCACCAGGGGAGCAAGTTTAGAGTTCGGAAGCACATTCTGCAGCTGCTGCAGAACAGCAACAATATATGAAGGGGCACAACTCAGCAGCAACCGCCAGAAACAGACTTCTGTTTTCAAGCAGCTTGAGAATGATGAAGGCTTACCTCTTCCTCATCTTCTCTGCCATTAACTTTCATCTCTGGTTATACTGATGCACAAGGAGATTGGTAAAGCATCAGGAGTGGTACAACCTGACCCCTGGAGATTTTCAGTTTTTGGCTCTTCAAGACCTGATCCTTCTAGTGGGAGACTGGATCAGATAATCTTCAGCAGTCCACTAAAGATGAGGCAGGCAAGAAGACGATGGATGGCGACTCTACAGTTATCATCCCTGTGCATTCACACAAGGAGGAATGAATTAATTTATGGTAAAAGCCAATACATGAAAATTCTAATTGTCTAGAAAATCTGAAAGGCCTCAGTGTGCCTTGGGGTACTGCCATGCAATCACCATATGAGTACATCCAGGCATTAGTGATTTTCCATTAAATTTAGATTTTTTTCCTCCAAAATGAAGACAAAATCTGTGCCTGATTTTTTTTAGTACCATCAGAATATACTAAGTATTTGCTGTCTTGATTTACTTGACCAGCTGTAACGAATGACAGACACATACACTGACCTGGCCATGTTTAAAACTGGGTGAAAAATACCAATCTTCTGAACTTACACTTAAAAAAATTCGATCCCCCCAGGAGACTACAGATGATCTCCTCTGTTCTTTCAATGATTTCTATGGTAAGCTTGAAAATAATACAGATTTTTCTATGTGTTTTCACTCTTCCTTCATTTATGTATCTTGTCTACTTAACCAGCTTCAGGGTAATCATCTATTGAAAAAGGCATTAAAAAGTCCCATTCTGAAGTGATCTTTTCAGTTCAGCTCTAAATGGATGAAATAGCTAAAAATCAATGCTAAAGTAGCTGGTAATCAGACAAGACCTGGGGGGGTGGGGGCGTGGGTGGGAGGGTGGACTGTGGTCTGTAGAGACGTTCCATGTGAGTGGAGAACATTCACGGTAACAGGCAGTGCTATTTAGGTTTAGTGACTTCAAACAATACTACAGGTTTGAGTAGAGCTTTCACACACTTGCATGTCCTGCAAAAAGTATTTAACTGGACTCCATTTGGACTACGGAAACAAAGGTACATGTGTTAAATATCTACATTCAGAAGACAGAAGTTGTATTTCCCTCCTGGTTTTGGTTTTTGGTGTTTTTTTTTAACTTTGTGGGTGCGTACAAGAACCCAGATTCTTCCACCAGCATGAAGATCTTCTCCTACATTGCAGGGCTCTGTCTCAAGCTTACCTGAGCCTCAGACGGAAGCTGGCCCAGAGACTGCAGTGCCCCAGGCCTACTGTATTTGCTTCTGACAGATAATCAGGATGGCACATGCTGATCACTGTAATAAATTTTGTTTTCTCCATAAACCTCAAAAAAAATCCTCTTTATTTTACTTTAGTGTTATAAAATAGATGCCTGATGTGATTTTTTTCTGTAATGAACATTTGCTTGCTTTGGACATCTGCCTGTTTACATACGATCTTTAAATCCACAGTGTATCATTACTGCAGGCTCCCTAGCATTACAGGCATTTCATATTTAATCTGTATGTTCTTTAAATGCAAAGCATGTGATATTTAGTGTTCAAACTGCAGCATTAGTGAACTGAGCCCTCATTTATGTGTGCATGTGGGTGAATTGGGTTTCTCACAAAGGATTCAAACGGATGCTTTAGTTTTAACGATATTTCTAATTATCTCGCTTATGCCCCAAGGATATTTTCTTATGCTTTATTCTCCTGTCACGATTCCTCCTCATTACAGCAAAGTGTTATTTTAAATCTACTTTTTAAATTTGAACTTACTTTGGCATCAGCTCCTAAACAATTCCATTTTTTTAGAAAGCGTGCACTTTCCTTGCACTGTCTAACTATAGGTAGTGTCTTCAAAGGCACAGACTGCATGTAGAAACAATCACACCATTCAGTGGTGACTTGTGATCTTTAGTGGTGACATTAGTGATGATTCATATATGCTTTCCTAATAGTGACAAAATTTCTTAACTCCAAATTTCCTTTCTACTGCCTACTCCCCACTCCCCGAAACCAGAAGCCTTATAATCCTAGTAAACAGGCACTTGCTCAAAAATCAGATTAAGATTCAGATCTTATAAAACATGACTAAAACTACTAGTATATTTGCAGCAAATAAGTATGGTTTCCATCATATGGCCTTTTATTTCACACAAACCATATTCCTGCTATTAAGGTGACACTTCCTGGTCTTTTTGCTGCGAGAAAGGAGAAAAAAAAAGAAAGGAAAAGAAAAATAAAGAAAACAGGAAAATGCTTAAATTCACGGTGAATGTTTGATCCCAAAAAAGCACTGGGGAATGTCAGAATTCCTACCCTGTGAAAGCTCATCTTGCATTCACAGAGGTAATGACGTACTATTTGGGAGAAACAGAGGCAAACCTGTGAGTGAGAACAGGAAACATATGCACAGTAAGCAATTTGCCTTGCTCATGGTAATCCACAGAAAAGCCAGGTACAGATCTGCTGGAACAAAGGAAACATAAAGCCACAGCAGAATTAACTTGCTTTCATAGGCACATAAACAGAAAAAACAAAAAAGGATTTTTCAGAATACGGAGAATTACATGAGTAAATCTTGCAGCAGTACCTGCTTCAGCAATTTCACTTCTAAAATCTGCTCAAAACTGCACTGAAATTATGGGCCAAATCATTGGCCAAACTTACATACAAGTTAAAATGTAATTGAAATCTTGCTCCATTATTTTGTATGGACACTAATTCAGAGTAAAGAAAAAGACAAGATATTTGATTAAAAATTTTGTTTAAATGTTAATTAAAAAATAAACAAAACTCTGGGAGAAATAACTGCCAAAATAAAGCAGGGAAGCAAAAAATGACAGTTTCATTATTTAAAATAATTACCACAAGGTACTGATTATTCAGAACCAGTCACAGAAAAAAACATTCCTACTAATTGCAATCTGAAATTAATCATCCATAGCCATATGTATTTGCTTTCTATGAACATCTGACAGATTAAGTTTGTTAGAATTACTGAAGAAAGAACATGCTTTCTAAATCATATTTTCAAGTCTTTCTATTTGAAAGTCAAGTGTTTGTATCTCATCAATAACACAACAATGTAATGGGACAAAATTATAAATGATTAATTAACCTGAAGCACAAAAACACTTTGCTTATAGCTATCTAAAGCTTTGAAGAATTCCAGAAAACTATGCTCAGTATATACATGAACATCACAACCGTGTTATAACCAAAACTGTTTATAAATTGTCTGCCAAAATAAATAGAGTCCATTAAAACCAGCTATTTCCTCACCGATTTTCCATCCACAGAATAGCCCAAGGAGAAGAAGTTTCATCTGGCAACCAGTGTTCCTGCCCACACAGATAGCTTTGACATTGCTTTTTGCTTTTGTTAGAGGTTGATAAAACAAATAATGTAGTATTGGAATTAAAAAGGAAAAAAATTATGTTCCCTTTCTTTTCTCAAAACATTTTCCAATTCTTCACTTGTATAAAGGTTTCAGCTGTTATCAGGAACAATTCTCATTTCTGTTTTCTCTTAATAATGTTTTTGTATAAAGAAGATTTCTGATGTAGCTTAAAAGCCAATATTTCACAGTATCACAGTATCACAGTATGTTAGAGATTGGAAGGGACCTCAAAATATCATCTAGTCCAATCCCCCTGCTGGAGCAGGAACACCTAGATAAGGTTACACAGGAACGTGTCCAGGCGGGTTTTGAATGTCTCCAAACAAGGAGATTCCACAACCCCCCTGGGCAGCCTGTTCCAGTGTTCCGTCACCCTCACTGAGAAGAAGTTTCTTCTCAGGTTTAAGTGGAACCTCTTGTGCTCCAATTTGTACCCATTACCCCTTGTCCTTTCATTGTTTGCCACTGAGAAGAGCCTGGCTCCATCCTCGTGACACTCCCCCTTTATATATTTATATACACTAATAAGGTCACCCCTCAATCTCCTCTTCTCCAAACTATAGAGACCCAGCTCCCTCAGTCTTTCCTCATAAGGGAGGTGCTCCACTCCCTTAATCATCTTAGTTGCCCTGCGCTGGACTCTCTCCAGCAGGTCCCTGTCCTTTTTAAACTGAGGGGCCCAGAACTGGACACAATATTCCAGATGAGGTCTCACCAGGGCAGAGTAGAGGGGAAGGAGGACCTCTTTCGACCTACTAACCACCCCCCTTCTAATACACCCCAGGATGCCATTGGCCTTCTTGGCCACAAGGGCACAGTGTCGGCTCATGGTCACCCTGTCGTCCACCAGGACCCCCAGGTCCCTCTCCCCTACACTGCTCTCTAACAGGTCGTTCCCCAGCCTATACTGGAACCTGGGGTTGTTCCTGCCCAGATGCAGGACTCTACACTTTCCCTTGTTATATTTCATCAAGTTATTCCCCGCCCAGCTCTCCAGCCTGTCCAGGTCCCTCTGGATGGCAGCACAGCCTTCTGGCGTGTTGGCCACCCCTCCCAGCTTAGTGTCATCAGCAAACTTGCTGATAGTACACTCAATTCCCTCATCTAAATCGTTGATGAATATATTAAATAATACTGGTCCCAGTACCGACCCTTGAGGCACTCCACTAGATACAGGCCTCCAACTAGACTCCGCCCCATAGACTACAACTCTCTGGCTTCTCTCCTTCAGCCAGTTCACAGTCCACCTCACTACCCGATCATCCAGACCACACTTCCTCAATTTAGCCGCAAGGATGCTTTACTACTTCTATACTTCCTACTTTTACAGTCATAATCTGCCAAGATGAAGACTATGCACATGCAGATTTGTGTTAAATAAAAGCAAACATTTTAGTTGGCAGCAGACTATGTTCCAACACAATACAACTGATTCACATCTACAGAGAATTTGATTTTATTTAGTAAAGATTAGACTGAAATCTGTCTAAATCCTGATCTTGGATCTAATGCAAATACTATAGCTCAGAAACCTGGCAAATCCAGCATTCTGAATCTCTTTTTCTGGGGACAGGGAAAAACGAGGAGTCTGCTAGCCACAGTTACCTTTCAAAGAGGCCTTAGAAAAGAATTCCCTTATGAAATCTGTCTACTTAAGACATACAAACACATGGTCACACATCCACATGTGCACATGCACACATCATTCTGTTTCCTAGAAACAGAAACTCTGGTTTTGAAGCCTCTTGAAGATATTTTATACATCCAGTTCCTTGCTGGCTATAAAATCATTTACGAAGAGAATTTCTTTTTATTAACAACATAAAGGACCCTGTGTCTCCTGAGTGCTGGAATGACAACCATTTCTTCAGCCTTTTCTTTTTTTAATGGTTGATTTGTCATAAGTTATTTCAAAGAAGCTTTGAAACTCTGGACTCAGAAATGTAGCAAGAAGTTAGGACACTGGGAAATGGCTGCACGGTTCTTGCTTTGGCTATTGTTTGTCTCTGCCAAGAGAAGCACTGTGGTCCCCTTCTCATGAGCAATTTTGTTTCAAGGCATAGTAACTAAAGGTCAGCATTCAGTCGCTGATGAACGTGCTGCAGGAGCCTGCAAGGCAGAGTCGAGCTCAACTCACAGAAAAAATGGCTATAATGAAGCTGTGCAAATGATGCTGCTTTTCCTATGCAGTCACTCTCTGATGTTACCAGCCATCATTTTCTCAGTGAGATGCCTCCGGAATCTGACCTTTTCTTTCAAAACGAAGCAGACAATAAAGAGAAATGAAAGTGTCTCACATTTATGCAGTAAGATAAATAAAATTTTCATTTTCACTAGTAACAATGTCTCATTTCACTGTTTTGCTTCTTACTTAAGGCAAAGATTAGCACACTCAGGTTTCTTATTACTTGGGGATATAACTTCATACTGAATAAAGTTTTTTTGTCATATTGAGGCATTCTGCATCAGAAATGCTACTGACTTAGTGATTACAGTACTTAAAGGATAATCCGGTATTTTCTGTTTTAACTGTCTTTGAAGACTTATAGAAGGTGTTCCCATTTTATGATTTATACTGATAGGTATTATTTCCCCTCACATCTGAACACAATTCACAGATGGACATCTTGATTTCAGATTTTATTTAAAATGACTCCAATATTGTAAAGCTTATGCAGCTAAATTAATCTTTCCATATAATGGATAATCTTTTATTATTCATGAAAACCCTAAAGCATAATATTCTGTAATTCTTGCAGTAGAAGCCTTCTTAAATTACAGGCAACTATACTCAGCACACAAGAGTGAATTTCCAACATGCACAACATACTAAACATTTTAGTGCTCTTTAGGAGGAAATCATTACCCATATGTGTCACCACAGTATGGTACAGTTTTAGGGAGGCGGTGCTGGCCTACATCTTTTAAGGATAAGCCAAACTAATATAAATACGCTGCGCAAAAACTTGCCATTCCAAAAGATTTTAGGATCAAGGCTTTATATTTCTAATATCTCAGCATTCCAATTAGCTACTGGGATAACTGAATTCTAAAGAACAAAATTTGCCATCTGCTAGAAATGGAAGCTGAATTAGAAAAGCTAAAAAAATAAAAAAAAAAAAGTACATTTTCTAATAATTCTGTGTCACGAAAATTCTACTAGGACTATCTTTTATCTTCTTTTATATTCCATTTTCCCAGTGTGGTAGCTCATTATGTACATGAGTAAGCATCACAGCATTTGTTAAAATATCATTGAAATTTATATTATTTATTCCATTCTAAAGGGGTAACAGTATCCCCGTGGAGCACTGAGTTGTTTAGGATAATAATACCCTATATTTGCAGATATGCAACAGAGAAAACTGTTAAAAGCAGGAGTAAAGAAGTAATTACCATGGCATTTTAGAGGTTACTCTTATAGCTATAGCTCTTCGATGACCATGCCTCTATGTCCTCTATGACCAGTCCTCTGAACTGGGAAGATCTACAGGCAATGATTTACCTTGGGAAAAAAAAGGGAAGGTCTCTCTCTCTCCAACAATTAGCCCCAAACACAGCACTTAACCAAAGAAACCTTATGGGCAAGAATGGAAAACTCTATGTGAGGGGTTCAGTTTTCACTGTATTAAGAAATACCAGTCTATTTGGACTTAACTCGGATTCAACTTGTATTTTCAGCATACGACATCTCAGGTATTTTCCTGTTGATTACAAATCTAATAAGCTACCTCACATCACAAGTACATTGGAAGAGTAATGCTACATTCCTAGAATCACCATGGCGTTTTTATTTTTATGCAGGCACATAATGCTAAAATTAAACATATTGCATAATTCCAGCTAATTGGACTGTAATCTCATTTCAGTTCTTTGACAAAGCAGGAATATTAGTTATGGTGTTTAGCCTGTGCTCACTGCAACCCAAATGCTAAACACACACAAAGTGCTAACCTGCTGTCCCCATTCTTCTTATCTCATTAACATATGTCATGTTATATGTATAAACCATTACCAGTTACATTAATCAATAATCCTAAAATAAGAAATGATCTTATTCTAAATTATTATCCTTCACAGTGACTAGTTGATTGTTTTAGTCAACTTTAAGTTGGTTCATCATAAAATTCTTATTTTTGTGTTCAAAGCAACACTAATAGCTAAGATTACTGTTACGAGAACTTTTAACTTAGTATTTACCCAGTGAGATTTCACAATTACTAGATGTTTATTAGATTCACATTTCTTAAAAAATAAGAGTTTAAAATTCCACCCTTTTTGGTGCTATTTACGTACTTTCACAGCAACACTGTTAAATTAATATTCTTTGTGACACCAGATTAAAGATACTGTAAATGTACAAAATACTGCACAATGCAAAAGGAGAAGAGTGATTAAAAGTGGTAGAAGCAAAATAATCTTAGGGATTTTACATGGAAGAGAAAAAGTCTGATTAGGGAAGCTTGTTTCTACCATACAGAGATGAAAGAAGTGCTAAAGAAAATGTCTTCTAGATGCTACTGAGTTATTTGTTGCTATGCACCAAAAACAGAGAGAATAAAAGCAGAAATACTAAGGCCTGAAAGATACATTCTGCATCCATTTGACTTTTAAGGAAAGATTAGTAAAGAATAAATAATATATATGCTTTATTTACTATCATTTCGTGCAAAAAAACCCAACAACCCTTTAAGGAAATAACTGGCTTCTGTTAGCTAACATCTGACAATACTCAGAGATGCAGTTTACATGGTTGGGGTTTTTTGGATTATTCTGCTATATAGAATCATTGAATAGTTAGGGTTGGAAAGGACCTTAAGATCATCCAGTTCCAATCCCCCTGCCATGGGCAGGGAGATGCTCACAATTTTGGAACTCAAAGCAGTTAAGGAATAACCAACTACCATGAAGCAATACTCACAGGTATGAAAAGAGGAATATTGGTAACTTCTATTTGAAACCCAGATTTTCTTATGTTTCTTTATAAATACTGTTTCAGGAAAAAAAGACTCACTAAATTTTGGTGAAATTTACAGTCAGACTTTCTGAAAACAGGCAATGCCAAATTTTCATAACAGATTTGTTTTAATAAATCAGGATACTGGGAGAGCCCTCTTAGAATCTGTGCTTTACTATACAGCAAAGATTCACATTAAGTGCATACTGCCTATTTATGGACTAACTAGAATTTGCTAGTCTGGCTGATTTCTGAAGGCTTTGAGTCTGCCTTTGTGTATGTGCTTTTCTGTGAGAGGTTGGTTTTTTTGTGTTTTAAAATTCTGAGATTGGCAACAAAAATCAACACTGGTTCCTGAATCCAGAAGGTACAGTTTAAGAAACAGTTATCAGATCAATGTTTATCTCATCACAAACCAAGGAATGAGCTGAACCATGATCAATCTTTTTTCAAAAAAGAAGTTCCTAAGTATGCTGAAGGGAAAATACTTCCCAAATTACTTAAAAACCAGCTGACAGGGTGTGACAAGTTTAAATAATTGATATAAAATCACAGAATATTCTCAACTATAAAGTGATGAGATAACTCAGGTATATTTTAGGATAAAGAAAGGAACCTGGACCATCTGCAGGCCCTTGTATTATAACTACTGTTACAATCTAAATCTGCTATCTACAGAAGATAAATAAGACATCTTGAGCAAGCATTTAACCATCCAATTAATAGAATTCTTGATAATAAGATCAAATTATTGGCAACAATTAGCTTATTATATTTTAATACAGCAAAAAGCAAAACCTAACATTAATGTTTCTATGTTTCTACTAAAGGAATTATATGGCATTTTCCAAAGCAAAAAAGAAAAAAAAAAATGTAGCCAAGTTTTTGATTTTTAATATAAAGTAACATGTCATCTTCCACTTACTTGGCAAAAATGTTTTGAATATCATTGCTTGCTTCCTAGTTTATACTAATCCCTTGAAATGAAGCAACTGGTTTCTTTTATGCTTCTATTAAATGTCTACAAGAACAAAGTCTAGTGGGAAATACTTAAAATGTTAAAACTAAATACTAGGTCCTCTCGTGTTTCTGCACATTGTTGTGTTTACATTCACTGCCAACTTCCCAGTTATTAAACATGACCAAAATGTTTCTTCCTTCAAGTTAAATCCCAAAGCAGTATCTTTTATTCTACTACAAAGTAGCAATCCTATTTTTTAAGGACAAAAATACAGTTCGAAGTCTAACTTCAAGTATTTCCAAAAGTTCATTATAACTAGCAGAATTACTGTAGAAGGAGTCACTTAGGGGTTACTGTAATTCCCACATTAGTGTTTTGCAGAGAAACCAGAATGAACTGAAGACACCCTGTTCCTTCACACTGACCTACCATCAACTGCCTCTACTTTACAGGATGACATGTGCTACTCCTACCAACAGTTGAGAACAACACAGTCTTCTTTGTGAGAACAAAACATTCTTCTCAAGATGCTTATATTGCCTATCTTTGTAGTCTCCCGTGTCTAACCAGACTGAAGTCACACAATTAAATTCTTGCATTTGCTCTCTGACCTGCTTAAGCTTACAAAATGCATGCTTACCTCAAGATTGTCCTGAAATAACTGTCCTTTAGGAGGCCACTGGGATGAAGAGATCGAGCGTACGGAGAAAAGCATTTCAGAAGCTGTTGGGTAAAGATGTGAAAATTAAGAGAGCTGACAACTGTTTGGGATTCATAATCCCAACCAGAAGCAGATTTGTAGGTTGCCATTCCTGAAACACAGGAGGTAACATGAGGATTCTAACTGACTCAAGTGCTACACATGAGTATTTGTGAGGTAGATATAGCTGAAATGGATAGAGACTAAATGCCTTTGAAGTCCCAAAGAAATAATTCCACTAAGAGACTTCACAGTAAGAACTGCTGAGTTACTGGTGAAGAAAACAAGTGGGTAAAAATGTATTCTTTAGTTTAACACGCTGTTTGATGTTACTATCTCTTTTGTTATATAAATAAACACAGATAGATCTGTTTAGATTTGATGAAGGGATCTCTAGAAGCACATACCTACCTACTAAACCAGAGAAAAAGCTTCTAATAACCTACTCTGATTTTAAGAATGTAGAGTTAGAAGGAACTTTTGTACATCAGTGAGGAGTCCTAAATCCATGGAAACACTTTAAAATCTTATTGTAGCCTTCTCTTATTCAGTTTTCTGCCCCCTGCTGCTACCATTAACTTGATAATGCTTTCATTCAAATTGTAGTCTGAAAACTGGTAAAACCACTAATGGAGGGAAGTGCAATTATCACAAGTAACATCCAGCCATACTGCAAGTCTTGTACATGAAGGCAAAGAAAAAGTGAGTCTTGGGACTTTAAATGTGTCAACACAAAGTGAAAGCAGAATGACAAAAAGAATGTACAAACACGTAGGACTACAGTGAATAAGACTAATATGCAGAAAATTTCCTAATACCAGTATGTTGATGGAAGTAAAGATGCTAAATTGCATGTTGGGTTTTTTGCCACAATTTTAGAAATCTGGCTAAAAGTGTAAGTGTAAAATCTGCCATGATATACTCCCGGTGTAGATCATTGAGCCTATTTGGAAACCAAATGTACGTGAGCATAGCTAACGCAGGCACTGTGGATTAGAGAGGGCAGGGTCTGAAAGTGTAACTGACACTTCAAACAATACTAAAAACATTATGTAAAGACTACATAATGTGTAGCACAGCACAACCTCTGACAACATTATATATGAAAAAAGTCAACTCAAAAATATTTGTAAAACAGAAAAAACAAAGGTTTGGCTACAGAAACACTTAACATCTTTAACTACTCACTTTTATTTTGCAAGACACGCCAGACATAATCTGAAACGGCTCAGTGAGCTGTAAAAAATTGACAGTAGATGTATGTGAGAAGACTAAAAAAAAAAGCAATTATCTGAAACTAATTTGAGAGTTTATCAGGCAGAAATTAGACTTTTATGGGTAAAGTTAAGAGTTCTGTATTAAAAGTGATGCATTAAAATATATAAAATTTCAAGGGTAATATAGTTAAAACTTGCTTAGCAGATAACTGATTTTCAATCTGCACAGCTTCTGCATCCTCAATAGCTTTTATTCAAGTACGAAACATTATAAAATAACAAATAATAAAAAATAATACATAAAAGGCGGAAAGGGGGGTGGGAGGGGTGGGGGGTGGGGAAGCTCTCTTTGGCTTTTAAGAGATTTCTATGGATGCCAAAATAGTGTTGTCAGTCTCTGCTGAGGTTGGACAGAGTTCACATCAGATATGCAGCTCCTGTAAGACTGTTTTTGGAGCAGGTATATTAGAATTGATGTAGTATGTCTTTCATTGATCCCAGAGAAGATTTTTCTAAGTAGTTTGGAGTATTCAGTACATTTTAAAACGTGAATACATGTTACACTAGGGCAAAATCTAATTATAGTATCAATTACATCAAAGTTTATATTCTCACATACTGAAAGCAGGAAGAAAGTTGTATTTTTTAGCTCACGTTTCTAAGAGCTTTCCTGCAGATCCAGTAGGTACCAATCCTGCAGATTCCTTCTTATTCTGCAGGAATTAGTGTTTAGTGGCCAGACATTTATTTATGTAAGTAAGGTTTTCCAATAAGCAAGGGCACAATAATGTTCAGGGCACATTCACATCTAACATGAAATAACAGTCTATCAGGTTGCAAAATGAAGGTTCTGAAAGGTAGGAAATAACAGAACTCAGGTCAAACTTGAGCCTATGAATAAAGGAGTTAAATTATTGGATAACTGTTTTATTAATCACTACTTATAGTATTAAATGCACTGCATAAAGTCTACTGCATTCAAATAAACACTGGCCTGAGTTTATTTGTGTGAAGAACCTTAATTCTAGCACTTTCTCAGTTCTCTGTCATCCCCCTTGCAGTCTTTTCTACTGTTAACTTACATGTGAGCTATATGCATAGCCTTCTACGATTATGGTAATTTCCTAAAATAATGTTGAACACTTCAGAAGGGTTATTTATTTCAGGAGGTAAGGATCAGACTGTTTCTGCGGGATCATTATGACATCTTTTGTCTTGAAAAAAATGCATTTATTGCACAATTTAATTCAGTTTATGAGATGCCAAAGACAATTTTAAAAGGAAACAAGAAATCAAACAAAAGTATTCTTTCACTAAATAACATAAAATTTAGATTCCTGGCAGGAATTCTTTCATATTAAAGATGCATATCTTAATGAATATTGTGAGCAGCCATTATTGTTTCTGTAGTGAAGAACAGTAGTTCTCTAGCTCGTAATTGCTGATCTGGTAGATAACTGAATCTATTCTCTTCTTAGAATCCAAAGAGCTCCATCTTGTCAGTGAAAAGTGTTGGTACCATGTGCAGGAAAAGCACACTTTGCAAAACATGGGAAAACTTCTTGGATCTAGAAGTAATAAGTTCTGATGACTGAAACAACTGTAAAGAAGCAAAATTAATTTATTGTATTTCAGTTATGAAGTCATTCTATGAAAAATGTGCATAGAATAACTGCATTCAATGATTCACTTCAATTAGATAGTTACAAGGGGTTTATATTTACTGAAAGTTTATAATACCCTAAAAGGTTTGTGAAGGATACTTTATCAGCCAAATTCCACTTGCCATAGTACAGTACCAGTTATAGGTGGGAAATAAGGAGAAAACATAAGCTCTCAAATAAACATTTTATGCTGAAGCAGGCATTCCTTAAACTTGTTCTGTATGACCATTTAGCAGTATTATTCCAACACTGGAAGAACTGCCATATCTTGCCTTTTATCTAATGGCCAGTCCAGTCTTCGAAATGCAAAAGTAAAGCATTCTGTTTAAGACCGCCAATTTGCTTTGGGCCCTTCCAGAGGCAAAGCCTACACCACCAAAAGTCAGAAAACAGTCTCCACTCTGGCTGCAGTTAACATGGTACTCTTGGTTCTGCCCCTTGGCAGAGTAATGGACTAAATAACTCAAAGCTTCTTTTACATTTCATGTGTTAAGCATAGATGTCCTGAATGTTGGAAGTATCAAACCATAATAGATCAGTGATTTTAACATAAGGGGATCTGAGTTAGCAAGAATTTGGGGAGATGGGATGCAACTTCTGTGTGGGTACTGGAAACAGAGACTGCAAACTTGGAAAGTACTGCCTACCTTGCTTCAGCACATCATCATTTAGGTAGGTATCTCAGGTATTATTAGCAGCAAAGCACAGATGACTGCTTGCTGTATGACCTTTGGGTCAAGTGACAAGTAAGTGAGTATAGTAAAGTATTGATCTGTAAAAGTGAAGAGGCTGTAAAAAGCTAACATTTGACAATCTTGTATGGATCACAGTGTTTGAAATGACAGTGTATGTATTATGAGGAATAGTTCTTAACACAATTTATAGCTAATTGGAGAAGGGGGAGGATGATGGAGAAGAGATTCTTGCAAAAATTAACGTTTGCAGATATAAATATTTTTAATAATCCAGCTGCTTTGGTAGTACTGTCCTACACAAAAGATGTCAAGTAATTCTTAGCATGTTTTTTTTCCTCTAAGACATTAAGTGAGAATGGAGATTATCTTCATTCACTGAAATTCTGAATACATTGCTGCAAACTGGCTAAAGGACGGACTCATCTAAAGTCTCTCCTTGATCACTCCCAAATTTGTCCCTGAAGGGCAGCTCCCAATTTTTTAGCCAAGCTAATTTTTTTGTTTGTTTCTTTCAAATTAAAGTGATAATATTGCATCCATTCTCCTTTGAGAAGAACAGCTTAGTCTTTACATTGCCATTATGTGACATCCTATGCATCATTACATGATAGTGATTTTGCTATTACTCATCAACTATGTTAATCTCAAACACAAGAGGTAAAAACATCTACTTCCCAACACTTCCATACTATCCCACACACTTTCTTCTTCCTAGACATAAACTTGGTTACCAGATCTTTCCCGCTATCACAGCCTTCCTTAATCCTACTCTTAATATAAGTAATGTTGTTCCTTGTCATCTGTGAGTCTATGCAATAGCAATGTGATCAGGAGCTTACAAGTAAATCCTTACATTCCTTGGTTAGCTCAGCTTATACTGAGCAGAGCATTACAGCTGTATAACTGACACTTGGCTATGCCTTAATAATTACTTTTACAGGTAATAGATTGTTTCATTATCCCATTTTTCAGAATACCATAAGTGAATAAATAAATACTCAGTATCTGATCAAGAAATGAAGTCATGTGCATTTCATATGCAATTAATTACAAAGAAGTTATTTGGTTCACATCTTTACTACTGAATTTCTATATCGCAGAAAACCGTTATTGCCTTATTTTGAAGTTAAGATATATAGTATGTTTAATGAAGCTTGCTAAATCTGACACAAGGTATGTCGATACTACACTGATAGAGATTAAAAATACCAAAATAGATACATTAGACAGACAGAATTACCACTGTATGTGTTAAGTTTGATTGATTACTTGATGAGTATTATATTCCCTTTACTGTTCTCTAAACCCCAGCTTTATTAACTCTAACCAATTTTCTCCAGCTCTTCAATTTGTAGAACTAATTGTGCCTCAACGCAGCTTCCTCCATTTAGCTGATGAAGACTTCAGAGACAGAAGACTTCTATGTCTCTGTAGAAGTCAACTGTTTTTTATGAACTGAAACTTATTTAAGCATATAAATACATTTATTGAAATGTTTGTTTATAGGTACATGCCTACATGTGATTATTGAATAAATTTAATCCTAGGTTTTCATTTTCCTTGAAGGATAATCTGAATCTTGGTTGAGTTCAAGTTGATGCTGTCTTATAAAACCTTTACACGTTATTAACAAAAAAATAGCAACGAGATTTTTGTTTTATTTTCATTGTTTCTGAATTAAGTTTATAGCACTAAAGTCTATACTTGTGATTTACAGAGGAGAGTGTCTTTTCTCCAACTCAAGAGCATTGATTTTCTATACCAATTTAAAGGAGACACTGCATCTATAGAACAGGTAATGAATAACATCTTCATAGGCTGAGACGCACTCTAAACAAACATCTGCAAGAATTGATCTTGTCTTCCTTTTACCCATTGTCTTGGGAAATGTTTTGTGTAGACTGTTACTAATATTAATCTAATTTTCATTGCAATACCTTTGTGCTCAATCTGGATAAAGATCAGAAAATAGATAATACAATTAATTTGGTAATAGCCATACATTAAGAACCATGCATAAATATATAATTTAAACCACTACTGACCACTTAATTCTTCCAAAGTTCTGTTTAGGAACATCAGATGCATTCAACAGTTTGGAACAGGAGCTGGCCCTTTAGAAGCCAATCACACCATTATTGCAGGAACATAAAATTGACTGTTAAAGAGTTACTGTTGTATTGTATGAATAAAACCAGTTTTCACAATTCAATTATTTGCCATGGGAATTTAAAGACAACTGTTCCTTATTTCTGTATTTTAGTTACAGGAAATCAGATTGTAATTTATCAATTGGTTGATTGTAAATTGGTTGATTTATCAATCAGGTTGATTGTGAATTCAGTATTTATGATGTATGTTTTAATTTGACATGATAATTGATTTTGCTTTATTTGTTCCTTTTTTTTTAGCAGAAAATATAGTCACAATTTCATCTCCTTTTGTCATTGCAAGTGAGCTTCCACAGAAAACGTTTTAGTGTTAAACAAGCTTCTCAAGCAGCAATGGCAATATAATTAGGTCTCTGTAGACTTATTCTGAAACCATTTAGCGCAAAGGCATAATCTCCTGTCATGACATAATAATGTGGTCCCCACGGACTAGCTTAGAGACTGCTTTGACACTGTAATGGCAATATAGTAACTTCAAATGAGATTCTGCATAGATTTCTACGAAAGCAACTTCTGCCCTGTGATAGCTGCACTGTAATGCCCACTTAACACAGTATTTTGACTTGCTCTATCCTCATTGAAAGACTTCTAAGCACTATCATACGAAAGCAGAATACAGCAACCATGGAAACTGGTTTCTGACAAGCACCAGCAAAGGGAGCCTCACAGAAACAAAAGAGGAAGCAGGCCATGGGTAAGTAATCTTAGTATATTCTCACAACTAAAAAGCAGTAATACAGGACACAAGGATGTAAGACATACATTTCACTCAATACAGAAGTAGAAAATTTTGACACTGCTGCTAGCATGCTAATACTGCCATGACTGCACAACTCCAGCTGGAACTGGAGCATTTTGTGAACCACTTACACTCTTGCATGCAGAAACCTCTCTTTCCCCTCTCCTTTCACTCGCTCCTCCTCAGTGATAATTTAAATAAAGTTTGAAAAGTCTTTTGAAAGCCTCTTGTTCATGGTTGGAGTTCAACTTTATCTCTCTGGCATGGATATATTTTAATGGGAGTAAGCCTGGGATTCTTGAAGAACTTGTGAGAATTATCTGGAAAAGTGACCTCTGGTCCCATCAGACTCAGAACTCCATGAGCAGCAGATCTGGATTCTAGATCTGATCCCAGTTCATCCAAAAATCCTTGCACACAAAATTCACCACATTCATACTTTCAATCAATATTTCCTGCACTAAGAACACCTAGATTTCTCTCAAGAACTCAGAGGAACACATTAGAGAATAATTAGAAATAATTAGGAGATCATGAAGATAACAGATATATGTGAATCACCTCAAACTGGAGCTGTGAGACTTAAGTGGCAAACCAAAGAACTTTAAATACACAAGTTCTTTGAGGAATTTTTTTCCCCACACACACACCCTAAAGAGGAACGCAAAGAAATGAAAGAGGATCATGCCTTCCATAACCCTGTGAGGAACTATGTTGAATATACAAAAAGGAAGTGTCAAACTGAAAGTTTCCAAATACACCTGCCTATATCCTGTAAGACTTAAATAAAGTTAAATAGTATTTTCTGGATGACACTACAGATCCTCAGTAGCAGCATGCCATGCTTAATACATACATGTGGATTTGGGAAAAGCTTGAGTGCTCAAACTTTCATGCAAATTTCCCAGAATTCAAGATGTATAGTAGAGTAACTCTAGCAAAGAATGTTTATTGGTGACCTTAATCTATCCATAAGGGACTGCCACATATATAATTCAAAATCAGTTGGAAGTAAAAAGAAAATGTTACAGTATTATTATTGAAGTCAAAGAGCTTGGAGGAAGAAGATACATTTTAACATTAGCAATAGCTACAGCAGAAAAGGCAACTAGTTTAAAGAGCAATACTTTTATCTGATATGAAGTAATTACTCTTCCCTATTTATCCAGTTCCTGGAAGAAGCTGGCTTTATGCATAGCCATTTGTCTTTGTTAAAGTCAAAGGTGAACTTCATGTGGCCCAGACTCTAACCTAGAAAAGTCCCTCAGTTTTAAATTGTAGTAGTCTTGCTGCTTTTTTTGAAAGAATATCTGAACATGCTAGGGAAATTCTAAAAATGTGTTTTACCTTTGGCTTGTTGCAGAAATATTGTCCTCAATATATCCAACAAATTACAAAGAATATTTGACACTTGAATCATCAATAATATATCTTTCTTTATTTAGCATATGTTGTGCTACCTTCTAATTTTTTTGGGGGTATTAGAAAACACAGCATACTATAAATAAAATTATAAACAATATCTGCAAGATTTTACTTTGTGAGAGTGCAGGCACATGAGCATTCTGCTTCGCCTACATATTTCTCAATGCATAGGCCGGGTTCCACGTGGCCATGCTTTCAAAGAAACTCAATTCCTATTTGCTCCACTGAAATAGGACCCCTAATACGGAAGATAGATACTATTTGTGTCTCCCTTGCAGAAGGTTAAGGCAGGGCCTTTGAAATGCTAAAATACTAACATGGAAAAGAGAGAGACAAGAAATTGTTTCAACTGGGGAAAAATGTGTAATTATAGGTGTTGGTAAAAAAATGAACGATGAGGGACTGGATGTCATGAGCTTTGCTGCTCACAAAACTGTTCATTTCTAAATATGGAAAGCTTGAAAATCCCCTCTAGTCTCAAAATAATGGTAGGACTAACCCCCCCCCCCCCAATGCCTTAGGTCTATAAACTCATAAAATTTTTAATCTAAGTTTTATATGTGAAGATGAAATAGGATACTATTCGACTTTTCTTCGTCATGCAATTTAGTCAGATTTGTTTATTTTTGGACTTTAATAAAACAGATTTCTTAAAAATATTACAAACTTAAATTGTCATTAAAGTAATTCTTAACTCACCTGTGCTATAAACAGCCTTTTGTTACCCCATTTTTAATTTTTCAAGACTTAAGGAAATATTTAGTATAAAGATTTTATTGCTTATCACAGATGCAAGAAGCAGGCTGGCTGCAAGTCAGCAGAACGGAATGCTGGAGTACCTTGTTGAAAATGGAAACAGATTAGTTTTACAACAGTAAACTGAAAAAGAAACTGCAACATAAACACCCTGCTGAAGGAGAATTTTATTATCCAAAATATCTAACAGCTCCTTTTGATTTACCTTGAACACACTTTTAGTACTTTCATTGGAAAACAGTTAAAACCATGTCTTATTTTAACAGCTATACAACTATTCAGCATTTTTTAAAAGCCCTCAGGAAAGAAAAAAATTTTGGAACCAAATTTTTTTTCAGGCTATTTCCTATGATGCAATAACAAAAAGGATCTTATGAAGATGACTGTGTCGTTACTGTTAGGCTGGGGAGAAGCACATGGGTCATAGAAACTTTTCATGAGATGTGAAAGTAACAGATGTTAACTGAAGTTGTGTCTATTTTGTGATTACTTGAAATGACAGTAAATAGAATTGAAAGGGAAGATTTTCATAATGGGGATGCATGTCCTTATCAGTACAAGTTTCAAGAAGGGTAATTCAATGAGACAAATCAGAACCAGCTCCTTCCAGAAATGATGTTGGAATCACAGGATTGGATGGACAGTGATGAAGCTTCCTATTTAAATGTTGATACTCAAGAAATTGTCACTCACCTCTCCCAAAGCATATTAAACAAACAGATGGAGAGTTAGAAATAGAAATAAAGAGCATTTCATTTTTTCAGCTCCCCAGCACAGGGAGGACATGGACATCCTCAAGCCAGTCCAACAGAAGGCATCAGGATGATTAAGGGGGGCAGAGCACATGGCCACACACATCTGCGTAGAGTCGGAGAAAACTGGATTCATTCTGATAGAAGGAGGAGGGTGAGAGATCTTACATCTGTTCACAATTATTCACTGTAAAGAAGTGGGCAAGATAAAGAGAGGTATGCAGCAATTGGACAAAGGCAATGGGAAATACTGGCCAAGGAAATGTTGATAAAATATTAGGATTTTTCTTTTTCTTCCTACCACAACTGTGCTCATACATCACTGTGTGGATCAAAGGTGCTGAGGAACTGGCATCTCTGAAGACATTCAAAACTTGCTGGAAAACCTGATCTAATTTGCACTGCTGCAAGGTGCATAAGCGACACAAGGGGTTGGAAAAGTTGGCATCCAGAGTGCCTTCCAAGCCAGAATTAAAGCAATATTCTGCTGATGCAAAAAAAATGAAATTAAAGTGACTAGTGGCATAAATGTCAGTGATACAAACTGTAGCAAATAGAAAATTACAGGACAAAGCCCCGTAATACAATTGCTTTTATACACTGGTTTTATTTTCACTGATATACTGCTTGTATTATGAGCTGTAACTAAACCCTGCATATGGCCAAGATACACATTCATATTTTCATAATTTTCTTTCGGATCATCAGTTTTCCTCCCAGACAAAATGCAAGCAAATACCTTTACAACAAAAGGAATTATTCCAGATATACTAGAATATACTACATCCATTATATAATTTCTTTCTTTGATTCAGTGCCATACAGTGTACATTTCATGAAAATAAATAGTATTTACTATGATATAAATAGAAAAGATATTTCCTAGGTATGATATTAGCAAGAGACAGAAGTCTTTTATGCAGCCTGAACATTTTTTTTAATATCAGCACTTTTCTTATTCTGACCATCTTTGACAGGTTTCAATTTATAATGTTCTTTTTTATATTCTCAACACAGCAATCAAATCTTTAGACCTTGAGGAGAAGGAGGAAATTAAGGCCATTAACGTGTTAGAGAATTGTTTGATTTACTCATTATAAATTATTCTGAATCTAAGAAGCTCATAAGACATGCCCAAAGGGAAGACAAATTTTGATTGGCAGTGTCAAAAAAGTCAAGGACATAGAGAGGTTTTGTTAATAATTGCTAAGTGCCATTAAGAAATGTTTGCTGTCTAACCTGAATCAGTGAATTCAGATCCAAAATTACCCAGCTATTAAACATACTAAGGTCTACATTTATACTTAAAAGATAAGCTAAGAATATATCTTCAAGTACTGTAAACATTTTCTTAATAACTAGAAAAGACAAAACCACTTAACCTAGTCAAGCTAGAAGAACAAACTTTGAAGATAGCAAACCCCCTCAGAGACAAGTCCTGAGGTAACTATGCATGGAACTCCTCTGTACAAGTTTCCTAGATACCCTCCATCTCCTTTTTTCTCACAAAATCACAATCAGAAAGACCACTTTATATAGCCATACATATATATATATATATAAAGATCATTATGCTGGTTTTTTAAACTAGGCAGCTCATGCACCTGTTTTTGTGACAAATACCTAAAACATAGCTGCAGTGTGACAAAAAGCCTCACAACAGGACTGGCAGCCTGACAGAAAAGTGAGATTCGACAGCACCTGCACATAACACCACATGTACACAGCAAAAGTACCTTTCCTGTTTTATCTGCCTTTCTCATTCCAATACCAGTGGCCTAGATATGGGTTTCTACTCAAGACATATCATACATGCAGGTACTCCTCGAAGTCCAAGGCCTACCAGTGAGGCACCTTTGCAGAGCTGTTGAAGTGCCAGAGGTTCCAGTTCCCCACCTTCACTCACCCAACTTCTGATAGAGAAATGGTTTCTAGCATCTCACTCTGACATTGAAGAAACCTGTGTCTATTATCACAGGTGAAATGTAAGAAAGTCTGAAGGACATTAAACACAACTTCGCATGAATTATCAACAGTATCTGTTACAAACACCCATTCAACATCAATCAATATCGCATTATCAAAACCCCATCTTTATCCTGTAATTTCTTGTTATTAGATGGTTAATAGCATAAACTCACTGCAATTATTCTATGTCAAGTATGGCAGGTTCACAGCCTTGACTATATGTCAATTAAATGCATAAACTTTCATTAAAATGTTTGCTAATAGAAGTAAATTCTGAAAATAAAGAGTTGTAAGGAAAGCAAAAGCCACAATATTTTAGGAAAGGAGGAAAGAACAATCCTACCATCCCTCTGCTTAAACCTAGCCAGAAAACTTACCTGAAAATACAGGTGCTAGGTCTTGCAGAGGCAACTGTACAGTGAACAGCTGTGACTAAATAGTTGGGCCTTCCCTGCTTTTGGAAGAGGTTCTATCCTTTGTGTACCAATCAAAGGTAACAGCCCCCTACAAACCCAGATGCCACAGGAGCCCAGTGCCTCTGGACTGGTATGTGATGCTGTACTCCTGGACCATAGTGTCACTTCCTTACATGCTTAATATATAAATCTTAAGCATTAGCTATAATGGAATATGGGGGAACGAGATCAGAGTACTATTTATGTCACCAGCAATACAGAACTGTTCTCCATGATGAAGATGGATATATGGATGTGCATACTTGTGTAACATTTTTTATTACTTGTAAAAACTCTATCAGGGCAGCCAGCTAAAAATTTAATATTGCCTCCATACTCCCCTTCAAGGCAATGTTCCCCTCCAGCAATTTTAAAGCCCTGTGTAGCTTCTAAAGCCATCTTGATCTTTGTACGTCTTTCTTAAACAAATAAAGCAGCCCAACTACACTCCTGGGAATGGCACACTGTCTTAGAAACATTCTGTGAACAACTAAGGGCTGACACATGATTCTCCTCTCATTTTCAGCAACAGTTCAGTACTCTGAATTAAATATCTAGAATTAGAATATAGAATATAGAGAATATTATTATAGAACTGAATGCACATTACAGGGAATTTCCTACGCACAGAAGTTGTTTAAGCCAAGGAAGATCAAAATTTTCTTTTGTCTTTTGTTCAATTTGTCAGTAAACAAACTTTTTCACTTATATTAGAAATATTATACTGCTCTTTTACAGCTACAGCTTTATTACCACAGACCACTAAAATGACAAAGCAGCTACAATCACGGTGTCAAGCTTTTTTGTTTCATGTTTGCAAGATCATAGATAATTAACATTTTATTTTGAAAACATTTTTTCTTAAAAAAGCAATACAGTAATCATCCATTTTTAATGTATTGAGCTAAGGATTTGTCTTTGATATCATTATTACAGACACTGCACATCTGTAAATCTGAAATGTTTGGACACCAAATACCTTCAGAAGGACAGACATTGTCTTTGAAGTCAGTATATATATGGTTTAACATAAATGTAATTTCACAGCAAACTGCCTTTTATTGTTCACTGTTGTTTTGTCCTGACAATGTGCCTTGTAAAAAACATTCTGAACTTAGATATAAATAAATAATGTAATAACTTCCTTTAAACTCTTGAAAATAAGCTAAAAGGAGACATGCAATTAAGATAATGAACTGATTCTGTTGTACACAGACCTCCATGAATTGCAGTGCCCAATATATACTAAACTGCACCATGTCTTTATCTGATGGCCAGTCTCTTTAAAGTAATGGATCAAATTTCCAGCCACTTTAAAGGCTTCAGTGTAGCAACTTTTCTTTATCTGAATACTTTTTTGTAGGTCAAAGCCTGTTTTGCCATGAGCAAAAATGTCAATAATGTTGAAGTTTTTGGTATTTTGTTTCTGCATTTAAGCTGTGTAAAATATCAATTTTACCAATTAATACAGAAAAATAAAAAATGTATTCTTAGAAATTTAATAAGCTTTAAATGTCATTCTATGAGAATGAGAGGGGCATGCCTGCCTCCAGAGTCTACAACTCTGAGAACCATAAAGAGAGACCCCACTGTCACAGAAAGAAGATCTGGCTAATGAAAAACTGCAATTAAAATTACTCTTCCTTAAGGCAAGACTGAGTCTTCTGTCATCAAATAAAATGAACACAGCACCATGTAGATGACCTAAGATTGCCAGTTAATTTAAAGAATGAGTGCTGTGTATTTATGTTTATGATAAGGTGGTTATTGCAAAAGTGTAAGGAAAATAACATATTTCCAGCAGTAAGTGTTAAGGACAGTTATATATAGCACACATCTATATAGACATATATATATATATATATATACACAGGCACATGTATATAGTAGCCATACTTACAAAAATGTAATCTAGGACACTGCGGGTATACAACACTCAGGAAATTAAAACAAAAAGAGCACACATACCCCTCCAAAGAGCTCTGAAATCAGACAGAAGTAAACCATATGACTCTGATGATTATACTAAAAGAAAGTAAAACTGAGTTTAAGAGCAAAAGAAGGAGAGAGGGATAGAAGATGAATGGGAAAATACTTCAGACTCCAAAGGCACTCATGGTTTACACACAGGGAGAGGGACAGGAACTGCTTGTCCACTCTCTCCTCAGAAATCCAGGGAAATGTCTGGGTTTTCTTCCAGACTGATCTTCAAAGTTCCTACTACATTCTACTACATACTACAACAGTTATGCCATTTTTCAAGAAGAATGAGAAGCAAGATATTCTGTGTGCCCCACTGCGGTAGTACCCAAATTAAATGTCTGAAATATGAGATTTTCATTCTCACTAACAGTAGAAGTTATGCCCTGAGCTACTATTATGATGTCTGGAATTATCATATAATTTCTCTCATTGCAGAGTCTTTCATAAAGAATAGACTGGCCACACTTTTCATCTATAAGTAGAGTACTGAACTATTAACATAGATTTTTATGATAATTTGAAATAACAAGTAATGAACAAACCAATACCATTCAATAGTCAATTCATGTGATGTCTGAAGGTTAATATGCAAATCCATTTTAAAAATACAGCACACATGGTATGGGGAACATCTCACCAACTGTAAGTGAAATAGTAATTTTCCTTAAAAAAGAATTCTATAGACGACCAAGAGAGAAGTAGTGGCAGTAGTGCCAAAAGACCATTGCTGCTGCACTATCTCCAATGAAATTTAGAAAAGAAATAATCATCCTGATGACTGAAGCTTTCTTTGGAACTTGACGGTGACTAAATTATAGTCACATAATGAGTTCACATAGTAATACCTGAAATATTAGCAAGAGGTAGTAGCATCTTTGTATGCAATTTAATTTTTCACCTCTTACAAAAAGTACATTTTTTTTAGGCTCACAGGATGATACTCTATGTGAAAAACGTGGGGGTGGGTCATATTTGCACTGCTAATTTGGCAAAGATACATTTGTACAGGGCACACTAAAATGTAGGTGTAGAGCAAGGAAGCATGGCGACATGAATCAGTTTTAATATGAAGTCACGTAACCAAGGAAAAGATGAATGAAAATATTACAACACTGCCAATATTCTGACATTCTCTCTCATGAATATTGTACCACATTAACCCCAAGTGCAAAACTTTACAAGGACAACAGAGTCAAAGATTATAAAAGTTTTGACCTTGTTCTGCTATTAATCTTTTATATTTAAGAGAGTTTGTTAATAGCTTAGATAAAAAATTAACACTTTAGATTTTACATTTGGACCTTCTTTAAAACATAATATAAAAATGGCAAATAATGTAGCGTCTTCTGCAATTATAAACCATTTTATTAATCTAAATTTTCCAAAAAGCAAGCACAAGCCACCTTTTAAATCATTTGAGATAAATTCTGGAAGTTTAAGACACAGAAAACTGTAGGATGGAATTACCAGCTCCCTATCTCATGTATCTTCATTTCATTGAAATTTTAACATATAGTCAGATATAATCACTTTATATATGTTTATAGGAAAGAGTTTGTTAAAATCTCCCTTTCCATTTATTGATGATATTGTTGTTTAAAAACAATTGTTGAGTAAAGGCTGCAACTAGAACTAAAAGGAGCTATAAAAAACAGAGCATGGCTTTTACTAAATGTATTACTTTGAACTGAATATTACAATCCAGGATCTTGCACTGGTTTCCGCTGATGCTACTTTTGATCAGCAAAGGTTGATAAACACGTCCAACTTGTGATCATTCTGCCAAACTACAGAGTTTCTCCAGCAAAATGCCAATGATGATACTATTCCACTAACTTATACTGCTGCTGTAAACATTTAACAACTTTCAGAGATGCTCTTATATACTTGCTTTCATAAAAAGTTCTTGCTCTGCAGAGCCCTGGCTTCATGAAGGTTGATAATCAAAGCATTCAATTCATACCTTATATACTTCGGTTACAATGACTCGAGAAATTTCTGAAGAGTTATTTTTCTTTTTCTGTGGGAACACTTTTTCCTCTGTATTCAGGTAAATAGTCATAGATCTAAAAAAGGGAATTGAATTTTTACATCTTAAAAGACTCATGTGAAAGCAGAATACTGTTTCCAATCTTCAGAAGCAGACATAAACCTGTTTTCAAATGTTAAGTTTTTATATACTTCACTATTTATGCTTATAAATTATGTAGCTCCTTTCAAAAAGAGAATTCTGTAATGTAAAAGATAAGTTTCAGTTTAATGAACTGTATTCTCTACCTGCCATTTACATAACATATATCTGAAAAATTTTCATTGGAAATGATCAAGTTAAAGTATGGAAATGATATCTTAGAAATGAAGTCACAAGGTTAACCTAAACTACCTGTGGACTGTGCAAACCAGCAGTTTATTAAGAAGAAGAAAGCCAGAAATATTAAGGGTAAATAGTAGGCTACAATATATAATAATACCTTGCATCCATGAATTAAAGATTTTTATAGTTTCAGTATCGTATGAAAGCTATTTCTGATACATATTTGAAACTGATTTTTTCAATAATAACCTCATCTATATCAAATTGTAGATATTAATTCCATATAGACAAAAAAAGAAAATACAGAATGTCTGTACATCTGAAAACTCCTTTAAATAAAAAGCAGCTGAACTGTTACTGAGATACACAGCAGCATATGTTACTACATAGAATTAAGCAAAAAACCCCAGAAAGTTGCATTGTTATTGACTTATGGAGAGGACACAGTTATCTCCAGGACACACAGGTGGGTGGCACAACTCATTTCATTTTACAAACATAGCTGGTGGTAACACTGAAGTGCAGTACCTTAGCAGTAAGCTAAGACCTGTGCATTCCAAATGGAAGCAAGATTCCAACCCACAGTGTTAGTCCAAAGGCATGATACTTATTTCTTTGCCTTCAGTATGATTAAAGGTACAAATATGTTCATTTCCATGATTATAAAGTTATACAGCTCCAAAGTACCCCCTGATATCTAACAATTTTTACATTTACTTCTGAAAGCTGACTTCTGTTGTATGCCATTCCCATTTTTATTGCAGCCATTCCCTTCTTTGCAAAATAAGTAATGTAATATATATTTTGTAACTGCAATTTCTCCGAGCTCTCATATAGAAGCTTACTTATTATTGACGTCTGACTAGGGATTGAAAAAGTACTTAGTCTTTTATTCTCCATGTAATTTTTTTATTGTTCTGAAAAAAAATCTTGTCAATATGCTGAAGGCTGTGATTTTTCCTCCTTTTTTCCCCTCTGTTATATTGACCATCAAAATTGTAATATTTGTAACAGGGAATTTCTATCCGAGAAATTAACATAAGAAAATAAAAAAGTAAAAATAGCTACCCCCAAAACTAGAGAATATCTTCCCTTAATCTGACAGGAAGCAGCAATGACACTATCAAATTGCCATAAATGGGGATTACCAGATTTGCTTCAAAAGCAGGTTCCCAATCTGAACTAAAATACCAGCACAGATGCACCATTCAGCTATCCCTCCTCTTCTGTCTACATTCAGTGAGCATATCACAGAGACTTTAGTCCAGGGAAGCAACCTTATACATAAGCAAAACTGTACCTCTCCTCAATAAAAAGACCACAACAGTCTCCAAAGCTATTCAAACTAAATCCCAGTGATCTTTTACAAATTCACAGCTGTGGGTTCTATTTACAGTTTTACTTTCCATGCAGTATTTTCCAATTCTCACTTAATTTTCTATTCAAGGTGTCTATTTATATTCCCCTATCTCAAGAGACTAAATATGTAAGTTATTAAGCATTGCAAAGGACATAGACACTAAAGAAGAACCAAATACTACTAGCAGAAAAATAGACACTTGGAATCAGATGTTTCCCATTCCCAAGTTGGTAATGGATTTACTCTATAATAAAGTAACTGCATGCTTTAAAGGGAAGGTGTTATAATGCACGTTGAGCTGTTCTAAGGAAAGGATTATTACAGTGCAAAGTATCCTAATCAGTACAATATTGTATTAATTTTTATTAGCCAAAACCTAGATCATACGTATGCAGTTTGGGACTGATAAGGATACTAAAAGATTTGCTGAAAGCTCCTGCAACAGCAGGTCACATTTTAATACTTTAATTGTCAACTACTGCATAATGTTTCCTAACCTCATATACTTCTCTTTGTAAACGTTATGCTGACCTTCAGAACTAAAGATGGATCAATACCATTTTATAAGACTGTATGAAAAACAACACTAAGTCAATACTGTATATTTATCATGCTTGTAATATAATGCAATTCTGTACATGAAATAACCCTGAAGGTACCAGAGAAGGCTAGAAATTTTGTTTAAGAAACATTAATTCAGCCAAGGACTGGGCAACACCAAAATCACTGAATGCCAAGTTTTCATGAGTCTTGAAAGATGCCCCCAGAAGACCATTGTGGCCTTGTAATAGCTAAACTTCCAAAGCCCCCAAGTCCCTAAAAGATTAAGCTAATGCAAACTTAAATTATTCAAATGAGAAGCTTCAAATTCAGGAGCCACAGACCTTCAGGTCCCATTCATGCATGACCTCAAAAAGAACAAGAGAAGAAAAGATGAAATGCAAATCCCCACAGGGATGTTCTGCACAAAATATCATCATTATTGGTAAATTTGAAAATCATGTGACGATATGAGGCACTGACAACTTTTTCAAAAGGAAAAAAGCCCACTCGTTTCCTATGCTACATGTCAGAGAAAGCATTCACAGAGGTACAGTTGCTGGGGATCTCAGCAGGATACCTTTGAAATGTCTTCATGTTCATATGCAGCTTGAATACCATGGATGAAGCTACAAACACAAAAGCCAGAACTCACTGTTCTAGGGACCATTCATACAGATCATTATGTAGGTGTAATGATTACTTACTTGCTTACTGTTCCTGAGATATGTAATATCTTACATAAAGCAAACATAACTGTAGTCAACTAAGGAAGTGGCATTTTAGGTTTTTGCTTTAATGCTTATCTCTGGTCTACCTCTTGAATTTTCACATGTATAGCAAGTATCTTAATTCTTGAACATGTTTTACAGAATCAATTTACTATACTGTTATCTCTGCTCTTGCATCACAGTTTTAGCTCAAAGAACTTCACTGTATATATTTATAAAACACAGACATATAAACATAAATGAAATTTAACAAAAGCACGTGACTTGAAAAATATAATAGTGAAGCAGAGGGAAAGAGAAATAGGAACATCATAGATTATTTGCCTTACCTTGAAAGAAAAAGTGAAAAGCAACATTGTGTAATTAGGTGTAATTAGTATTTGTACTTATTTAGGAAAAACCTCTTACATCTCAGGTGCACAAATGAACAAAGACCTTTGGATAAGAGCATCTGTATGACCTTTATGTCAGTAGGATAGTTGGCAATTAGGCCAACTCATATCACCTCTCATAATTGTAGGCTTTGGTGCCCTTGGGCCCAGGGTCCAAGTGTTTCAGTTCTGAATTCTTGCCAACAATGGCTTTACCACAGGGAGCCTGATATAGAAACAGGCTGGTCAGCTTGTCATATCTTTAATCAGAACTATTTTCCTCTGGTAGCCAAAGCATTCATCTCCCAATTTTGAGCTGCTCACCATGTTTTTTTGTAATTAACACACATGGAAGCTGGGCCAGTTAGAGGTATAATGCTCAGCTTCAAGGGCAAAACCATTTTATTGCCCTCAGCATGAGAAATATGTATACATGAAATGTGTCCCTTGTAAGTGAAATCCCCACACATCCTATCTCTAAAGAGAAAAGTATTTCTTCTGCCCAAATGAAGCTGCAAAGGCAATCTCCAAACAAGCATTCAGTTGGATCAATAGCTAGAAATTGAATAGAACAATCAGTCTCATGCTGCTTTATAGAATTTTCAAAAGATTTGAACCACATAAACCCAATTTTTCAAGTTCCGACACTGGGATTTATAGTCTTGTTTTCCAGCTCCAGGAGAAAAAAAACCCAGAGAACATTCACATACTAAAAAAGTACTGTATGGTCAAATAATATCAGGGGTCTAACTTAAACCCAGAAAAGCAACGGCATTCAGTGTTAGGCTCAGGTGTTCAGGTTTACTGTAGAGATCTTCAGAGATGAAAAATGATTTTACATGCCTACCTTTTTAAAGCCCAGGTGCAACAGACATCATCTATGCACACTGAGATGTGGTATCTATCTTTCAAAACTAAAATGAACAGGCACATATACATGAGAACAGTGTTTCTATGACTCTTTAGAGGAATAGTGTTAATTTATTTCATGAGTTTTTTTACTTAAATAACAAGCTATTACAATCTTTTTGTATACACATGGTATAAATTACTTTCATTTTCTGAAGCACAAAACCAAAAAAAAAGTTATAATTTATGGAGAAAAGCAGATTTTCTCCCTTACATTGAAAGGAGCATCATGAAGACTGTGGTAGGATTCAAGTCTAAAAACTATAGCCATGTGATCTGGGAGAGTTATTTAATTCCTAAGAAAAAATGACAACAGAAGGTGAAAGAGCAATTTCACACATACCCAGGAGTCTGCAGTTCCTCCCAGGTCTGATTTGGCCTTGATGTAATCTGTCTGGTTATGCAAAGCATCATGCTGTTTTCCATAGCTTACCCAGATGTTCCAGAGTACATAACTCCCACAATGTATTATTTCTGCTGAAAACAGATTGTCAGAAGAATAGGCAGAAGTATGTGGCTAGCAGACTTCGATCTTACCACATACTACTGCATACCTATGTAGCGTTCAGCTGGACATTTCCCTTTCATCTTCTCAAGTATTTTAAAGTCAACCAAATTTGCCTGCAAAGAACTACAATCCTGTATGCTGCTGAATCCAAATAGAGTGTAAGTAGTATTCTTCTTAAAGAAAGGGATATGAAAGATATCTTTATCAAACATGTGCAGCATCACAGGAAATCTCAGAGAAGGCAAGAGAGAAATTTTACCTCCTTTGAAAAAAATAGGGAGAATACTTTTAACACATTACAAGGGAAAAAGAATTACAGAGTTAACATTTCTAGTAAGTCAAGGAAAAGGAAGCAATTCAGACAACAGAAGTGTCCTCACAATTACCCGCCATCTGTATCTGACGTAAGACCTCAATATCCAACACAAGAAGCCTACATACCAACTGTAGCTTGGAGACTGTCAATTCTCACCAGGAAAGATGCAATTCAAACATTTAGCAACAAAGTACTGAATTGTTTAAAGAAAAAAGTAGGCCATAACATACTGTTATGAAGAATAAAGAGAAAACTTTGGAAAGTGACAGTTTGGGATTAATATATCTAATTACTTAAAATGGCAAGGTGTTTTTTAATCGTGTCACATACAACTTTTTGTGTTTTTTTCTGGTATTTACACTTAAATGCAGAAAAAGTGAATTGATTTGTGGCCACTAACAATAAAGGTTTAGGTTTTGTTTCTTTCTTTTTCCCCATGAGTTTAATGTATACTATATTTTGAGTCATTTCAAAGAAGTTCAGAAACACAATAATTTCTTGGCATCTTTTTTGTCTTGAATGTCTCAGGAGAGTCTGCATTTTATAGAAGATGTGAACAAATAAGTTGTCAGAAAATGTCAAACTTGAAAGTCTTGGGCTCCAACAGTGGAAATAAATACAACCTACTCTTGTCTCTTATAATTAGGTCTATTGATTTATGTGTTTTGTTTTACTTGTATTTCATACAAGTATAAAGAGATGAGAAAGTAGTAAGGGAAATTAAAATACAGCAAATAAAGTGTTTTAGCATAAATAAAATACCTAGGAGAAATCAAATTTATTGTTGTGATGTAATGCAGTCTAATATATTTAATTCTCACTTGTTTTACCTGAAGCCATTACTCTTCAAATATTTCAAGGACAGCACATTTTTCTTTCAATTTGTCAAACAAACCTGTATGTATGTAAAAGCCCCTCCTTCCTTCCTGTCCTCACCCCTCCATGACATGGCAGGAGACTCGAGCTCATCTCTCCTGCAGATGCACTGACTGCAGACTGTCAAAAAAAAGGCTAGGATTGCTTCATCTGTGGGGAAGTCACTGGAAGACAGGGCCATTAAAAACAGGGCTTCAGCAGGAATCACATTCTGTACGCAGCCAGCAAATCTGTATTTGAGGGGCAGAAGAGATGCGAGGGAAGATGTCTATGTCTGAGTGTTAAAAAGGGCTTGTTATTGTCCTACCATCCATCATCTTTTTCTGTCTTTCCTTTTCAGTGCTGTAAAATCAGAATACTGGAAAGCATCATTCCTTATGCCTCTCCTCTCCATTCCTTAATTTTTATCCCACCTGTCAAGGAAGGACAGATCTTGCTTCAAGATCTGCAAGATGACCTATCAAAAATAACTGTTTCTTTATCAGTGCACTCCATACTGTATTTTTAAGAGATGTTGAACCTTTGCTTGCCTGAAAGTAACTAGGGACAACCTTCTCTAATGAATGATTTGGTTTCTGTCTTTAAGAAGCCAAAGTTCTTGCTGAACTTTTAGTCTTCAGTGAATGAACCCAACTGACATTCAGGTATTTCATGCTTGCCTATTGAAGAGAAGCAAATCACTAAGAACTTGTACTGGTTCCAATTATTATTAAATTATGCAATAAACAGGACTTCAAGAAAGAAATTCCAGAGTTTCTGTTGTGGAAAAATCTTATTCCACAATCTGACAAGTAATCAAATTTTCTAGCTTGAGTTCATTCAAGGATAAATATCAGTCATTCTTAGACAGGCCAACTTCAGCAGATATTTCTCAAAGTAATAGATTTTTGGAACATAAGCAAGAAAAAAAACCCAGCAGTTATTCAGATGGCCATCAATACTTTGCTCTTAATACCCTTTTTAAAATTAAATGCAACATACTACCTAACTTTTGACTTCTCAAAATATAACAGAAATATTTGTAAGTTGAATGACAGATAGCTAGAACTGATTTCACTTCTATAACCAGAGCTCTCCTCCCTTGGTACATATATATGAAAATAGAGCACACTTACGAATGTCAAACTCTGCTTTCTTCTACAAGTACAATAAATTTTTCTGGAAGTAAAATCAATACTATAAATCAATACCTTTGCAAAGTACACAGCTGCAACAGTAAAGCACTACTGTCTTCAAGTTGTGATGCAATGATTTGAAAACATTTCTCAACTTTCATTTATGGACTAAAACACTATTTTTTTACTGTTACATGTTTTTAGAGCTCTAAGGGTTTATGTGGGTACGCCCTGCTCCAGCATATCAAACCTTACAGATCTGATGATGTTGGAGTACAATCACCAAAATAATAATGACAACAAATTTCTTCCAAGACAGCTTTTAAATATTTCCAGTTATTTCTGCTACATATTTCTAGGCAGTACAGCAATGTAGAGCATATATTACCTCAATAAGACAGTGGTGATACAACTAAGATTTAAATGTGTGAATATGTAATTCACCATGAGTACAGGGATTAGTTATCTGGCTAAAAACTCATGAATACATATGAAAACAGTGATCACCTAAGAAGATAACTTGCAGGTTTCTAATGTAAATGTGTATGTTCACAAATTACTTGGAATAATATGAAACAGAGCTTGGTCCCTTGAGGTGCAAAGTTGCCGTTCCATAAATTGCTTCAGTGCTGTGTTTATTATAACTTTTTTTCAGGGGGCCGGATGATTCTTTATCAAAACTTGTCAAACATTCACTACAGCTGCATCTATTATCATCAGCAAAAGTGTATCTAATATTTCTAAATGACATTTACATTCCATGAGTTTACTATGCCAAACTAAAACTCCTTCTTTTAGCAAAGCAGGTAAACTTTCCAAACCCTAAATCCTTTACCTTTAAACAGCTGTAAAGCAGCTTCCATAGAATATCACTACTTACTACAAATAAAATTTAACTCAAACTTGAAAAATATGAATTTTTAACATTTGTGGCCATATGCATAAATGATTTAAATTCTACATTATGAGTGGATTTTGACTGGGAAATACAGGATCTGACGGAAATATTGAGCCTAACCTACAACAGAGCTTCAAGAAGTAAGACTGGAACTAAATTCAAGGTGAACAAAACCCAAGAACCAAAAACATCAACAATGGTCAGCTGTCATTTTGAGAGTTAAATAAGGAGAACAAGAGATGGATCAATGTCAAAGAGTCAGAAGCTGAGTTGAGAAGTCCACACATCTTCATGTTGTTTACTGCAAGGAACAAGACACAGGAGCAGGCAGTTAGCTCCTATCTATTAAAAAACCTCGTTTGCTCTCTAAGACCAATGAATGAGTTCCGAGAACCACAGACAAGAAACCATGAGCCATTACAAAATGGAGGATTAAGAACCAGGTAATTTGGGGGAACCTGGTTTTTGTTTGGGGTGATTTTGTCATTTCCTTGGGTTTGCTTTTAGGAACCTGACACTTTCGTAAATTCTAGTCATAAGCGTGGCTTGAGACCATAAGCAAAACCAGTAAGATTTTCCCATTTCTTCTCCCTTTGGTTTCTGCTGCTTGCTCTGAACTGGCTCTGAGCCTGGGTGCAGGCTCAGCTCTGTGTTAGCAATTCCAATGAAGTTCTGCCTTCAGATGTAAACAGCAGTGACATAAGTGATCATACTACCAGCACGATGCCTGACTGTGCTGCTGAAGAATATATCCAACCTGAAATCAGTATTCCATGACATAACTTCTGTGGATAACCTAATCCATACTAATATGCTTTCTTATCTCATGGCAAGTGCAAGGTAATTTTTAGAAACCTCATTCTTCTGGAGTAAGCTAGGTTACCTGGTATTTTTTGGCAGGTGGGAACATGCACTCACCTCAGTGCTGCTTCTGTGTGATAACCTGTAATTTCATGGTAAGTGACCAAGTTCAAGAGCTGACAGATAACACAGGTAAACATGAGTAAAAGCACTATTGGTAAAATGAAATCACCTAATACCATTGCTGCTCTAGACGGATCATAATGTATTAAAATTATCAATATGCATTTACTTTGAGCAATTCACTACAAAGCTGACAGCAATTTTGGTTGTATAAATATGGCAACACTGGGTAAGAAAAACAGGACACATATAATCTTTCTACACTCACAGTAATGTCACAATATACCTGAAGTTGTTAGAACTGTCTACTGTTTCAATTACATATAGATTACCTCTTTCCAAATATTTGACAGTAATACACCTTTGAAATGTTTTTGCAGCAAACCTATCAACAACAATTTCAGGCAAAATTACAGTTGAATGAAATTCTCTCACTGTTTTAATTTAAGAGATTGTAAAGTAAGTGGCTGCTCAGTACTCTCAGCCAATGTTTTCTGTTACAATACATGGGGTTACACTTACATTTATTTCCCCTAGAATCTCTATTTTATTTGGGAGAGCAACCAAAACATGCATGCAAAGGATTATAAGAGCTTTTCAACGTTACTGCAGAAATTACAGTTTGTCAGAAGATGGTGCTGTTAGGCCATTTTTATCCAAGAAAATTACTTTTAATTACAAAAAAAAAAAAAAGCTTATTCGGTGTGAAAACCCCAAACTGTTGATTGGTTAAAAATATGATAATTTTTAATAAATAAATTATGTTGCATCCTGCTAAGGCAGAGCTTTAACCTTGAACTACTTTGCTAAGTGTGTACCGAAGCATTCTCTGAAATGTAGACTGCATTTTGGTTCTGACAAATCAAATGAAACCATGAGGTGCAGCAGTATTCTACCTAAACCTGGGAGAATGTGCATTACTTTCTACATCACCTTTTCCTTCTAATTATTGGATATATTATAGAAATATCTATTAATTAATTGCATATTCTCAGTGAGCTGAGTGGAAGGATTGCAAGGCCAAGGTCATACAGTTTCATTAAACAGAGACAGAGCTAAGCACTGTCAAGGGCATACTGGGAGAAAACAGCTAAGAAAAAAATCCGTTACCACAAAATTTACATTGGTTCTCCTATGTTGAAAATATATTCTACCTGAAGCACCAGCTATCTCAGATTATTTTTTCTGAATACTTGTAAAAAAATGAATACTTTGATTTCCAACCATTTTTTCTTTGAGTGACACTTAAGGATTGCTATTTTTTCATGGCAGATTTCAATAAATAAAGGGGAAACCTGATCCAGTACTGTAGGATGGAGATATGTAATTTTTTCTTCTAAGCAAGCACTTAAAACTTTTCAATTTCCTTGCTGAACTAAAGCACTATTTTTAAGTTCAACTTCAGCCACCTACAGTCCAAATAAATTAAGTATTTACATTAACAGTCTGATATTGCTGATGGTGAGTGAACATCAGTAAAGGTGAATGTAAGACCACATTGGAGGGAAGATCTGCTCAGGAGAGTCTTGCCTCAGGGTGGGAAGTGGGCACTCAGGGAATGAAGAGCAGGAACAAAGTAAATATAGTCTGGTGCTTTCCATGGCTCCCTGCAGCCTGCAGTTTGCAAGCTAAATTGAACACTTGACTCACTTGTTCTCTTGCCTCAGCTGCTTGGAAAGTCATTCAGTATTGGAAAAGAAAACGACAATGAAGATGACTTAGTAGAACTAAACAGTGTCTTCTTTCCTTCTTATTAGAATAAGAGGCATTGTAAATTAGATTTAAGACACTATAGAATACTGTCAAGCAAGAAGGGAGGGGTACACTATCTAAAGATGATGTCTGAAAAGTGTATTTAGTCTTTATCATTCTCATTTGAACATCTCTCTCTAACCTGACCTTAATTAATATATAAACAAATAATTAAAAAAAAAAGAGTAAAAAAGCTAAGCATTGTAAGCCCCATGGTAGGAATTGCCAGTAGGTCTTTCTGTGAGCATCTGGTGCCTTGAAACATCACATTACCAGCAAGGTCCTTATTTTCGAAAAAACAAGTACAAGGAGGCCTTAGAGTCCAAAGTGAAAAGACCAGACTGAGCAAGGAGAGTATGAGGGATGTCTGCAGATGCTATCTGCATTTCCATCAAAACAAAAATAGTGACAGCAAAGGAAGAACAATCAGAGCTTCACCCAAGTTTTTTGTCAAAAAACTTTGTTCTTGGCATCACCCTATACTTCTCTTTAGAGACCTTCCTCTCACTCTGTCCCTCTCAATGAAATGACATTTACAGGAGTGATTTGCTTCACTTGTCCATTTAGATTCTGAACTCTTTAAACTACAGAATTTCTTGGCCAGTCTTCTACAAAGTGCCTGGGAAAACAGCACTGACCTTGGCTGCTCCTTAGGATATGCTATGAAAAGTACAATTAATAATATCTCCTCCAGGGGTTTTCTTGGAAATCACACCAAGTTAAACCACAACCTTGAGAAGTCACTTAGGGGTGTTTTCTAATTGAATGTAATTGTCAAGTGAAACCAAACCCTGTGAGAGATTTCAACATTAACACAGCACCTCCAACTTCTTAGTCACTCTGACAAAGTGTTGGATCTTCCTTCCCATGGTATTACAAGCCATGAAATACAACAGTATAACAGTTAAAACAGCAGGATATTATTTCTGCTTCTCTCATTTATTTATCACACATTATTGAGGAAAATAATGTGTTTTCCTAAGCTGTTTCACTTGATTTAAAGGAAATGGTAAATGGGACCTACCATGCAGGGTAACTGCAGGGCACAATAGAAAAAAACAAAAAGCTGAGATAAGAGATGCTAAAGTAGCTCAAGTATTTATTATGAGAGTCTGCAGCAAACACCAAATTTTAGAATTACAGAAGTTCCTTCCTTGGCATATGGTTGGCATAAAACTAGAAGTCATTATTTTTATAATTTCAATTTATATACACAAAACACTTAATTATTTTGTAGATACACTTTTCTGATCAGATTACCAACCTAATACTTAGAGCTTAGAAATTTTTAATGATGCAGGCTGTATTCTGAAAAGGAACGTTAAGGGGCCTGTCCTTTTGGTATTAACAGATAAAAATGGCAATATCAAAAAGAAAAGTCAAAACCCCCCACACACAGTTTGCAGCCTTTGCACTCTGCCTGTGCAGAACCCATGTTCCTGACCTACTGAAAGCTAATGACAGAGTTAATACTCTAGCAATCATGCAGGTTGATCTCTCAGACAGAAAAGATGTCAGATTAAAAAAAAGGAAAAAAAGGGGCGAATTAAAAAAAAAAAAAAGCTGATAACACATACAGCTTGCAGTATTAACTTTGGCCAAAGCCAACATTGAAAGCAAACTATGACTAAAACCAGTGGCCCAGAGCACAGGGAATTTAAGTAACTCAGAAGAAGCTAAGGCTCTCTGCACTTAATGAAAAAGCCACTCACCTTGAAGAGCAAGCCAAGGGACCTAATTTAGAACTACTAGAAAAACAGAAAGGTTATGAGGCAAATAACCTATTTCTTCCATAACAGGACTTTGAATGATGCCCTGGCTTTTTGTAGCAGTTCATAATACAGAACAGTACACACATACACATTCAAAAAAGGGAGGAAAAAAGGCAAAGAAAAAATTGAAATAAACTTACATTCTGTAACTTTACATCAAGTTGCCTTCATGTATTCAGGATGTTTGACATTAGCAGATCACAGACTGAAGACACTTAAAACGTCTCAAATTTACATCTAGGATAAAACAGAAGCCTTTCTCCCATCCCACAGACTGTACTTAATTCAACAGAGAAATTGACAGGAATACATCTAATGTACAAGTGAAAAGCAAACATATCCCTTGTAGGTTTAATTATTTTCTTTTAATATCAAAAATCACTATTGTATATCTTAATTAGCGGGTTGGAACAATTTCATTTCACTTGCTGCAGCAAAAGTGTTCATTCATTTAGCTTAAAGCTCCCTGTGTTTGAGCCCACATATAATTTAACATAGTTTGGATTTGTGACATCAAATTACTAAGCAGTAATTTAGCTCTATTAGTTTATCACATTATTAAGATACTCCATCTGGCATTAGTGAAAAAAATATCATGCTTACATATAAATAAGCTTTCTCTTACTCTTGCTTATTTCCTTTCTTCTAAGCATTTGAATATACTGGGACAACAGAGAGTTAAATTAAGAGACATAAACGAACAATTTTCTTTGTGGGAGAACTTTCTAATGACCACAGACAGCAAGGTTGGAGGCAGGATGAGTGCCTTTATTCTTGCCTTGGTGATTATTTTTCATCATTATTTCTGATAATTATTGAGACTAATGAAGCACATCTCCCTGGCTGCTAGCTCTGAAATGGGAAGACTCTCACAAACTGTCTACAACCTGCTTTTAAGCACAGAAATCATGACTAACTGCTCTGCCAGAAGAAGAAAAAAGTTTCCTGTTTGTGCTACAGCAGAGAGCTGTGCACTGTGCTTGTGGATGTCCACACTCCTGAGTGGACACTCACTTCACAGTCCTCTCAGACAGGGCTGAACTACAGCAATGGTGACCAGCTCAGGGCTCAGAAGCAGAAGGGGGCTTAGATAAATGCCTCAATGCAGAAACAACACCTTTATACTGGAAGTCTGTAACTCTGCTGTGTATCAGCTGCAAGAAGTAAACAGACTGAAATGATACCCATTATTTATTATTCTTCATAAGTCATTCGGCAGCAGCAAATACACAGGGTAAGTACTTAGGAATGTATGCCAGCCCTTCACGCAAATATCTCATCTTTGCTCTTACACGTCATCTTGGTTGCAATTTAACGGTTTTTGTGAGGCTTTTCTTCTGTGCTGAAAGTATGTTCTGGATTGGATAATTTACTACAGAATTCTGGATACTGCAGAGTACCTTTAACTTAGCCTCAACAAAAAGAATACTAAAAGAACAAAAAACAAAAAACAATGAAACTTTTACTTCTAACTTAATCTGTCCCTTTAAAATATCTTCATCTTTTCTCTGCACACCAAACATCTTCTATCCAAAGAGCTCTTGGGGAAGCTCACATTCAAGCCTTTGTGTTCGAAGAGCAAGAAGCAGTACTTCAATATGCTGGACCTAAAATCTCTGTGTTTTAAATATATATGCCTATTTTACGAGTTGATATAATCTGATGGCATGCTGCTATAAGGTCTTTTTCAGTTAAATTCTTTCAACAAGGTTCTCAACACTGGTGCTGGCTTTGAGCTTCAGGACTCTTGAATCTTCATTGTTACGAATCAAAACAATATGCAATAAAACAAGAAACTAGGAGATTTGCCTCAAAATGCACTGCTGTGTGAACCAAAATGCCCATGCAGTTGCAGCCAAGTTTGACACGGAATTCTGAGTCATCAGAAAACATTTATGCTTTAAATGGCATAAATCAATAAATTTACCTTGTTAATAGAATTGACCCTGTATGAAGTTGCAGAACAATATGCTTACTGGATTTCAGATTTTGTCTGGCATCAGTGGCATTCAATATGAATGCAAATAAGGAACACAAAGCGAGGCCACGTATACCATGGTAAGACTCCCTGGACAGTATTTCTGGTTTAGACTGCCAGGAAATACTCATACCAAACCCCATTTATTCTGTTTTGAATTGTACAGACTACAATAAGTGAAGTACAGTTTTACACTGTCATGTCTCAGGCCTCTAGAGAGAGGCACATCAATGAGATGGGCAAGGTATCTCACATGCTTCCCAACTGGTAAGCAGTCAAATCTAGAGAAGAGATTCAGAGTAGCCCTGCGGAGAAGGATTTGGGGGTCTTGGTTGATGAGAAAATGGACATGAGCTGGCAGCGTGTGCTCACAGCCCAGAAAGCCAACCATATCCTTGGCTGCATCAAAAGGAGTGGGACCAGCAGGTCGAAGGAGGTGATCCTGCCCCTCTACCCTGCTCTTGTGAGACCTCACTTGGAGTATTGTGTGCAGTTCTGGTGTCCTCAACATAAAAAGGACATGGAACTGTTGGGACGAGTCCAGGGGAGGACCACGAGGATGATCAGGGGCTGGAGCACCTCCCATATGAAGATAGGCTGAGAAAGTTGGGGCTGTTCAGCCTGGAGAAGAGAAGGCTGCGTGGAGACCTCATAGCAGCCTTCTGGGATCTGAAGGGGGCCTATAGGGATGCTGGGGAGGGACTCTTCATTAGGGACTGTAGTGATAGGACAAGGGGTAACGAGTTAAAACTTAAACAGGGGAAGTTTAGATTGGATATAAGGAGAAAATTCTTTCCTGTTAGGGTGGTGAGGCACTGGAATAGGTTGCCCAGGGAAGTCATGAATGTTCCATCCCTGGCAGTATTCAAGGACAGGCTGGACAGAGCCTTGGGTGGCATGGTTTAGTGTGAGGTGTCCCTGCCCATGGCAGGGGGGTTTGAACTAGATGATCTTAAGGTCCTTTCAAACCCTAACTATTCTATCATTCTATGAAATTAAGGAGACAGATGCTCAGAGAACAATATTCCTGATCAGAGAAGATCAGGTTCAAACATATGGCTAATTACTTAAGAGAAAGGGAAGTCAGTAAACATCATACATTTGGGTTTATATTCCTAAATTGGAGTTCCCATATTATGAAGAATTTGATGTAGCTCAACAGTGAAGAAGTCCAAAGACCATGATGAACCCAGGCAGATAAAGACATAAAACCGTTTCTCCAAAAAGGGGCATCTGCCTTTCTGAGGGAGTTATAGAGAAAGTAATATAAAATTTGACTTTTTGCTTCTCCTATAATATTTCTTTCCATTACAAGCAAGTCACTTGTTTCTTGAAATACAACAGTCTGTTGAGTGCCAACACAGTCTACACTTTCTAAAGCAAAAGCACCCGGCAAATCTCATACACTGCTTGCTAACAGACTGGCAGGAAAATAATTTGCTAAAATCTATAGTACAAACAAAACCAAGCATTATCACCTTCATATTTTTCATCTTCATTTTGAGCACTGACTGATATCAGCATTCAAAGTATGATCTGATCAGATATAGCATAGGGGAAACAGTATGGTTATATTTTAACCGTATTATATTTTAATATAAATTTTTGTATGTTAGTCGCCCCATTTATTTCTCAATCTGGCCAATTCATTAAAAAAAATACACAGACAGCTATTTCCAGTAGTATTTGGGCCACTGGGTGTGTGTGAGTGTGACAGTTCTGATGAAAATTAATTGAAGCTAAAGCTTTTAACACAGGTTTGAATGGACTTTTCTTTTCTTAGACCACAGCTACTTGAGCACAATAATTACATAGTTGATCTTTCTGAGTACAGGAGGGAAAACAGAGTTGTTCATTCAAGACTATATACCTTGTGCTTTGCCCATTCAGGAATGTATCACTGAATGTTAATTATCATGAAAGGGAAAGCCAACTCTGTTCCAGAGAGGTCATGTTTCAAATACAGTACATGTTCTGCTTTAGTCAAGCAAAAGAAATTATTCCAGAAATACGAATAAAGGCAACTAAATGCAAGACTCACAAAGATTAGCAAACATAACAATTACTAATTGCATTACGCTGTAACAACAATAAATCCTTCCATGAAATACAGCACCAACTATAAGACACATATCATTAGTAGACTACTCAGATTTATGAGGGACGTTGCATCTCAAAAGAAAAAGCAAGCAACGTGCAAAACAACCTACAAAGCAAATTCACGAATATTTTAATTGAGAGAACGTGGGAACACTGAATTTGAAAAAAAACAATTGCAAACCCTGGAACTAATAGGGGATGTCATACTTTTGAATACCAGCTGTTTATATGTGACCAGCTGATGAACAATGTCTCACCTTTCATGGCTATATATTAGAACTATATGAAAGCTCATCTGAGGAAAAAAAAAAAAGAAAAAAAACCTCCAAAAACCCCCAAACCACAACAAATGAAAAAAAAAACAAAACCCCAAACCACAGGTCTTTTCAAACAAGATAACAGTATGGAATATCAGTACAGAAGTAGGATAAAGTAATACTGATAAAAGCATAAATTCTGAAAATTACATAAAACATCATCTGCTTTTTTTTTTAACTAGCACATAATTAACTCTTCCGCTACTCGATTACTTTTGTTCAAATAGGTAGTAATAGCCACTCCTCGTGAATTCATAAAATCACAGAATCGACTAGGTCACATCAAGTCCAACCTTTACCCTAGGACTTCAAAACCCACCACTAAACTGTGTCACTATTATAGGTTCCAAATTGTTTCTCATATTTCAGGCTTGTGGCCTCAAAACGCGTTTACAAACTCATGCTGTAGACACAGTTCTCTCATACATCTATAGCTCTCTCACCAGAATTAAAAAATCACTATAATCAATACTTTGATTCAAACTTCCCACAAGCAGCAACGCCTACAGCAGAGCAGTAAAATAAAGCCACTTTTTTAAATTCACGATTAAGTCTCCCATGGGACAAAACGCCTACATTCTGTATGTTTCATGTACATACACATACACTTAAGTTATATTGCACTGCTTAAGAGATTATCCTCCTTATCATTACCTTTGCTATACCTTGGTTAAATCTTCCTATTCTGATACTACAAATTACTATTGTTACTGCTATTTATCTTTTTTGCTAATATTCAGATACTCTTCGTATATCTAATAAGTCTGCAGTATAAATCAGGCATATATTTACTGCTGAAATACTGAAGAGACATGATGACCCTCCTGAGAATGTTGAAATAAAATTCAAATAAACAAGGGTCATAGGAATAAGACAGGCAAAGATACTTCCTTTGTACTGAGGGAGTCTATACATGGTTAAGCAAGAGAATTAGGTATGAGAGAGGGACTGAAAATATAACAATAATTTTTACTTATATATGGCCTTTAATAACTTATATTTGCCAAAAGATGCCATTTCTTTGAATTCATTTCTGTATCACTGTGTACTCCCAAATACATTTTTTCCTTCCTTAGAAGGACCTTTTCACAGGTCCTGCAAAGTTAATTGAAGCAAGATAAGTACTAAAGGTAATTGAAGCAAAGAAAGCTCGGCACCAAGGTGAAGTCATCTTCACTTAGGGCTCATATTTAGTAGGCAGTCAACCTAACACCACCACTAAAGGGAATAAAATTTGGGATGTCAGATTTAATGATACAGACAGTAGAGAGATGGCATTAAAATGCAACACAGGTACATAGTCAGAGAGTTTATGAGCCCTAGGTTATATTACTCACATTCACCTATATGATTGGATGCTGTATATTATAATGCAATACTCTAATATTGAGAGCAAGGTTGTGACACCACTGTATAAACCTTGGTGTACAAAAAGATTTAGCCTCTATAAGGTAAGTCTTCATACGTATTGTTTTATACTTTTACAGCTTTAATGAAGCATAACCTTTTATGCTGAATAAAACCTAAGAAACCAATATGACTGCCTTTATAAAGTAATTTGCCTTTTTTCTTTTAATTCCCTAGATTTGTTTGAAAACCTAAATCTGGCATAGTCATCTCACCCAGCCTTTTCCTAAATCACAGATTTGTTGGTTTTCTGTTCCTGTCCTTAATCACATAGTTCTCTTTCATCTCTGCTTCAAGTATGACATATTTGGTCATCTCTTCTTTCCCCTCTCCATACTACAAATTAAGCTTTTTTAATAGGTTTGATTTCTACAGATTCCTACCCCCTATTTCAAACAAAATGTCTGCACTTCTTTAGGCTAAAAATACTGCATTTAATTAAAGAATAATTAATGTAGACTTGACAGCAATCTTGAAATTGCTGCATTTTCATAGTCTATTAAAAGCCCTTAACTTATTCTAGTTTAATATCTTTAGATACTTGATTAAATAGTAAAGAAAGAAATGTCTGCTCTCATATACTGATGTGATAGACTGCAGACTAGTAAAAGCAAAGAATGCCAAATTTCATCTTCATTATATTACAACATCTAAGACTGCGCATTTTCTCTGCAACATTGAGATAATCCATTTGCCCCTAGAATTTTTGGTAGTTCGGAGACGAGTAAACAATATAAAGGACAGACTCAGCCTCTCAATATAAGAAATGACTAAATAAATATACCATAGTACATAAACTAGATTAAGCATCACAGATTAATGAGCAAAATCTGAATAATAAATCATGAAAAACCAAACTGGAGGAGACGGGTTTTTTAACTGTTCATAATGGAGGAAAAATTATTAAGCACACATGTAATTTTTTCCTTTCATTTCTCACATTAAGAAGTTGGTGCTCTTCCCCCACTTTCTGACACTCTAAGATGATGATGTCTAAGATGGCTCAGAGTCAGGAAATGCTACACTACAGGACAAGCAGATTTACCTTCTGCCCTTTGCAGGTGCACTATCTCCCTTACAACAGTCCTGTCTGCTCTTTCCCCAGATCTCAACAACAGTTTTTTCCCACCCAAAAAAAGGATAAATACTAAATTGTTGTTAAAAATCTCTTTTTTTGATGACAGAAATTGAGTCACCATATTATACAAAAGCCCCTAATATGAACAAACCTAGAGTAAAAAATTTCCCTTATAAAGCATTTTCTAGGCATCACACCATACAGAAGGTTTGATCTTCAAGGAATCTTGGAGCAGGGGGAAGAAGTGAGATCCCTAGGGAAAATTGAGAGGGCTTGACAGGTTCACCTTTAATGTGCACATATTGTGAAAATGCAGTTTTATTGTTGGGGAAAAAAAAAAAGAAAAGGAAGGGGGTAGGATTTGGACTGTCATAACTAAGAATGGGAATTTTGGAACAGACCAGAATCCTCTTTTGGTCTATAGAGCTGGCTATACACCCAATCTTTGAGCTGGCTGATGACTGGGAATTTCCAGAATCAATGAAGTATGATAATTTTATTAGCTGCCAAATTACAGTTAAAGTGAGGGAGCAAAACATGGTCTACATATATTTCAAAACTGTACAAAACATATATTACACCCAAAATGTACACTCTTGCATCCTTACATTCCTTTGTAAATTATAGCTTTATCTGAGCCATGGAAAGAGATATTGAAAATATTTTAAAACAACTAAGCAATATTTGAAGTTCTACTTTTCTCTGGCTTAATTTAATGGTGCATTTTAACTTTTCTGCCAGTTTACACTGCAGGTACTTCATTCTTTTGTATATATTATCATTGATATTTATAGATGGATAACTATTCCTAAAGCAAACTCCATCTAAACAATGGCCTTTCCAATGTTATTAATATTCTCGGTTTTTTTAGATCAAACGTTTAGATTTTTCACCATGCACAATTATGTCTATAAGTATTCAATAATAATATGGAAATTGTTCAAAATATTATTTTTTTCCCCAGCAAAATAAAATTGTTTCATGTCAAACTGAATGAAAGATACATCTGGTAGGATAAGATTTCTTCTAACTTCTGGAAGTATAATGTCCACCCGACACTTTTTTGCTTTGCTTTCCAAAATAAACATGTTTTCCTTCTTCTGAATAAGACAACTTTCAAGAAACCCAAACAAACAAATATGAACCATTATAGTCTTATGATGTTAAAAATTTGAAGGATCACAGCTAAACGCTAATGGGAGCTGTGTGAGTACTGAGGAACTATATAGAGGCAGACACCAGTAGTCACTGTGACAGGAATGAAAACTGCGCTTCCAAATATGTCTTGAGGAGTACAAGAGACTTCATTCTCCCAGAACAACTTTTTGCCTTGGAGAATATTTCTAATCCTCATGGTTGAATTGTGAAATACGAGAGAATGTAGTTTTCTATTTCTGAAATTACACAGTTCTCAGCTGGTGGGTTTGTTTTTTTTTTCAGGTGAATGATCACTGAAATCCAATATATGAAATATCTGATGTAACAAAAGAAAAAAAGAAAAATTAAAAGATCTGTGTGTAAAAACACACTGTGGTCAATATCTACACTACTCATTTCCACTTTGCATTTAGCCTTTGAAAAAATTAAGCATTTAGATACTGCACTAAAACCTAACTACTCTATAAAATGGATGTCTGTATTTTGATTGTTAATTTACCATGAATTTATATGCTGTGAAAATTCAACACTGTTATTAATCAGCATGGTTTCATAACTTTTATTCACAGTTAAGAGAATTCGTGTGCAACAGTAGAATCTTGATATATGCTTGGGCCAAATCAAAAGTCAAGAAGCATTAATTAATAAATAATTAACTACTACGTATTGAATAATTATTAAAGCATCAGTTTTCAAACTGCAGCACAGAAACAGGACTGACTAGCTGCTTAGTGAAATCCAAATATGTAAGTGTGAGGCACTTCTCCTTTTCAGATATGCCCTACTTTTACGAAGCTGCAGAAAACTTCAATATATTCAAAATACCCTAATTTCCCTTTCTATTTTTCCATTCTGTCATCCATATATAAATCTCAGAGGGAAAATCAGCTGATGATCTCTATCTCCAAGCTAGCATTCAATTACTCTCTTCTCTCTAGATCACTTGTCAGGAAGTATGCAATGACAGAAGCACTCCTGCAGTGCACATCTGAAAAGGTTCTTCAAACACAGATCAAAACACACAGTTTACAGGCAGGTTCTCAGAGTCCCACTTGTCTGATCCAAAACTGTGACAGAGGTGCACAGAGTAGCATTTACCCATAATGTCCATTCCTTTTTCTCCAGTTCTCAATATGATCACTCACTTTCATTTCCTTCACAGGTGAAGTGGTTTTATTTTATAGTAAAATAGAATAGCTTACTTTTAACTATTATTTTTTATGAAGATTGACCTTATTAAAAATACCACAGCTGAAGACCCTAAGGCTGCTGAAAAGAAAGTATTTTCTCTACAACAGCAAAATTTATGTACTAAATTTCTGACATTTCTGTTTAGAAATCAGCTTCACTAGCCTGGCAGAGATGTGGTGTTTGAGACATCAAGGGAGAGCAGGGAGAAATAAACCAAGCCTCTAAAAATAAAAAGAAAACAACACAGACTAAATTGGATAAAAAACAATAGGTAGGAAAATATAGTGTGAAGACAGGAAATGACAGACTAGGGCTAGGCCTGATTTAGCTGTGTATGCTGTGCATTATGGATACCAAGAACTCCCATTCTCCTCTGTGACTTGATACCTCCTTAGCTGTTGGCCATGAAAACTCAGTTAAGACCAAGCCGTGAGGTACTTTCTCTAGGTTTTCCAAACAGAAGCATTGTTGACTCTGCCTCTCCTCCCATTCAGAGCACCTGCATCACAAAGGGCATCCTCAGTGCACCCCAGTTCCTCAGCTCTGGAGTTGCTGAAAAAAAATGAAACTTTTTTTTCTTTTTTTTTTTTTTGCCAGGGGGTAAAAAAATACAGCAAAGCTATTGCTACAGCAAAGCAGTGTGCAGTCATCACATGTATTGTATACACTGCTGTACCTGCAAAGGTAACTCTAAGTAAAAATGGTTTGGGCTCAAGGGTAAGGAGCATTTTCTCTTGTGGCAAGTCTAAGTAAAGAACAAGAAAGCTGCAAAATGGTGTGGGGGCATACAACTAGCAGTGGATAGAAAACTCTGGCCTTAGCTGATCATCTAAACTAGCAACGATCACCCAGCAGTAAGGCCAGTGGCATGTGAATGCATGTGTGAGTTACAAAGAACTGTCTAGTACTAGGGAAAAGGTAGCAACTCTCAGGGGATTTTTTGGCTGTGTTTTTTTCTGTTTGTTTGTTGGGTTTTTTTCAAGTAGAAGTAGTAATAACCCGAAAGAAGTCTTTTTTTCTATTCAGTCATCTCTGCACAGAGTGTGCTAGCAGCAGGAGACCATGCTTTTCTTTTAGTTAAGTTCTTTTCTGGCCTTGACTATAAGAAAAGAAAACTGAAAAATCAAATTTGCAGAGAGCTGACAAAATTATTCAAAAGATGAAATATTTAACAGCCTAATATGTTCCCATCATCTATAAATTCTTACAGATAAATAATTATCCTTGTTTTATTGTTTCTCAATCATTCTAACAAGAGCATGGCTTTGCCTGGAACCTGATATGAGACCAATTCTAAGATGACTGATGTCCAGCTAAAATTGTATGTTCTTTGGCATACATTTTGCTTAATAAAAATTACAGTCCTGTGAGAAATGGAAGGGGGACACTGCGCCACCAGTATGTAGAAGATATATCGGAAGAGGGGTAAGATCTAAAAGGTCTAGATTGAGATATTAAAATTATTTAATTAGACTGGATATGTCTTCCGCATCCTATACTTTTTTCTTCTCAATTCTAATAAAACTAGTAGGAGTGTAGACAAAGAATGACAGAATAGTCCATGTTTTGTTATCATATAACATGTCTTACCTTAGCCACTGGCAAAATCACTTTATGAATTATAAGTCCTGGAACCATTATTTTTTCCTTTATAATTACTGAGGACACAGCATAGTTCTAAATGAGTGTGATCCACAGTAAACAAACACTAGAATCCTCATAGAATGTGAGCACAGTAGATTCAAACAATGATTTTCTAAGCACCTGCCATTACAAAAGGAAAGATTACCTGTGAGCATCAGGACACAATTTCTGGCCAGTGCTGTTTAGTATTTCAAATACTTTGGGGCTGACTTCACCAGATGCAGACAGAAGTACTTCTTCCTTTTAACGAGCATTCCCTGGAAGCACCTGTCAGAACAAAAAACCAAGTGGTTATTCACAAAGATTTATGGTTACTAGATATATAATACCCAATAGGAAATAATCATTTATGCAGTACAACAGCTGAGCATGGGATTTTAAGAGGGGCTGCATAACTGACCAATAGCAATATCTGAAATAGCACTGCTTAAGAAAAGATTAATTTAGTCTCATGCAACAAGGCATAATTTAGCCCTACAGGCACTAGGAAGGCATGTTATCTTACATTCAGCATTGCAGATTGGACTTAGTGGTATTATGGGATATTTCTGTTTTTCCTCTGAAGCATGTAATATTAGCCACTGCCAGAGGCAGAATATCAAACATCATCTGCACCTATTTCCCTCATCATGAAGGACTAATTCAATTTTGTAACAATAGGAGAGGAGAGTCTAGCAACTACTTGGAGATCAACTGGAGAACAGCATACTTGAGGCTTCAGTGTGTTACTGTTACAAAAGCAGACTGGCTTCTCTGGCTCCCTTAGTGGGATTAGTTTTTACACTTACTAATGCATTAGCCTTGGCAGACTTCGAATGATACCTTACATATTTATTTAAACATAAATTTCAAGTTCTGGACTCCCTTTCAAAGGGCTTAGAAGGTAGAGTTACTTAGTGACAGTGTAGGATATGCAGGTATTGTCTGCTGTTTCTATAATACCCTTACGGTTTGAAACTACATTCTGATGTGACTTCTATTTGAATCCCAACATGTGACTAGTTTAGATAAGCAAAATTTGCTCCCTTTTTGGGGTGATAACAGCGATACACAACCCTGAAATTTAAGCTACATGACACTTTGCTTCCCCTTCTAATACATGACTGCTGCAAGATTTCATTATTGGAAAATTACTAAGAGGACAAGTTTCAGCTACTGAAATAAATTAAGCTTCATCTAAGCCCTAGTGATTTAAAAAGAAAAAAAGAAAAAAAGAAAAAGCTGTACTTGACACATTTCCTACTTGAAAATGAAAATCAAGTATATAATGATTGAAAACATGAACTTTTATTAACCAAGGAAACCTTCCAACTTGTACGCTAACTCTGGGAACAAGTTCACGCCTTCCTTCATCTTCTATCACCTCAAGGCTGTGACCTGCCACTGCACTCATCAGAACCAATAAACATAAGGGACTGTACTTGCAACGAAGCTGAACGTGAAAGTGGAAGAAATTAGAATTTGCTTTAAGAACAACTTGTTAGTATTTCATAAGTTTTTAGGTAACACTGAATGATAGCAAAGTTGCAAGCTTGTATTCTTGCCTTTTAGTTTTATATCCAATAATTTAAATTTTCACTTGTAACACCTGCACTCATGAAACGCTCATGCACAGTAAAGAATGTCTCCCTTAATTCTAACCTAAATAGCGGAAGTTTAGATTGGATATAAGAAGCTCTTTACTGCAAGGGTGGTGAAGCACTGGAATGGGCTGCCCAAGCAAGTTGTGAATGTTCCATCCCTGGCGGTGTTCAAGGTCAGGTTGGACACAGCCTTGGGTGACGTGGTTTAGCGTGAGGTGTCCCTGCCCATGGCAAGGGGGTTGGAACTTGATGATCTTAAGGTCCTCTCCAACCCTAACTATTCTATGAATGTAACTAAAACTATTAATCAGTTTAGAATTTTGTCAAGCATACAACTGTGCAATTTTGTACACATTTTAACATCAGTAGTATTATTACAAACAGAAGACCTCTCAACTAATCAATCTGAACTTTTAGAAGAGCAGAAACTTAGGGACTTCTGTGCTGTGCTTCAGAATCATGTTCTCCAATAATCACACCAGTTTCTACTGTCAATTCCTCTTGAAAAACAGCGAAAACAATATGAAAAATTGTCCTTACAAGTTACTCTACTATAAAAAGGAAGAAGAATGTAGTTCTCCAACATAAACTTTACTGGATCATTTATCCATTTATCTCCATTGATATCTCCAACATCTTCAAATTTGTTATTATTCCATTTCTGCACTGTAGTGAACACTGCTATAGTGTACCTATAGTACAGCACTACACAAAGCTTCCTTGGTATCCAAATTCAAATATATGTTTCATAATATTCTACACATGATTCTCTAGTGCTCCAGTGGACAGCAGTGGGAATCTTTTTCCAAGATTTCACCAAGTAAAATTCTGCAGGCAGAGAAAAACCTTAAAAGAATCTTTAAAAAGCTTTTTTTCCTGCATAATCCTTAATATCAGCAGTATATTTCAATCCCTTCCACTTCGAAATTGCTGTTCAGAAAGAATTAGCTTGCAATAAGATTTTATTCCTCTAGTTCATAGAACACAAGTGATTACTTATGACTTTTTAAAGGCTATTTTGCATAAGGGATATAAAAATTGGCTTTCCCCACTTAAGTGAAATAGTTAATTTTGTCACCACTTTTCTTTGTTGTTCTAACCTAGTTTTCAAAATCAGTGAAAACCAAAGGAGTTGATTATAATTAACAACTGTACAATGATCACTTAGACCAAGGAGCTTACTCAACTGGCTGATGCAAGATGAATAAAACAAGGACAGAAAACAACGAATATGGACACTGGATTAGAATAACCATTGAAAGAAATCCATCAAGTCTGTTTCCTTAAAATTATTCAATAATTGCTACTAACAGAAGTTAATTCACATGTACACAATGAGTCAAAGCCTATCTTCTACCATTTTGGGTTTCTCATGACAAACATATGACAACTGAACTGCTTGGAAAAGAATACTTAGGGGGAAGTATCACCTGAAATAAATAAATACGCTAGTAGGAACTGGTCTATCCAGTGAACATGAAGTGTTAAATACTTTCCTCACCATTTTACAACTCTGTCATTCTATAAAAATAAATATAAATTAGTTGTAAAGACTGTATGAAAACTTTGCAATCATATCTAGCATGTAAAAAAGAAAGGAGCAAAACTTCTTTGGATGCACTATAAAACTGATATAGCAGTTCTAAAGCAATATAAAAATCTTATTAAATATGTAAATCTGGACGGTTCTATTGTTTCAGCACTGGAATTAGAATCTCCTATAAACAGAATACCCTAAAACACCTTTACAGAAATGAGGCTTCAGTTGAAACAGTACTGTAAATAGCTGGGGACTTTTCTAAAAGGAGGTTTTGCACTCCAGGCTTTCAGACTTTTCACATCCAGATACCTCAAATAAAGTAAGTGGACAGACATCACAGCATTCAGTTTTCAATTTTTGAAAACCTGAAGTAATCCTGATATTTACATAATATCAAACTGAAACATATATATATTTGTCCCAAAATGAATACAGAAATTCCAAACCACTACACATGAAATGAATACCTTTGTAAATTACTGTTAAAAGTACAGGGTTTATTGCATGAGCAAATACTATTAATATGTATGTAGAATATGTATCAAACATTAGTAAACGTGCATTGAGTAATATCTAATGCTTAGACAGCGAGTGAAACAACCTTTACAAACCGTCTTGCCTACTTTTCTGAACTTTCAACATTCATAATTTTGACTTGTCTATAAATCACTGCCTTGTTTTTAAAACACTGTGTGAAGTTTTTCCTTTGAGGATTTCTGGGTTTAAGCACCTGCATGCAAAGGCGTACAGGAGAAGTCTGGAGATGTTTGCATGAGAGCCTTTCAGGAGAGAACCATTCTTGTTGCTGAATATATGTTTTGTATCTTTGCACATTAATGGGTATTCTAAAAGTTATCCGGATTAAACACCATCAAAGTTAACAGCCTCTTTTTATAAGACTTTATCTTTTTCATTTTAAGATGTTATTAGAATAATAAAACTGGTGCCTGGTGGGCTGAAAGCAGACTGCCATTTAACATATTTAATGACCATCTGGAGAGGGGGTTTTATTCAAAGTTTTATTTTCTATTTACTCTTAAGCACTTTTTACTTTTTTTAGAAAATCCCCATCTTTTGTTTCCAGCTTGGGAGCAGTATGAGGTACAAACACAACGGCCTTGGCTCTACGTTTTACCTCTTTGTTCTTTGGTTATTGACAACATGCCGTACCTACTATAACCCAGAAAACCAGCTCTTGCCAGGGAAAGGCAGCAGAGATCAGACTGGATGGGTAACCTGAACAGCATTGGCACAGCAGCAACAGGCAGAAAACCTCCCCTCAGCGCTGTTTGCTTCCCCCTCAACTACCAAGTAAAAGTCCTGGGGCATTCTTATAGTCAAATATTCCGAGAAACTAGCAATACTTGGCAAATCCAAGGAAAAAGAAGACAGGACTTACTCTGCTTGCAGAGACTCCCATCACCCGGGTGGGCTGCCACTGCTGTTTCCTCCTGATGTGCAGGTACCTCAGGGACCTGGGGATGGCTTCCCCAAACCAATGTTCATGCTCCTTCATGCCCCAGGCAGCCAACAGTCTCAGGGTAGGGATGCCAAGCATCACCTACAAGTATGGAATACCGGCTGAAAGGCTTTAGCTGGGCACAGGAAGCAAACTTCTGAGGGCAGCGGCAGCCCTTGTGAGGAGAAGCCGGGTCTGCCCCGTGCCCGTCACAGCCGGCTCTAACCGGTTCCAGCCGGCCCCAGCACAAGGCGCAGCTGAGCCAGGCACGGAGCCGGCGGTGCCTCAGGGCAGCAGCTCTGAGGAAGAGAAAACGCTGCCGGAGCAAGGGAAAAGTGTGAGGAACAGCCCCGGGCACGACAAGGGCAAGGGCAGGGGCAGGGGAGGAGGAGGTGCTCCAGGCCCCTGCAGCTATGAGAGACTATGGAACAATTCCACTTTAAGTAGTAGGTAAGCTTCCTGGTGTCAATTGTATGTTTTTTCTGTGTTTCAGATTCTTTCTGGTTATGAAATATGAAGAAGTTCTTATCCATCACCTGGCTTTCATCATCTCTGTTAACAGACTGTCTGCAGTGCAAGTATTAGTTGTTAATAACATGATTATTTTCTTCTGAAAACAAACACAGAAGGGAAGACCAATTTGGTCATTAAGTTGTAGCTGTGCTGGTAACTGGCATTAACTTCAGGAAACATTGTTCTGTCCTTGTCCTTGCTGGCTCTAGTACCATATTCATTAAATAAAGAAAAAGAACTAGGTATAATCCTGCACTTTTTTTTTTTTTTTTGAAGGATAATATTTGTTAATAATTAGTGTCAGTTTATTAATATCTTTGCAAAATTTTGTGCTATGCAGTTGTGAACTGTTAACCGAATAGGCTGTTAGCATTTGAAAGTAGAAAAGACAGGAATACATGGCCATGTGTATGTGGAAAAGAGTGAACTAAGACTAGCAAGACTGTTTTCTGCCTATACACACTTATTGAAAAAACCACTTCCCAATTCACTGTGTACGACTAGGACAATATAATCTTAACAAGAACGAAGTGTGGCAAAATTTGCCTAGCTGTATCTGGTCTGTTCTTTGTATAACCAGTTGTATTTTGTGGACCCTTAGGCAATTATGATAGCAGGCGTCTATAATGACATTTATAATGTATCTCTGTGTATATTAATGGGTGGAAATTTAGCACCATTGTCATCTAGACATACTGCATTTTGGGGCTTTTAGGGAAAAAAAACCCACAAAACCAAAATTCCAACAAAAAACATAAAGGGGTAAAGTGACATGTAAAATGACAGAGGAGAATGTCCTAAAGTTTCTTAGGAAGCTGAAAGACAGCTAAGGCACGACTGACAACCAGCCACCATGTGAATAAAAGATTAAATGCATTTGTACAATTGTTTGTGCAGTGAGGAATGGTGTGTTCCTTTGGAAGTGACAAAGCATTTCCAGAGTTATTCTTGGCAGCATAATGAAGTTAGCTCAACCAGCTAAGGGTGTTCCTATAGCTTTTCTGAACTGTCATATCCTTGCATCACCTTTGCTTCTGTGAACAAATCTGTTGGATTTACCAACTAAATTATTTATAGTGTTCATTGTTGCTGTTTATTATCTATAGAGACACATTTCAAATCTGAAATGCAAGGAGAAATGAGTCAGGTTCTTAAACATGAATAAAAGAATTGTTTGGATGGTTCACAAATGGAATTTCTCTGTTTCTTCGTGCTGGAAAGGATATCAGTAACAGCTTTTTCTGAGACAATAAGATCTTACCTATTGTTGTCATGCAAACAGTTGAATAATGTCTAAAGAAACACAGTTTGCAAACTGAAAGAATCCAAATATAATTTCTTCTTATTAATACCTGTGCTTTTTATCTTTCTCCCTGAAGTAGTGCTTTCTGCACTACATCTAATGAAATTCAGAGTGGACCTCCAAATCTTCCTAGGTGTGATGGCAGCGGTTCCAGCAGCACCTGGGCACCTTTGCCTCCATAAGGTGTCCATCAGAGAGACATCTTAGCAAAATAGGTCTCTGTCTCCTGGTTTAAGTGCTCTTTCCTACAGGGACCAGCTCAAGACTTCAAGTGTCAGAAAAGAATACTGTGGAAGTGGAAAGAATGTACTAGGCAATAAAAGAACCCAAACATTCAACACCCTACCAAAAGCACTACTAGTGTATAAACCAATGCAACCTCTGTCACTGTATCAAATCACAAACACTAAGACAAAGTTCAGTAATCCAAAGTCATTGTTACATTTATAGGGAAGACATAGAAACAAAATGTAAATAAGAATATGCTTCAATGTACATATATAGTGGTGGAGAAAACAATATGGGCTAGGTAGGAAAAAAACTTCAAACAGCAAGAACTAGGCTGAAAACAAGATGTACATAGAATGATAGATCTCTTAGGTCTCCAGAAAACATGATGCTGATTAACAGAAAACTGAACTCCCCTACCAAGCTTTAAAAATAGCACATGCAAAAGTCTTGGATCATAGGAGACTAGTGGAGAAGCTTGCAATTAGGTCTAGGAAGAAAGATTCTTCATACAACAGCTCCGTTGCATGACTGACAGTTCCCTGAATCAGTTCTACCATGTCCAACCATGCAAGCATCTCATGAAAAATGGGATTCTGCATTTCCCTTATATTAACTATTTGCACAATCCTATAGTGACAATACAAAAAGTGACAGTACAAGGAAAGTACAGGTGAAGGCTTAGTACCTTGCAGTTTCAAAAGCATTTCAGAGAATATACATATTCAGGAGGGAAAATCAGAAACACTGAAAAGGCCATGAGAAAGATGTCTGGGTACACAGGATAAATGTGCAGAAGTGCTGTAATTCTTCACTATAATAAAACAGAGAACACACAGACAGTCGAACTGCAGTAGAAAGCTGAGATAACTGAACTACATTTGTCTTAATTTGCTCCACTGACCTATACATAATATTGGACACACATCTAGTCACACATTTATTCTCTGCTGTTTAACTATGACACTGCTACCCATTTCCCTTGTTCGTGTGAAAGATTGTGTTTAAAATTGTTAGAAGTATCTTTATTTCTTGATCCTCTGAATTCAAGTGGATCATAATTGAAACAAAACAAGAAACACAACATTTTTCTTCTAACAAATGACATATTTGTATATTCTCTCTACTACTGGAAAATTACCATGAAACTATATAAATGGTAGCTGGTGAATACTTAAAGCAAGTATGAAAGTTGAAAATGTAAAACAGCTATGCTAAACTAAGGCCAAATTTCAGAGTAAAAATTAAAATTTGAATATCATCACAATTTGGACACAAAGTTAAATGTAACCTGGAATCCCTGTGCACTGCAAAACACATTGATCAGCCATACCTTGTGTTGAGGCCAGTGAAATAAGTAACTGCAGTTTCAAGCACATAAAGATTTTCTCCACTGTCTGAGCTGTCTTTGAGAACTGCAAAGAAGGGGTGACTTTTCACAGCAGTTGGAAGTAATTTATATCCAGTAAGGCACTTGGATACAAGCTGATCAGAGTCGAGTGTCCTCGAAAGCAAGTCCTTGGATTCTAGAGGACCTATTTGCAGTTGGCATGTGGACTAAAGACAGGCTCTGAAAGGAAAAGTAAGACTCAATTCATGTAATTTATTTCACATTTTTGTATTTCTGAGTCTTCAGCTTTCATCTCCATAACGCTATTTAAAACAAAACAAAAATCTTGGCATCTCTAAAGATAAATGCAAGCTGTATTTCAAACAGAATCCAGTATTCAAGGACAACTGTTTTCTCTCTGCTCTTCCAAACTTTTATTCCTTGTCTGATGGATTTTTCTAAACAAAAAAAAATTCTCCATATTCCTCTAGAGTCACATGAATGTGCTTTCATGATTCAGTCTCTTTCATTTCTTTCAATTTGCCTTACTCTTCTTCAGTAATGCATTTCAGCTAAGCATGCTCTGTTACACTTCTCAGCCATGCTCCTCAAAAGTGTAATCTCCAACTGCATCCTCTCTTTCTGTTTTTCCCACCACTACCATTGACAAAATGTGATTTATCAACAAATTCAATAAATAGCCTCTGCCTTGGGCTAAAAATTATTATAACAGAAATGAAATAGCATACTAAATAGTGCCTTTCATATTCTTAAAAAAAACATGGAAATAATACTTGGGTCTAAAATTCTCCTGGAAGCCCTTCAAGCTCAGTGTACAAATTCAAACTTAAGTAAACGTTAAAAATTGTAGAGCTTGACTTAATATTAAAAATTACAGAATCTACACATAATCATTGCAGTAAGAACAAACCTAATGATGAAAAAATTGAAGAACTGCCTTTTTAGTTTAAGTTGTAAACCAGAGATAGAGAAGGTGCCTGGATAGCAAGGTGAAAGCAAAGACACAAGTGGCAAGACAATATGCAATCAAAATCCACCATTCCAGAAAACAGCCTTGTTACACTCAAAGAGATGACTGTCAGAAATTTAGCAGGGTCATAACCATTAATCATTTTATTTAGCTGATGATCAGGCAGCTTGCTGACTTAATTGTATGTAACAGCACCCTTAGAATTCCTATGCTCGCATAAATGTTGACAACACTACAGGTTTGTATTTGGGCATTCTTGCTACTCCAGTGACTTCAGAGCCTGAACATTAATTACACTTACATAATTATTGTGCTGACAATTAATCTGAAAATTCTGTGCCAAACACACAATGTTTATTTTTTCATCCGAATTGACATATTTGGTTTATTCCTTCGGTCACAAATGTACAGCCACCCCTTCATCAATCTGGACTAACTGTATTACATTAATTAGAAAGAAAGTTTAATTTCTTTTCCCTGCATACCCAAAGGAATCAAAAGGACATGGTTGCTAAGACATTCCTGTAAAAGAAAAGAATTTCTACCTATGCACATCCAGCAAGCGCCGATTATGTACTGAAAACAAACTTCTGTTAACAGCAGTCAACTAAGTTTTAATGCTTAAAGATTATTGTGTAAGACTGGAAGAAGTTTAATGTCAGGATTCAAGTTGTGATTAAAACCAGTATCCTTGGGCATTAAGCTAAGCATTGAAATGTATGCTGCAGTAAAAGAAGTTGGGGACAAACACACTCAAAACTGGTCATTATTTTCCTAATAATTTTTACCACTTCCTAATATACTTTATAAGCAACACATACTTACCACATGTACAGACCTTAATTATTCTATTCCAATGCATATAGTACATAGAAGAGACAATTTCCTTTGGTAAATATTTTCTTCTTTATAAATAAGTTAAATTTTGATGACTTACATAATTCTCTTTTGAATTTTCAGAGTAAATAAGATATAAAACTTTCTTTTAAAAATGATGGAAATTTAAAATATTTCCCATCGCATTCCTCTGTGAATTACACACAGTTACTACTTCATCAGGCTGCAGAAATGATTATTTTCTGCAAAACATTATGCAGCTGGTTATGATTTCAAAGATAGTTTTATAGTAAGTTCATGTAAGTTACTGAGGATGCAAAATGAGAGCTGTGGGTTTACATTATTTATGGAGCCCTAGATGGAAAGACCCTTGTTCCTAGAAAAGCCTTACCAAAGGTAACTAATGTTTCAATGTAGGAAATTTCTAATTTTTCTTTTTTCCCATTTGCAGTTATGCATTGGAAAAGAACTGGAACTGGTAACCTTATATTAATCTCTGTTTTGATAGCTTAAGTAGGTTGCCTAAAGCTTGCTCTAACAATAGAACAGATTTGAATGTTCTGCTCCTTTGTAGGACTGGCTGCCAAGGTGTGATCTATCACAATTCCAGGGCATCTTAAAGACAAGAAATGCTGGGTCTTTTAATTATGGAACCTCTTTTCCACTGGCAGTATTCAAGGCCAGGCTGGTTTAGAGCGAGGTGTCCCTGCCCATGGCAGGGGGGTTGGAACTTGATGATCTTAAGGTCCTTTCCAACCCTAACTATTCTATGATTCTATGTCCACAGAGCCTGGTAGGAGACGGACCTAGGGCCACACCAGGGTCTGGGTGCAACGGACTCCTGCCCTCTGTTCCTGCAGACAATATGCAAGTGCTTATCTCCATCGCCCACTGCATCTTTGCATCTTAGCAGTCTTTTTTGTGTCTGTCAATGAATTATTTTCTTTATTAGTCTTCATAACTTTATGTCCAAAAGTTGAGTTCAAATTCTTAGGACATTGACGTAAAATAATCCAGTATACTTCGTATGGGAAGAGTAGAATTAACTTCTAAAAGTTCTACATAATTCTTGCAGTTTCAATTCACAGAAGACTATATTATCCCTTCACATTATATCAATGTATATTAGTGCTATATTGGTTAAAAGGGAGGCCACTTCACAGTTTATGCCTTGTCAACTTCAAATACACCCACACTGTTTGACAAGAATAAATTGTACATTTAGTTGTCATTTCAATGCTGCTGTTGTTTGAAAATATTATGGCTCTAAGCAACAAACATAAATTACATTTCTTTTGTTATTAAGCCCTATCCATGCACCAACCTAAAGAACTTCAGAGTTCTTCCTAAAAGAAGGAGTGTAAGCAAAGACAAGACAGACATTTCCTAAGAGTAAAAATCAGAGATACAATTACCTCTTCAGTGATGCTTTTCCCTAGACCAAAACAGCATCACATCTACATTACTGAAGAACAGCCACCTCTGGGGTGAAAAACAGTAGACTTATATAGGAGTAAGCTTCATAAATGTGAAGAAAATGAATATATGGAATTATGATAGCTTAGATTAATCAGCAAATACGTAAAGAAACAAGGCAAACCCATATAAGTAAACTCAATCACAAAATCCTCCGGTTATCTCCATAGCCGTTATTGCTATACTTTCCCATTATGTACTTTGTGAAAGTAGATCCGCTAACAGAAAGAATATAGAGGAGCCAAATCTCATTAAGTTGACAAAAGTTAAGCCACAGTGATCAGTAAAGTACAGGCTTCTGACACCCAAGAAAGTCTGAATATGAGTCTACTAAGAATTCTTGAACACCGTGAATAGAACTTGTAATTACCATAATGTAAACAAGTTTAAATATAAGCAATGCTTTAAAAACCTGTAGTTTCATTGGAAGAGGCCATACCATTATTGACCTGAAATTACCATTTTAACTCTTAGCACATTTTATTCCTTTCTAACCATTGCATTAAATTTACAAAATGAGAGATCTCAATTTTTTTGTAAGATCCGTTACTATCGTTGACTCTTCTACTTTGGAACAACCTCATAACTTTGATAGCTACTATCCAACCAGGTTGCACTTTGCCAGTTTTCCACATTGTTTTAACTTGGCTGAACCACTACCAAACCCGATAACGTTGAAAATTGGTAAGTAAACACTTCATAATTGTTACAACATGTACAGATTTTTCTGTGACAAATCATTTCTAATTTTATTTTATTTTCAGTAATTCTGCTTCACTTTTCCCAACCTTGCTTTTATAAAATAAAATATTTACAACCCAGATACTGTTCCCTGAGATTAGGCTTCATAGAACAGTAGTTCTTCTAAAGGCAAGGTAACTGTGCCATATAGTGTTCCTTACCCTACTGGAGACTACCAAACTGAGGCCAAAATTTCTCTACCCAGCCTAACTCTTTTAACTGGTGTCAGAAAGGGAAAGAGACTTAAGTTAGTGACTTGACTTTGCAATTTATATTGGAGCAAGGATTCTCCAATTAAAAAGTTACATTCAAATTAAATTGTAATGTCAGATCTCCAGACTTAAACACTCTTTTCAGAAAGAAAAAACAACCAAGCAAAACATCTCTCTCGATGGTACTTAAACATTATTAATAAAGTAAAAACTCAATAGAAAACCACAAACAATACACAAAAGCAATATCAATGACAATTATGTACAAATTGGTGATCAAATAAAAGTACAAACGTCAGTTTATTATTGTCTTCTGATAACCATAACAGTTTGGTAGTGATGCATATAACTTCAGTATCCACAGTGAAAACTTAGTAAGATCAGTGTTGTCTAGGTATGATATACTTACTATTAACAAAAAATTAATACTAAGTAGTTTCTCTTCTAATGTATCTGTTCCTGGACCTTAACAAATAACCTTAGGGAAAAAAAAAAAACCCAACAAACAAAAAAAACCCCAAACCAAAAAATTCACAGAATTCCTGACTGACAGCCATTACCAGGTGGATAAAATCATTAGCACTCTCTCCTGGCAGATTTGAAGCCACCCTCAGACTGGAAAGGGCCATTGTAAACTGCTCTGTTTGGAGTTTTTTGCAATAAAATAGGTTCTGAAGAGCATCCTTTTTAACTCTTAGTAAGACTGAAGGCCACTGAGATAAACAGGCACAGCAGCAGTCCTAATGCTCTTGGCAAACCACAAGAAGTGTTGGTGGTGACACAGATGACAGTGACAGGCTGACACTGTAGATTAATTTACAGTTAAAGTGTTTCTGATATCCTGATCATCAAGTCAGACCATCTGCAATGAGCTATTAGTGCTTAAGGCACAGAAAGACAGAGACATTACCTCACTAAAGGCAGGGAATGACTCTGGTCTGGAAACATCAAAAAGCTATCAAAGAAAAACACCATCAGACCCAATTTTTATTTGTGTTGGTTTGTTGTTTTTCTTTTATAGTTGCTCTTTTCTATTTTATACATCCACTCTATATGAAAAGCTGAAATTTTCCCTGCTTTGAAAATTGTCTGCAACTACAAGCAAATACAATTATTTCCTAGTTTGGGAAAGCTACAGTTTCTAAGCTTTGACTAACAGACAGATAAATGGGACCAAAGGACAGAAAAATGTTCTAATTTGAAAGGCATAACTATACCTTTCTTAAAAAAAAAAATAAATTCCTGAGGCTTGTTGAAAAGCCACCAAATAAACAGGTTTTTGTTTCAGATAGAACACTGAATTAATTGCTCCAAACCCAAAGTTCAAAGAGTGCCACCATTCCACAGCCAGGAATACATACTATAGCTGTTATTTGCAATCCTGTGTCAGAGTATAAAATCTCTGGCAGCAAATACAGCCATTGCTTGAACAAACTGTATTTATTTTACAATTCTTTTCTGTTTCTTATGCCTCAGTTTATCCATTTTTATGTCAGCTGCACATATATATGTTTTTTCATGTTTTCCGTAAATCAGGGATGCTGTGAAGCTTACAGGACAAGATGCCATTTATGAAACAGTCACGAGCTGGCATGTCTACAACTGGTAGGGGTTAAAGGGGAGGTACACAAACCAAAGCTGGAGTTCCTAGTGCTCCATTACTAAGCCTGAGAAAATATAAATTTATTTATAAATAAATTGTCAAAACAAAGCACTTAATGTGTTGGCTTATGTTACAAGTCACCGATGCCCTTGGGCTAAGAGAATTTGTAAGAACGCTATTGATTTTCTTTCCTCTTCTGACTCACTGCATATTTCACACTGCATATTTCTGGCTGCTTAGGCTCCGTTTCAAAGTTGTTCATTTTCCAGGATAAATACTGATGGGAGCATTTCACTCATTCTGAATTTCAGAGTTGATTAACAGTGAGTAAATCTGTGGAAATTAAAATGAGCTTTATCATTACAACTCTGTGGAAAGCAGTAATATCTAGGGATGGTTCACATAGCTGACTTGTGACTGACTGAATGTAAGTCTTTAAATGATACAGATGTGACAGTGCTGATGTTCAATGATTATAAAATATAGAGAGATAAAAGAAAATAAGTGTTTTCATAGTATTTAAAGAGCTCAAAGATCATAACTTTAACTGTCAAAACCAAGGACAAAATAAGCAACTTCCAATAACTGAAATCAAATTAATGTAAAATGACAAAATTTTCCTCTTTTTTAAAATGAAAATAATTGTAAAATATTATTTCATGAACTTGAGCTTCCAAAAGACCATCCAGACCTCTTTCTGAGGCCACTTATTTCTAAGCAGTGCTTCCTTCTCAGGAGTTTAAACTTAGTAGCGGAGACCAAGCCAAAAACTTCTACAGGAAAAATCTGACCGCAAATACAAATCTGAATTTGTTATAGAATTAAACTGACTTAAATTTTTAATAGAATAGTCTGAAGTTTTTGTTTCTTACAAGGAAATAAGGCAATGAGAAGTAGACTAGGAAATAAATCTAGCTTTCCATGTGACAACTCATTTAAATCTGAATGGAAAAACCTTAAAAATTTAAACTTCTCTTAGCTCCAGTTTTTCCTTCATCATGATTATAATGCTTAATCTTTAATATCTAAGCATTTGCTTCCCTCTCTACAGCGTTATTTCACATTATGCAAAATGCAGTATTTCTAAATTATATTAAACTTTAACAGGGGACTTCAAAAGAATTTGAGTGGTTTTAAGCATACTGTTTTCTGTACTAACGACAATTTCAAATACATAGATAAGATGGGAGAAATTAATATACAAATGCAAAGAAGTTATCTGTTCAGCAAGCATATGATCAGGATTTATTTTTTTTACAACTATTGTATTTATAATTTATTGACTGCTATTATTACCTGCAGTTCTCTCTTTCTGCATGCGTTACATACCTTTTCCATTCACTGAAAATGATGTTTTGAAACATAAGGGCAAGCCAGGGTAAAATATATGAATAATTTTTGCTTATGATTTCATATTCAAATTATTCTTTGAGTTTGAAACTAACTAATTGCCAAGTGAGCCAAGGAAAACTACCAGTTTTAAGATTGCTAGTAGACATTGCTAAAAGAAATCTGAACAGGGTGGAAGATACTCAATTAGTTACCCATTCTTTGACTCAGATAAAATAGCATGCAGATAGTGAAACAGGTGGTTGTTGTTGTTTTTCTCTGTGATTTTGTTTTCTAAGGGATTATATCTATTTCCTTATACTCAGGTTTAGGTAGATTAATGATCATCTCAATGCTTTCTTTTATTTTTTCAGTTAAGAAGCACTGGAAGTCTAAGATTATTTTACCTCTTTCACCCCTTCTAGTTGTGTTGAATTCAACTTTTAGCTTTAACTTCATAAGCTGAACCATGATGGTGAAGCTGATCTTATGTAATGACTTATCTGTTATGGCCACAAAACCAGCATCAGAGAGTACAAGTAACTTTATGTAAAAACTCTGCTTTCAGGCTGAGGGGGGTCTTAATTAAATTGTTATGGTAGCAAAGGACTACATGTATTCACTTTCTTAACAAGGGAAGAAAGCAGAACTGAACCTTGCCCATCAAAACAATAATCTGTGCTGCTGTGAAATAACATTAAATACATTCCCTCTGCTTATCTTCATATCATGACTGCTGTTTGCCTGCAATGACTGGATGCAAAGGGAATGTAATGTGACAGGGAGTAGGTTTTGTAATTACGCAGGGAGGGTCATCTTGAATTTGTGGAGAGAAAATTCTTCTTAGGGCTATGGGAGATTGTGCTGATGCGGTTTTACAAAGTGCATCAGAAGAGTGGATGTCTTGGACAAAAGCTCCTTGAGGGAAATAAGATACTTATGAGATGCCAGTAGTAGTTACCTCTTTCAGCTTCTGTTCTAAGTATCTCTACCAGCACAAACAAAATTGCCTCTCACATTCATAGAGACTTATATTAAAAAAGTCCTAATTTGTATTTTTCTTTAGTGTTAGAAGAGTTGCAAACCTAAACAAAGCATTATTATATGCATTTATAGAAGGAAACTGTCACTCCAACTGCATATTTACTTTCCAAATAAGTCTTTAAAAATTTAAATTTTTAATATCTTGAACGTGGTGCACGTGCAACAGAAGTGGTTTATGCAGCAGTGTATGAAGTCAACAGCCACTCTCCCAAACACCCCTCATTAACATTTTTTTCCTTTATTTCTTCCTGATCCACAAATTTTGGTGCTACCTGCCACTACCAGTAGGTGGGATCCTGAGACACAGGTATCTGGGAACCAACGCTAAACCTTGTGAGCCTACTTCTGGAGGAGCCCTGCAATACCACAGGAGCAATCATCTCTGTATTAAAAATCTTTCTTCCACTCCCATTTTCACATAACAAATTAACTGCAACTGTTTTATTAATCCTCATAAATTTTGGATGCTCTATTTTCTTTCCAGTGTGCTTATGAGGCTTGTTACTTCTTCTTTAATATCTTTACTGTGGAGAAAAAGGGTACTGGTGGTATCTTTTTCTAATTTCATAAAAATTACTCCCCGTTTCAATCCACAGATATTGATAGGCAAAGACATTTGTAGCTACTTTCACACAGGTATTGTATTGCATAAAGTCAAATTAAATCTTTCATATAAAACCACTTAAATTTTCATTATCACCAGTAGGCATTGAAAGCCTATGTGTCAAAACTTGTTAGATGCCCTCCTAGGAAAAAAAACAGCTCCTGGATCCTACACAGGTGCCACTGTTTTGTGCACTGTTTATTAAATAGAGGAGAGTTGATGGTAAATGGGATAGAAAATTATCACATTGTATTATTCAAATTCTTTTAAGGGGGAGATTTAATATCCAAGTGTAATATTTTAAGCTTAGTGCTGTCTGTTACCAGGTAATGAGTAACAGCATTCTATTGGCTGCCTGAGTACAGTTTCTTTTATATCTTTTTTGAAAGCTACCTCATGACAGCTGCAAAAAGGATTTTGTTTTAGCTGTAGCATATACTGTACTTCCTTCTGTCTGCACTGTGACCTGTAAATGTAGTCACAGATTCAGTATAAATTGCAGTGTAAATAATTAAAGTAAAATAAAACATAAGTTTTACTTAAAGGATAGGCAATTTTTTTTTTTCTTTCTCTTTCTTGACCATTTTATTTTTCTAGGAGCAGCTAAATATTCTAAGCTGGGTACCACTGTAAGTCTTCAGCCAGTAGCATTGTGCAGAATCTTAAAAAGGAACTTAGGTGAGCAGAAAATATAGAAATAGTTTCCTCAAGGCAATTACTTTCATTTTTTTCTTCCTCTGTGAGGCATACAGACCCAACCATTTCCATAAGGACATGTAACTGATAAAATCCTGCACCACGTTCTACAGAGCCATGATGAATTAATGGCAAATTGGTGATCTTTGAATTGATTCTTTTATTTTTAAGAAGGGTATATACGTATTTATATTTTTTTTAACCTGGTAACATGATGAGAAACAAAAGGTGCAGATGTAAAAAGCACAAAATTCTAAAAGTGAGCTTTCATACAGCAAACTTAGTGACATTTCATATGTGCATGGACTCAGTGCCCACCATTTCTTGGATTTTTTGCAAATACATTTTATTTAGAGAGATTTAAAGCCATTTTCACCTTGGTTTAATACTATTATTTCAAATTTTACCTGTGAAACATTTTATTGAGCCTAGCCTTTCACATTTTTTCCCAGACAACTCCTTTTCTCATTCGCTGCACATCTATATCCAAGTCTGTAAATTAAGCAGACACTATGATAGCGATTTCCTATTTCTTTGTATTCATGTTCAGATTTTATTCCATTTATTTTAACTTATTTTCATCCCTCTGTCAAATCAGATCTAGTGATTTCTTTGCCTCATTTCTTTTGTCTTTCAGAAGAGAAATTTTGATGTTACCCGGGGAATAAGTTTTCCAAAGTTCCTTTCCAAGTCTGAGGCCTACTCGCTTGGTACGTGATTCAGCTGCAATACATTATTGGAACTTATTTTTGCACATTCTAAGAGTGAAGAACAGAAGTCTCATTGTGGCTATGTGTTGCAAAGTTTAGGTCAAGACTGTGGTATGTTTGGATGTGTTTTTTCCATACTGTTTCTTAAAAGACATCTAGGAAAGTGTTAACTCACAGCCCCAAAGACATGCAGTTGCACAGTACAGTAATTCATTTGCTAACAAGACGAGAGCAGAAGGACAACTTGAGGTGTAAATGGAAATTATATTTATTTTCCTGAAGGTGAATTTTGCATCAGAGATGCTTTCTCAGCGCAGAGCTGGGTTTTCAGCCTTGACGACACATGTAGTATTCGCATATGGATTTGCCAAAAACTCACAGTAAAACATACATTGAAACAAAGAAAATGTTATTTTATACAATGAGATGACACTTAAAAGTTTGATCTTATATTTATATCTATACCGCACTCTTGGAAAGAAAACAAACAGGGCCTTGAGCAACCTGGTATAGTGGGAGGTGTCCCTGCCCATGGGAGGGGAACTAGAACTAGATGATCTTAAGGTCCTTTCCAATCCAAGACATTCTATGATTCTATGATAAATAATCTCAGCAAAATCTACATAGCATCACTTCCTATGCATGGGATATAAAGCAGTAAGTGTTTATTTTCATGAGAAAATATGCATTTCAGAAATTGTTTCAGCACATTATGAAGTTTAAGGAGAAAAGGAAAAAAAATATGCCCATAGATGACTTCTGGATACAAACAAATTTGCATGTATTTCCAGAATGCTGTGGTTTAAACACAGCCGGCAATCCAGAACCACGCAGCCACTGCTGCTGCCACCAATAATAATGATGATAAAGGAAATAAGAAGGGAAGAGAATGCAACACCTTACCACCCACCAACCGATACCCAGCCCGACCTGAGTAGTGATCTCGCCCTTCTGGGTATCATATCCCCCAGTTCTACATCCTGGGCATGATGTGCTGTGGTATGGAATACCTCTTTGGCTAGTTTGGGTCAGGTGTCCTGTCTCTGCTTCCTCCCAGCTTCCCCTCCTCCCTGACAGAACATGAGACTCAGAAAGTCCTTGGTCAGGGTAAACATTACTGAGCAACAACTGAAAACATCGGTGTTATCAGCGTTGCTCCCAGGCTGAAAGTCAAAACCACAGCACTGCAACAGCTACTGAGAAGGAGAAAAAATGACTGCTACTGCTGAACCCAGGACACAGAAATACATGAACAGAAAAAAAGGTATTCACCCAAAAAGTCAGTGTTGCTGACCAAAATCAAAAAACTAGTGTGGTTCATAATCTGGTCATACTACAGCACATGTATTTAACTTGTACCTTTAAACAGACTTAATGAATTGGAATTTCAGCCATGAAAGTTCAACTTGAATTACCAATTATATCAAGAGTCAATTACATCTTTTTGTATTTTAAAATATAATAATTACCTTTAAATTAGTTGCATTTAAATTTTTAATAGTTTCTGGACATAATAAGGACATTACTGGACATTTTAAATTACTTTCAAAATATTGTTATAGTCTTGTGTCCTGCATTTGAAATTTATTACTGTTTCAGAGTCAGTGCTTCCAAAGTACATAGGGACTTACTGGTTTTGTCATTGTTGTGGAATTACTATGGCTCTCATGTCATTGTTGTGGAATTACTATGGCTCCCGGTTAAGAAGTCATTTTGGTAGAACCTACCTACATAACTACAGAAGGAGTAGGTTACTTTTTCTGTAGTAGTCCCAGTACTTACAAAGTGTGTGTTTCTTTAACGACCTTTCCATTTTGGAGAGACTAGAAGATGGTATGCACTTCACACTTGGGTTTTTTTCCTGCCTTAAAAATCAAACTGGGAAAAGAAAGAAAAACAAAACCAAACCCAAACAAAAAAAAGCCCCAAACCAAAGAAACATTAAAACCTTCACTCCCTTAGAGAATCCTTTCCAAAATATTTTTTTTATAAATAACTAAAATGTCACATCTGTAAGCAGACACACAGAGTACGTGTGAATCATCATTCCCAGTGTTAGTCAACATCAGAATAGGGTTTAAAAATTAATACTTCAATTTACCTTCATTATCATTCTTTAATTGTAAGACCGTATATGTTATAGCACTGAATAAAAAAGATTCATTAAAGAGAGAAGCAAATAGATTTTATGATTTGAAAGAACAACGATAAACTTCATTTTCACCAAAATTTCTGTTATAGGCACAATTAAACCTGTAAGTACCAAGCTGCATATCACCTGTACTGATGATATCTGTTGTTCTCCCTCTCAACCCACACCAGCCCTTTCTCTACCTAAAGGAAAAAAAAAAAAAGCCCTGAGCACCTCAGTAAACATTAGGAAAGAATAAAGGAAGACAACATGCTGTTCTGTGTCGTAACTCATTAGCAGCTAATGAAGCAGAGAATACCAGCAGTCCAGAAGGAAACAGTGTATGAGTCAGTTGAAAAAGGGCAGCAGATGAAGACAATTAATAGGTGTAATGAGCCAGTGGAGGAATTCTCGGATTGCACCTTTGAATTCAGAGATAACTCCAGATGTTTTTTCCCATCTTCTCACGTAATGAAAGACATGGAGAAAAATAGCTTTTTGGGGTTTTGGGTTTGGGTTTTTTCCTTTATAACAGTTGAAGTTTTCTCACTCTTATTTCAAAGAGCCAACAGACCGGACCATCTCGAACTATGCTTTGTCACAATAAACCTAAATAATTATTCTGAACAAGAACAAATGAAGATCACAAGCACTTAAAGTAATATTTTCTTCAGAGAATGAACCAACATTCTCTTCTATGGAAACTAATACGAAGATAGAAGGCATGTGTAAGGGCAGTATTTGGGCAGTAAGACATATGAGTAACTTGAAAAACTTTTCATGTAGGTTGATGTAGCTTTAAATGTAGCTCGATGTAACCACTACCAATATCTATATTAGAGTTGCAAGATGAAATTCAGAAGTACATTTCTTAAATCCTTGGCTACACAGAAAGGGACATGAGATGTCTAAGTTAGTGACAGGACAGCTAGGTTTTCTGCAAGTGCTAAAATTTCCTTCCCAGATTTGTGGAAATACTGGGAATAAACAGGAAAAACATAAGAAACATAAGAGTCTCCTGTTTATCTGTATCTAAGCTGTTGCAAAAGACCTCTTTGGACATTCAGACACCCCCCCCCATTTCTTTCAACTAAGCCCCACACAGCCTCTTGCTCCCTCCCCCCCCCGTCGTCCCCCCGCAGGATATGGATGAGAATTGGAACTGTAGAAGTGAGGAAACTTGTGGTCTGAGATAAGGACTGGTTAATAGGTAACACAAGAGCTGTGCACACAAGCAAAGCAAAACAAGGAGTTCATTCAGCAATTCCCATGGGCAGACATTCAGCAATCTCTGGAAAAGCAGGGCTTCATCACACATAACAGTTATGCAGGAAGACAGAATGCCAGCATTCTGAATGGACACCCTCCCACCCCGAACCCACACCAAACCCCCCCCACTTCCAGCTTTACATGCTGAGCTTGGCACCCTATAATATGGCCTATCCCTGGAGTCAGTTGGAGTCAATTGTCTCGGCTATGTCCTCTCCAAACTCCCTGTGCACCCCCAGCATCCTCAATGCAGGGGTGTGAGGAGAAGAAAAGGCCTTGACTCTGCACAAGCGCTGCTCAGCAATAACTAAAACATCCCTGTATGATCAACACTTTTAAATACAAATCCAACAAACAGCCCTACAGCAGCTACTACAAAGAAAATTATCTCTGTCTCAGCCAAAACCAGCACAAGGAGGAAGTTTAAGTAAAGCTTCATTAAATTCCACACAATGATTTTCTCCCTCTCTTCCCTGAATAAAGACTAAATATCAGCTTCTCCATCATTCTACGTACTATTTTCGTAAAACCAGCAATTACTCTTTCTGCAACAGTAGAAAGAAGTGGCAGATATTCCCGATTCCTGCTAACTTTTCAAGTTGTGTTTTTCTGCATTGGAGCCAGACATGCTATATGTGACATACTACAGCTGGCAAGTGATAGGATTTTCAGATTTAAAAATTGCCCGTCTGTTCACTACTTTAAGTATAACTCTTAGGCAAAATTAATTATATGCCTCTATCTTTACATTGTAACTTTTGCCTAATATTCCAAGGTAGTAGCCTGAAGACCATTCTCAGTGTAAAAATCCCAAATTGTGTGTTCAGTTGCAAGTGCAACATAAACCTTAAAGGCAGCAATATAATAATTGCCATAAGCTTATCTTTATGTCAGCTTAGCATTTGCTAGGGAGCAACTTAAGAGTTATTTTTAGGCATTTAAAGAGGGGCACATCTGGCATGGGGTGTTCATTAATGAAGTGTGTTAAAACTGGGAAGACATTGCTGATATCAACAGAGGAAAACGTTGAGGTTCTGGAACATTTGGCCTGGTATTTTTACCCTGGTGCTTCAAACGCATTAATAATGATGAATCAAAAGCTGGCAGAATGCTCTTTTTGTAATACCAGCCATAACATTACAAACTTTCAAGGTGTCGACACAAATTTCTGTCTTCAAATGAAGTAAATTCAAGCATTTCGACATACTTCTAGAATGATATCGCAAGCAGAGATTGTATTTGGTGTCATGTACCGTTACAAAGATAGCCTGGAAATAATTTATTGCTAGGCAATCCGTTTTTAAAGCCAGTGACTGATGATATCAATTCTGATATGCCTTCCATAATAATAACTGTCTAAAATATGCAGCATAATGTAGGCAAAACAGAGCTTCAGCAAGCATCCTTTGTTTTAAACTAGTTGGGTAAAATTCATGTACGTAGGAATTTTGATCACTAACCTGGCAGAAGTCTTGTTTATACGTTACTTCCAGAGAAGGTCTTTGAAGATGCATAATCCAGAAGAATATGCCCCAGCCTGTTCTTTGTAGGGAAATTCATCTTCCTGCTTTGCCCTTTATTTCATGTTGTAGAAAAAGCAATTGTTTTCTTTATGAGAACTCTGATAAAAAACAAGGAGAAAAAAAAATCAAAAGAAGTGCAATAAATATGTGAAAATTCAGTAGCATAAAGGATGATGCATTTATGGAAAAAAAAATTATGCTGAACAATTAGAATCAGAGAATGGTTTGGGTTGGACAGAAATCTTAAAGATTACCTTGTTCCACTCCCCGCTATAGTGAAAACTTCCTAATTCCTATTGTATCTTCCTAAATCCTGACTTTGACTTGGTATGGTCTCTTCCATTTGTCCTGCGTACCTTAGATAACATGGAAGCAAGTGACCCCAAAGAGCACTCTTCCCTTGCTGTTCATAATCTAATGAGAGTTTCCTCCACAACTTTACATGATGTGCAGACTTTACAGTATAAGCTTAAGGCTTGCTGGCATAGGGGCATGATGAAAGATGCCACAGTCTAGCATCCTTGACAAAACTGCATGATTCCTGACAGATAGAATGATTACAGGGCCTTCCATCACTGGAGACATTTAAGAGCAAGTTAGATACTCTGCTCATTACTTAACAGTTTGGACTACAGCAGCAAGGTCCCTGTAAACCAACAAGATCTATTTCAGGTACACTACAAATGTTCTGGCTGTACATGAGCTTAAGAAATATGGAAACCTTATTTTGATGCACTTAACCTGAAGAGAAATGAAGACAATTGAACTCTGTAGAGTAGCTACAGTCATGACTAGAAATTTCCTCTGGATATATATTTGTTCCCAAAATAATGCTAGGAACAATTTATACACAACCTTTCTTTTCCATGGAGGAAAATCACTGAGATGAATGTTCTTGAAATAACGTATGTAGTACCATGCTTCAAAGTATGAAACAGAAATCACCAGCACAGGTTTAAATAGCAGCAATCTTGCTGCCTCTTGCACTCAAATACAATGTGAGGACAGATGTATATAAAACACATCTAGTCACAGTAGTTAATTGTCAGTGTGAGATTGAGTCAACACTCATTTCACATTAAATATATACCCTAGCCTCATCCACTGGTCACATATTTAATTCTATAGAATAGTGACTTATTTTCTTTTAAGATTAAAATTGTGGCAAGCATTTGCATAATATGCAGAGGCATGGTAAATACTGTATATAGGTTGAGAGGAATAAGGTCTGAGACACCAGAACAGCAGAAGTGATCTTTTTCATTTGCTAAGGTCCACCAGAGGATGTTCCTTGAAATTCCTTAGTAACAAGGAAGTTATTTCAGGTCTCTAGAGGAAATTGCTTAACTCATTTGCATGATATTTACTGTCATATTCATGCAGAGAAATACACATTTAGTTGTAGGGGAATAATTCATTAAAGGGTATAAGGTAATTCTCAACTTCTAGAGATCTTATACAGAGAAAGGTCTAAATCCTTCTGATACTCAGGCAGAATATATATATACACACTAAGATCTGTGTTTTGGACAACAGCAGCAAAGATATTGGCTGTGTCTGATACTTCTGCATCCAGGCCTGAAGTTTTCCAACTGAAACAGATATTGACTTATGCTTGGCTGTAGTGTAGATGACATGCTCTCAAGAAGGTCTGGCAAAGAGAGGTAAGATTTCATGTCAGCAGCAGGAGAGGTTCACGCACATGAAAAGACTGCCCTACAAAGCAAAATCCAGATTCCTCAGTAGTAAAACAAGTGAGATCAGTTTAATCGTGTGATCAACAGTGGTCCAGACTCTGGGCAGGTCTGCAGTAAGTGGCACACCTGAGTATTACAAACTGATTATTACATACCTGAGTATTACAAACTGCAATACCTGAGTATTACAAACTGATCCCAACACACTTGAGACAAAAGCCCGCAGCATATGCCAGAATATAGTTTTAAACTGTTCTTGCAACGATAACACTTTGAGACAGTCTAGATCTCACTGCTACACAAACACAAGAGCAGAAAGGCTATGCACAGTGTGATACTTAAAATGGTAGGAAACTAGGAATTAATATCTTTTGTCTTAACCATCAGAGTATTCACCTTGGTAAAGCCATTTGTAAATTTTTATTGTTTTCTTAAAATATCTATTTTTGAAGCTGCTGTGCACTGTTGAGTACCTGTCCTTTTTGACAACCACTCTCTTCAAGTTCCCAAACAGAAAAGAAGCCCTGTTTCAGGAATTAGTCAGATACTTAAAGGAACAGAACATCTGTGAACACCTAAACGGATGTTTTGCTGCAGTGCAGCCTGTCACACTGGCAGAGCTTGTTCAAGTCAGTTTGCTATGACTGATGTATGGCTTGATGATAAAGTAAACATGTCTAATGTTTACCTACCACTGGAAGAGGAGTGTCTTGAATGCTCTTCCCTTGTGTTTTAACTGGAAATTGATTTACTCTGTAGTTTTCAGAAAAGAAGCTGTTTGTGCCACTAAGGGCTTCTCTGGTCCCATGGCTTTATCGCAGCCAGTCCTGACACAGCCTGCAAAAGATGCATCCAGTACCTTGCATGTGCAACTGTCAGCATTAAGATCTACGCAGCTCTGTTCATACGGTGGAGCAGACGCCTTGTGCTTTTAGATCCTTATTAGTTTTCTAAGGTTATACACAAGCCAGAGTGACTAAATTGGGTTTACAGGACAATAAACTTCAGGAATGTCAGAGTGTTGTCTGGCAACATTTGTTAGTTCAAATGCTGCTAACAGACTTATTCCCATTTCTTCCCTACCTTTTGAAAACAATACAGTTAAAACAAACAAACCAAAATTAAAAAAGAAATAGCTTTGTGACTGCATGCCAAGATTTTAGCCATTCACTTTCTGCCCACAGAGACAAAGCCAACTTTGTAAATAACCAGGCTCTAATCCAAAGCCAGAAATCAAGACTCATCTCATGAAATTTCTTCCCCCCCCCCAATGTGACAGGCTGTTCATGCCGGTGTGCACTGGAGATTAGGATTTCTCTGAAGTCTTTTTCCCCCCCCCTCTGGAAAAGGTTCTGCTTTTTCAAATGAGCCCAGACCATTAGCGCTGTCTTTAGAAACCTCGTATTTTCTTTCATAAGCTTCCACATACTCTAGCTGGAACTGCTTTTGTGTGTATAATCTTATAAAAACAATGATGCTAACACTGTCTATAATTCAAACAATTAAGCTACTGCAATGAGGGGAGTATAATGACTCTGTGTGTTAAATCATATTTGCAGTTTGGGTACTGTCCTGCATAATGTATATGAATGGTGCAATGTTTTGTCTGCCATAAATAGTGGCTTTTACTTTCTTTGTGAGATTCTACTATATCAGCCATGCACTAGGATAAACAACACACCATAAAAGAGCAGAAGGCACAGTTAAGATAGAATCATTATGCAAATAGGTTATGGCATGCTTTATATGAGAACAGCTTCCCTAAAGAGACCTAATGGGATGACTGACCTATAAAGCATTTAATTTGTTGTTAGCATTTCATTTAATTGTCTTTCAGCTCCTCTAGGAATAAAACTTTTAATTGTAAAAACTTCTAAATGACATAATGGTTGATTTCTCTTTCTGTAAGTAACAGGTTCCTCTCATAGTAAAAATGGCTTGCTGCAATTTCCAACTGTACCTTTTAAATTCTGGTATAATTCTGGTGAAAAAGGTAGGATGTCACACTTCAGCTGACAAAACTCTATTAAATGAATGTTATTCTAGAAATGTTAATGAGCGGCATGTTGAAGAAAGACTATATATCTTGATATACAGGTATACAACAGATGATCAATTTTTGTTACTTTTGACCTTTGAGTGTTAGACTCAGGATCCATAGTCCTACCAGAATTGATTAGTGTGTGAAGGTTACATACAATGGGGGGTAAATAGCATACATAAATAAATCTTCATTTTCTTTAGCCAACTACTAAAGGACATTTAAAATCACTGAAAAAAAACCAATGGCATCCAGTATTAATTATCAAGTCTAAGTAAAGGGATGATATAAATAACATATATTATGAAATGAATTGGTTATTTCAACAAAGCCTTCAGATATGATTACAATGATAAGCTGATTTTTTCATAGAGAGGCAAATTTTATGTCTCCAAAGGCAGGCCTGGAGGTCCCTCTTAGGATATGATAAAGTAAAAGGTCATTACTGTTGGGAATCTGATTTTAAAGTTTGGGCTTTTTTTGGATGAGTGTCGTGGTCATAGCACAACCGTTAACTCAGAACCATGCAGCCACTCTCTCACTCCCACCCCCCCCCCCGACAATGACCAATGGGATGACCAACATAACTTGAGTTCAAGCAGTATACTTTTCTGATTGACTTAAAAATACTGGGACTTCCTTCAGAGAAATAAGGAAGGAAACATTTTTTAGCCAGCACATCAGTACTTGAGGTATCCAAGTAAAATGGAACCAGCTGCAGTGCCTCCCTGTGCTCTGGAAAAAAAGAAAAATTCATTACAAGAAAAAAACCAACATTGGAATAAGCTGCAGAGAATTGGTGGAATCTCCCTCACTGAAAATATTCTAGCCTCAGCTTGACAGGGATAACCTTTCAACAGAAGGTTGGACCAGATGGTCTCCAATCCCAACCTAAAGTTTTCTATGATTCTAAAAATGTCTGGTATGCTGCTATGACATTCCTTCCTAACCAGCCTTTTTTAAAAAGTTCAAATCTTGCCTGAAATTTATACTTCTTTTTACAACCATTTATCATGTTGTTATTTTTTTAATAAAAAAACCCTTCTTTTCTACAAATTGAACACATGAAACTTCTACATTCATTACTAAAACATGTCTATAGGCCAAGTCTGCTGATGAGATATGACAAAGACAAGAACCGCTAACCAGCTATGGATTTGTGGTAGATATATTTCAGTTCTTGCTCCGGAAGATAGTAAACCTAAACGCAAACGTAGAGAGCAACATATTTTGAAAGGTCAGAACAAAAGATTTCAATTCCAATCTCAATCAAGAAAAAAAATAATAATAAAATCACTGTTTTTAAAAAGGCTCTTCCAAATTCTGAAGTGTTGCACTAAAATGAAAACACACATTTTTAGTGGGGATAGAAATACACATGATCCTTCCAGAAAGAAAGCATTCAGTATTCTGTTCACATTCTTCTCCAGGAAGCTGCAGAGCTCATGCATTTTCATTTAGATTCTTCCATCTTAACCTTTCTTCATGTCATTGCACCCTTAAGCAAAAGTGTACAGTGTATATTATTTTATCCATTAATTTCCCATTTCCAACATTACTATACCTCCAAATGATTCATAGTGGATAATTCTGAATTATTTTGTGCACCGTAATGCCATGCTCAACAAGCAATTCAAAGTAATCAAATAAAAATGAAAAAGCCTAAACCACAGAAATATCTAAGTTTATAGAATCATAGAATCATAGAATGGTTAGGGTTGGAAAGGACCTTAAGATCATCAAGTTCTAACCCCCCTGCCACGGGCAGGGACACCTCACACTAAACCATGTCACCCAAGGCTTTGTCCGACCTGGCCTTGAACACTGCCAGGGATGGAGCATTCACAACCTCCCTGGGCAACCCATTCCAGTGCCTCACCACCCTTACAGGAAAGAATTTCCTCCTTATCATCCCACTATTCTTTAAACACATGAATGATTAAAAGAAAACCACAAACCCACCCACTTTTGAATTCTACAAATCCTGTCCACATTCTGGAATTATGTTGCTTTCAAGGGACGCACACTAAAAACACACCCATTGCTGTATATGAGCTAATTGACAAGACTAATTGGAGAAAGATGAGCTAAACTGAATGGAATGGATTATGCAGATCATGGAGAAAGTAGAAAAGATGTTTCTAAAAATGCATTTGTATCCCATAGGAATGCGCTGGATCAATGCTGTCCACAGCGATTTAACGTTATAGAAGATATTTTGGTCCTTAAACAGTTTATATTATAGCACCTTATGCAATTCACAGTGAAATGAGCAGATACTCATACTTGTTTAAGTCCTGCAATTCAGAAGTTTTTCCTCAGAAAGAAACTAAACTCAGCTCTGCACAGATTAATGCTCCTGAACTGATTTGTATTTGAGTCCCTTAGTAAAGCAGCTGCTAAGTTTCTCCGTATCACATTCATGTTAGGCCTTAGGGTTTTTAACTATAACAAATCCAAAGTAGATTTTCCAAACTTATTACTATTAAGGCAGTTTTTCATTTCACAACAACTTCCTTTTAGATTTATGTCCTTTAAAATGTATTTGTCCTCTACTAATCATGGATGTTTGGAAACCTCGCTGATTGCTTTCCCCATGATTGCCATGTCTACAGTCCCCTCAGATAACACTATTTCAACTAAAATATCTATAATGTTGCAAAAATATCTATAATATTGCAAAAAAAAAAAAGTCCCAGTTTTGCCTGAAAAATTTAACACAATTCCAATTTCACTTTTACAGCTTTAAAAAAGTGATAGTTTCCAAGTTCGTATCACTTGTGTTTGAGCAAAGGAAAGGAGAGTAAGACTGAGAACTAAGCTTCTTTCCAGGTCACTGAATTATTATAATCTGAATTATTTCTTGCTACCCAAGATTATCCACTGAATTATTTCCATAGCTCGATATTTTAGTCTGTATATTATTTGTTAAAAGTCAACCAGAATGAATGTTTCATAACACAACAGGACTTCGCACTGTTTGTGTCAACAAACAGTGCTCAAACTACATGGCATTTGTTTTCATTTGGAAGAAACAGATCTCTTGTGTAGTAACTGTAAAAGCTTCTTCACCAAGACATTCCTCTTAGGAGCTCATTTAAGACAGCGTAATGAACTCACAGGAACTCCAGCTCATATAAAATCAAACCCAACTGACATATGTAAACCACATTTCTTTGGGATTTGCACTCCAAGTTCAACACACAAATTTCCTGTTGAATGAACAAAATACAGTAATTGACAAATTTCAGTGTCGTGGTTTAAACCCAGACAGACAGCTCGTGCACTCCCAGTGAGTGGTGCCAGGCTGGAAGCAGTCGAGGCCCGCGTGTCCCCCCCCGGGGCTGTCCCCTTCCCCACTCCCAAAGGGACAACACAAATCACCACCACTACCACCAACGACAACAATGATAAGAGAAAATAACAAGGGAAGAGAATACAATACCACCTGCCAAAAAACGAGTCTGACCCAGAAGATCCCATGTCCTTCTGGGAAACTCCCAGTTACACACCCCCCCCCCCCCCCCCCCGGGCATGACGTGCTGTGGTATGGAATACCTCTTTGGCTAGTTTGGGTCAGGTGTCCTGTCTCTGTTTCCTCCTAGCTTCCCCTCCTCCCTGGCAGAGCATGAGCCTCACAAAGTCCTTGGTCAGGGTAAACATTACTGAGCAACAACTGAAAACATTGATGTTATCAGCGCTGTTCCCAGGCTCAAAGTCAAAACACAACGCTGCACCAGCTACCAAGAAGGAGAAAAATTGACTGCTACTGCTAAACCCAGGACATTCAGTCACTGTTCCTAGCAGATACCTAGAATAGACTATTAGGATGAACAGTGTGAACTGTCTGAAAAGCAGCAGTGAAGTAACACTACAATCAAAACACAGATGGGTCATGTCTCACCATGCCGTATTGGTTTTAAAATTTCACCTTTTGGAAGTTTATGCATAAGCTACATGCAACCATCAGTCCACTGGATCATTTTCTTTTTACATCTTCCCCTAAACACTGCTCTCATAAACAACTTGGAAACCTGCCATTCATCCATGGTATTTTATACATAATTACAGGAGCACAGTTTCAGTCATAATCTCTAAACATATGGAAAATAAGAGTTTACAAAGGGAAAGAATTGCAGCATCAGTCCTGCAGGTCTTAAATTTACAGGCTTCAGGAGATGTTTAGGTTGCAACCTTTCAGAGATACACAGTTAATGCTTTATGAAAGAATTATCCTGTGATCAAGACTTCTTGAGACATTAATATAAGAGCTATCACTATCACTAAAACCTACAAATCTACAAAATACTTACCATGAAGTGCTATCATTATTAAATAGATCCTTCCTTCTTTGTTGCTATTATTATTGATCAATTTTGAAGTGAAGGGACAGACATTCTTCATAGTCTGAGTACTCCACTTACAAGAGGATGCAGACGCTTTGTACAAACACAAACATGTCTGTGTCTTATTTAAATCACGCAGAGGATGAATAAAGACTACATCAATGGTAAACAAAGTTCAGACTAACATGGTCCGAATAACTCATCAAAAAAAGTCAAATGCCTTGGCAGGAGTTTATTAATTAAATTAATTAAATTACATTTTGTTTTGCTGGCAAGGTACTGCATGAAGTTAACATGAAAACCCAGGCTTTAAAACAAATATTGCTAGAATCTGCTTATAATAGGTTAAATTGTAAGGTTACATTTCTGTGATTCTAAAGGAAAATCGGCTCTGACTCTGAGCTGCAGCCAGTATGTGTAGCACTATTAAGGGCCCATAAAATAAATCACAAAATTTATTTTCTCTATTATAAGAATGTAAAATGAAATGTTAACTTTCAGTCTTTTTTATATTAACTCAGTGTATGGAAGAAGAATCAAAAAGCTTATAAGAAAGGAACTTCCTTGCCATATTCTGCTTTTAAGAAAGGAGAAGAAATAATAAAGGAGAAAATGTTAAAAGCCAAATACTACTTTAACGTTCTGAAGATGAAAGGTTTAATAGATTTCCGTGGTTTTCCAAGTGTGGTTCAGCACTTACAGAAGAGTGAAATTTTTTTATAAGTCAGGCTGGAATTTTGTACTTTGTGGATGCAGTTAAAAATATAAATTAATAACCTGAAATACAAGCCAAACATTTTGAAATCGAGTCATGTCTGAGTAGCAAATGAATTCACAAGACTATCTTTTAGGTTCCGCTTTTGAGTATTCCCACATTTCAATGAACAAAAAAAGGAGCATACCCCTTTTAGCATGTTTTGAAAGTCTGTATTTATAAATACAGTGGGGCTTTCATATTCTACTCGATAGAAAGGTTACAGTGCTGTATGTAGCACTACAGTGATGTACTCTGTTCTTTTTATTGATGCTATTATACAGCAGGTTTGCACCCCCCTTTGCTTGCATAAAAGATGTTGAACAGTGCTTACTGTACAGATTAATCAGATTTCATCACTGCGGTACCATACATTTCTATTACATCTGACTTTTGACATCTTCATACTTGGCAAGACAACACAGCAAAACCTGTAAGATAGTCAGCTACCTCTGCCCTCACTCAGTACATCACCTAAACATAAACGCAGAGTAAAAAAAGCTCTTTTAAATTGTTGCCACTGATGACTACTCTGCAGTGGGAGGTGAACTCTGATTACATATACATAGTTTAATCAGAACTCACCGAGCAACTGCAGTGACATGTGAGATGCACTGTGACGGACAATATACAAATGTTGCATGAAGGACCACGCACCATCTCCAGGAATTAGCTCTTCTTGTTACATTCTTAATAATGCTGACTTCAATATGGTAAAGCTACACAGAAAAGCAGAATACTTGACAGATACAAAGAAAACCAGAATGCTAGGAGTTAAAGCAAACTTCTGTGACATCTTCTGCCCTTTCTGTGGGCATGGACATTCTGATTACTTATTTGCCACTACCTAAAAATGTAAAAGCTATATTGAGATGAGGCTAGAAGAGTGAAATATTAGCTGTGAAAATGACAATGTTCTTTGTTGGTGATTTATTATAGCTTCAGTTAATGTGTTTTCTTAAGCTTTTGGATAGTGTCATCTTCATTCTAAATTGTTAAGTTTCAGACATGCAGCTATATTATTAAAAATTCCTTTTGATAGAATTAGACTATCATTACCAGGTAATGAGAAGAACATTACTGGCTTTGTGAGGAAATATGTCTTCCAGGATTTTCATCTAAATTAAACTTTGGTCTGACTTAAAAGAATAAATTGTCTCTGAAGTCTACCGTTTCCTTGGTGATACTTTTTATTCTTGTGTCATAATGCAAGTAAAAGAAACATATGAAACTTTTCTAAGATTACTTTCCAATACTGCAAAATATGAAGATCACACAAAAACTGAATGATGCCAAGTGAATGGAGAAGAGAGCATGCAATTATGACTAAAGTGGGATTAAACAGGTATAGGTTAAGTGCAAGCATGACATAAGAGCAGAGAAAAAGGAAAGGAAAAATTTCGCTGTGCTTCTTTTCCTAACTCATAGATACAAGTTCTTTAAGTCACAGATATTTTATGTGGATCATCTATATATATGTATAGAGCAATAGAGAGTTCTGTCAAGTTGCAAAGAGAATCAGCTGCCTGTTTTAAATGACAGAAATTACTAATAAAGAAACACACATGGAAGGAAGGTAAAAATATTATTGTTTTAATTAGATGTTGAAGAAACTTATTTCTGCATAAGAAAATACAGCTTTGTTTGGGTGCATGTACCTTCCCAGAGATTCGTATTCTCTTTCTCTTTCCATGCCATATATTTTTAAAGATATCTATGTATACACATAGGAATGGAAGAGCAAATGGCAATACTACAGTACAAGTTTGTAGAATCCAAATACAGATATGTACTAATTTGACTTTCTTCTTCAAAGAGAACTAATTTATTATCTGGAATTCGTAATAAATAGAACAACTACAGAGTCAGTACCTTGTAAAAAAATCATACACCAAAGGAGTACATGAAGAACAGAATAAATTATCTGACAGCAAGAAATCCAATCCCAAGAACTTCTTCATATACCTACTGCCTGTTCAAAGTGGATAAAAATTATATGAAAATCTAATAATTTTCCAGAGAGTCAGGAGGGAAAAAGGAAATCAAGCATTTTGTCCAGAATACATTCTGTTACATAAAAGAAGTGATGCAAGTATAGCAGTGGGGAGCTTTCAAAGCAGTTCGATCTGAAAAACACCAGTATCTTTAAAGAAAGAACTCATTTCAATAGTCATACTGACTAACATCAATGACAACAGAATCTCTTTGAAGAGAAGCTCCTGGGTTTACCTTTGAGAACACTCGTAAGTGTGTGTGCTCACCTCCTTTGTATTCTGAGAAACTTCCAGAAGCAAAACTCCTGAAAGCACGTATTTATTCTAGGGCAGTGTTTTGCTGTTTTTTCAAGACAGTTTGTCAGGTTAGTGTCACCATTTCGTAACTGGGAGTCATTATGATCAGAGACAGCTAGCTCTTTAAGGATCCGTATGTAGAATCACTCTTCATGGGAAAGATGATTCTCTATCACATTGACATTATTTTATGATGATGTGTTACAATTTCAATCAGGAAAGGTCAGAGATGGCACTAAAAGAAGAGTGATTTATTATGCAGAGGAAAACTGCATTGCAACCCATAAAGCATTCACTACTACCATTAAGACAAAACCTACAGTCAGAATAGTACCAATACTACTGTCCCAGGGTATTTAGCTGCTGCCCCAGTGGACAGAATAATCCCATTTATTTAGCAATTTAAAAACTACAGTTCTGTACCTTTTTATTCTCTCCTAAAGTAATAAATAATAATTTCATTAATAATAGCCACAGACACTGTAAAACCTTGATATCCCCCCCCCCCCCCAGTCTGGTATTCTTTCAAGTATTAATGAAATATTAAAGGTTTTCTTGTTAGAAGAGGGCAGAGAGATAGAAAACTTCCTAAGCATACGTGACTGTTACACTGCAGACTCCATTAAGTACATTCTTCTTCAATGTTATGTGGACTTACTAAGAAATCTGAGAAGAAAAATAAGCGTTAATAAACCTGTTACAGAAGAATAGCTCAATCAATAGTCTAAGAGAAGTATTCACTTGTCTGGAAACATACATACCTAATTAGGGATCTAATTTTGGATCAAATCCTGTGCAACTGTGTGGGCACCCATAATAATGGCATAGCCAAGAAAGCAAGGTGCAGTCACAGTGACTAAAATAGCAGCAGGAGATGATGTACCTCAGCACTCTCTGTCAAGGAGTAAGGTGCATTTGTGGGCTGCTGGCTTGGGTGAGGACTAAGGAGAAGTTAGGATCTATGCCAGATTTGCCCATAGATGAACATTTACTTAGATTTTGCTTTCATCATACCCAGAAAAATGGTTGCAGCTGGATTAAAACGTGTGTATTGCCTTGCTTCTTCAATGGATCTACAGAACATTCTTTCCAAATACAGCATGAACAATAATAGGAAATAGTAGAGAAAAAGAGTACAGCTAATATAGATAGAAGTTCTCTGTCTTTACCTCATCATCACAGAACATCTCCCCAGATTCCAAGGACTTTATTAATTTTCAGATTATTTTGCCAATGCAATGAATAGTTCATTTAAATGGTACTGATTTAGCAGAATAGTTAGCTGAGGTCTAGCCAGTGGTTTCCCACTCGGAATGCATACCTTAATAATACCTTTTATTTCTATGTATAAACTACTTTAAACACCATTTACAATTGAAACAGAATTTTCCTTTTAATCTCATCTTAAATTAATGTAACATATTATTGCATAACATGAATTAAAATATTAACTTCTAATTCTTATCAGCATCATTAGGACATTTCTTAAAGTCACATGTTCATCTTCAGTAACAGTATTATCATAAGTGCTAGCAGAAATATCTTTAAAAATAGAAGCCAATTCTAAATGAGAAATTCAAACATAAGAATATTCAAATTTCTTCAAAATTCCATTTATGGACCAAAAAGACAAAGTTACATTTTTTTATTTATTCTTGATCAATGGGATAGCAAACAAGCAAGGCAGAATGTCTCTGAAGTTATGTGGAGCCTGGAAAACTTGAGACCATGGAAGAGGTCAAGAAAGGGTCTCCAGCTTTTAAAAGACTATGAGACTTCTGTGGAGCGAAGAGGTCTGCATATAGGTAATACAGCCTCAAGCAAACCAAGCCTCTAAGGAGTTAATACATTGTTACAAAATTTTAGTATCAGAAACTAGTTCAATCATCATTTCCACTGTGGAAAACAGGGTTACAGGTGCCCCTTGTACTTCAAAACTGTTATTTTTCAATGATAAATAGTAGCTTCCAAATAGCTTGGACCATATTAATTATGTGGAAAATCATCACAGGTTAAGACACAAGAAGTACTGCCTGAATATGCTAATGAGCATCTTCATTAAGTAAGGTCAGAAAGTTCATCTGTGCCAGAAACCAGAAAAGAATAGTTATGTGCCAATCTAAATTGTGAGATCATTGTCCTCTCTTCTCTTGCTGGAGACATTTTTATTTATTTATTTATTTTAATTTAACCAAATGACAGTTTCTGCAAGCAATCACTGCTGTTTTCTGTCTTTAAACAGAAATAGTGATGTTTCTTTGAAATTAATAAAGCCTTCTGGTGAGCTCTGCACTCTGGTGAACCAAATACAGTTCACAAGCAGAAGCTATACTATTTGGAAACTCAATAGCAGGAAGAAAATGCATGAATGTAATAAATTCAAGTACTTTAAATAATGTGTGATCTAATATACTCTTTTAAAATATTAAAATTCCAAATTATGAAAGATTCCTTTTATACCTGATATATGAGATGCTTCAGCAATTTCCATTATATCTATGATAGCTGTTTCAGAATTGCTGATCCTGACAACTTTACTGAATTGACTGTAAATCTGGTGAAAATGTACCCCAAAAACCAGCTGGCTACATAAGGGAAAATCCACAACTGTTGAAAGATCCTAAAATAGATGCTAAAAGCTCACTTACGACTAAGATATGTACGCCAAAATGTATATTCCTCATTACATGTTGTAAAGACAGAGTAAGTAGGTTATGAATTCATATCTTACATTACAATACAGTATTTATGGCTGACCTGCCTTATTTCTAGCATGGTAACTTCAAAATCCATCAAGCTTTATACTTATGCCTAAAGCAGAGAGAACAGAGAGAGAAAAAAAAACCCAACCCCAAACTGTTCATATTTAAGAAATAAGACCCTGTAAAAGCAAGACTTGTTAAACTGTGTGTGTTTGAATTATAAAAACAAAAAAATTAGAGTAGTAAAGACAAAACCTTCATCCAATCATCAGAATGTACAAAGCACATCACAAATCTCTCCAACAGTTGTTCTTTTACTGTAAAAGTTATCTGTAAAAATGTCTGAATTTGTTTTGACTAGCAAGGAGTTTATTTTTGTGACTGTCAAAGCTATAGGTTTACAGGACAGTAGAGACTTAACAGGCGGCTCTGAGGCCAGAAAGGCATGCATCTCTCAAACCTGGTATTAACCTGGATAACCTCATTATTCTCATTGAACTTAGGCTCAAAACATAACTGATTCTTGCAATGCATTTGGAATATCTTCTTCGTGAATAATCTATGTCTGCTTTGTCAAATTAAGTACTAATGTCTTTTCTTGTGCTTTTTATTTTTATGGCTAATATCCACTATCCAGAATGTCCTTTGTAAGTCATACTTTGGCCTACCATCAAGAAAAGGCTCTCTCTGAAAATGAATTCTATCTTAACTTTTTGATGTCTACTACTCTCTAGATCATTTGGTGTTTTTTTTTAAGTAAATACTGAAGAGGTGTTGCCACTTTCTGTAAATTGCTGCTTCCTTGTTTGTATTGCAGTTCAGACAGACTTTGAAGCCTTGACTTCCGATTCAAATGCTCCTTCCCATTAAGCTCCTTGGCACCTAAATGTTGTTGACTCCACTAATCAGTTTCTGCAATTTCTGAGTCTGCTCTTTTGGAATTAGAAATCCTAGTAACCTGGTTTTGTTTATCCTTCTATTTAACTGAACAAGTATCAGTTCATGCTCACTTATTTCAAGATCATTCTCTTTGACCAGTTAATAGTAGCCCTCCTGTTGGTTCACTGACTATTGAGACTGGAGGAATCTAATGGCTAATACATCTGACAGTACGAAGTTTCTCTCAGTATTGGCAGCACTTGCTCAAGTCAATATGTCTAAGTGTAATGCCTACTGTAATGACACAGATCTCGACAGAATTACTCTTGCCATAACATTAACAATCTCTGCATCTATTTCAATCTGTCCAAGGAAACTGGAGCAGAACAAAACACTGACTTAAAGAATGTTTTCTCACAATCCTTCTCAATGTGACTTTCTGATTCTTACCCTGTATTGTTCAGAGGTGTTCCATGCCTCTGATCATTTCTTGTCATTTCTCACATAATTTTCTTTGCATTTATATTCAACAGATATTTGTGTTATTTTTCTAGTCTTTTATCTGATTGAACAACATTAATTATTCCTTCCAATTAAAACCTCGTAGTTAGAGTCAGAACCAAATATAATGTAAGAATTGTTGTACAGCTTTAGAAGACAACAGACTTGGAAACCATAGGAAGAGAGTTATTCTTGTACTGAGTTCTGATCAAAACTGATATGTCTTTGGAAGAGGACTGCAGAAAGACACTGGGGAGCTGGACTTGACATTGACTGCTCAGTTTCTTTTCAACTCAAAACACATTCTCAAACACTTGCTGAGATTCAGTTCCCATCCACCAGCAAGCATGTCATTGCATGTAATTAGATTTTAATCACTGTTTCAAACAATAAAAAAAAGATCCCATTTTCAAAATCCAGAACGCTCCTTTTAAGCAGTACTCCAGATCAGATCTTCTGATACAGTAAATTAACAACCAGCTTTTCAACCCTTCACAAAACTGAAAATGTATCTTCCATTTTTAATGCCATTTCATTTTCAATCCTCAACTTTAAGAACATGTCATCCTGCATGACCATGACAGCAGCAGAGATTTTCAGGAACTTCTTTATGCTTTAAATTGTAGATTTTACTTAATTACAGTCCAACAGCACATAAAAAATAAGTAAATTCATGTTTCAAACATACCATGAGCAGCACTAACAGAGAAATAGAATTTAATAACTCATGATGTGGTTAACTTCAGCTAAGTTAACTTAAACAGCTTTGTCACAAAGTGTGTTAAACAGACCAGCGAACCCTATGTTTGAACTTCAGAAGCAAGCAGTAAACATATGAAATTCACTGTACCTGGGTAAATTCATGGCAGTACACATCCAAACTCTGCTGTTTATTATGGTGACAACACATGTATTTTCACAATGAAAATGTAAATATTCTGAAGCCAAGTATTTGTCACTGTGACACACCAGAACTGTGTTCAAACCCTAACGATACCAGATGATTTACAGAGAATATTTAATAGATTTTTATTTTTACTTACATGAAAAATAGCACAGAATAGATGAGGAAAAGTTTATTAATTTTTTTCCTGTTTACTTCTGCAAGTGGCTTGATTTTTGGATTGGCAGAATAATCACCTATCCTTCAACCTTGGAATACTTACCATAGCACAGATCTTACCTGAAAAGCTGATGAAAACAGTAATTTCAAAGTAGAATGTTATTTTGCCCTTATGTAACTGCAGTGTGCTCTCTATTACTACTTTTATTCAAATTCTCCAGAATTACAGCATCTGAAGACCAGAGCTGTGCAAAAGACTGCTGTCTCCACATCTTTACACCCCAGAATATCACTGCCCAAAACCAAAGTGTGATCTGTCCCCACAATCATTCTAAACATCACAGGGAAAAACAAAGCCTGTTCTATACATCTGAAAAGCTATCTGTATGCTGGGACTGCCCTTTCTGGTTTTAGTCCTGCTCTCCAGCTTCCAGGCTGCTACTTCTGCTATTTAATCCTTTTCCCCTTTTAACTGAATCACTTCAGCAGGGTTTCAGCTCAGTTGTTCACACTAATTCAATCCCGGCTTAATATTATAAAAGATATCGAATTTATATGTGCCAGGAAAAGAGCGATAAACGAGTTGCAGAGAATTTGTGAGAACTACATCATTGATACATTTGATTTTACAAGTTGAAAAGCCTCCAGCACTCTGTAACAATGTTGTGCATTGCCTCTATGAAAACAAAATGAAAATAGCATGGATACTTTCATAGAACACTTATAACAGAAAGTCTAAAGATGTAAACCTTGGCTAGAAGCAAAAAAGCTGATGTGGATTACCTTTGACTTCTCTTTCACTTCATTAGCAATACATGATACCATACGGTTTTGACAGGAAAATAAAAGGAATTAACAAAACAGTAACTGAAGACATGTTCCAACTTTAGATCCCAATTATAGCCCACATTGCTTAAAGCTAAGAAATGTGCAAACATCTAACACAAATGAAGAAGAGAAATGTAATGAAAAAGACAACATGACATGAGCAAATCGAAGCAGAAGCAGCTAATTAAACCTATACAACTGTAATGCAGAGGAGTTATGCAGAGAGGCAGAAATTAGCGATAAACTTGCAGTGCACTCATGCTGAAAGAAGATTTAAAATTAAACAACCTGCAAAGCACAAGATACATGTAGGTTGGCGGTTTTGCATAGCTAGCATTACATTTCCTTCCTCAGCTGTAACCTACTATGCCAGCCAGTCTACATACCAGAGATTGCACTGGACAGGTTTGCCTCTGCTGCAGGGTTTTGATAAAAAGCTGGGTAGTGCATATTGTGAAATACCTTTCTTTTCCTCTGGAAATTATTAATAACAACCAAGAATATTTAAAAGGCAATGTTCATTTCACTTACTATGAAGGCTCATTCTGTAATTAAAATAATCTGCAGAACTTCCTACTTGACAGTAAGGTCTCTACTATTGATCTACAACCTAGCTATGGAATAAAACAGCCTGTACAGCAGAATGAACTTGACACCAGGAAACTAGGGACCTGACATGGCTCATGAATGCTGTTAGGTTTTGGCATTTGAAGTGCAACCACAATGAAGTAACATGGTAATGAAGTTACAGAAATCAGGGGAGAGACACTGAGTTAACACATCACCCCATCACCCCAGATGCTCCGGGAGTCCTGTCTTTTCATGTGAGATTCACTTATCATGTACATCTGCTTGTTCCCACTCCATATTTCTGCAAATCTGTATGGAACTGAAAATCCTCTAGATTCATAGGGCTTGAGATTTACAGACTTCCTCATCAGTTTTTTAAGATTTGCTGTGAAGTGGAAGAAAAGTAATGAAGAGTTACACTACTAGTTTATTGCCTGGAAGGACATTCTTTATACAGAGGATTTTCTGCAAGATGCTAAGGTATTAAAAGTAGTCTGTAACATGATCTCCATTTAGGCATGTCCACAACAGTTCAATGAGCTGATATCACATTAATGATGACACTGAAATGAGACTTAATCAGAACAGCTTTATGTATTCCACACAAATGTCAAACCTCTATAATCTATGGCTTTGGATACTCTGTACCTGCTTTATCACCATTACAGACAAATATTTTTGTAACAATTTGTCATAAACTGGGTTTTAGATGAAGTGAAAATCCATACTTGACTCCCAGGCTTCACTGACTAGACAGATATGACCTTCTCCCCTTCTCCTTTCCAAAGTATTTCCCTATTTGGCGACACAAAGAGATTAAGCAAAATAGGAAAACAATCTCTTCTGTAATTTATCATTGTGCAACTCACTGAGCTTGAAAAAGCATCATGGATTGAACCCCCCTTGCAGATAACAAGTCTGTATTTACAATGTAGATTTAACTCCTAAAATATCATTTCCTTTTCTTTAAATGCTGATTTCTTTCAGAAGCGATTTAGAGGCAGCACTAAGAAATTCTGTGAGAAGTCTTGGAATATTTCAAAACGCAATCACCTATAGTATTTATATACTTTAATGGATAATTTTGGCAAAATCCTCTATGTCAATGTAATTAAAATACAGTAGATCTTTCAGAACTGTTTTCTTGTGGGCCATTTAAAGCCATCACTGGCCCTACTATAAGACCTTATTATCAGACCCTACCACTAGCAAACTATCTCAGTTATTACCTTTCTGAAATGAACTAAATCCCAGGTCCCCTTTCCCTATATGCAATAGAACTCAGTCTGGAAAAAAAAAAAAAAAGAAAGGAAAAAGTCCATTTTAAGAGCGCACGAATCACAACATGGGTGTTTGCACACAGGTTATGAATATTTGAAGTACAGGACCCCACCGAATTTCAAAGTTTAAAATACTCGAGCATTTGGACATCTGTAAAACCAACTGAACCTAACAGCAATTTTTCAAATTACTTATTAATTTATAAGTAGTCAGCTTTAACTCTGGCATAAGAGAAAAAAACAAAAAAGGGACAGATTTTGAATTAATAATTCAGAAATTTTATGACACTGCTTAGCAAATGTAATTGTAACGACTCGCATTTCTTGCTTTTTTCTGCAGATCCTTTCATGTTTTTTGACAATTTCTTGTCATCAGTGCCTTGTTTTTAAAGCTTCCTCTAGAGAGAACTAACTAATGAAAAACAATGAACTACTTTTTCTCTCAATATCTATGAGTTTCTCACAATAAAACTAAATTGTTCCTCCTAATCTGAGGTGTTATCCACTATCTTTGTAAGAACGGATACTTCAGTTATTTCCCAGTGATCTCAGTTTACTTAGTTCTTTGCTACTTATCATGTTTACTGAAGAATTCACCAAAAATTTTTCATCTAAGGCACTGAAAACATCAAAATAGTCCTTAAAGCATTCCCCATATGCTTGAAATAGCCCCACCTGTGAGAGATGATCTCAGTTTTTTGTTGTAGGTTTCTTCCTATGCTTTGTACTGCATTTGATTTGCCCTGTACTCCTTCTAAAAGTCAATGAAGCAGTCTGTTTATGCTTGAAAAATAAAAACAACTCAAGGATTTGCCAGAAAATGCCTACTAATATCTTAGGTAAGTATCAAAACTCCGGTTTCCTCAATTAATATTGATACTGCTGCTGAAGGCTACATTTCACTATTCACATTAGCTTTTCAGAACACTTTAGGAGAAACAAGCATCTTAGAATTTTTTTTTTTACATAAACAATGCTGAGATATTACAGAAATATATCAAACATTCAGCAACATCTGCAGTTTCTGTCTTTTTTAGATAATATCCACAGATCTCTGAAATGCTACATAGATTTGGAAATTAAACATTCAGATAAGGCAAAGAATAACACTGACAACCAAAACAGCCTGAATCAAACAGGACTGATATTCTTGACTTGAACAGAGAAGGGTAGATCACAGGTACTTGATTTTTCTTTTATCCATTGCTTTTAACAGTCAATCCCTTTGTAACTCTATGGTGGCATCTGTAAATGAGAAAACTCATATAGCTTGAAGGGACTTTCAAAGGTCATCTCTTCCCTTCCCCATTACCAGTGTTTGTCTAACCTTTTCCTAAATGTTGCCAGAAATGGTCAGCAAACGATACCAATGCTTCAGCATCTTTACCACTAACGAAGTCTTCATATCAAATCTGAAACTCTCTTACTGCAGTTAAGACCTATTAGTTTTTTATCTATGCTGGATAAACATGAGAAATAGCTTATTTCTATTTTCACAGAAAATATCCAACTTAACTTTTCCATTTGAAAATTCTTATCACATTAATTCTTATCACATGCTTCATCTTATCCTCTTTAGCCCTAATAATCAAAACTCCTTTAATTTTTCCTTCTGTTGTGTTTCCTACCATTCTTGCTATTTCCTTTTGACTCATCAAAATGATTCTTGGGGTGCCAAATATGAGCAAAGACCTTGAGCTGATCCCCTGTGACAGCTGAGCACAGGAAGAAGGTTGCTTTTTGCATCCAACAAAACACAAATTCATATTCTTATGTGCCACAGTACAGGTTGCCCTGCTGGTAATAATGTGCCATACCTGTGTTTAGCTTGCAAGTCATAAGCAGTGTTCAGACTCTTCACCGAAAACCCTTCTATCTAGACAATTTTTCTTGTCCAATGGAAGATCATCTTTTAACAGACTGCATGAGGTTCATTTTGAACTACATCCCTGACTTACTTGCAGTTTCTCCCAGCCTTATGTCATGCACAAAATGAATATGTGTACTCCCTTCTCTATATTCCAGTCATCTATGATGATATTGAGTAACAAGGCTCAAGGTAATCCCACTCAGTTTCCACTTCTATTTTGACAGTTGGCAACTCCTCTCTAAATGGTGTTTCCTCTGCAGTTTAAACTTGATTATTTACAAGACCTTGATCAATCACAAAGCACTTTTCAGCCAATGATGTAAGTGTGGAAAATGTCATTTAGCAATATAATGCATAAAAAAAAATTAAAATCAGTACCTTTAAATTATAATAACTCTGTGTGTGTGTGTGTGTGTGTGTATGAATGGAGGGAAATAAAAGGGTAAAAATGGTCTAACCTTACATTAGTCTCTTCTGGAGTGCTGCATGCAGTACAGGGCTGTCCTGGTTTTAGCAGTGGCAGTCATTTTTCTCTTTCTTGGTAGCTGGTGCAGTGCTGTGTTTTGACTTTCAGGCTGGGAACAGAGCTGATAAAAATGATGTTTTGGTTTGGCCAAGGACTTTGTGAGCCTCATGCTCTGCCAGGGAGGAGGGAAGCGGGGAGGAAGCAGAGACAGGACACCTGACCCAAACTGACCAAAGAGGTATTCCATACCACAGCACGTCATGCCCAGGATGTAACTGGGAAGTGACCCGGAAGGGGCTAGAGTGGACTGCAGGGTTGGAGGAGGTATCGGTTGGTGCTTGATCAGGCTGGGGGGGCAAGTTATCGGTTGCCTGGTGATGGGGTGTTGTATTCTCTTCCCTTGTTATTTCCTTTATCATTACTATTATTGGTGGGAGCAGTAGTGATTTGTGTTATACCTTAGTTGCTAAACTGTTTCTATCTCAACCCGTGGGAGTTGCATTCTTTCTGATTCTCCTCTCCGTCCCTCCAGTAGTAGGGGGAGGGCAGGAAGGGGGGGGGGGGGGGGGTTGAAAGCTGTCTGGCTGGGGTTAAACCACGACCAGTAAAAGAGAGACTTGGATGTATTGGAGGGAGCCCAGCATAGGGCCATGAAGTGGTGAAGAAACTAAAACATCTCTCATACAAGTTGAGCTTAACAGAACTGGAACTGTTCAAGAAGCCAAGGCTAGGGGGAGAATCATATGAATGTGTATAAACACCTGATGAGGGCAGTAAAGATGATGGAGCCAGACTCTTCCCAGTGGTATCCAAGGACAAGAGGCAATGGGCACAAACTGAAACTTATGAAATTGCACATCAGCTTTTTGCTTTGTTACTGTAAAAGCAGTCAAACATGGCAACAGGTTGCCCAGAGAGCCTCTGGAGTTGCCATCCTTCCAGATCTACAAAACCCAAATGGACAAAGCCCTGCACAACCTGCGCTAGGTGACTGCTTTCTGAGCAGGTGTTTTGGACTAGATGAACTTCAGTATTCTACTGCTCTGTATTTCTTTTTTTGACTTCACACCTGGTTGATCATTTGCCTCTGAAATTATACCTCCCTTTTCCTAAAATAATGCATTATGAGTATTTTTATTAATAATGAAATTATCAGAACCAACTTTTCTTAACCTGAGAATAGTCAAAGATATTGCAATTAAAGACAACTGCAAAACTGTCACTTGTTTGATGATCATTACTATTCATAATGAACGTTCTAGCCAGGTATCAGGTTTGATCCAGATACAAAAACCAAACCAAGACTGCCACTGTAACTAGATGAGCAGTATAAAATTAACTTTCATTATTAATCAGCTTCTTGTTAATTTTGATGAATTAAAAAAAGCAAAACATTTTATGTTATTCTATATACATCTAAGCTTATTGCCAACCTGTTACAATTCCTTAATAAGATATACTTAGTTACCTTTTTAATGTGTTTCAATAATGACCTAACTAAAACTTTCAGTACCTGAAACAAACAACTGTTACTATGACCACACTTAACACAAGTTTGAGCAACAGCCTTTAGATTAATGAAAAGGATTAAATTAAGTTAATATTAGAGAATACTGACTACATAGAATACGCCTAAAGGAGAGTCTTAGAAGGCAGAAAGAAACACCGGCCAGGACGCACAGTAAGAACCAGGAGGTGGCTGTCAAAGGTCTCCACAACAGACAGGTGAGCTAGCTGCAAGGGAAAAAGTAAGTATCAGACCACTGGCCTTGAGAGTCTGCATGCATTATCAGTTCCAGCACTTCTCCAGAACTTCCCTGGAGAAGGCCATTAGCAATCCAAAATTACCTTTAAAATTTGATTAATATAAATTTCACAGGCATACCTTTCTTTAAACTAATGCTGGTACTTAGCTCTGCTTTGAGTGGGAGGCTGAAGTGAGGGATCTCTACATGTCATCCCAACATATTTTTTTTCTCCAATTCCAGCTACATGATGCTATATAATTGTCTATTCCTAAAATATTGAAGTCTGTGCTGTATTTGAGATTGTATTTGCATCTTAATGATTTTATGGTTCACTTCCTATTTGTAAGCATCTTAATTGACATTAATATACATCTTACACTCTTTTTAAGATACATTCTTCCATTCCACATCTCATCAGGGCCATTATACTTAAATATAACATTATTTTTGTTTCAAAACTTTTTTAAAAATTAAAAAAAATCATGCATACTTCTTCAGGATTTCTCCTTCTGTTCATTTATTCCTGATGTAATGAGCAAGAATCATAATTTAAACTCTTTTCATTTTACTTTTCAAGGTATAATGCATCATTTTAAAAGGAAATATAGCTCTGAAAGTTGCTGTTAAGCACCATAAAGCAGAGAAATAATATGTAGTTCCTTTGCAAGGTTTTTATCTTAACAGCATTACTAACTGTGACATTTATCCTGCTTAACCTCACCAAATGTACCCTAGGGAAATGTCAACAGAGTCTTATGGTTTTAATACAAATGAATTATCAAAGAGTTTGAATAATGTAATCATCTTAATGTATTCAGTTTTTATAATGAACATCTGTTATGGGGATAGAGAAGCAAAGTGACTGTTTAACGTAACAATTAAATAAACAATTAAATGTAAAAATTAATAAAACCAATATTACAATTTTAACTACTTAGAGTAACTGTCATTAGAATATTCCTTATGTCCCTTATTTCTCTTGGATATAATTTTTCTGTGATGGAATTCATACATGCTTTCTAGATGCTTGCTATGGGTATAATCCTGTTTACAAAGACAGCTTGTTCCCTGGATAGAAATCTTCTCCCTTGAGTGATGCATATTTGTGTTCTTAAAGTTCCTGCCAAATCTCTTACTTTACATGCCTTTGCCAATAATCCTTTTGCAGTGTATTTTCTGTCAAATCCATTTATTAAGAGGGTTGTTTTCAAACATTCTGCTAGCATACATTACAGTAATTCTACTCTCATAGGAATACATTCTCTAATTATCGAGATGGTCTAACAAATGTCTCTTATATTTACTGCTATTTTATTTTATTATGGCATTATACTTTATGACCTGAATATAAATTTTGGAAAATTGACATGAATAATACATCATTTTGCAGTCTACATTCTTTTGAACTACATTTTATGCTTAATTCCAAGAAATGATGAATATTTCTTAAAGAAATCATATCATCATTTATGACCCAGGAAATACATATCCTCAGTTATATCTGAGTTCCTGAATGACATTTCACTCTATCTCCATGCTCTGAACCTGTTCATACACTGTAACCACCTTGTTCTTTTGCTCCTGAAATGCAGAAATCTGAATATAATTTAAGCATACTTGTCAGCTTGTCATCACACATCCATATAGACAACATTTTAGGTCCTTAGTATGCAAATCTCGCATATTGAAATTACACTCTCAGACATCATTTCCTGGTTGAATCAAGGTTTGATTCCTTCTTCTTTTGTCAGAATGGTATTCTCAGCTTCTGGTGTATTGACTAGGAAAAAACAAAATGGTTATATCTGAATTTTGAAGGAAAACAGGTGGTCTATACTCTTGAGGCTTACATACTAAACTCAGGTCTTCAAGGAGGTCTCTGCCTCCTCTCAGGATGCAGAATTTACAACCAGCAGTAATGTCCACCTCTTTATTTAGAAAGAATAAGTATGGCAATATATCTTAAAAACCTAGATATGATAATGGCATTTTCTCTATGTAGAAGTATTGTAGTCAAAACATATTTGATATGGTAGAAGGTTATCTGATTTAAATGTACATTTCTAGCTGTTCTAGTCAGCACTTTGTACCACCCTAAAATTCTTCCTAGTGGAAGATGATGCAAGAAAATGAAGATTTCAGAAATCACAATTAGGCAGAGTATGACAATTAGTTCTGAAAAATTAGTGAAGGCCCTTGGAAGTGAGGAATCCTGGCTCTGCTGGTTGCTCACCCTTCAACAGCCAAGGGAATAACTGTCTCGTGCATGACAACTCTGAAACCTGGGCGCATAGGCAAGCTTTCTCACAGGGAAAATCAGTCATTGCAGTCAAGAGCTATTGCAGAAGCTGCTGCTGTCAAAATCACAAGAACATATGCATAATTTTCATTCTTGTATTCACATTCATAATTACTATGAATTGTGTAGAGCAGCCAAAACAGATGTCTGTGACTCTGAACATAACTCACTTAGTTTGCTGTCTGTGGGTTTGATTGTTTAGTTGAGGATGCCCTCACCTGCCTGGCTGATTATGGTTTTCCAGTCACTTCACTGTCTAGTTACTGTATAAATCCTGAATTTTACTGTACTCCAGTTTTCTGCGTACAGTCTTTTTTTCCCTATACCCGAATTGTGTCAAAATCATTTAGGAATGGTGACACTACAATAATCCAGAGATCTGTATCTATTTCATGTGATGCAGGGGACAAGGCTATCTGTATGTATTTCATGTGATGCAGGGCACAAGGCTATCAGGTATGGTCTTAGGATATCTGCTCTTTCCTTCCAGGTAGTAGGAACCTGGAACAGCTGGGCAGAAGATCTCACCTAAGGCAAGATGCAGTAGTAGTATCTTGTATATGAAAAAAAGACTGGAATTCAGGTAAATTTTCTTGGAGTACCTGGAAGCACTAGCTGGTTGTTGTCTCTTCACATTCAGACAGAAACTGGAAGGATTATATTTCTTTCATATAATGCCTACATTCTGCCTCAGTTACACTTGAAATGTGTGTTGTGAACTAAGCCTTGGTCTTTTAAAAATAATTATCTTTAATTACCAGGTTCAGTCTTCTGTCCTCTGAAAACTGTCACTTCATTTGCATTGTTCTAATATTTGCTTACCTTTCCGGTTAAACACAGCTTTTCATAAAGAAATTCTTAGTTGTACAGCAGGTTATTTCCAGCTAATTTCCTTAATACCTGAAGGATGCACATTTTCTGGACTTTCAGAAGTAAATATTAACTTTTTTTGTCTATATTCCCTCTTTTGATGTTCATTATTTTACAAGGTCAGTTCTAAGCATAACTTCATAAATTTTCAGATACCTCCTCCAATTCCATTTTCTGTGTCCTTCAGTATTAGCAGTCAGAGGTAAATGATATCCCAGCTCTTTTTCCATGCATTATTTTCCACTTCCTAAAGATTTCACTGCTGTGTTCCCTGGAGCTTCATTTTTCATGCTAGAAACCAAGATTCCTTTGACATAAAACTACCTTTCCAAATCTCTTCTTTACACGGCTCCATGAGTTACTCATTTTAATTTTCATTAATAATCCATTTATATGAACCAGCACATTAGATTTCAGTAATGCATTGAAAATCACAACTGGTATCACCCACTTTGCCTCTGCAGTTACTGTTTGTTTCTTCTCTTTCCATACATCCATTTTAATACATGAACACAGCCTCAGATTTCCTTCTACTCTGATTTCTGTCTCAGAGCATACATTTCTGAGTAAACTGAAATCACTTGGCACATTTTAGCTCACATGCCATTCAAACTCTGCTCCCCTTCATCATCCCCTCTCCCCCAGAACAGCTCTTGAAGGCATTATGGTTCCTGCAGACCATGTAATAGACTGCTATTCACACAGGATTCATTGCTGACAGTGATAACTATGTGTCCAGGTCAGCTTTGTGTGCCTTTGTGCTTTGCTTTTCAGGTGAGGGCTTTAAAGGCAGAGGGGAAAGGATCCCCAAGATTTTGACAATGACAAGTATATCCATTAAACATGAATAAAATTATTTTAATGCTTGAAAGTTAAAAAGAAAGCAATATCTTAGGTTGTATTAAAAATAATAACTTGATGGCAGCATTCGGTATAATGGAATATAAGATATATATTGAATAATGGCAGAAAATCCAAGAAGTCTATCTGTGATAATGAGTCTATTACTTTAATCCTTAATGGATGAAGGATCACCGCCTCCCCAAGATCGTGTTTTATGGTGAACTTGCCACCGGTAGCCGCAAGAGAGGTGCCCCAAAGAAGAGATACAAGGACTCCCTGAAACAATACCTTAGCCTTGGCCATATTGACTACCATCAGTGGTCCACCTTGGCCTCCATTGGAGGCACACCATACATAATGCCGCTGACTCCTTTGAGAGTTCACGAAGAACTAGTCTCGAGGAGAAAAGACAACGCAGGAAGAATCGTGTCCCACCTGTTCCACCCAAGGAGACCTTCTGCTGTGTTTTTTGTAGCCGGATTTGCCTATCCCACATTGGCCTTCTTAGTCATCAGCGCGCTTGTAGTAAGCGTGGGTAAATGCCCTTCCCAAATCTTCGTTCGCGAAGTCAAGCCATGAAACTTTAATTGACACTCAAATCTTGTTTAAACATTGGCCTATTGAACTGTGAGTCTTTCTATTTAATTGAGTTTAATGCTAAAATAGAGAGGATATTTTAATTTTAGATGTGGCCAGTAAATATATACATATATTAAAGTAAATATGTGGCCAGTAAATATATATAAAGTGATAAGATCTGAAATCTCAGAGAATTTAGAACCAAACCTTTTTACTTCAGTAAAACTGATTTACAGGGCCCAGGCTGAGAACCTGATTACCTATACATTATTTTCACTATTGTATTTTTGCGCATTTTTTACTATTCCCCCCCCCCCTTTTCTTTCCTGAAAACAGAGTTGCATTTACTCTCCAAAATCATGTCAGAAGTTGACATGACTTCTCAGAAACATTATGAAGCAAGTAATTTGCTTTAATGCTGCCAAGGCTAAGAAAGAAGAGAAAATCTGAGCACAGACTTTTCACCCTTCTTCTAAAATAGCTTGTAATGAGGATTTCACAAGAGCAACAATTTTATCTTTACAGAAAGTTTCCCTTAAAACCCTACATTTTTTACTTACGGAGTCATCTAAAGTTCACTCCTTAATATTTTTTAGTGTTTTCTACAAAAATCTGTCAGAAAGAGCAGATATGATTTTTAAATTTGGCACTTCAGAGCTTTGTAACTGAATTGTATGAAGTTCAGTCACATAAGTCTTTAATGATTCACTTTTAGTGGGAAAATTTACTAAAACCAGGGACTAGAGCACGCCAACTCTCCAATAAAGTGGGAGAATATTACAAAGGATTATTGTATTTTTGTGCACACAATGACTGTCACACATAAAAAAACAAAACAACAAAATCCCCACACCTCTTGAATTCAGCAACACTGTGACTTTAAGCAGCCCACCAAAAGGGTCAAGGAAAACCCTTCCTACTAATACCAAGAGGCTTGGCTTGCTAAAATCAGAATTAGTCATAGCTTCTGTCAAGGAATGGATTTATGGTACAGAAACAAACACATAAAACTTCCATCCATTCCAGAGCCAGCTTTTTAAGAGGAAAATTCAACACTGTGAACTGTAGTCTCCAAATAAATTATTTTCTGACAGTTATTAAAATATGGCAAAATTAAACATTCATATATATTAGAGACTATATAATTAATACACTCCATTTTCAATACCAGGTGTTCTTCTCTTCCAAAACCTAAAATTTGTAAGAGAAAAAAAGGAATCTTCTCAGTTTCTGATAAACAGATAATTAGAAGCAAACTAAGCTTGAAATTAGATTATATACTTTTACAAGAGGCTGTATACCAAAAGAATTATAAACTAATTGCAGGGAAAAGAAGGTAGGCTTTAATTTGTTGACGCACAGGATGAGGCAAACTTTCAGAGACTAAGCTTGAATTGAGAGCCTTTTGTAGTACAAAAACACGATGAGACAGCCTTTCATAGCATTTCAAGCTCTTCCATAATATATTGTCACTGGCGCCAAAGAACCCGTCATATATGATAATTTTCACACAGTTCTGAATAAGAACCTCAAACGGATCAAAACAAGCTTTCAAGTCGCTTTGTGGTTTGTTAATATGTTTAGAAATTATTTTGTATCATAAACAATAGCGCTCTAAACACTTCAAAAAGAAAGCTGCTAGTTATGTTACCTAAGGAAAGTAATGTTATTTACTGAGGATAGTTTACAACACTTACAGTGGATAGAAACGTCTGTGTAAATGGCAAAATACTGGAAGCAGTTTGTAAAGTGTATTTGTGCAACAACCACCAGACTGATTAAAGTTACTGCTGAATTTTCTGTTTTATTGCTCTTAGTTCTATTAATTTGCTGGGGGGAGGAGGAAGGGAGGAGAAACAAAGATTTCATTATCTTAGCCATGGGAACATGTGACTCATTAAATATTTAAAAGATATGAGTATTAGACTACACAAACAATCATTTCCTCTGATGAATAACCTGCAGGAAAAAAAGCCCAAATCTTCCTGATGCTGCTACTCATTACCTTCAGAACAGTCACCATGTAAAAGCTGCTCCTTGCACTTAAATGTAGGGGCAAATACTGGCAATGAAATATACTCGGAAAGATGTTGTATACAGAACAATAATGAACAGCTTACTGCAGGAGTTGCAGCTAAGAAAGAAAGACAAGCCCAAAACTACCACCAAGCCAAACAAACATTTTACATATTCCCAAGAAGTTTCAGGCTGAGAAAGTAATTTATCTATCTACCTGACCAGGCAAGAATAGTGAATTTTCCTCTATTCCCATTCCCGTACTGGAATGGTGATTCTCGTTGCCGCTTACACCATAGCTTGCCCAGTCTGTTTTCACACCACTTAAGTTAGCTGATTTACTCTCTAAAAATGCTACAATCCCAAATTATCAGTAACTGGTCAAGTAGTTTAGGAACTAGATTGAAAAAGTTGTGGGTTGGTTTTTTTTTAATATATATAATGTTTTTAAAAATGTCATTATATATATATACACATATATATGATATTTAGAAAACTCATTTTTTTTCACTGAAATGTTTTCATTTTCTTAGGACAAAGGTGAGTATGTCATGTTGACAAAAACATACAAAGTAACTCATTTAAGGTATGTGACAAAAACATACAATGTAACTCATTTAGGGTATGTGCAAGAGCACAAAGTGCTCTTCTTTATTAAAAACTGTATAAAAGCTGATTTTTTTTCCCATTATGACCAATCTAAATCCTTATTTCATTTCATTACAAATGTTGGAGGAATTTGCACTCTTAGATTCCCCTAAATGCTGTACCTTGAAAGCGCCTGTACTAACCATATAATCTTGATCATTGCTATACAGGGAGGTTTTATTCATTTTAAATCATATAGATCCCAAAACAATAATCCAAAAGGCAGACTTAACTGAGTTCCCTTGGAAGCACACCACTCAGATTATTTTCTCTAAATCTCTAAGGCCATTAGCAGAAACCTGATAAATGAGAAATAGTACTGAATAAAAAGAATGTTACTCCAAGGCTATAATTTATAGAATTTTCCTAATATTTTAAGTTTTTAATAGCGCCAAGATTAACTGAGTCATACTTCATTCTATTACTTTGCTTCAAGTATTTGACCTCTTTTGATTCCGTTAATGAAAAGTATTCTTTCTCTTCTGTGAACACTGTTATCACGGGTATAACACTTTTTCTAGCTTTTATTGTTCAACAACATATACATAAACTATTCAAACAATTATCTGTTTAACTTTTGTCATATTCGTTACTGGTGGATGTTGCTGGATATTCCCAAAATCACATCTACAAATCAGTAACTACATTTATAGAAGAGCTATATATTAAAAGAAAAAAACATGTTCTCAGTTGTTCTTGGTTCAGCAGTTCTGTGTGTATCCATACAAACAATGAACGTGTCAAACTGATGAAGTCAACACCTCCTACCAAGCTTTTGCATAATCCTGCCTGTGCAAAACATTTACCTACAAGGAACAGCTCCAAAAATCTCCCATCGTCTCCTGTATCTGCATGACTCCATTTGGAATACTCATTTGTATGGCATGCTTCTCTTCCTGCCCCTAGTGGATATGAAACTACACACCAGGGTTCCCGCTATAATCCTACTATAATCTATTTTTATCTTTCACCAGGTGGCAACTGGGACAAGTTTTTGCACTGATTTTCTCCCCACCCCGGACACAAAGTGGTGGCAGGAACCTATTTCTGTGGGCTTGCAAGGATGGAGGTGACTGCTGAACCTAGGCTGTGTCCAGCTATTGGAAATCAGACACTTCACACAAACTAGCCCATCAATGGCAGAATAAAAATTTTCAGTGTTTTCAGTGGAAGACACTACATGCCCAAAGATGAAAGACTTTTGCTCTCAACATTTTTTCCTCCAATCAGCATATTTAATCCAGGCTCATCTTATTTGAATTTCACCTTTGAAAGAGGGATTTCCATCCCTGAAGTGCTTTATATTACAAAAATACACCATTTTGCCATCTCATGTACCAATAGATTTATTTTTCCTAGAATTTGCTCTGGTTTTAGGGTCTTTTTAATAATAATAATAAAAACAAAACCATAAACATGTCTTATCTTAAAATAAAATTGCCTGGTCAAATATGGGTTCATAAAACACTCACACTAGAGTTGTCCTACCACAGCTCTAGTAATTAAGAGTTGGACAGCATTTAATTAGCTTGTCAAGTTTAGCTACAAGCTCTTACATATACAGGCTTTTTTTTTCTTCCAAAGAACTGCATCAAAATTTTATATTCTGATTCTTCACAGACTGAGCTTTCCTATGGGAAACAAATGATTTTATTCCTTCTGGAAATGTGAATCATGTCCTAAATCCCACACCATATAAATAATACCTCCTGGACACAGACAGATCAAACATAAAAAGTCTAAGCCTTAATCCTCATCCCCAGACAATGCAAGCAACTTTAGAAAGCAAATATATCATGTGTCTGAAAAAGGCTGGTTCTGCTCCAAAGTCAGCAATAACAAACATCACTGAATACTCCTGTTGCCTCCATGCCACTTCACCCTTCATTTTACAAAAGGATACCTCTGGTGTCTGACAGCGACTCATTTTTAACAACACTACAAGTTATTTATAAAGATAATTACTTTTAAGCTGCTGAATTAAACTGAGGAAAATACTATTTTTACTTTTTTTCTTCATTTATTACTGGAGAACACACATAAAGGCATGCATATACACACACATGATCTAATGCCTTTTTACAAAGTAAAATGCACTGCATATGTTTTGAGCAATAGAGCTGAATTTTCAGGTAATTTTAGAAGCTTAAAAGCTTTATTAAAACTTCATTAAGAAAAGCAGCAATAATTCCTGACTAACACCACACTGCAGATGAAGAATATTACTATTCAGAGGTGGATTAATCATATGCAGGGTCTTTAGAAATGCTTAATGTGGTTGTTTTTCGCTTGAGAATCATTCTTGGCATGCCAATGCTCCATTCTATATCACATTCTTTAGTATGACAATGAATAATCCTTACCTAAAGAGCAGTTACAGATCCCTAATTTCAACTCTCTCATTTCCTTTAATTAGAGAAATTACCAGCAGAATATATAGGCAAGGGCCAATGGCCATTACTAAATGAGATTTGTATAAGTAACTTATTTGAAACTTAAATCTCTCCATCTGCACTTCATGTCTGCTACCTAATTAGTCCATATGTTTTTATAGATGCTATGTATACTCCTACTTGTCCATAGGTGAAGTGTTTTCCTCTTTCAAGGCCATAAACTAAGTTGACAAGTGCCCATCAGGCAGTTCCTTAGATGAAAAGCTGCCCCAACCCTTACAGTTTGAAAGCTGCTGTACAGACTGCAGGACCCATCGCACACTGTGTCCAGCTCTGTCCCTACACACGCGCCCTGCTTTTCTCTCAGAGGGAATGCACACATAGATGTGCCCTGAAACTACCTCAGAAAACTGTAGGACATACTCCTAGGTCCTCAGTTCAGTCACGTAAACCATAGAATCACTCCTTACCTTGCTAGCATCTTTGATTTTGCTTAGAGAGAATTTTTATATGCTAATTTTATACAAAATACTTTTCAGAATACAATATGACATATGGGAACAGCAGCTTAACAAAGTTCATAAATGTAAACGCTTATCACAAACAAGTCACAGAGCTTTGAATCTTGTAACTTTGCTCCTCTGTTAGCTGGCAATGGGCCTGTGAATGCAGACAATCTAAATGGGAAAGTTTAAATGTTTAACTTATTAAAGGAATGAATCTTGTGCTCCCCCTCACTGGCAGAGCATTGGACACTGGAAAGTCCTTGACTGTACCAGCTACTAGGAAGAAAATTATCTCTATCCCAGCTGAAGCCAGGACAGGTTATTTCTTGCCATACTGTAGATACCAATTCAGAATGTCTAGAATAAATATGAGATATTATCTCAGGGACGCCAGCAAAAACTGTACATGCTTGTATGTGTCTCAAAATATGTTTAAAAGGTACAAACTAATTCTTCATATGCTGCAGCCTGTAACCCTCTTACATTTGTTTGGGGCAATTATGGATGCTTTTTCTCCAGCAGAAAGAAATCCTGCCTGCCCCCACCTACCTCCTCGCCATTTAAGATAATTATAAAAAGACTGGGTATTATTTGCCCCTGGGCAAAAGACTTGTAAGATGTGAATTTGCTGATCATGCCTTCAATTCCCACATCTGAAAAGTACAAACTTTTCAGATTACCTCAGAAAGACGAAACATGGACTTACATGATAATATTTTAAGGTGTTTATTCTCTTCAGGATCAGTATGTCTTTAATATCTAAAAGTGAAATGATCTCCGGATGCTCTGGAGATATCCTTTTGCAGGTGAATTTGTTGCCTGTGTGAACTGTGTATGTTATTTGGTCATGTTTTACATATATTTTTCCCCTTGTAAGTATTAAAGCAGGTTATATATTGGAACAGGTGATCATCTTTGAGCAAACACAGGTGTGAGCTTGTAGGACACAAGTACTACGGTTTTGGGGGGAAAACAAGAACACTGCAAAATTGTCAGCGTTTTACTTCAATGACTATGCAAAGATGCAAGTAGAAGACAAAAAGATCAGTCATCTGCAAACCATCCCCCCCAAACCCCTCAAAAAGAATCTTCCTATACCCACCACTATAAAATTTAATATAAATAAAGTTTTGTAACAATGTAAAAGAGTGCCTTGGATTTTTTTCATTGCCTGTTTTTTAGCACTGTTTTTCTGTTATTGAATTTCTCTGCGTGTACTGTTATAAATCCGTCAGCCATGCTAGAGGGAAAAATGAACAAAACAAAATAAGCCTGATAATATCATAACAGAATTGCTAACTCAGAAAAATAAGAACTGATCTTGGTAGAAGTTCTGAATACCAAGGTGCTCTGGGAGCTCTCCTTTGGATGACTGCTACACCTGCAGTGCAAATGGCAAACACAAATTCACTAGGGCACCTTCCCACAGGCTACACCTATGTTACTGCAGTGGCCTAAGTTACAGCTGCTCCCATTTCATCAAAACTCAAAATTTCCATTAAAATATGTCCACTAAAAAAACCCTAACATTTTGCTACCTCATTCAGATGTTGTTTTCTTTCTCCTTTTATACAGAAAACCAGGAATGCCACTGACTTCTCACAAGCCTGGGTGATGATAATATCTACAAAATCAGCAATTTTTAATAGAGTTTGGTAGATGAGGTATTGTTTTGTATTTCCTAAAGTCTCATTTTGTGTTATGATAAGCAATTAAACAGCTGGTGTATTTCAAACAAAGTCATGGTTGATGAGGTTTCTGTGTAATGTTGTCACAATATTAAACTATGCAAACAAGCACACAGCAATGACAACAACCTTTTTTCTAAATTTGGCTCTCTGATAGTTTTATAACATATCCCACAGAATTTCATTTCCTTAAGATTTACTACCATATCTGGATTTCTTCTCTGCACTAAACAGTTGCCTCTTCTCTTAAAGAGGTTATCAAGAATGTCTTACATATATCCGTTTCCATACACCTAGAATTTCCTCCTTGAAACAAGACCTAACTGATGGGTAGCAAGGATAAAGTTGAAAACCAAGTTTAAACAGCAATTGAAAACACCAGCTCAACCTACACGCAGGCAGTATTTGTACTGCACAACTTTTCTTAACAGATATAAAATATACTTTTTAATTGGATGCCCACATCATGCCTACTCTACTATTGTTTCTGTGCACGTAACACATAATGGTGATGCTCTCCATTGTCTGTAAGTGTTAAGTGGCAAAACCCATAAAACATGAGTATTCTTTTCACTGCAAAGTTCAAAGTCAATAAGTTTCTGTAAAACACTGCTCATGTACATTATGTATGTGCACATTGTTTATATAGGTATTTTTATCTTTGTTATGTATATTATTTAGAAAAAATATCCTTAGAACAAGTAGGATACAGGGTATTATCTTACATGCAATATATAAAGAAAACATTACACGTTTACTCCAGAGAAGCATCCGTCACTTTCTTGTACACAGATACTCAAGAAGCAGCCTTCAAACACAGCTCAGTGGAATACATGGCTCCTTTGTTTTCTGTGGTTACAAACAACACATTTCCTGAGAGAGGCCCTTATGAACGTGTGGTTGGGATTGCACTTGATTTAAGAACTGGCTATTTACTCCAGCCACTATCAACACAAATGATTCATTTGCTTGCTCTGCAGCTCTAACTTAATCACAGGTCTTATGAGATAAATTTCTAAATAAAAAATCCCATTCAGTACTCTGATTTTTTTCTAATACTGAGGTGGTACAGTTTGAAATAAATAAAATTAACCCAATTTAAGCCATTCTACTGGATTTACATCTACATGGATGGTAGAAAAATCAGGTTTTAGTCATGATCAGGTTTTAGGCATGCGCTACTTGCCTTGTTTTATTTATAATGTGTGGAATCTATTTTCTATAAGAACAGAATTTATTATTCATCACCTTATCATTATCTATCACTATCAGTAAAAGCAGCATTACTCATGTGCTAAGTTAAATTTTTGAGAAGGGCTCAAACCAGTGGTGTCCCTCAGGGATCAGTGTTGGGACCAGTCTTGTTCAACATCTTTGTTGGTGACATGGACAGTGGGATTGAGGGCGCCCTCAGCAAGTTTGCCAATGACACCAAGCTGTGTGGTTCGGTTGATATGCTGGAGGGAAGGAATGCCATCCAGAGGGACCTTGACACACTTGTGAGGTGGGCTGATGCCAACCTCATGAAGTTTAACCATGTCAAGTGCAAGGTCCTACACCTGGGTCGGAGCAATCCCAGACATAGCTACAGGTTGGGCAGAGAAGAGATTCAGAGCAGCCCTGCGGAGAAGGACTTGGGGGTGCTGGTCGATGAGAAAATGAATATGAGCTGGCTTCAGTGTGCACTTGCAGCCCAGAAAGCCAAACGTATCCTCGGCTGCATCAAAAGGAGCGTGACCAGCCGGTCAAAGGAGGTGATCCTGCCCCTCTACTATGCTCTCATGAGACCTCACTTGGAGTATTGTGTACAGTTCTGGTGTCCTCAACATAAAAAGGACATGGAACTGTTGGAACAAGTCCAGAGGAGGGCCACGAGGATGATCAGAGGACTGGAGCACGTTCCATACGAAGACAGGCTGAGAAAGTTGGGGCTGTTCAGCCTGGAGAAGAGAAGGCTGCGTGGAGACCTCAGAGCAGCCTTCCAGTATCTGAAGGGGGCCTATAAGGATGCTGGGGATGGACTCTTCATTAGGGACTGTAGTGATAGGACAAGGGGTAATGGGTTAAAACTTAAACAGGGGAAGTTTAGATTGGATATAAGGAAGAAATTCATTACTGCAGGGGTGGTGAGGCACTGGAATGGGTTGCCCAGGGAAGTTGTGAATGCTCCATCCCTGGCAGTGTTCAAGGCCAGGCTGGACAGAGCCTTGGGTGGCATGGTTTAGTGTGAGGTGTCCCTGCCCATTGCAGGGGGCTTGGAACTTGATGATCTTAAGGTCCTTTCCAACCCTAACTATTCTATGATTCTATGAATTCAGACAGACAGGTAGACAACCACTCAAAAGACAATTTTGCAAAGCCACTTGAATTCAAGAAATTCTATTATATAATGTTCCCTCCATTGTTGCTCACAGGATGATTTACAAGAAGTAAAAAATAAACCCTCTGACCTATACTGTAACAAGTGCCTACAAATTTTATCTCATACCACACTAATAGTCTTGAGGCAAATTTCCATAAAAAAAAAGAAGATATCAAGATGGAGAAATTTCTCACAGATTTAGGTTTCTTTTTTAATTTACAACAATTCAATTTCTAATCACATAGAGAGAAGGGAATTGTAAATTTGAGCTTTTAGCATAGTTTGAAAAGGGGTGAAAATCAATTTCTGTTTCAAAAAAATCAAGGTAAATCATGTGCAGAATTGTTCTCCCTATTTCTTTGATGCTTTCTATGCCTCCACCATTAATAAAGCATTATTAGACAGAGTCTCACCAGAGCTGTTCATATCTTCCTGTATAATCCTCTCATTAAAGGTCTACTAAGGTTTACACTGTATGGAATAGATTTCCAAACCTACTTCAGTTAAAGAATGAACAGGTTCCATGGGAAAATAGATCAGAGTTTCTGCTCCTTAGATCCTCAACCCTGAGATGTAGCTAATTTTAAAGCTTCATCTTTCCTGCAGGAAAATTCTGCAGCAGGCTTACACTGCTAGGTTTGGTGTACAGTTCAGCATATGACAGATAACATTCTTTTTGTGATTAAAATATTCTCATAAAGCCCAGGAGTCACATATTATGTGAGTTGCGTTTTTCTGGTAATATTTTATAAGTGAAGCAACATTTCATTTCAAAGTAAATAGTCAACAGTAGTGCAGCTGCTACAGAATGCTTCATTTTTCTGAATAATGCTCACTACTACAGCTATCCTCAAATTATAAATAACTGAAAAACCCTCTCTTGCAATTACATCAGCAAGATACAAATATTAATTCCACTACCCTGTGGACATTTTATTAATCTTTCATGTAAAAAAACCTCTTGTATATTCAATTCATTATATTAAAGAATAAAACAGCTATAAACCAACTATAACTCATCCAAGTTAAAAGCCCCGCTCAGTAAATTATTATCCTAAAGAATGACAGCAAAGCACATGGGGATGCTGAAAGCTGACAGTTTAAGACACACATAAACAGCGGTCAGTATTGCACACTGCGTATTCAGTTTGCAGGAAAAATCCTCAATGTCCCATACTTAAATTATTATGACTGTACTGCACTGTTCATAGATTCTTAGCTCAGTAAGACAGAGGAGAATGAAATTTCAGTCTCTATAATGTGGTTGTTAAACTTTACTTCAGGCTATGAGATATTTCAACAACTATTGTACATTTTATTTTTATGCTGCTTTTATCCACAAATTAAAATAAAATGTGACACAACCCCTTAATCTTTCACAGTTTTATAGCTATACCATCAGTCTCCAAAACCTTTTCAGCTACTATAACAAAAATGCCAGAAAAACCTTTTTTGCCAAAACCAAATCAGCTTATATTATGATTATTTACATACTCAAAGATCCCAAGAGCATTTAGTAATTAATTAGCAGGAAACATGCTGAACTGGATAATAGATATGGGTTATTCATCGTTTCTCTTCTAAGATACCTGTTCAATTTTGTTACTAAAGATAGGAAAAAAGTTAAGCACTGTTTACCTATATAACCAGAATCAAGGCACTGAAAGAAGATGACCTGAACCATACTCTCTCAATATGAGCAACTGTTTGACACCAAACAGAAGTAAACCAATCAGAAAAAAACTCAGTGGAATTACTGAACAGGTAAAAGGCCCACAAAAGATAAAACTCTCCAGAATCCGAGCAAGAAGTTAGCAGTGAATTAACAATTTTTAGAAGAACGTACTCTATAAAATGTCAGTACCAAAAAAATAGTTGATGTTTTGACAGCAGTTGCTTCAAAGGGACATGATCCTTTGATGGTTATGAATAAACAATAAATATTGGGTGCAAGAAGGGAGAAAGGAATGCAAAGATATTCAATGAACACAACATATTTTGATTAAAGAACTAATAAACAGATGTCAATCATAAAATTATTAGGCTTGAATTACAAGGTACCCTCTAGAGGAAGGTGAGCCGTGCGTGTCATGCACACAGCTAAATGCTTAGTCCATAGATTTGTCAGCAGTACTTCAACAAGACCAACCATGCCAAGAGAGTAGACATGCACAAACCAGGGGGCGGGACTCCTTAGTAGGAGTTAGTAACCCAAGCCGGTTGGGAATGAAATCTGGTTCAAATCCTAACTACTTTCAGCAAAAGTCAAATTATACTGTCACCTCCTTCAATGTCCTGCAAACTTTCCAAAGATGATTTTGCAGACAGCAAAGGGAAACCAAGTTGTTGACAGCCCACAGACTAATATCACAAACCAGCAGTCATCCCTACTCTGAGCACAAGATGTAGCTACTCTTTCATACATGTAGTAACACACTCAACACAGTCATGACACCACAGACAGCAAACTGATACACTACTCAGGAAAAAGGTGTCATTAAACAGGGGAAGTTCAGATTGGATATAAGGAAGAAGTTCTTTCCTGTTAGGGTGGTGAGGCACTGGAATAGGTCGCCCAAGGAGGTTGTGAATGCTCCATCCCTAGCAGTGTTCAAGGCCAGGTTGGATGAGGCCTTGGGTGATATGGTTTAGAGCGAGGTGTCCCTGCCCATGGCATGGGGTTGGAACTTGATGATCTTAAGGTCCTTTCCAACCCTAACTATTCTATGATTCTATGTACAGAGAAATCCAAGTGAAAAATAGCATTTTTAATAAGTGCATAGGAAGCAGAATGCAGCATCATTGCACTATGACAGTAATTACAAGGCACGGTGATTCTGTAGCATATTCAGATTTGACTTTGTATTTTCATGTCCCCTTTTCCGCCCTCTCCTTTTTGAACTGCGTTTCCTTGTCCAGCTATCCTTACTCTTGCTTTTCTTTCCTCAGACTAATTACTATTATTTACTTATGAATCTTTAGTTCCCTCATTGTAAACCTTAATAAATGCGATATTAACACAACACAAAACAAGAATAAAGCAATGAAATATGTTATCTTTTATTTCTCTTAACATCTCTCAATTTGGTCACAATCTTCTCTGTTCTAATGTTACTGCTTTTGAGATCTCTAAAACCACAGGCACAGACCAAGAGAAGAAATAAACAATGTAGAACATGTAAACATAACTCTCTCTGGGAGAATATTAAATACTTCTCCTTTTTTGTGAAATACCATTTATTTGTAGGCATAGTAGAAGTAGATATTTCCTAACAGAAGCTTTTATTTCCCTTCCTTGAGAATGAAGGCCATGCACTCTGTTTGCAAAGCTGTCATATAATGTTTTAGTAAAGCAAAAAGAAACTTGGGTATTTAAGCAGCTTTTCCAGGCAGGCAGTGTGAGGCTCTAAGACTGAGCGTTACTAAGTAGCTCCTGTTTGGGTTACCAGCATCTCATGAAAAGCTGCCCTGGAGGACAACTTGGAGACTCAAAAAGAATTAGCAGAATCTCTCTGACAAAATGCCGCTGAATGAAGGGCGAAGGACAAGATAAACCTGCCTTCCACTCCCCATAGCAAAACATTCCTCAGATGGGCAAAGCTTGTAGCACTGTGGTTTCAGTACTTGTTTTGGCCAGATTAACAGTACAAAGCACAACATATATTAATAAAGAAAGCACTACATTTATTTTTGGAGTGAGGAAACCTAACAAAATTAGAAACCATAAAGGGAAAACAGTCTTGGTGGAATCTATACAAAGAATCCAGATGTTGACTTGATTTCCTTTACATGTACCACGGAAGTTGACTGACCCTCCTATAATAATTTATATGGGGATTACTGGTGCAGCTGAGGGTTCTGGCACTAGGATAGGGGATGAAAAGCCATTTTAACATCAACTGTTGAAACAGGAGGCAGTACAGGGAGGCTGAAAACAAGCCAGACAGGAGTCTGGTGTCTGAAACATTCAGGATGGAGTAATCAGACACTAAGCAGTGAAGCCTTTAGGAAGAAGGAAACAGGAAAGAGAAGCATTCAGGAAGACAGAGAATAAAAAAAAAAGCATAATTATTGTGACTTCTGCATTCATCTTCTTACATTGCAAATTATTCAGAAAGATTTTAAAGCAAATGATTCATAAATTCAAGTGGTGGTGTCTCCTTTAAAAGAAATAAATGGTGGGTGATCATTTAAATTACCAAATAAAAGCTGAGTGTCTAATTATCAACTCATTTCAAAAGGTGCGCTCTTGCAGTAAAAGTCAGACAGGGACCAGTCTGCATACCTTGAAGAACTGCCTTGTATCTGTAGTCTGAGATGTGAATGAACCATTATTCTGTCAGCTTTCAAACCTTCAACACATCTGAGAGAGACAGTGCAGAGTTTGGAAGGCTTCCCAGAAGGTTTCTGGAAGTAACTATTAATGCAGTTAAATGCAGTAAAATCTGAGTTAAAACAAAACTGGGGTTTTACAGATTCAAGAGAAGAGGCTGCTTCAAACACGCACATTTATGTGTGACCAGATTGGTCCTCTTTCCTAAAAGATGAGAGGGGGAGGCCTATGTTCAGTAGGAAAAGTTTCTTACAAACAGAAACTAAATAATGTTGTGTATCCCTTTTCAGTAGGAATAATGAAATTATGTGAAGGAAACTGAAATTTATCTTCCTGTGAATTTATCCCACAAGATCCTCAAGATTTGTAGCAAACAATGTATGGAAGACCAGAAGGGAACATTATAATATTGGCAAGATTTTCTATCAGGATAATAGAAAAAATGGTATGTGTTGATAAAAAAAAAGATAATAAATAACAACATATCAGCAACTATTGCCATGTATATGAGCCCATGGTCTTCAATCATCCTGTCAAAGTACTTTACTGTTCTCATGGAATTTTACAGTATCATTCAGTCACCAATTATTCTTTTCTAAGGATTCCAGTGACTCTAATTCTACTTTGCAAGACAATTTTAGATGTCTATTACTTTTAATAAATATTTTCATATCAACACTAGTCATTGCATCTGGGAATTAATTTTAGATGTAAATATCACTGGATTTCCAGGCATCGTCTTGTTTGGTCACAGCGTACCTATAAACCTCAAATCTCTCAGTAAGTTTGGTTTTTAACCTGTAATTAAGGCTTTTTTGTTGCTGTTTTAAAACTTCATGTATTGATTTTTTAAGGTTAAACTACGATTTCTTCTTAATAAGCCAAATATTATGACTAAACCTTGAATAATAAGGATTTGATACTGTACTGAAATTGAAAGTTAGGGAAAATAAATGGAACATTTAAAAAGATTTCCTCTGAAAGTTATATAAAGTTAACATGCATAACAAAGTTTGTAAAGTAAAAGGAACATGCTACTCTTTGCACAGTAACTCCTGGTTTTCTGTGAATTTGCTAGCCTTAGTTAACAACCTTGACTGAAATGAATGCAAGACATTCTTTTTGAAAACTCAAAGAATAAAGAGTCTCTGAAACCCAGTATTTGTACTCAGTCCCTCTGTCTGACAAGCTTCCTTTAAGGAATAGGCCATTTTTAATACCAAAGTTAATCAATTTCTTCTCACCACTGTACAGTTCTAAGTACTGTATCTGTCATCTTCATGTTAAGGTCAGGATCAAGAAAACAGAAACATCAGTTGAGTATTCCTGTATTAGGACCTCCTGAGACCTCAAGATAATAAAGACAAATTTTGCAGTTTTACTTTTCTGTGAAATTCAGACTAGCCTACCAGAAAATGAAAGCTTTGTTAAGTTTAAAACTTAAGTCTACTAAGAAACAGTAGACCGCTGCTTCAAAGGTATACTGTGTCCTTGCGACAGAACGATGCTTCTGAAAGAACTAAAATGCATAAACTGCACACGTAAAAAAGAATTAAATGAAGAAAACTCCTCTCCAATAAAAAATAGGTATTTACTAAAATGCTAAGCATCAAGGATATATGAACTAGAGCATTCTTTGATTTATGATGAATACATGGCATTTGGAAACTGCTTAGAATGTAAGACCTTCTGATGTTAAAGCCTGTTAAAGCAACCTCTGAGCTGAGGTTGTACTGGGTTTCTGATACACATTTATCTTTGACAGAAATAATCTCCAGGTATTATTGTCTTAGAGCTCCTTAAACTCCTTGAAAAAGAAGTCAGAAAGCAAGCTTTCATGAAGGCAATAAATCCATTTGGGGAGTTTCTTGACTCTGAACCTGCTAAGATCAAAGATTCTTCCATTAAGCTTTCATTCCTTGTCGTCTACAATGCTTTGACTGAAAGATGACATACCACTGAATTAATATCCCTCCGCAAGCATAATCGAAATCATGTTAAGTTCAACTTTTAAAGTATATTAAATAGGAAGACAAGATTATCTAAAGCACATCAGGTTTGAAGTAAAATGTTTCTATACTATACCATTAAATTCTATATGCAACAAAAGAGATAATTCCATTTTACTTGTAGCTCAAGATTCTATATTCAGCTGTGTTCCTTCATTGGTTTTCGTATTGACCACCCTAACCAGAACATCCACAGCCCTGGCAGGATCACAAATCCCCAAAAGCATAAGATTGCATGGTTTCATACAGTGTCCTGCTGATGTGCCAACTTCTCAGAAGTCAGAATAACTGCCTGTACCTTTCCAATATCAAAACGCAGACATAGCTTTATTAACAATCCAGCCTATTTTTGAAACATTTAACAAAGCATTCAGGTTCTTACAACCTTAATTCATAATAACATTTCTAAATAATATGATTTTTGCTTCATCTTAAGAAAATAAATTAAGACAGTAAAGAAAAAGTTACTGCCATTTTGTCTATTGAAGGCAAATGAAATTAAGTATACTGACAGGTTTCATATGACATGACAGACTAAAGGAAACCTTTAACCAGGAACAGAAATGAAGCCCTAAGGCTTCCTGATACAAATAACTACATTCATTATTTTTATTGGACATAGCAGTGAATGGGTAAGATAGGTGCTTGAAAGCCTCTGTAAAGATTTTTTAATTAAACAAATATTTATGGTGCATTCTGTTTGTTTCTGCATCATTTAGTATCCACTTTTCCACATCCTGGTATTCATATTACAGGAATATGGGGATAGGAATGTCTTGCATCACAAGGCCTTCTTTCTAAAGCATGCATGTCTCCATTGCACATACATATATCACAAGACCACAGGAAACAAACAGTTCTGTGTTACCTGCTTGCTTGAATAGAAAGTGTAAAATTAAGGTAGGTATCAATTAACCCACCCAGGTAACAACGACCAGGTGACATTCCACTGGCCCAGTAAAGACAGATTAGCATCCAAAAGGTTAACATGTCCCTGGACAAGCCACACAAGACTGGCCAAACAGGAAGTGTAATCTTTTGGTCCAAAGTAATCTTAATCCATAATAAAAATAATATATGAACACCAATGACACACAGTGAAGCTTGAGAAAGAGAGAAGACAACACTTTAGCTGTGGCTTCCTATGTAGAAGGGCTCTAAAGTTTGGTCTCTGCTACCTCCACGTCTGAGATGAAGAACCACCAATGACTATAGCCAACAACACAGCATCATAATTGGGTGATATTACAAATTTAATGCTCAATTACCATGTTTGATTAATGTTTGAATCTTAATTGTTAACAGATGGATTGCCTGAAATTTAAGATTAAGGGGTCATTTGAAGTTTAAGGGTTGCAGTCACTCAAAATTACCATCATAGTGCTACCAGCTTTCCTGCAGAACAGTGTTTGCTCCGCACTATAATTTATTCTACTCTTTTCTTATTATTTTCTTTGAAAGTACTACCTTGCTCATTCAATAGTAGCCTTATGCACTGTGAGGTTTTAGATACACGTTGCAGGAGATAAACCTACCATCCAATCCAATACAGAAAAAAAAAAATCAAATTGATAAGATAGAAGATCTGAAGTCCAAAAGAAGGCATTTAGGCTGTAAACTACTGTTACATCCTGAATAGATAATATATACTCTACAGAGCAACAATTACTTCCTTCGTGTCCCATCAACTTAGAGGATATGCAGGCACATAATCAGAAATTATCTATCCTATAATCTGAAGAAAAAAAACTAACCATTTTAATTCCTAGAAAGTTAATTTGACCTCAACATATTCTGAAACAATGACTGTATTTCACCTATTAATAATAAGCTGTGCAATTCTATTAAATCTTTGTAGACAGTTTACAGATTTTAACCAGATTCTACAAGGAACCTGAACTTTCCTCTTATAACTATTAGCATTTAATTATTTTAGTTGAGGATAGAGAGAAAGTATTCTTTCACACCATTCCTGTTTCAAGTGGCTAAGAGTTGGAACAGTTTCTTCTCCGTTGGCATGTTCACCTCCCTCCTGAGACACACAGTAAAGCAACAGTTCTACATTTGTTTCACTGATGAGAATACATTTTCCTCTTTATCTCTGCCATCTACTCCTAAGTGAAATAAGCAATAGAAGAGACGTGTCAAAAGTTAGATACCTCAATTTTTGAATGAGTTTGAAGTTACATGTGTAAAAGGACATCAGTAATTTTCTCACATTTTCCTAATCTTCCCTGATGGATTCAGGCCATGCTTTTCATTTACTCCAGATGCGATAACCAAACTGTCAGCTATGTTTCAGCTTTTCCTTTAATCTTTCCCTGAAGCCAATAATAAAAGATTAGTAATTGACAGTGGTTGCTAGGCTAAGGGTAATGCTTATTTTAAACATGGGAAGCAAGAGCTGTATTCTTTGAAGGGATAATTTGTGGGAGGCCAGAAAATTGGATTACTTTGTTATCTGTTGTGTAAATGACAAAGATATTCAGTGTCCTTAAAATGTCAAGGCAAGTTTAATTAAAAATGTACTACCTAATCTGAAGGTGGGAGAAGAGAAAGAAAGAGGAAACAGAGTAATGTTTACAGGTAATTTAGACACTTTATTGGAAAGCATATAATGTTAATAAAGTTTATAAAACACATTAAAAGGATACTGCAATTCTGATGTATAAACCTACAGTCAGTTTTTAAACCATGCAGACTTTTTGGAAACAGAAAAAGTATCTATTCTCATCAGAAGATGAATATATTGCAGCATATCCTCAACTAGACATTAATGACATTATTACCTATATTTTAAAAGTCTAGAGATGGGAATGAGAGAAGGTCTCAAGAAAACATTTAGACAAATAGCTTCCTTAAAAAGAAATGCTTCAACCACATCCATATTCACTACAGTTGTCTGCACAGAGATGAATTTCACTTTAGCTGTGAAGTCACTTAATTACACAGCATATTACTACACCAAGTAACACAGCATTTCTCCTGGATTATATGCAGAGCACACTTCTGTTTCCCTGTAAAGTGAGGGAAATTGCATGAACAACATTAATACTTTGGGACAGATTCTGTTTCAGGCATCACAGCTGAGCTCAACTCCACTACTGCATGTAGACACTCATTAACTAAGCAAATTGGATCCAGGAAATTTGAACTGAAATACTACTGCAAAACTTCAGTGGTGTAGTTCTTACTGAGAAAAAGCTGTGGCCAAAATATTGTCATTGACAGCAGACAGCCTAACACAGATTTGGCTGACATAAGGTATATGGCTTGAGTAAGGTCAACAGATTTTGAAAGGACATTACAATTCCATTTTTGAAACAGATGTTGGTGTGCCTCACTACATAGATTATCTAACTTTAAGATGCTATTATACATCTCATCTTTTATTTTTTCTGTTTTAATCTGTCTTCTTTCAGTTACATAGATCTTTCTTATAATCAGATATACGTATAGACAACTGTGTAGATATCTAAGGCACAAGCTACCCTTAGAGCTGATTCTCATGCTTAGTAATAGCAGGAACAGAAATAACACTGTAAGCTTAATATGCTCCAAAGGCCAGTGCAACATCACCATGTCATAGGTGCAATACCACGTCTTGCCACCTAGTATCCTACCAGTAACCTGAGCATTTTTCTTAGCACTACGTTTTTGAGAAAAAATTGGATCTGTAAATAATCTATCCCCTAGTAACAGTGTTTATCACCTTATCTTGGTCACATACTGATTTTTCTTATAAGTGAAGACTTTTTTCTGCAAAATCCTTTAAGAAAGCAGAATGTAATCCAATAATAAGATCTTTCGTAGATAGATGACAAGCACCATGGTAAAAATGAAAATGAACAGGAAAAGTGGAAAAGAAAAAAAAGATAAAGATGGCTTTGAATTTTCCAACCCATTTAATTTATAAATATAGCTTTCATCAAAATGTGCTGCAGTGCCATTGAGCTGATTCAGTACCAAGGAGCTTTATCTAAATCATCACAGCTTGGCTTATGCCTTTTCTGTAAATGTAAAAAGACATACAGAGTTTACAAATTGGCTTCAAACACACCTTGCTCATGAAATATTATACTGCTATTAGCTTACAACATATTGTGCTATACTACTGACTAAAAGCCATGCATACAAGGGACATGACTGAGTATGTTACAGAAAAAAAAATCTCTGGCTATGTCGGTTTATTCTTTCAAGTCTTACAATCACTTCTGATTTCACTCTCAAGAACTGAATGCCCAGTTCTCCACACAATAAATCACTGGTCAATGAGGAATTTCAGTACCATTTCAAACAGTCAGTCTCCATATGGAAGTAGTATTTGTAGACATATATTGGAGTTAGATAGATCCATGTGCACTGTGACCTCTTTCACAGGGGTCACTTTCACTATTAAGAGGCAGAACTGTGGTCTTACTAAAAATGTGTAAAGGGAAATGGACTGTTAGAGTTTAGGAGAAAGATGGAAAACATTACAGTTAAGCCTATGTCTATCTTTCAGCACACTCCCTCTTTCACAAGCATATTTGGTGTTTGAATTTATAAAAGCTTCCTTAGCTTTGTGTCTAATATAGGATATAATTTTTTGCAATCAAATGCCCAGACAAATGGTTAGAAAACAGGATGGTATCTCTCTATATTTTATTTACGCAGTTAAGTACAGATTCTCTCTGGAAATTTACATTGTTAAATCAATAACAGCACCAGGTTCAATCAACATTAAAACCGGAGTTCAAGAATACACACAGACTGGTGAGCTAGATTTGACTAAAAGCCTGAATTAAACAACTACCTGCTTCACTATTTGCAAAAGAATCTAAAGGTCACATAACTCAAGATTGGGACAAATTTTCTCAGGGCAGGTAAGTGAAACAATAAAATGCTTTTTATGGTTACAAATTAGCAGATAATTTGGATATTTAAACCTTTAAGAGTAGATAAAGTGGCAAAGGAGGATGATTTATAAGATGGATATTTTGAAATAGAGAAGGAAAGAAAAGACCATTTCCACAGTGACTCAAACTCTATAAGTTGATGAATTCTATTAATAACCAATGTTATACCTCAGAAAAATAGAGAGCTGGAATCCTTGTAACCAGATATATTAATCCCTAATTTGAAAGTATTGACAATATGAGTCTCTAAAGAACTGAATTTTCCCACTGGGGTTTAGCTATTTGGTTATGCAAATTTTTAGTAAGTATTATCTCAAGAATCTGGCATATTTTCTGACTTCATCAAGAAGAGAGAGGAAAAATATGTTAGAATAGAATGACTTTAAAATCATCTATTACAAAATAAAGTGTGGGGGTTTGCCCCTATTTTATTATTATTGTATATAGAAATACCATGAATATATCACTAAAATTATTTTTAGTTGCCTTAAAAAGGTATCTGGACTCAAAATAGAGATGATCAATCTTTTATGATGTTTCTTCTGAAAAAAGAAGAGAACATGGAGAGTGCCTGAATCACAGGTAGATACTGGAATATAGTGGTAAGGTCTCCTCAGAGCTTCTTTTCTCAAAGCTGAACAAGACCAGCTCCCTTACCCTTTCCTTACATGGTTGCTCAGTCCTTTAAGCATCTTTGTGGCCCTTCTCCAGACCCTTTCCAGGCTGTCCACATCCCTTTTTGCACAGCAGGGAGCAAAGCTCAACATAGTATTCCAGGTGTGGCCTGAGAAATGCTAAGTAGGATGCCATCTTTATTTCTGCTGGTGCTGCCCTCAATACGTAACACAGCATCCTGTTGGCTTCCTTTGCTACAGCTACATACTGCTCGCTGCTATTAAGCTTGTGTTCACAAGGACCCCAGGTCCCTTTCCACAGATCTGCTTCCCAGCTGGGCACATCGCAGCCTGTGCTGCACTCCTGGATTGTGTTTTCCCAGGTGCAAGACCTTACACTTGTCCTTGCTGTAGTTCATAAGGTTCTTGCTAGCCCACTGTTTCAGCCTATCCAGGTCTTCCTGCAGGGTGAATCTCTCTTTCAAAGTACCTATTTCCAAACTCAGTTTGATATCCTTGACAAACTTCATCAGGGTACATTTGATCCCATCTTCCAGATTAAACGGTTTCAGGCCTAATATAGATCCCTGGGGGACCCCATATGTGACATGTTGCAAGTCTGAAAAGGAGCTATTCACCACCACCTTTTAGGTGGGGCCTGTCAGCCAGCCCAGACCACTTGTCAAAACCATAATTAATCAGTTTCTTCAGGAGGAGGCTGTGGAAAACCATATCAAAAGCCTTGGATAAATTCAAGTATTCCACTGCTCAGTGCACATCAACCAAGCAGGTTACTTTGTCCTAGGAGATGATTAGGCTTGTTGAGGACAATTTTTGACTGATGGGCCTATAATTTCCCAGGTCCTTGACATAAATGGGGGTCACATTAGCCTTCTTTCCAGTCTTCTGGGACGCTACCTGATCTCCACAACTTTTCGAAGGTTACGGAAAATGGCCTGTCGTGGTTTAAAAACAGTCAGGCAGCTTGTTCACTCACTTCCCCCCTTATTGCCCTCCCCCTACTCCCGGAGGGACAGAGAAGAGAATCAGAAAGAATGCAACTCCCACGGGGGCTGAGATAAGAACAGTTTAGTAACTAAGGTATAACACAAATCACTACTGCTACCACCAATAATAGTAATGATAAAGGAAATAACAAGAGAAGAGAATACAACACCTCATCACCAGGCGACCGATAACTCGCCCACCCACCCAGCCCGACCAAACCCCGATCGATATCTCATCCAATCCCCCAGTGAACTAGCCCTTCCGGGTAACTCTCAGTTACATCTGGGCATGACGTGCTGTGGTATGAAATACTTCTTTGGTCAGTTTGGGTCAGGTGTCCTGTATCTGCTTCCTCCTGGCTTCCTCCTCCCTGACAAAGCATGAGGCTCACAAAGTCCTTGGTCAGCCTCAACGTTTGAGCAGTAACTAAAAACATTGGTGTTATCAGCGCTGTTCCCAGGCCGAAAATCAAAACCACAGTGCTGCACCAGCTACTGAGAAGGAGAAAAATGACTGCTACTGCTGAACCCAGGACATAGCCTCGCAATGACGTCAGCCAACTTTCAGGCAACCTCAGGTGAATACCGGTAGCACACATTGATTTGTAATGGTCAAGCTCCTCTACTAGTTCAACATACCAATTTTTCTTTAACTGTTGGTGGGTCGGTGTTTGCATCAGCCTGGATTTTTGTTCACAAGGCTTGGGCTTCAAAAGTGCTGGTAAATACAGAGGTGAAGAAAGTGTTGAGAGCCTCCACCTTTCCAGTGTTGCTGGTGACACAGTCACCTCTCCTGCTCAACAGCAGGTCAATACTTTCCTTCTGTTTCTGCTTGTTGTTTACTTACCTGAAGAACCCTTTCTTGTAGTTTTTGACACCTCTAGCCAACTGCAATTCAAGCTGAGCTCTTGCTTTTCTGATTGCATCTCTGTACAGCCTGGCAAAGCCCCTGTAGTTCTCAATGGATATTTGTCTGCTTTTCCAGCTCTGATATGCTTACCTTGACTCAGAAAATTGCCATTAAGACAAGGGCATTTCTTGATCCACCTATTTCATTCACCTTCAAAGGGGATTAACTGTTGTTATATATTATATTATATATAAATATATATATAGCTACATATATATATGAACTATTATTATATTTATTAATACATCTTAGGTGAAATATACTTGTGGGAAAGGAGTTGATCACGGTGAGAGGTTGCATAATATTTTGGTTTCCTCTTCAGAAGTGACACCTAAACCATTTTTATACACTAAAATGACAAAGGATTTGTAAAACTTAGAAAAAAGGCTCCTTGATAGCATACACTTGGGAAAGGCTATTTGGTATTTGAGGTTGACTTGAAAATGTTTTGTAACACAAGAGAAGGGCTGCAGCCTGTCTTTACTGCAGAGCTGGCAACAAGATAAAGCTTTTAAATCAGGGTATTACTTCCTCTGTTATGACAAAATGTCACAGCTGGGATTTCTTTATGAGATATATGTCATTTAGGAGCATTGTAAGGGGATTCCCAAATAGGTTTCCTTTTTCCGTAACTTCATATAGCTCTTACTACTTGTAGGAAACGCTGTATCTGGCCAGCCCTGAAAGTGCTCCTGCCATAGCACCCCTAGCTTCCCCGCTGCCCCCATGGGCACAAGCAGTAAAGCTGGGAAAGAGTCCAAGTGTAACAGGCCAAAGTATTTTAAAGAGCAGAGGATGATACTGGTCACAGATACAGGTTTCAGTGAATGCCTTTGTGATTGACAAAGAGTTCATGTGTGTCTGAGCAAAATCTCAGACTTGGCAGGGCCAAGGGACACTAAGAAGGATTCCCTGTAGTATAAAACTACATCAAGAGGAGGAGGATGGTTGCTCTGAAGGCAACCAGAGACACAGAGAAGATGAAGTGAGACACCCTCTTTCTCTTGTAAGCTCCTGGACCAAATTCTCTAAAAAACCCCCTAAAAAGTGAAACAGCAGCTGCCCTGACAAACCCATGGGCCAACAGGAATGCACACAGCAGAGCTCTTTTGATTTGTACTTCAGAAAAATATAAATGCAACACCCAAATATTACAAAGATAAAGCAATAAGAATATTATGTTTTCAGTGAAATTTATATCTAGAAATAATTTCTAAACACTCAGAAGTAGTCTGTTAAAACCCCATTCATACTTCAGCTGGCTAAAATTCACATACCTAATGAAAGCAACAGTAAATCTGGACTGCAGAAAGTACCACTCTACTTAGCCATGACAAGGAGAAAAGCAGTCTTTGTGCGAAGATTCATTAAATACTAGAGTAATTTTAACTGTCCAACAAATGACTCACTGAAAAAGGCAGTAAATGATACAATTAAGTCTTAAAGGACAGAATTAATTCACATCCATTTCCTTTGCCAAATACCTATGGAAAACATTATTTTCATTCTCTAAAAAATAAAGAACTCCTATAGTTATCAAACTGCTAAAATAGTACATAGAACAGCTCTTGAAAATTGCTGTTCAGACACTAACCTGAAGAAATGCAGAAAATATCTTTCGTAATGTAGCTCATAATTACATAAATACACTTATGAAATGGTTTGGCTCTTACTTTCTGAGTTCCCTTTTACACAAGAAACTTGGTATCAGTTGAAAACAATCCAATCAATACAGGAATCTTCATCAAAACCACCTCATGCTTTGTCATTATAAAAAAGGTTAGCAACAGAATACATTGTTTGCAATAGGATATGAAAGAACAATTTAAGTCTAAGAGTACTTAGAAATAAATTACAGCAGCATTGTACCACAAAAAAAAAAAAAGAGATATATGCGTATTTAAACACACTCTTTGTTATGCAGAGACCTTTTGAACTGCCCTTTGAGGTCATTCCAAAGACCTGCAAAGCCTATTAAAACATGTTTAGCAACTTTTCTCCAAGAGAAAATATCTATTACCATGCCACTCTCAGACAAGATCTTACTCATTTCATTGCAACATAATAAACTGGGGAGTTGAGTTTTGCTCTTAAATGCAGTTTACCAGTTACAGGGCTGAGTTCAACTCCTGGTATTGATCCGAAAATTTAAAATCAACCTAGAAGGTACTAGATGGAGAGTAACTTTCTTGAAGACCAATTTGGCGAAGCATACACAGATACTGTTCTTTTTAATATTCTAACCATAATCTTAGCCTATAAAGTTGGACAGTAAGGAATGCCCAGCTATTCAAAACTTAGATGTTAAAACAGAAACCACGGTACAGATAGAATTTTTCTCAAAAAAGATATGCATGTATATTGGTTAACAAAAGGTGTGGTGATACTATAAAAACTGTATTCTTAAGAAGCAGCATAAATTGTTATTTCTTTCTAATCTTGTTGATGGGTATTTTCTATATTAAACTGCTAAGCAACATGAGTAGGAAGGGTTTGGGCAGCTAATAAACAGTCTTTAGACAATTTACATTCTTTCCCTAGATATAAAACTTTTCGCATAGCTCTAGTATTGAATGACATCTTTGACCTAAAAATTTCATGGTTTTATGTGTTACTCCATTCACAATGGAAAGCAGCTCACCTTCCATGGGAGCTCCACATGCAAATAAAGTAATGGTGAAGCTGTACAGACAATACTTGCCAATCCTTCGAGGTCTCTATGTCTGTGTGCTATTGATAAAGAATATATCTAAAGCTGAAGTTAATTGTTGACTTCTCTATTTTCTCAAAATATTGAAATTTCCTTGATTTTAAGATGGTAGAAAAGGTTAAAGGTGCAATTCTAGCACTGAGAGGCTGCTGCAACTGCAATTTGTTCTATAAGGCATGTGGAACAAAGCACAGCATTTTGTAAATTATACAGAAAAGATCATTAGAGTTCAGTTTGGCATATAATGACCATTCCTGCATGAAACAAATACATAAATGAGTTTTACAGTGATTTTTAAATTTTTTTAATTTTTTTTTTTTAATTTGTAGGTGAGAAAATTGATCCAATCAACTCTGTTAGAACTGATGATGACATTGACAGGCCAGCACTTGGCAGTAATCTAGAGAACTGAGCCTTCTAGGCAAGTGAACAAATGTGATATAGCTATTTCCTTCAAGTTATACAGCAAGATCCAGAGATACCCCTTCTGCCCAAGAAATGTTGCTATATGCTTGGAAGCACAAGAAGCAGAAAAGAGGGAAAAACAGAAATTTATTTATGCAGAGGTAAGAAATGCTTCACAGCTCCTATACTGGATTTCATGTGCTTTGCAGGCATTGGTGTATCAATACAATATAAGTAAAAGTAAGTGATTCTTGAAAAATCTTGGTTGTTTCAGTTTTGCATAATGACAGTAACCCAGATTCACTTAATTTCCTTGTTCCTTTAATGAAGACTCTCAAAATATCCTAGATAATCTATTTTATAGGCATATTAGCTTAGAGAAAAGCATCAGATTAAGTTTTATTAACTGTATTTCTATGTATGCTGATTTATGTGTAAATTTATGTAAGGGAAAATTAAGAATACAGAGTTCTGTGTTTTTCAGCTACCACAAACAAGGAACATGTAAATGAACAACTGTCTGTTACCCCAGTTGTTACAGCTGAACAATTCTGATTTTGATGAAACTACGAGAATGGTAAATCACAGATCTTCCTTTGAGATACTATACGCTGCTGTCTCTGATAGAGCTCATCTTACTGCAATACCAGTCAATATATTTCTTCAGTAGAACCAAACTGCCTGAACAGTCATAGCACTGTATAATATTGCATCTATTCTAAAACAAGGTATTACTATAGGGTATAATTTTTAAGCAAGAAAGATATGTTTGAAAAATGTCAATGGTTTGATATGAAGCACCTGAGTTCTGAAACTTGCACTTCTATTGTCTTTTCCCTCCCCCTGCAAGTCTAAACATCACAAATAGAGGAACATAAAGAGCTGTTTGATCTTCGTGCTAGCTCAGGGGTAGCTCTTTAGGCAAGTGGTAAAAGGCTAAATTAAAAGGAAGAGTTGGGTTGAATCAGACGCAAATACTGAACAAAGACAATTATTTTAAAGGACCCAGCTCAGCAACACATTCAAAAGCTTAAAAGACTGTTCATGACACACTGTGTATCTACACAAGATCCAGATCTTCAAATCACATCTAAATGTTTTGTGCCATATGCCAAACTGTGCTACTGTAATTTATTCAATTCCATGCATATAAAGATCACTGGTAATAGCAATGTATGTCATCACTACATATGCCACTGCATTTGTTTTTTCGTCATCAGCTATGAATAGTACTTACAAGTAGAGAGCTAGTACTCAAAGGAGTAATATTCAACACAAAGATTGGTATCAATACTAATCCACCTACTAGAGGTCTAACCGATTCTGCTGCACCTGACCTTTCAAATTACAAAAAATTATCCAGCATCACATTACAGCTGATGACTAATTTAAGTTATTACTTAGAGTAATGACTACTTTAAATTGGTACTGTTCATCAGAAGGTGCTTTTATTTACAGCAGCAACTCACTTGCATGTAGCAAGGGTAGATGAGCCAGACTAAAAGGAATGAAGTACATAGAAGAACTTTCCAACTGAAGAATTTACATAGTAGTACTGATGTTTTCCATTTCCATCCACTGCTCCCTGAGGACATACTGAATTTGGGGATGTTGGCAAGAGATATTTTAATAGCATTTTTTCCAGGTTACATCATAAAAGAAGCTAATAATACAGGACGTAAGAATATGAACTAATGGAGGAAGGAGGAATAGGAGGAATTACAGCTTTAGAGACTACTTAGTCTTCAATTTCTTTTGATGGTGCATGAGGAATTATTTGCATTTTGTATTTCAGAATATGCAGATGAAACTATCCACAGTCCCAGTTTGATTACAAACACATAAAAACATGTTGCCTCTCTCATAAAAAGATTCTCACTGTGAAAGTTAATGCAGAATTTGCATCTTGACTGTAATTAAGATGAGAATAAAAAGGGTGTGTTTCTAGACAGCATGATGACAAGATAGTCAAGAGGATAATAACGACAAATGTTGGCATCTTTCACTTTGATAGAAGGCACATTATTTCTGTTCAAAGACAGAGCTTTCATAGCCATGATGACAAAATACAGGTAAAAGGTAAAGATAATAATGGTCAAACATCTCAAGAAATCACATCTGAGAGATTAAGAAATAAATAGATGGTAACTGTATTTATTGCTACTGACCCTATAGATATTCCCCAGTAGATCTATATTATGTTACTGTATTTATTTCACCTTGAAGTTTTTCTTCTGCCTAAGCAATCTTATCTTGAATTAGTTATTTTTTTCACTGCTCTCTTATCAAACTTTGCAATAACTTTAAACATGAATATGCATGTGTATTATTTATCTGCATCAAATGTTTTAACATGCTTTCATCAGAAATTCTTGTGAGTTTTTTAAGGTTCTTTGTCAGAACGGTAACTCTTTTATATATCAAACTCTTTACAAAGTTAATATCTTTACAGTAATGAAGTTTTGAGGATGAAAGATTAAATCCCTGAAGGTTTACGATCTTGAAAGTATTTTTCACAGAAATATTATTTTCTTCATTGCAATTATTAGGACTTATGTATCAGTTATGAAAAACATTCTGCTAAACTAAGCAGACATAATACACATCTGGTTTCACAATACATTCCTATTCTACTGTTTAAGAAAGTGTTTCATTTTCTTCTAAGGACTAAAAGGGTAAGTTGAAATCACTTATATTACATCCCCACGTGCACTTAACCTTGAACGGCCTATAAATCACTTATGAGATACAAAATTGATATAAAAAAAAGTACAAACTAGAAAGGAAAGGAGAGCTACTGGTTAAACCAAGGAAATTTAACTCAGTTGTGTGAGATATGAGCAACTGTATATGAACACGACTTTTAAGGAAATTTCACTCTGTGACCCATGGGGAGAAAAAGGAATGCTTTAAAGTGCAAAACTCACTGCTCTGCTGAGATTTGACTGTGATTACAAAGTTGTAAGAACATAAAACACCTTTTTCCCCACCCATGTAGAAATTTATACATGCGGATTGCAAGGACCAAACATAAATCTTTCCTGAGATAGGACCCTTAAATTAACACAGTTTTATATGGAAATTTGGTGGCTCTATTACTAACTTTTTACTTTGGGGCCTTTTCCATCATGCTTATTATTAATGCATGTTAGGTAAAGCAAGATGCACTTCACCCGTTTTCCACTGGTAACTTTTACACTATGTCTGGGGAATTTACTGAATCTCACAAACACAATCCTGAAAATTATTCCAGTCAGACAGTAAAATACTAATTCCCTGTTGACAAAAGACCAGTCAGACCTTAAGATTATGGCCACTAATCATCGTAATAAAGTGATTCTTAATCACAGCAGATAATTGCAAATATTTTCTATCTTGAATATTTTTTAAAAAGTGCAATTTCCCTGAATAAAAGCTGGAAACTGAATATGTTGTCTTTTTTCTTTTAGCTTAACTTGAAGTAATCGAAAAAAGAAAGACTCATGTACAAAACCTGGCTGTTTGTTAGTGCACAGTGGTAAACAGTTCCAAGCAGTAAGGGTTTAAGAATGTTAACAGCTTCACAACAGAAGCAGCAGTGGTAAAAACAATGGCCAAAACCTTGAAAACAAGCACAATTTATGAATGTATTTCTATGATCTGGTTGCCTCCAATTGCAGGGAACTGAGCTCTATGACCCAACAAGTCCCACTGCACCTTGTCCTTTATTAGCTTGTATTTATTCAGATATAGCCTTTTAGAAAAAGCTGAGCATCAACACACTGAAAGTGGAGTAGTACAAAAGACCCAAAGGAAGGTTAAAAAAAAGTAATGAAAATCTATGTAGTTTATGTGTGTCTGGGGAAATCACTGTTCTAGCTCTCTCCAAGTTAAAAATACAACAATTTTATTTTAAATAGCTTTCGTGCAATTCTGGACAGCTTCAGGTGGTTAAAAAAAAAAAAAAGCATATTTTTCATTTTTCTATAATTTGCCCTCGGAAATTACTCCTGATGCAATATGGATAAGATAATTATATGGAACATATATGTGTAAGAGGCAATTCTGAGGTCTTTAAGAAGTTAGCTAACCTTTCTAGAGGAATTAGCAAACCAAGTCTGGATTGGATTGTTACTGAAATAGCTAAAGATAAACCAAAAGAGGCATATATATGTAACACATCCATTTGCACGCTGTTTTTGTATGTTGATGAGATCTACAACATGATGAGGTTTTGGTCTCTCCATAAACTGCTGATGTGTTTTAATCCGATCGGCTCCTCTAACAGATGAGAAATGTCTAAAGTACTGTCCTGGGGCAGTAATTTACTGCAGAATCTCAGCATATAATGCTATCTTTCCCCTTTACATAGCAGCATGTTAAAAGTGTTGGGATTATGCTACATGTTTTAGCAATAGCAAATTACCATCCAACCTTGTAAGCCCATATACTGATTACTAGGTGAGTATATGTATAAAGATACATATACACAGAGAGACACACACATACAGTAGGCTAGAATATTAATCTATAGAACAGATTAGGGATTGCTAACTGTACCCCCACTAAGTCACCACAAACTTAGTATGTTGTGGGCATCTATGCTGTAGTCATAGGCACTGTGTAGGTATTAACACAGATCCCTTTTCTGCTTCTTGCTTGTCCAGTCAATATTGTCTAAACCTACCTCCCCAAAATACCTGTTGTTTGCACTGTCCCATTCAGCATGTATCTCAAGAAATAAATGAACAACACAGAAGATATGGAAAGAATATGAACAGATTAATGGTAACAGAAAAAGTTAATAAACCATATCATTTTGAGCTTGAAAGGTCCTGAAAAGCCCCACTAAACAAGCCCAACCTCCTCCATTCCCTCAGATGTTCCACAGTGCCTTGAGTTGCTTGAGTGATGAACAGATTCAGGGTTGTGAGAAGCATCAGTAACTAAGAATGAATTTTTCTGCACTTGTCAGATTTGTCACAGAATAGATTCACTCATTTAGTTCATTTAGCTTGGCACTACAGAATGCCTAATCTTGGCATTTTCACTCTTGTTCACTCTAAAAATTTGAAACCAGCACCAGGAAGTTATCCTCCCTGTAACAAGGAGATGCTTACTCTTGAGATACTTGTTACTTGTTAAATAAATATTACTGTATTAATGAAAATTTTAGTTGTTTTATTCACAGCAGAGTGTTCATTGAAATGCCATAGCTATAAAATACCCAAGCTCTCACAAGCCACAAAAACTTCAACCAAACTGTTTTACAACTGGAAAAAGGAAAAATGATAATGAAAAAGATAAATAAATAATATTACCTGGTATAATATAGCAACTTATAGCATTTTCATGGAGATGGGAACTGAGACTTGACCTGAAGAACCTAACAGTTTTCTGTGTCCTGTGAAAGCTAGTATAGCTGCTCAGGAGATGTTCCCTTCATGCTCAAACACTCTTTTCCCAATCCTAAAGACATACTATCTTTTGCAAAGCCTTTTATTTATTTGGGGTTTTTTAAAAACCACACTTAAAGGCACAACTGGCCACCAGACTGTTTCATAGGCATAAGAAATGGAGAAACATAAATAAGAATTTGACCAGCTGACAGCCAACACAAAGGAAAGAGGTGATGACAGCTCCAGCTGTTTCTATCTTAAGTGCCACTTATTTCTTAAATGATTGTCAATTCGTAATGAGAAAATGTGGAAGTGAAGTCATTCCACAGCTATACCATTAACTGTAATTATGACTTTGGTATTTTACATTATTGGATTTACCCTAATTGAGAAAGTAAAGAATTAATTACATGGTTTCAGCTTTTATCCCCTCCTCCCTTTAATTTCCCTGTTCTGTATATTAAAAACTGAAGACAGTGAATAACACAATAGTAACTACATAACCTTTTCTGTAGAAAGAAATATTTTAAATGAGGAAAAGTACGATCACAATTTTTAATGTTTCTTCACTAAAATTCTGAAGGCCCTGAATTTTCAGGCTTCTCTCTTTGGGATTTAAAAGAGCATCCAAAATCTAGCCTGACTGTCTCTTAACACAATTAAGAACCATCAATGGTCTTTTTTCCTAAATTGAATGTTCTGCTGCAATCTCTTTCCTATGCTTTCCTTTCCAGTCCATGCATCCCTTTCACTGGGCTTCCTCACAGGTTAGGTCAGAAGTTAACTCACCTCTCCACCTTATTCCAGGGCACAGTGGTTTTCTCTGAATTGGATCCAAACACTGAATATGTTGAGACTGTACTTCCAGAAAATGCAGTCTGTCACCAAAGACAGACAGAAGAATTCATATTTACAGACTTCACAAACTAAGAGGCTAACTAGTCTTTAGTAACACCATTTTCTACATCCTTTGCCTTGCAAAACTAGTCTGGACTCCTGCCCAAGTGGTCAAAATTTCTGCTCCTCTAAATTGCTTGTGTGTATTTTCCAGTGAACTACACATAAGTGAGTTATATAAGGAAAGTGTTACCTTTTATTTTATATTATTTCTTATGCTGAGAATCTGATGAAATATAGACCTGTATTCAGAAGTTCTGCAATATGACCTTTTATGAATTTGATTTACTAAAGCCTCAGACGCAATTATTCCCATTTGCATGCTTTGTTTTATATGGATGACATTTTCCCTCAAACATTAACCTGCCATTTCATTGTTTCCCAGCTACTTTCAATGTGTTTCATAGACAGAACAATTCTGACTTGTCACAAAACAAAAATTAGCTGACAAAAATTTAGCTTTGGTAAAGAAAACACATTTTTGTTCTTTTCGCCGCTGTGAGAGAATTTTCATCATGCATCCTGCCTGTCCATGTCCTGTCCATCCCCTCTGCTCCCACCCTCTCTCCCCCCAAACACTGTACATACTATCTAATATCATGGCAAATAATAATGATTATTAGACAATATTGGAGGTATAAAGTCACAGGTTAATGAGATAACATACCATTGCTGTAATAAAAGAAAAGTAATTCCTTAATTCCTTACAAAGTAAGACAATCCAGTTCTTGCATTCTAGACCCGTTTTCCAAATAAAGAGCGATTCATAGGTGACAAAAAGTAATTTTAAAGGTCTCCTGCCAGGCCTATCAGCACCACTGGTGCTACCATCTACTAGCAGAGACCTAGATTTTAGACATCCATTTCCTTAGCACTGATGCTAATATTATCCATGAATTTGCATTCAGTTGCACAGAAGCGTCAGCCCACAGAAGAGGGTGGACACTTTAGCGTGTCAGGGTATCTATCAGTACAAGGCAGTGTGACAGTTCTGTTGGAAAAATGCAGCTGTGTTAAAAACAAACCAACCCCTACAATATTCACAGTAAACATGATAAGGTAAAGTAAAAAGACAGCGTGCTCAGACCAGCTGGCTTAAACAGAGATACCAGAGAGTAGAAGGAAATAACTTAGAAAACTGAAATAATTCTGACTGGTTCTCAAGAAGTGAACGTCAGATGTTTTATACCTGGAAAATACATATCTATTGGAAAAGATATTGGTTGGAAAAGGCGATATATGAACTTGAAAATGGGACACCACAAAACCTGTACAATGCCCGATACTGAAACCTGCAGTTATATCAGCATTTCTCTAGACATTTTAGTTCAAAAATGTGGCTTTATTTTTTCTGGGGGTTTCTTGAAGGAGAGAAGTTAGGTTGGGGGGTTGGTTTTGGGTTTTCTGGGGCAGTGTTCTGTTCTGGTTTCTAAAAGACGTACTTCATAGAACTTCTTCCTCACAAAGACAGATCTAGTTCACGACAAGAATTTTAACATTACCCAGGAAAGGTTCAGGCACTGCATGATTTTGAGTATTTTATCCTGCAAGCCTCACAGGGACATACCCACCTTACACCAACCTGGGGAGCATTCAGCACCATATGCACTCCTGGTCTTGAACTGAATGTGGCCCGGGGATAAGGTGCCTTAGCCTCATCCCCTTCGCAACATTTGGCTGCAGCCAGGGCTCAGCTGCTCCTCATCCCCTACTCCTTCCTCCAGCCCAGTGCACAGGGACTTCCAACAGCAGAGTTTGAGTCTGTGTTCATGGACTCTTCAGTTTAAATAAATCCCTCTTGTCAATACCAACCACCATAAAGCCAGCTGTTCATGTCTTAGAGAATATGAAAGGCACATGGGACTGTTGAGTAGAAATCTTTGCCACCAGGGCTGTTTTCAAACCAGAAAGTGTATGACTTTTCCCATTTCCCTCTTCAGTTCTTGCACCAGTGCCTTTGATGCAGGGTGACCAGTAGCTGCAGGCATGCTCACTGTTTTGTGGGTCTCTTATTTCCCTGGTGGCACAGTATTGCTCATGTAGCTTTGCAAAATTACAGTATAGCCTTTTTGCTCTCCCAAAGCTCCAGAAACAGACTGGGAAAAAAAACGAAGTTCAGATTTCCTGAGGATGTATTTTCACTACTTGAACTCCTTTCAGTCTTCACACACACTATCCATGGGATAGCCCCTGATCCCTCATCCTTCCCTACACGTTCCCACTTCTTACAGTCCTCAGCACCACCACTGCCCTCTGTGATCATGATAGTTTCAGACTGTCCACTAGTGGTTAGAGTTGAAACATGACATAAGCAGCACCAGTTGTTCAAAAGGTTATGCAAGTAAAGACACTTAGAAGATTTCATATTCGGGGGATTTGGAGGGGGAGCAGGAGGACTGTCAGAACTGCCTGATCAGCAGCACTGTAATTTCCCTACAATAGCTGATACAGCTGAATTAGTGAAATGATCTTTATTCAAAGATCATTCTAGCAACTTACAAAGTGATTAAACCATTGCTTGCTCATTTATTATTTCTATATTTCCACTTATTTTTATTGAAATCATAAAAAAATAATACTGCCAAAAATACAGCTGGTTTATTAGATAGATTTTACCACCGTAATATTTAAACACATTTTACTTCCTAAGGCATTAAACGTAGTTCATAGCTACAACAGAGTGTCTAGCATCAAACACATGGGACATTTAGCTGAAATAAAAGTATTGTTACCTTTCTGTATATTAATTTATTTTATATTTGTCCCCCTTCCCACTCTAATTCAGTTCATATATATACACAGAAAATTCAATAACCACCAAAAGGATCCAATTTTAATTTGCTGAATTTTGTGTATTTATTCTAGAATTCAGTTAGATTGTAATGATGCTGTTCTACTTCCATAGAAACTTGCATTTAGAATAGATGGGTTCATTAAACCTCCTCTGGAAAAGAAGTCGTATCAGTCAACTGAGTTATTTAGGTTTTCTACAGTCTGCCACGTGGTGTGAGAACTCTGCTTAAAAATGTGGTTTTGGCCAGTACACACACACACACACACACACACACAATTACAACCTAAACAGTAGCAGGCAGAGACCTTTATTAAGGTAAAAGAAATCTGGAGAATTTTCAGATTTTTTATTAAGAATTTGCTAAGTAAGATGTCCAAGTATGCAGGGGACACTGTCACCTGCATATAAGAAGGGTTTTTTCTCATCTGTTATTAATTTTCTTTCTAATGTACTATGAAGTGTCCAACAAAGATTTTATTACATTTGCAATGAAACATGGGAGGTCAGGCAATTAAACATAATCCTTATTATGGATTATTTAAAACTTTTCTGGAAGCCTATGTAAGGTGTAAGGGTAATATTACTCAGGAAGGTTAACCCATATTAGATTAAAATCAATGCCAATCAAATTTCATTTTGTAGATTAGCTGGAAAAAGGTAGGCCATCAAAAGAGGAAAATGTTTTTAGTTTTTAAGGGCATTCTAAAGCCAGACTTCTATTCCTCCTCTGATGATATTGATAGGGCAGAATTAATATTAAGTTTGTTATACCAACATATAATCGTATTTATTTAGTCTATCAAAGATATTATTGCAGTTTTAGCTGAAGTAGTATCCACCTGTCATGCATGGTCTTCAAGATTTTGGCATTCTATTGATAGACATTAACAACCCCCTCTTGACACTTCTGCAATCTTCTGTTCTAGGAACAGCAAAAAAAAAAAAGTCATCTATTTTAAATACTTCTGTTTAGTTTTTAGTAATTCTTATCTTTTTCATGAAACTTTTAAAAAAACTGTATCTGTAGAATAAAAATTGAAGAAACCGTAACTAGCCTGTAATCATTAAAAATCTCAAATGATTTTTAAGATTCTTTACAAATACCAGAGATAGAAACTCTTTAAATGACCTACTAAAGTTTGTAAAGCTAAATCTTTTATAAGCTAATACAACTAAATTCAGTTTATATTAACCTTTGAAGTCTGCTTCTTTTATTGAAGATCTGAAGGAAGACTTCACCTGAAAGCTAGTTTTTTTTACCTGAAAGCCTTTGTTCTCTTTTCCAAATAAAACTATTTATACAGAAAGATTAACAAAACCATCCTGTTCCAAACCACCTTCCACCTTCCACTAGCTGAGGTTGCTCAAGCCCCATCAGACCTGGCTTTGAACACTGCCAGGGATGGGGAAGCCACAGCTTTTCTGGGCACCCTGTGCCAACGCCTCAGCACCCTCACAAGGAAGAACTTTTTCCTCATGTCTAATCTAAATATCCCCTCTGTCAGGTTAAAGCCATTCCCCCTTGTCCTGTCCCTTTATGCCCTTGTAAAAAAAATCCCTCTCTCTAGCTTTCTTGTCAGCCCCCTTAGGCACTGAAAACTGCTCTAAGTTCTCCCTGAAAGGAAAAAATAGAAAAGTAAGAAAGAATATCCTCTGCCTGGAAATCTTATCTTGAAATAGAAAGAAGACTGCAGGCTCTGAAAGGTTTTCTATTAACAGGCATGAAATTGTCATCTATGGAATCCAGTGTAAGAACATAGGAAGAGCCTTCTTAGACCTGACCAAGGCTTTATGTCATTCTGTCTCTAACAGGCAGCCGTAGATGGGCACTGAGAAAAGACAAAAAACATATCAAACATATATGGCTCTTCCTTGTGTTGAAAGAATGTGACTATTTAGCAACCTGCAGTTTCAAAGAACTTGCCCATTAGCTGCTATCTTGCATATTGTTTGACCAAAATTAATATCTGACTTGCCCCCTCAACCCTCCCTCCCCAAAAAGCAGCAGTCAGGCAGCTGTCATTACAACAGGTAGAAGAACTGTATGTATTATTTAGAGTCTGTCAGAATAAGAAGCAGTAGAGAAGACAAGTGAGGGCTTTGTGAGAAGTATTAAACTTCATTCCTGCATTTTATGCTGGACAGATGCGCAAGTAAAAACAATTCTTCACATAGTGTCCAGCCTTTAACTTCTGTAAGCTGAAAAACCATTGAATTTCACTTGTAAAAGCTTCAGCTATAAAATGACATAAGGAGTAAAGTCATAGAAATTACATTATGGACTACTAATGGCTAATCCACATTTCAAAATCTAGTTAGCAGAAAGATGACCCTAAATATGTACTCATTTTTCTATCCCTATTATTTCTTCCCATTCTCTCCTTGTTGCAAAGCAATTTTTTCATGGCTGTTGGTTTCAGATGCCAAACCCACTAAACAGCAGTTCTTCCAAACACCGATACTGAGCTACTTGCTTATGAATTTTGGCAGAATTGGCTGTTGTACACATTTCCAGGAGAGGTAATCAATTGAGGAATAGAAACAAATAAGAACTAGCTCAATGGAGAGAGTAGTTACGTGCCTATACTACAGGTTAGCAAGTATTTGCCTAACGAGAGCGACTTCTACACTGTAGGTATTTACATCTGAGGAGAGGAAAGATTAAAAACATGAACTAAAAAAAAGTCAAAAGAAGACAAACAGCAAAAGCCTGTGAATATTGCAGGTTGATGTAGACTCCTCCATAATGACAAGTTTGGTAACTGCATATTTATTTATTTATTTTCCACAGAAAATTATGATGTTTTCTTAGTTATCACAGATTATGGACACTGATTATAATGACAGCTTATGTAAGCTCCTATAAAATATATATCTATAAGAGATGGAATAATGAATATTCCAGGTGTTCACTGAATACCTGCAACTGTGCTAGCATCCTTTGACAGCAAAATTTTAAGTACTGTTAATACTAGTAGTAAATAGTAGGCATTCATTATGTAAAACATCATGTTCCTGAACGCATTTTATCAAAGAGCTATTTAATCTGTACATAAAATAAACGGTGGGAAATCCTTTTCAGTTACCACATTAACAATATTTCCTATTGCTTTTCAAAAGGTAACAATGTTTTCCCCTTTCTTGGGCTGCCACATCACCAGCATAAGTTGTTATTACTCCATTTAAGTGAAAGGTGAATGAATAAAGGGAAATGACACCCCCACAGACTGCAGCTTTGAGCTCTGACTAATCCTACTGATTCTACACAGTCCATTTTGACTGATACTGCTGCAAGACCTTCAAACAGCTACATCTGCAAAAGCAAAATAGTTGTGGATTAAAATCTTTACCAAGCGTTAGAATATCAAGGTTAAAACTTGGAAATAAATTAATGTATCTTACAACCAACATCTTAATCTAAACAAGATCATAATCTTGTATTACTGTAATATCTTGAGCACTCACCTAGAGAAAATTGATCAAAAAAATCACCAAAACCAGATGTACAAAATTATCCAGATCAACTGAGAACTGCAGAAAGCACTAGAAAGCTCTGGACATAAAGGAAAAGGAAAAAGCTTCTCTGGAGGAAAAGGCCAAGTGTAGTAAAAGAAACTTGCATCTTTGTGCTTTTCTGAGGTTTTATGACAAATATTCCATACTTCTGGCCATTTGGTTCAGTTGATTTTGAAAAATCACTTTGTTGAATACTAATAGTGGTCCTAGAAAGCTGTGCATTACTGAAGAGGAGAAAATAGGAAAACTTTAAGATCACAGTAGTTACAGAAGAGAAATTTGTGTAACTCCAGTGCATGTTTTTCCTTACCTCCATTACCTGCCTTAAACTACTATTTCAGTGATGAAGGCTGCCTCTACAGAGAAAACTGTATGAGGTAATCCTTAGTTTCTTACAATGGGAATGCACTCTCACATGGAAGAGAAAAACAACCTAGAGCAAGCAGCAGAAACCATTATCTTGCCAGCCAAGAATGTTCCATTTGCTTCTCTGAGCTATTTGTGACTATCCATATCCATTTTAGTTATCCATTAATTGCTGCTGTGAAAGGCTCTTCAAAACCTATGAGGTTCAAAGAATGAGGTTATGGCCTGAACATGCAATAATTACAGAAAGGAACTTGGGGTTTGAAGTAGGTGTTTTAAACGTTCCTACTGATTCAGTCCCCTTCACTGCAAAAATTTAGTTCCCTCAAAACATGCCTTATTGGAAAGAACTGAAGCCTGTCAAAGAGCTATTTCCTCAACTCATTAGCTAACACACTTCCATATTAACACTTTAATGTTTCTTTTAATGCAAAATAGGATATGTAACATAAGCCACTACCGAAGGTAATTTAACCTGTTACAACTTGAGAAGCAGCAGAAACACATATAACCCACGTCTAGAAAAGCAACCCAAATTAGTTGAACAGTTAGTTACACAGTAGCTGTACAAGCTTGCCTGGCTTGTCCATAAGTTGCAAGAAACGCTCCTATCTAATTCAGAATTCTATAATGCTCATAAGAATGTCTTTAGCAAGAGAATGTCGACAATGACCTAAAGGCAAACTTCTAGAATACTGAACCTGTGAGGAAAAGAAAATAATCCAAATTCCTGTGCAGCCTGTGTTCATATCCTAAGCAACCTGTACACTCTTATTGAACATGAACTCTTAATGACACCTCCTGTACAGGAAAGTAAACAAGCAAAGTCACCTCAAAGAGGTCTTGATCCTCCTGGTATTATCTTCATAGGTAAAATGGTACTGCTCAGCAGATCTGTCTTGTAAGACATGCTGTCTCTATAAAAGTCTGTATAATCCTTTCTAGGCTGAACTGCCCCTGGTGAAGTGTTGGAAAATGACCTCAAGCAACTGTGCCACTGGGATCTGTCATCGTTTGACTATGACCTAATAAAACTTCTGTCTAAGGCAAATTTTCATTAATTTTATGGCTCCTAGAAGACTAATAAAATACATACAACTTTTAAGTTTATACCTATGCTTGCTGAGCTAAATCTTTAATTGTAGCCCAAATCAGCCAAGCACTTAAACAGATGTTTTATTTTTGAGCACTTAATTCTACTGACTTTGATGGGTCTATGTGAGTGCTTAGCATCAAGTGTCTGCTTTGTTGTTTTGCAGCATTTACATTGAGAGCGCTTAGTCCTCTGAAGATCCATCCTTTCCTGGGGGCAGCTTTTATGCAGCAGTTTTGTTTGGGGTTTTTTTGTTTGGTTGTTGTGTTGTTTTGGTGTTTTCAATATGGAAAATAAACTAAAATGAAAATATCATAAATATGAATAAACTAAAAATAGTAACAGCTTTCTTACATGTCTAAAATTAAAATTGGTGCTGTGAAGTTGCTGCGTATTTTCTCTGTATTTTCCAGTTAATGCAACCTAGACCTTTACTTGTAATCAGCTTTTAATTAAGCCAGTGAGTTTTTCATATTACCCTAATGCCTGTAATAATTGTAATGATTCTATTACTTTCTTTGTTAAACACATTTGTAGTCTTAAATGACAGAAAGTCAAGCTAGCAATTTGTAAAGATGTGTGAATAAGGAAATTGCTCTATTCATATGTTCATAATGAACAGAGAGATAATATAATAGTGTTTTGTATTCTCTCACCCTCCAACAGGAGGCAAGAAAAGCAAAGGAGGTGGCCTGGATAATTTCCTGTAACCCTCCCTTTGTTCTTAAGCCTTTATAGCAATATTTATTGAGGAATGCAAAGGAAGAAAAGTCATACAAACCAAGCTTTGAACATACGGCTTTAGTGGCACAGCTTCCAAGAAAAAGAAAAAGCTCATTCATCGGAACAAAATTCTGGAAAAAAGCCAGTGCACAACTAGACACATTACTACAGTCATTCTGTACTACATCATGCCACCACTACTCCATTTTAATATACTATTGCTCAAATATGGGCAAATCTAAGCTGTTCCGGTCTTAAATTACACCTTATGTCAATGTCTTCAGCTATATCAACAATGTAAATAAAAACTGTTTAAGGCACTGTACTGTTGTAGAAACTCACTGGACTGCTTTCCTAGTTATTTAAGAGATTTTATAACTGCACATTGCTATTCAATCCGGTTCCTTCATTTTTTATCCTGCTGCGTATAGATAAACTGTAACGCTGAAACATTGCTACTATGTATGAAATCCTGAACAGCAGATACACGAAGTTACATTCATGCTGATTTGCTTGCTTGCAGTGTTTTTCATCTTTGAAGTTCGTCAAAATCTGTATTTGAACCTGAAGACATTTTCAAAGACAATCCTACATTATATGGGTAAGATTAAGAGTCAGGACATCAACAAAACAACAGAGATCAACACATCATAAGTGACAGCCCCATGTTACCGCACCATGCTTGCTGGCCTTTCTTTCTGATTATAGCATCTGACTTTCAGAATTGCCAGGTACCTTCAATCACAATTCAAAATGAAAATTTGTATTGTATACTGGGGGTTATTTTACAATTATATAATTTCTGAGAACTTTATTACAATGGATTAAGCGCTAACATGAAGTTATCACTTCACACCTGTATAGAACTGAACACTGCAAACTGGTAACAGTAAGCTCTATGTCAGTCTCCCAGCTAAGGGAGCCTCACAGACTTTACGTTACATCACAGGTCTAGAAGGTTGGTTTTTTTCTTTTTTTTTGGTACCTTTTAACTCGAAAATACATTTAGGGAGCACAAACCAAACACACTCACACACCTTCAAAATGTGAAATGTATTTATACTGAAAATATTGATCATCCCATTTCAGTAACATGATTTGTCAGAAGAGATGAATGGACCTGATGGAGTCAGGCAGTTTGGGTTTAATTTGTTTGCTGATCTTTGTATTTGTTTCATTTCTGGGTTGCCATCCTTAAATTAACTCTTCTCTCTGTTTTGGGATCTTGTTTGTTTAAGTTTGGAGGTTTGTTTGCTTAGTCTTTTTAAACCTTAAAACATAGTAGTTTGACTGTAAACTTCTTTTTGCTTGTAAACCTATTTTACATCCCATCTTAAACGGATTTGCAATTCAAAACCTCTTTAACCTGTCTGTACCAATACCAGGCTTTTAAAGGTAAAGCCTTTTCCAATACACTTCAAAGGTCTTTTCTAAAATTTAAAGATAGGATTTTGATTTATTTGAAATAGGGATGTTAATATGTGGTGTTAATGTTAACACAAGGAGGTAAGAAACACTTTCCGGAAAAGTGTTCACATAAATGTGTTCATTGAAGGGGCAAGCACAGCAAAACTTCTGTGACATATGTAGCTCTTCTACAGCTTCACATGTATTGTATGCAGGAGCACAGAATTAAATCTGTGTGATATGTTTTCACCAACACAGAGCATGCACAAGCACTCATGGGGAAAGGGAGAGTCTAGAAATATTGCTGGTGTTGTGACTTATGATTTAACTACCAAATTACGTATTTCACACTAACAGGTCTAACATTAAGATTACAAATAAATTGCCCAAGTCTCCTAATGAAAGGAAAACACACTTTTGCTCTGATTTTAAAGCACAATTTCCGTATTCATATGTACATCTATATGCTACAGCTGTATGAAATTCCAATTTGTACATAGAATATTTGTCTTTGTTTCTCACCATCCCAACTGGCAATAAATTAATTTTCCCCAGGTTGAGTCTGTTTTGTCTCTGACAGTGATTGACAAGTGATCTCTGTCTTTATTTTGACCCATGAGCTTTTTTTTCCATCTTATTTTCTCTTCCTATCAGAGGAGGGGGAATGAGCAAGCAGGCTTGTGGGTGTCTGACAGCCAGCCAAGGTTAACACAGCACAAGCAGACATCAGCTTTATTTAACCTGCAGTTCATTTGATGCTCCCAAAATATGAAGCCAAAGGCAAAAGAATAATCTTGCATAGAAGAAAACAACAAGTTATCCCCATGGATTTGGTTCATTAACATTTTCTCTTGCCTGAGAACTAAGATTTGTACCTGAACATTCTACCGGAAAAAGAAAAGTACAATAATTTTTTTTCAGTGCTGCAGCTTCTCAAGTAAAATCTGTGACAATTTTAACCTGGAGTGTCATGTTTATGCAGCTGGAATATGAAATGAGCCATGTAAACATAAAAAAGATTTAACTGTCTTTAACACATACCTAAGATTCAAAGAAATGGCTAACAAATGCTTCTTGTAAACTAGTGCTGCTTTATACAGAATCACAGAATCATAGAATAGTTAGGTTAGGAAAGGACCTTAAGATCGTCTAGTTCCAATCCCCCTGCCATGGGCAGGAACATCTCACACTAAACCATGTCACCCAAAATGACACAAATATGACAAGAACACTTTTCTCTGTAACCCTACAGTATTCACATACATATTCTATTTTTGTAGTACTTTGTGCTTTGAAAGATAAAACTTGTTATCATATGTTAGCCCTTTTTTGCTTTTCAATAAAGACTTTGCCTCAGTATAAAGCAGGCAGTGGGGCAAAGATCACAATTTTTAACATGAAGAAATGGAGTTCTGTGGTTTTGCTAGTGACTTGTGCACAGATTTATTTCCTTTTATTTGGCTTGAACCCGATGCTTGTGGGTTTCATTTAATGATCCTAATTGCTTTCACCTTTCTCTAGACACCCATAAGTTTATGTATGTCAGTTTTATAACCCATACTTATCTCCTTGTTCTAGGATGAGAACTACTTGTTGCACCTCAAACAACCAATACAATCAGGATTTAAACACAAATTTAGGTAGCAGCATGAAGAAAAGAATGTACAGTTTGGTTTTCTCCTCTTCTAAATAGTTTTCCTGCATTTCTTTCTACAGAAAGAAGCTCAAGAAAATTTACTGCTGATACTGGAATAGCTAACTCTTTATATTTACTTTGATTAAAATAAACAATCTTTTCTTATTTGCAAACATTTTAGCTTCTCTTAAGTTTTACCTATGCAAATATGTTTTTCTGCTTGGCAACATAAATATATAGTGATGTATTTGACCTTAGCAAATATAACAATAAAAAATAAATCATATGTGGCAAAGTCTCAGGTATAGTAAAACTCAACATGGTTATTAAAACCACCATGTTTTTCCTTACTCAGAAATATTAGCTGCTTCTTACTCTCACCAACATATTAGTGGGGGTGCACATTGCTTGGCAGACTATTAGCACTGCTCTGGCAAGTGCTGCATACTTTCTGTGGTTATGTTCTGAAACATCCCTTGAGTGTTCATAGTATGATGTAGCCACAGGCTTAAACTGTACTGATACATTTCATTTACTTCCCTTGGAGGTTTTGGAAAAGACAACCATGTCCTAGTAGACACTTGATGACAGCATGATCATTCAAAACACTGGTGATTTACTTTGATTAAACATTTCGTTCCTGAATTCCACAATCCAAAGTCCCCACTATGAGCCTCATTAACAAATAAACAGCTGGTTGGGCTCTCGTCTTTCTATCAATCTTAATGCCAGAACAATGTCTTGGTTTTAGTGGTGATTCTAAGAGCCACTGTAACACTATCAACCAGTTTAATTCAGTGAATTCATAGCTGAGCAGTTTTAGCATCCACTCCCTAAATTACTTCTAATGGTCTTTTACAGATCTATTCCACTGAGATGGTGATTTCCCTAAGGTCCATGGGGAAGAGAGGCAGTGCCTCTGAGGTACTTTTCATCACCAGGTAGTCCTCATAAAAGTGAGGTTTTAAAGATAAAGAAATAGCAAATCACTTACAGGTATGCTTAAGTTTAACAACTGAATACCTTCACTGACTGAATCCCAAATACTGGGATTATTTTTATGCTTACAGTCACACTATTCACATATTTTGCCAAATTTGGACAATTGCCTTCACAAACTTGTGAAATTTGTTTATCTAAGTATTTATATAGTTGTCCTCACTGCAATATCCAAGTATCTTCACATAGTATAATATTTCCCCAAAACTACCTTACCAAGACAACAGATCTTATGAGTGTTTTCACTGTGCATTATCCACAACCCACATTGCCTAGACCTGGTATCCTCTCACAGTATTGTGCAAAACCTTGCAGAAATACTGAGCTGCCTTGTTTTTCAATGAAAGCTGTCCCAAAAAGTGGCCTCAGAGAGGCTGACATCGTGTTGGATCTGACCACCCACGTTGTCCAGGGTGATACAGCAACAGGATGAGCTGAAGGTTAAATACTATACACGGTCATTTTCCAAACTGCACACAGAAATGAAATTGTGGTCATGAAACTGTGGTCAAAACCACAAATGTAAATAGCTTAGACGTGTTTGAAGCTATACACGGAAACACACTTTAAGCTTATAGCACATTTATCTAATGTCTATCATTTCAGAACACAAGCTGGCACTTGGCTTTGGTTGAGGTAGCAGTGTTATTAAATGCTGTCCACCCAACAAGGATGGGAAAGTTCACTGGCAGAGGCAATCCTTGGAATCCCTGGCTGCCACCTGAAAAGGCAAAGACTCAGCCGAGAGCTCAAGGTGTACAAAGTCACTCTGTGATAGCAGGAGAAAGGTAAAGCCTGTTCTGCCTGCCTGACTTGCCTCTGAAGACACGGAAAATCAGAGCTTAGTCTCTTTATCATTACTGCTGTGTTATAAAATAAACTATTTACATCACATTAAGACAGGGTAATTTCTGATAACTGATCTGAATGCAGAAGAGGCATATCAGTGTTGAGGGGAGTTTATAAAAATCTTGTTTTGAGTGAAATGTCACTGTCCACTAATAGATATTCAAGACTAGACTTCACGGAATAAGATCTGAGATTTTTGTCATTATACACAGAGAAAGGAAGTGAAATGTTCAGAGTTTAGTATTCTCTGTGCTCCCTTACAGGGGAACAGAGAACAGAATTAAAAGAGATTAAGACCCAGCAGCAAGCTAAGAACATCTGCCTACTTATTACTTCTGTGATGGAAGCCTTCTTACTTTCTCTGGACATAATTAAATTTCATGTACCCTAGAGTTACCAATACCTTATTGTTGAACTCGTTGACTGGTGATCCATACTGAAGTCTCTATGCTGCATGCTACTTATCTTCATTTTCAATTCCATAATTTCCCATTGAGCAATTGCTGAGTACATATATTTAAAGCTATAAGCAGCCTACTTGTTATTTCATCCTGTTTGCATTAGAGCAACTTTCAATTTTTTAACTTATAGCTTTACAAAAGTGAGATCTAGATTTCCATGGAAATAAGCATGGCATGTTCTACCAATTCTATTGCATTCCTCTGTAGCAACCTTTTCAGCAACTGTACATGCAAAAACTGATCACAACTAGTTACCCTAATATGTTTGCCAGTTATAGTATTTTCTGCTTCATAATAAATAATGTTCTCATCTGTATCTATTCAGTTAGCTTCTTAATTGTGGTGGAAGACCCTTCATTGAACAGGAAGTTTCTATTAGCTATATGAAATGGTACTTTCCCCAAGAATAACACACATTCACTTTCTCAGTTTTGGTTCAGTTTTGTTTATAGGTTTTGGGTTTGGGTTTGGGTTTCTTGTTTTGTTTTTTTCCCAAGTACTTTTCCCTACCTGAGAACTTCTGAGCAAATAGTAAAATCCCATAAAAACAGCAATTCCACAAATTCATATCTCCAGAATACCAATGGATAAGCAGCAGTCCATAAGTGGTACCAAGCACACCATCCAAACCCCAGTAATTTCCAAGGTAGCTGCTCATTAAATCATAGATATGAAAAGACAACACTTCAGTACTGAGCAAACAAGTTGTGAAGAATTTCCATTGTTTCACAAAGGGATAATTTCATCAGTTTAAGCACTTGTGCTTTACCACTTCTTTCACACTTGCTTGTAATTCAGGGCTGGCAGCTACAGCTGCCAAACCACTTTTGTTAGTCTGGAAAGAAGTACTTGATTTAAAATTGAGGCTGCATCAGCTTTGAAGTAATGTTGGAAAGTGGCACAGGCGTACTTGCCACAGCACTAGTCAGAGAAGCACTGTTACTATGGTAAGAGTCATTGAATAAATATTTTTATACCTAAACTTCCCTCAAGCTGCAAGTATTACACTTCCTATGAACTTCCACAGTTTAACGAATCAACCATCCTAGAAATGACATGTGGTAATAAATATACTTGTCAGCATATATACTAAATCAGAGTCATCTTTAACCAGCTCCATTTTATGGCAATCACAATAACAACCTATTCCTTTAGTGACTTCTACCAGTGTTAGCCTATGACAATGCTCATTTTTCATGCCTTGTGATTCATTACAGAAATGTCAGACTATGTGGAAAGACCATGTTTACAAAAAGCCACACTGACTGGACCGTGAGAATACTGCAGAAGCAAACATGGTGTTGGATTCAAAGATGAATTTTATCAATCTATGATTTTCTGCAGTAAGTGCTTTCTCATAGGCTTAGAAAAAAAACAGATTCTCTGTCCCCTGGGAAAGCATTCTAATCTTTGCAATGTGAAGCATCTCTGAAGGCAGGGAGTGAAACTGTCTTTGCCAATGTCAGAATTTTATTTTGAGCTTTGTTCTGAAAAAGTTATCTTCTGGAAAAGGTATTCCTAATAGCTGAAAAGCATCACATTGGACTTTCACGATGCACTATATTTCCATGTCCACTACATGACAGTTAATAGAAATCCTTATTAGAACTGTATCTGAGTGGCAGGACTGTTAAGAGATTCAAATTCCCAAATTTGTAATGCAGAGACAAAATAACAAATGAATTTCTTTTGCCTTCATTCCCATAATTTTCAATGCCCGATATATTGTCTACAGGAGAGCTGGACTAAATGCACAAGCACATTTCTATTAAGGATATCCTCCTGCTAAAGGGCAGTTATAAGCCGTAAAGCTGTTATTTCTCCTGTGAAAATGAAAGTAGTGCTCTCTCTAAATGAAAAAAAAAAAAACAAACCCAAACAAAAAACAAAACATTAAGCCCAGACCTTTACAACTCAGTGCTAATGCTGTGACTGAAAGCACCACATCTATACTCAGACAAACTACAATCTATAATACGGATCTGCTGAGCACTTTGGCAACATTTTGCAGATCAGTACTGCTTCACAACGGACAGGTTTCTCAAGAGGACACAAGGGATAATGGGTAAACTAATTATCCTACAAACAGATGAGTATCCTCATACAGGTTGAATTCCAGCTGTATCCTTTAATTCCTCCATATTACATGTTTAAGAGAGTTGAAAGATTTTTGCTTTATTTAACCTAATTAAAAGAATGCATCAAATATGTCAGACACTTCTGCTAAAATATCCCATGTACCCTTCCTACATGCAGTATCAACATCAAGTATACGCTTACTTCTTCAAGTGATCTTGCAAACTTTATGTTTTAAACAGGGGACCAATCCTCTGTACCTATCACACAGAATAAAGATTGCTCAGAGGCACTGAGGACTCTGTAAAGAACTGAGTTTGGGATAAGCAGAAGAGGGCAGCATCTTACCATCTTTTAAAGTCTATAGGCTTGGCTTCCCAAAGTTGAGAAATTATAAGAGGCATATTTTCTTGAATGCTAATTTTGCTCAAAGATGACCTACATTCGTTCCAAATTTCCCTTTCTTTAACACACAATATATCACTTTGCTAGTTAGGCATTTAAAAAGATCCTCTGTAAGCTAATTGCTAATAACAGCTGATAACATTTGCAAAAGCAAAGTAACTTATACCTTTGTGCATCCAAGCACAGCTTCCATTGTACTTTGGTAAAAATGAAATTTCTACATGGAAGCAGCAGTATGGCTTCAGCTCAGAAACGGAGCCCAAACAAAGCACCTGGGCTGAATGCTCCAAAGTTTTGTCACACACCCCCCTCAAATATTTAAGCACTTGTTAAAAATCCTAACTGGAGAACATGTTAATAGCATGTCTGACAAGCTTAACTGTAATATTCAAGCATTTCTGTGCAATGCAAGCTATATGACACTTCTTTGCTCTTACTAAACATACCATCATGTGTTCATCAGTATATAGAGAATGTGTGAATGTTTATACTAGTTACATAGGCATGACAAGTACAGGTGTTTAAACAAACTCTGACAGCCACTGTGATTAGTAAATAAAATGAGATTATTGTCAACGAGCAACTGAATCTCAAGAAACCCACTGGAGAAATGATAATACCTGGAGTATTTTTTAAAGGGAAACATTGACTAATCTTTGTAACATTCTTAAGCCTGCATCCACTTTTCTGTGCTCCAAAAAACCGTTCTCTTCAAAATCTAGTTGCTGTTCCAGACAGTTGTGCTTTCATATAAGAATATTTGTTAGACTTTTCTGCAGAATTCTCTCACCTATTTTTATTTCTCCATCCACCTGCCCATAGCTGTCTTACTAAAAGAAGCCAATTAGCCAAGAAGCATTTTCAAAATCACTTGTAGTAAATGACTTTATAAAACTACATTTTCAGGAAAGCAGAATATTAATTTTATGCCTAAAAATGTCTAAAAGCAAGCAGTACATTAATGCCTTATATGCAGACGAGGTTGTTTACTTGCTAAGTTTATGAAAGTGCTGAACTATGAGAAAACTTTTGCACTTCAAAGACAGCTTATGCAAATGCAAACTATTATCTTATGATCATCAAAATGCTACCTCCTTCTTCTTCTTCCAACCATTCAGCTGAGGAAGGGCTCAGATACAATGTGTATGCATTGCTACATCCTGTTTTTCAGGAAGAATATTGTGCATTTGTTACCTTACCCTTTGGTTAGGACAAAATACTGTGAACTACTTGTGGGGAGGAAGTAAAATACAACTTGTGAGGGGTAAAAATGTTCTGTATCTTTGCCATTCAAATCTGTAGCTTAGTCTTACATAAGAATCAAACTACTTTTGAACAGCTATACATTGTATTAATGAACAGAGTGCAAGACAAGAACTAACAATGCCTACGGGCACATTTCCCCTTCATGGGTAAATAGTATGTGTCTATTTTCTCCACACCTATATCATTTTGTCCTCTGCTCGATCACTGGTTTTGGTTTTCTCTAAATTCATTGCATTAAAAATGTTTAATTGATTTTGGTTTTTTTTTGTCCATGGAATATTTTTTTTTTCTATACAGTAGTAATATAGAACCATTATAAAGACGTATCTTTAGTCTGATTTTTTTTTAACAACATTACTGCTTTGTCAGCTGTCTGTCATATTATTTATTTACATTCCCCTCCCTATTAGCCTTAAATGAGAAAAGTCCTATGTCAGCCCATGACGTAATTCACATACCATGTGCAAAGCACTGCACAAGGCAGCGTGCCCTAATGCATACCTTCCCTAGCTGGCAAGCCAAGCAGGTTGAGTCACACTGCACAGACTCATGGCCCAGCCAGCTCCCCCAGTGGGACAGAAGTGACAGTGAGTGACAGGGAACACTCCCAGGCTGGAGGGTGCTAAGGAGCTTCCCAGGCCTCCTCCTGAGAGCTGACTCGGGCAGAATGAACCTTGTCCCTCTTTCTCTGCCAGGAAAACATGAGAGAACTGAAAATCATCTGGGTCAATATCCTGCCATGGAAGTCAGGCACCAACCTCTTCTGGTTTCCTTTTTTCTGTTTGTGCTTTCCCCACCCAAACAAGCGATTTTCCTTTACTTTTTATTTTTCAGCATATTCTCAGTTTCTTTATATTTTCTTTTAAAGTAAAAACCAGAGCCTGTAGTCTCTTCTGCCTTTCCATACTCAAGCAGTTCCAATTTATGTCCCTTGTGGCCATACAAGAAGTACCTGAACTGAGAAATTTTGCAATGTCTCCTGAGAAAATTCCCAGACAGAAGGACCAGGCAGGGAGACCTACAGGAAGAGGGTACAATAGCAAAGAGACCTACAGGGGGAGGCTAGGAGTCACATAAAACAAAACCCACTCATGACAATGGAGAACAAGCTCCATTACATCTATGCATGGGTAACATCAGGGCCCCGCTGATGCCTGGCCTGTAACAGTTTGCCTTGGGCTGCTCTTGCAGACTTTAGATTTCTGCTATTTTAAGGTATCTACAATGCATTATTTATCAAGTTTGAAACTTTTCTAAAATTTACTTAACCAAGCCATCCAGTATGAATCACTTTTCCTTCTTCCAGCATTCATCTTTAATGTACTTCTCCCCTAATCAAATAATCAATAAGGACACAAATCTTTCAAGTAGAATAACCTCATTCGTTTGAATAACAAATTGAAACAAATACAACTGGAATATGAGGTAACATTTACAGAATATAAATTATAAACCTTTATTTCCCTACTAAATAAATAAAAAATAAAAACTTTGAAGACTAAACTCCTGATGGAACATATCTGTTTAGTACAGAATTTCTTCTTAGCATTTAAGCCATGAATTTACTTTCACTGAGGGAGAATTGATTAATTGCTTCAAGAAGCAAAAATTTAAAAGCAATGAAGATGTTCCACCCTTTTTACTATTTTCTTCTGAGTAATTCTTATTGAGAAATAACCACCAGGTATTTCAATTACACTAAAATATGGTATTAACAACTGCTTTGCAATTGGAAAACACTGATTTCCACAGAAAGGTGGTCTTGAAAGATATGAATTTATCTTAAAATTCCACACTTGAGATCAAGGAAGGTAGAAACAGGTGGTTTCTGTAATGAGCTACCTTCTTATCTATTATTCATTTATTCTATGCCAAAATGCTTACATATATCACTTGCTTAGTTTGTGGTACCCTTGCATATTCTAAAATTTTGCTAGCAATACAATTTTGTCCTATTTCATTTAGGGAGAAATCTGTGCACTGCTTTTTGTGTGTGCAACGTACATGATATGGGCAAGACACTAGACCGGTTCATCATATGACTACACTTAAATATGTCCCAGAGCTTTAAGGAATATCAAATAGTCTGGGTGGGTGTCAATATACTAAGAGAGTTTGATAATTCCCTTCTATTCATTTCCAGTCACTGAACATTTTAAACACTCAACAGCCAGAGGACTCGTTATCACAGTGCTTAATAGCCTCACTAATGCGATGTGATGACTAGGTATTGACCTTTTCAGTGCCATCTGAGGGACATTCCCAGATGAAGGACTTTATAAATGGTTCAGTTGGAATGAAATAGGAAAAAAGTGTTTCCTTTGGACCCGTGGGCACAGCTGAAGCTGGAAACTAAAGGATCAGAGAGGACCATACCTTGCATTTCCCAGGAGCTGCATAGCTAATCACCACCACATGATTCTGTATTAAAACTCTGCTGGGTTTTGTTTTCCACTTGGCATTCAGAATTCGGTATATGCTAAGAGCCTATTTGCTTCTGTTAACAAAAACATTTTTTTGCCTGTTTTTTTGTTGCCATTTCAAGTGTCTTTTATATTTTAGTTTAGTTGTTTGCATAATGTTCATAAATTTGTCATAGCTTAATGACTGCAATTATAATCGGGGCATTTTCAGTTTTAATACCCTTCTTGCTGGAGGCAGCATATGTGCTTTTCTCCCCATATTTTATTTCTTTCTTTTGTGTCTAGTAGCTATTATGCTTAGAATTTAAAAAATAAAATATTAAGCAGGGACTGAGGGTAAGTAGTGGCTTAATTAAAAACAAAGAAAACAGTATCTTAAGATGATTACAAATTCCAGCAGGTTTATAAATTATGATACAACTGGTAATTACATCTGCTATAAGCTCTCGGTTAGAGTTAAATTCTGTTGAACATGGCCCTCTGGCTCTACAATGGAGTAAGATGTACAATCACCCCAGGAAGTCTAAAAGCACATAATTCACATGTTTAGTTTTATTTTAGTTTGGTTGTTTGGTTTTGGTTTTTGGTTTGTTTTTTTTATCACTCATTTTGTCCAAAGAATGAAGTAAGTCTGAAATACAAGAATTACAACAAAACTTGGAGCAAAAGTAACAGGTTTAATGAGATAAAAATCACTTTCTGCCTCATTCCACTGTTAAAATGACTCCACAGAAAGCACAAGAGACTGAGAAAACAATGAAACATTAACATATGACAGAGACAAGAAGTCAAGCAGTTAATGAGATATCATCTTATGTGAAAAATATTGTCCATACATGTCGTTCTACTTACCTGTTTACAAAGCCATGGTATTCATCAGGGCTTGAATCTCATCATTTTCAAGGACTCTCCCAACCACCATGAGACACCAATTCTGCTTTGCACAATACACAAGAACTAAGTCAAGTAGCTATGCACAGTCTTTGTTTGGATGAGTTATTTCAGGTAAGTTAACAAGGGACTCTGAAATCACCATGCCAAAAATGTTCCTTTCCCACCAGTTTTGCATGGTAGGAAATTGTAGTCAGATGGCTTTTTACTGTATTATCAGATTTTAAATCTTTAATGAAATTACCCTTACAAGCATCCTGTAAAACTCTGAAGTGTTATCTATTCCATTTGAGTAACTGAGCTACTAAAAACTAAACGACTTAGAGAAAAACTTGTGAAAAAAGGCTTAAGCTTAAATTTCTTAAGCCCTAGTCTAGTGGCTTAGTCACCATGCTTTCTCTGGGAAATGAGATTAAATAAAAAATCAATAAAGATTTAGGTTAGCCAGATAAAACACAAAAGCTTGAAAGTCCGCTGACAAGAATTCAGGGCATGAGGCCAAGTATTTTTACTACTTTGAGTGGATCAGTTAATAGCATGAAAACAACATAATAAGGAGAAAATTCAACATCTGCTTCAGGTGTAGCCATGAAGTATGTCCTCAAGGACTTCACTTTTACTTCTCCCAGTGCTAAGTGCTCATGATGAATTCCTGACCCCATTAACACGAATGGTGAAACTCCCTTTACTCCAGGCCAGCTAGAGATTTACCCATACTCAGGCAGAGGTAGTGCCAAGCACTTCACATCAAATTCACATCTCGCTCTCTAGGAGACTGTTTCAGCCACTAATTTAAATGCTGCAAAGAGAGACAAGTTTGAATACTAAAGATCTGGGCTCCACAGAGCCCCTAATAAAATATTCAGAAAAGAAGGGAGTGGCATGGGTTTTATGGAAGAGCAAATTAACTAAATGTGCAGTTTTATGAGCAATCTTTGCAAAATTAAGTCAATTTCGCTCAAAACATTTTTATATGTATACATACCTATATGATTAACAATAAGCCACCACAAGGCTTGTTCACAAGTTTTATTTTCATTTCAAACTACACTGACCTTAAGAAATAACTTACACTTAAACTGGTTTCAAAACCTAAGTCCTGAAAATTAAGCACACACTGCTGTGTTTCAAATAAATATTTCATATTACTGCAAATTATTTTTCCTGTGTTGTGTTTCACTGTTAGTCATCTTCAGCTCATCTAGCCAAAAAGATCGATTATCTGACTAGTTTTATACAAGAAAATCAAACAAGAGATATCATACATAGTTTGTGAATCTATGCAGTAGCATTCGCGATCAGCAGCTTCTGCCCTGTTAGATGGGAAACAAGGTCAACTAACTTTCAGACCTAAGCTAAAAAGAACAGGTGCTTTCTTACTGAGGCAGATTCATCAGACCTACTGCTGTCTGGAGAGAAAGTTGAGTATTATTCTTAAACAACAGTGGAAGAAAATGCAGTCTAGCTCATTTAACTTTCTTCCCTTTTTACACACAAGCACCACGCATCAGGGGATTAGCTACAATGTTTATGGGAAAATGTACAGACCTTTAACAGTACTTGCTGAAAATTTATTTGGTGAAAAAACCCTGCCACTACAGTTCTATTATTGACAAAGGCACTTGACTCTTTTCTAGCTCTTACAACGATCCTCTTTTGTCTTTCTGGTTGAAACATGGTGTTCTAGGCCAGTCTAACAACCTAATAATGCTTCAGGATTAGTAACTGCAGCCTATGAAGACCCCTGTCGAAATGTCTGTAGACTATTTTGACTTCACTTACCAGTGCTATATAAAAATTTAACAATCATTATTGGGGTTTATAAACGGTATAAATTTTTGTGCCTGTTTTGTGTTTAAAGAGATAGGGCATGGTGAAGTTCTAAATTCCGCATAAAGAATTCTTAGTTTGTAGCTAGTTTTAAGGTAAATAATGCTAGTTTATACCTGGTGATACATGTTTCCCTTTCAGCCTCATAATTATGAGTCAATTTACAGGAACAACCATTTGTTTGGGTTTTGTTAATATACCTTTACTGTACATATGTACAGAACAAAGCAGTGTAATGCTAAGGAAGGAACAAGTCAGGTGAGACAGATCTACTAGAAAAAATACGATAGTGCCCATGAATGAAATTGACTGCAGTAAAGAGTATCAAGAATAACTTAATGCAAGAGCTGTGTAATGATTAAAGATAACATCTGAAAGAGCCTCAGAATTTTCTATCCTGTAAGTCTCTCTAGTAATTCCTATATCCATGTAATATTGCAAATGACTTGCAGAGAACAGGCCAGGATTGATTGCTCATCTTGTCTTCAGATAGAAGAATAAGGTGTCACCAAAGATGTTCATAGATGGCACATTCTGAACAGACACCATTCACATGATGTATGGTTCAGCTGGGGCTGCCTTCTCACAAAATGTGGGGGCACAAAACATTAACCTCTCTGGTATCTAACTTGAAGCCTGTGAATGGGAGGTAAATCCACTGAGGATTACTGTATAAACCAAAACCTCTGGTTCAGTAGATCTCTGCTCCACAAATTCTTGCGTGTCCCTTGACATCCACTTTTGGCCACTGTCAGAAATAAGAGAATGAATTGCGCCTTTAGACTGATGTAATGCCTTAGTGGCCTTTATTAGGCTCAGGCAACATGTTTATACTGAGGAAACAATAATGTATATGAACTCACAGCCACCTTGTGAAAGGGTACATCTCCTTACAGTGCAGGGCAACTAAGATGATTAAGGGAGTGGAGCATCTCCCTTATGAGGAAAGACTGAGGGAGCTGGGTCTCTATAGTTTGGAGAAGAGGAGATTAAGGGGTGACCTTATTAGTGTATATAAATATATAAAGGGGGAGTGTCACGAGGATGGAGCCAGGCTCTTCTCAGTGGCAAACAATGAAAGGACAAGGGGTAATGGGTACAAATTGGAGCACAAGAGGTTCCACTTAAACCTGAGAAGAAACTTCTTCTCAGTGAGGGTGACGGAACACTGGAACAGGCTGCCCAGGGGGGTTGTGGAATCTCCTTCTTTGGAGACATTCAAAACCCGCCTGGACACGTTCCTGTGTAACCTTATCTAGGTGTTCCTGCTCCGGCAGGGGGATTGGACTAGATGATCTTTTGAGGTCCCTTCCAATCTCTAACATACTGTGATACTGTGATACTTCCAACCCTTGCTTCAGGAAGACAATGACTGATATGGTTAAAAAAAATTAACAATCAAAATAATCAAAAAAGATACCTACACAGCTATATTGAAGTCACCTATGTAACAATAATGTATGTGCAAGTAAGTATAGCCCCTATACTTTGAAAACAAAAAAATCATCAAACAAAAGTCCCTAGGAAGACAGAGACAGGAAAAACCCAAGGTTTCCAGCAATAGTGGTAACAACTGAAAGTATTATGCTGTTATGTTTCTTCAGTCAGACATATCAGTTGACATACTACTGAATGGGCCTAAACACAGTTTAATCAGAAAAGGTACCCTAACGTGAAACAAGGCTCTATGTGGCAGTCTGGCACATTGCAGCACTATCATTAGGTTTTTAATACCCCGTTGCTATGGCTTCCTTGAGAAAAGCCTGATCTATCAGCCAAGGCACATTTTAACCTTCTGTAACAGTCAAGCCAACTATTTTAGATCAAGCCAAACAATGAACTGCATCTTTTGGCCTTGGTCTGAATCTTGGCAAAGGACAGGTTCAATTAAATCACTGTGCCATTGTCCAACTGAAACAACAGCTTACACACCAATTTGACTTATGTACTCCCTGAGTTTCTCAGTGGTGCTGACACCTCTACAGTTTTCATATATTTGGAATGCTAAATTGCATTTCTTAACTTACTTTTTCTTCATCACTTTTTTGAGAACTATGATCAGGAGCTGGAGCACCTCTCCTATAAAGACAGGCTAAGAGAGCTGGGCTTGCTCAGCTGGGAGAAGAGAAGGCTCCAGGGAAACCTTAAAGCAGCTTCCAGTGCCTAAAGGGGCCCACAGATGACATGCAGAGGGACTTCTGACAAGGGCCTGGTGAAGAGGGAATGGTTTTAAACTGACAAAAGGGAGAGTTAGATTAGACACAGTTGGACTCAATGATCTTCAAGGTCTTTTCCAACCTAAAAATTTCCATGATTCCATGATTCTAGGAAGAAATTCTTCACTATAAGGTGCTGAGACACTGGCACAGGTTGCCCAGAGAAGCTGTGGCTGCCCCATCCCTGGAAGTAATCAGGGTTGGATGGGGCTTGGAGCAGCCTGACCTAGCAGAAGGTGTCCCTGCCCATGACAGCTGGGAAAGTCTCTTCCAAGCCAAACCATTCTGTGGTTCTACAATTCCACAATATGCTAGAGCTTATGTATAATTTCTTGCTATCCTACAATGGATTCAGGTGATACATTTACACAATAGGAAAATAGTAGGACAAATACAACTATCAACCTGCTGACACACAACTCATATTTTTAAGCTATTCATTAAAAAAGGATAAACATAACCCATTCATCATGAAGTCCTAAGAGCGTTTTACTTAAAATGCTAAAGCAGACCTCTACAAAATCTTCGTTTAGAATTAACCTTGAACACAAACCAGTACTGCTTTATAAAACTGCCATGTTCTTTTCCTGACCAAAGCAATTCTGTGTTCTAGATAAATAAAGTGAACTTCAACATCAGAGATGTGTGTGATCAGCATGATGTTTTTTTAATAATAAAAGAAAGATTTATGAACAGGCAGCCATTGTTGACAATTCACTTTTCTTTATTGATTTTGCTTTCAAGCAAAATTGCCCAAACAAGACCTTTCTTGCTATTTTTAATATACTGGTTTTATACAGTTACACTGAAAACTGCATCTAACCCATGCACAGCTTTAGAGATGAGTACAGTTATTTTCTTTAAAAAATCAACAAATTAGATACCTCATTTCAGGGGAACCAGGTTATCACTGGTATAATACTAAGTTTTATGTTTGCTTTCCTCAAACCCCTCCTTTTTTCAAAGAGATTTACAGTATTTCTGTACAAACTGTGTAAGCCCAGAAGATAGTTTCAGCTTTTTAGTAGAATGTAAACTGTAACATTCCATAGTAGTTTTCTTTCATGCAAGAAAAGTTTCTTTTTAAAATCTGGGCAGGCCTTAAAACCAATGACTTACAAATAATTTTGTATCGCCACGCACACAAATCCCACTGAAGAAAATACTGAACTAAGCAATTCTCGTAACTTTTTTCCCGCTTTCGTTTAGGTGAAAGGCACTATCAAGAAAGTTATTTGAAAACAATGGCTTTGTATATTTTAATTTTTGTTTCCTTCATCTTAAGATTTTCTTGGTGTTTTCAGGGGGAAAAAAAATGGAAGAGAGAAAAAAGGCTTCCTACATCTTGAATATCTAAATAACTTACTCAACGATACCTGCAATACACAGGACATACTAAATCTGAGTATTTTCTCTGTGTGTAAACCTATTTACAACTTAGAGAGCAAGAATGTATTAGTGCAAAATAAATCCTGGGTGGACATTCAGGCCACCTGAATAAGCACACAACATAAGAAATGTAATCACCAAGCCCAGCCTAAAAAATTGTGAAAGCTTTCAAGATGCAATGAAATCTCCTAGCTACTTCAAAGGTGCTTTATACAGGCAACAAACTCCCATGCATTGCTTTCCTGTACATAATAAAAGCACAATTAAACCAAATAACATCCTGATTTGTTTTTTCAATCTGTCTCTGGATAGTGCTTTCTAATACTATAGTAAACCATAGTGCTGGAGCTGAGATGAGAGTTCAAATGTTAGAAACACTTCTGTTGGGCTTTTTGGGGAAAGGGTTTCAGCAGTCCACAAAGACTGCACTTCAAAACTTTAAATGCAAATTTTTCATAGGTGTTTATTGATTGTCCCTAGGTTTAAGCATCATGATTTCATGTCTTTGCAACAGTGCTCTAAATGTAAATTTATTACAGTTACTTTACTGCCCATCTCCACAAAGTTTAACAGCTTATTTCATAAGTTTTTAGATGAAAGTGGAAAAATTAGGTATTTGAATGCACAGCATATCATGTAATTATACAAACCGCTATTTTAATATTTCTTGAACATTGCATGCCATAATTTACAATTGTGTCACAAGCACTAGCTGGGTGGGTATCCCTAGGAACTGAGTTTCAAACATTTGCTCCTCTCAAATCATTTGAGTTGGAGAGGGGAAGGTACTACTGAAATTGCATGCTATACAATCGCCTATGGTCATCTAAAAGCTTTTTATAGAATGCATGTATTTTATCATCATTTTATGTGTTCCTGCACCAACAAATTTTCTTTGAATGTGCCTAAATTTCACTAATGGGTTCATTTAAATAAAATGAAAACTAAGTGAAAACATATTAGTAATGAACACTATATGCTCACACTTAAAGGATCTTTATGTGGTTTAACTAGAGATATGAGATAAGGTAGCTCTCAACAATTTAAGCTCTGCTTAATTATGCATTTTAGGTATGAGGAAGCGTACTTATCTGAGGAACTGACCTCAGATTTCATACCTTGAAATGACCCAGAATTCATACTTTGCCAAAGCTAAGTCAAAACTAGAGAAGGTCAAATAACAATTTTCACTATGTTTTTTCAACTTTGCCATTTCTGTGGGTCAAAATCCATAAATATAAACTCAATTTCAAATTTTAACTTTCTCTGGCTTTGCTATTCTGTTAATTACTCATTAAATAACTTTCCATTTTGAAAAGAAACAAACAGCTCAATTCAAATAAATTTGCTAACTCCTAATGACTCAAGTGGAATAAAAAAATATTTCCCTCTTTCCCTTCACACATACATACAGGATAATGAGTCTTTTGCAGGTTGTCTCACTCTACTGATGATAGAAACGACAATCACAGTCTCAGCTGACTTTCTGAATTGAATGTGCAACTGACATTCTGAATTTAATGTGCAATTCTAGTCACTGATATACAGATTAACACATTAATATTAAACAGATCTGCAGTAATTAGTACCAATTAATGTAAAGGACAAGTTAATTTACAAAGCATAGCTTTCAGTATACCAGCCAATGTGAGCCAAACAGTATTATGCTAATTTGATACCCTTATTTTAAAAGTCTTATTAACTGTGGCTGGGTAATTCAACTGTTCAGGGGCTAAGGCAGCTTGAACTATTATGTTTTTCACAGTCAGGACCATGCAGCTACAGTTCAGTTATAAATTTAGCATCGCTTTTACTGTATTAGCAAATCAGAAGCTTTAGATAGAAGACAAAAGACCATGAAGAGAAATATTTCTTGGAAGTTTCTTTTCAAGTCTAAAACTTTTCCTGTTACAGGTTTTAAGCCTACAGAAACTTGCAAACTGAGATTTGTTTACAGAAGTAAATATTTCTGCTCCAGAGGTCTTTGATCTTATGTTATTTCAATATGAATTACTAGAGCCCCAAGTGCTTTTAACTCAATACACTCAAAAGTAACCCCTGCAACTCTTCACATATCAGTTTTCATTCTTGTTGCAAGATAAATATTACCAAATACACTTATTTTCTCAACACCTTATTAATATCAGCCAAATATTTGTAAGGTTACATGCTTTATGTGATTCCTTAAATCACTGAGTGTAGGTTATTTTTAAACTAAAACCTATCCATATAAATAGAGTAGCAATTAAAACATAAGAATAATGTTCCAACTGGACCCAACCGTAGAGAACATATACAGAAAATAGTAGTATGAGATGCAATTCATGATTCATTGAGAATGTCACTGTTCTTGACTGTCGAAATTTGACTGAACATTAAAAACAGCAAAAGCAGAAAGAGAACTTACTGAAACTCGACATGAGTAAGCAACTGCATCTGCACACTAAGAAGATCTGCTCTCTCACAGAAACCTTCTAAAATTGTCAGTAGAGAGTTAAGACTGCAATCTTATCAAAGTGACAACAGAATTCTTTTTCTTTTCCTCCCCACCAAGGTACTAGTCCTTATGGTTCAGGTTTTAAGACTCCTAGCAGTGTGCTTATTTAAGGACAGTCTATAACTCCCTCATTAAGAAAGCCCCAAATAGTAGATTTTTCTTTTCTGCAGTTTGAGAAGGAGCCTTCCTATGACTGCAACACATCAGACAGGTAATCTGAAAACAGATGTTTCCAGCTTTATTAGCATCTCATGACCCTGCTCTGTTTCTCTGGGTCACTTCTAGTCATACAAAACACTGGGCAGAATCCTGCCACCCCCTGAAGTAAGACTGCAGACTGACGCTGTGCCTAATGGAACAGGGTGACCACGGCTGGTTGTTCAACACAAGAGAGAACTGCTTGGCAAAGAAATGCAGGTTTAGGTGTGTACACAAATAGCAAAGCAGGGGTTAAAATCCTCAGGAAAACATTCCTTCAGAAAGAGCACTGCAGTTGTTACTACTGTTTGAAATGGAGGAATGTCAATCTGGTGACTTCTCCCCAGCCAATGGCTCCTCAGGGCAGTACTTTAATACTCTGGCCTGGACCACTTACATGGTTTTTGCACACATGAACAATGCTTATGTGAAATCTGAAACGGCTTTGAGGAGACAAAGCCATGGATAGGGAAAATACAGTTTTATTCCCAAGTATGAAAAATATAGCTGATCACTTTGAGCTTGAAAATAAACAGCAAGGACTACTATAATTGAATTAGCTGCTGCATGCTACCCTGTCTTACTTATATGATGAGCCAGTCCTCATAATTACATGAACAGTATGAAATAGCAGCTGGATGATATAAGGGGACAAAGCAATACCACACCACCAAAAGGTTTGCCTCAGTTAAGAAAGAGGAAGCAAGGGTGGTACAGATTGTTCGAAGTTATCTAATTATTACTTTTCCTTACCTATCTTTTACTTAGTTGATTCTGGTTTGATATTTACTTTTTGCTTGCCTGCCATCTGAGTTTGGTCTTGAGGCTAGAACAAGTCTTTTGTATTTCCATACCTTCTTTTGTATTTCCATACCTTATAAAATACTACTTTATAATCATGCTCTCTACTGCTACTGTTCTACCTTACCTTACCAAAAACCACCAATCCTTCCTTCTAATCCCCCACTTGCTAACTTGGATCCCACTTAGGATTTGATTCAGTATTGGCGTTATGGAGGCGCCCTCAAAAGTAAGTAAAAGCAGGGAATATGTTTGAAATGAATCCCTGTGTTTCATAAAGAAACTTGAAGAACAATTTGACAGAAAATGTAAAGAGAACACAGGTATTTTTTTAATCTGCATGAGTCAGACAAGATAAGAAGGAAGACTGGAAAAAAAAATAATCAGGAGAGACTGACTGAGATAAATACAAGCTATTTTGTTTCCCTAAAGTGGAATTTTGTTTGTTAAAATTTGAAAGCAGAGTTTGCTACAGTGCAATGCTGTATTGTGTGGCCCTGAGCAACTGCTGGGTTTACTGTATTGGTTGCAGTGCCCTTGTAATTACATACCTGTGCGCTATCAGTAACACACCACACTGCTGCATTTAGGATGAAGTTTACTCAGTTAAAACCAAAAGAAAGCTCATTGCCACTGGGCTTGGGTGAGGGAACACATCCCTGAAGGCAAGGTCTTATCAGTCCAGAACTGTCTTTCTCAAAGTGAACCTTAGAAGGTCATAAGGAATAGGAATTAAATGATGATGACCTGCCCTGCTCAAGAATACAGAACCACTCGTCTGCAATCTATTCAGACGCTTCAGCTCAAAAGAGCAAGGCCAAGAGTGGCAGGAGTATAAAGAAAGTCTGCTTGGTCCTATTAGACTTCTAGCACACATACAAAAAATCCGTAATATTTTACTAAGAACAACAATAATAAAAAGAACTAGTTTTAGCTGTGTTCATTCAGGTGGAAGTACCTGCAATATGTACAAACTCAGAAAAGATACATGCTTAAACGAAAGTCACAAAATGCTGCTAGTATCTTGGAATTGTATCAGAATTATAGATGGTAAAATGCTTTATTTGTTCAAAATCTACTGAGTGATATATGTTTTGTTAGGAAGGAGATGTCCAGATTGCATACAGCCTTATCCTAGTAGCTGCACTAAGGCTGAAACATTCTGCCTTAAAACGAACACAGTATCTTCAACAAGTGGAAGCTTCTGGAGTAAACGGGGGCACTGCAAGAAGACAGTGAGTGAGTGCAAGTGAACATGCACAGAACTATGGGGTTGTGCATATACATCTGTGCAGGGCTGAGAACCCAGCTTTCTCCTTGAGGAGCACCTAAACTACTGCATAAAAAACCCAACAAAACAATGACAAAGTCACAGAAGTAAAATGTTACTTAAACCCCAAACCTTACCCTCCTACCAGTACAGCTCTTGGCAGCAGCACACATTAGTAATTCTTATCTTTGCAGCCTGTGTTTGGCTGTATATAAAATCCTGTCCAGCATTACCTTCATATTTAATCTGAGTCACTAGGGAATTAGATAGATGTGAGCCTGAATATAGTGTTAAATTTAATTAAAGTGACCTTTCTAATTACCATTTCCACATTTCATGCTGTGTTGTATTGATAAATAATTCAATGAGAAAAAAAAGAAGTATTTTCTCTCTCCTTTAAATAATCGTCTTTGCAACTTTAAGGGCCTTCAAAAAGTTCCAAACATGAAGTTGCTTCTTAAAACTAAACAAATAAAAGACACCAACAGAAAACCCCTTAAGATACAACACAATTCTAGACTAAAACTGTGCTTAAAGACTCCTACTTGAAACCACAGTATCTGACAAATTCTGTGGTTAAAAGCTGAAATCCGTTTCCTGGAGTTTCAAATCTCTGTGTGTAGCCTCATAACTCCTTGCTTTAAGCAGGAGAAAAGAATTTGCCCATTGACTTAAAAAATGAGTATCTGTTTACTCCTACAAGTTTGAGCCTGCAGCAAAAAGCAGCATTAAAAATCACTCTGGTTAAATACTGTCTCCTAAAACTTTGCTCTTGGAAGCACCACAGTACCCACAAAAGCTTCTTTTTCTTATTTCCCTCCACACGTAAAAAGGCTACCCTTTGCCAGGTTCCAGTATCTTAAAAGCACAATAAAGCTGACTCAAAAATTCCATTTTGCCTCATAGCCATTTATGCATTTCATCTGGTACCTTTATGCATAGTAAAATAAAGATTTCTCTCTTACACAGAAAATCCCTTCATTAACATTTCCCAGTTAATTGTCTCATTTATACACTAACCTTGTGAGAAATTCCACCCTTCCCTTTTGTTCATTCCTCCCCATTCAAAGAGACCAGACTGGTAGGCTGGAAGATAGGATACAGGAACATCATGAAGTTCAACAAAGGGGAGAGCAGCATGGGGAGGAATAACTCCAGGCACCAACCTCAGGCTGGAAAGTGACTTTGCAGAGAAGGACCTCAGGCAGTAGCATGTCCTTACAGCCAAAGTGGCTGATGACACAGTGAGCTGTGGCAGACAGAGTGAGGGAGGTGATCCTACCCCTCTGCTTGGCATTGGTGAGACACATCTGAAATGTGAAGTCCAATGACGGGCTTCATGTTAACATAGATCTAGGCATACTGGAGCAAGTCCAGGAAAGTGATATACATGTGATTAAGGAGTGGGTGGGCCTTGTCACTATGTATGAAGTAAATATGAAAGAGCCAGACTCAGTGGTGCCCAGTGACAGGACAGCAAGAAATGGGCACAAAGTGAAGCACAGGAAATGAAATCTAAGTATTAGAAAAAAAGACTTTTGTTTACTGTGAGGGCAGTCAGACACTGAAAGGGATTGCCCAGAGAGGTTGTGGAGTCTCTGTCCCCCAGGATCTTCAAAGCCTGTCTGGCCTCAGCTCTGAGCAGCCTGCTCCTGCTGACCCCGCTAGAGCAGGCAATGGGACTCGGCAATCCCCAGAGGTCCATGAAAGCCTCAGACATTCTGTGCAAAGACCCAAATCTGCATTAAGTACATTTCAAGATGAGACAAACAATCTGTAGGTCCTTCCTCCAACCTAGTTTACTTACAGTTTTCTTATATTAACACTTGCCATATGGTTTTCAGTGAGCACAGAAGCCTTTGCTGAAGGTCCAAGCTAAGACACGTCAACAATGGGATTCAACTATTGTGGCATCACTCACAATCCAACCTGGCAAGAAGCCAGAGGACAGAAAAAGGCATTGTTCAACCTCTTCTGAAAACCCAGAATTGCATGTTGTTCTGCACCATGAAGCCATTATTAATCAATTTCACTTAAAAGAAACCTTTGATGCTTTCTGAGTACGTGGAAGAACCAGTGAAAATCTTAAGCTGCAGGGAAGGTCAGAATCAGTCTTCAGAAATCACAGAAGTAGTTCTGATTTGGACAAAAATCACTGGTATCTCTCATACAACTTTTATTCAGAATATTTGTAATCTAAGGTTGTTTCTAGTTATAATTCTGTAACCATTTGAAACTTTTTATATTCCTGTCAGATAATCACTCAAATTTATAATTAGGAGACTTATGATTTTACAGTAAACAAGAAATTTCATTTTCTTTTGATTAGATTTGTTTACTTTGCTCTGCAGAAGTCTGATTAATGAGTACAATTGCCTGTCACAACTGAGTGCTACTTTCTTTAGTATAATTTACTTTCATTATCTGTAATTAATTAAATAGAACAAATACTATAAGGAGATTTGGGTGGGGCAATTATGAGGCTTTACTTACTGAGCTGAACCTCATTTTGAGCGCAGGGTTTTAACAATGAACAGTGCTCACACTGTTGGAAGTTTCATAAATCAGAAAAGTTGTATCAAATAATCAATAAAATGTGTAAGACTAGACAGATGTACAGAACAAAGGGCTCCATGATACATTATGGACATTCTGAATTTAGGTTTAGACTAAAATTTAAAGATTGTAAAGCTCTGTGTAAAGACATAGGTCTAGAAAGGAAGGCAGAAGGTAATTTGTACACCTTCTCATTAATATACGTAATCTGTTCTTAAATCCACACTGACAGCAAACCTGCAACTTCTCTAAGTAACTTATTCTAACACTCATGATTACTGAGCTATATGGATTTTCATAATCGCTATTTGAAAGGATCGCAAATTGAAATTAATCCTCCTCTGGAACATCATGAACTACACTTGATTCTCCCTCACTATTAAAATATTTTGGAAGACTTATCAGCTTATTTCTGCTTGGTTTCTACACTAAATAACCTCAGCTACTTAAAGGGCTCTGGACTAATGTCTCTTAAATATATAGCCAAACAAAATATTCATTCTTGACCTGCTCAGTTTATGACTTACTAACTCCTACATCTTTCCGTACACTTAGCATTGCCTAGTCAATACTCTCTCATGTTGTTTCTGTGTTTTTAATTTCTCCTTATCAAATGTGGCACTTCACACGTCTCTATTTATTGAATGTTATCTGTGTGATCCATATCATTTCTTCAATTTATGAAGGTTAATTTAAATTGTAACCTTGTCCTGAAATTGTTTGCAGGCCCTTCCAGGTCACTGTCATCCACAGAATTGCTAGGTTTACTCTTTCATTCCATCATTCAAGGTTAAAAGTATGAAAGAACTGAATCCAAAGTAATTCCCTCAGGCTCTACATAGGAGTAAATGAGTACATTTAGAGAAAATTAATTTGAAATGAATGATTTTGGTTTATTTTATAACATGCGTACTAAAAATACCAAGTAAAGTGGCAAATGTTTCATTTCAGAAATATTTCAACAATGTTAACTTTCCAATTTTTTCTTTACAAATAAAATATTGGGGAAAAATATCAGTATAACTGTACATAGTATTTAGACTTTGAAAGCTAAATCTTCTGATTAAAAAGGGGAATCTAACAACTTTAGAGTATACAGATAATTCACCAATTTCAAAATAAGTTGTAAGAAAAGGTGCACACTAGGATGCACTTGAAACTTTGTATTTTTCTCATTTTACACTGTAACCTTGCTGGGATTCTGCTTTTGTTTTGTAAGCAGAAAGTAGAAGCATCTATTTAGTTACAGTATATTGATTTTTGGAAATCAAATTGTAGAGGGTATACATAATAGGCATGAAAGGGTCTCAAACTGGTAATATAGAAATCAATAAATATTCAAGAGACCTGAGCAAAAACCAAATCAGGGAAAATGACAGGTATACGCAGTATTCATTTCACTTCAGAAAAGATCTTTTCTTATTGGAAACTATAAGGCTAAATGAGAAACTGCTGAGCATTGATGTTACTGGGCAAACTTCCCAGAACTCCTTATTCCACTCCCTTCAAGTCTTTCCTTTACCTAGACTCATGGACTTTCTCTAGACCAAAATGAGATAGATTTTAGGCCATAAGAAGGGACAAACGAATATCAAACCTAATTGCTTGGGAGTAAAGGTGTTTTTTTTCCAGTTGCAAACAACTGAAATGCTGAAGGAAATGCTGTTAGCAATGACTGACTGCTTCTGAATAGCTTACCTGATGAATAATTAGTCCCAGACATTTAGAGTATTTCTAGAGCATGATGCAAAGGCAAAACATATACTAGAGAATCCAGTTAGATATACACTGGGGCAATGGTATGAATCAGATTATTCACATGTATTTTGCAGTCAGTTTACTAGATAGTAGAAAAACCACTGTCTTCATCTTCCCTTAGAGATTCTCTGTCACTGCATTTCCTTACAGAAGTTTTTCTTGCTCCTGACAAGCCACACTAAGATTTATGATGCTACCAAATAAGGACTGAATTTTCTTCTAAGGAATTTTAAAAAGTATCAGTTTCACTTAAGAAAAGACTTTTAAAAAAATCAGTTTAAATCTCTTCTAGAAGGACTGTTAAGTCATCTTATGTCATCCTTTATGCAAAGGAACACTATTCTCAATCCTTAACAGAAGTTGAGATGCAAAGCACATGGAGGAATTAAAAACAAAAGGAAAATATCAGGGGATGGATCATCCAAATGATGATCATCCAATTTGCCAATTTGGAGCTGCTGGTTTGTAGCAGTGTTCCCCAAGCACATACATTTTTGAGACATGGAACAAACTCACCTGATACTCCAACCTGTATCTTCAGTAGTTGGCTCTGGGTGTAAAAATCAGTAAATGTGTTTAGATGAGTTACCTGTGGCCTTCTGAGTACAGAAAAGTTCCTATCTTTTAAATGGAGCTTTCAGAATTGATTTTCTTTCCATTCATTGCAAACCTTTATAATTCTGTGTAGATTTCCCCCTTAATCTTATTCTCTTTGTTTCTTTGCTTTGTAATGAGCTTTCTCACCATACTGAGAAAGTTCTTTCCATTAGTGTCAGTATTGCTCTTTAGTTAGCTTAGGTTAGAGCAAAAAAGCTTAAGTATTGAGCATGCTGCCCTCACTATACTGCTATTTTCCGACTGTAGCCTATAACACTAATCAAACTTTGTTTGCTTTCCTGGAAATGCAATGCAAAAGCAGTAGGCCTCCAATGCTACTCTTTCTGTTTAAAAACAAGAAAACAAAAAAAAATTTCCTGTACATTCATTTGTAGGTAATCTCTGAAGCTAAGAAATTCTGCTGTTACTGGAAATGGGAAGCATTAGAGACTAATAACAAGCGATAAGAAGGAGAATGAAAAAGAAAGGGGAATGTTTTACCACAATCAGTACAGAGAACTGATTTGCTGCATGTCATTCATCCAGGATTTCATTTATTTTACTACAATTAGGTATTTTTCACTACAACACCTGACAAAATGCCCACAAATGTGTATTATATACCCACTTAATAACACTAAGCTAGTAACAGAATGAAATGATGTTTAAAAGAAAAACCCCATTTCCTATGCCATATTCACTTTTCCTACTATAAGACACAAAAATGAGTAAGTTACAATTTGGAAAAGTATTTTACTTCCTCCCATCCAAGCATCACCCAGTAGCCCACATCAATAAGAGTGATGCTTTATTACACACAGTTCAACTCGAGTAGTTTTAATTCATTTTTACCCTTATGAATTCTACCCTGGCCATTCAAATAAAAACAAAGTACACATGTGGAGTCCTTTGAGGAAGTACGGATAGCATTGACTTTTCAGAATTATTGCAGTTGGTTTTGATATTACTAAGTTGAAATCGAAATAAATAAAGGAAGGCATTTTTCATAACATTTACTCAGCAAAATATGAAAACTGAAGGATTAGGGCATGATAATCCAAAGTTTGGACAATATTAATCCTATCTCGTAAATTAAAGCTAAATACATAAAAGTGAAGAGTGCACCCAGTCAGAACATGAAACATTACTTGAAAGACTTCCATTTAAGTTGTAAATGCTTAAGGTGCTAAAATTTGAGAATTCCATTGATGAACAAGCCTTTGTTCTGTAAGGACATATATTTACATTAATACCACTTTAATTCATCACTAATAACATTATTTTTGAGAAGATAAAGATTTAAAGAGAGCTTATTTGAACAATCAACTTACCAAATCTTCTATGGCTCCTGCTGCAACTGACAATGGCTTCAAACAGAATACTGTTGAGCCCTGAAACTTAAACATCCCCTAATTAGGCTCTCTAACACCTGAAACAAATTCTGAGGCCATGCTCAGATGCCCTTATGATCCCAATACCTGTCACAATGTAAATTGCTTTACCCTGTCAACAGGCAGGCTAAAACAGTTTCATACAGCTTGCATTAATGCAGGAATAATGCAAGGTCCTACAATCCTTCCCAGTGGTCACAATCTTTCTTTTATTTCATAATAGTGTAAACTGAATCACATCCAGAGACAAAATACTCCACCTTTCACTCATTAGAGGTTACAGAAAACTACTTGGCTTAACTCGTGATGCCCAATCAGTCATTTTATCTTGCAGCAACCTTCTGACTGCAAGCTGCATGTGCTCATCCATATCTCTGAAATGTACGGAAATACAGCAGAGATTCCTACTTAACTATACTGCTTAAACGTATGCACACTGCTTTGGAGGAACTTTAACACATTACCCACATGAACTATACTTTCATTATTTGCTGCTTTTAACATAGCCAAGATTTACCAATGCTGTTCATGTCCAGTGAAATCATATAACTGATGATACATTTTGAGTTCTGCTAGTACTTCAGTAATACTTCAACCTACATCTGACAAATCTGAATAGCTGGAATGCATTAGTAAATAACAAGATATTTTTCCAAATATTTTCATCAAAATTAAAGTATAAATTATTAAATTCATTACATTCAGAGTTAAAGATTTGTTGTCACCTTAGTTTGCCTTTCTGTTGTCAAGAGAAACCACCTTTAACTCATCATCAGAATGCTGTAACAACATGTGATGAAAAAGCAAAACCTATTAATTAAAAAATAGCACTGACTTTGAATCAGCACATTAGAAACTTTCAAGACTATTGTGAAATCTGGTTCACCACCAGAATCAGCAAAATAGGTGTTCTTTCCAGGCTTAAAGGATATCTAAGCCATCTTTGTGAACTCATGATAAGACCACATACATGAAGATGGCGATCTCTTAGAACATTTCTGATAGCTAACCAAGCTATCTTCAGCAGGAGAAACGAACATCACAGTTCAAATGCTCGCTATATGCAGCACAAGTAATACACTATTAACTGCCTGGGGTGTACGCCAGTTAGCTTCTGATGCCATCAGAAAGAAACCACATGAAGGAGTCCTTCTGGCAAAGCACTCAAGAAAGCCAGAACAACTGCAGCAAGTTCCTCATCTAAAATAAAACTGGGACAACCACCTTGAAACATCTAGGAAGTAGGGGCTGTTTTTTGTGGGAACCAAGCCAAACCAACAAAACCCACCTCACTCAACAACAAAAAATAAAGGCCCATAATGAAAAACAAACAAACAAAATACACAATAGTGGCACGGGCACAAAAAACATGAACAAGGCAATATTCCAAATAAAGACTGGACAATGAGAAATCAAAGAAGCTTTCCTTCATATATTCAGTTTTGTTGCTTCAGACAATTTTTCAGTTTTCATTATTTGTTCTCATAGTGAGAATGAGAGTTACAGAGACATTACAAGATTAACACGGAGTCGAAGGAGGATTCAAGCAAAAATGTTTTATTCCACTAGGCTATAGGGACTTTTTATTTCTGGGTTAATACAACTTGGAATTTGGAAGTATGAACCAACCCCACACGAATTAGAGAGTTGCAACTGGAACGTGTGTTGGAAAAATGCCACCACTTGGGAGCTGAGCAGGAAGGATTACCCAGAGCAGTGATTAGGTATCAAGGATTAACTGTACCACCTACTTTGAAAACTTGAGAACTTTGCCCTCTGAGGGTCAGTCCTTTTGCCCTGTGTCTGCTCTTACTGGTGGTGGAAAGGTTACCTATGTTTCTTTTCCATGGGTAAAAATAGTTTACATATTCCCTTTGTGTCCTTCAAGTACATTCGCTTTCCAATCCCTCAGGAAAAATAAAGATACACATTTTCAAACCTAGTTTGAGAAATGAACCCTTTAAGATGGCGTGGTTCTATAAGATTTTCAACAATGACAGACTTCTATTAGCCCTTTACACATTAAATCCATGTTAAAATTCCAATGGAGAAAATAGTTTTACTTTCATATACTCTGAAAGCTATTCTTGCAGCACTCAAGCCAGTTTTAACCTGTTACATACTTGATACTCTGCATTCTGTTGATGTTTCCCCTGTGGTGTTATGATCAATTAATCACATCTCCCAGCACAAAACAGTGATTACTCAAACATATGTGCTACTGAATTGATTAAAAGAAAAAATAAGAACAACGCTGGTTACACAGATCTCAAATATAACACAACTGTCTGAGCAAGCGGTATTGTCCAGTCCCCAGTTACTACAGGATGGCAAACAATATGTGCATCTATTTCTAATGCACCAAGTGAACATATGTCTGTCAGAGAAAGACGGAAATACAATGAGGCTGTGGTAATTTAAATAAACAGCTGTCACTTTATGCAAGATTGCCTATGGTGAGCTTTGATTTGTGTGTGTATGAAAAAGGGAAAGCAGAATTATAGAACTAAACAAAATTACAAAACTCAGACCTGATACAGCAACTCGCCTCCCATTTTTCTGCAATTCACAAACAACTGCCAGCCACAACCGAAGAAAAACTTATTCATCTGTGTTATTTGTTCCTTCATTATACTACTTAGAAACATAGAATAGTTAGGGTTGGAAAGGACCTTAAGATCATCAAGTTCCAACCCCCCTGCCATGGGCAGGGACACCTCGCTCTAAACCATATCACCCAAGGCCTCATCCAACCTGGTCTTGAACTCTGCCAGGGATGGCGTATTCACAACCTCCCTGGGCAACCTATTCCAGTGCCTCACCACCCTAACAGGAAAGAATTTCCTCCTTATATCCAGTCTAAACTTCCCCTGTTTAAGGTTTAACTCATTACCCCTTGTCCTATCAGTACAGTCCCTAATGAAGAGCCCCTCCCCAGCATCCCTACAGGCCCCCTTCAGATACTGGAAGGCTGCTAATTTCACTACACTGCCCTAGGCCTATTAAGATTCATACAGAACGTGTCTGTGAACTGTGTTTGTGCTTTCAAGAGAGGAAGGAAAGGCCTAAAATCATCCTTGTTTCTTCACGTGAAACATACTTACAGTCAATGAGTTTTACATTGCTTACATAGACCTTGGGGGAACACAGTTGCATTTCTCTACTGTGCATTTCAGAAAGTATATATGGTTGTAGGACAGACACAAATTCACTTTCACTTTTTGTACTTATTTAATGATTCCACTGAAGAAGGGGGCTCCAAAACCCATTAGAATAGAAAATTTCATGCAAATAGTGTGACCTTTTTGAAGTTCAATTTGCCAGAATGAAGAGGCAAAGTTAAAACCCAAGATTTCAAGCCCTTCAAGGTCTCAAAGCACAGGAGAAATTCTTTCATGTTAAGTATATATAGAATCATAGAATATCTGTGAGCCCTGATGTGAACATAAATGTCAGATCTTGAAAAATTACTATCAATAATCTAAAAATAAAGCAAAAGAACCCCACAGGGAAGTGATTTTCTCCACTTCGGAACGGAGATGAGAAAATGTGCAAGATTCCAAACTATCTGACTTTGACATTTTTTTCCTGGATTGAAAGCCTCAGAGCAGCATCCCCCTTTGGAGTTCAGTATATTTGAGGCAGAAATGGGTCTTTTGAAACCTTTGGGGTACACAATTTTTTGTTCCATTTTTTCCTTTCACTAACACTGGAGAACGACATGTTGAAGTGTCAAACCTGCTGGAAATCTAAAAAAGAATTCAGGATCTTTTAATGAAACCAGAAAGAATTCCAGCACACGAAAGAAAGGTTTGAATCAGAATTAAGGCCACTGGGAAGTGTCGGGAATATTATTTATCACCAAGAAAAGACAGACTGAAGAGAGAAATTAGAAGAGCTTTATCAATGATGATATTTAATGACAGCTTTAGTTATCATTCTCAGGAAAAAAACACTATTTTTAGGTCAGTGATGCCTCAAAATTCCTACTCCCCCTACTTTCGAACACCATGCTGTGTCTCAATTTTATCACCTCTTTTTCACTACACCCAGATAAAGCCTACAAGGAACGTCCTTTCTGGCCCCAAGGCCTATTTCACCTACATTCCTGATGAAGCAGAACACCTTAACTTCAGATTCTGCAATGATTTTTGCTGTGAACCATGGAAAAACATCAAAATCTATCTGTTTGCCTTATTGGGTATAAGGTCATATACTTCATTTAGGAAGTTCTGCGAAGAGAACCATAAATAGGTAACAAAATACTATGTCCGTTTATCAAACCATGCCTAACAAACCCAATGATAAACAGTATGAAGAAGAATATGAATTCAGGAAAGAAAAAAAACCTACTATAAGCTTCAGCTAAATTTTTATCACAATAATGGAAGAATTTTTATCACAATAACTGTTGCAACATAATCACATTAGAGAAGAAATTAAAACTGTGTGCTAGAACAAATACAGAATGAAATACTCAGATAATAAAGCATACAAAAGGGCTCCCCTAGAAAAACCACCCTTTCTAGCACATTTTCTGGAAGAAAAAATGAGAATAAAAGCAGGTTTCTGTCAACATCATATGGTAGTTTTAGGGTTATGAACATCACTGAAGGAATCCCAGGCACAGCTACAGGCTGGGCAGAGAAGAGATTCAGAGCAGCCCACGGAGAAGGACTTCGGGGTGCTGGTCATTGAGAAAATGAGCATGAACGAGCAGTGTGCGCTTGCAGCCCAGAAAGCCAATCATATCCTGGGCTGCATCAAAAGGAGTGTGACCAGCAGGTCGAAGGAGGTGATCCTGCCCCTTTATTCTGCTCTCATGAGACCTCAACTTGGAGTATTGTGTGCAGTTCTGGTGTCCTCAACATAAAAAGAACACAGAACTGTTGGAACACGTCCAAAGGAGGGCCACAAGGATGGTCAGGAGACTGGAGCACCTCCCATATGAAGATAGGCTGAGAAAGTTGGGGCTGTTCAGCCTGGAGAAGAGAAGGCTGCATGGAGACCTCATAGCAGCCTTCCGGTATCTGAAGGAGGCCTATAGGGATGCTGGGGAGGGGCTCTTCATTAGGGACTGTAGTGATAGGACAAGGGGTAATGGGTTGAAACTTAAACAGGGGAAGTTTAGACTGGATATAAGGAGGAAATTCTTTCCTGTTAGGGTGGTGAGGCACTGGAATAGGTTGCCCAGGGAGGTTGTGAATACGCCATTCCTGGCAGTGTTCAAGGCTAGGTTGGATGAGGCCTTGGGTAATATGGTTTAGAGCGAGGTGTCCTGCCCATGGCAGGGGGGTTGGAACTTGATGATCTTAAGGTCCTTTCCAACCCTAACCTATGATTCTATGATCCTATTCCGTTTGCATGAGAACTCCAGTTTCTTGGCACTGCATCTTTTCTGGCAATAAACACAAAAAACCTCCAGATGTCAAAGACTACATTGGGATTTAGTTGTGAAAGGCAAAACAGGCCTAAGAAATAAACCAGAGTAGTAGTGTAAGTTAACTCAACAGATAGGGTGTTTGATAACAAACTAGTAGGTTTGTGTTTTTTGGATTAAAGCTCATGTCTATACTACACCTTAAGCAGTCCATCAACAAAATTACATTTTCCCTACGTCATGAAGAAGCAGCAGTACATAGACATGTCCTGTCCTCCTTGAAGTCTTTGCACAGTGTCCTGGGTTTAGCAGTAGCAGTCAATTTTTCTCCTTCTTGGTAGCTGGTGCAGCATTGTGTTTTGACTTTCAGCCTGGGAACAGCGCTGATAACATCAATGTTTTCAGTTGTTGCTCAGTAATGTTTACCCTGACCAAGGACTTTGTGAGGCTCATGCTCTGTCAGGGAGGAGGGGAAGTTAGGAGGAAGCAGAGACAGGACACCTGACCCAAGCTAGCCAAAGGGGTATTCCATACCACATCAGTTACCCAGAAGGACATGGGGTCTTCTGGGTCAGACTCGTTTTTTGGCAGGTGGTATTGTAGTCTCTTCCCTTGTTATTATCTCTTATCATTGTTGTCGTTGGTGGTAGCGGTGGTGATTTGCGTTGTACGCTGGTTGCTGGACTGTTCTTATCTCAACCCATGGGAGTTGGATTCTTTCGATTCTCCTTCCCATCCCTCTGGGAACAAGGAAGGGGACAGCCCCCAGGGGGGACGCGGGCCTCAACTGCTTCCAGCCCAGCACCACTCACTGGGAGTGAGTGCACGAGCTGTCTGGCTGGGTTTAAACCACTACAGACAGAAGTCCAGTTTCCACACATGTCTACACTATTAATCCATCATGTTCCATGAGCACTTTCCTGAATTCAGAAAAAGAAACTGCTATGGCAAAATGTGATGCTGTTTTCCTACATCTGTGTTTTACGGCACAGTCAACTTCAATAATTAGCAGTCTTAATGATCTGGAAAACTGATATTCAGAAAGCCCTTTTCGAATTCAGTTTAATTCTATTTATTCTGTGATTACCAGCAGACCAGATAGCAGCAAAACAGATTTAAAAACTTCACAAACTTCTATAGTTACATTTATTGCATGAGCAGTCAGTGTTACACACTTTAACCCTTATGATTATTCTGGTACCATCAATACGCTTGAACTACATTGAAAGGAACATGAACAGATCATATTAAACATAAAATAAGGGCAGAGATTCAATCAGTTCAGGCAAAGCAGCTACCTAAAACCAACACGCAGAATTCTTAAGACAATGGGGAGACACAGAGCAGTATCTTTCCAAATAGTGACAGAGGTTACAGAACTGACTCATAAATTTTAAGTTTCTATTTCTTAAAAACAACAGAAGTTAAAAATGTTACTGTTTGAAAGCTAAGTCCAGCTTTCCTATAGACACGGAAGTTTCCACACTGAAATTAAAGGAAGACTATTAATGAAAAAATAAATAACTAAAGGGTTTTGTTTGATGACAGCAAAAGTCTTATTGCAGATGAAGTTTAAATTGCCAGTGGGGAAATAAAAATGGCTATAAAGGGCTTGTACAAAGTCCTATAAAAAGAGAATAACTGTATTCTTTGAGCCCATGGTTAGATTCTTAATTCACTACCTAGATATTTTATACTGTATTTAATTTAATTACAGGATAAACAAACAGATACTCAGTGTGATTTTATGTTAAACAGTTTGATTTCTAAATTTTTAATCAGTGATTTATATGAAAGATTACTGTTAGCAATAAACCAAAAAAGTTCCACAAGCTTGTTAATAAGCACAGTAAAATTTCTGTGATTCAGTTAAAGGCTTGGTAGAAAAGTAGGGAAGCATAACTGTACACAATATCAAGACAACCCATATCCTTGCCTTTGTTAGATGTCTACTATTAGCATCTATGTCCAAGATAATTCCTTGGCTCTCAGAATTCTGTTTCCATCATACCAATTTGAGCACACAAGAAAGTGCTGACTTATGGACCAAGAGGAGTAAAGTGTAAGATTTATAAAAATTACCTGAAAGTTATCTGGGCCAATTAAATATCCTCCCTCTTGCCCAGAAATACAGCCTGCTAGATTCCCAGCAGCTTAACATCAGAATGCTTGAGAATGGACTCCGAAATTTATGTCTGCCTGAGAGCTTAGAGTGAAATTGTCAGATTGAATAGAAATACAGACTTGCTTTTTGCAACAAAACCCATCTGCGTTGTATGCTTTAAAAACAAGAGAACAGACTGGCATTACTCTTGAGCAAAAGCAAAATACATGAAGATCTGTTTTATCATGTATTCTAAGTCAAGGTGAACGTAGCCTGGTGTCATGCACTAGGTGTAAGCTGCAGGAGCAAGAAGCACTTTGTAGTAAGTTATGTCTGGGACGGGAGCTGCTATATAAGACAAGCAATGGAAATTCACACTGTTCAGCTTTCCTTAGAGCTTCCACAATAAGGTACCTGTGCTGTATGAGGCTACATCTGAGCTGGACAGTCAACCTGACTGTTGTATCCCACAAAGGTCTTAAGACCTTATCACCAAAAGTGCTTATATCTATTGCACCTATATAGACAGAACAGGGACACCAGCCTGTGTTGTTTGCTTGTGTTGGGATTTTTTCTCTTTTTAACCCCCCACTTTTCTTTTACCAGTAAAACTTGATCTATGCAAATAATCCCAAGTGCAAATAAACTTTCTCTACAAAAAACTTTTTATCTCCAAAATTCTTTCTCTTCACAAACAACATTCCTGATGGACAACATGTATGTTATCCCAGTATCATTACATTACTTTATCCAAGCATGGGCCTCTAAACCTTCATATATTCTCACCCATGATGGCAAAGGACTTCTATCAAGTTTCTCTAATAGTCAATAAGGATGTTTCTTAAAAGAATACATGTTTCCCAATATTAGAAAAGGGCTAGGTTCCTAGTTTTAACTTAGTGATATTCAGTGAGGCAGAAAATAGCCATGTTCTTAAAAACTACTAATAAACTTCATTCAACTTGAGAAGGCACACCTTACCTAAATGCTTGGTTTTTGGTTTGAACAAGGACAGCTGTATATTCACAATGCCATGCAGATATCGCAAAAAGCGCTGCCTTTTCCTACCAAGTCTTACTGCTTTATCTACAGTTGAAGTTGCAAAGAACAAAAGCTAACTACATTTTCCTTAATACTTGATAGTATTTCACAGTTGGATGTAGTTTGTACATAAAAGGGAATTAAAAAGTAGTTTAAATTTACAAGCATCCAATTGTAATGTAAGTTAATCCATTACCTTTTTTTTCCACATTTTCTCACAGAACTGGTATTTACAGTATCTGAAAGTCGCATGAATCTTCAAGATTTTCAGGCTATCCCATAAGTCTTTCTAGAAATATTGGACAGTTCATTGTCCAAGACAGGAGGTTGCTCCTCTTTGTGCTGCCTGTGGCAGGTTACATGTCCAGCCATGCTCTAAGCAGCTTCTCTTTACATACCATACAAACCTTGCACTAGAATCTGGGAAATGGTCTCACATCTACTGGGTCAGACATGCTTTATCAGTCTCAGCAAGAACTGTCTTGGAGGTGCAGCCTTCACTCACCAGCAATTTAAGAGAAGGTTGTGACAATGGTGTTACCGTATGCAAACCCATGGCCTTCCTTCTGCTGAGGAATCTCCTTGTTTAAAAGCAAAATAGCACACTGCATTAAAGGTTAACTGCTGAAAGCACAGGAGTAGAGAGGAAAACTGAAAATAGTGTTTGTGAGCAGATTTCAAAGCCTCAGTAAAAAGCAGTGAATAACTGAGGCATATTCATATATAAACTTTTATATCTCAAGGAGCTTCAGGGATATTTTTTCTTGACACTAACAAGCTGATTCGCTCTAGCAAACTCCTTTCCACATTGTGCTTTGTGTAGTACACTTAGAGCACCACAAAGATGGTTTTGGCTTTTCTTCAATGAGAAGTTTCATTTCATTACGGTAAGAAGCAGTAGTTCTCACCTCCATAGCTCTGTTTCCTAGCACTAATTTCTCTCCCTCATGCTAGAACCCTGCTCACCCAACCCAGCCCCTTCTGGGAATTCCTTTGCTCAGGGGCAGCTCACCAACAGTTGAGGTGCAACTTATACTGAAATGAATTGTAAATATACCCCGATTGGGCATAAAACCTACAAAATTAAGTCCTCTATGCCTGTTGTTTTTAAATCCTGCTCCTACAATCTATTTAGCAAAAGGCCTTGTGATTTCATAAAGTGAGAGTTCCCCAGTTCCCTGATAATCTATTTAATTTACCTGCATGAATATACCCTGTAGAAGATGAATGAGCAGTGATTTACTGTACCTTACTGGAAGTTATCTCAAAAAGCCTAAAGGCATTTATTTTTTTTTTCCTTTCAATTTATTTCATCACCAATTTTGCTAAAGTAGCTATAAAATAAGCATAAAATAGACATAAGGAAATAAACCAAACAGAAGTAGATGACTAATGTCTGACCCTAATTATCATCAGTCTAATCTACCAGCAAAAATACCTCCTTGATGCAAAAAGAAAACAGATTTCCTCAGAAGCCCCACAGTGCTAAATAAGCACAACCTGCCCCTAAAACTCAATCTTCTTCTGCTCTAAAGCCCTAACTTTTAAAGCATCTGTGCACTGAAAAATTCTAGAAAAGTTCTTACATAGAAAATACATATTTTTTTTTTTTAACCCAGATTTTCCTGTTTTGCCACTTTAATAAAAGAAGTAAACCTATGCATTATAGTTTAAAATTTTCAGTAATATGACCTTCTGGAATTCTCTCTCCTCTTAATAGGATTTGTACCTTTCTGTAAAGCAAGTCAGTATTTCTCTACAGGTGAATTTTGTTTCTAAACTGTTAAAATTTTAATGGCTCCTGGTCTTCAGAGAAACAAAAGTTGCTGTATTTAGGTTTTTCTAATAATAAGTTTACTATAGAGATGAAAAGAAAAGATAAAAGCATTTAAACTGTTTTCAAATTAAATTGAGATACAATTTAGCAGCTTCCTGAAAGAAGGACATAGGTTGTATTTAAACATATACGGGAGTACAACAACTAATTTAGGGTCTTAACACAGGGAAAGTGATGCGCAGCTTTACTGTTAAGATTAGTTTAAAACAGAATTTATAATTCCATTTCAATGTAACCTAAACTTAATTGTACCAGGTTTATCATAATAGAGAACAAACAAAGAAAAAGCAAGGTTTTCATCTGAGCTATCTTCCAATTACTGATTTTAATTTCAAAAGGAGTTCTGCTTTAAGCAAATAAATCTGCACAGAGCAGAACTTCACACAAAGCATTATAAAGATAATTCACCTACGCATCAGGAGTGGGTAAGCCTCAGTTATATCTTTGCATTGATACAGAATATGCCTGCAAATAGGGGTGCCCTGGTGCAGAAGGCATAGTACACTACAGCTGTAAAACCTGACCTTGCTGGTGATCTCACCTATAAAATTTCCAATCTGGGCTGTGCAGAGATCTACAGATCTTTGCCTCCCTCATGTCCTTGCTCCCTCCTTTATACTCATATAAAGCAAAACTTCTAAAGGTTCATTTCTTGTGCACCTTAATGGAAACTACTCTTCCTCACCATTGTAAGATACCAAAAAATAGATTTGTAGGTAAAGGATTTTTTAAACTGAATGTGTATTTTTGATAGCTAACCTTGCTATTTGATATGAGTAATCACATTTAATAGAAATAACTTATTATTTATCAATATTTGGGAGTAGTATATATGCATCCCTTCCTCTTCTCCCAAGGAAGCAAAGACAACAAACAACATAATTATTACTACTTTCAGATTGCTTGACAGCTTTTCCTTGACACTGTGCTCCTGGAAACAGACAGGTGGCCACTTACTAGAAATCCAGACCTTTATGCTTGCCTTGGATAGATAAATGAATGCTAGTGGTACATTTTGTATGTGATTAGACGATCCTTGTTGCAGCAGCAGTCCTCCCCCCCTTAGTTCAAGGCTGAAATGGGAAAGTAACTTGATGTGGTGTGTATGCCAGCATTATGATTTTAAATTCATTTTGAATCAAGTATATAACTATCAATCAAATACAACATAAAAGGAGATTGCCCAGAAGTAGATGCTACAACAGCCCAGATGTATAATTACTAATGTATTTAGAAACACCCTGCAAATCTGTAATAAAGATCAATGCCTTACAGAATAATTTGGCATCTAAAGCACAGAACTCTGATTGTATTGTGTTAGTAAACATGTTTTAAGCTGTTGATAAGATAAGGTCTGTCAAGCAGAGGAAATTGAAGTCACTGTGGCAAAGATCCCTGAGATAGTTAGCATCAAAAGAGAAAATGATATGCCAACTTCTAGAAGCATTCCTGCCATTTCTGACATACGCAGCTGTACAGAACTGGCTTATGGGAGATCCCTGAACTAGTCATAGTGCCATTCAAAACACAAATCCCAGAGGCAAGGTTGCTGGAAGCAGCAGGATAATTCTAGATGTAAGAAAAAAAATACATATTTCTAAAAGCAATAGTTATTATCCTGTCATGAGGCCACTCCAATAGTGCATTAGACATTTAGTTTACAGCTATGATCGTGAGTCATTAATTTCAATATACTAGCAGTAATTCTATTATTACATAGTACTAAGACCTGTAGAAATCCCCACGTGAACCACATCTGAAACTATTTATCAGCATGAGTTCCTCTGCTGCTACCTCCTCATGATGGCAAATTATCAACATTGGAAACATTTGTAAGTCTTTCAGCAATTGGGAATATTTTCATCTGGCTCCCAAGACACAGCTATAGCGAGCACTGTGACTGAGCTATCCTAGGTAACAATTATGAAAAGTCACCACTATTTACAGACAGCTTCGCCATGAAAGATCATTTTCCAGAAAACCCAGGAGATGCTGGATTTGTCGTCTAAGAAAGGAAGATAATAAAATGAAACAGTAATGATACAAAGTTAATTTCAAAAGGTCCAGATTCCACCTATTCTTCATTTCATTCTGTAAATCCAACAGAAATCTGTTTTCCTAATACTCTCATTGCAATTCTCCAAGTAAATTCACAAATGGATTTCTAGATAAACAGAAAATAAAGTTTACAGAACAATGACAGTATAAAAACATAACAAGTGTTTGAAAATTGGGAAAATCATCATTCTTCTGTGGAGTGCTAATTATAAATAAAGTCATTATTTCTACCAATGGCTTACACAGGGAGTCACAGATACCATGCATTTCTCTTGCAAATCTATTGAAGCAACTAATCTGCATTTTAACTGAGCAGATTATCATTAGATTTGCATACACTGCAGGTTTAAGCATATCAAAACACTAACAAGAACTTTGTCAGAATAGAATAGTAACACTTTAATGGCAATACTAATCCCCCTAGCCAAGTCACAGGGATTTAGGTAATAAAGAATCTTCTTGTACGGTGAGCATACCACTTATCCACGCTACGTGTTACACAGGAAATTCAAGTAAAGGAGCAAATAGCCAGTCAGCAATGAAGCCTGGATGGGATGTGTCCTTATTCACAGTGTTAACAAGTCTTATTAATTCTCCAAGTTAAAAACTTTTATGTCATTAGGCATCAATAATTGATCTCTGTGTCATAACTTAAAAATAGAGAACTAAAATTAAGGGAAGCCAAACCTGCTCCCTTTTGAGGATGAAGTTTTGACACAGGCCTTGGGGTTATGCTGACAAAAAAAAAGCAACAAACAAAACAAAAGACACCCCCCCCCCCATTCATTACAAACAAAATACATCTTCAAGCCTTGAACAAAGTTATCATTTTTCTCCCAGAGTGAAGTAAGGTAAGCAAACACACGCAGACCCTGCACGCCCTCCTATCCTGTGGGAGAGTCCAGAGAGTGCTACAGAAACATCAAGGTTATTTTAGGTGTGCAGGCGGTTCCCTGACAACGCTATATTTCGCTGCCAGTGCAGGTCTGTCAGCAAGGAGAGTTAAGGCTTCATGCCTGTGCAGCAGTAGCTATAAGGTCCCCCAAGATGTTACAGCAACTTCATTGAGGTTACTTCTTGCAGCAGCAGGAGAAAGCAGACAAACAGCAGCTGGTGGTGAGAACACAGCACACCAGACTTCTGAGGAAAGCATGACAAATTAAATGTAACATTGCTTGTGCTAGTTCACCTGGCCTAGGGACAGCCTAGCCACAGGGCAGATTTGCTGAGACAGAACTTGTCTTTAAGGAGCACATAGGTTAGCCACAAGTCCTATCCATTTAATTATGTGTTTCTATAGCCTTCGCTGCAATGCTATTTGAACACCTATGAAGTCTGCCAGCAGTGGAACATGCCTCTGGTAGAGCTGTCAGGATCAGAAAAGAATACTAAATTAACTAGGTTTTTAAACTGATAGGAAAAGAAAGGTACCTGAAGGTCTATTGCTTTTCACTAATTCCCCTAGATCTTAAGAAACTCACTCATTGGCATAATTCTCATTCTGTTTGACAGTAACAGACCCTGCAGCTATTCTACCTTTTGAATTCAGCTTCCTTTGCTTCTCTATAGTTGCGAATCCTATCTCATACATAGTTTCTGTACTGTCCTAACTCCTCTGAACTTAAAAGCTTACAGATAGGTTATAAACCATCAGGTTCTGTAAAAGTTGCCTCATTCTTTGCATATTAAAAACTTGCAACCAGCATGAGGAAATGCTCCTCTTTCAATGCAAGGAAAGAGGCAAAAAAACCCCACTCCTGGAGCAGAAACTAAGATACCTGTTAACAGCTACTCAGTACAGACACATCAGGTTCTGGATCCTATGGCTAGAAACTACATATTTGCCATGTAACCACTGATCCCAATCTGGAATCAAGTTTATATATATTTGTATTTTATTAACACATAACACTTCTATATCACACATCTACAACTCTATCAGCTTTGAGTAACAGCTTCTTCTGTTTTATGGGCTATTTAGTTTTGTTGTTCACTGGCACTGAATATTTAATTTGCAAGAGGCTAACAAAATAGTCTTGTAACAAGTTAGGTGCTACATGAATACAAGCACGGTGGATCAAATTAAATACAGGTCTTCACATAAGTGAACACAGAAATGGAAAACTACAAGTCTGTCAGCTTGTTGATACTTGAAAGAAATTCCATTGTGTAAATAACCAGTCTGAATACTAAGGAGAGCAGACAAGGATAAACAGATCCTTCTATATCCTAATATGACCATGAGTGCTAGAGGTCAGTAGAGATATGGACCACAGGGAGCAGGGCCAGGCTCACGTGCTCCCCTCTACATCACACCTCATTCTGTCACTGTAAAGAGCAGCATACTGGCATACACAAACCTTTAATGTCATCATTTCTTCAATCTTCCAATAAATTATACAATTACTTATGCCCCTGTCCTGTAATGAAACAAACATTACACAAAACCAGTCACTACAGCTAAATATTTTGTTATTAAAAAATTGCCTTAGGTGGATTAATCACTTGGTACAGGACAATTCAAGAACTAGTACAACTTCATCAACTCCTTAAGTAGAAAAACTCTTTCAGAAGCATCTTCTACATTCAAAACTTCAGTTTCATGGTCCTCCCTAAATGACAGGGCTAAACACCAGGATTCTGAGATCAGTTTGCATCTATACTTTTCTATTTATTCATATTTTCACATATGCTACCAAAGATTAGTTCTCCAACTGATGAAACCAACTTTTATTATTGTTTTCAAATATAGCAAATTTGTATATAGATAAAAAAATTGTTTAACAAAATAAAATCCATTTTTTCCACCCGCAAATAATTTATAGTCTTCTGTTGAGTTATTAGAGCATTCTGCAGGTTGTCTTCTCTTGATACAGGCAAAGACATAGACATGTCTGTCAACGTAAAGCTTCTTTACTGTCTGTGCTATAAGCTTTACCTCTCCCTTTGGTAACATGGAAAGCTTCACTTTCCCTAAGAGTTTTCCCTAAGCTCTTTATATTTGATTGTTTCTTCCATTTCTTTCCACTGTTTTCAATTCCCTGTCTGATATTAATTGACAACACAGGTTGTGGCAGTGGGAGAAGAGAGAAACATATAATCATACTAAGAAAGAAAAGAAGAACATAACTTAGGGAAATAAAATCAGATATCATTTCTTGTCAACACAACAGAGAGAGGTAAACACAACTGCAGTACAAAATCATATCCATGGTATCACTTCTAACAGATCAAATAAAGTAAATGACCTGGGATTCGAATTAACACATCTGTGAAATTTATCTGACTAGTCTATTTAAGCATAGAGATAGTTCATTTGGTTTTCAGTGTGTGGAAAATGAAAAATTTAAGATTATATAGAAGCCATTTTTCAGTAAAATTTTTTCTTTTTCCCCTGATTTTAAACTGCTCAGTCAATGTGCACTCAAGCTTGCAGATTGTTTTAGGTAAATGCAGATGATTAGCATTTTCCAGAAACTATGCACTCATTTTTCCTACAATAGCAATAAATTACTTCTGTTGTTGTTACTATCTGTGCCAGTTTGGGCTGGGATAATTTCCTTCATAGTATCTGGTATGGGGCTGTGTTTTGGATTTGTGCTGGAAACAGTGTTGATCACACAGGGATGTTTTTGTTACTGCTGAGCAGCACTTAGACAGAGTCAAGGGGGTGCACAAGGAGCTGGGAGAGGACACAGCTGGGTCAGCTGACCCCGTCACCCAAGTGATATCCCAGACCACAAGGTGTCCATGCTCAGTATGATTCATCCTCAAGCTGGGAGAAGGAGGAAGTTTGGCCATTTGGAGTGATGGTGTTTGTCTTCCCATGTCAGAGTTAAGTGTGATGGAGCCCTGCTGTCCTAGGGATGGCTGAACACCTGCCTGCACATGGGGAGTAGTGAACGAATTCCTTGTTTTGCTTTGCTTGCATGTGGAGCTTGTGCTTTACCTATTAAACTGTCTCAATCTCTGAGCTCTCTTGCTTTTACTCTTCTGATTCTCTCCTCCAGCCCACCAGGGGGGTGAGTGAGCAGCTGCGTGGGGCTTAGCTGCCAGCTGGGATTAAATCAAGTTACTAATAAGATGTGTCATAGATCACTTTAAGACAATATACCTCTGTATTAGAGTTCATCGTATTCCAAGTATGACTAAAGCAATACATCATCTTGAAAGAAATGCTACTACCATTATAGGTTTTAATTCAATATGACTACGAAAGACACTAGTATTATCACTTCATAAGGCAAATTAAAAAGAAAAGAAGAGAGATTCTGCAGCCGTATCTACCTCAGCAAGTCATGCAGTCCAACAGGAGATCTGTAGAACAAAACAGTGCTAAGGATATTGTCTTTAATAAAGTTTAGAACTTGAAATTATGACCAATAAAATCTCTCCCATGGATTGGATGTCCTTTTGCAACTGGAATGCACTAAGGCCATTCCTAGATCACATCTCTTGTTTTAGCTGCATGCAAAACCCCCACATTTCATGGACTCAGACTACTTGACAACTGCAGTAAAAGCGCAGTTAAGTGGGGAAAGTCAGGAGAATCACTTCAAAAGCACACCCAGTGACACTTGGGTGCAGCAACTTAGTCCATGAGACCAAACTAGATTTAATAGAAAAGCAAAAAAGTTCAGCTGCTATTTCCTTAAAACTGTCAATCCTGGGATTCAATCCCCCTACACAGCATCCTAAGGTGCCCAGGCTGCTGGGTGCAAGTGTTCTCTAATAAGTCAGTTTACTCTCCCTCCTGGCAGAAGGTGCAGAAACACAGTGTCAGTTCACATTTCAGTCCAAGTATTAACAGCTCTGGTAGTACACACTGAAGAAAAGAAACTCTGGATTTCTTGAATGAATGTGCTTTTTATTTAAGCACAAAATTTGCACATTGCAAGTGTTAATTTAATGCCATGCTACAGACTTCTCATGAATTCTCTCTTTACATCTCAGTTTCCCTATACATCAGGGTACTAAAAAAGATTATTCTGGTCAAGAGCTCTGAGGTGATACAAGGCATTATTCTTATTGCAAATGATAAATGCTGAATTTGTATTTTGAATCTGTGTGCATGAAGAGTGGGGAAAGCATATAAAAATGCAGGGGAGTATCTACTAGCATGCCAAAGTGCAGCTTCACAGGCAAAGTACTGTCTTTCAGAGCAGAACTGTCAGATACACGTACAATAAACCACAATTGTGTTCAAAGCTAATGCTAATATGGCTCAGTGGGAGACTAGTTTTAAATGTCATATTTTCAAGCCCTTCTCTAAACTCTCTTTCCTAGAGAATACTTCAAGGGAACTGGCATTATAATGAATTCCTTAGGCCTGATTTTCAAAGCTATTAAGTGCACCTATGATCACAAGTGCAATAGGAGATACAGACAGATATTCAGGCTTATCCTATCTAGATAGACAGGTTGTATAAATACTCTATTTAAAGTATTCCCACCCAAGTGGAAAGCAAGTAAGATGAATCAGCCTAAATTAGGATGAAGATGGCAGGGTGACAACAGAACTCCTTATCTATCAGGAGAAAGCTAGCTCAAAACTACACTAAAAAACCCCGTCTTATTCTTAAGATATGTACCCCTTTGCATCCAATTACGATAAACAAATGTTACCAAGATAACAAGAATACCAAATAAAATAATGAGGTTTGATATATTAAAGAGCAAATTATACAATTTATATTTTATATAAGTAATCGCACATACTTCCAAAATCTTCTGATTTTTGGTGGAACATAAATTCCCTAATGAAATTTAGAGAACCCGTCTACTGCTGTACTAGAATAAACAGGAAATTTAGACTAATTTGATCAGTTTTGACATCCCCATGCAGGCATTGCCTAGACAACATGCACACAAATTGAAAATGTTATTGGTATAGAAGATCTTCATGTGTATCTCACTGTAATATACTGCATTTTTCCTATTGCAGGAGGGTAAGGTTACTCCTCCTTTCTCTCCTGTTGGTCACTTGGTAGCTGCAACAAAGAGAAGGCTTGTAGAAAGAAAAATACCTGACACTTAGCACTGGGTAACTCAACAATGCATCAGACTGAGATGGAAAAAGGAGTTTCAGAGCAGAGGAGCAGTAACTGAGAGCCCTGGCCTCAAGTGCTCTGATTTTCCTTTAAGTGGAGTTTGATGAAACAGAAATCCTGATCAGAGCTGTCCATCACAGCTGGAGTGAACAATGGAACATGAGCCTCCTAGATTTTAGTCAACAGGGAGCTGTCTGCATAACATGTGATTCAGCTGAAAAAACTGAGATTTCAGAGACCTAAAGATACATCTATTCAGGATGTGGGACATCAAGACAATTTGACATTTGATGAAGACAAATTCAATAAAAAGCACATTATTCAAACGAAGACCTGTAAGTGTAAAGGCAATAATTAACATAGTTGGAAGCCTAAATGTGTTGTAAATATGAAAGATACAATTGTCCTGCCCTCCAGTCCTCCAATTCTGATAATGAATAAGGAGAGCAAAAGGACCCTTAAAAAACAGGGAGACATTGACAATTTGCCTCCTAATTAAAGGATAGGCGAAAGAATAGGCTGCAAATCAAGTTATTCTGAGCAGGGTATTCCCAGCTGTTCCTGAGAATAAACAAGACTGTTTTCTCCTCAAATGTCACAGCATATTAAGTACCAGAAGAGAATTATTTCAGCATATGATGAACAAAACAACTCAACCCCAAGGAAGTAAGTCACTATGTAACAAAGCTGTCCATGAGTGAACTGCAGTTCAATTTCCAGGTAATTCAAACTCAAGACTACTGTAGTATGAATATGACTCCAGAGGCAAACCACCCCTGATGTTTAATAACTTTCTCATTTGCTTTGTTACACTCGAACCACTGGTAAATGAAGGTCACTTATCTTTTCCAAGTATCCCAAGAAATGTGAGAAACCTGGGCATCTCCAAAACTCCTCAATCCATGTTTGTATTTCATGTTCTTTCCGAGCACAGCCCCGTAAATATAGACAAACAGAAAGCCAGCACTGTGAGTACTACCCTTTCTTGTGTTTCTCTTTCCAGGATACTACCATGAAATCAAACTACCCCCATGTCCAACTCTGACAATACTGCAGCTAATTGTCTTCATAGTTTTCTATATTATTGATACTGTGCTTCAAGCTCCAGTGTTCACAGCAACAGAATTCACAGACCTCTTCCACTGACAAACTTTGCTAAACCATACACATATCAGGATGTCAGGCTACAGCTTCTCAACTTAGCCACAAGCTTTGCTAAGAGGGATGGCATAAGATTCATTCTTGAATGGTTTGAAACTATCTTTAGCATTCTAATGTTCAATCTTCATAATATTTTTGCACAAAACCTTACGAAAACTAGTAGTTATAATATTTAAATTCTATGTAAGAAGATAGTAAACTGCTTTTTGGAGGTATGAAAAGGCCATATAATTACTAAATGTATAAATAAAATGTTTTCTAGATGCTTATTGACCTAGAAACAGATGAAAATTCATTTGACATGCCATGCTTTATTTATTTATTTAAGAGCACAGTTGTGTCATGTTACTCTAAACACAAAATATTCCCAACATGTATTTTGATACATAACTGATCTCTTCCATGACCATGATTAATTATGAGATGGCTAAGTCCTCAAGGAATCCAAGCAACAAATAAAGTCTACTTCTGATGACAGATAATGGATAAATATCCTCTCCGTAATGTACCAAAATAGAGCAGAAGCACAGTTGTTTCTCTCACTGATCATTAATTCAAGCCAAATTTAAGTAAGAATGCTAATTAAAAATCTGTTGGTCTTCACTGCTTTATGACCAAAAAAACCCAGAGGCAATGGTGGCACTGAACTAATTTTACTGACAAATGCTTGGCATCACACTCTGCTGAAACTTCAAATTTAGTGAAAACCCAACAGTATTTTGATCAGTTCTGAAATATGCCCAAACATTTAATTTTATAAAGCATCTGTTACACAGTGACTTTAAACACTAAATATTTCAGTGCACGTTGAGAAAGTTCCATTTATAATATTCAAAGTCTTGCATGACATCCTGAGGAATACAGAAGACAGAGTCAAAATTTATTGTGCTAGATTATCTTTAAAGCTAAGCTTCTCTTGAAAATGATAATGCTTACTTACCTTTTAATAGGTTTACCTATGTGCAGAAAGAAAATGGAAATTACTGGGTATGCCATTATTCATAATTATTTACATACTAATAGTAAGTTATGAAGCTAGTTACGTCTTCATTTCACTGTTTTAGATCTCCACTGTCAACTCCCATGCAGAACACTTAAGAAGCCTGGGTTATGGTATTTGCACAGAAAAGTAACAGATGTGGTTTTACCTATAGGCCCGCGTAAAGATGAAGGGGCTCATGCATCACAAACGGCAAGCACAAAGGCTAGTGGAAGTGGAAATAACTCGTGCAGTTCAAGTGTGCTATTACAGCATGAGTGTGCACAGACAGTGTAGCAAATTTCATCACTACACAAAAATTTCTAACAGAAGGCTAGGCTGCTACTTGTATGTGAAGTTACAGCAACTTTTGAAGTTCTAAGGATAGCACCAATCCCTGCCTTTCACATCACTTTAAACATTGTTGAAGATAACAGAAGAAAGTCTCCTGAGACTATTTAGTCTCATGTGTGATTATTATTCAGCAGCATATACTTGCCTAGATCCTACAGTGTGCTCTATTACAAATCAGTATTAGTATTATGCTATGTGACACCTCCTGAAAACTGTGATAGGATCTTAGGGGACAGTCTACTGTAAATGATTTATTCCTACATACACTACTTGCTTTTCTTTTCTCAAAAAGAGCTAGAATGGCTACACCCTTGTGGCATGTTGCTTGATTGGTCAGATTATTTCAGTCTCTTTGCTTTATACCTATTAACTTTGTTAAAACTCAAAAGGTAGTTAAAAAGAAAGATGCTTTAATAAACTTAAAAAAAAGTACTTTCCTTTTCCTTACATACTAATAACACTTCTCTAAAATTACCTTTTTTTGATGCCAAAGTTTCCCTAACAAGAATATACAGTTTTCAAAGAGATAAAAACCAAAAATTCAAACAATTAACTAATTTCTTATTTTTCCACTCCTGGTTACACTGATTATATCCCACCGTACTGCTACGTGTACTGAACTAACTTAGAAGTAATAAAAAAAAATTACTTCTGGTCTTACTAAACTTACAAACAATTACACAATTATACATCTTTTTTCCACCAACCCTTATAACAGGATTCTTATTCGCTGGTTTGGCTCCCGTGTTTTTTTTCCTTTACCCCCTTCCCCCTCCAGATAATCTCAGTCCCCTGTTTTCTGCTACTACTTAGCCAATTTTGGATTGCAGGGGAAGAGGAATGGTGCTCATGCTGCCAGGCATCAGTCTGTACTAGGAAAGGGCAACTATCATCACAGCTACCTTCTAGCTGGAGGGCAGGACCATTGCTGTATGCTCACTGCTCCTCCAAGCCCTCTTCTCTACAGGATTCTATGAACTGCTTCCACTTTGTGTGGACAGATGGAAGAGAAAAGATGTTTAAACATAAAGTTTAATACCTTAGCTTGTTTCCAAGTTAGTTTCCTGACAGTTAAGAGTGGACAGCAAGGAGGTGCTCTCGGATGGTAGGTGAGTAAGAAAGTGCACTTGGTGCCTCTCCTTAATGTCACCGTGTTCCACATCAGCTAGGCTGGTCTGCAGGCTTAAGTAAAACTCAATTCAGTCTTAAGTCAGGCCAAGTCTGTAGTCACATCTGGACTGCAGGACATACTTTAGACCTTTCTTATCCACTAGCATCACCCCACCAATGACTGCCACCAACATACTGAAGTTTCATGAGTTGAGCCCTACAGGCAGTAGAGGCAGTCATTACATTTGTTACCACTAAACTTCCACCAGGCTAGAAGAAAAAATCTGAGATAAGTGCCTCTACAACAGGCATGTTAAAAAGCCAGCAAAGCAGTTTATAAACATGTTTCACATTAGTAACACAAATACATTTTTGCAGCCAAACGTGGCATTGCATATTGTTATGAGATGGCCTTTATAAAGACAATAAGAAATCACAAATACCCTTAATGGGATAATACTACCATGAATGTGAAAAGAAATAAGCATCTGTAACATGCAGATTAAAAGAGGCATCATATTTAATATGAAACAATGTAATGTAATGCTAACATGAGACCAGAAGATTACAAATTTCTTCAATTAGTCATACAGCCAAACCGTGAATACAAATATTCAGTATCAGCACTCTGATATATAAAGCATATCAGAAAATAGGTCAAATTAGAGTGTATCACGAGTGCTCAAACAAATGACGTAATGTGAAGATAATGTTTTTCTTTTTTTCAGGGTATACTATCAAGATGTTGAATTCTGGCTGTATTTATCAAATAACTTCACTATCATTACATTCCTTTTATTATTATGCTGTTATAAGACTAATTCTCCAAGACAACTAAAAGGATAGCAACCTGTGATTCTTCTTGTTTGAGGATGGGGAAAGAATGGGTTATATACTCTTAAGAAACCAGCTAGCATTGCAAGATAGAAAGGACCTTCAGGACAGTAGTATTTTCCTTTAAGAATCAAACTCTGATGAGCCAGTACATATAGACAGCACAACCTGAGCCTCATCTTATATGTGAAAACACTCTTTACACATTATAACGCAGTTCTGGACCTTTGTGTTTCTCCTGTGTCTACTATTACGCAATGGCCAAGTGTAGGAAGTGCCAAGGATAAGTATACTTGATTCAGTAAATACTCTAGTTGTGTCCAGTCATCTGATTGACTTTCAGCTGTGTGTCATGGCTGTAGCCCTTACCTGTCAGGATCACAGATTACATGTACTTCTAGACGTATACATATTTCATGAATAAAAATTGTCAAACATCCTTACCAAAATTTTTCACTTGGAAAAACAAAGAGAGAGGGGGACAAAAATAATGTCCACAGCATCAAAGCCCTAAGTACTATATCATGAAATCAAAGTCAGTGAGTTTCTGTCAATTAATGCATTGGATACCATCTTTCATTTTTTCCTGCTGTCATACCGAGGAGCTCAGAACCAATATTCTAAATGCAAAGCGCACGTCAGTCATTCATTTTAATTGTGAAGAATGCCACTTGAAAAGCATCTTCAGCCTATGTCATCTATCCTCTATTAAACATTAACTCATCAACAATCTTTAAAAACACCCTTGCACCAGCAGTTTGAACACCAGCTGGTTCTTACACTGACAATGGATTATTATAAACCTTTGCCTTTCAGTCACAATGACTGGAAGGTCTTCCCTGCACCGACAGAGCCAGCACCTGCCTGCTCACTCCATGCTGGTACTGGCACTCATGATACAAAGAGTTCTGTCATTTCTCACCCTCGTTCTTCTCAGCAGTTGCTGCTAATGAAAGCGATGATCAAGAGACGTATGTTAAGTTACAGTGGGGAACCAAGGTAATAGTAGAAATTTCAGTACTCAAGCTGTATAAAATAGTTTTGATTTATTTCATTTGCAGATTATTATGCATTTTAGAAAAAAAAAGAAGGTGATAACTTATATTGTAAGATACAAGTATGGAACTGGGGACTTCATATTTAATGGTATTACATTTTATCCCAATACTACTGACACATATTCTGGACTGTCTTTGTCGTTATGCTTCACACCATTTGTCCCAAGACAAGGTAATAAAGAAAACATTATATACTTTCAGTCCAAGACACTGCCTTTTAACACAAACCATTGTTGTCTACCATATAATAAATCCTAATGTATATAAGCTTTGTGTTCTTCTGTTTAACCAATCATTTTCCACCCAAACCCCCGAGATATGCTGAACATCAGAAAGATCAGGCAGATCAGGTTTCTTCCACTGCATTTTCTTAAAAATACACTTTTCTTATCAAAGAAAAACAATAGTAACTGTACACATTAACTTTTTTAAACATATCAGTTTTATCATGTTTCTCATTTCTGCATTTCTGCTATGTAATTCCCTCTTTCAGTTGTTTGTGCTCAAATTTGATATGGGATTAGTAATTTCATTCTCTTTGGATTTGGGAGATACTTAGAATTTTAGGAGATAAATTTTCCAAGTCCCCTGACCAGTATATGAAGTCTCTGAGCAATGCTGCTGCATTACAGGTATTGGTATGTGTTTCTACTTCATACCAACTAGCCATTTTGGCTGTTTTAATATTCAAATTCACTATCCTTAATGAAAAATTATTCTGTTTTTCTATTTAATCTTTTTACTGTAGTACTGTTTTCCACAAATATCTCTAAGGCAGCCTGACAATTAGCATGCATCAAATGCGTTGCTGGCTATTAGCAAAAATAGGGCACCTTTCAACATGCTAAAGGCAACAGTTCCTGACAGAAATTAAGCAGCTGTTTAAATCTTTGTGGTGTCTTCCATATTTCATAAGTTACATCACAGTGTAGTTTTTAGTTGCCCTTTTCCACTCTTTCGCCCCCTCCCCCTTACCACCCAATTCCTATTTATTCCAGATTATAGGAGCTGTTTCATCCTCAGTCCTGATAAAAAGCCTTTGTAAGAAATTCCCTTAATTTAGTCTGGGTTTTTTTTCTTCCTAACTAGTGTGAAATGTCTAACACATGATTTAGCAATGTCTGTGAAGAAAAACTATTTCTAGATGTTATTCCTAATAACACTCTGAAATACCACTTTTTGTCTTTAATTCTTGTCATTCTCCAGCTGCGAAACAAATGTCTCTCTCTAAAATACTATAGAGCCTCAGAACTAAAGGCACAGAATAAAAGGCAGGTGCTGCTCTCAATTCCCTGGCACCCTGCCCTGGAATGCTGTACTTAGAAGACTCACATGACACGATTCAGTGTGTGTGTTCCAGGAAGAAAATGGAAGTGACTTAAGACAGATCAGAATTACTGATTCTCTGAAGGGATTTTCTCCACCCTCTACTTAGAGGAAAGGCTTATTTTAGTAAAGAGTGAAGCCCATTTGCAAGAATAAGAGCAGCTTTTTCCTTTAAAGGAATTCATCCCCCAGCTAAACAGTAATACAAATTCATCCTGACTGCTATGAATTGCTGCTCAGCATTGATGCACTGGCTGCTGACCATGTTATAAATTGGTCAGCTTAAATTCTGCAGACCAGGTTATGAGAAAAAGTATTCTTAACTGAAGATTAATACTGACATACATTTGTGTCATAACAAGAAAAACAGGGCAACAAAACTTAGTTTGTTATAAATTATCTCTTATTTATCCAAATTTGCATCTTCTGATATTTCATCAGAAAACTCTGAAAAATGTGGTCTGTTTCTGAAGAACAGTATTTGTCCTTTTATTGAAATGTTGCCATCAGAAAGCATGGTTTGTTCCTATCCATAATTCAGAGCTCCCTTCAGAAAAGGCAGAAGCTGACTGTTCAAATATATTGAAACTATCATAGCCTGCAGCACCTGCAGCAATGCATTATTGATATTCAGCAGTGGCACTGATGCATTTCTATGAGCATATGCTTTCCTCTGTACTGGAGAATTCTAAATGGAAAGGCATTTCCTGTGGACTTTCTTTTCTGACATTTTTCCTGAGACAGATCCTTGAAAAGAATGACCTCTGGACAATTGTACATCGAGACCAGAGGATCTTGAGGAAGCCTACACTGTTTTGTTCTTTTCTTTCTTTTTTTTTTTTTTTTTAATATACATATATAAAATAATAATAAAAGTTTGCCTTTTTTTTTTTTATAACCCATCATTTTTCTTTGCTCCATGAGGGAAGGGAGCCAGGTCAGAAGGAGCCAACAAAGCTGGCAGAGCTGTGCCCTCAGAGCCCTGGCAAAGCTCCTGTAATTCCAGAACTAGCACGTACTTACAAGACAGTTGTCATAAACCCATTCCGGCTTCTCTGAGGTCTGGCCTAGCAGCTCCCGTTTTTGATGCAGTCAATTAAGTATTTTCTTTTGGAGCTAAAAGGAATTTTCCTTCTCATTGAAATAGCATAAAGCAGGTTCTTCCTCTCAAGATAAAGCTCAGTTCACTGCTGACTGAGAGCTACTAAGACCTTTTCAAATGCCGTTCTTGTTCCTGACAATATCTGAAGTGCTCTGGGCCAACTGGGGCTGGGTCTTGTTAAGGCCTCATTCAAAGAAAGTCTGTTGGCAGCCCTCAGTCCCTTAGATTACATCACTCATGACATCAACATTACAACAGCAAAAGGCACAAGTAGAAATGGAGAAGAATGAATCTACAATATGTAATTTATTGCAGCAATTTTTAAATCCCAAGTGAATTAATTTTAAAAAGCTGCTGGGTAATTATTTTGTAGTTTGGTTTTTTGTTTGTTTTCTTCTTGACTGGAACAATGAATCATTAAGTAAGTGAGATCTTGAAGACACCATGCTGAGGAGAATTGTCTAGCATCAGTAAGCAGAGAAAAATCTGATTCTGATAGAAGCCTCATCAGTTAGTACATAATTTAAATGGAAGTTGGATAATCCTAAAGGGTTTTAGAATCTCATCTAAACAGCACCATTACTCATTCTCAAAACATTTTATTGCAATTGAAGACCGCTTTTATGCTCTCGGATAAATTTAACAGGATCCCTGTAATTTTATTTTTATGTAAATATGTATGCCCCATATATAATAAAATGGTTCACTGCTAAGCATTTAGAGTGTAGGCTTCTATACTTCTTTTTTGCACAGAACATGAGCCCTCAGATAAATCCTAGAGCAATGGACTACTTTTAATTTGAACACATCCATTTCTCTCTCTCCTGCTTCATAATCACTAAGTAGCACTTGCGAAACTCTGAGTTTAAGAAGCATTTAAAACAATATTTTCAGCATCTTGTGTTTTAACCTTCTATGCTGGGAGACAATGAAATTTCTGAAGTATGACCCTTGTCTTCCTAACTGCATGCTTACTTCTGCTATAGCCACTGTTTGCTCTCACTAGGCTTCCTCTTCACTGAAACCCTAATGACTAATTTCATGCTTGAAGTGAAAAGCAAACTCCCTGGGAGAATGGCAGCAATCACATCAGCTTTGAAAAGCTTACAGTACTCACTTTGAAACCCAGGAAAATAACTATTTTGGTGGAAGCAGTAACTTACACATTACTGCCAAAACAAAGCTACTGCCAGGTTAAGCACACCATCATTTACTGGGAAAACCAGAATTTTCAGAAGTCATTTGGGAAGTGTTCTGATTTAGCCTCGACTGTTACAGAATTCAAGAGAGTAACATCACAGAAAATTGAAGTGCTTGTACATTCACTACCTAATGCACAGTCGGGCATCTCGTGACATCTGTTTACATTCTTAGCACATAAAAAAGGAACAGTAAAGACACAAACCAGTGAATCATTATGAAGTACAAAAGGCTAATGGATAAAAATACTCAGGGCTATAAAGGCAGCATGCCTGATTGGGCTCACTCTCCAGCACCTACCAGCTTAGTGAATGCAAAGGAGGTACTGTTTTACTGCTTGAGAGGGATGGCATAACCTCAAACTGAATTCAGTTTCCACTATATGCATTCAGTTTCTCAAATAATAGATGCATCCTGTTCTTTATTTACTTCTGAAAAAGTCCTGTTCCAAAGTCACTGCTATTTTTTATTTACAGAGACTTGAAAGAGAAGAGAAATATTGTAGTGACACACATTTTTGACTGGTGCACCCACTGCAGAAGTGACAGATGATTTTTGTCTGGGGCAGATCAGATGCAACTCATCGGGCACTAAATGTTTCAGTGTTATTGCTACTTACTCTGCCATATTACAAGTACAAAAAACTTACAATGCATTCACAGTTGGAAATTTACACCCCCCCCCAAAAGACGGTCAGAAGTGTTACGCCACAGAAACATATTCTGACAGAATGGCCAAATTAAAATCTCCACCTTAAATGCGTGCTACGCAAAAAAATTAGTAAGCATTGTGAAACATCGGCATCAGATTTTCTGTTCTCCACACCTCAGAAAGAAAGCCTGAACCAAATGGTGGGTTATCCCATTTCTCAGGAAAATCCTAAGCAACAGCTAAAGTAAAGAATTGATAAAATCTTTCTGATGATTATGTATTGTAGAAATGGGTTATGAGAATGACCTACTACAAAGACCTCCACAGCAATTTGAGGTAGCTGATGCTGCAAAGGCATCTCAATCATAAAACAATTTTCAAAATGACAGCCTGTGCAGTTATTGCATCTATGAGAAGGTTTCTTAGTCAGGAAACAAAATATCAGAACACACAGCAGCACGGCTAACAGCACTGCTGTGGGGTGGGTGTTTGCTTGTGCAACCATGTCAGCCCGCTGAGACACAGCAGTTTGGGTAGAAGATGGCTCCATCTAACTGCTTTCACTGGTGCAATCTTCCTACCAGTGGTTACAAACACAAATCAGGAAGCACAAGTAAAAACTTGCAAAACATCTCAAACATACACAGGCTTTGAAAGGATTGTGTTGTGTTTTTTTAAGTGAAAATCTCTGTTCAAATAAATAGTTTTTGTGATTTATGGTAAAGATATGTTCAATGGAACATGATAAGTGAGTGTTCTAAACAAAGGTGAAGAGTTGTATACCAGTTGCTGACACAGTCAGGAAATTCTCAAATGGTCATTTAATCCATTTAGCTCCTGCCATCACAGTGATGCCAAGCAAACTTCCTGGTGCCAGCAATCTGGTCAATGACTACAAACCAGATGCTTAGAATAAATCAGCAGACATAAACATCTGTATGAAGCAGTCCTTCCAGAAACAGAGCAAGACAGAATACTTTTGTAAAATTACTCTTTATATTTCTAGATGCATTCTTCTTCAGAAATACCCACAGAACCACCTTCACATCTATGGTTATTATGCATGTGTTTCCTGCTTATTTCCAGAAAACTGCCACTATTTAATAGAACTGGAAACATTTAAAGCAGAGAGTTCATTTGTCTTGTGGAAGTTGGCAATAGAAAATGAAGCAACCTCTCTATGTCCGTTAATCATTTAGCTCAGGTCATCATGCCACATGTTCAGAAATGTGCTTAAGATGGTGGTGCTTTAGCTACCACAACTGTATCTCAATCCATGGTAGAATAACTAGGGAAACAGATTAAGAACTCAATTTATCTTCTTTACCCCTCCACAATTTCACCTCTTCCTCCCCCCCCCCCCTTATTTTTTTAATACCGTTACAGTTATTTATGGGGTCTAATTCTGATCTGGCATATCAGATGTATTTATAAAGTGTCAGACATCATTATTTGTTTTTACAATGTAGGAAATGATTTCAGCATCCTGGTTTCTTTCAATTTTCCAGACTAACACCAGCTTTTATAACACTCAGAATTCTAACTGGAATAAAATCGATACAATATATAACTGGTTTCACATGGACAGAAAGAAAAAACAGGGATTTACATCACAAGGCCAAGGAATATTTTTTTTTGTCTTTTCCAGCAACAGATTTTCAAATGAGGAAGCTTCATTCAACTTCCTACTGTGAAACTCCCCAGCCATTTTCCCTAATGCCCTGTAATCCACTTTGTGCATAACATTTGGAATACCAGAATGGCAAACAGAACATCACAAGGAGAAAAAAAAACAAACACAAAACTCTGAGAGATCAAAGTATTTTTCATCCCGACCCTCCCATGTAACACAGACAGCATCAAAACTGCAACACATACATTTTAGGATTATGCAACAGACTTAAAACAACAAGAACGTTTCTTTGAAAGATGGAAGTTTATAAGTAATATTGACACATTCATATATGAAACCATTTATGAAATATGGTATTCCATCAACTACTGAAGGACTAATAAGAAGACTAAAAATCAGAGTGTGGTCAGAGAAGTACACTTTCTTAAGCACAATGTAAGCACGCTTACATTGTGCAACCTAATTCTAACTCTCCACCTGCATGTCCTTTTAAACTTATGGAAATGCCAGATAAAAAGAATGTCCTGATACATAGGAAAAACAAACTCCCTGTGTTGTCACTACAGGCGCTTGTCAAAAACCCCTCTCTAGCTTTCTTGTCAGCCCCTTTACGTACTGGAAGCTGCTCTAAGGTCTGCCAGAGCCTTCTCCAGGCTGAACAAGCTCAAGCCCACCTCTCATATCCATATGAGAGGCGCTCCAGCCCTCCGAGCACCTTTGTGAATCTCCTCTAGACTTACCTGAGCAGGTCCAGAGAAGGCTTAGGTTACAAATCTCATTCTGCCTATTTCTAGGACTTAGCCAAAGTTACATAAAAAATAAATTCTGAAATAGAACATAAAAAATCTGAAAGTAGAAATGGCATTCTGAACACCAAACATATAGACGTCTGCAAAGTACAGATAAAAATTAGTTTTGCAGACGCTTACATGCTGCACAAACACAGAACAGAAGAGGTACCAGCCATTGCTTTCCTCACATGATTAAACAATTCTACCTACATCTCAAGTATTTCAGTTTGTGTTCATTCAGTCTCTAATGCCAGCAAGCCAAAGAACACTCCTGAATTAGCTCTTTTGTTTACAAGGAGGAGAGAAACCGAATATGATCCATTCTCTTAGGAGATGGGAGCTACTGGAGTGCCATTCTGGAGCCATGCCTACTACAGCTGAACATGAAGTGCGCAAGAAACAGGGCAAGGGGATAGGAAGGGGCTGTGCTTAGAGTCAGCATAGCCATTGAAAACTGACTGGGAAACCAGAAGCACAAAGCACCCCATTTTAAGAATCTTCTATCTTCATTATGTAGTATGAATTGCCTTGCTGTGAATTTACCCCTCTCAAAATAGGGCTATAAATATGTCTTAATCTCACCATTACACAGCTTCACATATTCTCCAATACTTTCTCAAGCTACACATAAAGTCCCAGACTTGTAGGGTTTAAAAATGGAGTAATTGGAGCATGCCATTTAGAGCAGCTACAAGAAAGTAGTGACTTGTCCAACACTGTGAGTGAAAAAACTGAAAGAATTAATTAAGTCTTCCCTGAATGGGTGCAAAAGGGAATTAATGCTTTTAGTTGTGCCTTTTACTGACCATCCTCTGGTAATCACTAAGGAGTCCATCAACCTAGCAGCTAACTGAAGCACAGATTGAATATATTTGGTCTTTTTATTACATATTTATATGTATTATTAATCACCTGGAAGGTTGTTTTTTTTTTTTTTACTTTTTTAGCAGGATTATTTTAAAACTCATCAGTTCGGTGGCCAGATTCCTGCCCCTAATTTCTAAATGACATCAAGAATGAAATGTGAAAACTTGGGAGAAGGCAAAGGAGTATCCAGGGGCTTTTTTAACAGGCTCTGGATCTAAGAAACAGAATTCCAGTACTCAACCAAAACTCTGCAATGTTTTACTTGATCAGGGCTTATTCTGGATTTGTCATGGATGGCTTTTTTTAACTGTGCATATTACAGAAGTCATGTACACTTGCCTGTCAGTGACTTTTAAAATAGAAATTACTAAATCTGATATTGATATAAAATATTCCTTCAAAGACGGCCCCTCCATCCTCTCATTCTTCTAGTTTCAATTAATCATTATTGCTTCCTCAGCTCTTTTTCAAAACTGTTCTGCAGATGGCTACAGTGTGAGCAGCTATACTATGCTACAAAGTGAGGCATGTATTTGGAAGAGTTTCTATGCAAGTTCATAAAACTCAGAAAACACTCAAATATTCTCTGGGATAGACATCTGTGCTTGTAACCTGCACAATCAAACTAAGCTCTGCCCTGCAGACGTGTACAACCTCCACTACCTCCATTCTCCAAAAGCCATGCTAGCAACACAAAAGAGCAGTACTTGTGTTGCATTTCGGATTCCTGCTTCAAGCATTAGGCTCCACAGTCTACAGAGCCCACAGCTTTCTATACCTGTTGTTCTTAAAACTTGACAATCATTAATAATTCATTTCATAAATCATATTTGGATGCCATCATGAATGATGTCACCTTCAGAAGCAAAAACACCATGAGTGACTTCCATGACACACTCGGTAAGCCCTCATTCTGTCTCAGTTTACACTTATCATGAGCTGTCAAACCTAATTTCCTGCCAACTCCTTGTCAGAGCTCTCTGCTTGATGTCAGAAATCAAACAACGCCCTTGAAGCACAAACAGCTGCCTTTCCCTTCCCTGAGACAGCACTCCCTCCACCTTCTGGAGGATACAAGAAAAAGGGTGACATTTGTGGTTTTGCATCAAACAAAGAACGCTAATCCATCAACTCTTTTGTAAACAGTTTGTTTAAAAAGCAATCCCAAATGATTAAGTACTAAATAAATAAATAAATCTGCAAGCAGCAGAATTTCTGTACTTTCTGTCCTTGAACTACTTTCCACTAACTCAGGAATCATCAGCACCTTTTTTCTCTTTATAAGTTACTGAATGTGATCATTTTGCATATACATTCATGTCTAGTTTTAAATGTAAATACACTTTCAGTGGTATATTCAGTGACACAGACTCAATCATTTGCCATCAGTACTGCTGATAAAAAAATGTCCTTTGAATAGCAGTCTCTGACATAGCCATTTTCCAGAACATTAAAGTATACTTTATAAAGAGTGTATTTTTCCATGAAGTATACTGACTCCCTTATAAAATTCCAAGTAATTCTAGCCTCTTTTCAGTATGACCAAGATATAACATAAAAAAATCCCAGCAGTGCAATCTTGTATTAAAGATGCCCAAAGGTAGGTATCAGTATTATAAACAGATGCTATATAACACACTATTTTCAGCCCTATAACATGCTTCTAAGTCACATGCCCATCTCTGCCTGTGGAAGGCAAGACCTCATACCAAAATGGGATGCACACAATTCATGTACGCTCTTCTAAGTGCTATGTCCACTGTTTTCAGAAAACAGTGAGCTCTGCTGTCTTTACAAGTCAAATTTCTTCTGTTCCAACTTCCAGGATATAATTTGTAACTACTTTACCTTTGCATTTACTTAAGCTCTTCATGGCAACGAGCATTTCATTCACTTGAACCTAGCTACACAAAACAAAAATAACTTCTATGTGGCCATTACAGAATGCCTTCATTTTCACTTCATGGTCATTTCTTTTGCCTATTTTCTCTTTCCTCACATCTGTCCATTTGAGATATTCTTATGCTCTTCAGTAACATCAAAACTACATTCTTTAGAAGTAAAAACGTTTTTATGATGAAAACCATTTATCAGAATCTAATAAAAAGAAATATTTCAAGAAAAAAATAATAATGCAGACTTTTGTGTGCTCTCCTGATAGTGCTACTTTTAATGAAGAGTGAGATTAGCTATAGAATTTGGATTACATTAATTTTAAGTGCATTTAATGATTAAAAAAGAAAACAAACAAAAAACAAGATAATGAACCAGTTTCTACTACTACTGATTTATGGGGGGGGGGAGCAAGTAAAAAACTTAAAATCACAGAATTAATTGAAAACAGACACCAGCTTCAAAGCTGTAAAGTAATACATCTTCAGAAAAGATTTTAGGAATGGAATAAGAGTAGAGGCATAGCACCTCAAAATTTACTGCAATTCTTAAAATCACAGTTTTATTTTATATGATGAAGACTTGATCACTTTGGCTCCCCTGTTCCATGGACCTACTGGTAATCAAAGGCCCTCATCTAACTGTAGCAACCTTAACCTCATGCTATAACAATTAGCAGCTGGTAACAGTTCACAAAGAGCCAACCCAATCTGGCAGGAAAAGGGGGATCACTTGCTTGGAACAATGGACCAGGTACAATAACATGAGTACGCACCCATCCTCCTGCCATGTGCAGCAGGAAAGCTTTATAAGATACAGGCTGCAAACATCTGTGATAGGAAATCTGTGCTATATCCAAGACTAGGTCTCCTTTTATTTACATCTATATAAAAGTATACTTCAGAGGCAAGTATATAGTCTCCTTCTTCGCATATTAGGTTAGAGAATGTTATCACATGTGTATTAAATCCTAACAAAGAACCAGCATTCTCTAGTTTTTAAAACACACAGAACCATTGGCACCAAATTGCCATTTAAAAGTCAATTAAATGTTGCTATCTGCTTTCCAAAAGCAAATATTTAACATGCCACAGTGTTAAGTTTCTCCCCACTATCTGCATGACAGTGATCTTGCTGTTGCAAACCTGATTCTCACAGTTTCAGCTCTGAATCACAAAAATGCACTGGTTTCCTGCTACATCTGCCAGCCATGAAAGCCACATTTCATAAGGTCTTAAGTTATATCCTTGTTTTGCTTATGTTACAAGGCCTGGGCTCCTGAACTAAGTTATTTTCATTTCAAAGAAACCTATATAACTGCCAATGAAGATGATTTTGACATGTATGCTGTAGGATCTAGGATATGTCATTATTTGTACACTGCCAGTAACATTTTATAATACAAGAGAAACATGCACCTGTGTAAGATCACTTCCTGAAACATACAACAGGACAAGGACAGAAAAAAGACCTTTCACTTCAATGAGAGGAAATTACAGGCAAAACCTCCTGACCCAAATAACCAAGCAACATAGTAATTTTGTGCTTCTCCATTACACTGCTAGGATCACATTCAGGTAGTTGATCATCTTGCTTCTCTGAGAAAACTGTAATTCAAAATCAGTTTTGAAAGTGGATAGGAAAACATAGAACCCCCAGAAGTCTAATTAGATGCTAACAAGTATAGTTGTCCTAGAATTCATTATTGATAAATCCAAGGCAAGCTTTCCTATGGAAGAGAATCCAAACAAATTAATAATAACGGAATTTTGATTCTTCTGCATCTGCATTATGCTAATATGAACTGGTTCTATGTATTAACTCCAAAGGGAGCCACATGCTGACAAGAGCTAAAACCTTCATACATACTAGTTGCAGCTCTTCCTGGTTGTATTGCTTAATCTGAAATGGCTTATAAGTGCAGGAAAACCATGATGCACATGCACTTGGAAAGCCAATGGGTAAGATCAGAAGTTTTTCATCAAGTGGGACTAATCAAGAGTCAAATGTAAAACCATTTGCAACTCTATACTGTGGATAGCTTTATAGTGAATTATCTAAACAAAACCTAAGCAAGCTTTGTCCCCTTATTAGTCTTATTTCTAGATGACGCCCCTGCATTTCTTCTGTGTGACTTTTGCTAGAAAGGTCGAGGTTTGAAAAGTTCTCTAGGTTCTCCTAATATGAGTTAGAAGCAAATAACCAGCTGACACATTTTAAGAGGTGACCTAATTTAAGATCCCTTGTGAACCATTAATTAATTCATCATGTTGATTTATTCTGTCCATTGCCTACTTTGTCTATTCCCATTACTTCCTAAGAAAATTAAAATTTCTTTTAATTATTAAAGACTAAAGACAACTTACAAAGTCTTTAATTTATTAAACTACTTTTCATGAATTACAAATACATCATACACAAGTGACTTCTATGCTATATTAGGTCTAATAGTGAGATAATTCATGCCCACAGTGTTCTAGAATAACCCACTCAAAGCCTGACTGAGCATATCCTCTATGACTAATTCACATCACTGTTCATAAGATGTCAGTTGTAGCTTGTTCCTCTGACTACAGCTGAGGAAAGCAAGCTGTGGATCTGTGATGTTTTAAACAAGGTTCAGCATGTTGTAGAACAAAACATATATTCCTGACTGTTAACTAACCATGTGTCCTGGATTCAGCTGTAACAGTCATTTTTCTCCTTCTCAGTAGCTGGTGCAGTGCTGTGTTTTCAACTTTAGCCTAGCTGATAACACACCGATGTTTTTAGTTGTTGCTAAGATATGATTACTCTGATGAAGGACTTTTCAGTCTCATGCTCTGCCAGTGAGGAGGGGCACAGGAAGCTGTGAGGGAGCAGAGACAGGACACCTGACCCAAACTAGCCAAAGGGGTATTACATACCACAGCATGCCACATGCCCAATATATAAACTGGGGAGACTTACCCAGAAAGGGCAGATCATTGCTCAGGTTGGGCTGGGTATCGGTCTGCAGGTAGCAAGCAACTTTATTGTGCATCACTTGTGTTTATTGTTTCTTTTCTCTCTTTCCCCTTTTAGTTTTATATTCTCTCCTTTTGTTATTTCTCTTATCATGATTATTACTGGTGGTAGTAGTAATGGGTTTGTATTATACCTTAGTCACTGTTCTTATCTCAGCCTTTGGTATTTACACTCTTTCGATTCTCCTCCCCATCCTTCCGGAAGCTGGGGGGAAGAAGAGTGTGAGCGAGTGGCTGAGTGGCTCTGACTTACCAGCTGGGCTTAAACCACAACACCATGATACATTACTAACACTTCAAGGAATCAACTTCATAAGCAAACTGTATTTTAAATAACAAAAGTTACGTCTGTTGCTTAAAATCAGCAAGTTCTAAACATCATTCATTTGGACAGCAAGTACACTTGGAAGTGTCAGTTTGTCCAGTATTTCTCTGAGCCTCTCAGGAAAACCTCCCATAAGCCAATAATTAAATCCTTTTTATGTTTGAGAAAAGTAGAAAACCAGGGCTGAAACTAGATGTCTTTTCCTACAACCACCAGTCTGTACTGGAGATATTACTCCATCTGTGATAAAAAAAGGCTAGGGATAGCATTTTATTTACATTAAGAGGCAAGTCCCCATCTTAATTTTGGGATTGACTGCAATTATCATTTTATACCTTCCTTCAAATTGTTCAATGTGTCTCAACCCCAGCACTGAGAAAAGTGAAGGAGTTAAGTATGCCATGATAGTCAAAGTACACCAAAGCCTCTGCAGGATGACCCCATTAAACAGCCTCGATATACTAACATTTCTGGCCTCTAAATTACCCAGGTTGCACTCTCCCTAGTGCTGTGCTGAGTGGGAGTATCCACACTAAACTGATGCAGTTCATTATACTTCTCTGAATGCTTCATTATATTTCTCTGATAAGCAATGCAAAAAAAGACATAGGCTGAATTTTTCAATGTATTTCTGTACCCAGTTATGAGAGTTCAAATCCCAAGGTTGATGAAATGTAACCTTGATATAGCAATTAGATAGACAACTACTGTATTTACTGTACACTAAATGATTTTTTTGCTTGTTCAACATAATTTCTTGCCATATGGCATAAATAACATTTGAAACAGATTTCAGAACAAGGGTGACATGTCATCCTGCCTTTGTTTCTTTGGTTTTTAAGCCAAAATGCTTAATAGATAGTCACCATTCACTACTCAATTTGGCTTTCCTCTGCTGCTAAATTTGGATGCAAGTACTTCTTATGGAAGCCTGAGTAAGGATACCCAGTGCCATTTCCTGAGTCCTTACTTGACAATACTAATGCCTGATTTCTGAAGAAATGTAAATGCAGATGTTTATGCATCAGTCCCTTCTTTCCTCCACAGAAAAAGGATTCCGAAAATCCAAATTTTCAACAGCTTTAAACAAGTTTTAGGGTTGTGTGCATATATCTATGTATAATTTTACTCCCCCAAATTAAAATGAATTTCTGTAGTTTGAAAATAAATTTGGAGTTCAAAATAACATTATTTTTTCCATATAACTCTGTAATTATAACCAAGAAGTGTTGTTTAGTATTGGCACATTGTATTATTCTCTCACTTTTTGCAAAAAACATGACAGCTGCTAACAACAAATAAAGTACTTTCACAACACAGAACCAGGCAGATTGCTTACACAGAGCTGACTTTGGGTTTGGTTTCTGACAGTTCTTGGCCACCTCCTGCAATTTTTTGTACTATTATGCAAGGGATGTATGGTGGAATAAACACTTACGTGACCCAGAGCACACCCAGGTTTCTAGATTATCAATTTGCCCCAATGTTCACTTCAGAGCAATTCTAATGATTTGCAATACCACAGATGTATATTTTCATTGTCAATACTGACACTTGTTTTAATAACTTCAAAATTATACCCGTGTTTCTTAGGGAAAAGGAATAATGCTCCCAAGCCCCATTCAGTTATTGTTTAAATTACAGTTGAAGTAAATCTTTGTGGCATGTAAAAGTATCTCTGTATTTTGATTTTATTATGCATATTAAAAATGAAAATATCATGATTTGTTCCAAGATTTTATCTGGAACATACTCAGCAGTCTGTTCTTTGGTGGAATTAGTCCTAAAGCTTTCCAATGACTTTAAGTTTGTTGTTCCCCTGCGTGCCATGTTGGCATGCTGCCATCCTTTTCAGTGTGTTTTTTGAAGCTTTGCTTTTTCTAACAAAATGAAGAGATGTGAATGTGAAAAAGCAAACAAACCATTTTTATCCAAAACTGCATTATGTGCCCAAAAGAAATTAAAACAATTGTATCCCTGAACATAAATCAGTAACCATAGTAATATATATTAGTAGAGCTTAGCTTCATTGGCTTTAAAACCATTCTCCAAGTTGTTGCAGGCTGCCACTCTTATCACCCTTCGCCTTTTGTCAGACTTAGAGAAGTCATCCTTTTCCCAAAGATCACATGCCCACAGGTAACATCTACGGCCCTGCACAGGATCCACTCCAATTTCTAAACGTTTCACTTGAACTGACTCTGAGCGCCTTGTCAGTACTCAGTGAAAGAGTATGTTCCTCTGGTCTTGTTTTTCCCTTTTTAATCGCTATTGTGTGTACATTTGCTTTGCCACTCGTGATAAAAGCCATACTAAAGCGAAGCAAGTATGAGAGTCCTTCACAGGCCATGTATATTCTAGCCACAAATATTTTGTCATAACTTAACTACCCAATGACACAGAAAAGGGGCAAAATTCAAATCCCAGTGATGAAAATGAGCATTTTTTCAGTTCAGCTAGAGCCTGACAGCAGCTGAGGGGCAAAAAGATATTTCAGACCAAGTATACTTCAGTATGTACTTCTACAGCATAAGCTAAAAGAATTAAAAGCCATTTCTTTGTTTTGCACAGCACTATGTAGTATGACATTATCTGATTAACCAGGAAAAGCTGCATCTGTAAATGTGAAAACCAAAAGGCAGTACAAATATAAAGCTATGCTGAATACACTTAAGCTCTTTGAACTTGTAGAAATTTCATGTTGAATTTGATTATGCCCAAGCTTCCAGGGAAATGCTTAGCCATAGGCTGAAAAAGGCCTGAGACAGATATACTTCTGTATAACATCTAAAAAAGCCATTTAAGATTCTTTCTGTCATATTCTGAACTGTAAAAGCAATCTAGATAGCTAAAGTATATTTGCATGAGATATTTTAAAGTGTTACTTTCTTCTAAAAGTATTTTGCTCTAGAATAAAAAAGCCAAAAAACTCAGTAAGCAGTGATTTTGCACATAGCTATAAACATAGCTGCTGAGCTCTTAAATGTTGAAACAAAACATATTTGACAAGACACTGGAGCTTCATTGTTCTATGGAAAACTTCAGGAATATTCTTACTGTTAAACTATGTTGAAATCAACTGTGCCTTAAAGAACTTTTTTTGCTCTACTACTACTTTAAAATGTGTCCCTCATTTACTTAACATTTACTCATTTCACGAGACTGCTAGAAAGAGATAAATCAGCAGAGTATGTCAGGTGACTATAAAAGCTTTACGTATTGCAGTTTATTAAAAAAATCAGTTACTTATTGTATCTCTCTCAAAAGTACACACCAGGTGACTTTTTATTGCCCTATCTTTATTGTAATGTCTTGTAAATTAGAATTCAGAAAGTCATGCTGAAAAGAGACAAGGGCTTACTTATATTGAACCACTCCCATGGTAAGTATCCTGTCTGGGTGACAACAATGGTATCCTGAGCTGGGGATATCCCGCTTATTTTAGGGCTGTCTCCAGCACTGCTCTTTTTACTGCAAAAGCAGCTCTTTCTTGTCAATAACTTCTATGCCTCCCCTATATGCTGTTAAATTCATGCAAAGATGTGGGGACTGTTCCTATGATCACATAAGGAGGTATCAGATTTCACTCACTGAAAACTACTGCCTTTTATTTATTCCAAAACCAATCTCATACTAGCTTTAGGAAATGCACTCTGATTCTAGCACCTAGTTCCATGCCCACCTTGCACAGAGTCCTGACTTTTTTCGTATCTCTTTGGGAAAGCAGCTGCTGCATCTCCTTAATAACTGTAATTGCCTTTGTCCATACTCTTTTGTGACTACATTATGCATTCTTAAGACGCAGCAAACAACTGTGTACAGTGCTATCAACTTCGGAGTGCCAGGGTTTTATACAATGGTAAGGGAAAACCTCTTAAGTTTGAAAAGTCATATGCCATGTTGTAGGGGAATACACAATGGCTCAATACAAAAAAGAAGGGAGCAAACAGAGTTTTATTCATTAAAATTATGCCACTCTAACCATGCATTTGATGCTCTTTTGTAAAAAATTGCCACATCACCATTACTGTGCAAAACATAAGTAGGTTTCAGTAGAGGTTACTAAATAAGGTGTTAGAACGTAAATACTCCAAAACAGAAGGAAGGATAAAGAAGTTGTATTTTCATAGTTAAAATCATAGTTGCTTTGAATGTCAGCATCTAGGATACACCAACATAGCAACAGCCTCAGACAGAAACAAGATGTTCAGAAGCTGCACAATGCCTTTCTGAGAACATGGGTAAAACTAAAAAGAGTCACCTCTAACTCCTGTCTTCTCATAGAGACCAGACAAGAAAAACCATGCAAAAATCTGTCAAGAATTCTTCTTCGTCTTTTAAGACTGCAGCACATCTTATGAGTGTTTCCTCCAGGCAGTGCCTACAAATTCTTGGGACTAGCTTCTTCAAACCCTTTGATCTCATACAACTTCAAACACAGTACATTACCCTTGCTTCGCTTTCAACAGGGATTGTGTCTCCAGAAGGCAGACAAACAATGCATGGGCAGCAGCAATGTCATGCAACTAAATTATAAGATACGATCATGCTATTTGTCCTCAGAATATTAAAAAGAAGAGGAAGATGCAAAAAATCTTCAGGTGGAATTTTGCTCAACAATTCTGCAAATTACACGTGCTTCTTTTAAGACTGTGCTCATAAATTATGATTAAGCGTAGAAGAGGTAAACATTTCCACAAAGAAAACAAAGTTAGGTAATACTTAATTTCAAACTAAAAGCTCCAAGTAAATAACTCTGAGTTTCAGTCAATACCAATCTCTAAATCTTAAGGATATGCTTTTTGGTAAACCGAATTTAAGATGCTGATACATCAGAACTTTGGCATGTTATCTATAAGACTGATGTGTGAAGCAAATAGGACTATCTTATTCACATTGAAAAGCAGGGCTGCGGGAGCCTGTGTACAGACAGGGTTTTATATTTGCATCACTTTCCCATATGTCCTTCTGCAGATAATCACAATGGATACTGCTCACATCACAGGTACAGGATAATCTGAGACTGTCAGCACACTAAAGTGCAATGAAACCCAGGGAGAACTGAAAAGGTTCTGCATCTCTAAGGGTTTTAGCCTTCTACCTCATTATGGGAAAATGTTGCTGACTCTCTAAAGAACTGCAATTTAGCAAGTAATCTTAAGTATAATAGTGTAACGCAGGTGATGTATCATAATGAAAAATCTCTATCCATCTTGCAGCTCCAAACAATTCAAAGATCTAAAGCAGCATTTCCTTTGTCTGGATGTCATTGGTGTCAAGGCCAAAAGTCCTTTTACAGAAGTCAGCTCAGAACAAATAGAGTAAGGAGAGAGATATTCCTTCACATTACTACTTTATTATTAGGAAGTTAAGCAAAATGTTTGAAAAGATACTGCATGAACTTCTCTAGGAACCCCACATATATTTCAGTAGTTTTAGCTATATATTCTGTAAACAGGTTCACTGGCAGAATAAGGTTGAATTGTTTGATGTGCCTTACAATAAAAATACTAATCTCTCTTTAGGATTATGATATTTTTGTTCAAGCATATGCTTATATATAACTGCAGAAATGCTTTTGAAGTGCCGAAAAGCAGCTCACGCCATAGCAATGACAAGTAATAAGCGTAGTAACCATGGACCCCAACCTGAAGATTAAAACAGGAAATTTTAAAAATAAGGCTACACCTTGACTTCTGCTGAAATAATACTCACATGTCTAACTGCATGTACAATATGCCTCAGCTACATGTCCTTACCAATATGAACTGGAGTCTGCAGTAGCAGAGAACCTTCCAAGTCTCTTGATTTCTCTTCAAGCTAAAGCATCAGCACCTCCAAAACAAACCATTTCCAATTTTTTTTATCCAGCAGTTATCATTAGTTGTACAATTTTTCAAGTATAAAAGCATACAGCTTTATTTCATCTTTCAATCTACCCTGACTGTAATGTAAAAGACAAGCAGATTGAAACTACAGAATCACTTTAAATAAGCTGTATTTTTCTGCTAAGAAAACACTAATGAAATTTGAAGACTCAAAGTTCATGGTTAAGTCTACAGGGCTGGTAACCCATACAAGTTCAGCTACTCTGCAATGACAGAAATAATAAAATATTTGCTCATCACAGGAGTTTTACATTTTATAGTTAATGTTTTTCCAGCACAGCAATTCATTCTGCCCATTAAAAAAAATTCTTATTGGTCTGGCAAAAGTTAAAATACAGGATTAAGTATTTAAAATATGAGATCCTAAGACCTTAATTTGTATTAATGCCCCCTTCTTAAAGTTTCTGACAGAATTCTATTCATAATGAAGTGTTCAGAGGTAATTATTTCTCTTTCTTCTATGTGAATTATGAGAATTATTTATATACTCAATCTTAATATCATAGCTTCATTGCCTAATAGGAAAAATCCACAGGATATGAATCATTCTGAGAAAGAATTAAAAATCTTTTCTTCTGTTAAAAAAAAATAAAATAAAAAAGAAAAGATAAAAAGATTTCTAATGACATAAAATTCACACTGCTGCAGGCTCCGCTTGCAAATCAGAGCTCTTGCAACGTAATTCAAAGCTACTGGTTCATACTTCTCCTTGCCTTTAAAGCTATAAACTGCAATGCTGCAATGATTAGTTAATGAAATAGTGATGTGATAATAAGGCTATAAGAAATGTAAGTTAAATTATTAATTAAAAAAGGTAAAGAATAAGTAATGAAAGTAGCGAGTGACATGGCCCTTTTTGTAAAAGTATGGTCAAGATATAAACCCAGCAGCAGTTTAGCACCTAGCCTTCAGCCTGCGGTCATGTTGTAATGAAATGCCTGACATTACAAATACTTTCATTTGACAGTTGTTCTCACTCATAAAGTAATGGGCCATGCACAAAGCTTATTAAAAATTGCATATAAGCCGTAAAACCCATAAAAACTTCTACTGACATTTATTGCCAACGAGTAGCTTGAGGATGTTGATACATATTGATAACAGTCTGCTTTGTGACATTTTGAAAGTTTACTCCTAATTCACTTGCAGAATATGCAAAGATATTTTTTCCACCATACCTTCAAGTCGTTAAGTCATTGCAATATCCACCCAAATTTTTAATGGATCTTTACCTATCTCAAAGACATTCTTCTGTATGTATGGTATGTGCATATGCTCCAAAATACAGTTTTTCCAGTAAGAAAAAAGGTAGGTTTTAAGAAAGTTCAAGTTAGTAAAAACAGCAAGAATTTGTTTACAGATACCTTATATCATCAGCAACAACCAGTAATGTTAAGACATAAAATCCCTTGAGAGATAAGATTCTATGTTTGCCACTTCATACATTTATATGTATATATACACACATAAATATGCCAGATAACTTCACACAAAAGCAATTCAACCTGTACTACCTCCAGTTTTATTATTTGGAGGCACTGAAGAAAGCCTGTGTCTCATACAGGTGACTTTACTACAGACCTGATCCTATTCCTCCTAAAGTAAGCTGTGTTTTTACTACTGTATTTCTTAGCACAGGAGAAACCAATGATAATGTCTTAGCATACATATACTTCAACTGTGCTGAAGGCAGAGACTGTAAACCATCCTCTGTTCATTCTTGAACCCAAGCAGGTAACTTTTGGTTTCTTTCTTAACATTTAGAACATTCAAGTGTTATAACATTTCTAATAACTGCACAAATGAGACTCAGCAGTGTTCCACCTTGCCCCATTCCACTACCCAGAATATTCTCATTTTAAGCAGCGTGTTTTTCTCAATATGGCAACACCTGCAGTCTCTGGACACTGAGCTTCTGTTCTTTTCTGAGCCTGGGAAAATTCTGGATACTAACCTTGTTTTAATACCTCTGCAGAAAATATGGAAAAATTAAGCCTGTTTACCACAGAAATTATCTTGTGGTAAGATAAATTACTGAGATTTGTGAATTTTTTTACATTTTTTTTTTTTAACAATATTACGACAAGTTCTGAACCCGGTATTACTGTTAGAAATTTGTTCTATTGCTTCTCAACTTTCAAACAAGGGGACTGAACAAAAGTGTGTACCTTAAATAGCATTACAAATACGGAGGGCAAAATTTTATCTCTTATGCATGAAAATGCTACATTTACAGCAGGTCTCATTGCACTAATCCAGTCAATATTTTATTATCCATAATTCCTTTGGGAAAGGTCATAAATCCACAGGATGTCTTTGAGATTTAAATTTTGCATTTGGATCTTTGATTTAAAGATAAAAGACATACACTTACATTTACCCTGACAATTCTGAAGTGACTATGCAGTAGTAAAAGCCCATAGGTAAGTTATTCTAGTCAGCATATTGTATAAATTATGATCAATAATTTTGAAGTGGCTTTTCTTAGTCATAGGGACAAAAAATACTTGGTCTCAGAATAATCACCAGGGTTCCACACTTGTTAATTTCAGAAACCCACAACACATGCTTGGAATATGTGTCATCTGTTTATTTTTAAACACAAACATAATGCCCCCAGGATGCATCTTCTGAGCATCAACTGCAGAAGTAGAGGTCTGTAAGATGTAGACACTGGCTAAACAGCACATATGTATTTATATCAAATACTTCTGAGATAACAATGATTTGAAATTAGAGACAATGAAAACTAAAGTGTTACAATAGCAAAAATAATGCAATATGTTTTTTTTGCAATAGCTGCGACTAAAACTCATTTCCTATCTGTTACTTACATGCCATGTAATACTGGTATGCAACAAAATACGAGTCAGAAGACTTTGGTCCTGTAAGGCTGGAAAGGCAAAAGAATTAATACCATTGCCTGCATCCTAGTCTTTCTGGTAAATCAGTTGTGTAACACAGATCAAACTTGACCAAACATATTTGTACAATGTACCTTCTTGCAATGAATGTATTAGCAAAGCTATAAGAAGCTTCCTCTGGGATGCAGGATAGCTAAAAGCTGAATACTGACTAGATTCAAAGGGAAGATATCCTTCCTGCTCAGAAGTCACTCCCCTCCATCAAATGCGCATTAATTATGACCTTTAAGTACATAGCTTCACTGTGAGCCATCAAAAGCACTTGCTACTTATAACCCCAAAGAAAAATCCAGTAAACCAGAGCAAGGTATAAAGAAATGGAACAAAACCAGAGCAGTCTGCCCCAAATTAATTAGCTCTGGATTCGGAAAACCAAATTGCAATTTAGGGTAACACTGAGAAGAATAGCATTGCTTTGAACTCCAAATCTCCAGTTCTAATAGCTATAAGTGGTCTTAGGAATTGTAAATATTCCTAAATGTATTAGGAATACTAGACTAAAGGAACTCAAGGTTAAATATAGATAAGAATAGTTATTTGTTCTACTTTTTGTTTTTTATCTTGTCAAAGAAATCCTGACAATGAATATTGCCCAGCAATGCCTTTCATTTGTGATAAAGCCAACCTGGAGTTGAGGACAAGAAAAAAACAGGTTAAAAAAAAAACAAAAATAGACCCCCACAATGTATTGTTCCAACAGAAAAAGTGGAACAAGAGAGAGCGAGAAATACAAGTTACTGTGATAGAGGTAAACATTTGTTGCAATAAATTGCTAGGGCTTTCAAAGCTGCAATTTTCAGGCTATGAAAGGACATTGTCATGTTCTTTCAGATACTACTGTTGGAGAAAAAGACCTTTCTTCAAGAGTAGAGAGATACTCTGTCTGAAAGGCAGGGGAGTCATCCCTACAGCTCAGTCACAACCTAACACTGCTCTGAGGAGATTGCTTACTCTTAATCTAATTGTATACTCACAGTAGAGCCCTTCCTGTTCCTTAATTTGTTGCTTTCTCTTGCAAACACAAAAAAGGGAATCACTGAGAATCAAGCCAGAAAAAAATATTTACATGCAGGAAATGTAATTCTAAATCAAGAATTACTTTCAAGAAAACTTCTGTTATATTTCAGAATTTCCTTTCAAAATATTACATATTTTTCTGTTTTCTCCCTCTTCTATCCATAATCGATTCTAGTTTATTTACACAAACAAAAAATCTGGTACAAATAGCATTGTGGCTATTTGAATACTACAAGGAGAAGCTACTCTCCCTATCCCCAGTTTAGCAAAGCATTTAGTCATTCCTGAGGTCTGACTAAAGCTATTAAAAATGCAACTGTTGTAGATGATTTCTGCTTACTAGAATACATACCCTCACTCAGAAGTATCCAACCCTCACATACTCAATAAACCAGATAATATCCAAAATCTTATTTTCTGTTTTAGTATAGCTGCAATAAATTTTGGATGGATTGAACTCAAACATGACTTTATTTGTTTTAAAGGAATTTCCCCAGGTTTTCTGGCACCAGAAGATAAAACATACAAGATTTTAAACCCACCAAACAATATCTGTGGTGTAATCTCAGAAACTCCTGTATAATTCTGACTGCTGTCTGATCTTTCTTTGCTGAAAGAAATTGAGTGTTCTGAAAGAAATGATTGAGGTGTCCCACACAGAGTTATTGCTTCCACAAAGGTATTCTCTCCCCACACTTCCCATGGCTCACAGATGGAATAAGTTATCTCATCTATACGACAGGGAGGGGAACAACAAATATAACCCAATTTACTTCACTGAGCTGGTTAACCAGAAGTATTCACTGCAAAATAGCTATGCCCTTTTAACACAGTGCAATTTTTCAGCTCCTATTTACTATCCTGCTGTTGCAGTTAAAACCATGAAGAGAAAAAAAAAAAAAAAATATCAGTGAATGAAACAGTTTAAAGGTACTTCCTTTTCGTGTTACAAGATGTTTACTTCATGTTACTAAACATGTTAGTTTCCACGTTCAAAAAGTGGATGAATACTATAATGATCCACTCTGTTAACCTTTTTGTGAGCATTATAACAGATGATCAATGACATACGCTGAGATCTAGACTCTATTGCCCCAAAATCATCCTCTTCTACTCTTAGCTCTAATATTTTAGGCTTTTATTGCCTCTACACTTTTTCCCCCCAAATCAGAAGGTCAGAAAAGACAGTAGCTTGCTAGATCCACTGAACCTTCCCTTCACAGGAATAACGTGGCCATCATTATTCCAATCACTTTGGTGCAGTTTCAAGAACTTAACTATAAGCCAAAGTGTCCTGTAAAATTTTCATTAGCTCACTGTAAGGATGCAAAATCTTATACATAACAACCATTACAAATAAGGGGGAAGTTAGATGTAAAATTAATGTCATAGCAAGCAACACCACTAAAAGTTTAAGAGTTAAAGCTTACTGTCAATAGAGCCACAGCCTTAGTTATATATTTCATCATACTTTTTCATCCTAATTTTAAAGAGGCTTCAGAATAATTACAAACATTTTTATTAATACGTAGGAATCTTTCTTATTCTGACACAACTACCTGCATTGTTCCACACGCAACTCAATAGGCCCATACTAGTAACAATTCTGCAACTCCCTACATCATGTGCTAGACTAGACCTTCACTTGTTTCATGGAGAACGTTAATCTAAAAAGCATTTCAAGCACAAAACATTACACTTCTGCATCAACACCAGTTTTACTTTCCCGACAGAATGTTTGGAAGAATTTTTGCAATCTTCATTGCTAATTTGCCCCATGGGAGCTAGCAGAACATGTCACCCTAAGAGAGTGACTTAGAGATGCTCCTAGAGGTCATCAGCCAGGTCAGTTCCACCAACTTTCTTATTCCTGTTCTTAAATTCATATAAATCACAGCAAATCAGTGCTTTGGTTTTAGTTAAGAGATACCAAAAATTAAATAAAACACAGAATCATTAGGGTTGGAAGGTTCCTCTGGAGATCATCCAGTTCAACCCTCCTGCCAAGGCAGGGCCACCCAAAGCAGGTTACACAGGAACATGCCCAGGTAGGTTTTGAATGCCTGCAAAGAGACAGACTCCACAAACCTCCCTGGCCAGCCTGTTTCAGTGCTCTGGAATTTTTACAAAAAAATTACTACCTCATATTTTTCATTATTTTTTCCACACTATAGTTTTTGAAATATGCACTGAAGAAAGTTTACATTATTCCAAGTAAAAATCTGTTTTAAACTGACAAGTTTAACAAAAGCACTAATTTGAAATGTCAAACTTTTATACTGCATGACTTTTATACTCTTAAATCAGAGAAAAGCAGCGGTCACATACTTTAATTTTAAAGATTATTTTAATTTTTAAGTATACTTCCTTATTGTATTATTCCCAATACCTTGAAATTACCATCTTCAAGCAACTACACAACGCATTTTCATTTTATTAGGAGTAGATTTTTGAAGTTTACTGCTGTCACAGGAAAGAAAAGCATTCTTTCCACAGGACAAAAAGGAACTTATGCAATATCCTATATAATAGCCTACCAATTGTTTGTTTGAAGTCTGGAAGGATTAGAGGTAGCTCATTCTTTGCTCCAGCATGCTCTTGGGATGTTTCTGCACAATTTCCCCAAACCATATAAAACTGTTCAAGGCAATTTTATAATATTTACTACTGCCTCTAAAGAGGAAGCTGAACTACCTGAGTAATTTTATTTATGTGTACAGAAACAATTTAAAGTGGGAGACCAGCACTAATTCTTTGATTACAGAATTGTCTGATTCAGAAAGTTTTCAGTGTGAGGTCATTTGAAGTAAGTATACCACAGTCCACAAAACACCCAAACCTTAACAGATAAATAAGATGGGACAAAACTGCCAGTATTTGCAAACAGGCACAGACAGTCATACTGCCTTGCTGTCAGGCCTCATAAATTAAGCAGTGCTCTGTGTGGCAAGTGGTTGGTGATAGTCCTCTAAGGAACAGTTTTTATAGGCAGTAGTAATGGAGATTAAGTAGCTCTTCTCTTTTCACTGACTCACTACTGAATCAATGCCCCAGCATGGGTAACAAGGTAACTAGGGGACACTATACTGATCAAGTGCCACAATAGAAGTGCTAGGGTCTGTGTAGATAATTAAGCACACCTGGTTTTCACAGTTTTGTCTTTACAATGAAATCATTGCAATCTAGAACTAAAAAGAGCTACATAGACATGGAATTGGTAACTGCTTGTTGAACATCTGAATCCTTGTGCTGGTTCCAGTGGCCAACTGCCACCTACCCTGCAAACCACTATAGGCTTCAGGGCACCCTGTAGTTCTTTTTCTCAAAACTATTTTGTCATGACCACAACAGACAACGCAGCTACTCCAACTCCAAGCACAGCAGCTACTAAGGAGGGGAAAAAAATGACTGCTATAGCTGAACCCAGGACACGTCATCCATACGCTCTACAGATTAAGAGTACAAAGTAATTGTCTCATACACTAAACATAGAGTTCAGAATTCTGTCTCAGCAATTGAAATAATTAGAGCTGGAAAATCAGGTCAACATATTTATGTCAGTTGACAAATACTGAATTCCTCAGTTCCCTAGTTTTAACTTCAGATCTGTGACATATATAAAGCAATGAAGCTTTCTGTAATTTAAACATTGATTGTGGAAGGTGCACTGGTTGCACTGTAGTATTAATTAGAAAATGACATTGTTTAGTGTCAATTCATCACAAGACAGATGGCTTGGAAAAATACCAAGGATGTTTAGGCCCCCCTATAGTGCAAATGCATAGTGAGTGCTTACCCTATGACTTGAGCGTCAAGTGCAGCGAAAATGTGGGCCAAGCACTCGCTCATTCTTTTTTAGTTCAAACGTATCCATAGGAAAAAAATAGCCATTTTCAATGGGTCTGGCTGTACATAATTTTGAGGCATGATACATGTAGAGTGCTGCTACTTATGAAGTATAGCAGTGAACAACACTTTGTGAAGGCCTAGTCTTATTTTTATTCTGTTCAAATACACAAAAGGTCAAAATAAATTGCCTAGAGGCATATCAGTAGCACAAATTGTACGCTTCCTGTTGCCTAGACATCACAGGGGTTTCTAAGTTGGTCTACTTAAGATTTGACTAATATATACAACTTTAAAAAAAACATACAATGGGATTATGTCCCATCAGAGGACAAGACTGACTTACAACTTCTCCCCCTACTGCTTTGTAATGGTCGTCATGAAGACTTGTAAACTCTATAAGGATGTGACCCAGGTCTATGCAAAAAGTTCAAATATGTTTCTCTTAGCTGTTTAGCATTCTATACAATATTTATGTTACATCACTTAGATTTCAGAATTACTATATCCATCAGGTTTACATTCATAGTTCAGAGAGAGACTATTTTTAAAGCACTACTGCATTTGTTATTAGCAATTAAATTTATTTAGAGAGGCCGCTGACCAGAGGAAATTAGAATGGCTGGTTATAGAACCATTACACTACACAATACTTCTAACATCTCGTCCTCATTGAAGGAAAGATGTAGTCATGTGGAATTAATGTATGGTATTAATAACAATGCTGATTTGGAAAAGGAAAGATGCAGTAGAAAGGATCTCCATTCATTTCCTTCTATAATGTCTTCAGTTTGGAAGTGTGGTATTTTTTATTTCAGTGATAAATCTAGAAACACTTAAGCTATTACAAAGAATTACACCCTGTTGATGAAATGCTGCAGAACTGTTCTATTGCAGTCTAATGGGAAACAGACACAGTGAATAATATGAAATGCTATGAAGACAAACATCTTAATTAGCTAGATTTGACTATAATTCTATTGTAAATTTTGTAGCACTATTATAAACTATTTCATTTAACATCAGAGTTCAAAATACAGTCACCCGGTAAGTATCTATTACAATATCATACAATGTAGGAGCCTAATCCTATTCCCATTAAATTCTCACTGACTATAGCAATAAGCCCAGTATACAAAGTGAGCTATAATTCCAATATTACTCTTTTGACATTTGTTTTTTGGGAAGCAATGAGTATCTGGGAATCTGCCATAGAAGTCACCCCATTTCCCTACTTTGTTTTGCCCCATATCTCCCTAGTAACCATCAAGAAAAACCCGTGGAAGATGGGAATGTTTTAAGCACTACATTTCTGAGATTGTCCTGGAGCTGTTCCTAGAGGGCCTGTTTGAGCAGGCAGTATCTCTGCATGTGTCTCAGCCAACACTGTTTTTATAGACTTGTTTCCATGCCTCGATTTTGTGAAAATTTTCAGTATACAAAAATGCCCATAATACTGAGCAGCTGGAAGTGGAGGAATAAACAGTTTGTGGCATACAAAGGAATTATTAAGGAAATGGAAAGTTCATTGTCCCCAGTTTAAAAAAAGACAACAAGTGCTGCACCTTGGTTGTTGTTTGTTTGTTTGTTTTGTGAAGAATCTTCAGAATTCTTTTTTACTTTCCTTCCTCTGCTGACTTTCATTACTATTCTAGCACTCCAACTTGTAGTAATTTAGCATACTTCTTTAGAATTGTCTACATAGGGATTTTGTTTCAGCTTCCTTGATCAATTCCAGGAAAAAAAAAAAATCTAGATGTTTTCAAATATTTACATGCATAATTTATTAACTGCTTATTAATATCAGCTATCACTTTTCCATGTCTTAGTTGTCTGTATTTCAAGCAGGTCTAACATGTAAAACACAAGCCACTTTTAACTCGATTTTAATTTAAACTCATGGAAGGATTTAGGGACACAAATGAGCTTTAAAGGCCTTAAATAAACAATTGTGACATTCAAACATCTCACAAGTGCTCCTAAGTTCTAAAAACCTTACTTCTGAAGAGATGACTTAGTTGAAGCATTGGCAGTGCTAAAGCCTGAGGTGCCTGCACATACTCAGAAGCAACTTAGGTTTATACAAACTCAGCCTTTTCTTAAAAAAAAAAAATCAAAAAAAAAATCCCTAACTAAACAAAAAAAGCCAACAGACCCCCACAACTTCAGATGTAATCATGCTTTTTCATTTTGTCAGAATCCACAGATTCACAGATGAGCCTTACTGTGCTCCATCTAGATAGGAATTTCTCGTTTCTCATCAGGGCCACCATTCAATACATATTCTCAGCACACACACGTAACTGAAAACACTCTGCAAAAAAATGCCATGTCCTTCAATGACTGACTGAAACTGAGGGGTTTTAGTTGGTTTGGGCTCTTTCGCTTTTATTTAAAGCTCCAATACTGTCTTCCAAAGCAGAGCAATTTACCTATAAATTATGATCAAAAGGTGAACTCTGTTTTCCTAACCTTTAAGGACTGTTCAACAGGCAAGGCCTGTTTACATATATTGCATTAGTTATAATTAGGACTGGATTCCTTTCTCCATGCTTTTACCAACCCTGTTACAGGCAGCAAATAGTGAGTGGTCAAGAATCATTACACAGTCCCTTTTCAGCTCCAAAACTCCATCAAACATTTATTTTTAACTTTATCCTTCTATCACCTGCACACTCACATCTCAATTGCATTCTTTCAAGCTTTATTTTGTACTTCTGTTTATATCTCTATATTTTTCCTATACTGAACTCTTTGCATCAGCCAAATAGACTGAAACAAATCAGCTGGCTACCTGACATTTGTCTTGGGTTTTTACTCCACTTCTGATATCATACATGCAACAGAAAGGATAATCACTACATAAGACTGTTTTACAGCTAAGACAGTTCAAGATTGCTGATAAGTCTTAAATATAAGCTGAGTGATCTGCTCCAGAAAAGGCTGAACACTAAAAACTATCGCTGAGCGTGTCTCCCCATTTTTATCACCCTAAATGTGTTAATCCACATGTTATTTCAATTAAAATATTTGCAGATATCACAGAATCTGATTTCAATCCCCTGGTTATTTTTTAATTCATGCGAAGGCTCAGATAGGAAAATAGACCTCTGCTCTTAGATCTGCTACTACTGTGATCCTTTTGGGGACTGGAGACTATTCCTAAATTTAACATGAATTTCATTTCACTATTTGTGTACGTGCCCATCTGGTTTATTTGATTCTTTAAAAGGACCCCTAATTTTTAAACTCAGAAATAAAGGCTCTGTCAGAATACAGTTAAAGGAAAACAACATTTATTTTCAGACAGAAGCACTTCAGAGTGTTTCAATAGCTAAGCAAGCTTTATGGGTTTGACTCCCCACAGACTTTCACCTGGTAGTCATTTCCGTGCGTGCAGGCTGCACACAACACACTGAACCCCAACAGAGCATCCAGACCACTCAGGTTTATGGATTTGCTGTTAACCCCTTCTCCGCAGTCATCCAGAACTCTACCGCTAAGAATTAAAGGTCTATCTTAAGCCGCACTATTATTTGGAACAAATATAGTGACCCGTTAAACATGACAGTAATCTTCTGTAAAGAATCTGTCTCCCTTCTACTTAATTCGTGAAGTACCCGCTAGTAAGAAACTACTGACTATTTCTTTGAATAGTCTAAGTTTAGAGAAAAATATGAATTTCAGAAATAAAAACAACTATCTGTAGCTCAAAACCCAGTTTTGAACAGAAAGAGTATGTGCATGTACGAAGGTTGGACGAAGCCTTGGGCGAGATGGTTTAGTGTGAGGTCTCCCTGCCCATGGCAGGGAGGTTGGATCTAGATGATCTTAAGGTCCTTTCCAACCCTAATTATTCTATGATTCTATGTGAGAGAAAAAACAAATGCTGTTTTTGAGTCTGTCTCCTTCTATTTCCATTTAGATCAGTTACAATTTCAGGAGGAGGTCTGCTTCTCTGAAGCATGCTATCCAGAAACCCCGATTTGCTTAGCATTAAGTTGCAGAAGGGCTACTTTTAAACACTCATCACCATTAACTAGGGAAAATAATTATACCAACAGTCAGTGGCTGAAGCACACAAAAATGTGCAAGTGTACTTTTTTTATTTGCTTTGTTCTGTGGCAGACTAAAGCAGTCCTGTAATACGCGGGTACTAGCCTAGTACAGGTAACGTTTTAGACAGATTTGAAGGATCTTATGCGTTTATGTATAAGGAGAATTGAGAACTAAAAAATGTTTGAGCTAGATTTTTCTTTGCAAGAAAAGGTCTTGTTATACGCTTCAGTACTGGAACTCTAAATAATACCAGTAACCATGGGTTTCATACATACTCATGAAAAAAAACCCATGGCATGAGATAGGTAGCTAATCCCTTTCATTAGCATTTTGCTCACATCAGAAATCCCTGTGAGAAAACCCTCAGGCTTTGTATCCCTGAGAGCATTAAGTGAATTTTGAGACTACACCTCCAAGTTCTTTAAGAAATAGTTCTATATTAAGTTGCTCCTAACTTTTGTATCCATTTCTGGTTCAGCCATCCTGAACAGTAGTGCTTTGAGAAGAAATCTGCATTAAAGGACAAGTAATAACTGCTTCATTATTTTCCATGCCAGTAAAAAAAACCCTGAACTACAACTAGAAGAGATTTTGGCAAAAGAGTTGAGGTAATCACTATCAAGGCAGCAGTGAAACTTTTTGTGGGTTCAGTCACTGCTACAACAGTGTCTGAGCTGCTACAACAGACAAAAAACACCAAGTTTGAACAGAGCCTGTGCCTCATCATTCATAGAACACATGCAAATAGCAAGGCAGTGGCAGCATCTCCTTGCTTTCACTTTATTTTCTTCCAAATTTTGAAATACAGAAAGAAATCCTAAAATTCAACAAAATGTTTTAATTTCTCACAGTTTTTTCCAGTAAATCTGGCTACAGTTGAATTTATACCAAAGCAATACTAGAAAAGAGCTGAGTCTTCTGAAAAGGTGATTGCTCTTTTGAGCACACCAGCCTTGCACAGCCACAGCAGGCATTCTGGCGAGAGTACAGGAATTTGCACTGAAAATGCATGGACAATAAAATTGTTATGCCCTTGTGACATCTCTCATGAAGTGCTTTGAAGGCCACAATACCACCCTATATGACGTTGCTAAAATGTACTTCATTCTTGGTTTAATCTTCACCATAGAAATGAAAATATTTAATAATTTTTAGGCTCACTAATACATTACTTCTCACTAACTGTAGCACATTCATATATATTTAACTTTGCAGTTGACCCAGTAGTATGGAAGCTAACCATTTTCATACACAGCCTGTGGCCCAGATAGCACAGTAGAACTGTGGACCTAAATTACAGTCAAAAGTTTCTTTTTGTCTACAATAAGGAAGGAGTCTCTACAGAAAGCACTGATGAGGGTGACACAGATTCTTACTGCATCAGTTGTATGAATATTTAACAGATTCAACAACTAGAGATCTGGTAAAGAATTCTGCTACTCTTGTATAAAAAAAAATTAATGACCCTTATTGCTACTTGGTTAAATCAGTTCATGTAAGTATTAGTCACAGATGGTACAGCAATGCAACAAAGTTGAATTATTCTCTTTATATTACTGGTCCATATATAAAATATTCACAGATGTTGGGAGAGCTTCCAGTAAATCCTGTGATAACTGAGTGACCTCAAGCAAGAAAGGAAAAAGATGGAAAAAAGTGAAATCAGTCTGCAACACCACACCACCACCAAACTTACATTGATGAAACCACATTTGACCTCTTAGAGCCACAGGTCTGTCACTGAATTTGCAACTATGAAGGCAATCATGTGTCAACAAGTATTCTGACAGAAATGTGCAGCACAGGGACATCTGATGGAATGAATCTCTGTAAAATGTGTAAAGTATAAAACAGCTGTAACGTCCAAATGGCAATAAATTGGAGAAAACCAACCTCCAGAAGCAAAGCACACATTAGGAATGAGGCTTGAGACAAAATGGTACTTCTTCATGACAGCAAGGGTAAAAATACAGAAAAACTGAGAAAGAGTATGTAGCTGGTAAAATATACCTAAAGAGAATTCACTGCTAGAATAAAGACTGGATTATAAAGAAGGATGAGTGAGCACCTGATACAGACAGTATCTAATATTTAAAGAGAATAAAAATAAAAGACTGTCTTATTGAAAACAGACTTCCCCCCCCCCCGATGATTAATACAAAAATAAAATCAGATATGTATGCTTTCCTGCTAACAAAAAAAAAAAAAAAAAAAACCCAGGGAAACAGAGAGGTCTAAAAGTTAGGAGTAAAATGACTTCGTGCTTTGTTTTAATTTTGAAAATTCTTTTAAGGAAACAGGATTATATGCTGTTAAAGAAAGATTTCAGGATGTTAGCCTGGGTTTTTTGGTTTTTTTTTTTTTTATTTTTTGGCTAACTGGTGGTAAAGCACAAAACACTATAGTAAATATTTTCCTTGAGTTGTTCTCATCTTCGATATGGAATACTGAATATGTTGGAAAACCCAGAGCACACATTAAACATGATTTTAACCTTTCCTTTCAATGACATGAGTATTCTGGGGGAGGCGGGCATAGGGGAAGGAGTAATTTTAAGATTTATGGAGATATCAAGCACTGTTTTGATTCTTTTGTTAGGGTTTTTTTTGTTCTGTAACATTACTATCCCAGGCAATGATGTACAGAAATCAATAACACAAAGTGGAGGTGTTAAACAGGAAATTGCTAGATCAAACAGAATATTTCATTACCTTTCCCAGATGCATGGGTTTGGTTTGTTTTTAATCTGCTCCACTAATGACCAAAAAAATAAAAATAAATATCAGAATCACAGTCTGTGGCTTGAATCTTAAAATACAATTATCAAAGAGTGCTTTCCTGAACATCATTATTTTCCTGTACTTTGTAGTAATTTGCAGCCTGTCACGTCTGTGCATTAAATATTTCCAATATGCAAGGTGAATCAGAGGTAAAAAAAGGAATTTTCCTTTTCCTTAGGACTTCAACATCCTCCATCCACTTCTGCAGCAGCCTTTCTGCCTCTGGAAGCCATGAGAAACTACACTCAAAGCATCTTAAAATTTACCTGTAAACAAGCCCATGAGGACAGTAAATATCTGTGATTTCTCTGCGCCACCATAAAATGAAAGCCCAAAGCAAAGGAAAACTCATGACCTCTGGAAGCATGAGAAGGTGACAGGCAGCGGAAGCCAAACCAGTGACAATAGTTTAAAATAACAAATCTATTAAACCACATCTGGAGTTTTATGAACTGATACATTTTCACACTCAAAAATATAGTGTAATATATGTACAGTGAAGGGGAGATGCATTCTGAGACTGTCTGGAGTTAGTTTTCACTGTCTTAAATGCAAATACTAAAGAGAGCTCTCTTGGGCCAAATTTCTTTGGGGTGGGGGGGGTGGGGTGTATAGAGGTGGGGAGTATAAAATAAAGAGGGAAAGATGACACTGGGCCTTCTAGGTTATTTTTATTCTCAAGCTAACCAGAAGTCCATCTCAATGACATTCTCTCCTTTACAAAGTACCAATTACAATACAGAAACTATAGTTACTTTCAGATCACAGCAGTGTAGTACTAACATGTTTTAGAAATTCTATTGCATGTTTTAACTTTACAGAGAGTTTAAGTGCCTAAGTTACATTATATGAATAATGTAAGATTGCTAAATTGTCCTCCTCTCTATACTGACTGGAAAGGAAATTTAAATAAATTACACATCAGTGATTTATCTAGAGACTAAAGGCTGAATATCCAACCATTTGTCTGTTGAAGTTCTACTTTGGTTCATAAAGATATGAGAATGTCTGTCTTCACTTGCTAGGCCATGTAGAACTACATCATACAGAAGAAATTCTGCCTTTACTTTTCACAACAAAAACTGCTTAAAGACTTAGTGAAGGTGCACACGTATAAAGCTGACCTCATTTGACTGCTCTAGTGCAAAACACCCACATATGCTCAAGTGAGTAGGACACACAAAGAAAATAATTGGGAGTAAATTGAACATACAGGTCATAATATACGTTGTCTTTATGAAAGGAAGTAAAAAGAAGAACAATCCAGAAATACCTAGAAACATCAGTACTAAAGGTGATAGCAAAGCAATGCCATTGGGATGCTTGCCATGCAGTTGGCACGACTGTGCTATTCAGCAGGAAGGCAGTTATGATGTCCAACAGCATGTTATTTCAAAGAAGCATCAGAGGAATGCCAGACAGTGTCAGAGCAGGAACTGACAGATCTTTACAACATGGGTCTGTAGTTCCAGATACGAAACAGATGCACTTGTGATGTGTCATCAGATTCTCTTTTGCATTTACTTATTGGAGATCAAAGCATTGACACAGAGGATGAAAAACTGCTGGATCTGTTCTATCACAAGAATTCTTTGATCAGAGGCTATATAAAAAAAAATAAATAATCAATTTCCTTATAATGCCTCACTGCACTTCATAGATCCAAAAATCTCTACATGCATGCTTTGTCAACTCCCATAAGCAGTGCTGAATCCTTGTTTGCACCTTGACTGGATTTTCTCTGGACGTCATCATGGACTCACTGACTATCACTTTTGTTGTCACAATCTAAATATGCAAAAGGTGGTAAAGCTGGTGGCTGTAGAATTAAAATACAGAGTCACGAGATAAAAATTCTCAATCTGTTTGAGTAGATCCATGCATATTCAAGAGTTAATATTCTTCCCACCTTGTACTCTACAGTAGTCAAAGCTAGAATTTTAGCAGAATATATTGCAAGGAAGTTTTGTAATGCTCAACATAGCTAATGTCTAGAAATGTGCTACACATTCTTCTAGAAATCCCAAGTTATTAGAAGTTGCTGTTACATTAATACATATGGCTTAAAGTAGTCAAGCAAGGCCAACAGATGGAAATGCTGCCTGCCCTTCCTGAAACATTAATTCCTGCCTTGCACCTCAGCCAAGGTTAGTGGTGAAATACTGGTAATGGGCAGCCTCCTCTTACACCAGTTCAGCAAAGACTATGCAGCTCTCCAGACTTTTACAGCATTTTAAACATTTTCATATTTCTTCCTCCTTGGATACATCACAACCTCACTGAGCACAGCCCCAAGCAACCCAGTCTACATCAGCTCTATTCTGAACAGAGAGCTGGACCAGACATCATTCCTAAGTCCCTCCTGGCACTGGTCTGCGTGTATATGCTTTAGAATTCTTATTGCTTCATCCTCAAATTGATACTGTTTACTGTTTAAGTATTTGAAAAAACATCCGAACTTAACATTTTAGATCTGTTCCAAAGCCTACTTATTTGTACATCAGCAAAAATTCAGATACAACATTTCAATTTCTCTTTTTAATTTTAATCACTGTTAGCAGCTTCCCCTTCATGACCCCCCCCGCCCCAGTCACAGCATTAGGATGCAGTGAGGATGTCATATTAGTGGGAAAGTTTTATTTCCTGTTTTTACTTGAAGAAAACGCAATCTGTGATTCTTGATACTCTCCTTACATTAGTTTTATTTTCAGCAACAATGCCACCTGCTGTGCCAAATAAGAGATGTCTGAACAGTGCAGTACAGTCTTCTCAATATTGGCATTTGAGCAAGGCTACTAAGGAAAATTTTTATCCACAATACATAAGAATCTCAAACTAAGGCAATAATCTCCTAGTTTCTCTTTCATATTTAAACTTAGCACAATTTTTGTATTATAAATACAACTGATAGAGAGTTCTGGATGAGTTCCACACAATGTGTGTGATGAGGAAAGAAGCAACTGTTGGGGAAAGAAGCAACTGTGGCCTGTAGGCAAGCTGGTAACTGAAAGACCACAATCAATAGCTCTCAGGACTCAAGGAGCAAAATTCCAACATTCATCTGCTGCAAAGGAAAACATTTACTCTGCAAGTAAAGAAACACATAACTGAAACAGTCACAGCAGTATAGGTCAAAGAAGCATCTTCTGGCTAGCTACATTCACAGTACTTGGAAGCCTTCTACACCATGATAGGCTGGTAGCATATGGACACAAGCTAAGTAGTTTAGCTTTCACTTTGAGTGCTAAGCATATGGATGAAGCTGTGTAAAGAAATTTTTATCACTCCCCCATCCCACCACCCACAGAGCTATCCAAAGGATCAGTTCTCCTAGTTTATCAGTTTGCTTTCTGTGTGAAGTACCAAGCTCAGATAAAGTATTTTAAGATGTGCACATGGGGTCAAGGAAGGAGTTCAGAGAGGCATTTATATTAGAATTAATGTATTTTATTTTTTACATCACTGTACTAACATTATTTCCACAGCATAGCACAGAGTACTCCCTCCTTGATTTTTCCCTTCCCTCCAAAATCCCTTTCCACCAACACACTGCATAACAGGCTTTCAGAATCCTTTAGCTCTTACTTGTAGGAGGTGCAATTAGTTCTATCTGTATCCTTGGAACCTCACCCTTATAACTCCCCCCCAACACAGATTTCTGACTCAGGAGAGTCACTTCATTAATAGTGCTTAGATGTACTTGGCTTAGTGCTTACCAAGTGAAGAAATTAATGATGCTAGTGTGATCTGTATGACTGATTAATAAAAGAACAAGCAAATCTTTATTAATGGACTCTACTGCTAGGTAACACCAGCACTATCCCACTCTGTCAGACACTTAACTGAATTAAAAAGTGAAGTGACTTCAATGTCACATGTTTCATCACATTTACAGCATTAATATCCTAATTTTAAGTGGCTACAAACTTCCATTGCATTGCGATTGCAAGCAAAAAATTAATATACATAAATGTTAGAATAGTTTTCAGTACATTCTACTATTTATATTAATAACTAATACTTTAAACAGATTACTAGTGCACACTTAAAGGGACGTTTCTTCCTGCTTCTTACCCTCTTCCCATCCTAATAAATATTTCATCCCTATTACTGTGCTTTTGTGTAACACTAACTAAATCTGAAGCCTTTTTGACTACAAACATATACAATGCTACTTGTTCAAATAACACATTCACAACTTTCTTCCCTCTGGCTTTTGCACTCCTACTGCTCTCCTAGCTCTTCTTTATAGACATGATCATGATGATAGCACCAAAGAGACAAGAAAGACAGGAATCCTACTGTATGAACTCTATACAACACAGAAATTATTACTGTCCTGACAAGCTCATAACATAAAAGAAGCACACAATATGTTAAGGTATAAACAGTGTGGCATACAGGCAGAGGTGACAAGCCACTTTAACCAGTACATTATAATTTGGACAATATTATACTTTTTTTGACTACTCAGTCTGTTTGAAGGACAGGAAAAAAAAATAAAAATCAAGAACTTCATTAAGATCAAGCTTCTGAGGATCTGTACCATTGTTTCTAGAATTCCTAAAAAATACCACAGAAAGTTCCTAGAAATCAGGTGAGAGTTCCTTGACTGAAAAGGGGGAATTAATGGGAAACATTAGAGAAAAAGATGGAGATACTTGAAAAAGCAGGTGTGAAATAAAAAAATAAAGTAAAAAAAAATAATCTACAAAACCCCTAAAAAATCACAGATTAAAACCACACCAAGTGTTGAGGAAATTCCTACAAAGCATAAGGGAAAAGCATTAGAAACCCTATCTGGCATACCCACAACAGAGGCAAAAAATGTTCATAGAACGCTCTCGAGAAATTCATATGAAGAAAATCGTGACTGGGGCATCCCCAGAATGCACACTGGGGGATTTCTCTTGAGGACCTCCAAAACCAAACAAACAAAACAAAACAGCTTCAGCTTATCACACTATTTCTGTTCTCAGATCAATAAAATATGTTTTATTTAAGAAGCAAGAAATTGCTTGATCTGACAAAAATTTCTCCTATTGCTCTCATTACATGTGCGTCAACAGACAAGTATCTTCTGCTGAGTTGCTGGACAGAGTAATGAAAATGAACAAACCTTTGACAAACCTTTTGGCTCCTAAGGAAACAGAACTCATAAAACCTCTTCTACCAAATAGATTCCATGATATTCCACAGAAATATTAAACTCAAGGACATGTTAAGCTTTTACATCACAAATTACACAAAAGCTCAGTTCAAAGAAGAGCCTTTTCCTTACTATTGACTGGAGTCCAAATTCTAAAGTGACAAACATTCATAAAGTCAGCAGACAAAAGACCAAGCGCTCACTCCGTTTGCAACAGGCAATGTTAATGAGAGCATCTGAACATAAGTACAGCATTTACCTAAAAGTGTAGCAGGGTCACGTAATATGATGTTTCGAAAATGTAAGAATATTTGAGACTACATCCAAATATTTAATATCAGTTTTAATCCAGATGGCAAGCAACACAGAAATGATAAAAAAAATCCCTAAACTGATGCTAAGGTTACAGGCATACTTAGATGAGTGCCAGCTGTTCAGCTATTGCAGTTTTATGCTTCTTTGAAACTCTTGTGCTTGTGAAGCACGTGGACCACATGCTTTTTACTGCTGACTAGGTGCTGCATAATTCTGTGAAGATGTTTAATGTGTCATAATTTGAAAACATATAGCCATAAACACATATAACACATGCATTTCAAGTCCAAGAGCAGTGAAGTGATAAATATCATTACTGATTTCATTCATTATGTTTTCTGTTCTTTTCTGTTGCTAGTTCCATGTGTATTAAACCCAGCTGTTAATCAGACCTGTGAACATCAGCTACACAAACAACTGAAGGTAATAATCAAGTGTTTGCAAACCCAGCCTGGGAAATACCCAAATTTAAGTCCCTAATCTGAAGTAGGCAAGTCAGACTTACCTACGAAATACTTTAGTGGAATGCCAGAATATTCAACATAAAGAGCAATCAAGTAAGGATGTCCATCTTCCTGTCTTCAACTACTGTTCATTTTTAACAGTATTAATCTTTGCCACTGTCAGTGACTTTCAAAAGCACCACACTATTATTATTTCACAAAAAAAAAAAAATGCAACTCAACATATGTAATATGTTAGACAGCAGTAAGGAAAGGATCCTGTCCTGTCCCAGAATTATTTATGCTACCTAATTGTTGAGGCTGCTTGAGTACTGTTGAGATTATATAGAGTTTTTAACACTTCCATGCCTGACAAGTACTCAGAGGTATGGTCTTTATTAAATCTACATGACAAATTTTAGGCTTACAGATCCTCAAGGTTTTCTATTGAAGTATTTTGTTGATTTTTTGTTTTTCTTTAACATACTATCACTCAACTGTGGGGTTCATGCACAACTTTTAAGAGGCCACATTCTGACCCATTAGTAAATTAAATGCTATCAATTTGAAAAGATCAATGACCGTGTAAGCTTTAGTCCTACTGTAACCTTGCAATCTGTACCATTATTTCACAGCAACAGTTTAGTTTGTGTTCATTCACGGGAAGAATAATCCCAAAATAAATTTTGTCATTTATCTTTAAGCTCTTTATTTAGTATGCCTTTTAAGAGACTTATGTCTTAGAGTAACCTATGAAATGACTTGCCAGACAAGAACAAACTTCTTAGGACAACGTTTTTAGTAGTAGTAGCTTTCCTTTTTAATCAAATAAGGTGATTGTTCAATTAGGAAAAAAGCAGAAGCATTTGGAATCCAAAACTTGGCAGGAGAACCTAACCTTACATAGGCAGTACACTGCTGATGTTTCCCAAACTCTTTCCCCTCTTAAAGGCACTGTGATGGCATAAGAGTAATGCAACTGAAATTAATCTTTCTCTGCTGGTATAGAGCTACAGCTATCCAAGTGCAAAGTCTATTTTCACAGAATACAGGGGCGCTATTTATTTTATTTCTGGTTTACCCTAAATATATTTGGGCTTGTCTTTTCTTTGTGTGGGTGGATGTTTATCGATAATTTCTGCTTAATTTCATAGATTTAGACTATTTTAACTGAAAATTTCCCACCTTCTTCTAGACAAGCCCCTTCTAATGTTAAGAAAGGAGGAATAAAACTAAGTCATGACTACAAAGTGAATTAAATAACATAAGTTGAATTAGCTTACTATAAATAATGTTACCAATCGCGACATGAGAAAATTAAATACTTATTCTGACAGGTGATGTTTAGAAGTACGTATCAAGTTAGTAACATAAACATGAGTAAAGGCTTATCAGTCTGAACACATCCTTTTCTGTATCTCAGAGAAAGAGCCAATGTGAAAAAATAATGATAATGGTGCTGGTGATAAACAAAACATCAAATAACCCAGGCGAGTGCATGAATGGAATACTGTTCTACTAACTTGTCTGTACTTCCACCAGAAGTAACTAACTTTTTTCATTTAGTTTCAAAATACTTGACAGAAACTTGCTACAATGCTCTTTTTTGTAGGAACTGAAAAACACCCTTCCTCATTTCAAAATGCATTCTTATAGCTTCAGTATAAAAATGTACAATTATTTTACAGATGTTTAAAATGCATTTGGTAGGAAAGGCGCTTTCTGAGAGACACTTCAGTGTACAGACTCTCATGAGCTGACACACTAGCTTCCGTCACCTTGTTAAGAAGCATATGTAAGTACCACCTTATCTGCAATCAGTGTATTTCATCATCTGACTCTTCACCTTACCTTTTATTTATTTCAGAACATACATGTCCCTAGGGAAGAGGGTTTACTAGACAAAAGTAATTGTTTAATTTTGTCTGAGGCACTGCAATCATTGAATGAAGTGAAAATGTCACAGGCAACATCACATTTTAGCAAATACTATAATCTTATTCTTACTGAAATAATCCTTTCAAAAACTATTAACATAGTTTTTGATACAAATATTACTGCACAAGCTACAGCTTGGAACATACCAAAAAAGTGCCATTAATTAATACCATCATTATCATGGAAGCATGTACAGAAACAGACAAACAAAATACTGTTCTGTAATGTCTGCATTACGTACTTTAGAATCACAAAATACTAATTATGCAAGATATCTACCAATATCTAATTCTAATAGAGATAGTACAAAAGTGATGAGGCTTAATGTTTCAGTAGACATAAAACTCTCAAGGTCCTTACAGATAGCTATTAGTGTTATGGAGTTGCAGTCTTGTTTCTGAACCATTTGGCTTGTAGGTAAACACTGCTCTTGGCAGTTACAGTGGAAAAGGCTTCCTGCGTGCTGTACTGAGGAACAAAAAGGACAAGCAGCTTTCAGCAGCAACATCAGCATGCCATCTCTGGTGTGGAAAGAGATAAAGCATCCCATTCCAGATCTTTATTACTCAGATATGTAGTCCTTGTTTTTATTATTTTTCAGGATCAGTAAGTTTTTATTTCAAATTAAGAAATGTATTTGCATTAGAAACATGTTCATATGTATGTATTTGAAAAATCCTCTCTAACATGATAATCTGACAAAGACTTTTAACAACAAGGTCATTACATATATGAGGTTTTATATATTTTTTAATATATATTTTATATATTTTTATATACATATATGCACACACACACACATATATATATATACACACCTGTATGTAAAACATTCTGAGTCAAACTCTGTTCCCTGGATACTTAATCTCTGGCAACTTCAATGGGAATTGTATTTGTAAGCACAGTTACTTACAGATTCCATGTTTGAAAAGAAGCCACAGTTTCCTCTCAGTACTCAGCCCCTCAACCTTACCATCACTTAAAATGATTCTTTCTGAGACACTGGGGATGTTATACAGCTTTAGCACAGCATTGCAGGCAGATTCATACTGTGAATTTTGTATTCTAATTTAGATTATGAAAATATCTACAGCCCCCTTTAATTTCAAAATGGTTCTAACTTGTTTCTGCACAGACTGGCTATACCAGTCATAACTCAGTGAGTTATAGCACAGCACAGTAGGTCTTATGCATAAAAATCTCAGTTATGAACAATTTCTGCTGTGTACGAGCTTGGTTTTATGACCTAGAAACTATTTCTAGATATATATTACAAATAATATTTATTTTTAATATTACTGTTATTACAACTCCTACCTATTGTACACTTCCTCCCACCCCCCACAACTCACCTATAATTTTCCTTTTTTTTTTTTTTTTTTTAGGATTTCTTCCCCCATATAAAATTCTAAAATTCCCTCTCTGAGATGCCTGTGCCTACCGGCCATCATTTTAATGATATATATTAGTGTCCTGTCTTGAAAGAAGGGTCTTTAATGATATATTGCAGTATAATAGGTTCGCACGGCACACTGATGACACGTTGCAACTATACATCATCTGCGAAGCAGTCAGCAAGATGAGGAATTCAGGGGATACACATGACCATAGCACAGCCATAATGAAAAATTAAACAGAACCACAAAGCCAGTTCTGGTGCTTCTGGCTGTCTGTGGCTGAATGCATGCCCAGAGCCAGAGATTTAAACATCTCATGAATTCTGGTACAAGCCTAAGTGACAGACATTTGATGATAAGAACCCAACAATCAAAATATTTCCTTCTGAATAGCAGCAATAATTTAATTCTCTTCTGCTCTTATTATGGAAACAAATTCCACTCACCAGCACATACACATATTTTCAAGTGTAAAAACTGTGATGATAAAGTGCTCAAATTATATGCAAGAAGGTAATTTGAGAGCTGTAAGTCATTTTATCTTACAACATAAGCCAGAACAAGCAGGGAAATCAGCATGCTGCAGACTGAAAACAAAAAATGGACTTCTTTCGTACGACATGAGAATCCATAGACTGCTGCAGAGATCCAAGATATACTGCTTGCAGAAGGAATTAGATTAATTCTAGAGAATATGAAAGGTTTTAACTGATTGTTTTATTACTAGTAAGCCTATCCAAATTTCTGCAGTATAACAGCAAAGATGAAAAGTGACAGATATCTCTCAAAGAAGCAAGAAATGCGAAAAATGTACTATTTTTATACAAATGTGTATTTATATACACATAAACCTGGACATACTATAGATAAACCATATTTAATCATGCAGAAATTTATAAAAGCAGACAACATTCTTTCATAAAAAGTGACATGGTCTTGCTATAAACCTTAAGATTTAATATTAGATGGGTTTTTTTTAATAAATTGGAAATATTCCTATTAACAGTACAAGCCCTTGGCCATTATGACCATTTCAAAATAAAGAGGCAAATACTTCACTTCCTTTTAAACACAGGAGTCAAAACCACATCTTTTCATAGAAATATTAAAAAAAAACAACCAACACACAAACAAACAAAAAGAACCCATATTATTTAGAAATCTCTTGGAAATAATTCAAATACTTTGCTTTTTGATCAAGAGCTATTAAGTTTTTATGTGTTATAAAACTTAGTACAGCAAAAGGCCTTGTGGCTGTTACTAGAGGTCAGTGTTTAAGCCTGTCTACCTTTAACATTGATAACACAGACTTGGCTTTTTTGAGTGACTTTCTAATGAATCAAAAGTAAAGGATGGTGAATATTCACATACTGCTCCCAGACAGAAATCAAATGTTCTGAGTGAATAAAATTTTCAGGTTATATTGTCTATATTAATAATTTCTTTAGCACTACAATTTTTGGAGATTATCCTGCTTACAATTTAATCACAAGAGGCTATTTAGCAATTTTATATATATATGAGCACACACACATTGTTTCCATAAAATATCATTTATTCAACTTCTGTTCACATATTTTTCCCCATTAAAAGTTATTTGAAGCTGCCCATTTTTAAACATCTTTATATCTGATGAAAGTCCCTTGACAAATTTTGCCAAAATGGCATCAACTACTCCAAGTCTGAGCTTCTGCAAGCATATACAACCAAAACCACACTGTTTGGAAATGCTTGGCAGTGAATTCATGTGATTAAAAATCCACATTTATTTATGATAATCCAGGATGTCTGCACAAGCGTTACAGTCAGAAAACTGAATCAAGATTTATTCCCCCTGCCCACCCCATGTCCAGCCAAGCATCCTAAATACTCAAATACAATAAGCACTTTACACTGTTTAAGCATGTAAGTGCATAACTATATCAACTAACTTGCTACCATACTTATAAAACTGAAATTATGAAAACCATTAAGTTATGGGTGAAACATTTTTCAAGCTACTTCTACTGCTTTACATCTCTGCAGTCTTTTGAATTACTAATTCCCTTTTCTTCATTATTTCTGCATCATGACAGAACAGGAGACTAATTATCGAAAAATGAGGTTGCAGGATGAAAATTCTGCAGCATAACCATTTGCTTTGTCCTGTCCTCTTGCCTTTTGCTTGGACAGTGTGAAAAAGATGAAGGGAATAGAATTTGGTTTGTTTTTTGGGGGGATTTTTCCTGCAAACGTGTTTTGAACTCTTCATTACACTTTTCTGGCATTATCACATCACTGTTTTTAATATTTTCATCCATTTACCCATGTAAACTTTAAAACCAAAACCTGACCTATGATATAAAAATACGTAATAACCATAATTATTTCTAACAACAAATAACCAAACATCCTTTTTAGCTTTCTGGGGCCAGAAGCAGTACAGGAAATCAACAGATCTGCAAGACAGTTCAAATTGACCCAATTCTTCAATGTCAGAGTAAAATCTTTTGCCAAGCCACTCTTAATACTACCGATAACAATCATATAATGTGATTTTTAATGCAGTAGTGGCATAATGAAATTTTGTGTTGATATGACTCCACTTACACAGATTCAGTTTCAGAAGAAAATTTCAAGGACTTAAAATTGGTCTCTTTTTCAAAGGAAATCATCATTCACCAATCTCTACGAACTTAAAGACCTGCAAGTACCTTAGCCATATATTTAGATATCTTTCTTCAATAAGAAGAAATGATTTTAGCTTTATCATGTCAATACTTTCCACCATCTTCATAAGCTTGAACAAGATGAATCATTATGATGAAAATTTGAGATACCATTTCAAATTAAAAACTAATTATCAGTGAAGATGAACATCTACCTACTAGAATATTTCTTTTTGTGCTCATTTCTTAAAAGTATTTGATTTTGGAACAGCAAAAGTACAGGAAATTGCCTTTTATGTAGGATATTGTTTTCTTCTAGTTAATTTTTCCTTTGTGTCTTTATTGTTCTACTAAAAGGGTAACTCCACTTATAAGCTGTTTTATTCTCACTTCTGTAACTTAAAATGTATATACTTTACAGTACATAAGCCAATCTTAATACATCTGTTCTTTAATGATAAAGCTAAAGAGAGAAAATGCACTATTTCAAAGGCAGTCTTAGTCATTTAATCTTGCAATTTCATTTGGTTTAGATTTGTTTCATCATTCGGAACATCTGCTGAAGATTCTGGTATTTTAAAAATAAACATTAAGGACCAGTGCCAGGACAGATTCCAGGCAGTGTATCCACGATGCACTGAAATTAGTTGTGCTCTCCTATGAGGTGCATGACCAGAACTAATCTACATTGACAGAGCTGCACAGCTGGTTAATGCAATCCACGTTGCAAGTCACAGAAATGGATGGACATGTTTACTTTTAATAACTTTATTGAACTGAGGATACTAAATCCTCTCAAAATTCAAAAGGTGTATCATATGAACCTAAATATTGACACTTGCAATTAATAACATAAAGTTGACAACTTTGTGAGCTGCAGTTCATCAGACCTCTGGAGCACAGGAAGACATTATAACTCATCTTTATTTCATAGGTGTACAAATGTCACAAGAGAGGGTCCTGATAATTTTTGAAGATTTCAAAGGAGTATTTAATAACATTTGCTAAGGGCTGTGTCTTCATACATTAAAGTTAGAATGTTTCTGCTCTAAGGTTAGTGCAGCCAGACAGTTTAAATGCACCTCCTGTTGCAGCTGCATTTCCTAATGGCTGAACAGGAGCAAGTAATTCTGATTTAACAGGTTTTGGTTCTTTTTCTTTCCTCTCCTTATCTAAATAACAGGAGCAAAAGGTTTTGCTTATCTGACCTACATGAGAGGTGAGTGCAAACTATTTAATACCTTATTTATTAATACATTATCATACTATTATTGAGCAATGGTATTTCCCTTAACAGATTGGGTTCATTCACAATCTAGATTTGGATGCCATTAGTTCTTGAAAGAAAACTGTGTTACCAAAAACTACATCTCTCAAAAGATTAATGTATTTGAGGTAAGAATAAGTTCCATAGACAGATTTTAATCTTTAATTCAGTGAATTTTCCCCCTACTGTTGCTAACTTCTTAAAATCTGATGTTGTCTATTTATGTGTCAATATTACTCCTCTCACCTCCACATAGTGATAATTTACTTTTGTATAGCTGTAATTTATAGTTTCTCATACAGTAATTGGAAACACAATTTCCAAGGTCCAAAAGAAAGAATTCTGTGAAATGACCAGAAGTTTCTAAACATATACAGGTAAATTTGCTTTCTAACTTATCTTACTTTGGAGCCCTGCTTGAACACTGACGTACATCTTAATGTATTCTCATGAATGTAAATTAAAATATCACAAAGACAAACTAAGTATAAATCCATAAATAGGTCTTTTCAATTCAGCAAGTTATGTTTTTCACTGATTATTTTCTCTCCACATAAAGGCCTCATACCTTGTATTTCTAACTTAATGCACCATAGTATTGCATCAGACTTCATAAGCAGAAGACTAAACTTGTCACTGCCAGAAGACATACAGCTCACTGCTGCCAATAATGAAAAAAACCCCAAAATCTGTCTTTGGATCATAGTGACAGAGAAGATCTGTCCATAAAATCAAAGTCTAAAACTCTCCATTCATGCAGGACTGAACCTGCTGTGCAAACACATTCTTCTGAAGGAACCAAGCATTAAACCCAGTACTTTGTCAGCAAAATTGAAAGCATTATTTAGTTGTTTGGGTTTTTTTTAAGAAAAAATATACATAATATTCCAGGAAACTGTCTCTTTCATTATGAAAAAAAACCACAACAAAACAAAACCAGCATAATTTCCAAAAGATATTACTCAAGTGAAACAGAAAAACACCTTATAAACCCTGAATAAGAATTTGACAGCACCCCAAAAATGCTCAGTTATGTGTACAGTACTTCATTTACATGTTGTATAGTGTTAGTCCTGCAGTTCACCTTCAAACACAGTTCAAATTATGTGTATCTCAAAAAAGGCAGAGAGATAAATTAACAGAGACACATCTGCCTTACCTGAACGAAGAGGCGGGACACAGCAGCTTTAGCTTATAGTCACAGTAACTCTGCCACATGGCTTTTGAGCAAGAACTGGCTTTCATCCAGCTGGCTTGCAGCAAAGACAACTGTCTGCACTTCTGTAGACAACCCTTAGGATTAGAGGAAAGTGGGGGAAAAAAAAAAAAAAAAGTCAAATACTGCTGTTAAGGCTATCTTTAGAGGAAAGTGGGGAAGAGTCAAATAGTGCTGTTAAGGCTATCCAGCAGCCTTTCATTTAAGAAGCTATAATTTTGAGGGGAGTTTTGGGGAAGGAGGTCCAAATTTTCAGCTTGAATACAACACAAAGGTAAGATTTTTATAGGATTGCTTAAAACACTGAAGTTAGCTTAGAAGCCACAAAGTAAATGCAGATCTACCAATAATAAAAAAAATATTGCAACAAGTTCCATGACAATATTCATGAAAAAGTGAAAATTTATGGAAACAAGTTAAACCAGATGAGGCTGCAGAACTGAACTTAACAGAAGGATTAAAATGAACAGAAGAAATCAGTTTGTATAAAGAAGGGGAGGCATCAGAAGAGCCTTACAGCCAACAACAGTGAAAGAAATAGAGACAGTAGTAAGCAGTAGCAAAGCTGAAAAGGAAAAAGAAAACTCTCAAATGTTCATTCAAAAATAATGTGATTTTTTGTGGAAGAGCAAAAATTGTGATTAAACCTAGAGGCTGAAGGAATGAAAGGTACAAATAGATTTATAAAGCTTTTTTTAAGGACTTGTACATGAATCATCTGTGAGTACTTCAGAAGATGCCAAAATCACACTATGACCATATAAAGCTGCTTCTTGTGTGAGTCTTTATTTTCCCAGTAGAGCTATTGACAGACCTTGTGAAAAATCTCATTGTGGAAATTTTTATACAAAGAGCAGAACCGGTACTAATTTTACCAAACACATTAATACCTAAGGAAGGGAAATGAGAAAAATTAAAAAAAAAAAAAAAAAAAAAAAAACCAAACCAACCCAAAAATAAAGGTCTGGGGTTACACCATTTTAAAGATGCTGTAATTATCTTTTGGTTATCATCTATGGTACCTGGAATTTCAGCTAGAAAGTATAATGTAATGCTTTTTACACTGTTTTGAAAACAGGTACTAGCACCTGCAACACACACTAACAGAACTTGTTAACTCATCTCTTTTTCTCTTTATGAATCACTCTGCATTCCAGAAACTTCGTGGGAATTTTAAGTTCTTTAATTACCTTGATGAAAAAGCCAGTATGAATTGGCCAAATGAGTTTTCATATTTGTCAAGAAATTTCAGTTATTCCACTTTTCCTTCTTTACAGGTCTGTGGCTTTTTCAGAAAGCCAGATTTCCTGAAACATTCAGCTGGTAAGTAAATAGCTATTTATTGCCCTTTCCAGAAGATTTGGCCATTGGTGATTTTTTTTTCTAATTAACTTTTTTTTTTTTTCTGATTAGTATCTGTTTTTTGACTGCTGTGAAACAGTCAAATAATTGGGAACAGCAATAAAATAACAGCAACCCTGACTATGATTCTCTTCTATGGAGGAATTTCTTTGTACCACTACTATGTGGTAATCATATTTTCCCCTCCCCTATTCTGCATTATAATTAACAACACAGAAAGGGTTTCTGTCAGGCAAAGCAATACAACCAGACAAGCACTTTAAGTTTTGTATGTACCGTTTTACAGCTCAGGTGATTTAGAGTTAGGTATAGAAAATTAGCAAAGATATGCTATGTTTCTGGATTTGGGTAAAAAGAAGAATCCTCTCTTATGCACAGTATATCACAACTATCAACATTACTGAAGAAGTGGAGCTATTGCTTATCGCTTCCTACGCACATTAAATTATAAGCCCTATCTCTAATGAGAGGCTGTCCTTTATCAACCAAGTATTATTTTTCCATTGATGAATAAAACCTTTTGCCTTGTAAAAGTAAAAACAAAACACATTTTATGAAATCCATAAACCATATCTTATTTAAAAGCCATCTCACACACAAAATCCCCCACATAAACAGATTTATTTTAAAACCAATTAAAGAAAGGCCATTTTGTTCAAATGAATTTTGTTTACAGAAGTTGTTTGAAAAAGTGTTTCAGCATTTAAATAAAGAATCAAGATGAATCATAGACATTTGAAAACAGCTGCACAGCTGCCTGGTTTTCAAGGTGCAAATTTGATTTTAGTTGACATTAACTACAGTTTGATAAAACCTGCTGCAAACTGACTCTCACCCCAAGAAGAGCCTTCAGTCATGAAATCATTTATGAACAGTGAGTGCCCGTGTTGCAGCAAAACCCATGGAGAATCACAAAGAAAACTGGGTTGTAATCTTGCTTGCATAATTTGTTCCTCCACTAGTAACCAAAAAGAGTGTTCTCATCTAACCCCCAACTTGTATACAACACTAGCCATGAACCAAATTCTGAGATGGTACAATTGCACACAGGAATATAGAGGTGAGTTGAAAACCTGAAAATGACATGATGAAAATACAATCTGATTTCCTCAAAAGCTGATATAGACTTGTTGTGGAGAAACAAATTTATTCTCCTAAATAGAGTAAGAAACATTAAATCCCACATTTCCTCCCATTACCTTTGGGAAAAACCAAACAGACAATTCAGTTGACTCTTTACAGCAGACCAGTGTTAAATTAAAAATACACTCTACAGTTACAAAAAAAGGTGCTTATGGTCTAGCAGGTTATCTTTGATTTATACCACTGTGACCACATTCCAGCCCTAACAAATCATTTCCACCTACATACACCACCAAGCATATTTTCCCACAGGGAACAACACTTTCAGACTTAAATGCTTGACCTCTAAAGTTGACAGATAGTATATATACTGCACATTGTTATTCTACAAGAAAAAACAGGCATTTCTTTGCTCCTCTTCTACCATATGCTTAAAGAAAATTAAAATGCATTAAAATACTTACTTCCACAAGCAAAACTCCTGGTGCAGTTCTCCCTCAAGTTCAACCACTATTAGGATTAGCAGGCACTTCCTGCACAGGTGCCTCCAATCAGGGCAAGAAAAGCCAAACCAGGTGCCTGGGGTTATGGCTATAAGCCCTTCCCTCACTAGGGTGAAGCTAATCAGAGGGAAAAAGTGCAGGACTTAGATTGACATATATGTAGTCATCATGCAAAATGTGCCACCTGATGGCAAATGTATCTGAGAAGACTTGTTTGGGTACAACTATTTTCTAATATTTAACTGCTTTAAAATAACTTTTATTGCATTTATTTCTTTTCCTAATGTAATAAAAAAAAAAAAAACAGCCATCAAAAAAAGGACAGTGCATCCTCCACATTTCTGGAGAATCTCAAACTTGTTAAACACTGGCACAGACTTTCTGCTCATCTGAATTGGTATTATTTGAAGAAAGCTGACATCCCAGAGCTATGCTGAGTACCATCCACGGTGGATTTAGTGGTCTGCTGCCTAGGTTTTGTTGGTCATGTTTAGTGTGAGAAAAGCACTCAGTTTTAAACTGAAACATAAATCTTCAGGTAAAGGTTTGACTCTGGAATGGAGAAAGAATTTAATTTACAAAACAGTTTCAAGGCAGAAGGGGGCATGTATCAGAATCTGTCTTATTCTACATACCCGAAGACAAAACAACAGCTATTGAACTATAATGGTATGCCTATGACAGCACAGTTTTACATGTGAATTTCTGAAGAACAAGCCTCAGGAACCTTAATCCCTTAAGGTCATACACAATTCCTGTGCAAGAAATGTATTATACCAAGAAAAAGAAGTTGTTGGAATTAAACCAGTTCTATCTATGCTACTTTTTTGACAGATTATTATACATTATTATCTTATTAATAATGTAATAATACTATATATTATCATATGGCTTTGCCTGTAATGCTATGCAGTGCAGCCTTACAATATAGTACCCTTGGTATAGTTTCAGAGCGCTTAGCTGGTGTTTCTAAGGTACTCAGACCTGACTCTCTGCAAAGACAGGCAGCAGGAAAAGATAAAAAACTCCCCAATGTTCCACATCAGCCATGGCTGAAAGTGGGAAGTGATGAAAACCAGTGTTATGTCACAAGAAACACTGAAGTAGAAAGGTCCCAGGGCCCCCATACTATAACACAAACTTTAATATTCCCAGCCAGGCTGTCTTTCAAAACACACCTGCAGGCCTCACATTCTTCTAACCCACTTTTACCACAAAAGTTTTTTCTTGCATTTCACTTGTATTGATTTTAGAGAGCTATGGCAGAAAACAGACAACAGTTGAGACCATACCGAACAGAACCGAACTTCTCCCATCTGACTTTGTGAACAGGATGTGTTTCTTCTCAGAGAAATGAAGACATTGCCACAGCTCTGGCCCATGAAAGCTGTGTACATGGCGCTGGCCTCTCTGAGGAGAAGCTGGGGCTGCCTGGTACCAGGCACAGCTGGTTCCACCCAGTTCCAGCCGCCTCCACAGCAGCCCCACCACACACAGCCACAGCCGGGCCCATCAGAGGAGCTGACATCTCTGGTAAAACATACTTGAGGAAGGGCAAATGGCTGCCTAGCAGTGAGGAGTGAGGGAAGACATGTGAGAGACATCAGGGGGAGCACAAGGCTGGGGGATGAAGGAGGGGAGAAGGAGCTCTCATCATGCAGAAATGGCTCCAGAATGCCAGCACCAGTGTCAGCCACTCTGCCCCAGATCCGCTTAAGGAGAGGCCAAGGAACACAAGGCCTTCTGCTGTTTCAGCAAGTATGTTATTCCCAGAATTGTGTTTTTCCTCCTTCTATTTACTTAAGACCAGCCAAAAATTTGGCAAAACAGAATGAAAATGAAGGAATTTTGCATTTAGATATAGTTAAAAATCAGAGCTTTAAATATTCACAGAGAAATATTACATAGTTTAAGTATGACTCACTCATATTTCATGCATGTGTTCACTTTACATCTAAGGCACTATTCTTACTCTGGCCTTGAATTCAACCCGAATATTTCACAGGAAAATCTGGTCCTGAGCACATTCTGACTACCTTGGTAATAGTACTGCCCTATTCCTTTTGCTACGCTTCACGAATGGGAGATATGACAGCCTAGAAGACAGAAAAAAGGATGTTTTGAAACCTGAGAAAGTCTTTGGTTTAGACTCAAGATTTTGACAGAAGGTTCAATCTTTGGTTTAGACTTGGATTTCAACAGAATGTTCAAGGTACACCTCATTTTGCTGGAGTGGTTTGTTTGATAAGAATTTCTGTCAGTCATAGACCAAGTGTCGTGGTTCAAGCCCAGCTGGTAACTCAGAAACACGCAGCTGCTCACTCACTCCCCCCCTTTCCCGTTTCCTCCTCCCCCTCTCCCAGGGGGATAGGGAGGAGAATCGGAAGAATGTAACTCCCACGGGTTGAGACAAGAACAGTCCAGTAACTAAGGTATAACACAAATCACTACTGCTACCACCAATGATAATAATGATAAGGGAAATAACAAGGGAAGAGAATACAACCGCTCACCACCTGCCGACCGATACCCAGCAGTGATCTAACCTTCTGGGTAACTGTCCCCAATTTATACAGTGGGCATGAAGTGCTGTGGTATGGAATACCTCTTTGGCTAGTTTGGGTCAGGTGTCTTGTCTCTGCTTCCTCCAGGCTTCCCCTCCTCCCTGGCAGAGCATGAGACTCAGAAAGACCTTGGTCAGAGTAAACATTACTGAGCAACAACTGAAAACATCAGTGTTATCAGCGCTGGTCCCAGGCTGAAAGTAAAAAAACACAGAACTGCACCAGCTACTAAGGAGAAAATGACTGCTACTGCTGAACCCAGGACACCAAGTCATAGAAGAAAACAGTTTCTCTCATCCTCCCTATCTTACATCTTCATTCTCTTTTTAGCACATGGCAAGGTATGTTTGCTTTATGGCTGGGATAGTCAATGGACTGCAATGACATCAAGTTCATGTAAGAGCAAATGTCTGTCAGACATTAGCTTACACATATCCTTAATTGCTGAGCTAATGTGTTCTGTGTGATTATGGCAAAGTTGTTCAGCCAGTTGAGTCTGTCAGTCTGCTCCTAATCCTTCCTGACATTATGCTTAGAAATTTAATGAGACAATACCCAATTTAACAAATGACAGCTCTGCTGCTTGCTCTCTCTCATTGCAAAGAGAGTTGTCTTTTTCTGAATCACTTTTACGCAAAATGTCATGTGTTTAAGCTACTGTGACCAGCGATTTTTTTCTCCACTAAGTGCTGGGGAATGTACAGGAGTGTGCTCCTGTACATGCTGTGAATTTAAGAAGTTAAATAAATGGGGGTATGAGGTATAGAAACAAAAAGATTTCTTTTCCTGAGGAAAAAAAAAAAGTTGGTTTTGTTTTTTTGTTGTTGTTTGGGTTTTTTTTGTGGGTTTGTTTTTTTTTTCATTAAAAACACTTTAGTAATACTCACTTAAAGAAAAAATAAAAAGTCTCAGCGTGAACTGCAAGTCTCCAGAATATTAGTCCCTATGTTTTGGAGTGTTGGAGTTTATGACAAAGCCATCCAGACTGTAAGCCATGCTTGTTTTTAAAGCACCTTTAGATTTTTCTGGCTTACGGTGACACTGCTGCAGACAGCTTGTTGCCATTCTCTCTCAGCTGTCCCCTGGCCACACTAGAGTTCTAACATCCACAGTAACAATCTCTTTGCTTTACTCTCAAAAGCTTTTATTCAACTACATTAAGCAGCCACATATTTCATGAATGTAGAAGTAATGGAAACAGAATTTATTACTTCCATGGAAAACTTTTCTGTCATTTGTACGTAGTTAATTAAACCTCAGGAGGCTGTTTTCAGTGTTAATTCATAGTTGAATTCATATACAGCTCCACAGGTAGCTTGACTTAAGTGTTCACTTGAAAAGTTTTCACTGTTTCTGGTTTTGAGGCACTTTACTTTTTGCCCCCCTACCTCCCTTTTTTTTTTTTTTTGTAGGATCAGGTGTAACTATAATTCCCATTCCTTTTGCTTCTTCATAAGTCTGGGCTAGGAAGGAGACAGTGAGACCCCAGTAAACCAGAACTACGATGGGGTCAGCTTGTCCTGGCTGCCAGCATGCCCTCCTGCTCCACAGCTCCTGCACAAACCTCAAGCAGCAGTATGGTTCTACATACAGTACCTGGAAGACACAGGCACTGCCCACAGTATACCCAGTGTGACTACAAGCCTCCCATTCCCTCAGCTTTCAAATTCAGCTATTTGCAATAAAAGTAATAAAACATTACAAGACCTGTAGTATAAAATGTTGATGTTTAACCTGTCAGGGTCTGTCCGTTAGTGTTGTCTTCCAGCCCTTATATTCCAGTAGTTATTCTCAGCATTCACCAGGCCCTGCTCAGGGGAGGTCCATATGTCGTGTTCACAGGTGGTCTACTTCTCTGTTTCAGTACATTTGATATGAAAAGCTGTACCAGAAACAGGATACAGCCTTTGCAAGCAGAAGTTAGAAAATTCACCCCTATCACCATGTATCTCTACTTAAAACTAAGTGATCTGTGGTGCATCAGAATCATGGAAGCATACTGATTATAAAAACAGAGAAATAAAAAAAATACTAGTTTAATGTGTGCAGGTCTTTGATGAGAACTTGAATGAAATAATCTCAGGGAGGAATGAAAAATCGGTGTAAATACTTATCTATCTCCCCAAAACGAGGAATAAGTATTTATACAATCTCCAACTGCTAGGAAATCTCTCAGGAATACACACATACACATGTGAGATTATATGGTCTGTAAGATTTCAACTTTTATTTTTCTCTGATAATTATCTTAGGAGTTATGTAAATTACCATTATTATTTTTCAGCTATTTCAATTCTTCTGTCTAAACTACAAATCTTTATGGACAGTAAGAAACAGTAAAAAGAATAAAATATAAGTCTCATAAAAGCTATGCCTACAGCTATTTTGACTAGTTAAATGAAAATACAGATTTTTACAAATACACTCATTTTCCATTTACCAGGGTACACAGGGGCTGTTAAAGGTATTTGAGTTTCAGTCTGCAAAGCACTTACCTAACCACATATTAAACCCCAGATCTACCAGTTTTCTAATTTAAGTAGTTTCACTCAAATCATTAGATATAGCTCTCAACCAGCTGTGGTGCAGCACAAAGATACCAAAACTACCACAGATGAATTCATTCGGTAGCTGGAAACAAACCAGCGGTGACAGCACGGTGCTCAACACAGGTTATTTATTTTTTTTTCTGAGTAAACTGAAGTCATTTAGCTCCCATCTCTCTATGGAGTAACAATATTTGCAGAATGGAGGCACCAGCTGTCAAGCTCCAAGTACAACTCAACTAAGCAGGTATCCAGTCTAGACTGTAATATGCACAAATGACTGCAAAAAAACCTGATGCTAAACAGAAGTTCATCTGAACTTCAGTTACAAGCCAGAGCAGATGCTCAGACATGTGCAGTACCACTACCAATACTACTAATAATAAAGGAAATAACAAGGGAAGAGAATACAACACCTCACCACCCACCCCCCCGCCCCCCCCGCCCAACCGAGAACTGATACCTAGTCCAACCCGCAGCGAACTAGCCCTTCTGGGTAACTCTGAGTCACATCCTGCGCATGACGTGATGTGGTATGGAATACCTCTTGGGCTAGTTTGGGTCAGGTGTCCTGTCTCTGCTTCCTCCCGGCTTCCCCTCCTCCCTGGCAGAGCATGAGGCTCAGAAAGTCCTTGGTCAGGGTAAACATATGAGCAGTAACTAAAAACATCGGTGTTATCATCCGTGTTCCCAGGCCAAAAGTAAAAAACACAGCACTGCACCAGCCACTAAGAAGGATTAAAAAATGACTGCTACTGCTGAACGCAGGGCACAGCTGCACGGGTTCACATAATCTGGACCAGAAAGACAGCATGGAAGCCCTGAATTCAGAAATTCATTGGGCAGACAGCTATGTGGGTTTGAGCAGGATGGGCTGTCCAAGTTCTAACACTAACAAAATAAAGAAAACAAGTCTTAAACTAGAGTGATTTGAATTTCATTCCAAAAGATGACAACTTGATGGATATTTCATTTGACTTTGCAATGTAAATGGAAAGCAGCAATGAGGTTCCTTACTCTTTCTTCTAAAATACATTCCATGATTCTTAATATATTTCCTGGTCTGCACTAACACTGTGAGTCGTTTATCTTCCAGCTGTTAGTCACAATGCTTTCTCACTAATTTCTGAGAACCATCTCCAAAGACTGTATCTACCAGGGAGCAGAGGGAGGGCCACCCCATGCAGAAAGGGATTTGTGGGCCAGTGGGCTGGCAGGATCATGGCATTGCCAAGAGGACAAGTTCATCACCCCCAGTGAGCCCCACTGAGCCCAGCCCAGGTCTGAGTACAGCCAGGAGACCACCAATGAGGCTCCTCAACTTTAGGAAACAAACGATGCAGTTTAATCCTAATTCTACATAGGTCTGTGTCAATAAAGAAAGTCAAGTGCACTCTGCTTTGGAAGTTACAATTTTCTGTGAGTGGATGTTTGGGGTATTTTTGCTAATACAAGCACTTACCTTAGTAAATTATTATTTTTGCATAGATAACTTTATTTGTGACTTGACTAGTAAAACTCTAAGGAGCTGGACCATCTGGAGACCAAAGTTAAAATTGCATTCCAGAGTTAAAATGCTCCGGGAGTTTGTTCCAGATGGGTTGCATAAAATCAAACTTCTGTTGGAAACAGTGCCAGAAAATAGGTCACTTGATGCATACAACCTTTGTGATAAATGTTTATATAAATTATAATTTTCAGTATTGCATTTTAACCTCATAAAGATCTTGGTGTGTGAAGCAAGACAACAGGCTTAGTCTTCTGCTATCCGAAAGCCAAAAGATAGAGAAAAGAGTTACTGAGATGAATTAGCCCAACTTGGGCTAATATTGCTGTCATATCCTTTCTGAAAGGGACCTGAATGAAGATAATTTTGACTTCTTATTTCTCCTTATTGAGTACTGCTTTAAAATGTTTGTGAACTTATATTTACAGAGATGGGCTGAAGCAAAGAACTGGAGCAGTTGGAAAGTATGTGCTGTTGGGTTGCTATGTCGTATTCTACAAAAGCCAAATGATGTACTGTTTCATAGTCTTGACTCAATTATGTGGTTTTTAAAACGTTATTTTATGAAACTGGGGGAAATACTCCGAAAATGAACATACATGCACATGAAGTGCAAAAAGGGCCAGACTGAAGGCCAAAGTGTTTCTCAGAGAATGAAGAGTAAAGTTTTGCTCCTCGTTTATCCACTTAGTTGTTGAACTTATAGTGAGATATAATGACAAATGTCTTCAGCTTCCAAGGGAGATTGGTGCTGGTTTACTTTGATGAACCTGGTAAAAGGTGAACTCAGGAAGCACCTCAAGAGGCGTACTAGAAGACATAATTTGAAGTTGTTTATATTAATAATTTCCACAGTAATAATATGATTTAGAGAGAGAAAAAACCAAATACAAAACCAAAACCAAACAGATATTGTGAAAGGAAAAGTAGATCCTGTTCTGTTTGCCACTGTGGGACACAGTTGTTTCCCAAGGTTCAAATAACTGTAAAAATTTAATTAAAAAATAGAAAAAAAGATTTATTCCCTTTATGTAGTCATTACATCTGTCAGTAGGGAGGGAGACAATCAATCTCTGTAAGTTGCTAGGTAACTTCTTATTCATCTTCTAGCTGAAATGAGCATTAAAGATACTGAATACTACATAGGCAGAATTGCATAATAAAAAGGATGGCTTGTTAGGAGCTTGGGTTTAGGACGTTAACATGTAAAGTATGTAGAATGAAAGCCTCTCAGTTACCGATGTCCTCATTAACAGACTGAGATATGTAGCATATAATCTCTGGGAAAGATTTGCTTTGATTATAGTGGCACTACTAGGTCATGCAAGTGGAGCCTGGTATAGAAGGTAAATATCTATTTAAATAATAGCAAGTAAAACTGGGAACATCATTCTGAAAATTAATGGGAAGTCATAGCAAATAAAACTGGGAACATCATTCTGGAAATTAATGGGAAGTCAAAGTGCATCTGTTGAGAATCTGAGAATCCTATTTTCTTCAGCCATTAAAGCTGACTGCTTCCCAAATTTCTAATTATTTCCAGATTTAAAAACTCTAGATGTTGGCCATTGTGCCTGCAGACTACAGGGGAAAGAAACAAAGCCTTTTCTATCCACTTTCAGTACATCAAAACCTTCTCTAAAATAATGCAAAATTCTTTATCCATGCAGTTTTTGATACACAGAAAGTGAGGGTCTGGGTATGCTTTTGTTTCCCAAACCAGAAACTGCTCTCAGTGATGAAAACTAAACCGTTCAGTTCTGGTTTTCCTGCGTCTGGCTCACCTGGAGTACATTTCAGTCACAGGTTCCTGTTAAAGGGCCTCACTGTTGATGTTGGAAGTCAGATTAAACCCTGGTACCTGCAAAGGGTAGCTCTAAGATAGTAGTAACAAGCTAGCATAGTGTTAGAAAACATAATTAACAAACTTCTAAATCCTTAAAATCTGTGCTTGAAGGCTGAGTGCATGGAAAAGTTCAGCCAGCTTTTTCTTATTTTTCACAGAAAAGGGGAGATGCCTGCAACATATGCAAAGCATAATTTCCATTATATTCTCAGGCTTGGTTTTCGTTTGGTTTTTTGTTTGTTTTATTATATTTCATTTTCTTTTACTTTTAATGACATACTACCATAAATTTTGTATAAAACTGATAGTACTAGGTATTTTCTAAATGTCTGAGATAAAACTTTTCAGAAAGAACATAGATACTCTCAAGGAAATGTCTACTTAATATCTAATACATTCAGTCTACTTCAATTTATAGCAGACATTTAAGCATATCTATGATAAAAGCATACACAGAACCTGTTAGTTCAGTGCTAGTTTAATTTAAATTGAACTCAGAAGAGGTGCAAAGTACATACTCCTCAAATCTCAAGTCTGTGTTCTGACTGAAGTAGAAAAGTCACAGGTCCTCCACAGCCTTCTCTTGTTAAACTTCCTAATCGTCAAAATAAAGTAGAAGTAGATGTAAAATGACTAGTTATGCACCCACTGTAATGTAACCATACAAGTGACAATGTCTTCGTTGGTGCTAGGTTGCTACACTGACAGCATTTGCTTCCAAGAAGAAATTATGCCATATGTCAAGAAAAGATGATGACTTACAGAACAGTTTGGTATAACTCTTCTTTCCTGTCTTCACAAGCTATAATCCACATGAAGGAGTTAAAGAAATAAGACTCATCTGGAAGACTTCATTATGAATAACTCTTTTATAACATATGCTTTGCTGAAACACACAAATCCCCTGACTTCTGTGAGCAGCTCAGTGAATGGGTGAGCTGTGTATGACTTTCAGAAGCAATTTCTATGATTGCTAGCCTGTATCATCATCATACACCAGAACCATCGGGGCCTGAAACAATTTCCCATCTATTACCTCTGCACTGTAGCTATCCTACATCACATGGTGTCACAGTAATATACAGGATGCATGGGGTGAGCATGAGAATATGCTTAATCAATCTATTTTCATTTCCTGCACAAAACATTTTGTTTCAAATAATCAAGACAGATAAGAGTTAAAAGGCTGGTTCCTTAAAATAGTCTAAGAAAGCAAATAATTCCTAAATCCACCCTTGTCTACCCCATAGTCCTTTTCTGTCACACTTTTTCAGGCTAAGCTTTTTTCCTTTAACTATTGGAGGAAACAACACCACTTTCTACTTCAACATATTTATGCTCTTAATAGGCGTTATTCTCCTAGGAACATTTGTCTTACAACTCTTTGTATATAAGAATAGCACTCTGCTTTTGTTACATTTGCTTTTTTCCCTTAAAATTGATGCCTTCCTTAAAAAAGCCTTTGGCATAAAACCAAAGAGTGATAATGTAGAATAATTCATAAAACAAAATAAGAAGTTATAAAAGCAGAAATAAATGAGCCCCAAATACACCACTAAGGGCCATGAACGATTCTGAGATCAGTACTTGTCATTGTTGCAAACAGCATTTGTATTCATGCCAAAAAACATACAGCCAGCTCAAAATATCTGTGAAAATGTCAGGGAAGTCAGAGTCCTTAAACACATTAAGACAGTTAATTTTTAATTTTAACTTTTAAGCATATTTTAAATGTGCAGTAACAGCTAATTTTATACTTTATCATCAAGAAATTGGGATGATTTTTCCCTGCTGTAGAATATCTTGTATTTATCACGTACATGGCTATACCCACTGGTGAAGAGAGAAGATACGTTTCTTCTGATACTCTGCATTTCTCCTATTGCAAAATAAATAGTAGAGTTAATAGACAACAATGGCCATAAACTATAAACATAAGCACTAACAAGAGTGACTGCCGAGGTCATCAATTTCAGGCTCCTTTTGTGCTGTACCATATACTTCATATTTGATGCACTGCTGCTGCTCCTCAAATAACATGCTGCCTAATGTTACTGAATTCTCTCAACACCAGTTAAGGCTTTTGAGAACCACTGATATTATTAAGATGGGATTGTCCACTTTTGATGACTAAAAACCTTCTCAATGAGCACTCAAATACATTCATGTCCAGTGAACATTCTTCATGATTCACAAACACTATAAGGTTTAAAGCAGTTGAACATGTAAAAAATTTAAACACCAGGTAAACAACTTGAAAACATCTTGATTTACTAATAACAGAAAATATGAGAGGTATTTCTTAATGTCTGTGCTTATTGTGCTGCTTTAGAGAGCAGTGTGCTAAGTGTTATTCAAAGCAAGATTTTGGTGGATTTTAAGGAACTCCATCATCCTCAATGGAACTTAACTCCCGTAATCTACAATTGTAGGTAAGATTTGCTGGGATATGTATAGATAGCTATCCTGACATTTGGAAATTTTGCGTTTTAATGTCACATTTCTATATTTCAGCAATTATTTTACCCATTAATTTTCATCTTTCCGTAGAGGAATATTTCCAACTGATGCTTCTTACATGTATTTCTGTCACACGTAAGATTTTAATGACAAGCAGCAAAGAAAAAGAAAGTCAGTTCACAAAGGATTCAAACTGTGCTGCATTCCCTTTCTTTGTGAATGACCTGATACACAGTCTCCAACGCAGATAAACGTCTCATCCGGAACTACTGAATCAGTATATTTTGATATGAGTATTTGCTTCCTCTTTACCCTCACACTATTAGGGGGATCACACAAATCTGCTTTCCATGATTTTCATAAGAGTGAAGTAAAACAGAGTTATGAGAGACTGATTCTTTTAAGCAGACTGCTTCTTTTGCATGATTTACTTAAAGTCCTAACTAAGGCATGACAGTGCACACACAGAGAATTGGATAATTCCATTGAACTAGAAAGGCAGGGTTTGATTTTCTTCATCACCCTAGCAGATGATTGCTGAAGAAAAGTTGTTTATAATTTAAAGTTACTTATGTTACTTGTTTGCATTCGAACCTTCAGCTACTTTTCAATGTTTTATTGTTAGTTCTATTTCATTATTTCATACTACCAATATTAACCATTGATATAAAACACTGATAAACCTAAAAGGGAAAAAACCCAGCTCAACAACTTCATGTATAATTTCAAATGCTATGGCTACGGTAATAGTACCTTCAGAGGATTCAGCATATTTAAAGCATGTTCTCCATATTTAAAAATGCCTACTGTTCATCAAGCTGTGTCCTTCCAAGCAGTCTTCAACTTATTCCCTAAAATGGTTTCTATAATTTCATCCATGGCTTATGGTAGACAGACTGAAATGAACCTGTAACTGCATGTATTTGCTTTGTATAGTAAGTGAATGAACATAGTGTGGTGGTGCAAAAATAACTTGCAGCAAGAGCCTTCTGCATGTTTTCCATCAGAAGCCTCATTTATGTAATTATCTTCAGAAACTGCTAAAAATTGAGACTGCAAAGGATAATATTTTTAAGTCATTTGAAATACTGTTTAATGATACTTCTTGATTAGAGAAACAAATAACGCTTAAGCTTTAGCTGCATTACTTAACTTCATAATATCCAAGAGTTAGCCTTTATTAAGTACTGTTTTCCATGTGTTTTAACTTTGTAACTGTATTTGTAAACTTTTAACTTCCACATTACAGACTCACAGTAAGCAAATGTACGTGGAGTCAATCTGCCTGTAAGTTAAAGAGTGATTCTCTCAAAAGCCCTTAATCTCTTTAAAGGAGATAAATATCTTTTAAAGAATGGACATGGTTCTGCAAATACATTTTTGGAACACATGGAAATTTTCCAGTAGAGCTATGGCAGCCACTCCTGTGCTTTCCAGTATCCAAGCTAAAGAGCTGCACATCCATCTGTTACAGAAAGATATCGCAGAAAATAGGTATAATTGATTGATGCTTGGATTGCTGCAGTTACCAATAATAAAAAAGGTACAGTGATTACAGTGATTAATAAGTGATTTTCCCATCATCACACAGCTGCAAGCTTCCTCTGTGGCTTCTCTACTGGCCAAGAAGTAAGAATTCCCCCTATGCATTCTTTCACTGGATAGATAGATTCACTGACTAGTTAGATGACTAACCTACTCTGTTCTTCTCATTCCCTGCCACCCCCAGTCCTGTTAACCTATCTTCATGAAACTCTCAGCAATGTTATTTTTCTTGAGATTTCTGCTGCTAACAAAGGTCTGTGGAGAGAATGTGGAGGGATATACAGGCAAACACCCTGAATAGACAAGAGCTGGTGTCAGGACAAGGGGAGTATGCTTACATTCCCTATGTAGGAAAAGGACAATTATGCAAGACTACAAAATTAGAAGAAATTAAGTGTGTCTTTCTGAGTATGTGCAAGACACGCTTGAACTGAATAGTATCATATTAGAGAGAAACACAAGCTAATAATTGCACATAACCATTCTCTTTCTTATTTTTCTTTCCATCCTTCTTTGTGTCTCTTTCTGAATGTGTAAAGTAGAATATGTGTGTGTTTGATAACTTTTGTTTTCCAGCTCCATAACAGCATGAACACTGTATATGAGCATTTAAATATGCCACTTTAGTAGTTGGGTCCAAATCTGAATATATATCTATGGCTTGGACCCCTGTTGCTTAAAGCTATTTGCACTCAGATCAAATTCTGACCCTCAGAAATGGAAGTATTTATGTTGAAAAAGAACCGAATAAAATATTTATAAAGCTATTGTTACAAACCAGGAAAATTATGATATAAATATGATTACACTGTATAAATCAGATAAAATCTACACAATCTGTGTTTCTTTAAAGAAACACAAATGATTTTGTTTCTGAAGTACACATAAAAAGAATTTCAATAATGTTTTTTCAGACTTTATTGCTAAGGGATAAAAGGAAAGCTTTTCCCTGGTTGCAATGTTTTCTTTATAAAAGCATTATTTCAGACAAATTTAAAGTTCCCACAAAGGACTGATATGTTTTGAATGGTTTTGATTACCTAGAGGAATGATACGCCATTTTTTGAGATCCCAGTGTGACTTTATTTTCTGGACAACTCAGTTATTCTCTCATCCTCTGACCTTATTATGATATTGTTTTTCCCTTCTCTTCACTACACCATTCTATGAGAAAGCTCTGTATAAATTTGATTCAAATCTTGTTCACATACAATATCTGCAACGTAGTCAACTTCACAACACATGAAGGGATCAATTTCTTTTCCCTTATACCTCAGTTCTTATTTTGGTACAACATTATCCATTTGTTATTAGTTTCCCAAATGTGAACTTACACAAAATACCCATATAAACAATAAAACCCAAACCCACAAATCCCAAACTAAAATCAATTTTATCCACATCAACTACAGGATAAATTTTTTGTTTCCTGTGTTGGCTTGTCTTTTTTTTTTTTTTTAATGTATCAATTTAAATGCAGATGGACAAGGAGAAAGAGTATTTCTTCCACTACATCCACTGTGTACATCCACAGTGATGACAAGATGATCCAGACATTGTGGAGTGTGTCTCTTGTTTGGTCAGGAAGCTCTGAGTAGTTTCCTATTGATTATCTGTTCCTTTATGTAACTTTTTAATGTTAAAATCAGTGGAAATATTTAATAAGTCTGAAATAATTATAGATTATAATATGTCTGCAAGTAGATAGTTGCTAATTTAAAGATATCCATCACATGTATAGGTTAGATTTGAATATACTACTTTTATTGTATTAGGGAAAAAAATTGAGTTTGTGGGGCTGTCTTGATTTTGATTACAAGGCAATGGAGGTTATGATGTCTCATCCTTATTTGCATATTAGAATATCTGATAGCATGTGGTGAGTCAGCCAACACTAAATTAAAACTGTTCATAAACAAGGAGGAATTAAAAAATCAAAAATGACTGAGATGTGCCAGAGCTACCATGCAGCTGTATTCTGGAGCTAAACATAAAGTTAGTAACAGATAGCTTCCTATTTCTGTTTGCCCTGGAAGGTGCTGGTTCATTGTGAACTCTGTAAAAAAAGGCACCCAGATTCTGTAAGGCTATTTATTAGAGCTAATACATTAAGAAGAGAATAACACTGATAGTCTTATACCACTTTAGATGCTCGGAGCCCCCAGCGGTGTAGCATTGAACAGAACTCACATGCAACATGCCATGCAGACCCTGTCCACAGCAGACAGTCTCCCCTTTCAGTGTTTCAAGCTGTTACAGGGTCCTCCGACAAGAAAACAACTCCATTAATAAACTCTGCAGCCAAACAGAAATGATGTTCTCACAACTTCTTGCTGCCCTGTTAGCTAAAGGCCAGGCCATGTGGGTGATGTGACCACCAGTACCAAGTGGTAGTTGCCAGCAGCTTCCCTGGAGCAGAAAGCGGTGACCCTGTGGCCAGGAGACCTGTGCAGCATAACCTGTGTGGCACAGCACCGAGCAGGCCTGGGCCTGCATGGGTGACCTGTTATGTGGATCACTATCTCCTCAGTTTACAGTAGTCTTCCGGCCAGGATCTCTGCAAGTGTCTACATTTTTTTTAACACCTTACAATGCAGCTACCTCTTACTATATAATATCATAAATGGTTCTCTTATGTATAGACTTCTTGCAGAAAAATGCGGTTCTAGAAAATAGCACTTTGCATATGATTAGTATCCTATTGCCACACATTTACTTAAAACATAATTGTGCTGCCACTGTTGAGCCTGGACAGTACTTTTCTCTGCAAACATCTTATTCATTTCATTCCTTTTTGGCAGCACAGTCTCCCAAGAGTTTTTTCAGAACTTTTGAAGCTGCAGCCCTTCTTCATTCCTTGGGTGTAATCATGCATGTTATGATGAACCAGAGTGGGATGGATATGCTAAGAAGGGGGGGGGGAAGGGAAGAAATATACAGAGATTTCTCCAGAAAACCAAAAACCAGGTATGATTTTGGTTATCGCAGACACAGATGTAAGCAAAGCTAATTACAGGACTGTATTATTGTACAACTAAGAGGACAATACTTGAAGAATTCCAAGACAGTCTTGACAAGACAGCCTTCTCCATAACCTTGTCTTGGTGGTTTTACCACTAGGAGAGGGAACTTAGCCTTCATAAGTAAGACCCGGTAAGTAAGATGGACAAGTGACAGCATTGGACTTACTGTGAATACATTAGCTTTTTCAGGAGGTCTCTCACATGTCAGTAAGAAGACGACAACTACCTCAAGGCAGTGACAGCCTAAATCAGACAATGCAGCTGAAAAATTTAATGTCTTAGGCAAACCAAAGGAGGTCAAAACTCAGCAACAGTGAGGACAAGTTATCTTACGTGGTTGGTAGGCTTCATGGAAGAAATAAGTTTATGTATGGGCTGCCTCCTCTAATTCTGAATTCTCAGAGTTTATGAAAGATGGTTCATCTGCTAACAGCCTGCAGGGATTTGGTAAAACACCTACAGCATCAAACTGAAAAATAATTGAAATAAATAAAGTACTACCTGGCACTACCCTTGTTTATTCTATGCAGCTGATATTAACATTCTGATGTCTTATGCTCGTAATGCATAATAAGAAATGAAAATGTCATAAAATCAATACTTTGTAACAGCAGAGGGAAATGTCACAAATTATCCCATTCTCATTATAGTTTTCAGACAGTAATTTCAGAAGCCTCCAAGGGATTAGGAAAGCTGAGTATATTTTGCTCTTCCCTCAGATGTCAGTTTTATTGTACATGATCTAGGCAGTGAAGGTTCTCTGCACAGGAAGAAGTTAGAAATCAATTGTGTTGCCGATGAGATTCTTTCGCAAGGCTGTTAGCTGCCTGTGTAGGTGTGAAACTACCAAATTCCATGACCCTGCTTGAATTACTTTGAAACAGAAAATTACAATCTATCCTCTTAACGTGGTACAGAAGCAGGCTGTATGCACATGCACAATGGAGAGTTGTGCTGCTAATAAGCAAAATCTGCACATTCTGAAGATATTAATTATATACAGCAGATCTCACAACTCTCAGAAGTTTTATGAGGAGTGCAGGTTTTTGGCTTGTGTATTTTTTAAACTAGGGATTAGAGTCTGCCTGACCCTGCCTATATAAGAACGATCCCGGAAGAAATGGGTTGTCATAATCCCAGTGATGGCATTTGCAAGTCCACTTGTACCACTGCTGTGGTAGTGGATGCTCCAGCTAGATTAAAGTGAAGCTCAGAACTGTGAATAAATGTTACCAAGTTGATTCACTTGCTGTTTTACTACTGATCCTAATCCTCTGATCAATCATGCTTCATACATGTTAGCTTGTATTCAAACTCTTTTGGAGACAATCAGGCTCAAAATACAGTGAAGTACAGAGTCTGTTGTCACAGACAACATGGAAGGCCAAGCCCACCTGCATCACTTGGCCTTACAACAAGGACTTACTTCTTGTAGTACATAATAAAAACAGATGCAGCCACTCATTTCACATGAGCCAGAACCCCAGGATATTTTCTATCATATTAAGAAATCTTAAGAAAGTCATTCTGTGGGAGTCAAATAGATGTTATGGGACACTACACACATCAACAATTCTTTAACCCCAAAGTGTGAGTTATACCAATTAAAAACAAAATAAATCAAAACACAGAAAAACTCACTATCAACTACAACAACAGAACAAACAAAAAGAAAAAAAGAAAGAAAAAACAAACAGGCATCAGGGCTAATTTTAATTATGTCTATACATAAAATATAAACTCACTGAAGTAGTCTAGAAAAGGATACTACTTTTTGGCTAAACCTCAAGAAATAAGAATGAGTGAAATCTAAGTCTTTCATTGTGAAATATCTCCGGTTTTGATCCAGAATGCAAAGCAGATACTTTTGCCAAATATTATGCCATGCTTCTTCACCAAAATATAAACTACTGTGAAATCATAGAATTACAGAACAGTTAGGGCTGGAAATAGATCGAGCTAAGAGAATACAACTCATACAAATATGAAAAGGCTGTGATTTTTAATAGCATCTCTTTCCCAACAAAATTTTATACAGAAAATTTAGTACTTATTAGACTGTAAGACTCTGAAAGTTCAGATGGCCTCATAGTGTTAAAATAATTTGGGTGGGATCAAAGGTTCTCTGTAAGGGAAAGTCTCAGTGGGTTACTATAGAGATAATTCACAGTTTACACCTGAGACCTCTAAATGGCTCTGAAGCTCAATACAATATATTATTTCTTTGAAAAGCCCACTTTCCAAATAAAGGATATATTAATAAAATATACATTAGATTATATATGATTTATTATATATGATTTTAATAATGCTGAAGTACACTGGAAGCTGGAGTCAAATTCAATACCAAGTCCTCACTGTACATTAATATGGCCACATTCCATTTGTTACAGAGAGTGTCTGAACTGTCAGAACAACAGCACACCTCATGCACGAGGGCCAGCTTTGCATGTCAGGCATACTCCTTGTTAGGGTAAAACCCCAAGTGTACTATTCCTCTGCCCTATCAGCTGCTTATGGAAAGGAAGAAACATTAGGTACCCTCCAACTAGTGAATAATCAGAGCATACCTGGCTGCATCTCTGCTCAACAGTGTAATTGTAAAAAGAGCAGCAAAGAACAACTAATAAATTAATGTTCTGCTGTATTTAAATGCTCTTTTGTTAGCACAGAATACTGAAGAGCCAAATTCTAATCTCAGTCCACCCATTTGGAAGCACTTACATGACAAAGATTAACATAGTCAATATCCCAGACCTTGCCTGTAAGAATAAAGGCCAAACTCTCTCAGTGGGCTGAAAGAGCCAACACCCACCCTCTGCCCACACGAATGAAAAATAAGTTTTTTTCATTAATTAGACAAATGTATTCATCAGTCATTTCTGAACATTATGCACTTGGAATGCATGAATGAGAAACATACTAAGCGTAGGTAACTGCAATAGTGAGCACAATGGCTCGCAAGAGAAGTATCAGAGGAAAATGACAGCAGCTATAATTCATTTCAGTATTTATATTTTCTTATTTCAAAATGGTATCTTATTTATACAAACAAAAGTAACTCAGCAGCTGAGGAAAGAAACCCAACTTGGGTTTTATTTACTCTAGAGGAAACATTGTAGAAAAAGCTCCTTTCCTTGAAAGTCTGCATTTTTCTTTTTCTATCGGCTCCAGATCAATCCCCTATGTTTTTATTTCCCCATGAGTTGTGTTCAGGCATGTGTGCTTGCAAGGATTTATGTGCCACTATGTATTAAAAAAAAAAAAAAAGGTCAGAAAATGCACTGTAATAGAGGACACCTTTTTCTCTGGGAGATGATTCTGTAAGTTACTGAAATCCGTTCAGGAGGGTACCCCACTTTCAGTACTGTCCAAGGCTGTTTGTGGAGATACTTCCTAGTATGTATTCCATATATTAAAACTTTATGAGTAGTGAAAAGTCATTTTGCACAAAGGATACAATCGTCTCTCTCATTATGGAGACCCCCCCTCACATGCAGGTGAGTGAAATCCAGGCTACAGTACAATGTTTCCATGGGCTTTAATTTCACATGGTGTGCTTGCCGACCACTTATGATGCTTGAGAAGCCAGCCTTGTTGATGCGATTAGAAGGCTATGGCACATAACAGAGTTGGCCTGCATTACAAGGACATTTATACAACATATATTCCTTTCAAGTGTGACACAAGTACCTCAAGGCAGCTTTGCTGCATCCTTCAGGAAAGCTGGATTTTTTAAAAAATATTTTTATGTTTTCCTTTAATCTCAGGTTTTGGGTTGGTTGGTGGCTTTTTCCCTCAGGCACTTGGCAGCACATCAACTCAGAAACTGGACCATTTCCATGATCTTTAGATTCTCAATGAAGTAAAGTTTGGATTTCCTGGTTTGCTCATTCCTCTGCATTAGTTTCTTTCATTTCTGATTGTATTAGTGCTATTAGAGTTTTCCTTTCACACTGTAACCCCAGGATTTATCAAATTAAATGCTGTTTAGAGGGTTTGGGATTTGAGTTATGACTCCTATTGCTGATGTCCTGAAGTATTCCAGCTGAATGCCAACTTATTAATCCTTAGCAATTATTTAAATCTTAAAGATGTCAAGCAGTTAATGAACAAAAATGTGGAGCATAGCATTTGGCTAAATAGATGCACACTGGAACAGCAAGGTAAACGTGAGCTCCTCAAAGTGCAAAGACTTGACGGCTCAATTATATCCCCAAAGTGACTTTGAATATGCTTATAGATTTGTTTTCTTGAGCTTGCTTTTGAATATGACTCTGCTACACATCAAAAATACATAATTAGTATGTGTGATTTCAACATGTCCAACACCTGTAGAATATGGACAGTCTGGCTCTGCAGTTATGTAAATGCTGTGCAATGACCTTAAATTTGGAGGGCCAACTGCCAGAAAAAGAAATCTTTAATTTCACTGACTCATTAAACTAAACTCATTTTTCAACAAAAATAATCATGTGTTAATCACTGGATGTTCTTGAATTTTAGGAGACTGAGAAGATTTGTAAATAATTAGAGTTCAGAGCTGTTCTTTTGAACTAGAACATTTTCAACATTTCATATATGCTACATTTACAATCCCGTTGAACATAAAGTTTTGAAACAGCAGGCAAAACCAGGTAAAGATATGAGTGATGCTGAGAGTTGCATACTGTTTGCCAAAAGATATGTAGCAATTTTAGTAATTTACTTTCAAAGTAAAAGTCCATAGATGAAGAATATATTATAATGACTAAGGTAAATCCACAAGAAAAGCTTAGGAGATTGCAGAACTAATTGTGATTGTTTTTTACTTTTATACTGACCACATATCCACATTGTGTCCTGAAGTAAATGTAATGTAAGTGTTAGAGTTGTTGAATATGATTCACTGATTCAAGATAGAAAGGAGATGAACAAGAGAATCTGCTGCAAGAGATAAACAAAATCTCAGTAGGAAGAAAATCCAGATGAATAGGGGCACCATCTGTTCTCCTACAGTTGTTCTTAGATTCATCACTGAACTAATTATTGCTACTAAAGTACAGATGCACCAATCGCACCATGCAGACCATGGAGAAACGGGTAATCTTTGATCTAAACCAGAATGTTTCTCTGTGCTCAATTCCTCCTTTTTCCAGTTTACCCATCTTTCTCTGATTCTTCTAGAAAAATAAAAATAAGATGTCTTATTTCAGAATGCTCTAATATTATTTATGAATTCCCATCAACCAAAGTGAATTTATGATTTTCGATTAACCAAAGTGAATTTAGGAATTTAGACATACCCTGGTAAAACTTAGGCTACAATCTAATGAAATTATTAACATCAGGTAAATCTGAGCTAAAAAGAAACTGAAGCTTCCCTGAGAGGTAGACATTTTTTCACATGAAGTTATATAGACAGACTTCAGAATTGTCTTCAGACCTTACTACCCACCTAAATTATTCTGTCCTTTGTATTACTTCACATTGTAAGCAACTATAATGTGCCAACTAGGTACACATCCATCAGAAAGCAGTCTGGCAGTGTCAGAAGTCTGTGTTACGAGTTCTATCTTTTAATCTTCCTCTTTTTTTCCACCAAAAGATGACTTAAGTGGTGATCCGTGACCAACAAAGTTTCCTGAAAGCCAGCCACAGTGCTCTTGTAAAGGAATACCAAATAGGTAACCTCTCTGATGTTAAATTTTGTATAACTATTGATATCTTTTGGAAAACCTAAGTCCAGACCCTGCACACATCCCTAAGCAGAATGATTTCTGATCACAATCTGGCTCCAAACTTTATTTTTTGGAACTGCTCCTGCTCTTACTCTAAGATATTTCACTGTATGCCTCGTGAGAAATAACAGCAAGATCTATATGTCACTTCCCAAAGAAAAACTCTTGAAGACCTTTTTGTAAGACAGTGCCTTACTAACACAGACATCTGTGCTAATCAGTGCTGAACTTTAGAACTGATTTGTTTTGTTTAATACAAACCCCTGTGGTTTGGGAAGGTGCAGGTTTTAAAGATTTAGTTTGCACACCCTTTGTTTCTTTGAAGTCATCTGTAAGACTGCCCACTGATCTCTTGCTTTCCGTTATCACTTTTTGCATTGCAAGTGATACTGCTGACTGATTTCTATATAAAACAAAACTGCAGTGAACTTGAATATGAAAAAGGGAATAGGTGATAAAGAGAATATTATGTTGCATTAGATGGCAAGAAGATAAGCCAACTTCAAAGATTAAACCAAGATCATTATGTGAGCTTCTTTTGTTGAATAAATGATATTTAGAAGAACAGAAATGGGAAGCAGAGTATACAAGTAAGCACTATAAAAATACAGTAATTTGTTACAAAAAATATTACACAAATCTGTATGTTATTTATTTCTTTAAACATTTAAACTGTGTAAATGTGATATTTTGAAAAAATTAATTGCACCTTCTATAAACTGAAATGCTGTGTGAAAATTTCTGGTCTTGGCCACAGTTTCTTTCATCTACCTTTATCCTCAGCCAACATCGTCTCCGCCTTTTTTACCCCTGACACTATAATCTTCAGCTAAGCCGACTGGTCATACCACTGTATGGATTTTTAATTTCATTTCTGAAAAAGGCGAAAACTGCTTACACAGATGCTTGCAAAACAACATACAATTTTAGCTTGATTTATTGACAGTTTGCATTCCTTCTGTAGGAAAGATTCTGGCACAGTGAGTAACGAAGGCAAAATTAGAGTACTTCTACATAAAGCAGGAGGGGGCATGTGACAGCCCCATAGCAGAAGACGCCTGATGAGGCACCAGACTTCAAGAGATACAATATTTACATCACATAATGAACAAGTATTTCTGTAAATTAACTTGAAGCATTATATGAGATGCATGGTGTTAGAAATAATATTTAGTGTTCTATTTTAAAGGCCTGCTTACATTCTGGAAGAGTTTAAAGATTGTGGCCTTAATATCCAGCCTTCTCAATAGCCTTTAAACACAGAGCATTAGGCTATGAAACACATTCAGAAGCTGGAAAAGAAGTCCTGGCAATGCAACCAGCAGTCAGAAGAAAATACACCACTCTGTCCATTAAAGAATCATGTTAGATATAGAGCAGAACACATGTAAGTGATGGTGGTCCAGTCTGTTTTCCAAAGATAATATAATTCAAAATGCCTAATATATTCAACTATATTTTTTCTTAAAGTTCGATCCAACGCTGCCCAAATGGAAATGGCTTGTTGGAATTGCTGGGAGCCTTTGAATACAAGCAATATTTTATTAGATGTTTTGATATATTTCTTCCATTTGGAATTAAACCAAAGTGTTGCTTGATGTCAAGAACACTTACTAGGCAATCACTTTACAGAGCGTGCTACTATTACTATTTTGGTCTTCCTGCTACCTAGAAAGACAGAACAAAAATACACTGCAACTGACTAACTACTGAAGTTGCCACTTCCAATTAATTTTGAACACTGCTCGTTTTCCTATTTATAAATTCTTAAAAAAATTGGGATGATCTGATGACAGCAGCAAGCTTGGAACTGATGTGGATGGCAGATGAGGAGAAAGAAATGGAGAATTCCTTTCTTACCCAACAAGACAAGCTCTGACTGTGCTGATAGCAGTTCTTGCAATGGCACAGTGATGCTTCACCCACAGTCATTAACTTGAAGCACATACTGATGAGATGTTCCAGTTCTAGAGTTAATGCAGCCAGTGGAGCTTTGGGATTCCTGTACTACATGTAGTAATAATAACCAACAGCTTTGACCTCTATAGAGGCACTGAAATTTCTCTGAACTGGAACAAAGCAGCTACCACAAAATCTGAGAGCAGTTCAAAACAGAAATAAGAAAAAAAGTATCTGTGATTGTGGACAGATAAATCCGAAATGCTGCTCAACATGTCAGAAAAAAAGAGGAAAACAAACCCCATAAAGGATAAGATTTATTCATTGCTGGCACAATTTATTCATTATAGCTCCAAGCTGCTGGCGCGACCTGAGTGAATTATAATAATTCTTTAGAACTGACAACAAGGAGAGGCAAACAAGAGATGTTGGGAATTTGTAAGAGTAGTTTGTTTTAAGAAAATATTCCCATTTTTCATATCTATTAAGGTTGCACCCAGTGAATTCAGATGCAAATATGAACACTACAAAAATAGTCTACAAAAGTCAAAGTTCAGGTTGAAGATTGAGCATGAGGAAGATCAGCATTCCTACATGGTTCTTCTAATGAAGCTTATTAACTAACAATAAGCCTAACTATACAAGTATGCATATAGCATATGCACACTGCTGCACTTACAAACGTAAGTGTAAGAAACAGAAACATTAAATAATAGATGAAAACTCCACCTGGGCACTGAAATGTTTGATCTTCATTTAGATTAAAAGAAATCTTGCGGTATGCATTAATTTCTAAATGAAAATATAAAATTGGTGTTCAAAACTCCAACAGTAATCAAGACTCCTGGGTTGGAGCAATCCCAGGCACAGCTACAGGCTCGGCAGAGAAGAGATTCAGAGCAGCCCTGCGGAGAAGGACTTGGGGGTGCTGGTCGATGAGAAAATGAACATGAGCCGGCTTCAGTGTGTGCTAGCAGCCCAGAAAGCCAACCGTATCCTGGGCTGCATCAAGAGGAGTGTGACCAGCACATCGAAGGAGGTGATCCTGCCCCTTTACTCTGCTCTCGTGAGACCTCACTTGGAGTATTGTGTGCAGTTCTGGTGTCCTCAACATAAAAGGACATGGAACTGTTGGAACAAGGCCAGAAAAGGGCCAAGAGAATGATCAGGGGACTGGAGCACATTCCATATGAAGATAGGCTGAGCAAGTTGGGGCTGTTCAGCCTGGAGAAGAGAAGGCTGCGTGAAGACCTCAGAGCAGCCTTCCAGTATCTGAAGGGGGCTTATAGGGATGCTGGGGAGGGACTCTTCATTTGGGACTGTAGTGATAGGACAAGGGGTAACGGGTTAAAACTTAAACTGGGGAAGTTTAGATTGGATATAAGGAGGAGATTCTTTCCTGTTAGGCTGGTGAGGCACTGGAATGGGTTGCCCAGGGAGGTTGCGAATGCTCCATCCCTGGCAGTGTTCAAGGCCAGGTTGGACGAGGCCTTGGGCAATATGGTTTAGAGTGAGGTGTCCCTGCCCATGGCATGGGGGTTGGAACTTGATGATCTTAAGGTACTTTCCCAGCCTAACTATTCTATGATTCTATGATAGTAAAGATGGAGTTGTATAGGCTACAGCATGGAGAAGGTAGAAATACAATTCACTTAACCATACTGACAACAAAAACAAGCTGACTGCTTTTTTTTTTCCTGCTGAGCCTTGTATGAGCTCTAAGGATGACTGTCTTCCCAATTAATTCTGTCCTATTACATTTCTTTCCTTGACAGAAGGTCCAAGCTATCATTCCACTGATCGACTGCTTGATGTTCTGCACCAGATCTTGTAGCAGCCATTAGCATTACAGAGGCCCTCAAATAACTTTGGTCAATCAATGTAAAACATGACCAAATTTTAATTACTGCATTTAGCCTGCCTAAAACATACAAAGCTCTGAAAAAAAAGAGATTGTACTTTACTAGTATTATTGATGTGCTGTTCTGCAAGTTCTGATGCCTAATGGAGTAATTTTAAAACCAGCTTGAATTCTTGTACACAATGCTACATCATTTTAAATGTCCCAGCTTTACCTTTTTGGAAAATGCATTCACCCAACATACAGACATAAAAATGTGCCCTCAATCACTTGAGAATTGTTTTTAAAAGCATCTTGAAAAGGAGGCTATAACATACCAGATCTCATAACAAAACCAAATTAAACCCCAGAAGTACAATAAAAATTAAACCAGGTATATACGAACCCATAGACAGATAAGGCTCATCAGAGCAAAGGTTCATCTAAAGAAGTATATGTTTACCCTGACAGTCTCCTTCTTCTCTTGGAAAGAAGGAATTAAGGGGGAAAAAATTCTCCCCTCAATTTTTCTATTTTTCTATTATTTTGGAATCTCTTATCTTCCCCAGTCTTGTCAGAAAAATAACTCAAATACCAAAGCTGTATTTCTATCCTAGTACATTGTTGCCTAGTTATATTTGGTATCTATCCATATGTCAGCTTGTGGTTTACCATTATTAGAAATGTAATACAACTTTTAAATAACTTTTTAATTAGGAGAATGGATTGTTGCTAAAATTAGATATAACATTTCATTGTATCTGACAGTAAACATCTCTAAAACTTAGCACCACTGTGCACTGAGGTTGGCAACTGGAGAAAGAGGAGCACCTCTTCTCACCTCTGTACTAATTATCTTCTGTTTAATGCCATCTCATCTCTCGGAGGGATTTTAATTGTCTCATAATTTTTTTGGAGACAGGCACAGATAATTAATAGCATAATTTTCACCTGATTTCCATATTTGCTAAAATTCCATGGAAAACACATAAAAAAAACATACGTTATTATAAGCCAGGAAATTTCTGTCAGGTAGTAAAAACCTGAGTAACTGTCCCAAATTATTCAGAGCTTAACAACTGCTGTAAAGGGCTGAATGTAACTGCAGGTGAAGGGGACAGACTATATGTAAACCACTGACAAAATGCAACAGACTGTATGGCAGAAGGATTTTTCTTTCTCTGCTGCAGGGCAAGTTGCGTGATTTTTCCTTGAAGTGAGAGAAACAGTGGAAGGTGAAGCAGCTGAAACAAGTCTGTATGCTCACATAGTCCTAAATACCACTCACTACAGCAAGCCAGGTTCACTTTAGCTTGCTACCCTTGAACAATACACATATCAAATGTAATACTGAAGAAAACACAACATGTAACACAGGCAACAGAACTACATTCAAGACGTTTATCTACATATGCCAGGAATTTAACAAAGTTGAAACATACTGATGGCTTGCAAAGAAAATTTCTTTCTGTTTGTGAAATACTCACAGAAATCATGACAACTTTAAAACGGTTCATCCTTACACAAAAGTATTCAACAAAAGTACATTAGGCTTATTCTGCTTTGTGGGCTTGACTGAGTAGAAAACGTGGGTTGTAAAAGAACCAAGCTTAATTTCATACTGCTCCCCAAACTGCCCATGTGGTAAAAAAAAAAAAAAAACATAAGGAAACTTATAGCATTTGAAGCCTGGCTTAGTTTTCCTTTAGCTATTTTACTTGTAATGCTTAAAATCACGCTCAGCAGTACATTATCTCTCTAGACATCTTAAGTTCGTAAGTCATTTTGCTAGGAAACTCAAGTTCTGCTCCTGCAGGTACCTAAAAATATCTGTTTGGTAAGCATTAGCTGCTTAGTTTATGCCAAATCCTTTCAAGATACAGTCAGCTTGCCACTGCTGTCCCATACCGAGTGAAGGGCCAAACAGCAGCATGCACACTACCGTTACAGTTTTGGGGTCTGACTTTGCTGAAAACAGTGACTGTCTTGCAGTTCAGTCGGAGTTTGAACTGAATCTCAGTTCTCATCTCTGCCTGGGAGAAGTCAAACTTGCATCTTTCAATTAAAACGAACATGTAAAAGGTTTGCTCATTATACCTGCTTTCACACAAGCACTCTCCTCCAGAGGTGAAAAATACTTCTGCTTTCAAAGAAAAGCAAGCAGAATATTGTTGCCATAAATAATGTGTATAGCATTCTCAGAGATGATAAAGGTATCTGACAGCTGTTCTTGTCTCAGACTGAAGAGGGAAGCAGAAAGGGAATAGACTGTGCTAAGACGTAGTCCAAGATGCTGTTACACACATAACTTCAAAAATATTGTAAAAGTTCGATGTAGTCCAAGATGCTGTTACACACATAACTTCAAAAATATTGTAAAAGTTCAAGCAGAAATTCATAGTATCCTGCACACGTTTCAAATGAATGTTAAGGGGATAAACCTGGTGTGCAGGCAGAAATTAGAAACACACCCTGATGAGAAACCCATGAGACTACTGAAATACAGAATTCCATTAACTGTGGTAGACTGTTAGGTCTTGCCCTTGAAAATTCGTAACAGAGTCACTGGTTCATAAAAAAAATGGCTCTACATCTAGTTGCTAAGAGAAAACATTAGGTAAACCGAGTGCCTGTGCTTTTCAAAAGCCAAAGAAAAGAAAATCACTTCTCAAACAATTTAACACTAAAAATATTGCCTCAAGTTACAAACCAACCAAAACCAAACTTTTTTAACACAGCACTCAATTTTGGTGTTTGCCTCCAGAAACAGCAGATAAGATGCTTGTATGATTTTCAGAATCTGACTCCTGTTACCATTTTTATAAGGTCACATGCTGAACATAAGAAACAGAAATCCCTGTGGAGGAAAAGTTCTGTTGCAAATGTTCTGAGTCCTACGTAGGTATCGTGGTTGGGTTAGTTGTTTGGTTTGGTTAGTTGGCTGGGTTTTTTGTTTCTGACTGCACTTGACTTTCTCATAATACTTTATTCTTGAAATATAATGTTTTTCTTAATTTTTTAATTGATTGGTATTACATAAACCATACTTAAACATGTTTCAACTGATGTTCAGATTAAAGTAGAGAAAAATATAATGCTCTGATATAAAATATCTTAATGTCTGAAATCTGGTGAGATTTAGGATTATAATTTTCTTCAAAGTTCACTGAAAGCCAAGGAACAGGACAGTAATTTTTGGCTTAGTATTACTGCTTCACCGCTTTTTTTCCTTCACTACTTCAAAAATTATTCTCTGCTGTGATAGGACTTTAGTTATCTGCAAAATGGGTTTGCTAGATGTATTCTGCAAAATTATTGTCATTATCAAGTATACTCACTGGTTATAAATTAGTATCTTTCACTTACAAACAAGGAAGAACCATGGATCATCCCCTGAATAGTAATGGCTGGATATTTTTGTTACTCGTAGTTCAGTCACATTTTTTGAACTAACAAAGATAAACTCATGACTCTGATGTATTTGAACATGTATTAGTTATTGAAGACAAAAGAACACACAGTTTGTAAAGCAAAACACATTAGACAAATAAACATCAATCATTTAACACCTTTCTCTTTTAATGGAGTGCTTGCTTTTCTTTCTACTTATATAAATGTAAAATAATGTCTTTATAGAATGGGATATAATCTTTTCATCTCGAGAGCAGGCCTGGAGAATGATGAGCTCCTTTTCCAACACTGAAAAAGACGGTAGGCAACTGAGCACATATAAGATGTCTTTCAAACAATAATAAAGAATAACTAAACCTAATTAAATGTCCATTTCTTGCCTCTCTCCTGTACAAGGAATTTGAACAAACAAAACAATTTGAACAAACAAAAAGGCTATTTATAATGGATGATATCAATTATGATCAATACTCATGTAAAATTTAGCATCTGATTTAAAGCCATTTGATACAATGCAAAAAAGGTAAATAATACATGAAGTTCTTTCTCCACGAGTGTTGCTTCACACTATTTAATATGTGAAGGGTGTTCATTTGAAACCTAACCCACACCTATTGCAAAATATTTTAGTCTTCAAGAGTCTAGGTAATGTTAGAAACTAGCCACCCCAGAAACAGAACTAAAAGGCATAACTAGAATCTCACACCATAGTGCCTTCCGGAAGGAAAACAGTTTATGCTCTTCTTCAATAAACCTTTGACAGGAGTGGTTTTAAATATATAGCATGGGGATAGGCAGCACTGAGCACACTGAGAGTGTAAAAATGCAGGTTCTGAAATTATTAATGAGCTGTCTCAGTCTTTTTTTTAATTAATTATAATTAATCAAAATAGGGCCTGACTCCAGTGAAAGGCAACCAATAGCTCGATGGACATGTTTGTTTTTCACATGGAGGTGCTGATAATTGCATTTGCTAGCCCTTTAGGACATTCATTTTACCCAGTCTCAGTCAACTATTAGATGCTTATTTTTAGGTGTTTGTAGGTCTTTTCTGTAGTTACTGATGAGATACACAGCTCCAGAAGCTACTTTTTTGCTCTGCATTAGATTTTTAAAGTCAGGTCTTTTGGGATGATATTCTTCATACGTCTGCATTAGATTTTGAGAGGGAGCTCAGACAACCATCTCAAACTACAGTTCAGATGGTGTGTATTAGGTGAGATAGAGATTAACTCCTAGAGAGTGTTGGAGATCTGCTGAGAAACTTACTGGATTTGCGGAGCTATTCTGAACACAAACATTTGTAACACCAGAATTTCAATACAGAAACTACGTTCTGTACTAATCACAACATATTCAAATGATGTTAATTGTATAATTCCAGTATTCCCCACACACACACTTTTCACAGTCATTTATAAATATTAATTATCTGACATACATAGAAAGGAAAACTAAAAAATGGGACAATTAATAATGTACCCAGTCATAAATTAGACACTACGTTTCAGGTAGCTACTCAGTCACAGAGGCTGTGTGCCAGAAAATATATCCTGTAAGTGGTTTTGGGGTTAGACAAAGTCCATTTTATCCTTTCAATATAATACTATTTCTTCCAATAATGATAGCTGTGGAAATTTTTACCTTCCATGCTATTATTGAAGAAGGATTAAGATATTTCTAATGTCCTAAAAGTACTCTTCGGGAAAGAGTGATGGTTATTAAAAAGTGTTCGAAAATTAGATGATTCAAAGGTGTCTGTTAGGCATGAATCCTGACAAGTTTAGTGGGTAATGATGGGGACAGAGCTACTACTGGTCTAGACATCTCTTCAAATGGAAGCAATTTTCTTTGAGGACAGGGAAAAAAAAAATCATGAACAAAAATACCAAAGTCTCTTGACCTTCAGCTCCTTGTCAAGTTTGGTTGATTGGATGAATATAGTCTAGGCAAGGTTTAACAGTATCTTACAATCCACCTTATTTACCACAGGGAACACAGTGAAGAGTGGTTACTTCATCAGTTAACCAAGTTTTGCAGTTGTAATCAAAGACAGCTGTTTACTTTTATTTTTAGAAATGCAGTGGGTTATGTTGAAGGACTATAATCTACCACTTACAGCACTGCTTTATAAAAGAAGATCAGATTTCAAACTATATCATATAGGAAGAAAGTACTGACGGGCTTTCCTCAATAGGTACCTTGGGACAAAGATAGAGTAAAAGTAACTTAGGGACATATTAATTCCTTTTCTTTCAAGATAGTTGATTTTACTCTAGAGGTCTGAAGCACAGTAGAGCAGGTCCTATTCTTTTCTACATAAAAATGAAAAATATATACTATCTCAGGAAATAGAAATAGAGGAGGAGACAAAAGCCAAGTTAGTAAACAGAAGCCGTTTGTTGCATGTTTGCATTTGTTCAACATTATCTGTCCTATAATAAAAGCCACACAAAAAAGAAAAAAACAAAACAGAAAGAATATGCAGCTTGTGATATGTCAGGATAATTTTCCATAAATTCTTAGCAAATCCTCACTCACATAAAGTGAGCTATTCTTGCATTTTGTCCTGAGTGTTGGCTAATACAAGGGATCAGAGAATTGCTCCCTTTCCCGCTCTTCTTTCTCAGTTCACATTTCCTCAGTCCCATTTTGTATTATTCAGCATTGCTCTGCATGCTCAGGAGAGCTGCCAATCTGCTTGTTATTAAACCTCGAAAGCTAAAGTACACCCTTGAGCAAAGAGTGACAGATCAGCAGGCTTCCTCTTCTCCAAGATATTTCAACTAATTTCCATTGCGGTTGTTTGAATTTCTGCCCCACTGCTACTCAAACACTGTATTTTCCTCATTCTTCCTTAACTAATTGTTGGAGTTACTCCTAATAATAATTTGTAAACTATTAGATTTTGCTTACAACCACTGGAATGTGTGGCTCTACATCTCTGCTCTCCTGCTACCACCCACAAACAAGGCTAAAGTTTGTAAGAGTCCATGAGGTATTTATTACACTGGCACTTCTCCTGTGTGAGCTGGAGAGCATGAAGCTAATATCCTACTTTTTTTTTAATCTACTTCTCCTTCCAGGAAGCTGAAATCTTTTCTTGCAGTCATTTTCTTCATTACAATGTTCTGGTGGCTTAGTTGGGGTTTTGTTTTTTTTGGGGGGGGGAGGGTATTTATTTATTTTTTGAAGAGCTTTCTTTTTGTTCTAGTTCTTACCTAGACATTAAGAATACAGGGTGTGGGGCTTCTGCATTTACAATTCTGATTCACTGTCTGCATGCATGTACATGTATATGAAGTGCTTCTTATTTTCATGTTTGCGATCTGTTCCTTACAGATTTAGTATGTTAAAATGAAAGCTGTTCAGTCTTCCTGAAATTGGATATCATTACTATGACCTAAAAATCTAAGTTGCTTGCCCATTTCAAAAGGTGAGTAAGTGCTATTTGTATGGCTGCAATGAATGTTGAATTAGGTCTGATGGGGCCACTATTCAATTTCATTAATGTAAATCATTGCTTGAAAACTTGCTGAGACATTTAATCATGTGGAGGTGCACCAGGAGGTGCATCATGTAAAGGTGAGAATGGCAAGGTTGCTGTCAACAGACACTGAAAACATGTTATGAAGAAAGTACCTCAGCTAAGTGCAGAATGTAAAGCTATTGCCTTTTCCAAGGTTCAAAAGCTAAACAAGAAAGAAGCATTCTTGTCATGTCTCCTTCCTAAGCTGAAAGTCAATAGCAGACAGACAGATGTATGTGAACAGCTTAGTTTGGTGTGATAAATAAAGAATTCTGAGGCCATTATCAGATGCCAGTTTGCTTTTCATAAACTCAGTTTGATTGTATGAGCACATGAAGGAAGAGTTTCATGGTGACTCAAGGACAGTGTTTGTGATACATGTTTAACTACTTTTGGTTGAGCCTTGAAGTTTCTAGTGTGGTGTGATTCTCTTTGATCTTTGGGTCTTGGACAAGGACTCAGGACTGGGCCCTTCAATAATACTGGTATTAAGCTAGTTATATCTGGAGCTTCTCTCTGCCCTGCCTCCAAACAGCACCAGTATCATTAACACAGTATCCCATAACGCAGTTTACATTTATAATAGCTTGTTACCAATTGCATCTTAAATACCAAAACAAAACCAAACAAAACAAAAAAGCAGACAGCTGGTCATACAAAGGTTAAAAACACTGATAGAAATTTGTTTCCTGAGTACAGAATAACAGAATATCAGCTGTCACAGCATAAATGTGTGCATAAAGCTGTTTATATTTTGCATACCATGAGGCTTCATTCATTATTTCTCCACAAACTTTCTGATGATACAGTCTCTGACTAATGCATTTCCTAGCAATACTGCAGCATATTTCCATGCAGAAGAGTGTGTGTGTGTTTTTTTACATGAGGAAGATCTCAGCCTTTTTCAAATGCCACATTCTAGTAAAATGTCTAACATCATAGGGCTAAAGGATTTTGGTGATATAAACAAAGAGGGATTTTTACTCAAGGCTTCTGGCGTGCACATGCCATACAGAGATTTGACTCTGCTTCTTACTAAGGATTAACTGTTTCTTGGGTTTTGTTAATTATCAGCTGAACGATCTGACTGATCCAGTTCAGCAAACCCAAAATGCTCCAACCTCCACTGCATCGTCAGTATAACAAATGTGCTCATCAGACAACTGCACATAAACATTTGAAGACACAAGTAATACAAATCAATGAAAAACTGCAGAACATTGCAAGTGTGCTTCAGTTTTTGTCTAGGTTCACAGACTGAAAAGTTACCCTCACTCACCAAAGGAATAACACAGTTGTCAGCCCAGCACGGATTCACTTAAATTCACTACAAGGAGCTAATAAACACTTAAGATACCAGAGCACTAGGTTCAGTGTAAGTTCTATGCAGTTGCAGTCTGAAACACTTTCATTTCATATTCAAAATTTTCTCAACATTTCTATATCTGATATTTGAGAAGATGTTTGTATTTACAAAGAAATGATACTACCAGTGTTCAAGATACACTCAAAATAATAACTTGCCCAAGCTGCTGCTGGAAATATGACTGAGAGAACAAGTATGTTCTGGAAATCTATAGAAGCAAATTTTAAGAGCACTATTCAAGAAGCAAACTTAGTAACTAGAACTATACAGAGATAATCTTTAAAAACTTTGCTTAGACCCCAATGAAACAGCAGGATACCAAGACAATTAATGGCATGTAGGATTAGACTGTCAATAATTTGTTTCTTTAAAAACACAAACATGTTTGTGCACTGACATATTGACATGGTGCTGATACATTGAAAACCATGAATCCCTGCTAACATTTGCTCACTTGCAAAATGTTAGAAATTATACACTGAAATTTGCAATGCTAATTTGGACTTTCAAAGCAGCAGAGAGATGATTCAGTGGGAATTTTTGCTCACAAAAACAAAGGGCCAAGGTTTACCCTCTCCCATCCTTCCTTGGACAAAAATTTGCTCTGTAAACACTATATGGTAGAGATGGAATCAATACAAGATTGGAACTATATCTAAAACATGATTACGTAAACATGCCTTGAGACAAAAAACAGAAGTGTTCAAGACCCATTAGCAGTAGACAGTCAATACCTGTTGTTTCACTCAATGAACTGATCCAAACCATCTAAACAGATGGATGGGAGAGTCTGAGGGCAATTAAACACAGAATAATTTTGATGGCTTCCCAATTTCAGAAACACCTGTGCTGATTATTGCAGTGCATTTTGAATATTCACACAGGGCAAGAGACTGCTCTGTAGCCCTCAGGGGCTCTCATTTCCACTTGTGTTGTGGAAATACACAGTGGTGTGTTAATTATGGAAGAAAAAATTATGTGCAATGGTGATGTGGAGGAAAATGAGGAAAGGGCTTTTTTTTCATCCAGAAAATGGTTTGAGTAAGGAAGGAATTAGCCTCTCTTCTTTTCTTAGACTTAAGCTGTCATGAAAGGTACTCCAGGAGGAAACCTCTAACTGGAGGAAGAAATCAAAAGAATCCCCCAAACCAATCCAGAAAACAAAGGAAGACACAGCCCAAACCAGTGGTGTGAAGCCTTGTTTGAAAAGGCAGATTATGTGGTTAGAACAAGCTATTCTATTGAAGGCCAACCTCTCATTCTTCCCTGCAAACTGAAAATAAACCTATGATAGCCTTACACACAGATACAGAGGATATTCAACTCTCTAGAGTCTAACTGTGATTGGGCTAAATATTTATGTAAAATGAAATCTGCAGAAGCATCTAATCTTTTTTTTTTTCTTTTTACTAGACTCAAAACTTTTCCCATTTCTGACTAAAGTTCCTCCCCATGAGAAAATGCAGGCAGTATTGACAGTTCTGACAGAAACAGAGTTTGACAGACACAAAGCCTTGCCTTGGCTTTCCCTCTCCCTCTCTCTTTCTCCACACTAGTTTTTCTCCTTCTTAGTATCCATTTGATATCCTCATTTGTTTTCCTAACCATAGATCTCCAATACATATTGTTTCGTTTTACCATTCCAGTCAGTTGTTCTTAAGTCAGCAGATGTCCTCATCATTTCTTCCTACCCACATGTCCCTGCAATTTAATGCAGACTCACAAGGCACATGGAATGTGAAACTGGCTAATAACCATTCTTTGAACTTATGCTAAATAGGGGGGAAACACCTTGTATAAACATTTGGTTTATGCAGTTATTTAACAAGTTTGATTTCAACTGTTTTGTCACACTGCAGTAATGAGAATTCCTGAAAAATCAATCATTTTGCTTTAACACAGTTGTAAAAGTGGGCTTGATGATTCCATCACATCTCCATGTATAATGTATGATGAACTGTACTCTCCATACTTAATATACCATAACTTTTTAAAGGAGTCCTAAAGTGTTTACTGAATTGTAGCTTCTTATTCATCACAGTAAATTCATTTGTAAATCCCCTTTCACAAAGCAGTATTTGTTAATCGGTAACAAATGAACATGGCAGCATCATACGTTAAGTCTCCTTTAAAAAACAGAAGTGGGCCTTCAAAACTGTATTTGAGTTAGTAAGATGGAGGGGCGCAATGAATGAGTCAGGACTGTTTGTGTGTCATCAGAATTCTAAGCAAAACCCATTAGGAACTAAAATTTAACAGAAATGGTGAAAGCAAACTTTCATAGAAGGATGCTTTATTAGATGCGAACATCACCCACTTTAGCCCGACAGACTATGTCTGGTATACCCATTTACTTGTGGTTAGGGTTATGTCGCACAGTTTCATCCAAAAGTGCTTCCACAGCTATTGTTCTTGAGACTTAGCTTTTGAAGTATGCCATTACTGATGTAAGAGCCTGGCAAACAATAGAAACTTTTACGCAATGCAAGAAATGTAAAGAGTAGTAATTAAATACAGATATAGGCAATATACTCTGAATGTTACCAATACCTAGTCAAAGAAACAGCCTCTACATCAGGATCTCGTAAGTTACTTGCTTGTATAAAACAACCTATTATCAATACCTTACCTCTGCTCAGGTGAAGCTAGCCAGGCACAGACAGGGGGTGCAGATCATGCAGTACTTGCAGAAGCAGCTATTACTACATGAAAGAAAACCTTATTTGGATGTCTCAGAAACATCAGCAAATGAAGAATAAGAAAATGCCTGTCAACTCAGCAGGAAGCTCAGTGCAACTCTCTGTAGAGGGTAAAATAGCATTCAGTGCCTGAGCAATGAAATTTCCTTCACAGCAGGCCAGAACAAACTTCCATAGACAATCAGCACATCCGCAAAAGGCCTTTCAAGGACTCCTTGAGCTGTGGGACCATTTATAATATTTCTTTCTCTGCTCTCCTCTTGCAGGGAAGAGTTTCTGGCTGGAGGACAAGTCAAATGAAAGCAAGAGGCTTCAGAGAGCTCTGCTGCCTCCAAAATCTGTTCTGCTATGCATTTTCTTTGTTCTTTCATTCATCCTGCTCCCTTTCTCCCCTCAAGGGAGGAGCAACAAGCTGCAAGAACAGATGTTTCTAATTTCATTAGACACTTCATAGTGATACACAGAGCTTTACTTCCTAGTTAAGCAATGACAAGACACTGTATCTCACAGGAGTAGCATGATTCTCAAGAGTGACAAATATATATGTATTTAACAGTCCAAATTTGAATTTCTTACTTCCATAGGTAAGCATAGGTAGGCTTCCACTTGGCAAAATCACTGCCAAAGATTATTCAGTATGAATAGGTAGCTAAGTAACATCTAAGCATTCTTTTTTTTTTTTAAAAAAAGCAAAATCTGAACTTATTGCATGAGATGTCTGTGAAACCCTCTCATATTTTCAAATATCCTTCTCAAAAAAAAAAATCCTTAGAATTGCTTTTTTTTAAAAAAAAGAGTTTCTAAAATGGTAGAGTATTAAATATGTTTAGTCCACAGATCCCATTTTTCCCCATTATTTATCTTCCTTCACCTGCTTCTTTATCCCTGCTGATCCCAATTAGTGGAATTTTCTGAAACTTGTTAATCTAGAGACACAAGCTAAAGCACACATCCTGCCTTACTAAGGGCATCCAGCTGGACATTTTCTTGTTTAAAAAAGAAAATCCAAAAATGAACTGTTTGCCTCTAGGACTTAAGTCTAATCCATTGCTGTGACAGGATTGCATAAACACAGTGTGATTCTGATTCTCATTATTCAGCCCTGACAGAGAACAGTCATCCAGATTTCAAAATTCCTCTTAAACAGATACAGCTTGATGAAACCACAGTCTTAAAATCTGGGGAAATGCTAATGCTGTTATCAGAAATCAGGCTTTCTGCAGCAGGATATGCTTTTGTTAATTTAAATGGCAGAAAGAGCTCATTGTCCAGATCAGAAAATGTACCTGAAAAAGGAATAATGAAAACTCACTTGCCTGCATTGGAGCTGCAGGATGTATTTCCTTTGCCTTCATCCTCCCTAAGGGCTATATGGGTTTGAGCAGGTGTTTGTCGTTGGCTTGGAGAAACTCAGCTGACATGAGTGTTATTGTAGTGTTGTAAAACTAGAGTAATTGCAATCACTATGAGACTGTATGAAACTGCAGCCGAGAAATAGCAGTCTAATAATTTTTGTGATTACTATTATAATTTCAAATTAGGAAGCATAAAAGTAATATTACACTGGCATATTTGCAACACAGCAAAACTGCATGGAGCTACTTTGAACATAGTCTCCTTTTTACAGAGATTGTAATGTGGCAGAGATCCTGAAATGTCTAAAAGCATAGCAGTGGGCTTAAAAAGATGTATGTATACAGAGTAAAATGTAATGTACACAAACTCTAAGCAGTCCTTTAGGAATGCGTTTAGATATCATTTAGCTATAAGGAGTATGATCACTAAAAAAAAACCCAAACAAACAACATAAAAAGAAATGCATAATCTGAAGATGCTGAGAGAAAGGAGAAGGAAGGTGAAGAGAAATCACTTAGCACTTCTGCAAAGAATAGCATAACCAAAGTCAGGAACAAAAGTTGGTGAGACAGAATAACCAAACCACCTTCAATAATAATAATAATAATAATAATAATAAAATCTAATTGCTGGAGCAGCTGTAGGTTATTAGAAGAGTCATCTAAGGTTTGATTGTGACCTCTTGCCCTTTTTTTTTTTTAATCTAAACTTGCCTAGTTCTAAGAATGACTTCTTGTGGTAAAATGTATTTTTTACTTCTTTGATGATATATCTGAATGAAACAGATGAATAAAGATTTTCACGCTAAAAAAAGAATAACAGATTTCTATGCTAAAAATAAAATTAACAAAAAATTTAAAAGCCTTGCCAACCACCTCCAAGTTGCTATATGTAGGTATCTGAGAGAAGGTGCATTAAGCTTTCTACTCTAAACTGAAATATTTAGTTTTAGGGTTGGTATTGCGAAGCATCAGATCTCAAGGTAAAATCTAGTATGAGAGAAACAATCTGGATCCCTTCTGACAAGGAACAAACAGCACAGAGGCAGAAGATGGTGTCAACTGTCCCAAAGGGATGACAATCTTATTCACTGCATGTGTTTTAATTTAAGTCTATACAAAATTACAGGTTTTGAATCATTTATCTGAACAGACAAGTTAATAAAAAACACAATAGAAAAAAAAAGACTTAAAAAAACCTTTTGAGAACAGATCTGAAGAAAAAAAAATAAACCAAACAAAATTTTGGTTTTACTACTTTTTTATGTCAGAGCAAAGCAATGGAGTACATCCTGTGGAACAACAGCAGAGTGAATAAAACATCCTGAATATGAGAAAAGGCCATTCAGCCTAAAGAGGATTAGCCTTCATAATACATATGCTCCCCTAGGATGGTATCTAATTGCTTCCTGAATGACTTTAACATTGGTTCCGACATCTTTACCCACAGCACTGTTCAAACTATAGCCACAGTGAACAAGGCATGCTTTGTATCTTCTGAAATTGTTTTGCTTTAATGTTAATTCATGCCCTCATCCCTGTATGTTTCGTTGTGCTTCGTGATAAAGGGTGTTGATTTTACAGACTCTACCTCAAATGTCTTTCTTAGCATCTTTTTATTTTCTACACAGCTCTATTGAAGGTTCATATTGTCTGTATTTTTCCTTCTAAATTTCACCCATCTACTTGAATAATTAAACAAACTGCTGTATTTTCAGTCACACTGTGCCTTGACTCTCCTTCGACTCTCCATAAGGAAAACACTTATTTTGGTCAGAGAAATTATAGCAGTTTTTTAGATAGTACGTTAATTCTAAAAACTAACAGCCTATAGAATCATGGAATCATAGAATAGTTAGGGTTGGAAAGGACCTTAAGATCATCAAGTTCCAACCCTCCTGCCATGGGCAGGGACACCTCGCTCTAAGCCATATCACCCAAGGCCTCATCCAACCTGGCCTTGAACACTGCCAGGGATGGAGCATTCACAACTTCCCTGGGCAACCTATTCCAGTGCCTCACCACCCTAACAGGAAAGAATCTCCTCCTTATATCCAATCTAAACTTCCCCAGTTTAAGTTTTAACCCATTACCCCTCATCCTATCACTACAGTCCCTAATGAAGAGTCCATCCCCAGCATCCCTATAGGCCCCCTTCATCAATGCAAAACAATCCCACTGTCTGAGATAATAATAAGGAATTAGGGATTATATTTAGTGTAGTCTTGACTGAGTGCCCCTAGGATCATAACAGTGAAATGTGGTCAAGTCACAAGTTTTCAGCAGGTCTATTATTAGAAGGAAAAAAGCTTGTGTATTTCCCCATCTCTGTGGCATAAATTACTGTCTTCTGTATGAGCACAGACTTGTTCAGCTTCTTACTTACTTTATAATAAATAATTTGTAAAACTAAGTCTAAAATGGTCATAAAATTACACATGCACATAAGGGAGATATATAAAATTACTTTCCCCTATCTGCTTCTGTTGGGAATTTCATGCCAATCTGCTGCTAGCCAATATCCTTCCTCAGACTGCATTTGCAGTAAAGTGGATCTTACATTTCCAGAGCTACAATAAATGGGGTTTGTCCAAACCATTTTCTGTATCTTCAGACTCTCCCTAAACATCCCAAATGACTACAGCCTTCCTTTTCCTTTACAATAAAAAAAGATGAGTAACATTCTGAACTACAAAAGTACTGAATTTTAATCTAAACAGGTGTTTTTTGAATTATAAAACTGTGAACGAAAACTTAGCAATGTAATTAAATCCAAATTATCCAATTTCATGCCTATTAATACTATGAAGTTGAATTGTTTCTTAATCTACTTTGAAGGGTTGTTTTGATATTCAAATTGCTGGTACAGAAAAAAATGTGGGTGTTTAGTAAGATATCAAGAAGACTTCTGATGAGCTACAAGAATTCACAGGCACCTAGTTACTTTGAATGTAGAGCCTCACAATACCCAGTGTTTTGTAAATAGCTTAGAAACTTGAAAATACTTCTCAGCTGATAGGAGGTTTTTATGAAAATAATAAAAAAAAGGTATTCAGAACATACACACAGATTTTTTTAAACCATAGCACAATGATTAAAATGAAGATATATATTTATTTGAGTTAAAACCTTCATACTATCTGTATAGTCTCTGGAAGTCAGACACATTTATAACAGCACTACTCATTAGAGTGAATTATAAATAGCAGTGTGTTAACTGTCAGGCTGCAGAAGTCCTGAATACAAGTTTGGACACATTTTTAAGTGTAAGCTTTAGTCAAAAAAGGCTTGAAAGAGAAGTAACAAATAAAATTTGCTACTAGTGCTATAGTGAAGGTCAGAAAGATGACTTTTTTACCTTTGGTCAGAATACATTCAAGTGTGTAATATTACTTATGATGCAATCACACTTGACCTGTGTGAACACAACCATCTGAGGTACTAAAGGATATTCTGAAGTAAGTGGGAACTCCGACCCCTTTAAAGCTCGGTAACCCTTTCAATTGTTAAATTATTAAATTGTTTACTTTCAAATGTATTGAAAAATTCTGTGTAATAAACAAATTGTTTTATACTTACATTATAGAATACTGATTTTGTGATAGCTTTACGTAAGTATCTCAAAGCCTTTTCTCTGTGCAGGAAATTCTCAGTGTGTAACAAATCCTGGCATATAAATTCTAATTGTTAAAAGCTGATTTTATTTTTTTTTTTCCTAACAGGAACCCATTTTCCAGTAGTAAAGTTGTCCACAGCAATTGAAGATGCTGTCAGAGTGAGATCCATCATCTTGGTAAATAAAGCAGTATGTGTGACTAAGATGAACTTCTGAATTGTTTTAAGATTTGCAGCTTGAGATAAGCACAACATCCCTTATCTGAAGGTGATGTCTAATACTTTTATTAAAGAATCTAGTCAACTCAGCAGATCCTAAAAGGTAAAGCAAAATCTACATTCTCAACTGGTGTATTTACTGGGAAAGCAAACATCTTTGCCTGAATAACGTGACTTTGTGTTCTTCAGTTTTCAAGTCCAGAACGTTATTTAAATTCTATTTATTCTAAGAATCTCCATCTAAATAAATAAAAAAAATAAATGTTTAATTTCTTGTGTCATCACTTCATTATGGTACCAAAGCTATTAGTAATGGAGAGAACCACAAGCTGGGAGCAAATGAGCAGGTAGGAAAATTAAACGTTTATTGCTCTCTAACCAAAGTTAGAGTTATGGGGTTCAAAAGAGGATAATGACGCATAAAAAGAGCCACAGAGTGAGGAAAAAAAAAACAAACCAAACCAACAGTTGCACATTAAGTCTGCAAATATTCTGAAAGTGACACTGACACTTCTTTTCACATTTCAGCCCTAAATGTGTACGTTGTTCATTTAACCTGGAATTCATATGCAATTCACTATGGATTCAGTTTTGCCGTGCAAAATGCACCTTTTGACAATCATGAGATGTGTGACTGAGTGCAGAAAGCAGACTCATAACATCAAGCCACACCTTTGCTCCTTCCCAGCTCTGTGAAGAGCATCTACAGCAACAATTTTATGTACAGAGGAAATCAGAGCACAGGATCCTGATGAATGTTCTTACAACAGTTTTTCTGACATGCAAATTCTCAGAGAACAGCCTACTTACTTTCGATTTACAACTCTATATGTATTTGCTTCCAATTTACACCTACACTGAAATTAATCATAATACATATTCCTAGAAACAACTTTGCTTGATAGCCATAAAAAAGCCATCCTGGTAACAATCACTCAGTAGCGCAAGTGCTGCCACAGGAGAAACCTATCATAGCCAGGAAATGAAATAAAGAGAGTGACACTGTTGTCAGAGTAGACTTAGTATCTCCGTAATTGTTACTCCATGCCACTGGTAAAATAAGGCATCATCACTGATACAATTTATGGCATTTGGACTATTTAACTCCTCATATGAGTTACAGAGACAGCCCAGCACCATCATACATAAAACTAGACTAAGGTTTACCTCTGTATCATCTTTCTGATTATTTACTACAATAAAGAGTATAAAATACTGTCTCTGTGAGTCTAAGATGTTTAGTAGGTTTTGGAAATCGCCCAAGTGCTGTTGAATTATATGGGACTATACACTTGCACATGTTTCCACAGAGGTACTCAGGAACCTGTATAAAATGTTTTGAATAGAGACAAGATGCCCACATGCTTTGTATAGCTCAGTTGTAGGCGTCTTTCATCTTTGGAGGCTCCTAACTACATCAGAACTATCTGTCAAAATTTACTAGTTCATGAACAACGTTCACACCTTAGATGACATGTATTATTTCAAACTTCCTATCTCTGTAAAGCGTATTGGAAGGAGGAAGAGAATCTTCACGTAACCTTGACTAAATAGTGTTTGTACATTATATGCAAATCCCAACCAGAGAAGTGAGGGCGAAGGCTGTTGAGCACTGCATCTTTATATTGAATCATAATGACAGAAGCACCTCTCCTGATTCATTCTGAGTGGTGTGCTGCATTCTCCACATTTCATCTTTCTTGCCTGTATGGGAAGGTTTAACTGTTTTACGTGACCTATGTTTCAACAAAAAAGGAAGCTTCTGAGAAATAAACAAGTGAAGATCTACAGCATACTGTCTTTTACAAGATAAATTTCATTAAGCTTAGCAAAATTATAGCACTGCAGAGACCAAGGGAATATATTCAAATGTACTTCAGGTTATGTTATAAAAGCTGGATTTAAAATTCTTTGGTGATGAAACTGTTTCTACTTCATGAACTGCAGCTGCTCAAAATTAATCTATATTGATTAAATTTCCCCTTGCTTCACAAAAAAAAAAAAAAAAAAGAAAGCTTTTAATTTAGATCATCACTGTAATATCTCACATGAAACAATTGCAAAATGAAAGCACCCACGTGATGTCAGCAAATATTATCACCTCCCTAAATCACACGGAAATTAGTCTTCCAGAAACCAAAAGGTTATCTCCCCACCACTTCCTCTGGTGTGTCTTGATATACTCTGATCTATGTTTCCAAAGCAAAGTCTGTTTTCAGCTTTGTCATCCTAGTGATAGGCAGCCTGCCTCATCCACTTTCTAACATGCCAATTCTCAATACCCTGGTCTTCCTCAGTTGGCTTCTTTAAGGTTCAAAATAACACAGTTTGTGCCCATCATAAATAATGAAAAGAATTATCCAGCATACAATCATATAGCACACTGCAGGTAAATGATGGATGTTTCTGCACACCCTCTGAGCTGGGAATAGGCCTAACATGCCACAGAGCCTGAGCCAGGGCTTCTGAATTTGAGCTAAAAGACACTCAGCACGTAGGGACTGTTTGCATCTCCAATCTAAACTGTCAGATAAAATACCTAGTAAAATGACCCTGAGAGTAGACCTATTTTATTTTTAGAAGTTGTTTTAGCAACAACTCAAACAAAAAGGAAAAGTGCATCAGACACAGAAATTATTTTGACTGTACAATAACAAAAAACTAACAGGTAGCTACCTGTAAATTCAAATATAGCTTATATTTTTGACAGCTTTTAAAATATATTTTGGACTTCTTATACCTGTTGTGTTTTAAATAGTCCTGAATAGGACTCCTGAGTAAAACAAACAGGATTTGGCTACTTGTTTCTCTGGGCCCCAGTACAGTTTTGCAGCAAGATGAGTCTCTGCTGTACAAAGCTGAGACATTTTCATGAAGAACTGCATTATCCTGCTTTTACAGTCACATTCATATGCTTTTGTTTACACATAATATAGCACTTAGAAATTAAAAATGTTGATTATTTCTTTTTTGCATTCAGATGTTCCTAATGTTTTATTTTGCAGTATCTTGGGTGATGCATATATTCTAAGTGTGCTTTCTATCTTGTAGAAAATGAAATAAATAAACAATTAGAATTGCAAAATTCTCTTTTTATTGCTTTGTGCTTTTATTTGTTGGTGTTTTGTTGTGTATAAATCTGTATATCTGACACCAAACTGTACTTGATGGCTCTTTGAAGCTTTAATTGTCAGCTTTTTCCCCCTGCAGTCTTTGTATACTTTTTAAGAGTTCATTTTTCTAAAACAGTAACTCCCACTTGCTGAATTTAATATTGTTTTCTAGCAACATAAAATCATGTCCCAGTTACCCTTTTTCAACAATATAGTGTTATTTTCCTATCATCTGCAAGAAGACAGTGAGAGCATAAATAACTATATTAACACTAAACATGTTCATTAAGTGCCTCATTTTGAAAATGTGTTACAGCTGGCCACTTATACTTGGCTGGAAATCAAGTAATACAGGACAAGCAGAAAATAAATAGCTGCCTCTGATACGATGCTCAGATAAATAATTCCAGGCTAATCTACGGACTACTTATATGAGATGTGCAAGACAAAGTCCTTGCTCACCAAATTCAATCCCTGTGGAACCAAAGCCCCATTCCTGCAGTGTAAATCAGGTACATAGTACAGAGCACTAAAATCATTCTGGAAAGTTGTACAAGAGTTATAGAGTTGGGATGGTCAAAACACGGTAATAGCATCTTTACTAGATACTGTGGTAGATGGCAGATCCGTATCGTATAATGTTGGGTATTGCTTTTCTTCTAGCTGAATTGCGCACCTAGAGTCAAGTGCTGACAAAATTTTATTCATTTTAGTCTTCCATTGTCACTAGAGCTGCTGGAGCAGCAGTGAAAATAACTTGACACTCCATAGTGTGGCAATTTGTAACTTATTTACCTATGACTTCACAGCCCAGTGTATAACTCTGTTTTAAAACTAAGACATCTTTGTAATGATATTCCTTTTTCAGAGACTTACGATAGAATGAGAATTTTTAAAGAGAAGGATAAATTTGAGAGAGATAGATGGAGGGGAAAACAGCTAAGCCTGTGAGTGTACTATTTAGTTTGCTAATTTCTGACTTTGCAGGCACAATACAGTCAATACAGGTCTTGGATCACTTAGTTCGACCAGCTCTTTTTCTAAAGCCAGTCTACATGTTTTCTAATCATGGTGGGAAATCACTTCTCTGCTGTTACTCCCGTTTTTCAGATCAGAGTGCTGTAGCTCCTTCTCAGCCCAGTTATTAGTCTGAATAATTTATTAATTACCTTTTTTTTTTTTTTCCTCCAGAAGGTGGCACAGTTCTGGTACTGGAGAAGAGCTTAAATTCTGAAACTAATGTGTTAGATCTGGGGCAGTTCTTACAGTTGCCCCATATACTATATGTTTCCATCTAATTGACATTTCTGTGCGTCTAGATTTATTTATAGCTTTCATCTGTTGCATAATTAGTATGCTGGGGCCTCACTTTTATTCATCTTACTCTAAGTTTAATGATTTACTTCACTGGCATCCGTGCTGTTACTTCCTCATATATCAGTATCAGACCCTGTATTATTAATACATATACAATTATTGCAAGGATCATTTAATGCACCCAGGACTTATTTCAGATATGCTCTTCTCATTTGCATGAGAGAATAGTAAATCCCCAAGTGTTTTCAGCATCTCCATGTCTTATTGGTTTAAGGTGAAATGTCTTTGTTACGTTTGAGAGTTTATTTCTCTCATTAACATGATCAGTTGGTATTAAAAAAAAAAAAAAACGCAAACCAAAACCCACAACTCAAAATTGTATTTCTTAATGGGATATATTCACATAAATATAAACAATTTGTTTCATTAGGAATACCTGTTATTAGATGACTGGAGATATCAAAACATCTAAATCAATTTCTTAAGCAATTCTGCATCACATCCTCTTTCAGATGTTAGTGCTCTACTAAATTAACAATCTGAAAGCACAAAGCTGAGGGGTAGATTCAAATAACATAGAAATGTAGTATGTTGCACTATTAATTTGTGTCTCCAGGGTTATGGCATTTTGTTTTCTAATTGGATTTATTTACTGTATCATTTTAGATATATAATCAGATAACTGCAGGACAGATCTGCAAGTTACAAGAGATTGCTTTTTCAATGTTTTATACAGAAATTCAACACTAAAAATAACAGCATATAAATAGATTTTTAATCTCTGCTGTAATGTTTGTACACACTTATCTTTCTTTTCTTTCATATTCCTAATTAGTTGCAGTTATCTTACATTCAGTTAAGTAGACAAGCGATAATTATAGGAATACATAGCCTGATTCTAATCTAACGTTTGTCAGTTTTACACTGGGTTATATCACTGTCTTTCCCAGCATTAATTCAGACAACCAAAATCCGTATCTTGTCGCTTAATCTACATCACTAGTTCTACTCCCATTTCCAAAATTTACAGGTATTTCTTTGCACTAGGCAGATATGAAATCATCTTCTCTGTTTTATAATATGTTTGTGTTCACATTGTTGTTCTATATTACTTATGCTGAACATAATTAATGAGCTTTCAGCACATCCAGGAGAAGGTCCCCTCTGTGATGTCTGTTCCAGTAAATTATCCAGTGCCAGGAAATGCTGTCCAACCTTCAGGTCAAATGGCACGGCCTGTTCATAAATGTCTTTCCTCCTACCACTCCTTTACGCGTGATCATATTCAAACTGCTTTTTGGGAACAACCTCTGGCCTGTGCTAATTCCCCAAATTGTTGACAGGAATGTTTTTAAAGTGGCAGTTAGTACAAGTCACCACAGAGCATGCTGTTAGTTTATCAAAATAGATACAAGCTTCAAATGAACGATTTCAGTGCAAAATCTCAATGGGACTGGAGTCACAAAAAGATGTCAGAAACAGTCCTAAATGAAATTACATTATATTAATTCTAATCCAGCCCTGAGGATGATACAGTTAGTTGTATTTTCCAGAGAATTTAGGACTTTATTTATTTCTCCCTTCTCATCCCACCTTTGTCCCTGAACTGATGATGACTCTGCAGCTAATTTGTCTTTGTGTCCTCCCAAATAACTTTACATAACTTAATAGTCAAAAACAGAATTAAAGTTACTTGTTTCTGCTCAGGAAACTTTGTGCATTAAGACTCAGAGAGAATATCAGACAGTGGGTTTGCAATGGTCCCATCTCCCTGTCAATTTTGGGCTGTGCAGATAATTCTTGACGGTCTATGTCACATTCTTTTGGGTGAGAGGGAGGCATCTATTTCTGAGATCTGTGTTTGTCTGCAGTGGCCAGTACTCATTTTGACGCCAATCTGGGTTTTTTCCTGCAAGATTCAAACCTTTCTGATTAAAGAACAAAACAAAAAAAAAGGAAAAGAGAGAAAAACATTCCATTTTCCTCTCACCAGCCCTGATTCAGCATGTTCATGAGGGTTAATCTTCTCACCTTTGGAGGAATGATGAATAACCAGATATGAAGAAAAAGTCATTCACTCTTAAAGGCCAATCACCCTCTAGCAATTCCATCATTTATTGCTCTTCCTTAATTCTCTCTGCCCTCCCTTTTGCGCTGCTTCCCCTCTTGCTTTTCTAACTCCTTTCCTGTTCACTGGTGGGTTAAAGAAAAAAAAAAACAAAAACCAAACCACCCAACACTCGTATAAAAGCTTTCTGGCTTCTTTAAAACACAAAGCTGTATTTTATACAGAATAATAGAAATTATATTGTGTAACAGAGCTCTTTAAGTACCTACAGGAAATTGAGTTTTGTAGCAGTGCTGTCAGTGGAAATGGTGTTTTCTGCCTTGTTTGAACTACAGAGAGGAAGTTGGCAGCCTAGACCTTGACACCTATTTAAACATAACTCAGCAGCCTTTCTGTTCAGAACTGCGTCATCCAATTTCGGATCCCTAACAAGACCACAGGTTACCTGCATTTCCCACGGCAAGGCCATTGTTGCTTCCTAAATGTGCCATGTGAAGGGACAGTCAGCAGGCTGCTTACCCTGACAGCAACTTGTCCCTGATATGGGACAAACACTGGTAATGCAGTAGCTGGTGCCAGCCATCTAGGCTCTGTACTGTGCCACCCCAGTAACCACTCCTCTAGTACAATAATGCCATTAATTAGCCCAAGATCCTCATTTACCCTAAGTCAGAAGGACATACTTCAGCTTTTTCTGCTTTCCTTGGCCTCTCACTGTTGGCATTAATGCAGGATTGCCATCCTCTGGATTTAGATAAATCAGGAAAGCCTCTTTGACTAACTTGCTTTCTCCTTTGCTTCACACTGAAGACTACAGGATCAAAAGCTTATATTCCTCTAAAATTTTATCCCAAGAAAAGCTGAGTGTCACAGGGCCAAAAGCAGAATAGACCTTGTGGTTTCAGAGGGGTGTTCATGATACTAGTTTATCAATATATTGCCAGGCTCCACAGGGTCATTCATAGTGGGATTAACACATTTAATCTTTTCTGAAAGATCATTTTCAACTTTAACCCTTTCACAGTCAATACAAACTTGTGCTCACCCAGGGTTTGTGGGTTTTTTCCACAGATGGATTATCGTTAGCTTCCAAGGGGTTTGTGTCCCAGATTTGTGTTAGGATCAAGTGGTACCAACTACTATAGGAACTGGTGATGCCCTTTGCTGAGACTGCAGAGCTGTTTTTTTTTGTTTATTTTCCAAGTCAGTTTTGCCTACTGATCAGAAAGAAATCCTGACCCATTTGCCCTATGGACAATGCACATACCTGCGAGCAAGTCAAAACCATTTCTAGGTCAATTATATACTTTATCTTTCTGAGAAGAAAAAAACCACTCTCAACCTCGTCCTGCTCTAATGAAGTACACACAACCAGGTGATGACAATACTTGCTTAGACAATCCACAGAAGGCAGGTTTTATTCTTAAGCAAGTTTTAACATTGGAACCATATACTAAAGGAAATCAGATACTTTCTCTAACAGAATTCCATTTAACATTTTCCTCCAGTCATTTATTTAGGCAGTTCAAGTGTGATAACTAAACCAATATGTATTTTTATTTTAAAATCTCCTGATGATTACTGCTCAGTGATGTACACTATTATCAGTTTAAAAATTTTAAATTGATAATAACATTCTATTGATAGTTTTAATCAATCACTCGTAACTTGTATTCAGCACTGTAAGCACCTCCCAAGAACTGTTAGATGCTAGTTAAGTTTCTCGAATATAAAAAATATTTAGTATCAAAACATTTAATGGTTTTAATTCCCCATCACCCACTAACAATCACAAGCTTAAGAATTTAGACTAATTGCTACAGTATTCTACTCATCCTACATGTTCTTAGTCAGGCATTCATTCCGTACCAGCTATCTGACAGGCAATGCACATGCAAATATATAACCAAAAAAATACTTCATTTGTTCAACATGCCAAGTGAACAAGAGTTATAAAACCATTATCTAATTGTTACTGTTTAATCTATTAAAACTGCTGTATCAACGTACTTCATTTTTCCCCAACAATAAGATTCACTGAATTACTGATACCTTGGTTACTTATCAGTGTATTGCCTGTCAGTAAAACAACTGGCATTTCTTCTCTTATTAAATATCTTGTTTTAATTCTGATACAGGAAGGACTATTAATTATGCATTCATTTTATATCAGAATACGCATTTAACACATTTTTTTGTGGAAAAGCAAAAACTGGCAGACAAATAACTCATAAATGACACTAATGAGCACTGGGAGATGGAGTGGAAAGGCTTTAAATGTGTCCCATTATTTAGCAGGATAATTAAGAGCACAGCTCGACCATGGCTTTTTATTACAGAAATAGATAAGTTCCCATCTTATTGCAAGCAGGTGTTGTAATGAAGCAAAGCAAGATCATTTTTATGAGGTTGTTCTGGTCCAAAAAAAGACTGCAAATTTTTTTTATGCTACCTTAATTTAAAAAGTAAGCACACAGATCTTGGGAAACCAAGGCGACAACAATACATGATCCATTAAACCACTTCCAATGCTATTGAATCAGGTTATCCCCAGCGAAAAATGAACAGATCATTTGTTCTCTTGCACATTACAAATGCACTTTTGTTTCTCACAAATAATGTTTGGTTTAAGCAAGTCTTATGAAACAGAACTCATCATATACAAATGACATCACAGTTTATTATAAACTAAACTTCATACCAGATATTTACACTAAAAATCAATTCATTATGAAGCTTGAACCCTTCATAATTATTACCACTAAACTTTTGTAACATATGGGTTATGATTTTACATTTTTTTCATTAGAATTTAATAGCAAGTGCTGCAAAACATATATAATCCCACATGGTAATCCATAAGAGATATGGCACTGAGTGACACCATATTTACAGTGGTGTCAATGAAGATGATCCTGGGCTAATGTCTGCCAATTAAAACTTCAAGAGTATATACAGGACTGACTGGCACAAAAACTGCAGTATTTGATTACCTAGGGTGCAAGCTGTGATTCTTTAGTATACCACTGTAGAAAAACATTATAGTGAAACTTAGAAGCTGGATTTTAGGAGGGCAGGGCTTTTTCAGATGAAGATAAAAAGACAATTAAGGTTAAAATACATTAATACAGATACAAAAAACTGTAACTTCTGTCTTTCAAACACAGGATCTGGAAGATTATCTACAACAATGAAAGCAAGTTGGTAATATTTGGACAGATACTGTATCCTGTAGAAGTCTAACAGCTAGAGGCAGATGGTAAGATTTTGATGTTATTACTACCTTTTTTTAGACGGAAAAAGCCCTGACAAGATGTCCACTTCGAATGAAAGAATAAATATCATCAAAAATAGGGTTATGCAGATGAAAACACATGGACAGAAGACAGCATACGGAACACACCTTCCAAGGAATAGATTACAGAGGCTTTCCCTAGAGCAATGACCTGGTGGAGGAGGTGCTGTATAACAAGCTGGGGTCTCTGCCCTTTGGTCCAGTGACAGCACAGTGCTAGCCTAAGGACAGCAGAATTCGTCCTCCACACTGTTGGACTTGGGCTGGGATAACACTGGGCTGGGATAACACTGGAGACATCATGCATTTCAGTTTTCTGATCCTCTTCTGGATACTCTGTGTAAATGTATCACCTATGTATTCAAGATATCTGCAGACACAGCTTTGACATTTATTTTCTTAAAAAGACAGTGAAAGCTGAAAAGCCATTGTACAAACGTTTCTGGGGAGACAGAAGTGCAACAGCATGCTTGTGAAGGCAAAAAAAAACCAGTTCTGTTCTTATTTTGAAAAAAACATTTATATAATGGTATCACAGGGCTTGCCTATTTGTGCATTTCATTATTTCAGACTGAAAACATAAAAACATGCACAGTCCAAGCAACTTAAATCTTCATGGCTTCTCAAATTATCATGTGAAAACAATTATATTCACTCACATTATGCTTTCACATCAACCAGCGGACAAGTCTGTTGTGAACAACTTTTTGCCTGAGCGTCCAGAAAATTCACCAAACTTTTTAAACATAACAGGTATTTCTGTGTGCCATACAGACGCCAGACCTCATCCTTCTCAGGTAGCCCCGGTCACGCTTTAGGTTACACTGAAGTTTCAAGGTCATTCTTACTAACATCACAAACATTAGCTGACAGACGCTAACCAATGCTTATGAGCTTTATGCCAACTGTTTGGACTAGAATTATACAGAAAAATTCAAATGGTGTGATTTGAACCAATAAGCACTTTGCACCCTGATGGTGGCAACAGTTTTATAAATCCTTTTGAGAAAACAGAACCTGTACTCCTTATCAGTTCATGGTTTTCTAGTTTTCACTTCCACCACTGAAACCTTGAGGATTGGTAACTACTGATGGACGGTGAGAATGGTTGTGTAGGCTATCACTATGAGCTTATAACTACAAAAATGGCTGGATATCATCAAACCACAGACAACTTTCTGAACCTGGGAAGCACAAATTCATAGGCTCTCATGACAGTTCCCTCTTTTTCTATTTTCCTTTATTCACTGGAGTTAGAGATTCGTTACACTTAAAATCTGAGGAAGTTAGGTGGTAAGATGAAAAAGGGAGTGAGATACAGAATGAAAGAAGTGTGGAAATTGAAATTTGCAGCATAGCTAATGTCATTTGGCTGATTTGGCTGCAAACGTACCGGTGGAAAAAAAAAAGAAAGGAAAAAAGTGAAGTTCTGCAGTATGTGAGAAACAGCTCCCTGAAATGGGCTTGGTTTTCTGCTATCCCTGCATGGTGAATACTGTATATTTGAAAGAGCTTGAAATTAATCATCTTTATAAGAAGATGAAAGAAAAAGTGATGAAGCGTGATAACCTACAACTTTTTTAGTTCTTACAGTTACCTCTACTACAAAGAATGCAGAGATGAGGGGCAGCTGCAGAGGATCTACAAGCACCAAACACCTACCCTTTCATCTCACATTTCAAACAAATATTACAGCATAATATTTACTTACTTCATTTGTGATGGAAAAGGAAGACCACCGGTTTCAGTATTTCAGATTTTGCATGCACATTGCCCTGAACTGGGATAGAAAAGTCTCAAATGTTTCTGTGACGTAAGGCCGCCATTTTGAATCTGGTTTACATTCTATACCTCTTTATAGACTTACAGTAACTTTAGCATAACACATATTAATCCAGCAGATACTGTAATAGAAGAACTTAAACTTATTTCATTATTTCCACAAACCTTTTGCAGCAGGTGTAGGTCTCCAGACGCACATGAGGGAGCGGGGCCGCCTGTGTCAGAAGCAGCAGGGGATACCCTGTGGTGGTTACAGCCGGGTATAACCAGTTCCAGACAGTTCCAGGGGGTCCCAGCACAGGGCACAGCTGAGCTAGGTAGGGAGCAGCAATGCCTCAAGGGCAGCAGCTCTGGGGAGTGAAAAAAGCTGCCGAAGTGAGAGAAAAGTGTGAGGAACGGCCCCTGGCACAGCAAGGGCAGGGGAGAAGGAGGTGTTCCAGGCGTGGGAGCACCTGCATCCATGGAGACACCATGGAAGAGCACGTGTTTCCCTGCAGCCCATGGAGTCTGTCATAATAATTGGTAAGTAATCTCCCTGTCTTTAATCTAATTCCATGAGCTTTTGATTTTTCATTTTCTCCCCGTTTTGTTAAAGAGGGAGACCCAGAGCAGCAGGGTGGGTGTCTGTCAGCTGCCCAAGGCCAACCCACCACACCTTGCTTTTCCTGGCTGCATGGCAGACTGCTTCGTCTGGATAAATTCACCTTCTTATAAACTATAACCTTATTTTACAATCAGTAGCTCCCAGTAAGCTCTTCAGCTGTTCAGGGCTTGCAGATCCTCAGACCCTAAGGAGAAGCTTTTACCTGATGAGGCTGAGAGAAAACCCAGTTCCAGAAATGCTAATTCTGCTTTGTCACTCACTACATAAAAAGAAATATTTCCTATTTGAATTTTGAAAATATGAATTTATGAAATATGAATTAATTTTTAACATATTGCTTCTACTGCACAAACAGCTGCTGTGAGAATACATGTTTCTAACACCACTTGGTCTTTGGGTGAACTCTGGAAAACCTTTGCACACTAAAATGCTACTATAAATTTAGGATGCCATGCCATTCAAAAAGCTTGAAACTGTAATAAGAGAGGAGAAATTCCTCCGTTTATGTGCAGTTAATGTTTTGCTTCACACTTTATTGCGCTGCCTTCTCTCTGTATCCATTAAACCTGTTGTGAGTCACAGAAAATAATGTCAGGTTTTGTCTACAGGGAATAAAACAGCTTAAAATTTTACATTTATTAAATTACTTGGTATCCTGTGTGGTCATTCATTCTCCAGGTAATAATTAGCAATAATGACTTTATACTAATAAACATCTAATGTTGGCCTGAATTAGAAAAGTATCCAAATCATCCAGCTTTGGTAATACAGCAGATTTGCTGGAATGCATTAACTATTTAAAGCATCAGAACATGATACAGAACTGTCTCCTGATTTCTGCAATCCCTCCCCTTTTTTACTGCAAACTCCTTGCAGTGACATAAGATTTCTGAATTTTCTAACTATTCTGTAGGGAAAATACCAGGGTTCTGAACTAGCCAGGTTTGTGTAAATTACTGAGAATTATTTGCTATGTAAATTGCACATAAATTGTTTAATTGCCAAAGTTTTTAACATTTATTTTCTTATTGATAGTTTGCATTCTTCTGGGTCTTCTATGATGTCAAAATACACTAAAGTAGCAACTGAAGTCAGGAAGGGTTGTGATTCAAAATACTGAAATGCTTAAAAGGTATTGCAAACAAAAACATTTACATTGCCACAAGGATGAAATAATACTTAATACTGCAGTATATATTTTTATTAAAAAAAATAAAAAATACACACCACAGAACCTTGAAGAAATCAAACAGCCAAAACTGACTCCCACTGACTACTCAGTTACTTAATATTAAGGCCTTATCCATTAGCAGGTTTCTCTCATCTGTGGCTCATTTCAAACTTTTTTTCTCCACATCCTCCTTTCATATCAATGACATTATTCCAGCTGATTTATGCACTGAGGAGGCACACTTCATCAGGTTAGATTAATTCACTAACTCATGGGTGCTATTATAGGCAGATTCTAGCTCTGTGCATATCAGCTAGCCAGCTAAGGTTAGTACGTGACATGACAGAGATTAAGTTTCTGTATTTTAGCACACATTTTATTCGATGGTCAGAAATAGAGAAATAGCATACAGAGTGAGTCGTAAAACACCAGGTCTTGAACTCACATAATCAAATCAGGTATTTTCTTTAAGTTTAATGAAAATGAAAAGTTCTAGCCTTTATGAATACGGAGGAAGGGAATAAAGGGAGTAAAAATATTTTCTTATGTTACATGTTCTCTGAAATCTACAACTACAGTGAAGGCACAGCTCTTGGGAGCCTGTTTGTTCATGAGAATATACTACTGCATTAACCAGATATATCAAACCAATAATCTGATAGGATATTACAGTAGTGTAAACCTTTTGTTCCCAACTAATCAGTAGTGCTTTTTTGGACTGCACAGCTCTGTAAAAACAGTATCATTCCTTTTTAAAGAAAACTAGATTTCCACACTGTGTCCTCAATACGGTAGAAGTTACAATAAAGACTTGTAAAGACAGCATTACAGAGTGATCACCAGTCCTTCTCTACAAGGTCTTTAAACTTTCTTTCAAACTTCCTAATAAAAACAACACGACATAAGCAATCTACCACTAATACAAATACCTAATTCAGTAACACTACAGAATCCTTTAGTAGAGGCATAACATATTTTGACTGATCACTAAAGACACTTCAGAAATCTCACCCAAATACTGTAGTGGAAATGTCCTTTCATCAAACAGGAGACAGGGCACTTTTTATGATCAATATTATGATCATCTGTTTACCAGTGTTTAAACAATATTAGAAGACAATGCATTATCAGTTTCTGCTTCTAAATAGAAGTACACAATCTTGCTATTTTATATTCTGAAGTTTTTGGGGGTTTTTTAATCCTGATTTTGCATTAATTTACACTTAGCATACATCTTGATGTACAAGAATGGCAGATAGTATGTTCTGTAATATTTGATTTCAGCTGCTCCCATTTACGTATGCAGTACATGTATGAGTGCTACCAATGGGTTAAAAAAGTGCTAGTGAAGGAACCAGCAGGAACATGCTTTAAATCACTGTATTTCATTCTTTGGCTTCCTTATCACAAGAATGACCGTCTGGAAATGTTCTAGGAAAATTCATATTTTACTACAACACTAACAGAACTTGCTGATATAGGTCACTGTTTCTAACAGCTTTGAACTCTGTTCTTGTGTTTAGATTTCAGTACATTGACATCTTTGAGGTTAATGCAGCTCTGAAATAAAATGCTAAAAATTGAAATTTAGTCTAATTAACTCTGAGGTTATTATTGAATCTCCAACTCCTTTGAATCCCTCCAACTTTAGTGATGTTCAAGAACAGCACTGCTCTATACAATAAAGCCTACATCACACCAGTCCAAAGCTGCCATCCCAGTGATTTGTGTTTCAAGCACACATTATGAAAGGCAGCTGGGAAGGCATAACGAGCAAAGAGCAATGTGAAAGGGATGTTTTCATTTAGAGATCTGACAAAACCTGGAGAAGCCATATTGATTGGGTTTGTGTGGTGTTGGTTTGTTTGGGGGGTTTTGTTTTCTTATTTTCTCTCTAAATACCAGGGAATGAATCCAATCTATGTATTCTTTTGTAACTCTTAGAGACTCCTTTGCATTTGTGGATTTTATTTTTTCTGTACCAGACCCTGTGGGTTTCGTATCTTAAAAGAATCAGGTACTGGAAGGCTCTCAATCCTTATTAACACAGCTTTTATAAAGGTATCAGCAAAACATCTGTATCCATGCTGACTGTGTTTGCACAGTATTTGCTCTTCATGCGCTACCAGTGCAAAGGCTGAAGCTGAGTTACCTGCCTGTGTGCACACCCTCCTCAAGCTTGTTTTTTTTGTATTTGTCTGCGTTGCTTTAACATAAAGCAGTGGCTGAGCCTTTTTCATCATATTCAGTATTTCTTCATATTGCCAGAAGTGGTAAGGAGTTTGCTTGCAACTGCTATTTTTCTTTGCACAGACCTTACAGCACTTAATGCCTTCTAACTCTTGATTAGCAAGGACACTTCCAGTATCATCTCCTTCAATTAACCATTAAAAAACAAAAATCAGCAAGAAAATAATAACGTTTGCAATATTTACTAATCAGACCATAATATTTTACTCTGTGCTCTATTTATTTTTTTTTAGCCATCATGCAGAACCTTACGAAAGGGGTATATATTTCATTACAAATCTTAATAAATTTTGTAGAAAACTAGTCTTGACAGAAAACTAAGAGGTATAATGGGATCACTCTAGATGATGAGGAACTGAGTGAGAAATACCATAACTTAGGTGAATTTAGCCACAGCTGAAACCAACTGAAGAATGCTTAAGGAGAAAATATGGCTAAAATTATTTTTAAACGCTGCATTTTTTTGTGATTTGAGTTAAGAGTCTTTGCAAGATGGAGTTTGCTATGATATCCTACTGGGAATAGTCTCATGCAAAGCTGCCTAGTGCTTTGTGAAGTATATAAATAGGGTGACAAGTTACAGCTAAATTTAAGAGAGAAAATGTCAACTTAAGCTTAATGCTTTAAATCTCAATACTTACAAGATCCTTATGTGATACATCTAGAGCTGAGATCAAAGGAAATTGAAGGCTCCCTCATTATGGAAGAGAAATTGCTCTCTGTATATCATTTTTCAGTAAAATGTCCCTAAACTGGAGCATGTATCCTTCCCAACTGTTCTGCCAGAAAATTTATGACACTCCAGTTGAGCTATCATTGTTGTTATTTTTTGCACACAAGGACTTGTGTTGAGAGTAAAAAAAGAGAAGTTAATGCTTTCCTGTGACTGTTGTCCATAACTATTCAGTAGTTAACAGCTACAATTATATGGAAAAAAATAGGACAATTTGAGGGTATTATTTAAATAGCAGATGACTCAAGCTGAATCTTCACAAGAAGAGTGTCTATGTATCAGGCAGTACAATGCACAAGACAGTTACATTACACATGGGTTTCTCATGGACAAGCCCATGAAAACATAAATGCTGCAGTACCCCAATTCTGAATTGCTGATCACTTCTTCCATTTCTAAGACTGGGGGATGTTGACACTGGGTCAATTTCTGGGTTATGTGATAAAGATGAGGATTATCAATGTGCCTGGAGCACTGTGTGCAAACATTTTTATAAATTAAACAGTCAATAAGTATAAAGTGTTTATCAGTTTTTACTGCTTGACAGCACAAGATTCTTTTTGGGATTCGCTAAATGAATTTTCTCACCTTTTCTGTTCCTAGAATAAACTGCTCTTTACACCTACTACACACTTTTCACTTTTCTTAAATAGTTTCACACACTGCCTATGCTTGCTGTCTTTGTCAGCTAGCCTGTAAGCCCTTTTCTCACTGTATTCAGTCACTGAGATGACTGCTGCATCATCTGATAAAACCCTCTTCATTACTGGTAGTTTACCAAGTAGTATGTATCACCAACCTCTATAGTCTGTAATCCACCATTTCACTGGCCTTGTTTCCAACATTTCTTGCCATTAGGTCTGAGAATCTACCTAAATTCCCTGAGAGATCACCCATAGAAAACAGCATCTTTGTGCTCGATTAACAGAGAACTGCAAGATTTCAAAGTAATAATTACCCATAAAATTCTGATACCTCAGATCCCTGTAGTTCCAGTTTGTCTAGATTTCTCTGCATTATTGCCGTGATTGAAGACCCAAGGTTTGATGCTTGTAGAAACAGAGTTCGGGTGAATTCACTGCAAGCTTAGAATTTGGGAAGTACTATTATACAAAACATTTCGGACAAAAACTGAAATAAAATCCAATGGGTATTTTTTTTATTTTCTTTGTTACAAATCTAAGAATTCCACAATTGGATTTTAGATAGCTACTGGCTGGATTGAATCATTCTGATCTCCTATCTTTCCCTCAAAGTACTCAACTAGATATGTGAATCACTGCTGCTCTGCATCCCAAAAGCAGAGACCTGAAGAATCTCACAGCTGTACAAGTTTCCTGGTTTTGATTTAGAGCTTTGTTCTTTAAAAAAAAAACAAACCAAACTAAACCGTATTACTAATAAAAATTTAAATAATAAACTAAATATTTAAACTGAAACCTTATCATAAAATTGTATTGAATTTAATATTACATTTCTTTGTTGGCACTAATTCCAAAAGTGATGGTTACATGCTGGATGAGCATAGAACCGCAGTTATTTTGTTCTAATTTTAAACAAAAATGTAGATAGCTGAAACTGCCTGATAAACAGGGCTTAGACAATCATACATAACATCAGTATGAATCTGTACTTCAAATGTTCTTTGATGAATGCAAAATACAAAACATCTTATTCCTTAATTTTGCCTTTTATGGTCTTTAACATTACACGTAAACTGCTCAGGGAAGAATTTTGTCATCTTTACATTTCAAATATTTTCCTAAACCCAAATTTTAGTCAAAATGTATTTTAAAAAAATCAGAACACAAAACACATTAATGTAAATACATTACTCAAATTACTTTGAAATGATATTTCAATATTGGTCATTTAAATATATAAACTATTGTTGGTCAAATATTAGCTTGAATTTCAAAGGGAAGAGTCGCTTCAAATGAGAATAACATTAAAGTTTTAAGGTAAACGGATTTTTTCAAACTATTTCTGAGTTTCAATACTCAGCTTATTAAATCTTACATCAAGAGATCAATTCCAGTAAATCTATTTTTTTTTCATAATTAAAAGCAGTAGCTTTAATGGAAACTAATTTGAATTTCTAAAAATAACCGTTTCTATGAAATGACTATCAGTCGATCAACCCCTTTGAGATAAGAGCCCTACTTTGTCCTGATAGTAGTGCTGGTTTTATGGTATCCTTGGCTGACAGACTTTGTCTCCTGCAAAAATGGACTTCCTTACGGAAAAAAACTTTCAAAACTCATCATGTTCAGTGTATCAGCATGTTCAAAACATACCATGTTCAAATAGTGATTTTCACTTGCATTGGATTTTATTCATAAGCATATTTACAGGAAGACACAGGAAACCCCTGACAGAACAGTCTGTCCGAAATTACTGACACTAGATTTGCACCTTCTGTTTTTAAAGATCGCAACTTAATTTCTAAAAAAGTCTTAAAATGGAATCTTCATAGATACAATTTGAATATTCAAATAAAATACAACATCTCTACCTAAAGTGTAGGTAAGATTGCTTAATTTTCTTTTTCTGTTACATAATCTTGAAGAAATTTGTCCTCATTTTACTTTGGTAGCAATTATTAACTTCCACAAAAGGACCCATAGGTCACAGATGGCCAGTTTGATGATGACAGCATCAGAAGAGTTAGCTAAGCGATCCTCAGAAAGGATTTAAGGCGGCATAACAATCTTGCAGGATGTTCTGTGTGTATATCTATGTATCTGTCTGTCTGTCTCCAACCTTTTTTCTTCAACGAAGTGAAAAGGGTGCTTGTCAGCATTTCAGCTGTCCAGTTAAAAGTCCAGGCCTGCTGTCTGTGATATCTTTTGGTGTGATGGATTATATCTTGTTAATATTCATGAGGGGGTGTCTGTCTTTCAGTTGCTTTTCAGACCTGGATATTAATTACCTGCTAGACGAGAGTGGAACTCACATTATTGTCTTCATTTTAGTGTTTAAATTTCCTTACAAAGGAGAGTTTGACCCTGTCTGGGGCAAAAGTGATTGACCTCAGTGAGTAATTTGATATTTTAGAGTACAATTTACACAGAGTGATGTCTAAGGCAAATCGAAATAGTGATTTCATACCCAAATGGACTGAAAAAAAGCTAAAGAAAGGGTCATAGACAAAGCTATAAAAGTCAGGATTTCACTTCATAGACAAGTATTGATTTAGGTGAAGGTCTAAGTGCATGGATCCAGCCCAGGTGTGTGCAGAAGCCAGCCAGGACAGGGACAACAGGGTCACCACAGAAGTAGAAGCCATACTCTATTTCAAACTGGAGTTGCAGAGTGATAACAATTATTTCCTGCAACTTTCTAAACCCTTTTGTTCCTAAAAGGCTTATCCAAACTACATTAAGGATCCTTATAATGCAAGATTCTCCCACTAGAAGACATTATATGTGCTTAATTGTATATCAAATATACGCCTGCATCATAGGCAGCTCTCCAAAGTGATGGTGAAAATCTAAGAGGTCTGACCTGCTATCTGTACTGAGTAGATGAAAGAAGGTAGTTTTGTTCTAAGACTTTTACCTTCTTAACTTCAACTTCTGGACATGGATTTCTGAGGAACTTAAATAAATTCTGATTAAATTTCTCAGAAGTAAAAAGTTAAAATAATCACAATGGAGAATAATCAGACACAGAAATTAAATGTTTCACATCAACACTAGAATACCAACAGTTATTACAATTTCTTAGTATTCGAGCCAGCCCACTCCATCCTTTTATAAGCTTATAGTAACTATGTGTTGGTACAGACAAGACCATTATGTTTCAAAAGCACAGTATTTATTCTAATCAACATCAGCAGCCACACATTATTCAAGTGTTCTGGTGTTAAACTGAATTAATTTGCTTAAAGCATCTTTTCCAAACAAAATCTGGTTAAAATGAATATTTGGCTTTGGGCTTTGTGTTTGGAAGACTGCCAGAGACAGTAAAAAGGATTGCAAAATTTTCCATTTCATTTCCTTATGTCTAAACATTATTTAAGGACAGCTTCAAAATAAGGCATGAGATTTTGAGGGAAAGTAATTTACTTTTATTTTTTAATTATGTTAAATCAAGGGCATACCTATTATTTAGGGTTTTCAAATAGTCTTTAGGGTCATTAAATAGCGTAATTACAGGACAGGATTGCTGAAGACATGACTAAGAACAGAAATGCTTGGCATAACAAAAAAGTTGTAACTTTATGACGTGTAATAGCTCAAACAGAATAAAATACAGACCAATGCAGCCGAAGTGAAAGCATCTCTTGGAACCTGACTACCAGCTAGCTAGATGCCACAAAAGTAGAAACCACAGGGGCCATAAAGATCCACTATAAATGTCCCAAAATCTCTGGAAAGACTGACTGAATCAGGACTCCTATGTGCAGTGCCTAATTTTTGTACAAAACTATTCCTCCTGAGAAATTTTCACCAAATTTGGACTAAACTGTTTCTTATTATTAGAGGTCAAATGCTTCATTAAATTCCTAATTTCTCCCTTGATCCTAAAAAACTTAATGATTCTTCCCCCCCACACACATACTGCTGTGCTGCAGCTCTTCTGTTTTCTGCATATAGAGTGAACTAGGTGCTTTGGAGATATCAGTTCACAACAATTCACAAAGTCTACACAGATTAAAAGCCAAATGAAGGCCATAAATATTGCATGTAGCACTGAGTGCTATCTACCCTATTCTTGGATGCGTGTATCTTGTAAGATATGCTTCTGCATTTCATGTACAAATGTATATTAGCCAGTTTTACAGGACAAATTGGGATGTATTCCTGATGGCATCTCTAAGAGCAATATCAAACTCAAACTTGTTATAATGATATTCTGTTTGAGAAAAAGGAAAATAATAAAAGAAAAATCAGGTTCCTTGCAGTTACATTTATTAGAATCATTTCTGTTCCTAACTCTGATGATTAAATACCTCATGCAGTTACTTTACATAATACTAGTAAGATTTTTTTTAGATAATGATAACTTCTACACGAGGTAACATGAATCAGAACCAGGTAGTATCAGATATTAGGAATTAAATCCTGGTAAGTTTTAATGCAACAATAATATTATCTAACACTGTCATATCTAGAATGAACTGTGGTTCATTTTCTGACTCGCTACTGCCAGTGAAAAGACATCAGCTTTTTGTTTTAATGAAAAAAGCTTCAGAAATAATTTGGTAACTGATGCTAATGAATTTTGTGAAAGGACAGTGAATCTAAAAATTTTACTTCTTAAAGCAAGCAATTTTACTTGGACAGTAGAACAAAAAAACGACTTCTTGGTGGTGCCCACCTTAATTTTTATCTGTCAGGAGAGCTATCTTCTCACTTGCTCTGTCTTTTCCAAAAGACACAATGAATGAAAAATGGCAGAGAAAGTGAAGGGAAATTTTTCTTCATTTTATGTGGACTGTATACTGCTGGCTTGGTTGTATCTTAAAAGATATCACCAGCAGCCAATTTTCAACATCCTCCAGACAGCTCCACTTACTACCTTGTACTTGCTCAGTTCTTATGCGTGTGTAAAATACCTAGTGTACAGAGTAGCTCTGTTGGGTATTTTTGTCCAAATGGAGACAGTAAATCAAAATATTGATGCTGAAGACAAAAAATTAGGCGTGAAACTCAGAGGTCTGGAAAGCAAATAACTCATCCTTGATAAAGGTAGTTTACATGCTAGTTGACAAGGCTTCTGTTGGCTGAAGCCATGGAAGGGGGTCAATGTTGATTTAGCTTCCCTGGGATTAATTTACTTGACAGGACTTATGTGTGATTTCAGAATGGAGCAGAGAAACAATAAGTTGCCTGCTTTAAACGCACAAAGTTAGGTGAGAGAGGTAAAGAGGCAGAGGAAGGTGAGTAAATGAGTTTCACATGACCACCTTTTCTCCTCTAGATTTTCAACACCACCACCCCCCACCTCCCTTTCTATTTTTTTAACCTGGCAAGTACAAGGATGCTGTGGTTGGTCTCATACAGAGCCAACAGTAATACCAAAAATCAAACAAAGGATCTTCCTCCTGATACACAGGATACTACAAAGGGCAGTTTCTTTCTCTGTGATAATAAACCATTCACATGCAGGGAAAAATTCTTCATGTAATCAAAGCAGTTGACTGAAGAGCAGTAGTAAATATGCATTTCTCATGGGCAAGAACTCGGATGTCTTTTCTCTCTCCTCTTACTGCTAATAGTAAGAACTTTATGTACTTCACCAAAGCTGCAATGAGACTATTTCAAGGACATAATTAGCTGCCCTGTATTACTTTTAGAAGATCATTAGAGACCTTTAATATCCTTAAGAACCAAAACGCAATAGATTTTCTCTAAGGAAAAACCACACTATTCCCAAATACAGCTCATAATGGTAGAATATCCACTTTTTTGCAGCCATTAAAAGGTGGATGCATACAGCATGGAGTGCTGCAGCAGCAGACCTAGGGAGTTTTCATGATCCAGCTGACTTGTGTGCCATTTACCACTATTAGATAAGTACAGCTTCTACATCATTTACCCACCTCAGATTTCAACAAAATATGAGTTATAACCGAACACCAGAGCATAAATTGAATTCACTCTATAAAACATGAGAATTAAGTAGGCCTCATAAAGATGCAGCTCTTTTCAGTGAAGAACTGCAAATATGTAGTTACAGAGTATTATTTATAGAGTTTAGAGAATCCTTTACTGTAAGGTAAAAGGCTATATAAGAAATACAGATAGCTAGAAGGTTTAGTAAGTCAGTAGATTTCCATCTTTCAGAGTAAAAAATTTCTTGCTAACTTCACCATAGTTCTTGCTTGAAGCAGAAAAAACCCCACCACCTTTAAATCTTTCTTTCCCTCTATTCAAGTAACCAGAGAAAGAGATAAGGAAAGAAAAAATTAACAATCATAGAATAGTTAAGGTTGGAAAGGACCTCAAGAGTCCTTTAATAATAATGATACTTTTATTTAATAGAAGTTATTAAATAGAGAAATCCTACCCTCTATAACGGAAAGAATCAATGGTATAACCCAAGAAACTATCTAGGAAAAGAAAATCCAAAAGGAAAGTTATACTATAGGGATTCATATCACACGGTGGTAAAAGTAGAATTATACAGAAGAAAACTTATTCTATTCTTTGAGGATGATACATACATGCGGGTATACATATGCTTCCATTTTCACCTGCTTCTGAATCTTCCATAGGGGAACATCAGCCTAATAAATTTATACTGCAAAGGTACTGAACAGTCCTAACGAAAAATGCTGTTGATACTAAATGATATTTTTTTCCAGGCTTTAATGGAACAAAGGTATTTGATTACAAAGGAAAATAATAATTCAGCACTCAGAATGCCACTCCTTGTCCATGCAGCAAATGTAGCTGGAATTCAGTTTGCTTCCTTGGTTGAAGTAGTCCAGAAAATTCAAAACCTGAGTAAGTTTAAGAATTTAAAGTGGAAGCAGGTGACATTACATTATAATAAGCAAGATTTAATCCCATCTAAATGTTTGTAGAGCTTAATTTGTTTATGACCTGGAGCTGAAAGTTTGTGATGCTTCTCATTTGTAATGAATGATCAAACAAGCTTGTAAGAGGTTGTGGGGGATTCAGAGGGGGGAAGAGAGAAAGTTTTTTACTTCCACTCATTTTTTACCTCCACTCTTTTTTCTTTTTTTTTTTTTTAGCATTTATCATTATTCAGTCTGACAAATTTAGGAAGGAGAAGTATTTTTTTCTGAAAAAAACCTCCTCACTGAACTAGTTACTGGGCAGGTGAAGTAGGTTTCGGTGCTTTGTGCTAGAGAGGATTTGCACTGTGTTTGTACTGTATTGATTCTACTTGTAGCATTTTTACTGCTTGTTTATAAGGGCCTGAATGCATTTCTTCCCTTGGTGATTACAAGGAGGTTCAGTGATCTGACTCTTTTTCTTTTTTCCTTTTGTAATGCCTGCCTCCTTCCCCTCCCTCATTTTCTGCGTCAGTCACTAGTAACACCAGGATGTCATGTGTAAAACAATAATAAAATACTGTATGGTAATGATTAGCAGGGATCAAAATAGATTTTCTGTCATCTTTTTTTTTTTTTTTCCTTTTGAAACTCCATTGAATCCTTCAATATTTGCTTCAAGACTGAAAGGGTTCAAAAGCTCTAAGAAAAAAGATACTATACAATCTTAGAGCATTAAATCTACTCGCTACTGGTTCTGTGAATTGAGAACAAACATGATCATATACTGATTTTTCCAAATAAATCCTTAGCACACAAACACTGGATTAATATAAAATATGTTTGTTACTTTACCTCCCAATCCTATTTTTTGCTATTGAAAAACTGCAAACTCCGTAACATTTACTGTCTCAACACTATGATTGGAATTTCAATTCCTTCTGTTCTCTCCAAACTTCTCTAAGACACTTAATTCAGAAAAATTTTAAGGTCTTCAAATCAACAGCTTTCCAGAGCATGAGGTTTTTTTCCCCAGCCTTACCATTACACGTAACTTCTCACACCTGATTCAGTCCTTACCAGGATTTTATGCAGCAAGAATCTTTGTGCTGCTGATCTCTGTAAATGCTTATAGGTTTCTACCTTCTGGCTCTTAAATACGAAAAAAGTAAAAAACTCCAACAAAACAAAGAACCATCTTACTCCTTTCTGTTTCTGCCACATTCTTAGCTTACCTGCCCAGAATCTCTGTAAAACCCTGATTTGTCAGCTTGATCCTTTAGAGTGGCTTAGAGAAGTCATTACTTTTTTTTTATTCCAGGATAATCTCAAAAACTCCCTAAGGTATCAGTTTCTCCTGATCCTAAATTACTAATAATGAATCAAGTACAACTAGAGTAAACAGCTTTGTTACAGTGGCTGCTGCAGGTCATGGTACATAAGCCTTGCGATTGAACAGATTCCACTGAAAAAATTAAAGCTGACAGACTTCACTCCCTTCCCCACTTTTCCCCCAAATTCTCATTACCAGTACTTCTTGGAAACATGAAGTTGGTTACGGCTTTTCTCACATTACTGGCTATAAAGCCCTTTATATTTATGTTGACATCATGAGACAATTATCGCAAACCATCAGAAGGTAAGTTTTGGCAAAACTATGAAATCTAAATAAAGAAAAATATCAAAATAAGTATAAAATTAATTCTTATAAAATTTCAGGGTCTGAGGTTATGTGATTGCTGTCAGCAAATTAATTTTGATAGCATTTCTGTAAAATGTTAATTTTGATAAAAATTCTGTTATTATCAGTAACAGAAAACAAAACTGTAAGACAGCCGAGGGCATTTCTAGTGCTGTATTCATGCAGAGTCAATAAGGGATGCAAGCCAAGTCTTCTCATCTGGGGTGACTAGCAACAAAGAAAATAGTGTGATCAGCTGAGGAACTGAATACAAAAAAGGGGCAAAAAGGAGACTGGCTTTGCCATACCACCGATGACTGTAATTCGAAAGAAGATACAAAAAAAATTGCCTTTACAATTAAAGACAAAAAAAACAAACCCAAACCCCAAAACCACATTGGTTTTAGAAGTGGTTAAAGTCATACTTTTCTCACTAACTCTTTACCTGATGCCCTTTGAAAGAGGAGACTCTTATTTTATTGCAACAAATGTTATCATCTACAGAACTGTAGACCCAAATGAACTTTTCATAGTTTTAATGATTAAAACCTCTATCTTACTCTACCAATTATCTGTAAAAGGGTTTCTTATTTAATTAACATGCTGCTCATTATTATCTAGTTAATAATTCTAATGTGTTATTTTAAGTGAAAATTAAGTTTTGATGCTAGTCAACATATCAATGAAAAGAGTACATATATATTGTGTGTCTTGCCTGCCTCCATGAAAACTAGCACAAAACAGGAGGAAAAATGTCTAGAAGTCAAAAGAAACACTATTAGCTAGTATTTGAGCAGTGTTATTAAGTTGTTGGGGTTTTTTTAATACCTGGTTGCCAGTTACTCTTGAAGGGATTATTTTTTTTCATGGCATCACCAACACCACAGTGTTTTAACTACAGCTGTGAAAACTAAGTAGTTGTTTTGCTCTTCTTTTTGGAGTACATAAAAATGCAAAGCTTGTCCTTTCTCTATCAGCTTCATAATATTTGCAAGTAGCTTATGACTTCTAAACACTGAAGATAATTGCCTGTCCCTAGAGATGGACCTGATCCCACCAATCCATTGCAAGAAGACTCCCACTGACCTTATATGACCTTCAGTCATATAACCAAAGCCAGTACATTACACCTGGAGTACTTATATCAGATTTGTGGACAGGTTAATAAAAAGTAAAAACCACGTTGCTAAGCATAGCACAGAACTGGCTCTCAGTGGAGAACTGTGTGAGTAACCCAAGGTCACTTCCCAGCTCTCCCAAGTGTGATAATACAGCGCACTTCCAGCACAGTAAATGGACCTGCTCACCCTTTAGTTTTAAGAAATATTTTTAGGCTAGGGATATTTTTCAGCTGTTTAAAGCCTAATAAAGATAGAGCACAAGTAATTTACTATGTCATTCTATGTAAGTAATTCTCATAAGAAGTCAAATTTCAGATACTCTGTGAAAGAATTTTTTTCAGGCTTGACAGTGTTATTATTTTAGAATTTAAATGACATATTGAGATACATTCAATGCTGAATACTGTGGATCAAAGGCAAGAGTTCAATGGAAGAAGAATTCAGTGGTTATAAAAACGTTAACAGAAAATCAAGTCCAGCTGTCGATACTTTTCAATAGAGATTTACATCAAGCCACTTTAAACTCCTCTCATAATTCTTCAAGCATTCTGTTATAAATCAGATCAAAATGTATTCCTAGTCAAGTCTCCTTTTTCTTACAGCATTTGATGTGTGTCTGTTGGATGAATTTCAAAAATTTTCTTACATGAAGCACTCCACAACTCTGAGACTACAAAGTAGAACAACACAAAATACACAAAACTTCTCAAATTCCTACTCTGGTGGCTCATCTCTTTAGCCACGAATTTATGGTTTTGGTAGAACAGGAAACATTTTGTTGGAAAGCAGCATTAAGATGAGAATGAAGTCAATCAGTTGCCAGATCACTTTTCATGACCTTCACCAGACTAAAAGTTAATCTGTATAAACTCATTTGGATTCTGGAGTACTGAAAACCACACTGTGGGGTTTATGTAATTTCCCTAACTGATTTAGGGAGAAGGCTCTGATTAGAGACTGTGAAATCTAAGAGAATGTTTGATAGTTTTGACATAGTAGTTTCTGCAACCAGCATTCCTGGAACAGACTGGCTTTGTGTGAGGATTTCTAAATGGAATCAGGGAGAGAATCTGCAGAAAACAAGTGAAAACTGTTTGGTTATTAGGTAAAAATATACTCTGTGGGGAAAAGCTCCAAACCCATCGAACTGGCTCACTACAAATAATGAAGTCCAGCTTAATATACTTCCATGGACAGAGATGGGTTGGAGGAATGATACCAGCTGATGTTTCTAGCACAACTCCAGAGCTAAGGTACACATTCACAGCAGATTTGCATCTGTCATATACCAAAGAAAAAGTGAACGAGGATTTTGTGTACTTATCTGATGTATCTTATAGTACAGTTTGAGAAGGAGCATATTTTTAAATAAAAGGGAATTGGTTTATTTTTCTGTAAAGAAGAGTCTCCCTTTCTATCCATATCCTAAGCGTCATTGCAGTAAAAGTATATCCGAAAATATTCCTTGCATTTCTGTAAGCTTTTTTAAAGAAGAGGATGCTTTAGCATGAAGCAAGATATCCTTTGGGAATGAAGTTACCTTTAGATGTTAGTGGAGCCTGATGGGACAAGTTTCATCACTTCAGAGTATTATTTATTTCTCCTGAAAAATGATGCCACCAGGTGCTGCACCTGCTCCTTGCATATTGATAAACTGTTGAGTATTGCATGCGCAGTCAGAAATATTACTGTTCGTGGGGAAATGGGAGGAGGCAAGATGTTCAACTGACAGAGTGTAATCGCAGTATCTTCAAAATACAGTGCATTTGTTGTATCAAAAATACAGGTGATCTTTCTGGGCTTCAATTCAAAAGCTTCTTCAAGTAAATTAGTAGGTATTTCTGCTAATATGATTTAAGACAAAAGAACTGTAAAGTTATCCCTACTGGAACTTTGAAATTCATTTCTAATTTGGCAAAAGACCACTTCCCTCTGGTAGGAGATCAAGCCTGGTAAATGAAGATAGCTTATTTTGCATGCACATCTGTGGAGACAGGCAAGCAATTCTTTGGTTCAGGCAGATAAATTGCCAACTTTCATATTACAAAAGAGAGTTTAATGCATAGCAAAACAACTACTGTGGCTATTTGCTGTTGCTAACGTAACAGCAAAAACTGTCTGATAGAAAAGCAGTAAAGAAATATACCATAGAGTGGACAGATGTCCATAGTACATTAAGAAGAAATCTATGTCCTCTTAGATTTAAGGAAGCAACTGCATTCCTATGATTTACTATAATTTATCTGGTTCTTAGCAAATTCTGTCTTAATGATGCTCACAGAATAACAGATGCATATGTATTCTTTTTCATGCTTTAAGAGTCCATTTAACTTTTGAATGAAGGAAAGAGCACTTAGATGAGCAGTCACTGATGACAGACTATTGTTAAAAAGCCATCATATATTCAGATCCATCTGGTGCTATCCTGGGAGCAATGTGTTACGAACTAATAAAATTACTGTAGAGGTAGGGAAACCAGCAAAGATAATTTAAAAAGAACAGCCATTTGTTTTATTGACAGAAGCATTCCACTGGTCTATATCATGCAGATCACTTTTTAAAATATCATTTTGGCAAAAAATCCTCATTTAAAAATGTCTCAGTCATATCCAGATTCATATTAGTAATTGTTTCAATTTTCTATAAATAATTATTACATTAAAATATCTGTTACACAATGCTTAAGACATGTCTGAAATGTGAACATAAGCCTGAAATATGTTTTCACATTTCTGAAATAAGCCAGTAATAAATGTTATATAAATATGGAGTTAGTCATATTATTAGGACAGTGAGTACATGAAAAATATTCTGATTGGTTTTCATAATTTATCTACTCTATCACAGTATGTTAGAGATTGGAAGGGACCTCAAAAGATCATCTAGTCCAATCCCCCTGCCAGAGCAGGAGCACCTAGATAAGGTCACACAGGAACGTGTCCAGGCAGGTTTTGAATGTCTCCAGAGAAGGAGACTCCTCAACCTCTCTGGGCAGCCTGTTCCAGTGTCCTGTCACCCTCACTGAGAAGAAGTTTCTTCTCAAGTTTAAGTGGAACCTCTTGTGTTCCAGTCTGTACCCAAGTGAGTCCTGGCCTTGGGATGGCCGCTGTAGTCAGGAATCCTGTCAGCAGGGAGGGCTGCCGGGGAGGTTCTGCAGCCTCTGCTTTTGCCGGTGTGCAACAAAGCGAGTGGTTTTTTTATACTCTATCATCTATTAAATACTACATAAACGTGTAATACTTATGTAGCCCCTTCAACTTAAGCACAGCTGAATGGCTACACTCAAAGAGTTGCGGTGAATGGCTCCATGTCCAAGTGGATTCCAGTAGCAAGTGCTACTCTTCAAGCTTGAGAGCTGGGCTTGTTCAGCCTGGACAACAGAAGGCTCTGGGGAGACCTTAGAGCTGCTCCAAATGCCTAAAGGGGTCAACAAGAAAACTGAAGAGGGGCTGTTGATAAGGGCCTGTAGGGATAGCACAAGGTGGAATGACCTTAAACTGACAGAGGGAAAATTAAGATGAGATATTGGGAAGAAGTTCTTCTGGGGAGTTGAATGGTGGTGGATGGTGAAACAGTGGAAGAGGTTGCCAAGAGATGTCTGTTCAAGGCCATGCTGGACGGGGCTTTGAGAAACCTGTCTAGCGGAAGGTGTCCCTGCCCACGGCAGAGGGGTGGAACTGGATGATCTTTAAGGTCCCTTTCAGCCAAAACCATTCTATGATAAGTCTATCTAATGGCTCTTCAAGACTGTTTTTAGCTCCAGGTTTTCAGTCATAACTGCTTACTCTTCTCACTAAGGAAACTGATCATGGAGGAATAACAGCAAAATGTGAATCTAGCTGTGTAAAGCTTTGTTTTCATTGCATCTGTTTGAATGGCTTATATTTAATTGATGAATCTCAGTGTTTGTCCCTGAATGACTTTCAGTTCCCCAGTGTCTCAATCAGCACAGTGCAGGCACACAAACCACAGGTGGGCTTCCTCACACTATTATGCTGACATAGCTTTGCTCTTCATCTCAGATGACCACCTGAGACGAATGTAACATATATTTTTATCTGGGAGTGTATGCAGTCTTTGGCATTTTCTTAGGCAGACCATTGGTTTCCTCTGTATGCACCACATACAATTCAAACAGCAAAAGTTCAAAGTGTAATTTTTATTTATTTAGTTGGGGGTTTTCTTGCACTGATTAAGGACAGGTTCATCCCTGAGCTCTAAGAATAAGAAGCTCTAAACATGGAATATGTAAGGTAAAAGTGAAAGGGTATGGGTGTTAGCTACCAAGACATATGGCTGGTAAAAAATAAGTAAGAATGCATTAACACATTTAATATGTAACTACTCTTTTTTTAAAGACGGTCTTATTATACAAGGGCATTTGTGTTAGTTTCTGAGACACACATGGCTGGTAAAAAAGGATTAAAATAAATGCATTAACAGGTTTTGTATGCAATTTCACTCTTTAAAAGGGTCTGATACATGGTATCTTTCCTTTATTCTTTACAGAGCAGTGATCAGAGGGAAAAGAGATTCATTAATACACTTATTAGCACTCACAGGCAGAGAATGTAATCATTACTGTCATGGCTCAGGTGTTTTGTGAATGCAACTGTAGGATCAAATCATACCACACTAATGTAAACTGCAATGAAACTCTACCAGATTTTCCTATTATTCGAGTGTTTAAACTGTTTTGTCATAGATATATAGATCCATGAAGGACACTGACTATAGTCACTGACTTTCATTATCATCATCTTCCCTTTTTTTAATAAAAATCAATAATCAAGCTGTCATAGTCTGTTTTCTGCAGATACATTCCAATTCTGGTGGATTGGACTGATACATGTCAGGGATGTAAAATATAAAAAGACATTTGACAGAAGTATTAATTACTTTGGATTTTCTAGTAGAGACTCAGATAATGATACTGTTTCTAAAAAGGGGGATAAAATACTACATCATTATTAGTTTACAAAGAAAAAATTCTGTAGACAGAATATCTGATAAAAAAAAAGCCTTTGACTGACTTCAGAGGGAAATCTCACTCTGAATTTTGTGCTTAGAAAGGTATTAAGTATCTTGCCTTAGTATACTTTGTGTTGGTTTCTGTACTTGCTATTTAAATAAATGTTATTTAATGCAATAATAAATTAATAAATGGAATCACAATATTTATTATTATGTGATCTATGTATGAACATTCTACAATAAAACTTGAAGAAAAGCAATTAAAAAAAAGATACATAAAAAGGGACACCACTATTTGGAGTTGAAAATACATTTATATCTTAATCTGACAAAAACTGAGTTTAGAGCCACAGCTCTTCTGTTTAGGAAGGTAGGCTTGTCCTGCAAATCAAACCTTATCCTCAAGCATGCTGCTTCTTTTCATATTTAAGCTGGTCCAACTACAAGGGTGTCGCTAGAAGGGAAGCTTCCTCTGCACCAATTCAGGCCCAGGGAGGTTTCTCTGGATACAAGATCAAACCACTGTGCAATTGTACAGCAAGTTAGATCAGCTCTCTGATCTGTCACTACTACTATTTTTAGTGTGGTAGCTTTCTAGTGGATAGGCAAGCTGAACCAACTATCCTTTGCGATCATATATTTGTTAGATCCAAGACAGAAGATGGGATCTTTCCTGGCAGAAAAGGTCTGTTCCATGATAAAAATGTCTTTTGCACTAGTCTGATTTTTCATTCTCAGCCCAAAATTCCAGACACTCTTGGTGGTAGTTCAGATCAGAATTGGTGCTAAACTTACTTCCAGTGTTTTAAAAAGTAACTTGGTATAGTGTGAAAACTCATATCAAAGTGCCTGAGCACCCTTGAAGTTTGAACAACCTCATTTACACATCTTGTTCTGACAGAATTATATATTACCATTCCGTCCTGCAGGGAGAAAACAGATCACAACTTTGTCACTTGTGTATATAAAATTAGCATACCAAAGGTTTACTCACAATATGAAAACAGTCGGAGTTTTTAGACCCTTTCGTTGAATGCAAAGTGTCTTAATAAATGGTTACCTGTACCCAGTCATTTACATGGCAGTAAATCCATAGCTTAAAATTCGTGAGGTACAACACCGTGTGCTGTCTTGAGTGACTACATTGGCATGTGTTATGTAAAACTTGTCAGATCTGAAAATTCTGAATTCCCCTTAGTGTCAAAGAAAAATTCAGACACAGAATGATAGAGAGCTGCAGAAATTCAGAATTAGTCATTTTTCATCACTACTAACTGGAGATCTGAACTGGAAGAAATCTGTACTGAGCTGAAGCAAAATTTAATGCAACTTAGAAAGGCTTAAAGGAACATAATTTTTTGCAAGTTTTTAATAGGAAGTATCTAAAAATGTAGCTGAAAGGACACAAATATATGTGTCCTTTCCAAGTCAGGTCATAGTATTTTCTATCATACTTCTGTCTGGGATCGACAGCAGATACAAGCTAGTAAGAGGAAGCATACACCACATTCCCCACTTATATGTTCCTACTTATCAGGCCTATCTGGTTCTGTAACTTCCTGCAGTGGCAGCCATTTCTACATGTTCTTCCCCCTTCCTCAGTGTGCACACTTAGAGGCTCTCCTTGTAGAATTTCGTTCATCCAGAAGTTAATTTCTCTAAGCAATTTTTCTAAATTACTTTCAACTTTGTATTGTAACGGTTCAAAATGAATCCAAATGTGATTGACTTCTTCATTTGTAATCCTACTGGGCTTTTCTTCTTCCAAATGAAATAACACCCCAAAGGAATGTGGTTTAGGATTTGTTTTATGAAAGCCTGAAAGCAAAATTGCACAGAAAGTTCATTCAATCATGTAAGACTGAAAATTTAAGCATAAAAGTGACAGCTGTGTTCTTGAAATCCTCAACACCAACACAGTATAAAGAGAGAAAGAGTGCTTAAACTAGGAACCATTTTTCCTGCAAAATTTGGTTGCCCGAGGCAATTTTGTCTTCTGCAACTCAAAGTAGCCTCAAGATGTCTGCACCCAGTATTTCCTCTTAGGAACTTAGAGGATCATTATGCACCTGGAAGTCCATGGGTCATATTAACCACACACCCTATTAGTCCCTGTCTGGTTTCATTTGGGGGCTTATTTCTCCCCACAACACAAGTCTGACTTGCCCTGGAAAAGCAGGTTATCATTGTATTGCCCCTGTTCCTCAGAGAATATTAGCAGAGGGGAGACGAGTGGAGATGGAGAATTAAGCACTATAGGCCAGAAGCACACAATAAAAGTGACCCAACAGCACAATGGTTATAGCATTGAACTGGAGAGGAATATAGACACACATTCCACACCCTGTGCACTGAATACTTAATGCAAGATATAAAACATTCAGTGTGGTAAGGATAGAAGTGTATAGGGTTTCTTTAATCCTGTTGAGGCTTAGAGTTGGGGTAAGAACTGATCAGCTCAAGGCTGTGAAAACTAAAGTACTTCCTAGCATGTACAGAAGGAAAACTTCATATAAGAAATCCTAGACAGTCAATTAAATCATTAATATTAATTAGGGTTATACAAGGGAGACCTACATGTTTGGGTAATGTAGAATTAAGGCCATGAAAACCTTGATATCACTTGATATCACTGATTGGCAGTCCCCAGAAACTGCAGGTCAATGCTACAAGCAAAACTGCCTGCACACTGCCCAGGCAGGAGCAAAAAAATGCTAACACAGAAGCACTGCAGAAGATGAGAAAGATGGGAAACATTGTAAGAAATCGTTCGAAAACACAGTGGTAAGATATAGTAAGAGCACCAACTCTGTAACACAAAACACTCGATATCAGCCTGTGGGTTGGGAAGTAACAGTTACATTCACAGAGGTACAGCAGTAAAGAAAAAAATGCCTAAGAGCAATGCCTGAAACTTGCCATCAAACAGATCTTGAGAGGGGACTAACAAATGGTCTGCATTTATTTAGTATCTCAGAAGTAGTCTAGAGAAATTTCAAGCTCACAGATGCAGTGCCATTTCCAACATCATCTGTCAGGGAAAATTCTTGATCTCAAAACAGCTTTAGTTTCAACCAATGATCACCACAATAAGGCTCCAGCATACTAAATATATGCTTTCCCCAAGCAATTAATCATTATGGAAGATTCTGATAGCTCCTTCTGGACAAAGACTGTGATGATATTTAAATGATATTGATGTTGCAAAAACAAAAGATTAAAGACCTTACAACCAGATACAATGTATTATATTACCGAGGATTAGATATATACATGAAAGCTGTACTTCGCTTTTACTGTTCTTAACAATAACTCCATACAAAAAATGTATCCCCAGAATACAAGACATATTGGTGAATTTTTAACAAGGTTGTTTTTATCTTAAACCTTTGGCCTGCCTTCTTCAGAAGTGGTACAATATCTGTTAACCCATCAGCACCTCCTAACAATTTCTGAGTATACTGACATATTTTAGACTAAAATATCAAAGAGTTAAGACTCAAAGACACTAAATTTCTGAAAGTTTCTTGAAAACTGGAGGCTGCATAGAGGAAGCACAGGAAAATTGAAATACCCAAATCAGGGTAAGACTGTAATGTATACTCAATAGTAATCTGTGCTGTTATATCTGCTCTCTTACTAACGGTCTTACTAATTGCCTGCACAGTTATTGGACTCAGCTTGGAACCAGTTGGACTACATAGCACCTCGTGCAGTCAGTTCATATGGAGCAAACGTTATCAGGGAAATAAGGGCATGGGAAAAGCTGATGCCTCTTTGCTGAAGAGAGGAAACAGCATAAGCTACAACTTGTAATTAGCCAACTTTCATGATTTCATATTAATTTCCTATTACTTCATTATTTTCATCATGCTTTTATCCTGCATTAACTAATAGCAAGTATGTTAAAAAGGTGAAGAAACTTTAAACTAAACTGACCTTATTCCAATTAAAATAACGTTTTTATTAATGCACAGACTTAAGGGAAAAACCTGCATTTTAAATGTAAAAATCTGCTAAACTGTCATAAAGAGAACTCCAGTAGTAACAATATCTTTAAGGAACACATAGTGCTCTACCTATAGATTCAATTTCCATTTGGATGAGAGTGGTTTATCACATGTATTCTTAACAATGTAGTATAGCAAGATGTTTATTTCACAAGAGCAGTTTCAGAATTAGAAGGCTGTATAAGAATTTGCAGAAGTGGTCTTCGTTTGTTATGACACTTGCAGCAAACTGTATCTTGGAAACATCAGGTACTCAGAGCATTTCATGTGGGTTATCTCTCACTGAAGTATAACTTAGTTATAAGTGCTTTTTATATCTGGAAATACTGACCAACAGATCAACACATTTCTCTTGCAAACAGTACTGAGTTCTTACTGTTCTTGCTAATATGTCCAAATACTTGCACTGAAAATGCTCCACTAACTTCATACTTGGCCAAATTTTCCCTTTGCCTAGTCTAATCCTGAGATCTCAACTGCATTCTCTTAACTGAGAAGGCTGATTGTTTTGCTTTATGTTTGTTATTTAAGTCAAGTAGTATCCTAAAGAAATATTTAAGACATTGCTTTCAAAATAGTAGTCTCTGCTTACCTCAGTTTCCTTTAGTTACTCTGTACACCAGGATAGCTGGAATGATACCGGATAGTGTTATCCATGCTCTTTCCTGTGTTTATTGAGCTTTTGAGGAATTATCATTTCATTAAACTACTTGAGGAATTAACACTTTCCTTAAATGAATAGGATAAATGAAGTTATGCATATAATTTAGATCTTTTTCTCCTAATATACTTCCAAAGCCTCTCTGGAGTGGCATACAAATATATCTTTTGAGTTTTTAGTTGAAGAATGGAATTGTCTGGCTCTTCTTACCATCCATAAAATAACAGAATGCCTTCCTTTGGAAAACAAACAACAAAAACCCAATTAAAACCCCAAAGACCTGCAACTTAGTTTGCACAAAAACAGTATTAAGAGGTTGGAGCTTTGGCATTTCATCAGTGAATGACATACTTAAATGTGAAATGAAAACCACTTCTTAAAAAGTACACTGAATTAAAATAATCTGTCAAAAGAACTGTCTATTGTCCTAGGAGGATGTGAAATAGGAATTTGTACTCTTGCTATAGTAAGTTCAGTCTTAATTTTTGAATTCTGAGTTACAGAATTTTGGCATTATTTGTCAAAATTTGTTGCTGGCAATATGACAAGAAATTAAAACACATAAACAAAAGAGGAGAGGCAAAGTAATACAATCTAACAGTGAAATAGCAGCAAGGTAACTGTAGTCACATCAATTCTAACACCAATTTCTACTCACAGATGTAGTGTTCTAGATTCTGTGGTACAAGCCTTACACCTACCACCTTTGCTAGCTAGAGAGATCATTTTTCTCTTCTGAAGACAGAAGAGAAGGAAGGCTGGTCTAGTAGTGACCATGCTGGCCAGACTTCCAGGAGGATGGGGTTCATATACTGAAAAAGTATATTTAACTTCTTTGAAAAAAGTCATTAATGTCTGTGTCTCTTTTCACTAGCTACAAGTTGTGAACTAAAAAACATCTAATAATGCATCTTTGGGAACTGTATAACGTTGTCTTTCATAAGAAAAGTTTGGTTCCAAATTAAATATGCATCCAAACATCAAATCTAATCCCAGTTACAGATCGAATCTTCGAGGAGATTATTAACATGCATATGATATTGTTATAGTAATATTTTTGAGTATAAATAAAAGCAATAATACCATGCATGCTAAAATCGTGAAAGTAGTTTAAAAAACAAACAAACAAAAAAACAACCAAAAAAACCCCAAACAATTGAAAGGCATTATAATGTTTCTACAGCTGTCCTTCTGCCTCTACACAGGATGCTCAGGACCATACTATCAGAGTCAAAAGTCAATAGGTCATCTACTGTTCTATGGATGTAGGATATTGCCAAGTATCTCATTTAATTGTGCTTTATTTTGCCTACATACAGTGAAAGCTTTAGCATTTTTTCCTCTTTCTGTAAGTTTATTTCAGAGTTCAAAGTAACTCTGCAGCTGGAGTACACAGTTCTTTGGACTCCAGTCCACGTGCTAGTACAGTGAACTACGCCACTCCAGTATATCCATTGGAAACGATTTCAGGAAGAGGAAGAGCTGGAGTAGCTTCTTTAGAGATAACAGGAAAACAATAAGTACATAACAGTAGATTCTCTGGTCTTGTTCCCTTCCTCCCTATCTTCCCGTTCTTTATTATTCTCAACAAAGCTGCACCCAAAGAAAGCGACACTGGACCACTCCCATTTCCAGCTAGACTTCCTACCTACATTTTCTCAAATATAAGAAGAGCAATATCATAAAGGTGTAAACTCTTTAGCTGAAAAACTCTGCAGTAAGGCTCAGTAGACTTACTATACCAACACAATTTTAAAAGACATTCACAGTAATATATCTGTGTTTAAAATTAATTGACTTAGGTATCCTGTATCCACGGAAACTGTCAAAAACTAGATAAAATCATGGCTGATCCAAAACATCTGTAGTTAGTTTTGTTTTAAATATTCATATTTATACACATCTTCAACATATGCAATTCATAATAAAAAGCAGTGCTGCAACAAATACCAAGCACTAATGTTTTGGTTATTTAAAATAGGCAGCGAGAGAGTACAGCCCACATTATAAGTACATAAATTCTACTTAGTTTGTACTATCCTCTGGTAAGTATAATACAAAGCAAGTATTAAAAAGGGTAAAAAGCAGGCAGTACTGTTCCTACAATTAAAGTAATCTCAATCCTTGAATTAAGCCACTTTTGAAAATAAACCTTTCCTCAGGAAAGCCACTCAGCTGATCCTTTGCACAAGAAAAAATACAGCTTATAAGAGTGGAGCCTTTAAAACAGCTCTGGCATGTTAAATGTGTGGACATAAGACCTGTTTGGAATGTACACATCATAACAAATTTAGAATTTAACTTTAAAAAGGGTTGTCTTTCCCTGAATGTGTCAAGGCTTTCTACACCTTTGGTCACAGACATAGATCTGTTTTGTATTTGGCATAAAGAAACAAACTACTGGTATGCTGTCAGTACTACTTAATGCACAGAGAACATTCAAACCCATACAAAGAGAAACTAAACATTATTTAGGAGAACAGCACTCCAAAATCTAATAACAGCATCAGTTCTTAATAGGGACAGGATTACCTAATCATTCTAAAGATAACATTAAAAAAATACAGCCCCAAAGGATTTTTCAACCCAAACAGGCAATCAATGGGTAACAAGCAAGCCAAGTAACTAATATATGAGATGCTTATACAGTATATATGAAAATTCAAAAAAGCAAGTATGGCTTGTAACTAAAAAGGCTAAATGTAAAGCTTTTACCTATCCTGACAAAGGCAGGCAAAAGATGGTTCTGAAGAAGATGTTTTAAGAGTTTTTAACACAACATTCCGTTTTGCAACCTTTCAGCAAGATCCTACAAATTAACAGATGAATTATACTAGAGGGCTTTGTTTAATGCTTTTGGGGAAAACGAGGTACTACCAAAGACCAAGGACAACACTGCTCTAGATGTGAATAAGCTATCTTTATGTCCTCATGGTAATTCATTATTTGCTATTTATGGCAAAAAAAGTAGGCAGAAAAGGGTCAGGCTTATGAGTAGTTAAAGAAAGAAGAAATAATCCTTGCCTACTGGGTGATTAAAGCAGTGCCATTTTGTGCTGCTCAGTAGCATACTGAGTTGTTTCCAGGAAAGAGAAAAAGTGTTGAAGTTTGCCAATTTTATAAGTAGGTTTGTTATTAAAGGTCAATGTAAGGCTAATCAGTGCTTAATTATTTTAATCTCTTCATTGAAACTGAAAACAAAGGGAGGATTTTTACCTTCTACAAAACACTCAGTAAAGGATCATAAATAATTAAATCCAAAGAAGTTAAGCTTACAAACTGTTACAGATGTGATAATGAAAATTAAAGTACAGAAATGGCTTCTTTTTCCTCATTCAAATCGAGTAACAGTATTTTAGTGGTTATGCCAGAAGACCCAAATCACAGGGCAAATACCACAATCCCAGTATCTATTTGTGTTGACACCTTGTGCATTCAAACGCGCAGCTTTTTCACTGCAGGAACCGATTTGGTAAAAAGGTTGCTTTTCTGTCAGATTTATAACACTGGTCGTGATGACACTGTACTTTGAGGTGAAATTGTCATGTCTTCCTTTGCTGAGAGGAGTCTTTCTGCAACACTACAACATTAACCTTGAAATGCTGCAGGGTGATGCAGCTCCTCAGACCAGTATATAAATTGTGGCACAGCTATTTGTCCCTTGAGCCATTGAAGGACTCTAAAGGTTTAGCCAAAACCAGCCAACTTATCAACAACTCAACTCTCACAAAACTATTCCTCCACAGAAGATTTTCAATTACTATTTACTAAAATGGTTTCCTGGCATAAGACCTCACCAACACTTTGTAGAGGGCCAGAGATTTAGCATTCTCTGAAGCTTAATAATATAATGCTATAGTGGTAAAAATATGTGGACAGACATTTTTCTGCCTGTTTTTTTTCCATTGCTAAGACAACCATAACATTCCTCTAACTATCCTTAAACTTACATGGAATTTGGTCTTGTCTTATTCTTTATTCAGCTGCTCCACTAGAAATCACACTTTGATTTTCTTCTACAGTGTAAACCTCTCTGATTTAGATACTTTTCTGTTTCTTCTATCTGTAATGTGATGATGCAGTTCCTATGTCATTATTAATGATATTATATTATGACCTATTTGCCCTAAAATAGCTGGGTATCTGAAGGAAAGGGGGTGTGGGTATTGTTTTTACTATTCCTTCCATATACCAAATTTTTGTCACTCACAGCAGACCAAGAATAATGTTTCATGAGACAGGAAGCATATCACGCAGTGTTTCTGGAAGTAATATTGCTCTTTTCGTATATTCGTCTCATGTCCAGACAAATTCAGATGAGAGCCGGTTGGGCTAAACTCCTTTTCTAGGTGGGGTACAATCAACATGAAGAGGTTTGTCCTTTTTTTTTTTCTATTTTTAGTGATTAAAATTAGCCATAGGAATATCTTCAAAAAGTCAAACAACTTCTTTAACTTTCCATCCTTATGACCTGCAAATAATTATCCAGCTTTTCACCAATACTGGTTTTGGATTGAGATGCAGACTTTTGTTTCAGAGTTCATACTGCTTCTGAATTCTAAGCAGTTACAGTAGATATTCTAAGCCAGTCCTGGCAGCAGTGACAGAAAAAATACTGCAGTATTAGATTTCTGTAGCAATCAATGGAAAATCACTGGCAGAATCTACCCTAAGGTAGTCTTCTTACCTAGCATAATAATTAAAGCTGTATTTTTAAAGCTTTACAACAGGACAATAATTTCTGGAACTATAAAATTACTGCTATCAGTACATTAATTAACCCTCTCTCATTTCCCCAATTAATTTTTCCTGTTGTTTTTGCTCTACCTTTTGTTCTCATTAAGTGTTGTCCTGACCTTTCAGTCTGTAAAAAAAAAATCAACAAAAGGTATTTCATTTTTTATTAAAAGATTGATTGCAGGAGGCCTGGGACCACAAGCAAAAGAGACAGAGAAATAATCTATGCTCAAAACTTTATATTGCTATACTTTTATTTCTGAAGGTCCAAGATATCATAGACTTGTCTGTAATCACAAATAAAATTAAGAGAAAGGAAGTGGTCCATAAGGTAACTATCCTGAGTTTAATTCTTCTCATTAATCTAACTTATTGGTTGTGGCATGCACTTGTTCTACCCAGTGAAGGTTTAATAGCCCTGTTTCTTATACCATTACCCATACACAAGCCTGTTGATCAATGACAATTATTTCTTAATGAACATGCAATGACGGGTAAGCCCAGTGAGAAAGGAATAAGAAAAAAAAAATGAAAATCACTCACTATAGTCTTGATTGCAACCTAGCACTGTCACTTGTCAAAGTGCTACATTGGACAGGTTTGCTTAGCCAACATATACAGGAGTAATCAGCATGATCAGGTGCTTCAAAGCACTGGAAATCTTCAATGACCTGAAGTATATTCAGCTTCAAAAGGAGATGCACACAAAAGCATTCTCACTTTAATTGAAAATTCTCTTCTGGGTAGTTGTTTTTTAAAAAAAGCTCAGAGCTATTTGTTTCTTCCTGATTTTTCTAAACTGTTATTTTTTCTTGCATTCAAAGTTACATTCTTATTCCAGTTTCAACAATAAAACCTTTCCAGAAGCTTTCATGTGAAATCCACAGTGACTAAGAGTTATTTTAACAGTGCCTGATGTTCATGAAACATTGCACAGCCTGAGGAGCTAGAGTGCTATATTCACAAACCTAAGACAGCAAGGAGTCATGGTATGTCACATCAGCATCATACCGGTAAAACAGGTTACGGGCTTTACAAAAACAATGCAGGTATTTGCTTCTGTCATGCTGGCTCAGTGAACTCTGAAGTGAAATTCTGTAATATTTTGAACCCTAGTAGCAATCACCAATGTTCCATTTCTCATTTTTCTGTTCATTAGACAAGGCAGAACATCTATAAACAGAAAGAGTGTAGATGTAGATTACATACAAGGAAGAAGTTCTTAGGAGGGTGCTGAGGTGCTGGCACAGGTTGCCCAGAGAAGCTGTGGCTGTCCCATCCCTGCCAGTGTTCAAGGACAGCTTGGGCAGAGCTTTTAGCAAGCTGGTGTAAGTAGAAAGTGTTCCTGCCAAGGCAGGGGGTTTGAACTGGATGAGCTTTTAGGTCCCTTCCAACCCAAACCAGTCTATGATTCTAACTACAAAAGTTAAAATTATGCGAGAAAAGAAACCAACATCTAGGTGCTGATTCATGGGAAAGTCAGACCAAGTATTTCTGGAAATAAAACTACAAATTAGGTATGTGCCTGAGCATATTGAGGTAAATTCTGCAGATTCTCTGCCTCCCTTCTCCTCCTTTTTTAAATTTTGATGTAATATGACACTACGTGTCCTGTTTCTTAAACTGATATTTTGGCTTTTTCTAATATCAGAGATCAAACAACTCATTTAAAACTTCAGAATCAAAACAGGACATCATCATAGGTTGTCAGCACTTCCGTAGGACAAAACCAGCCTACCATGACTGAAAGGTCCAGTGAATTTTTAATGTGAAATGGTTTTAAGAAATAATATTTTCCAACATAAGTTGGAAAGATCGTTCCACAAGTCAGTTTCTCTACAGCTCTCTTGAACTCATGTTAACAATCCTTAATTTGAAAAATGGCCTTTATAACAATGGATAAGGATGCTCATTTAACAACTTTCTCAAAAGTTATTTGCAGAAGAGTATAAAGTTTATAGAAACTCCCTCTGCACATTTAAACAAGATTAAGCCAGTAAAAAAGGCAAGCAAGACCTATTTTCCATGTTATGTATTCATTTATTTACTTTCAACCTTGAAATAAATATTAGAGAGAACATTTTGACTATCCAAAGTTTCCTTCTAATACAATGTACCATTTGCCAAGCATAAAGGACAGTTAGACATTCAAATAACAGGTTATCTGTAAAGCACTGAAAAAACTCCATGTTTTCAAACACATCGCTAAAGGAACAGCTCTGGGAGGAAAAAAAGAATAAAAAAGAAAAAAAGCAAGAAATGAAAACTCCAGATTTCAAAAGCTTTTCTACCTTTAAAAACCTAGTCGGGGGGGAGAAGAAAGGAAAAGAACTGTTTCAAGAGAGATCAGGTAACTGCTCTAGGGCAACACTGTGTGGGAAAATAATTTAAATACTTAATTGTAATTTCTGTCAACAGAAAAAACTCATATTCATTCTTATCTCCTAAAATAGCTTGTCCAACATGAAAAAGTTTGATTGCTGAAGCAGGCTGTATCTGGGCAAGAACTGTAAACATAAACATACTTTTATTATGATTTCCCATGTCTTCAACTAAACGTTATCTTTAATGATAAGAATTACTTATGCTGCATTCATTCCTTTCTATCTCACATGTTTGGGGGTTGGTTTGTTGTTTTGGGTCAGGCAGGTAAAGATAGGAAAACTGATCTTAAAAATTACCAAAGAACACAGGACAGTTTAAAAGTTGAGGTGTTTCCTTTTCAAAGGTCATTTCCAGCTCATACTACGAAAAGCAAGAAAGCTGTGTGATTTCAGCCAGAAACTCTGAATGATGGCATGGGCATTTCCTAACTGACATGCTGCTTTCACAAATTATGATCATTAATGGAAAAAAATGGATTCCTTAAAAGTCTTTCCACTGTTACAATACTGACTACACCATCTTTGATGACTTACCTAACAACAGGATTTAAACTGAGTTTGACAGACGGTATTTAAGAACTTTTTTGGTAAAACCACAAAAAAAAAAAAAGCACAGAAAATGGCTACAAACACAAGTCTACGGATCTTACTTTTGTTACCACAGGGAAGCAAGGAAACCATTCCACCTCAAACTTAGTCCCTGAGGTTGTGAATTGAGTTCTTGAAAATGTGCCAACTGCAAATACTGAAACCGAGTATCTATCAGTTAAGAATCAGGGTGCCATATCACTTGCTTATTTCAAACAAACTAGAGAACAACTCGATTCCCTTTTGTTTTCCAAGTGAGGAAATACAAACCAAACACTTTACAATCAATCAGGCCAAAGGAATGTTACTAAATGCTCACAACCCAATGTTCAAGACTTCTGACTAACAGAAGTAATAACTTATCAAAACTTGGAAGGAAATCCTCAAAAGTATTTGTAATACAAAAAAATGAAATAAATAGTCCTGCTCTCAGATCTCATGGCTGATTCAGACTTTGGTAGCCTGGCTTTGTTTAAACACACAGGACACCTGCTGACATTAAGCTATGTATTTCTGACGGTCAGTAAGCACACGCTGCTCAGAGCATAGTTGTTTAAAATGCAAGTACAGCATTAAAAGTCTATTGTTTGTTTGAAGTTTGAAGCCAGCAGTACTGGGGGAAGCCGGGGGAGCAAGATAGTGCCTTCCAGCAAAACTTACTTTTGTCTGCCCAGATTTTGATACTCTTCACTCCTCACAAGGAGTGGGGCTATTTTTTCTGCAAATACCCAGGTGATCTTAGGGGAATTATTACCAGTCTGCCCCAGCTGCACATTAGCCAGGCGATCTGCAGCTGCAGAAAGACTGCACCTTAGTAGAACCAGATTCTTTTGCATTTTGCAAAAATGATCTAAGACTCGTAATTTCTCTTTGTTTTCTGTGACACCACTACTTACTTTTTAAAGGTATCTGATGCTATTATAAATGGAGAGCAATTTCGATGATGGGCAACAAAAAAAATTAGATTAGCACTCTTCAATGCCTTTGAAAAGCAGTCTCAGAGGAACACACCCACAAAAAAAAAAAAAGCCAAATGAGTGAAGTGTCTTACGCTAAGCACATAGATTTTTGATGGCTTTTAAAGAAACATATCTGAATGGTGGTCTTGGCAATCCTGAAGGTAATGGTTGGACTTGATAATCTTCAAGGTCTTTTCCAAACTAGCTGATTCTACAATTATGAAATACCATTTGAGGCATATATTCCCATTTGTATTTTCCACTAGGTTTTTTATTTTTTCCTCCTTACCTTGAGATTGCATAAAGATGGCCTATAATTTGTTATACATACATCTTTTAAGACTTCCCTGGGTTTACAAAAGAAAGACAGTAAATGAAAAATTAAATCTTTAAATAGTCAAGGACAAAGAATATTATATGTGTGTTATCACAGCTGTCTCAAATCACGGCAAGGCACTAAAAATGCCAGCCAGTTACATATGCCACATAGCTCTCTATTATATAAATCCTACCACTGCTATGTTCCTTTCCTGTTGGATGTGGAAGTATTAGCTGTATTTTATCACAGTGGTACGTCAAGAAAAGAAGGTTTGCTCTTAAAATGCCACTTGGAGAGTAAACAGCAGCCTGCAGAGCAGGATTTGTTTATATCACTTTTGGTACGATGAATAACATACTTAGAAAGATATACTGAATACAAAACATGGAAGTGTAAAAGTTGTGACTCGTGTTAAATATTCACTGCCATTTCTGCCAGCACTAGTATATGAACCTCATGTATTTCAGCCAAAGCCAATATAGGTCATTACTATATATCCCAACTAAAGTCTTTTGCACATAACTTGTCATGTTCTCTTTTTTCTTCACTTTCCACTTAATATTTCTGTCCACCTCTAAGAGTCACCACATCTCATCTGAGAGCTGCCAGCATTCCAATGATAAAAGAAATAATTCCTGCTGTATGCATATATATTAATACACAGGTATGTAGATGCACCTACACTGCAAGGTCCAAGGCACTACAGACTGCTGAAGCAGAGAATTCTGCATGGACAATAAGTTACATTAACACCATCTGCTCTCCGTTCACACATATACAAGACTCCCCAAATCCATAAATACTGAGTTAGGCTGCCTGCAACTAACATAAGAATTAAAAGGTTCAAGGTACACTAAACATTTTCCCTCTAAGACCAAGAAATTGCACATAGTATCTTCTAGTGCGTAGCACTTACCCTGCAATGTGTCTGGAGGCACCTCTAGAAGCACCAGAGTGGAAGAAGTTCCTCTAATGATGCAGTAAAAATACAGCTGTACCACACCATAGTCAGTAATTACTGACATCAAAGACTACAAGGGAACTTACCATAGATTCATACATATGTGAGGAAAAGCTATGTAATTCATGGAAATATAATAGCTTCACCGACCTTTACACACCACCCCCTCATCTTCACAAGCCATTGCAGGTCCACACACACACACCCTAACAGTATTTAAAGAGGCACAGAGCTTCTAGATCCACCTGTGACAAGTTTGCCAATCACCCTGGGGCAGGCTGAAGCCAGCTCTCCTTTCCTTGTAGCCAGTGGGACTGTGGTTCATGACAAACAAACAATATAAAAGCACTGTCTTTAGGTCTGAAAATTGGCCCAAACTTGGGTTTTCTCTCAGAGCAATGTTGGGATGCAGCTGAAACCTTTAGTCAGAAGCTGGTAAATGTTCCTGTTTGCTAAAGTTCAGATATAGCCTTGTTATTTTTAAAGTTTTTTCTGCCTATAGCACAGCTGTGTGATTGTCCCTAAAGTGTTCTTTAATGTGAGCTATCCATGGATACAAAGGATGCTAGAATCCTAGCAAAGCTTTTTCAAACCAATGTTGCCCGTTCAGTTGTTTACATTTGCTGTAAGATTCAATCTGCAGCTCAAGGGCAGTAATTTGTACATTATACTAAGGTACTCAATTCACAAAGCTCACGGGACAATAATGTTGCTGATAGCAGAAAGTCAGGGGAAGAAAAATGAAGAGTACAATATAATAACAGAAGAAAGCATCTTAAACATTATGAAATGCATTGCATAACATGTTACTCTATAAAACAATGACTGACTTCTCCTTGATCATTACCTTTTCTGAAGCAGATTAAGCAGTTACTGTCATATTCTGTGCACCTCTGCAACACATAACAGTCCTTCCCCTCTAAGCTGGGAGGCTGCACAATACTTTGGAACATATAAATTTCATTAAAATATCTGCACTACAATGAAATATCATTATTGGTAGGAAGATACCTGAATACCAGTGTAGCTAAGAGTTATTACATTATCTAATGTAAATTGTGTTTTCCAGGGGTTTATAGTGCATGAAAAACAGATGCAGATTTTGTTTCAGTTTTAGTCATGTGTCTACCTGCAAGGATTATTTTTAGTAAGTCATTTGGAAAAGACTGGTTGATCTAATGTACGTTATACAACAAACCAATCTAATCTATGTTGCTGTGTACATTGTAACTCAAAATATCTTAGCCACTGATAATTCATTAATGGGAATTAAATGCTCAGGTTTTAGAGCCACTGCTTAGACCTCAACAAAGGAAACTGCAGGAGTAGCTAGTTTTGCACTACTATTCTACTAAGATGTTTTACACAAGACTGGCTGTATGTATGACTTATTTCTTCCAAGCAACAATATAAATCCAGGTCCAAAGCCTCTGGAGTAAGCTTTATTGGAGAGAACGCCTGTCGAATGCAAATGTAGTTTACAGGTTAAATTCTAAGGTCTAAGTGTGCTGCTGCTGTTCTTAGTCAAGTTTATTATTTTGTTACACTTTCTATTGATTGCCATCATCACCCTATTGACTGGCTGTGTAAGTGTATGAGACAGTTCAGAAGAATCCCCACAGTTCATTCACAGTTACCAGCTGTGGGCAAACTGGGGGGATCTTGGTGGGAAACAGGATGAATTGCCTAATGATTCCTGCAAAAATATTCATTTTGCACTTAGAAATAAATAAGTAACAGGCAAAAGGCAGATCTGTGTGCCTGCTGAAAACTTACTTATGCCACATTAGAAAGATATATTTGACAATTCATTGTTTCACAAAGCAAACTCAGCAGTTAAGAAATTTATCTTGAAATATGCTTAACAGTTCTATATAACTTAGCACCCCTGCCATAAGGGAGTCAGAACATAGTGGGTGCTGTAGTCAGGGAGGGGAGCTATTCTCCAAAAACACAACTCCTCTTGGAAACCACCCCATAGACAACTTGCTCTCCTTTACCCTCCATGGCTTTTACATTGATCACTCTGGAGCCCATGACCCAGTGTTGCAGATGGACAGTGGGTGTCACAGAATCACAGAAAGGTTGAAGGTGGAAAGGACCTCTGGAGGTCATCTTGTCCAGCCCAGGGCCACCTACAACTTGCTGTCCAGGACCATGTCCAGACAGCTTTTTAGTATCTCCAAGGATGAAGACTTCACAACCTCTCTGAGCAATCTATGCCAGTGCTTGGTCACCCTCATAGTGAAAGTGTATTTCTTGATAATCTGATGGAAGCTCCTGTGTTTCAGTTTGTGCCCATGGCCTCTTGTCCTGTCACTGGGGTTCATTGAAAGGAGCCTGGCTCCATCCTCTTTGCATCCTCCTTTCAGCCATTTATACACATTGACAAGATTTCCCTGAAGCCTTCTCTCCTCTAGATTGAACAGTCCCAACTCTCTCAGTTTTGCCTCATATGAGAGGTACTCCAGTCTCTTCATCATCTTTGTGTCCCTTCACAGGACTCCCTCCAGTATGGTCATGTCTCTCTTGTACTGGGGAGCCTGTAACTGGACGTGGTACTGCAGGTGTGGCCTCATCAGTGCTGAGCAGAGCGGAAGGATCACCACCTCCCTCAACCTGCTGGCAATAAATATCATGCAACTGTTGAAATATGGAAAGTCAAAATCAGTTAATGAAGCCAGAGAGGGTACTAAAATCACTTTCTAACAAGTTATTCCATATTTACTTTCCATATTTTGCAATGACTTGTTCTACTATGGCCTTATCTTGAACAGAGGATTTAGGATACAACATAATATGAAAGATAGCACAAAAAATGTGCTTAAAATAATTTACAGTTTCTGTGTGTAAAGAATTATGCAAGCATACTGTTAGATACTTGAGTAATTAAAAAGCTAGGCTAAGTAAGTTGGAGGGAGTTTATGCTTATTCCAAGAATATTCATCTAAACTAGGAAAAAAATAACCAAACATTATTTTTCTGATATTAGGTCTGTTGTGAGACTGCATAGTGTGAATAAGAATATAGTGCATATTAATATTCCACAGTATTGTAGCTCATTCTTATGACAAATATTTTAATGTGAACAGACTAAAAATCCAATTAAATCATTGTTATAACAGTGCTTTAATTAAGGCAGGTCCTTTTTCTAACAGAAGACTACATTTCTAAGCTTTAAGAATTTTTTTTTAATATAAACCTGTAAAAAAAGGTCTAATTATCAATTAGTTTTAAGTTTTCTGGATTTATCCTCCATAAACACAATTTACTAAATGTTTCTGTGACAAACCTTTATCTTTTCTGAACTTTTCTCATTTAAATGCAAAATAAACATTTGAAGAAATGATTCCTAAATCTCTTCTAACTGAATTTACACTCTGTAGAGGCTCACAGTACCAATTCCTTAGCCACATCCTGAAACCATGTCTGCACTCCATTATAAATCAAGGATTCCTTCCGAAGGCGTTGTTCAAAGACTGTGTGGGTGCTCTCAACCTCGCCCATCAGGGCAAAGGCGTTACTTCCATTGTAGCTTTAGTGTGCAGTCTGAATCCACTATGACAGGGGACCATGTAATGGTACTTTATAGCCTCAGACAAATTTATCCAAATGAAAGATTTAACAGTCTGCATGACCTGATACACTTAAAGGTTTTGTTCCACTCACTAGTCCGCCCAGGTCAAGTCACACCTACTGATTTAATATAATACACCCAGCAAGGGAGATCATGTCCCATAAAGAGGAGACCATCATGCCAGGTAGCATGAAGAACACTGATTATCAGAACAGAGCCTTTCAAATGTAGCCTGTATGCTATTAAAATCCAACCACGAAATGAGAAGTTTTTATCGTCATTCAACCTACAGTACTAGCTTAAAATAGAATCTAATTCTGCCTGGCATAAAATATGTTAACATTAAAAGTTCTATTAATACCATTCAATAATATATGCCTTTTAAAAATATATCACAGAGGTCAATTTTGATTAAGATTAAAACTTCTCTATGAGAAATTACTTCATTATGCCCTCTGATTAATATAACAGTCTATTTTTCATATGTTTAAATAAATAAGTATGAGAGTGTCTCAAAGAGGTAAGTCTAACAAGAGAGACTGAAAATATATTGCTCATGGAAGTCCATCAAACTTCAGCTGCAATTCCAGCAGCGCTGCTATTGCATGGCTGTAGTGATATAGAGGTGCTGTAGTAGTGTTTCTATATTTACTAGTGTTTCTACAATACTAGTAGTGGCATGGATTCTTCCCAATGAAAACCTTGCTCTGCACAAGCAAAATGTCAGGATTTCCATTCACATTCTTAACACTACAACTATGTTTTCTACTTAGAAGAAAATTACCATACAGCTCCACATTTATCATTTCATGATGTTCTTCATGTTTTTGATTCAGCATTATGAGCTTGCTTTTAGCTAGGAGTTCATTATTATCCATTCAGAGGAAGCCAACAAAACAGTAAATTATGCATTTGAAAGCCCTGCTGGCTGACATTTTAAAAGTTCATTGGACTTTTCTATTCTTTTTACAGAGTAGAAATTTGTTGCAAACACTCAAGATCTGATAACTGATCCCCATTTAGATGTCATCGAGATGTAAGTGCAATGTGTTTTCATTAATATTTCATTGTGTAAGTGTTCCTTGCTTTGACATTGCCATCTTGTAGTTCTTTGTCCTACACCTAAAGAGCAACTTGTAATCAGAAAGGTATATTGGACTTCATTATCTGTCACCACACATTCTCAGCATAGAGAATGTTATTAAGTTATAATTGCTTCTGGTTTTTCCCTTACGGGAAGATGAGCAACATGTAATAACACAGGGAGTCATTAAAGAACAAATAAAGGTTGACAATAAGCATAAAACTGTCAAATACACGAAGGTTCCGGATTCAAAATTTTTCTTTACCCTTGTGTTGGTTTTTTATAGCCCAATGGGCCCATGGCAGCTCAGGTCATTAAGGAAAAGATGCAACACATGGCTGGGCTCAGGAGCCAGTGGCTGTGTGGTGCTTAGATGCTGGCTGGAGTTAAACCATGACACCGCTAAATACAACCTATGTTTAACTGATTGATGAAGACAAGCTCCATTTGAAATGTGGCAGGGTATTTTTTGGTTGCATGTTAAAATACTGGTTTTTAAAACCAAATTTCACATCAGGAGACACATGTCAATTAAATACACATGTCAATGTCTTTTTCCAAAAAAGTAAGAAACGTTCTTCTTGGCTTTGCTATTCAAATTGGCATGTCTATAAAATAATAAAAAATAACTGGCACTACTAGGTATTTCAGGTGAGAATACCTCAATAGGTACTGCAACAACTTGTGTAAATTCCTAAACTCTTGCAATAATTAGGAGTATAGCTTGTAGATGCAGATAATAGCGTTACTTTTTTTCTCATCCTCTGTAAAATTAAGCTTTGCTCTGTTACATTAGGGTAAATTAAAGACATAATCCAGAGTTCATTCAGAAAGATGTATCTCACTTTAAATAATTCAAATGGAAAGCAATACTTAAGAAGGTTTATCAGTAATGGTTTATCTACTACTAGGAACTTCATTGATAAAGAGAGAGAACCTCTCACACTTCCTCATATACAGGGCTGATGTGGTTTACTGAAGTTCTCAGTGAGCTAGCAGTTTAATAGCAGCTGAAAGAAATGTTGAAGTCAGGCAACTACACTGACACTGCACATCTTCCCTGTTTCTATTTCCATATTCTCGGTGATCATTATTTACTGCTCCTGCTGCAGGAGCTGAGGAGACTAGGTGAGTCTGCAGCAGCATTCCCTTGTTGTGTGCAATACAGAGCACAGGAACCAGGGTTTCCAGGTGCAAAGTGGGTTTATATCATGCCCCTTGTTTCCCTGCTTGCATCAACTTGGGTTGCTCCCTCTGCAAAGAGGAAGCAGGTGTCATAAAGCAAGTTATGTTGATGCTTTGCCGTCAGGAAATTCTCAAGTTGTCATACAAATCCTGAACTGCTCCTGTATGGCTTCCTTAACTCTTCATAGAGGTATTGAGCCATCAAATATATTGTACAATATTTCCACTTTACTGTGTGCTATAGGTTTTTTGTATTAGGAATAACTAACTGCATTGTGGAAGTTGCTGAGGGAACAGCTGCAGTACTTGAGTTCTGTGTGGGAATGAATTGGTGCTTCTGGCACAGGGGAAGGAATAAAAAGTGTCTGGGGCCTCTGGGAAGTTTCTGCTGAAAGAACAACACTGAAATAATTTCAGTTGTTACATTTAAGTTTCAGTCCCAAGCCCAAGCATTGCTCCTCTGAAGTAATGCTCCAAGCTGCCTGCAGACTCAACTGTTCCCTCACTGAGGCTATATTTGCTCTGTTCTGATTTTCCCACCCCCTAAGGGTCTGTGCTAGATACGGCACAGGTAGCTGGTGAGGCACTGGGCTGGACGGCCCTTGTTATAACAGTTCTGCTTAATCAGATGTGGACAGAAAACACGGTGTCAATTATCCTCTTGGCATTTATTCTCGTTACTATAGCAGGTTTGTACACACTGCGGCTCACATGATAAATGCCCCAAACTCCTTGTGGGGTGCTAAACATCCTGTGACAAACAACAAGGCAAAGCCAGTGCTGAGCTATGTTGGGGAAACAAGTAGCAAATATTATAGGAAAAATTACTGTATTTGATAGAAAGTAAACAGTGTTTAGCTGTAATCATCACAAAGCCTGATTACCTCTACCAGCTTAAATCACAAGCTACTGCATTGAAATTAGTGACACGATCAATACTGAAGTAGAGTCAGCATGAATGAAATAAGGATCATATCCACAGTCCAAACCTGTGGTTTGACTGTGCACAGGGGTATGACACTTTCATTTTACTACTGTATACTGAAAAAGCAAAGAGGTACCGGTAGTGAGAGTACAAAGTGATTTGTCCTGTCACCAATAACCAACATACACAATTACAATCCAAATGCTGCCTACAAATTCCATGGGATAGTATGTCATTACTATTTCTGTAATGACTGTTGAGTTTCTTTTGTTTTCTTTCTGGGAAATGTATGCTTCACTATCGTCTATTTCATTTTATATTTAGTTATATTTGGTTATATTCTTGTATAAGTTCTCTTTAAAAAGAGGATGCAGGGATAAAAAAATCATCTTTCTTAGAGAGATTTTACACAAGAATATAAAGAAATATCATATAAATCATAACACTTCATATAATATCAGTATATAATACTCAGAATTTTTTGAAAGCGTTTAACAGATATTTCCAAGAACACTGCCTTTATTATACCCCAGATCTTCCTCTTTTTTTTTTTTAAGGTTGTTATTTTGATACAAAAATGCCCATCCAGTGCTTCTCAAAAGGTGCTGAGTGCTTTGAACTGCTGATTGTACAGCAGGCGGTTAACGATGTTATATCCCTTATTGGTACCACTCACTCTTCTGGCAAGCTCAGTACAGCAAAGGAGAAAGCAGTTCCAAGCTACTGCTTTTAACAGTTTCTAATATCAGTTTTAAGACTTTTTTCTTTTTTCCTTTGGGAAGGGACACAGCTAATCAATGATTCTGCTGGAGCTGAGCCACCTTCATAATTATAAGACAAAACATCTGAAAACAGTTGGCATTTCAGTGGAGCAAAATCCCAATTCTAGCATTCTGGAATGTTTCCTCAGAAATTGAATAGAATACTTCTGGGATCTGTTTATTAAATTTGTCCCACATAGACTGTGACCTTTCAAAATACAGAAAAGATCATGTGGCAAAGCACTCTCAGGAGTGATTTTTCTTTTGGCTCTGACCTCTCCCTCTGACCTTGGGAGAAATGTTTTCTGTATACACAGCAGAGCAACTGTATTTCTTTTATTCTTTGAAAAGGGAGAAACAATCATTTTTGAATATTCATACATTTCTCTTTAAATATATGCACAGCAGACTATTGCATGAGACTTCTATAATTCTTGATCATTTAACATACAGGTCAGTAGAAAACATCCATAATTTAGATCCAATTTTTATTTTTGCAAGCCCAGAGAACACAATTTCTGACACTGACTTGCATTCAAAAGGCAGAATATGAGATGCTATTGTTCATTCATAGGGCAGCAACTATGCATGACACTATTTCACTGGAATTCTACATACATAACTTCTGCTTTCCTTATCTTTAAGTGTATTGATTTTATCCAGTGTTATAAATGGACCTGACAGTCACAGCTACACGGATACTGGTGTATCTTGCTTTGGATGCCTTGTAATGGTTAAATTTTAATGACTGGAGTTGGAATTATCTTTCACAAATCTCTCCCAGGTTTTGCGGAAGTCTGGGTTGATCTGTTTCCAACAATGAAGACAGGGAAGTAGCAACAGTGAGTGGATTATATTTCTTTTTGTATGCAAGGCTTTCCCTTGGCCCTTGCTTCAAAACCAAATTGGAAATTTGACAAGATGAATTGTAATGCAATGAAAGAGATTCCTGAATTTGTCCTTAAGAGAAGACATTCACATTTGACATAGTTACAAACCTCTAGAAATCACTGTATGTACAGAATTGCTAATCCTTCCCTCAGTTTCCCAATTATATTTCAAGCACTGCCTATGCTGAACATGACCAGAAAGCCAGGTTTCAGTCACACTCACAGGCCCTTGAAATATGAAGGGCAGAAGATACACAGAGACAGAGATATACCAAGGTAATCATGTATACAAATCTCAAGCTTCTTACAATTATTTTAGAAAAAAAAAATACATTAATGAATAATTTCAACAGCAAAAAAATAAGGCCTAGGAAGATTAACAAAGCAAATGGGTTGTACCACTATAACCAAAGTTTTGATCTTTTTCCTTCCTCTAAGTGCCCATTCTACTTTTCAGGTGGCTGTTCACTATTTCAATTCACTTATCCAAGTAGGTAGCTCCCTTTGGGTAATAAAGACTTTTATCTTATCCTGTATGTTTGAAATAAAACAATTTTACAGTATCAGTTGGATTATCAAGAACACAAAGGTGAACAAGAAATAAGTAACACCTAAATAGTCAAGTATTCTGTATTTTTAGCTGATTCACTGAAAAATTAAATACAGGTTGTAAGCAAAATTCTTGTCTTATTTTGTCATTCTGAGAGGTAAAATTATATCGGGTACAGATTTTGAAAATGGTGAGCAGATCTAAGGCAAATCTCATGGCAGATCAGTAAGTAGTAAAAAAAAGCCCAGCTCCTACTCTGCTTTCTGGCTCACTGTATCTATATTCACTGCCTCAGAATTTGAAAAGTAAATCTTATCTTGTTGTAACCCGAGAAATGGAAGCTACTAATTTTTAATAGCTAAATGTGCAATGGGAAATTAACACCACAAGTCATCTGCACGTTCCTTCACATTAACCCTTCAAGTCTGCATGTAGCACATGGGTTCTGGTTTTCCCTGGCTGCTATATCCATTCTGTTCTGGCATTTTTAACTGTGTTAACAATAAGGTACCAGGAAATGGAAAGTTCTTCTAATATGAGTAAAATTTTCTGAATATATGCTTAATGCAGAGCATCCACTGAAGACACAGAAAGTGAGTTTGAGAATGAATCAACACAACACATGCAGAAAAATTCATCCTTTGCTCATCCTGACAGAAACATCTTGCCTCTGCTGAAGTGTACATGCACAGAATACAAGCATGAGAAAAGACCTGGAAAGGAGCCATTCAAGGGTAAAGATCAGTAAAATTCAGCTATTTTTATTGTGTTGGCTGCTTTGCCACCAGAATTTATGGAGGACTTTGATTCACACTATCCATCATAGACAAACACTGAAAAGACAGAATATAGAACTGTGCTGTTATGGAAAAGCAAACATTCAAGCACATCACATGAATTCTTTTTTGCACACAGCTATTTTTGCTTTTCCTTCCTTCATTATAATGATAATAATCTGTAGCTCCTTATTCACATGTCTTCAAAGCCTGATTTTTAAAGGCTTCCTAGCGTGTTATTCTGTTACACAAATAGACAGAGACCCACTCTTCTTTCATTGCATCTGATCTGGCCAAAAGACTAACCACATGCATGCTAGAAGTCCACAGATAATCTTACTAATATATGTGTGTTCTCATATGCCTGCATGTACAGCTACACCTTTGGACTTTGTAGTCAACTTTTGTTTTACTTAGAAAAACTGTCCTACTGATAACCACACAGACTGCAGACTGAACCAAGCACACACATCTGATTCCTGAATTGCTGGTAGTAAGGAATCAGAATAGACATTTGTTTGATGGATAAATCCAAATACTCTGGGAAAATGCACACTGTGAGCACGTTTCATTTGACTGTTTCCATCACACTCAGTGCCTTTTAATTAGGGGATGCCTGAACAAACAAAGCAATGTTTGCTGGAGCTGATAGAAAATATAGCTCTACCTAACATAAACTACTACATCAACCAATATTATTGAAAAGCAAACATACAAGTCTCATTCTGTCTCTGCAATCAGCTTCTTAGAAGATGGAACTATGACTGTCACAATCTCCATGTCAAGGAGAGGAGAATAGCAGTGGTAACTCCTGACTGCCCCAGCTGCTAATACTGCCTTTGCTAGAACTACATGCAGGCTGACAAGTCCCATACAACAGTTTGGTTAAGTTAAGCCTGAGTTCCAACCCACCTGTGTGCACAGCTGGACAACAATGATCTTGAGAGATGAAAAAAAGAATAAAAAAAAAGTCCTACATTATGTTATCTGAAATTCCTAACTGGTACTACATGGAAATACAGGAAAGTACATCCTTTAAAGCTAAACCTGAAACAAACATAGTAACGTGATAAAAGACAGGAGAACAGTGCAACTGAGCAACAGAAGAAAAAGATGTTGGTGTTATTTTTGAAGAATCACACCTGAAAACACTATGCCAAAACCTCAGGTAAGACTGGTAACACAACCAGGTAAGTAACTTTACTTACCTTTCCTCTTTGTAAAAGGACCAAACATGCAGCTAAGTATGCCAGGGGGCTATTGCTGGAGGTTAATGAACAAATAAAGTCTAAGGGGAGTAGGTATTGCAAATGGTTTGTTGCAAAAAAAACCACAATGGAGGAGCACACAGCTGGTCTTGGACTTCCCATTCCTAGAGCTCATGCACATGCAATTAGTCAAGAAGAGACAAAGAGAGAACACTGCTTTTTAACAAAGATGTTCAGTACCTGTTTTGATCAATGAGCACAGAAAATGACACAACGATAAAAAGGGCCACCTCCTCATATCACTGATATATACTGTTACTGAACAGCTCTATTTTCCATGACTGGACTTCCAACTGTAGCAAAGCAGGATCCACTTCCTCTATGGGACTTTAAGGCAAAATTAAAACTGCTGGTTTTCATTCACTACCAGATATATGGAATAGTACATACTGCTACTTCTGTTTCTTAAATCTAATTTCATAGTCCCAGTGCTCACGCACTGAGTGCAGATAGATAAGCTTCCAACTTCAAAGCTATTTATGCACATAGTGTAAACATGACAAGAAAAACAGCATGTGGGATGTATATACAAGTGGCTTATACAGCCCTCTTTAAGTGTTTGTTTTGTTTTTTGTTAGTTGCCTCTGTTCCTTAGGAAGTATCCCATTATCCCATTACAGTATTACCTTTATCTTTCAGGGGTAGGGAAGGAGGTTGGAATGGACACAAACTACATATTTGTCCTTTTATTTCTGTTGGGGCTGTTTTTCTATGGATCCTTGTTCTTTCTGTAGTGTTCTCATTCTAGACTCTACCCTTAACATAAGATAATTGAAGATAAACCAGCCCCATGAGATGCCAACAAAGAGCTTCATGGCGCAAAACTTGCACCTTTATAGGTCATAAATGATCTTTTCACAGAAATACAAATAACCTCAGACTGAGCATAAATAATATTTAAATCAAGGTATCATGTCAAATGATACACAATCTTCTAAGACTTCTACTCTCTAGGCCATCATATTTCCACTTTTCTTTATATTATTACTTTTTCACTAAGGAAACTTAAATCCTGTTGAGAAAAGCTTATTTAGGTTGAGCTGTCACCTTTTGCGTCAGAACATTAAGTCTTGACAAATGCTTCTTTTGAAGTCTGACACCTGCTTCTTTGGCATTTCCCACTTTCAGGAACTCACTAGACTATAGTAATACTCAGCACAGCAGAAGCAAAGAGAATGAATTAAAGCAGAAACACTTTCAGACGTGAAAGAGCAGCACAAAAGAGCATCCCTTTGCTCAGGTTTCCTCAGTAGTTATATAGGACCTCAGGAGAGCTCATCTCAAATCTGTTTTCTTATTTAATGGGAATCTAATGCCCATGAAACAAGTGTGATTAGCAGCCCCAAAGACCAGACAATTCTGTCTAAAAAAAGATAGAGATCAGCAGGGGAAACCCAGTTTCTCTGTAGATACTTTCAGGACAGGGAAACATCCTTATTGTTAAACCTTCTCTTAGGCCAAATATCAGACAGATATCTGCTCATTCTGTAACTGAAATGCTTGAGGGGAATGTTTCTAACATATGCTAAGCATATGTTTTCTAACATACGCTAACACACGCTGAGATGTGGTTCTGTCAGATTTTCCTTTACATTTGCCTTAATGAAGATTATGATGTAATATTTATTGGTGTGGGGGTCTACCTCTAGAAGGGAACCCACAACCCATTGAAATAAATGAAAACTCCAATGAATTGTCTCTAAGGTTATAGGAGACCTACAGGATCAGTTTCACAGTTTACTTACCTCTGCCATGCATTTAGACACCATACTTCTTTTTGCTTTATTCCCTACAGTTTTATGGAAGGATTTTGCAACAGAGACCAAGTAATACAAGGATTAGGAACCAGGTAATTGAATGAATTCCTTTGAAAAATCTACCTCTTTGTATTTTTCCAAACCTGCATTTAGTCTTATAAAACAGAATCTGTACAGAGAATATTTTTCCTAAGGCCAAACCAAATTCAGTCTGTTTTTGTGAAACATACACTGTGATGGAATGTATCTTTAATCATATCCTGAAAACTGGAAGAATCTTAAAAAAAACCCAGATATAAGCATAGAATGGTTTTGGTTGGAAAGGACTGTAAGATCATCTAGTTGCAATCCCCCTGCCATAGGCAGGGATGCCTCACACTAGACCACGTTGTCCAAGGCTCTGTCCATCCTGGCCTTGAACACTGCCAATAGATTAATTTTATTGAAGAAAGGGATGTCAAAAACCCTTTCAAAACTAGATTACAGACAGCATTGCTATACTAAAAATCTACCAAAATGTATAAACAGCCTTTTAAAATAGTTTTCTACCACAGCAATCTTTCTAATCAAATCAAGCATCTTCTAGGACTGTATTTAGCAATTTTAAGCAATGCTTACATTGTGATTTTGTTAGCAGGGCCGGCAGTATTATCTTTTTTAAACAGTGTTACAAAGAAAGTGCCAAGTACTGTTAATCTGGTCCCAGATTTGTTCATCTTTGGCCAAGCTGACTCAAATATTCCATGCGAGGCTGCGCCTTAGAATGACATTTTGGCAAAGATTCAGCTCCCACATTTCAGGCAGTTCTGAAGTTCAGACCAAAGAGCAAACGAATTTGTGAAAAAGACGTGCAAGTATTCAAAGAGGAGGTCCAGAGCAGGGCTCCCCAGCTGGCTGCTCAGAGGCTCAGCACTCCTCCCTGCCCAAAGAGGGTGCAGTACAGCAGCACTGATTCACCCTCTGGTGGCAGCAGCCCACAGGACTGTTCACTGCCTTAAACTCCACAGTCATTGCACTGCAGATCCTTCAGTTACACACTGCTAATCAGTCCGGTTGTACCGAACAAAAGAAACCTTTCCCCTGTGCGACTTCATAACAGTGAAGCCAACACTGTGGCTGACAGAGAACTGGACCGTTCCCCTGCCCCCCAGCCAGGATGTACGTAGAGTGGGGGGTTCTGGTCTCCCTGTGTAGCGTGGTGCACACTGGTGTGACTCCTGTCCAGCCTGTGTCCACACAGGAGATCCCAGAGTCATCACCCCTGAGCCTGGCAGTGAGCCCCTCAGCTGCTCCCAGCAGGCTGATGTATAGCCTGAGGACTCTCACTCTATCACTGCTGATTGTTAACTTTCCAGTCCTAAGTTTCTGTGAATATATATTTATATACACAGAGAGGTCACTGTTCTTTCTTATGTGGGTAGATGTGAAATGTAGATTTCTGCAGTTAGCAGATGCATACATTACAAAAACTAAGCACATTAAAAAAGCTAGCGATTAGGAAATTATACAAACATATACACTCAGTGTATATATTTATAAAATAAGTTAAGCACCGAATTTCCTACACTATTAAGATAACCGCTAACTTTATGTAAATATAGTATTAATTACATGTAAATTTAAGACATGCTTAAAAAAAATGCATCATTTATAAACCAGTTATATCTTTAGTGTTTTCTTAACTCAGTATTTTTCTATATTTAATAGACACAACAGGGTGTTGCTTGTTAAATATGAAGGCTCATGTGACAATAATTCTGGTCAAGCATGGCTGCTGCAGCAGTTACGCAATGTTTATCAACAGCTATGCAACTGATGTGGCAATTTTGCTCATACATCATTATAACATATGTGAGTACAGCATCATGCTCCTATTGCTGAAGGTAGTAAAATAACAAGTCCAAGCCCACCCTTTATTACTGTATTTTACGGGGAAACAAGTTCTGAGGTCATAAAACAGAGGTTGCTGAATGTTTTAAAATATTTTTTATCTTTTCAGACACACATTCCTAAAAATTCCTCCTCTAAAAACCATTGTATAAATTTACATCACATGCCCACAGCCATATGAATCACAGCTAAGGCCTGATGCAACTGTAGTGCTGCAGGCAGGGCTGTAAGGCCTATTTCATTTACAGCTGTGCACTTCAATTTCTGCTTCACATTGCCGGTTCTTAACTGGTGGGCTTAGACTTAGCTTGCTGGACACCTGATTTAAAGAAAAGTACATTCCTTCTTAATTAGCTAGATGATCTACAATGCATTTCATGCCTGAACAAATATAATTGAAACAACTGAAATCATATTAGCCATGCAGAAAATAATCAAACTACTGGCTTCGCTCTTGGTAAGAACTGGTTGTCTTTCTAATTTTGCAGTGAAAATGAAAGCCCAGCAATGCTACAAAGCATTAACACCAGCACTGGTGTATTTACAGCCCAAGGTACTATTCTGTTTTAGGCTATGTAGTTTGCTAGAAGACGTGCCCAGAATTATACTCAAAGCAATCAGCAATCATATCTAAGACAGACATAGCTTTCTTGGCTGCAAGCATATCAATACAGCACTCAGTAATGCTGGTTTGAATCACCAGGAAGCATGATATACTGTGGAGGTAAAATACATTCAGTAAAATCTGGAAATTAGAAGGGCATGAAGAAACTGCAGCCATAAAATGCTTGAAGTGGAGAGAGAAGGCTGGACACAGAGCTGAATATCACAGGAGACAGGAGGAGGTCCTGACACAGAAACAAGACACGGCATCTTGCCCTAGTGAGACGTGAGCCAGAAACTCCTTTCTGAGGGCAGTGGGTTACTCCTCACACACACAAGTAGGTTCTGTGTTGGTGTCAGTGCCAGATGGTGGCTCCCAGGCTGTCTAAAGAGGGTCCTGTTACCTTGTGCCCCTTGCCTTGCCTTTGCTGTGAGCTGGCTTCGGGACTCAGGCTCTGCAGAGCTCCTGGAGCCCACTGCAAGGAGCTGCTGTTCACTGCACCAAGTAACTTCCCAGGCACTCTCAGGAGCAGGAATGGCTGTTTTGTTGTAAGCGGTTGATTAGCTGTGTCTCACTTATGTGCAAAGCAGTAGCTTCCACTGAATCCCTGCAGGGTGTTCCAAATACAGTCATTTGCCTAATGATTTGGCAATGACTTGGAACTGCTTCCCATAAACGATGCATGGCATATTGCGATAGACTGCCTCCCTCACTGCTCGGGAAGCGTGGCGACAGAAGGACAGCTGTCAGGGACATGAGAGCTGGACATTACCAACCCTCGGATATAGGAGGGTGGCAAGGGGGACCCACAGGAGCTCAAGGCAAAGGCAAGACACTGAAAAAGGTTGAAGTGGAAAGCAGGAAAAGACAATGCAGGAGTTGGGAGCTCTGGTGATACTGACCACAAACAGGGAGAGATGGAGTGTATTTTAAAATACTTTTGGAGCTGACATTATCCAAGAGGACTAACAGACAAGGCATAACAGGCACTGTAGACTTCTACCTCCTATGACAAGTTTGTTGGGAGATTTTTATAAACAAATGTCAATTCTGAATCTTTTTTTGGACCTGTATAGTATTTTTCAAGAATTTAAGTCTACACAACTTCTAAATATGCTACTGTTCACATGCATTGTTCATGTTTACAGGCACACGTCTCACAACTAGCATTAACTTTGTAGAGGACATTCTGAACTGATAGAAAGGCTACTTACAAATACCAGCAACGTCCATTTTGTAATATAAAAGGTTTAAAATATTCCACTGTTGCTAGAAAACTTCATATTAGAAAATGTGGATAATCACGATATATCCAAAGGCAAAGAGGAAACTTTCTATAGTGTGAAACTCTTTATTAAATCTATATCAATGTCATTCATAAGAAGTCACAGAAGTTCAAATTAATCAATCTATAATAGTTGAAAATCAGTGTCATCTTTTGCCTATCATGATCATTCTGCTGGATTCCTAGTTCTATCGCAATATCTGGATGACATGTAACTAGAGCCGAGTACTTTGTAAAGAGTAATGTTTTTAACCAATTTTGCCTCTTTTTTATCTTTTCTGTGACATATCCATGAATAAACAGATCACGATTTTCATTATTCATAATTCAAAACTCTTGACAGTCTCCCCTCAACCCACTTCCCTTTACAGTGCGTATATTGCTTACACGTATATCCCAGATTTTCAAGCTGTGAAGGGTTAGAATCAGAGCTGTGTAGTTAGTTGTGCATGGCCATACTCCATTGTTTCTATTCCCCAGTTGGACTCTTCTGAAGTAATTGAGTGTGAATGTTCATGGAGAATAAATGAGACTGCTTTTTGTGATCCTGAATGTAAAACCAACTCTCTTCTGTGCATTGGCACTAGTAAAACGCAGAAGAAACTCCACAGAAAGCTGACACACAAAAGGCATGAGCACAGCTGAAAGGAATTCATTCAAAAATTCACATGAATATTCATAGAGTTGGTTTGGGGTTTTTTTGCAGCATGTTTTTAGATCAGACATTATGAAAACAACTATTTCCTTAATAGATTCTACTCTGGTCTGTTCACCTGTTCTTCATGAGGCTGTTGGGAACACTTTGGTGGTTGGAAGAAAGGACAAGCTTGGGGCTCTGGCTGGTCTGGAGTTCAGTCAGGGTTTTTTTTGGACACATGCCTAAAAGCATCTTTTCTGTATCATAGTTGGGCTCTTTAAAGCAAGCAGTGAAACTTTTGGAAGCTTGCAGCTGAAAGGTAAAGCAGGGCTGTTGCCTGGGTAGGCTCACAGAGAGGAGGGGAAGACCCTTCCTTGTACATCCTAACACCGAGACAGCATTTTGCTGCTGCAGAATAATCTGTCAATAATTTGATGGCAATTTTCTATTAAGCGAGAAGCACAGATTTCTACAAGCCACAGCAGGAGGCAGTGTGGAAATCCATCATTCCTATTAGTCAAACGGAGGCACTATGCATACCCCATATTCCTTGCTCTCTCTACTTGGTAGTTGCCAAAGGGAAGAGAGGCAGCCCTAGGGTTTTTTAACAGTTATCACACTTTAAATAGACTTCTAAGGGATTACAGGCTTAGAAAAGTCAAAGTCCATTCCAAAAGAGGCCTATGCTACTAGACAGAATATACTCTTAGCACAAAGTCTAAATATAGACAAAGTAAAACAGCTGGGATAAAAATTTCAGTCAGAAGCTATGTTCCACGAGCAGAAGTAATGCTTCAGGCTGTTTTGCATTAGTACATTTGAAGCACATTGTTTCCTAATCTACTTCAAAGAAATGTTTAGGGATTTTATTAACATAAAACAAGATAGTGAGAGCAAATTTGATATCAATTAACATACTAATTAAATGTCACTTAGTAGTTTTAGCAATTACTTGATATTTAATTAACCACTTGAATACCTTGGGAGATCCATATTATTGTACATGTAATCAAAGGGCAATTCTTCTGACCCTGTGGGTATATGCTGCATGTCAAGACAATCTGCAGATAGCAACAAAAAAATACCTCTATGCACTGTGACCCCAGGTATGCTGAGTTGCTGTGTACCCACAAGATTAATTTACTAATTAGAATGCACTAAGTATCAGTTAAAAAGTTGAAACATTCCTCAAGTGATTAGGGACCTACATAATCGACACAAACAACCTACAAAATACCAACGATTTTAGTTCAAGCCACATTTTAAATTCATATTGCAAAATTGTCTTGGCATTTATGAAACCTGTATTCACCATCAAGTCTCTTTCCTTTTAGCAAACAGCTGCAAGGATTGAAGAATAAGGAAGCAAATATTTTTAGGAAACAATTACTCAAGGAGAGCAAATATGTACCTGAAGTCTTCTGGACTGTAGTCATAAAGGCTTTGCAGAAGGAGGAATTCCTAGTGGACCATTTCTGTACGATTTGTAGGAGAAAAATGTCTTAACCACAAACCACGTGTGATCTATGCCTGCTGAATTGCCCTCTCCTACAGGCAAATCTCTTTCCACCTGCTTCTTTTGAAGCTGAGTCTGTGTTGCTCAGCTCATGCTATTGTATTTATTGCACCATGCTGCCAGTGACAACTTCCAGCAGGCTCATGACTACTACAGCTACAGTATCAAGAGATCCACTTTGTCATTTCTGCCACTTTTCTAAATGGTCAGTAACAACTCTTAATTCCCATTTTTAAGATCATGCTTGTAAACCCACCAACCTTGCCACTGCTCTCGATTACCTTCTCAATTGCTGCATTATTTATGCCTCCGTTCTCCCTATGGCAGTACAGAGAAACTGTGCAAAGTAACCTTTCTGTTCCCTTTGTGGCTCTTCTCCATTTGTCATACAAGAAAACAGAACTTCATTCATCTTTAAAAAAGCCACATCCTTTGCTACATGTATGTTTTCAGTTATTCCTGCCCCTCCCTACTTGCCTATCACAGCAAGTGACATGTCATTTCCTTAAAATCTTTTCCCCTGTTGCTTTTCTGCCCTTGCTCTCACTTGGTTCTCCTGAAACACCTCTCATTGATCCCTCAGAGGATATTTACCAGTCTTTCATTTACAGGATTTCTTGCAGATTCCTGTGGGTCCCCTCCTGATATAACCCAGGCCAAGGAGAATTAAAAGTGCTGAAGTACTTCAACCTTTAAAAGGATTTACTGGTAATTTTAAGTGTACGACAGAGTTAATCTCATTCACAGTTTACAAAGGCTGTTCTTTTCTTAACTACAGATTTAGAGGAAATAGGATGGTTTGGCACTTTCTGAGCTGTGTGTTTTCTTTGGAATTAAAAAAAAAAAAAAGAGCCAGAATATTTAGGTTCAATGAGACCACATCAATGTCAATGAAATTCTGTTCCAAGGGTAATAATAAAATTAACCTGTATTTATGATTTAAGTTCCACAGTAGGTACAGGATAAAGCTAGTCAAATGTTTTGTGGTTTTAAGCATAAGGTACTGTCTTTTTTAACATAGTTTTTTAATACACAGATTAAAATAGAAATATGTCAGCAGCAAAACATAAATTTTTAAGTTTTTTTTTTTTTCATACAAAATTTAAATTTGCTTTAGTTTTACCCCAGGCTGAAATGGCAATGATCTTTCATCCACTGCAAAGGAACAGTGCTCTCTGAGATGTTAGGTAATGCACTGATCAGGAGGCTGAATTTTACTTCCTGTGAAGCACAAAGCTTTACACCTTTAGAATATAAATGTAACCCAGATGCAGCATGAAGATGAGAATAAACTTCTTGAAGAGCAAAGGTATGAAATACAGAAACTGTGTCCATTGCTTAGCTTGATTTGATTTGTCTAACTTCCTCCTGAGGTGATCCCGAGCCCCTGGCTACAAGAGGAATGACAAAAGCACAGGTGAACGCTCCCCTCAGGGGAGTTTTGCCCAGATCAGCGAAGACCAACTGGACCTACCAACACGCAGTGCACTACCAGAGTGCTGCAGAGCAAGTCACATGTGCAGAACACATACCCAGACCTTACCCCCATCCCCTTGTTTCAGTGCAGGTCGTATCTGCTGAACAGCAGACACTAGAAACTTAAAATACCCAGTAATGTGCCAGACTGATAATGCTCTACATTAGCATCTAAAAATTACTGATTTTGATAAAAAGACAAATGGGGAACAAGTTTTCCCCACTATTACAAATGTTGGAAGATAAAAGCAAATGTAAGGACTGGAAGCAAAACCATAAGCAGAACACCACAAGTTTACAATAAACAAGCACCTCGTTCTTATACAGCCCTTTCTATCATCATATTTCAAGCTACTCTCCACAGGTGCTGTAACCACAGCCGATCTCTTAAAACGTCTCTTCTGTGACACAGGAAAAGCAAGTATTTCAGTATTTCCCCAGAATTTCTGGCCACTCATATCTTATTCCTATGTATCATGCAACTATCATGTCACCAAAACCTTAACTCCATTATTCAGCATCTACAACCATTTTCACATGTCTTAAAAGTATAACTTCTGGATATTCTCCTCATAAACTGAAAAAGCAAGCTTGCCCACTATTCAGGGACTTGTCCTTTCATATGTACCATATACAATTTACCCTAAAAGCAATGTTTATAAACACTAAAACCATTCTAGGGATCATTTATTCAGATACCTCTTTAATAAGTACTATAATAATATCCTGGGAAAGAAAAAATATACAACTCACATTAAAATTACTACAGGGGTTGAGGATTTTCATGAAAGAAAGAAAACCTACTCTTTAATCAAAAAAGGCACAGTTACAAAAGGATTAATTTTGGATCAGAACACATCACGAGTCAGATGCTTTTCCATCCCAGCTGAGAGTAGTAATTGGAAAATCATGGCTTACACAAAAAAATCATTATTTTCTTATGATCTGCCTTTCTTTCATAAAGTCTTGCATCTTCATCACTCAATTACAATCTGAGAGATTAGGGGACTCAGTGCATACCAGATTAAAGGTCACCTGTTATTACAGACAAGATTTAATTGCAATATTTACATAAATTCCTTACCAACCATAGGGTTTAAGCTGCTTGTATATATTCAGCGTAGTAAAAAGGGACAGGCCAGTCAATAGTTGCCTTGTGGGGAAAAACTATATTAGTAACCTAAAAACTGAGCAAAACTCTGTTCTTTTGCTTTTTTAGAAGAAGAAAATGAGGAAATGTTGATGGTTAAAAAATTGTAGATTAAATCTTATTCCATTACAGGGAGTAAAAGTTAGCTTGATTGCAGTGCTGTAAGAACTTCCTAGGGGAAATTAAACTTGATAATCTCAAGGTGTTTCCCAGAAGACGCCAGGCATTCGGTAATGTTCATTATAGTTTGCAGAATACCAGATAGAATTTAAAGTGAAGACTCCTAAGGTTTAATCAATATAGACATTCTAAATTGTTCACAGTATAAAGCCCTGATTGTGAAACAAAGGTGCGATTAAAAGGGAAGCTGCAGTATTTTAGGTGGCTTTTTTCCCTGTCTAAACTGGCTGGTGAATAGCAATGGCCAAATCTCCACCACAATTTTTGCAGTAGCATCAGAGAGCACTTCATTAAGCTCCTGGGATGTGTACAGCACTGCCTGCATTGGGTGAATGATTCTTAAACCTGGTAGCAAATATTCTGGAGATTACTCGTTATAAAATTTAAACCCTACACATCACTATTATAAATCATTAAGAGGCTAACCATTACAAAACAGAGTTTAAATGCTTCTTTGGAAGAGCATGAAGAATATGAAGGTTTCAACTAAAAAAAAAAAAGACTTAACTGTGTGCTACCTGCCCAAGCTGTAAAGCAAGACATAAAAGAATATACAGCATAAACTGATACTGGTGCTTGTGATTGTCTGGTGATACACTCACAGGACTATCAGTAAAGGGCTGAAATGACACATTAGCAGTTCAAAGCACAAAGAAAATGAATCTTCAATTTTGATTAAATGACTACACAGCATCTGTGGCATCTTTAGACAAAAGAAGTTGCCAAATTGCTAATTGCAGAAATAATCCGGAGTAGCAGGTTTCAATGGTGGTAAGGAAAAGCTGTTTCAGAACAAATGGTTTCAGCTAAAGCCAAAGAGGATATTGACCCTCTCAAATCTTCAGTAGCCTGGACAAAGATCAAAGGGGGTTTAGGACTTAGAGAAGGACCTGGAATTTCAAATAAAATGTGGCTGGAAACATCTTGTTTTGGAGTGAGCCAGGAATGGATTTGTGGTTCTTCTCCATCTGGTGCTGGCTAGATGACATATAGTCAGTACAAACAGAGATGATGGCCCCTAATTTAATGTGGGTACATATGTCTTCCCATTCGTTTGATATACAAGGGACAATCAAGCCTGGAGATTCAAACCCCTTTATCAGTAAGGGCCTATGAGATGGATAAAAATGAAATAAAAATTCTGAAGAGTATTTTGGGGGGAAAATACTGCACTTCAGAGCCATTCAGGTAACTGGGGTCTGATGGGCACAAGATCTGCAGGGTTCACCCTATTTCAAAAATTAATTGCATTTCTCTGTCATGCATTTGTCCTCCACGATCCTGGTCTTTCCTGCCTCCCTGAGGAGAAGCTGGGAGGTTCATTTTTAATTGGTCTTCTGACCATAAGGATAGTCTCCGCTGTCTTCCTATGTGCTGGAAAGAAAAGGGCTTCCTCCCTACACCTTCTTTCATTTCCACTCCTAGATCCAAAATGTTTTTCAGAGGAATATATTTTTTATATATATATATATATATATATATATATATATTTATGTAAAAGATCAAATGAAAAGGGTTTGATTACCACAGTATTCCATGTGCACTAGGGGGAAGAAAACCTAAAAGAAGATGTACATTAAAACATTACAGTATTTTGATGAAGCTGATACTAATTTCTTGGACCTAGTCATTGCTTGACCTTTTCCCATGACTTAGAATCCGAAAATGATGGCTTCCATAGTTAAAAAAGTCTGAGGTGCTTCAAAAGAGAACGTGTAAAATGTTCTGCTGAACCTTTCCTAGACAGCACAGTTGAAACCGCAGGTCAATTTCTTTAATAGAAATAAATTCTGCTGAGCTAAACTCCAGAATAAGAAAAAGAAAATTACTAACTAAACTCCAAGATCAGAAGGTAGTGCTCGTTCTTGAACAGAGAAATAGATTGCTTACTTCAGTGAAAAGAGGCCACTTCATTGGGCAATTGGACTGAGTCAGCGTTTCTCATGAATGCTAACCAACACTTTAATTGAAACTTTTAATTGGCTTTTGTCAATAGGGCTTGAATTTACCCAATGTGTACATCAGAATCAATACAATGACATTTTATAATATAGTATTAAGTGTATATTAATTAAAACAAAAACCAAACCACCCACCTTTATTTAAGTTATGGTAAAACTGACAAATGAAAAAAAAAAAAACAGAACTAGCATCAGCCTTTTCCCTAATTCATTTTCTATGCACTGATTCTGTAGCTCATTTGTAATTGTGACCTGATCTGACATCTCAATGGAATTTGCTACAAAACAGATTACAACGATGTGGCAGCCTTATTTCTCTATTTCCCTGCTTTTCTTTTGTTGCCACTGCATCTAGGATATTATTTAAACATACTCTCTTAGCACATTATCTTGTTTCTTAAATAGGTGTACGCAAACTGACATTATTAACAATGACAGGTTATTTAAAGTATGAATGCAGTGAATTATAAACATACTTTGTGATGATTAGCTTAGACATAGGCTGGCAGATTTTACATACACTTACTAAGCTAGGCAATTACTCTTTTTAATCACTTTTAAGAACTGCTTGCTAACTTAAAAAGCAATATAAACTTAAGTATCTTACTCAACCAATGTCTCATCATGGAGGCTGAAGCTACAAAGGAAACAATTACAAGCTTATCTATATGAAATAAAGTTTAACTCAATAATGAGATTTCTGTTGTATTTTCTCTCCCACTCTAGCTGAGGAGGGGACTGATAAAGCAGTTCTGGTGGGAACTGAGCGCAGCCAGGGTCAACCCACCACATCTATCATGATGTACTATCAGAACACCTGGCATCTTTTTCTTGTAGACATTTCAAAATGTTGTGTTTCAAAGTCTTGTATCCAGTCAGAAGTTCCAAGAGTAACACTTCAAAATGTAACTGGCCAGTTTTTAAATGAAAGCTATAGATATACTCCAATATTCCTTTGACCAATTCATCCCAATGAATGGGAGAAGGATCTAGTGTTCTGTAATCTCAGCAGAGAAAGTATTCTCAAGTGTGCCAATCACTGAAGTTTCTTAAAGAAAAAAAAGTCTGTTTTTCAAGTCAAAAGAATGAAACTATAAATATATTTAGACTGTTTATGTTTTTATTACATAAATTTTGCATTATATAAATGTACCATATATAAGAATACTATTTATATATATATATGCAGTTGTATTTACCTATATGCAAATACTGTTAAATATAAGTATAGAAAGATATTATTTTAGAATTGCCTTGTCAGTTTTGCTAGAAGAAATAGCATAGCCATCACATCTTTGATCCTTTCACCATAATACATGTGTCTGCCAGAGCTGTGATTTTATTCTAAATAAGAGGTTGACTTCCTCTTTGTTGGTAGGTAGATGAGAGCATAAATAATTCATACCATGTTTTCTTCATGTTTGTGGGTATTGCTTGATCAGATTATAATAACTTGCAAGTGTTCATTATATAGTGACCACGAAATGCAGGTTCCAGTAGCACTGTACAGAGGACCTGTTCCCTTGTGGACATGAATATATGTTTCAGAACTCCATTATCTGCACTGAGTTTTACACAAAGTATTTTCAAATTACTATATACCTCCTTCTAACAAACATGGAATCAAAGTGGACAAGGCTCCTAATTTCCTGGAAGGAAACAGATAACCCTGTCACTAAAGGTTATAACATACTTTGAAGATTTTTTCAGTATAAGGTATTGAACAAAAATTACCACATTTGTCTGTAACTTTCCACTTGGAATGCAAGTCAGGCATAGAAGCACCTTGTATATGTCAGAAATGAATCATCACTATCATGCTATGTAGGATGCATTGTAACAGAGCACCTAGAGCAAAAAATTGGGAGTGAGTGGGTGGGAAGAAGTCAGAAACTTGTACTTGGTAGCTAACAGAGACAGCTGAGATTAAAGACACCTCAACCACAGCCTTGTGATCAGAGTGCTCTGAGAAAGTCTTACAGAAATGAAAATCTGAGTTAAGATCTGTTGATAATTTCCTACATCATCACCTGGTATGTTCGCAGAACAAAATGCTTTCTGCTTTAAACACTAACGTGAATTACTTCAAATGCAAGATCACACGGGAATACATCTCTGAGAATAAACAGCACTTAAAGAAAATAGAGAGCTGAAATCGCTGCTGAGAAAATACATCGAGATTCACATTGTCATCTTGAACTTTTAACAACTCAGATGTGCAGAACATAATGTTTAACAAACACATCCAAGACGAACTTCCACATAAATTAAATAGTTGGTATAATTGCTGTTCCTGAGGGAAGAGCGGAGGAGATGGGTCAATGACAAGCACACTATACACACATGTATTTCTGATGAGGACAGGAACACTTCTTTTTAGATCATCAGGTTCACTGGAAATGTTTTAAGAAATAGCACTGGTCCAAGCGCATCTGCACTATTGGTAACATGCAAGAAAAACAAAACCCAGAACAATCCTAAACTAAGTTTCTTAAACACTACCCTGGGGGGGGAGGTGAGGGAGGGAGGGAGGTTCAGGAAAGCAAGCTTCTTATTTCAGTACCTAACAATGTGGGATCAATTTATGACCTCCCTGCAGAAAATCATGGGGAAGTACTTTCTGACACTGGAAGGCCTTTCCCATTTCAAAGCCACATGGAATAAACAGTGGACAGAAGAAAATTCTTACTCAAAAATTTGATTTCTCTAAGGAACTTAGAAACTTTTGCCTTGCCAATGATTGTCTTTTTTTTACCTGGCCTGATATAAATCAACCACATTGCATAGACTTTCAATGGTGCAAGATGGGTGAGAGTGATCCAAGCAAACTAGCATCCAAACAAAAACAGTACAGACATTTATACATTCACCACTCTAGAGAAAAAAAAAAAAAACACAACTATTTTGTGTGTGTGTATATATATGCATATATACGTATATATAAATAAACATTTCATACAGGTCTGCTGCTGCTTATCCTGCCAATTTAACAAAGCTCATAAGCAACATGAAATAATAGATCCCCATACTACACCAAGTATAGGGAAGGAAGTGAGGGAGGAATTGATTCAGCTCTTAGAAAATTCTGTTGCTATTGGCATATTTATATCTATCTCTCTGCAAGTCTGGGACTCCAGGCACAAAATGACCACCGTGAATGATTTGTCTGAACTCAAGTCCATAGGATGCTACAGAATTGACTTTGACCAGATTAAAAGTAACACGTTACTTTTCTCAAATACGACTGAAATTCAAAATAAAACCCTACATGTTTTCTGTTTAAAAGAAATTAAAAGCAAGAATGGGCAGGTAATACAATGGTGAGAGACAAGCAGAGGACACTTCCTGCAGTCTGCGCTAGACCTGTGCTGTTTACCACATTCCTAAATGACAGAGTACAGACTGCAGTCAGCTATTTATTGTTTCTTGCACACAAGAGTTATGGCATCACATGAAGATGGAAGTGAAGCTCTAACAAACAATAAAGAAGGGGGTTCTCTATGTAACAGCTGACAAAGGATGTTGTGCATACAGGAAGTCTGCATAAGGTGATTCAAAGATCAGGCAATTAGTTTGAGACCACTTCCATTGTACCAGATGATTTGAAGAATGTGTCACTTAGTTCTGCTATGACTGTCCAGGGAAGTTAGTAATGCTCTGGAGGGGTTACAGAGTATTAGAATGACCTTTGATACTAATCAGTATAGCTGTGGGATAAACATGAGCAATAAACATTACAATTAAAAAGTTAAGAACCCAAGAGATGAGAGGCAGCTACGGACAGCAGGAAGTGAAATAATCCAGGAGCCATATTCAGGCCCTTAGGACATCTACCAGGGACAGCTAACTCCTCCTGCTCCTGAAGGAGGGCAGGTCTCTCCCAGCTGCCTAGCAGGGGGCAACTCCTCACCTATGCTAATCCCCAGATTGTGCTCAGACATTATGGAGTGGATGCTGGTTAAGTCATGAGCAGAAAACAAACTAGCAGGTAAGAATTTCAGAGTACGAACAAGAATACTGAGGAATGCAGCCATCACACCAAAGAGTCATACTGGTGTCCAGGGCATATGGATTTTACCAATACCAGGCTTTTGCTCTAGGCTTTGGATTCAGTACGGACCTTCACATATTAGAAGAGGCTTTACATGTGAAAGTAAAATTCCAAATACTTGTTATCCAAGTTAGAACTGACCTAAGGAGGAAAACAACCTTCACCATTCTGGTGTAGTAAGCAAAGCTAGAGCTTGTTAATTATTATGACTGGCATACCGTAATTCAATACCTTTCTATATAAAATCAACCCTTCACTGTACAAAACCATCAGTGGGACTAACAAATTATTCCAAAGTGTAAAAAGCTTCATTGCTGATCTAATTATGCTCTGTATCTCACAGCCCTGGGAAACACAGAACAATCAGAGCCCAGCAGGCACCAGCTACGATTCCTCCCTTCCTCGCAGCCTGCCCTGGCATGCTCTAACTGACAGGGCAAGGATGCTGAGCTGCAGAGGTACCTCAGCATGGCTAGTGCCTCTGGCATGAGCCCTGTTTTTAGGTAACTGTTTGATATACACCCTTTGAGTAGAATAAACCAAAGCAGCATTAGGCACAGCCCAGTGAGGCAGTGGAAGGGTAGAAGTCCAGAAGCTGAAATGATAGAACTAAGTAAGAACAGGGAACAGAGCTGGATGCGCCAGCTGTGCGCTGTGGTAGGCAGAAAAGAATGAACTCAGTTATGTGGAAGGCCACAGTAAAGAAGTCAATCAGGCCATAAAAAGAAAGAACAGAGACAGAACGCACAGAAAGGGGGTGAGTAAGACAGAGTGCATGTGACAAACAGAAAGAATTAGAGACAGAAGGAGGGACACACAGATCATAGGCAGTGAAATCAAAGAACAAAAATGTATCTCTGGGATAGAGGGAAGGAGACTTACATGGTCAAGAAACAATGAAGAAAAGAAAAGTGAATGGGCAAAAATGAATGAGCAGAACTGAAGTTATGCTTTTCCAGAAGAAGAAAGGCCAGAACAAAGCAAGGGGAGAAAAAGCAGAAAAATTAATAAAAGGAACAAGACAGTGGGGATGACTGGAGGGACATGAAAGGGATGTGGAACGGAACAAGGCATAGGCATTGGAGAAAACAGAACTCTTGTATTTATTCATACTTCTATAGTTTACATTATCTTCCTAGCAAGCATCCTGTAGCTCCATAGATATTAGTTTTGGGGGTGGGAGAGGAAACGGATGAGCTGGCAGCATACTGTTGCTGAGATTTTACTATAGCTCTTTTTTCTACTTGCACTGCTGGCCATATATGTATTGAAATTACCTGAGACAGTGCCTGGCACTTTTTCAGAACTGTCAATATCTGATACGGAACAGAGAGAAAAATTTATATATAAAAAACCCCCAAACAAACAAACCTAAGAAAATTCAAAGAGAGGGACACAGATATAAGGAAGCGATTGGTGTCATTTGCCAACAGTTACCAGCAGCCTGCAAACATTCAGCTCCTATAGATCACCAAACACTTTTTGCTATTTGAACATCTGAAACAGAAATGGGCTGTGATTTATCTTTCCTGAATAGAGCATTACCCTGGGATTAACACTGCCTTATGAAACAGTTATCTAGAGAAAAAAGACACCCATTTTGAAAATAATCTAAATCTATTCTCATATTATTCAGGTATTTTGTTGGAATTTTTAAGAGTTTCCAGAAAGAAAAAAAGAAGCATTTAATACTGTTAGTCTTCCTCTTTACCCATTTCCTTCACATGATAATGATCTGCCAGAAAAGAGACACGAGTCTCTGAAAGCAAGGCAACACATCAGAAAGGTTTGTACCTCACTGTTAATCATTACAACAGCAGTTGTTACAACCCCATGGACCATTTCGATTGAAACAATAGTTGAAAAATGTTATTAGCTTAGCCAGCAGTAATTGCCTGCTAGCATTCATAGGTTGTAATTTTTTGATGCATTTTTATGACTGTTTATGACTATTTTTGATGCATTTTTATGACTATTTATGACTATTTCTACCTGCCCATTTAGAGGACAGTTTTAGAATGCCCAAAGCAAGGCTGCCAGGCTGCTGTTTTATCCAGTATTCCATCCTGGGCTTTTATTGGATTTATTTTTCCTTCAGCAAGTATTTGCTCTTGATGCTTAATTCAGAAGCTTCTTGCTTCTGTGCTGGGAATAAAAATACAGAATTGGTTCTCCAATTAGCAAACATTTTCAGCTGAAAAACTATCAAATCAATACCATATCCTCTGCAATCATTTTAGTTACAAAAGTGTGAAATTTTTTTCCAAGAGCTCTCAAAGCCCATTTTTTGGCTAATTAGCTGCCTGTCTGCCTTGTCCAAGTGGCAGAGCTTAATTCCGAAATGAAAGACTTGAAGAACCCAAGAAAGTCCTCCAAAAGCAGATGACTGCCATTCCAACAAAAATCCCTTTTCTTAGGAAAGATTTCTCATGCAAATAGAAATCTAACGACTAAGAAAAAATTGGAAGATGTTGCTCTGGTGAAATTATGCTCTTTCATGTGGTTTCTTCCCACATGGTCTCCCCTGAACCCCTTGCACTAAAGGCAATGAATAGCAACATTAATATATAATTATTGTGGTTATTTACAGTTACACTGCTCAGGCACATCTGTCTCAGAAAACATTCTTACATGTTTTAATAGCTTTTTATTTGTTCCATTGGTTACAATTAAACTTGTTTTTCTCAAATAAGAAGATACTAGGTATCTTTCTGCTCTTTAATAGTCTTGATGCACTGGCTGATTTTTATTTGCCTTCTGTAAGTAGCACAATATAGCAAGAAAAGTGGTTAAGCCTTTTGCTGATGGTTTAATTAATTGGTGTTAAAGTTGCATTTTGCAGCTTCCAGGTCAGTTTGACTGAAGAAAGGGTGCATTTTCATACTGACTGTGCACTGGTTCAGGATAGATTGCACGAATTCATGTAAGGCAAAGCCATGAAGGATTACTAAATGCATGGCTATGCATAGAAATGCAACTAAGTCAGGGAATAGTAACCAAGGTGCAGCCTGGGAGAGCAATAGAGGGAATGGACACAGACAGATTGCTCTCTGTCTGCTGATAGCCCATCAACAAACCGGCTTAAAAGATTGTGCTGTCTGGTCGAGAAGCTCCTGGGGCTTTTTAGGTAACTTACTGCTCTGCTACGTGGTTTTGGCAGAATGATCTCTTCTACAGTAACGAGCTATGTTTGGAAAGCAGTCTGTGCTTTTTTTTCAAGGATAAAGTAAATCAGTAGCTCTATTTCTCTCATTGTATTCCGTAAATTTTGCAGTGTTCTTCCTCAGTCTTGGCTAACAAATAAAGATAGTCTGGGCCAGATTTACAGTGGCATTTAAACGTCCAACTTGGCGATGGATGATACTTTCAGAAGTGAATTACATGGATAATGCACTTAATTCTGAATAAACTCACTGGCCTAAACATGGAATTGCTGATGATACTGTCAGCATTTACCTGCGTCTTTACATGCCAAAACATCTTTGTAGATCTAATCCCTCATTTATACTTTACTAGCGGAAGAAAATTCATCCCTCTGCAACTCATCTATGTTATCTAAAGGGTGCAGCGAAATGTCCAGCACAAACTAAGAAACACACCGAGTTCCAGAGGATTCAGTACAGTTTCCTATTCCATAGCTAGTTACCTATTTAATATAGGCACATTACTATCTCTGGGCTAAAAAGCTTTCTGCAGCTCAAGTATCTTTTGCTTCTGCTGCCTTTTCTTCCGTAGGAATACATCAACAGCCAGGAAAACATACACTAAAGCATGGAAAGATAAAGATCTCAGAGCTAAATTATAGTTTTGGAAAATATGCTATGGATTAACTCATAAGCTTGTAGCTGCAATATTCTTGGCACTTGGAAGACCACTGCACTTAGGCTGTGTTAACTGAACTGCAGGTTAGCAGCATTTGGGGTGAAAACCGAAGAATTAGAAGTACAACAGAAGGATTTAGCCTTTTTTTTTGTTATAGTTTTTGTTATAAAAATACACTCTTGCCTTCTTGAAAAATGCACATGAATAACCTCCTAGTGAACTTCCAGCTGCAAGAACCTCAATTACACATATTATTTTAGGATGGATATAATTATTTGTGCATCATTAGTCACTCCAGTTTTTGTTATTTGTTGACAGCCACCTTTCAACATGCCTGGTAACTACTGTCCATTGTCATAATCACTATTACAATTCCATCAGAGGGTAAGTAATTTTACCTGCTTTCAGTCCAAGGACATCTGAAGGCATTTCTTGAAGTTCTGTATGTTGATTTTACTTAAACAACAGCGTTTTGAAACGAAACCAGGTAGAAACTGCAGAGCCAGAATCTGCACTTTCTTAGATGTCTGAACGAGCAGAAGGAAGGGGAAAAGGGGTGCAGTTGTATTTTTGTAGAAAGATGATTAGTGAATGGTTGACAATAATAAAGAAGCAGGCATCTTGGACATACTATTACAGATCACATATCACTTGAAACAACGAGTCTGCCTCCATAAAACATTTTATTTGTTATATTGTGCAAATCGATTGTAATTTGCTACTGGCTTCTTTTCAAATACATTTCTTCATTGCTGCCTTGGTAAATAATAAATCATACTAACTATTATTTCAAAATTGAGTGTTCCAATTTAGTTATGAATGGAGAAAGTAGAGATGCTTCAGGATATAAAATCTTCAAGCAGTTCATAGAAAAATAGCTTCTTAAGGATAACCACATCAAAAATCATTAGAGATGGGTTACACGACACTAGCAGGCATGCCTCTATGACTGAAGGCATCCTAACAAAACACTGACAAGGTTATGCTAAATCAAGTATTTTGTTCTCCTGCCCTTTGCAAACAGAAAACAAAGAGGAAAAAGGCCAGAAGAGACCCATGCAAACAACAGTTCCAGCAGTGCCGTATTAATACCGTTACAAAAGCACTAATAGCAAATCCATTTTTTTTAAATTTAACATCCTTATGTCCCTGGATTTGTCTTCAGACATAAATCAGAAATGCCCTTGAAGAACCAATATATTTGCTTCTTCCACATTACCAATTCGTGCTCTGTATAATAAAGCAGATCTGTTTCTCGTGCTCAGTATGGATGAGACATGCTTTCAATAAATGAAATTAATCTGAAGGAATAAAAATGATTCTACCAAGTTATGAAATTTGGATGGGTCATGTACATCTCTAAAACCTAATGGGTAATCTGCATTAAGATGATCTATTCATTTTTGTTTGCTTCTCTGGTTTTCCATGATTTTAAGAGTCAATGAGCATTTGTGCATCCAAAACACTCAGCGATTGAGAATTTTTAGATGGATTTCAACAGAAATGTGTAATATTCTTTAAGGTTTAGGTTTCTTTTATTGAGCTATTATCCCTTTTCACGGTTTTCTTTGAATACTTCAAATACTTCTAAACACCTGAAATGTCTTAACTGAAGTATTTTTGACAAACATCACCTAAAAGAAACCAAAATTCATGTAACTGTTGCACTTGGACTGCTATCTAGTGATTCCAACATTTCTATCAGATGTTGTACTTCTTTATAAATTATACCTGGGCTTTTCCGGTACTTTTTGAAATCCCTCTTTTAATCAAACCAGAGCCTGCCTATGTCTTGGGTTTCCTGCAGGACTTCATAATCTCTCTGCTTATGCATCTCAGATGACAGTTCTGCACATTTTGGACAAGTTAACATGTAACTGCCACACTGAGCCCCCCAGACTTTACTATATATAAGTAACTGATTACAATGAGCCAACAGCTCAGATCCATCTCTGCAGTCTAGTGATTCCTGCTGCTCTATTGCACAAATTGTGCACAACTATTATCAACACACTAAGAACCTACAAAATTTCCCTTCCAGTGGATCATGCAGCTAAAGCTGGTCTCTGGACAGTTTGTGATGTACGAAGGTCTTTATCAAAGCTGCTTAATTTTGACCATAAATACTCAGTAACTCAACTAACTTGAGTTAGTTTCATGCCAGTTAGTTCAAGAACTCACACGCCTGGAAAAGTACTTTGTACTTACTTGATATAATAAAACTGATATTCTCTAATCTTTTCTCTGTTTTGTTTCCCTGCCCGACTTTCTCTATGCAGCCTTCATATAAAATGGCTGATTTTGTGTAAAATGAGAGTACGAGTGACCTCACAGAGTTTTAGCAAAATGCATTTATCATGTCACGTCAAGGTATGAGAAATATTATGCTAAAGTTTCATTCCAGTCATTTCTAAATGAGAACAAAAAACAGTACTTCTAGATAATCTGAAACTGACTGAATTGGAGATGGAAAACCTCTGCCAGAACTGTTCACAGACCGTGACTGCCAAAGCCTTACTTTTAAAGACACGCACTTCGCAGTGGGTAAATTTAGACGAACATTTGCTTTAGAATAAACTTTCAGGAGTGTTACTGGACCCTTTCCTTCCATATGTTCAGACCACCTACTTGAAGGAATTCTGCCATGAACGCTACACTTTAAAAAACCATACCTCCATACTACATGGCTGCTCATCGATTTCAGCTGGAACATATTCCTGGTCTTATGGTTTTGTTGGGTTTTTGAGGTGTTTTCCATATAGCCACCTTTACCTTTTCCTCATGAAGAGGCAGCATAAGATAATAAGAATTTCTTACTAAAGCTTTGCATTTAGTTTAGAAATGATAAAAAAGAAAATATGGAAATAGCGTTGAGGGGAGGAGAGGGAAGAGAGAGGAAGAGCTACAGGTCTGTTTCATAATCACTAGCCTGTGATCTGTTGTACTCCTGACATACATTAAGAAGATCCCTCAGAGAATTCTGTCTCCATTCATTATATCCTGAAAGAGTCGGGTTTCATTGACCTTGCTCTCAGTACAGTGCCTTATGTCCCACTGATTTAAGGAGTTTTATATAATGAGTAGCTGGAAAGGGGTGAAATTAGCCCAGAGAGCCGTAATATATAAAATGTTCTTTGCTCAACACTAATTAGTTTATTTGATTTTCATCTGGTAGGTCTTGTCTCCAAGGTACAGAGAACAACTTTGTTTTTACATGGCATAACATCAGACACTTCAGTTCTTCAGTTTCATATGCTGTTCTGGGGGTGGCAATTTTGTTTAAAAAAAAAACCCTAATTTCATCAAATAAAAATGAATTTTTGTCAGACTTTAAAAAAAGTCCTTTTTCTTTGGGACTTGAAGGAAACAGATTATGAATTAGACTTTTTGATGATTATTAGATCTTTTTAAGATTAATACTAGTCTGCATCCAATCAAAAACTTCAGCCCTTGAATACTGAACACTTGAATATGGAGGCTCATTGACACTGCCTCCAAGACAATGCACCAAAATAGATACAGCTGCTAAAGTGGAAGTTGCTTTCAGCCAATGAAATTACTGCTTGTCAGATTTGTATGCATGTTTGAATGTGAGGGTAATGAAATAACATTATAGATATCAGAACCAGGGCAGCCTTTATTCAGATAAGGTTATAAGCAAATATATTTTTGAGTAAGTGTCTGCTGAAGTTATATAACCCGTTCTCCACTTATTCTTGGGAGTTTAACTGTTTGGCGCAACATTTCAACAAGCACAGAAACAGAGCCTGGGATTTTACACAAAGAGCTTTGTACCTTGGGCAAATACACAATACTGAGATCACAGGGGCCATATTCAGAGACAGTTTAGCTTGAGGCTGTATAGACTTAATGCTTTATTCATGGTGTTTCCTTTTAGCTAGGTGTCTTTCATATCTTAAAAACAAAATTAAGCAAAACTTAACTGCCAAATCACTGTGAGACTCAAAGGCTACAGATATTTCCAGATAAATAGCATACAACACTGAGGCCAGAGTACCCAGCAAGCAGAAGTGGATAGATTGACACTACATGTTTACAACTCAAAACTAAACACTTCCAGTGCAAAATTTTCAACATCACATCACTGTGATGCAGATTTTAAATAATTAAAATCACATTAAGTAAAGGTTAAAGTTTTGAAACTTACTCAGTTGCAAAACCCTCCAGCAGGTTAATGTTAATGCCACTCTAATGCTAACACCCCTCACCCAGAGAAAATATTCCCACATCAGCAATTGTGGGATAAATTTTTTGAAAGCCCTTTAGATACATCATGAAGTCTAGAAATGCAGAAATGACCACACATTGCTCCCAAACTTTACATCAAACTCTCTACAACCAGTATCACCATGCTACTATTCGACACAAATGCAATACAGGCAGATAAGTGGAGAGAAGTGGGTAATAGCAATCAACAGTTCCCATTCACACCAGGCAGAAACCGAGCAAGGAGGACAAGGACTATGTGCCTGAAAGAAACGGGGCAGTATCCAGCATTGGATCTGATGAAAATCCTTGCATTGCAAATATAGGCTATAATGGGTTATTAAAATATTAAACATAAAAGTGACTTCAGTTATTGGGGTTTTCAAGATTAGCTTTATTCCAAATCAGGGAGAATTTTGAGCAATTCAAAAGAAAAGGGTTGGCAGTAGAGATTAAATTAAAATGAACAGCATGACCATGGCAGGATTAAAAATATGTGCTATAGAGCTACTGAAGATATTTGTTCCATTACCATTTCACTCTTCTAAGGAAGTCTTTTAGCTTACTCTCAAAGGGCTGAGCTTGTGACCCATATATTCAAGACAAGAACCAGAACTGCCCTAAAGAGTATTTAAGTCATGGGATAATTTTTCTGAAGAACACAAGTAAATAGGCAAAGTGGAACAGACACATTCTGGGAATAATTACTGCCTCTAATATATTAAGTTATTCAGCATTAGGCTATTCAGCAGTAATTATACTACCCCTGGGCAAGGATGATTTAGTACTGCATACTGTTGAAAGCACATAATTAAGAGACTGGGGTCTGGCTACTATTTAACACACCTTTCCAAATGTTCATTTGATCCAGTTGGCAATAGCCACAGTGGACTGTATATGATGGGAAGGTTAGCAATGTGTCTTGTACTACACTGTCTGGAGTACTACAGCATTTAGCACTCCCTAGACAGAAGGTCAAACTATGCTCTCATTTAACTCTGTGTAAACCAACCAGCTTAAACAGAATTGCATGTGTCTAATTAAAAGCTGCATGTGGTCTGCTAGGCCACCCTCTGATTAAGTTAGTACTTAATGCAGTCTAGCACATTTTTCTCTGGTTATTTTGCTATCAGCAGAACAAAGCCATGTATAGGGTCTAAAACCAGCTATAATATCACTCATGCTTGAATAGAAAGAAAAAAGAAAAGAAGTTTAACAAAAAGAAGAAACATTTTGATGTTTCAGATTACTTCCAGCCCCTGAAATGTGAAAGCTTTATGCGCTATTGAGCATTGCTCCATTTTAGTGTTCCTCACACACTGCAGTATTCATAGGAATGGGGAAAAAGAACCTCTGGAATCCTCTGGGTAATGTCACAAAACCATTAAAACCCCTTTCTTAGCCTTCCTATTCATATTTCTTATAGAACAGAAGATGAGGACATAAACAGACATGAATCTGTTCCATAAGACTTAGAAAGTAGCACAACATAAACAACCAATAAAGTCAGATCTACGTTGCTGAGTTTATTTATGTGTATCTTGGAATCTGTGCGCTTTAATACCCAGCAGTACTCAGGGCTTCAACTTTGTCCCTGTGCTTCAGTCTGCTATGAGAGCACTTTACAACAACATGGGATTTGAAAGGCATCTAACACAAGGGGATATTCTAAAACATCATACTTGGGTATCTTTGCTATGACAGAAATCCTTTCTTGAAGCCTTATATCAACACATGGAAGATTATCAGCAAACATCTGACAGAGACAGCAAAATCTGGAATGCCTCCAGAGGCTGAATCTGGCTCTCTGCCTCAGTTCCTTGGCTTGCTCTCTGACAGATCCCATGACTTGCTTTACAAGCAGTAGCAGTGGCAGTTTGGAAACAGCCCCTGGGGGAGGTCAGGAGGGGGTTGACTTGGCTCCTCGGTATCATTTGTCTTGCCTGAAATTAATGTTGAAGAAGATGTTCAGCACTGTTTAAGAAAAAGCTTATGTATTAGCAATAGCCATTCATTTTCCCACTTAGTGCAAGGAAACCGAACACACCATTCAAATGCCAGGATTTATGCCACTCTGGGGAAACATGTTCTAACCAATTCCATTTTTTTAACATTTCTCAGTTACCCTGTTTGACACAAACATCACAAATAGTGCAAACCTAGAACACAGCAGAGTGAGAAACAAACAGAAAACCCTAGGTTTTAGGAACTATAGGAAGAAAGAAGTAGGAAGTGTTCACATTTCTTGTTCCTTTGAAAGGAAAATTAAGAAACAAAACCAAACCAAAAACCTTTTTGTTTTACATTCTTTTGCTACTTCTCAGAACTTCCTAGACCCTTCTCCAAGAAGTGCTGGCATTACTATTATTTTTGTATCCCTTGTTATTTCACTCAATGTCTATGACTTTCATTAGAAAAAGACTAAAGATATATTGACTAAACTTATTTGCAAAGTCACTAACTTCAATTAAACCCAAGATAAAGCAAAGTCCAAAGATGAACCATTAATTCTGTAGCCCTCCAGACATCAGCTTCTGTGACTCATTTTGTTAATAAGACCCACTCAAAAATAAACTGATTTTACCCACCTTTCACTGTTATTTTGCCTAAATGCTATCAATCATTTGTTCTGTATTTCTTCATTTTGTCATGTATTTTCAGTTGCTTATCTCCTTATCTCTTCTGGCCATTTGCACTTGCTGGTACATTCCTTTCTTCCACCCCACCCCAACCAGCAGAAAAATAATAATAATATACCATTTCAGTGTCCAAATCATGACTTAAATACTGGGAGACTGGAATAACTAGAAAAATCTTCCATTTACAAGCTGCTATTCCATATAACTGTTTTTCAAACATTCTGATTCAGGACAGAATTAAAAGCTTTGACATTTTCTGAAAATAAATTAAATAGACTACACTGAAAAAGAGACTGATGATCTGACCAATACTGGCTTCCAGAACAGTTCCAAGCTCTCAGATGATGCTCCAATCACATCCCAGTTCCACGCTGCAGTAAGATCAAGCCCTTTACCATTTCCTTCCCTCCTGCCCCCTCCCCATCTTACATTCCTCTTCCTGCATGAAGGACACCAAGCAAACGGGCCCTAAGAAGCCAGAGTGCACACAAGCACAGACTGAGCTAGCAATGGACCAAACTGCAGGGTGTTGTAGACTGTGCCTGCCCTTTGCTTTAAACACAACCCTTAAACCACAATGATCAATACTCAGATGGTGAGGACACTTACCAGGCCTGCAGGAAGGGCACTAACAGGAACTTGTTCTGTCTGATTCTGGTACTTGAACCAGAAAGGTATCATGACATGGAAGTGTCCAAAGAGCCATGCACCAAACCAGGATATACTTGGACAGCATATACCAGGCTGAAAAGAGTGTCTGGTGTAAAAGAAAGATAGATGAGGATGGAAAGGCAGCCTGTACTTGGTTTAGTCTGTATTTACCACTCATGGATATGTTCATAAAAAAGAAAAAAGCGTCATATGTTGACTGAAAAAGTCAGGAGTCAGTTAAGGACAATATTTCTATGCAGTGAACAAAGAAACAGAGCCTTGGTTCTTTCATCACTCACTGACTTTCACAGATGAGACAAAAATCAAACTCATATTTTTAGTTAGCTGAAAACAAACTACACAAGATCCTGAAAAAGCTTCAAGAATTTACATCTGCTATCACAAATACAGATGATTCTGCCTCTGGGTGACCAGCCATAGTTTGTCCATGATTGACTACACATAGAATTTCAGCAACAGTCCCCGCCCCACTCTCTACATCGGTTTGCTATTTTTCTAAGTGTGCACATGCTTCTCAAATCTGCTAATTCAATAAACTGCAGAACAGAAAAAAGAGGGGGGGAACAACAACACAGAAGGGGGCATCTGCTTACAGTGTTGGGGCAATCCCAAGGCTGAGAGAGAAAGGCAGTCTTTATCTTGTACTTCCAGTGCACGCATTAGCTGTGGTTTTCCTGCTGTAACGCATACTTTGATCTGGCTTTTTTCTCTTTCTCATATTTAGCTTAGAGGCTAATGATCCTTGTTGCTAAGTCACATCAGTGAAATGTTGTGAAAGGACAAGTTCCATTTAAACAAATGAGTCTATATTTGCACACACTATTTTCATCCATGTTCCAAGGAATTATTTTGATCTGCAAACTTAAATTAAAGCTCATTCCTGTTCTTTTAGCAAGGCACATTGCCCTGGGAGCTTATACTCTTAACTATTGCTAAGTGCCATTGCTCTCTCCTCTTTTGGAAAACAATGGATGCTTAGAATTCTAAAAGCTTTGAGAATGTACAATATACACAAAACTTCAGGCTCTGTTATATGTGTATTCAACTGTGCTTTCAAGTACCAGCTATAATCAATATCTGTGATTTATATGCTGGGATTTAATGACCTATTACATACTTATCCTCAAAGATAGATACAATTTTGACTCAAAACTCCCAGCAGCCCATGTGCACAGTGTTCTGTAACACAATAGCTTTGCCTGCCACAAGTTGTACGGCAAATCTGAAAAATTTCTTATCACTATGGTAGGGATTATTGTAATAGTTTTCACACTGGATATGAAAGCACTTGCTGGAACAGAGCTGGGGCAGGAATAGCTGAGAGGTGTGGTATGTCCCTTCACAAAGCCTCAAAGCTGCAGGTTTAGTTGGTATAAAGCATCACTGTCACTGCTTTGTGAGTGTACAGGAAAAGGTAGCAGGTACAAGAGAAGGTAGCAGGTACCATTTCTGCTTTGTGTGCACCAGAATACTAATGTGGCTTCCATGCTGCTTCCTGAAAGAAGACAAGTGAAAATAGAAAGGGCAAAGTGACACAAAAAACCTGGTCCTGTCATGCTAGAGCTTACCCAGATGGAAGACTGTCAAATGTGTAGCTCAGAGATCAAAAGCAACAGGAGTCAACCCAACCTGTATTAAGCATCATGGAGAAGCTTCTCCAAGAACTTCACATTCCACAGATCTCTGCTTTAACAGGTACCTACAATTTCCTTTCAACCTACAAATCTTCAGCACATTTTTACCACCATTTCCTGCTGAACCTTTACATATTTTGCTCTGTCACCTTTTTTTATTTTTCTCTAACAAGGACAAATCTCAAATTACCCTACAAGAATGGCAAAGCTCCTGCCTTAAAATTAAATGCTACCTTATCCAAATGTGAACCAGAGTATTTCCTGAAATCCCAGCGGACACAGTCTAAATTAAGTGTTCACTCAGGAAAAAAGAAGTATTCAGGCACCTGACTTTATAATGGCTTTAAACTATAACAATGACTACCAAATTTGAATACATTATGCTCTGTTTTTTACCAGTGAACTCAATGTTTTGGTTTACAAAGGACACTAAAGACTGTTCCTCTGTATAGAAGAGAGAAAATGAAGAAATGTAAATACTAAAGATAGAGGAATAAAAATCCTTTGAAGGGGAATTGAGCACTTGCCTACTGCTTAAGAAAAATGCACTATAAAGCAGCTATTGATTTCTCATTCAACAGCACTGAATGTTTTATTGAAAAGCAGCAATGCTCAGTAATTTGAATTTTCAATTAAGGTAGCACGTTCCTTGGACACATTTACTACTGCACTCCAGTGACATTTATTTGACTTTTAAAATCCCTCTACTATTGTATTCATGTTTGTATAGATCAAACTACCAGTACAGAAAGTGTTCAGATTATAACACTGCTGATTACAGACACATGTTTGGTAGGCTCTGTGGGCAATCTAATGACTGTATTTATAGGTAGGACAATGCGTAGTTGGACACAGCTGAACTAAAATATGCCACTATGAGATATATTAAGCAGTTCAGTATTTCAGCTTAGAAATATTTACATTTTCCTTGCCTTTATGGACATAGCTGCAGTGAAGTTAAATTAGTTATTAAAAATGTTTATGTGCTTACGTTTGTGAGGACTGGGGGGGGACTTTACTGAATTTCTTCTCAAACTGATCAGCTACTTATATGCATAAATATTTCCACTCCAAGTTAGGACGCAGTATTTCTGGACTATAAATAAGATAATGATGGCTCATCTTGCATTCTCTTCTACACAAAACCGGCTTGGAACCTGCTAGCTTTCCTAGCCCCATGGAAAAGTGGGATAGCTTGACCTCCAAGTGTTCAGCTGACAGACTTCATACTTCGTGAAATGGATTTAGTAGATTTCCTAGTCACAGGTGCTTCCTTGTTCAACAACCATAGCAGCTACTTCTGCTAAGCAAAGAATCCTGGCAACCCTTGGGAACTTTATTAAGGGCGTGAGGCACAGCTGAGAGTCACTACTGCAGCAGGCTGTGCACACTGCTGTGCAGAAAAATGCTGGCAATTTATTTCAGCAACATTACAGGGCAGGCTGTGTAATTCCCACCAGTTTGCAGGGTTGTGCTTAAATTCTTGATGTTTCTTGCGCATAAAATCTAGATATGAGCAAAAGGAACACACTTTGTTTGCAAAACTGAGAAATTACTTTAAGAGAAGCCTTAACAGTCTAAAGATTTAGTCCAGTTACTCACACTTGTATCTAAAAATGTATTAGGTTAAAATATGTTAATGTTCTGAAAATCAATGCTTTTCTTACTGGCATTGTGCCTGTCCTTACCCATGTTTTATTTCTTCTCACCCCTGGAACTAGTTCAGGTCATTTTTACATGCCTGCTCACATGCTCATTCTTCACTGGTTTGCAAGTACACATTACATTTACATGTACTATATATGGTGCGTTCCCATGTACTTTAGACATCTGTGCTTGCTTCTTTTTGTTACCTACTCTTAAAATTGGTTTTACCCAGGTCCCAGGCTTGTTTCCTTTAATGATAATCCTCCCATTGGTGAGTTATTTATACTTCTCAGTCCTTTGATATCATCCTGTGCCTGTAGATTCAACCCCCCTGCTGTTGTCTCTTGCCTATACACTTCTATGTTGCATTGTTATTCCAGGGTCATAGATAGTTCATTCTGCACAGAAAAACTTTTTCCTAGCTACCAGTTACAAACACAGATATCAATATATATGCATGTATATATGGATATTATATACACATACACACACCAGACAAATGTACAAAAGCTAGGTTTAAAAAAAGAAAAGAAAAACAGGTAGTAGCACCTGCTTGCCAGGCAATTGTTGTTAGAGCTAAACAAGCTAAACCAGAGCATGCACAGGCCAAACCAAGTCCAGACAAAGCCTGACAGGTCCTAAGGCCTATGTTGTTATTTTAACACACTGTGGCCTTTTGCAAGCAACAGCAACACCATTTTTCCAGGGTTACAAGGCTACAAAAGAATAATTTCACAGAAATAATGCAAGAAAAAAGTGACAATGAATTAACAGCGTCTGCAACAGTTACTAATTTGCTTCAGCAATCTTTCTGCTACTGTAGGGAAAAACAAATCTCAGCGCTGAATTTAATACTTTCTGCATTTGCAGTGAGTAGTGTCCAGATATCACCAATCTTTTCTGAAATCCAAGTCTTTTTCCTCTACTTATAACTAATTTCTCTTGGGTTTTTTTTTTTTGTAGGATTACATTTCACTAATGGCTGTCTTAGCTTTAATGTATTTCAGTAAATATCAGTTCAAATTGACCCAGGCAAGAGGGGATGGAATAAAAAATGTCTCTGCTACTTCTGACAGGAGTTAACCCTTGTTATAATGGGTGATGCTGTCATATCACAACCATGACAGTGACTGGTTAAAGTGGTGGCTAAATTGGCACTCTGTCCCTTGGAAACCTCAGCCCAGAGCACTGCAGTAGAAAATAGCTGGCTTGCTTAAACTTGATCCTGCTTCTTTTCTTTAGCTGTTCATCATCATTATATGTGGGGCACTTTCGTTACAGCCTTTCACTCCCCTTCAACTTAGGCAAAGATAGGGCTGGCTCCCACTGACTGAAACTGCTCACATAGCAAATGGTTAGGGAAGCACAGCATTCAGATGGGAATGCAAAGGCTGTCCACACTGACACTGTGCTGAACAGCTGAGGTAACAAACAAAATGTACCGAGAAGCTGGAAGAGGATAAAATTAAAAAATACAGGGAAAGTGTGATGTGAATATGAGGGTATTTGTCTCCTACTGAATCTACAGAGACTGCTAAGGTAGTTTCACACAGAGGTTATGCTCTTGAGCATTCTGGGCTCATCCTGGACAAATCAGTTCTTCTAACCTTATAAACATTAGGCATTTTCAAGTCAGAGAGGAAAATGGGTTCTTGGAGGCCAGGAGGAGCTCTCTAGTCCCCCTACAAGGCCCTCAGCCGGCTCAATATATTGTAGTACTGAAGGTGCCTTGTTTCTCTACATGACCCTTTAATAAGGATGGACTATACAGATGTACTTAGTGAAGTGCTCCCAGCCCTGCTATCATCTGACTGAGATTTCCTGTTAGAGCTAATGAGGTTCTGCTCCCACTTAATCTCTAAATATGGCACAGTTAACGCTTTTTAGTTTGCTTAATGACATGCTATTAATGAAGACATGACCTGAAAAGCTACTTGCATTTATTGTCTCTTTTTTTTTGTCATTTTTTACAATTATGCTGAGGCAATTTAATTTTTAAGATCATAAACTATTGTTTTGCTTGACAAGTTGTATATAAGCACCCTACATTCCCACAAAAGCGCTCACCAAGGTCAATGCATAAGCTAGCAATTTATCTGAAACATTTATCATGATACTGAAATTGCCCTGCTACTTTTCAAGTTATTATTATTATTATTATTATTATTGCCTTATTGACAGAATAGTGTGCTAACCCACACTAAAGAGGGTTCAAGTTATTGAAAGCACAAAACTATTCTTATCAGTAACTGAACAGTAACTACGCTGAACAGAACAATGTCTTTTTTGTTTTTCCAATAACAGATGGTTCTTCAAAATGTACAGCAACCTACACCTTTACCTAAACAAACTACAGCTTGTGTAAGCAAGGCAACCAAAAGTTTTTGCAGGAGTTAATGAAACCATACTATAATTCTCTGGAATCATTATCAGGCTATCTTGGTTCCAATGAGATTCTGTGTGTGTGTGTAAGGCTCAAATATTAGACAGTGGAGAATTAACTTCTACATCATTACTTTTAATTGAAAACAAATATGCAAACAAAGGCTAATTACCTTTAATTTTAAGAACTAGAAACCTTGTTTGTGTGAGTGAAATAAGAGTGCATTGAATTTTAATCGGATTGAATGTTTTATCTCTTTAGGGTTGATTTGTTTCTATCATTTTTCAAATATTATTATTTTTGCTCCAAAATGACGTTAAATTTCCCAAAGGCTGTAGTTCTCTGCTTTTCTGGTTTTCACGTATAGCTTCTAGCCATACTGTTGCATGGGGTTATTCCATCCTCAGGAGGAACTTTGCATTTGCCTTGTTGCAATTTATGAGACTCTTGTCAATCCTGTTCTCCACCTTACCATGGACCTTCTGAATAACACTGAATGATAACACAGTAACATTATGAATAACATAAGTCCTGCCTTCCAGCATATCAACCACTCCCTCTAAGTGGGTATCATCCACAAAGTCGCAGAGAGGGCACTGTGTCCCAACATTTGTGCTCTTAATAATGTTAAGCAATACTAGCACCCCTATAAATTGGTAAGAGATACAACGAGTAACCAGCTGGCAGCTGGAGTTTGCAATCCTGATCACAGCCTTTGGAGCCTAGTGATCCAGGCAATTTTCTACCCACCTTATCCATCAGAGTGTGAAACATATTTCAAGCAAATTTTTACATATTCACAAACATTTTTCAACCTCCTTACAAAATAAACTAAATTCCTTTTTTTTTTTTCTGCGATCTTAACAGAAGGTAATCCAGCATTCAAATACACCAATTCAAAACAGAGGGAAATAAAAATTAGAACAGAATACTGTCAAGCTTTAGAAATCAAACTTCAGAATTATATGCATGCTGTATGCTTACAAATCATCTTCATTAGCACCTAATTACAATTTAGTTCAGCTAATCAGATGATCAACTGCATTGATTCTTATCATCTGATTAACCCTAATATAAAGTACTATGAAAATTTACAAGATTGCAGTAGAAAATTCAAGTTATTTTCAAGTATTTTGTTCTCTGAGAAAAAGAGAAAAAAAAAAAAAAGAACATATAATGAGGGCTAAATTTTGCTTTCCTGCTTGGGAAAAAAAAAGTTTTCACTGAAAGAAGACACAAAGATGCTATATAATAGCATGGCTTGGCCCATGAAAATTAAGTGTGAATTTGGGACTGCAAAGAGCCTCGTTAAGTTTCTGTCTTACATAAATTCATACTTTCAGAGATTTTAAATTGGGTTTTACAAATGTATGATGTGAGCTATTTCAAAACAGAACTTGAACCGTTGCTGCATAAAACTATAATGATCATAAATGACGAATGACTAAAGACAATGACAAACGAGGACATACATGGAGCTCTGAATTTCTGTGTTATGGTTGAATACTTCCCATCCTGATAAATCATCTCTTCATCAATTTTAATGCTGGGGGGATTTGGGAACAAGAGATGAACCTGGCCTGAAGTTTACCTTTCTGAAGCACTACAAGTTTTAAAAGATTCCTTGGTGACTTTTCTTGCTTGAAAGTTGTACGATCAAGTCAGAGGTTGTTCCAGAGTTGAAGGATTCCAGGTTGAGAGAGAGGCGCGAGACACAATGGATAAAAAAACTAGTTTATTATTATAGGACAAGACAGAGAGAAAGAGACAGCAAAGAGTTAAAGAAACAGTGATGGTTATTTATAGTGAGCGTTCATACTACCAACCCCAAAGACCATGTGATGATGCTCAGGAAACCAGCTCTGAGAGACATCATCATCACAGTGCTAGGTGGCAGGCTCAACCTTAGTGGGCATCCCCATGGAGGCAACGTTGACATGGGTGGTATGAGGTTCTGCCTCTCCACATTGCATGAGGCTCAGGCTTTTATGCTAGCAAAAGGGCACACTCATTTCGATGTAGAGGGGCAGCCTATACTGGAAGGAGTGGCCAATTATGACTATTTGCTACAACTGCACAGTTAGTACAAGTGGGTCTCTGTTCAAGGATTTTCAAACTGGACTTCAGAACTTTTAGGGGATTTTCAGGAAGGAGCCACTACAGATCATTATCTCATGTGTCTTGCAACTGGTATAAGACTCCCCTTTGCTGACAGTGGTGCTAACTCCCCTGTTTTCGAGGTTATGTTCCCACAACCAATGCCAAACAGTACCGTTCTATATTTTTTGTGTTTAACCACGGGCCATTATCTAGTGTCACTGACACAGAGGTATTGCTGTAAGCTAAATATCGAAATAAACATTAAAGATCAAAACTTGACTATTATGAAGAATAGCATCAGGAAATTATTCAGTGCAGCTGAGAGTCTCTTCTTTGTACATACGTGGGAAGTTAATAAATGGTTCTTGAATTTGTGTTGAAGAAACTTTAAGTATTGATGAAGACTGACAGAGACTGGCCTCATGCACTTTCCTAATATACAAGTTATACATATACACACACCTCCACATATGCACACATATCTATGAGGATGTAACGTCCCTTTGATGTTCATTCTTACCTCCCAGTCAGTTTTCACCTAATCTGCAGTCACTGACAAAAAAAGTTAAAAAATCATTACTTTTATGGCACCATAAAAAAGGTGGAGGCTAAGGAGTTAATACAGGTGAACACAGTTTGTATCCTGATCTAATCCTGATCTGCCTACTATATTTACATTATTCTCTCTGGCATTAAACTGCTAATATGAAACATGCAGAATGGAGTAAGTCACTATAGTGTAATCCTCTTTTAAACCGCACATTTGTTTACAACTTCCCTTGCAAGAAAACTGAAGCAAACACATACTAATTCCCTTTCCTTGCTTGTCACTTGCTCACCCTTTCTACATGTCTCCCAAGTCCACAAGCAGATGTGGTACAGTTGTTGCTGAATACAAAACATAGAGAAAAGGAGATGCGTTGAACTTCAGGAAAAAAACCTATTTCTCTCTGTGAGAGTAAAATTATTCACATACCTATCAGAATAACATGGTCAGATGTACCATTATAACGTTTTACACTTCTACACATCAAACAATAAGTTCACTCTCCCCAGTGACATTAAGCAACATTAAACATTTTATGAGCATCTATTTTATAGCTGTAGGATGGAACAGAGCAAGAGGGCAGCACTGGGGCAGCACAAAACCCCTACTGTAACCACAAAAAATGAAAAATGAAAAAAAAATGAAAATCTTGAAAGGGCTATTGGAAATAATTTTTTTCTTGCAACTGTGTCCACACTGCAAGATAGACTTTACACTAAAGTTAAGCATGTCACCCTTCATAGGGCTTTTTTAAGAGGTGTGAACCAGTACACACTGGGGTGCAAGTGGCTGGAAAATGACTTGGTAGAAAAGGCCTTGGGGGTCCTGGCTGACGCTGAATTGACCATGAGCAATAGCGTGACTTTGCAGTAAAAAAGGTCAACAGCATCCCAGTCTGAGCTACCACAGTGTTGCCAGCATGTCAAGGGTGGTGACCACTCCCATGAGACCGTATCGGGTGTGCTATGTGCAGCTGTGGGCTTCCAAGCAGGAAAGAGACACAGACATGCTGGAGATAGTCCAGCAAAGGGTCATGAAGATGATTAGGTGTTTGGAACATCTCTCATACAAGAGGCTTTTCTCATACAAGAAAGTGAAGAAAAAAAGTTCTTTATGGGGGGAGGTCTAACACTGGAACTGGATACCCAAGAGGTTGTGGTGTCCCATCCTCAAAGGTATTCAAAACTCAGCTGGACAATGTCCAGGAACATGTCCTAGCTGCCACTGCTCCGAGCAGCGATATTGGACTATACAGTCTGCAGAGGTCTATGCCAACCTCAGTGGTTCTGTGATATAACTTTTAGTACCAGGGTTATATAAATGTCCTATGTAAAAACCCAGGAACCATTATCTTAAATTCTCTGCTGCTTTAGTGGCTAACCTTCATCTTCAAATTTTATTTCCAATAGTGTGCTAATGAGAAAACCACCAGTGGGAAGCAGTCCTTGCTGTTAGATCTATTAAACATGATTAAAAGAAAGAGACTGAAGTGCAATTAAGGTAAATATTTCATTGAGTTTTATTAATCTGCAAAGATTGTATCCAAAGCATACATACTGAAGTCTGAGAGTCACTGTGTTAAATTTCATGAGGATAAAGCTTCTGCTCAGTATGGATGCTATGGATGTGAGATGCGGTAGGGCATGATTTAATGATACTTCAACATACATCATTATTTTAATGTTTTTCAGTCTTTGATACTACCATTAAACACAAAATTCTCCAAGTTTTAAAAAGCCTATTGATAAATACTACTCTGGCTCATAAAGGATAGAATTAGCTATTGAAAGCATAAGGTTCATTTTATTTCGATCAGTTAATAAAAGAAGATACAATATGGAATAATGATACACAGACACTAAAGTGTTAAATTCCTTTGGAAACAATGTTACTATGTTTTGAAAGTGGCAAAAAGTGAATGCTTAAAAAATGAAAACCTGTTCTCAGAATTCCGGGTATATTAATTCAGATCATATGTCCATAACCTCCTGTTTTTCTATTTTGGTATACTTCCATTAGCTGCTTTCTTGGTTCTGTCTTATCTAACAGTTTGTGGAAACCACAATTGGTGTCACTGATTTACCTTTCTGCCTCTCTGACTGTTTTCTCATTCAGATGTGAGTTTTTTCTATTTCATCACCTTGCCCCCATTTCACTATAATAGAATGGAAATAAGCAAAAAGTGATATTCAAAAATCAAAATACTATATACCATATTCAGTTTTTGTAGCATAATGACAAGGTGAACTGCAGCAGCAAGATAAGTACACTTCTTTTCTCATCCCCTCTTTTATGTACAAACTATAGGAGATGAGATTCTTAATCAAGTGCCTGCAGACAGGTGGTTTTCCAAGTATTACATCACCTTCCATGCAAGTCACAAGAACAAAAAAAAAACTGAGAGAACTGGCAAGAGACGTAAAAATGGTGACACTGAAAAAACCCCTAGGGTGTTGCATCCACTGGTCTAATATTTTAAATGTTTGTGATGTTAGGAATTATCACCCCTGCCCTTCCTGCTGCCTCTTTACTAAACTGGGAAAATGCATTAATTCCTGTGGAACGGCAAAAATTAGAGCCTGGAAATGTGAAGTACAAAATACTGCATTAATGGTCATTGATGGACTTGCTCTAGGGTGAGGTGTCCCTGCCCCTTGGAACTAGACGATCTTAAGGTCCTTTTCAACACAAACCATTCTATGATTCGATGATTCTATGATTCACAGTCATTTTAAGGGCACAGGCCCAGTTCAGGCGATTTTCTTTAACAGCCTATCATAACATTAGTTCAAAATATGCAGAATCAACCTTTCTAAGACCAAACAGGAAAGGACTTACTTTCATGGATCTGGACATTCTTTAAATAGAGTCCTAAGAAACTCCATTAACATCATTATGATGTCCTTCTCCACAATCCAACTGAACTTTCTCTGTCAGTCTTGTGCATCCATTTGTATTACACTGCCACTTGGAAAAGCTTTTCTAGCTGTCCTGGGTTTAGCAGTAGCAGTCATTTTTTTCTCCTTCTTGGTAGCTCTCCTACATAGTTTTTTATCCACACTAACATACTTTAAGAGTTTAATGATCATTCTGTATCTTTAGTTGTGATTGAGGTACCAAGACCAACAACGCTAAGGATTTAACTGCCTTGTGTTCTTGAGGAGACCCTTGTATTGGAACTTTTCTTAACTCTGTATGTCATTATTTTAACAAATGTATTAGAATCAGCAATATTTAATAAGCTGAAATGTACTCACTGACCTTTACAGCTTTTCTCATTGGGATGCCACGTTAATGATGGGCCCTTTCTTTGCAGCCTACCAGCCTTCATAAATATAATTCTATGTTAATCATAGAAAAACTGTACACACCAACTTCTCTAAGTCCTTAAAAAATAAAACAGCAGGTCACAGGAATTGGTTGTGTGCTTAGACCTCTTGTCAAACACTTTACTGTGTTTAATCCATAGACAAAAGACCTACAGATAAAACAGCTATGGAAATAAAAGCACTTGGAAGCTTTCTCTTGTTATTTAAGTGTAGCAAAACCCATTCAGAACAAAAGGCACCTACTGATTAGCATAGCCTTCAGTTCTGTTTGAATTCAATACTTCCCAAACTCAACTTTCAACTTAATAGGAGACTTTTGACATGCGCTTCTTTGCGGACCACTCATGCTAGTGGTTGGATGAATTTTCTACGTCTTTTAGAGTGCAATTAGGCATTTTATAAATACGAAAGACTGTTCTGTAAGAAAAAAATACAACCAATAACAGCAAAAAAAACCAAACCCAGTCACAGTCACTGAAGTGTAATTTGTAAGTGCTGTATTAAGTCTTATCCCTCTGCAGAACACTCCTTTTGATTAAGCAACTTGTTTAAGAATCAGATTTAACAGTTGAATATTAATCCATTACTAGTGCTGGTACATTAGTGGTAACAGTAATAACAAGTTTGCTTGAGCTGTGACATGCTCAAGACCAAGCTACCTGTTCTGCCTTTTTCCCCTGTCATGATACTTCCCAATGAAAAGGTTGACCACTAGGTTCTTGCTATAAAATATTGTAATTTTGCAATGTTACTAAGATCTTAGAATCAGAACCATGAAGCTCAGTCTCTTCTGTTATGATACCACAACCTATGTTATCAATATTCCTACCACAGTGCTTACTTTAAGCAGCTCATCACCATGCGTAAGTAGCAGCAGTTCTGCTCAGCTTCTAGGGGCTCTAGTGTCAGCTCTAGAGACAAAAGGTGTAATATAACTTGTGTGTGTCATACAGCAACAGAGCCTGAAGGGAGCTGTACAGTAGTGGTGGTAGAGAAACTGGGAAGGAATTTCATTGTTTACTCTCTTATTCTCCCTTTTTAAGCCAAGACCCTTTGGGTATTTAAAGTTTTTTATGTAAAATACAGAAGCTGAAAAACACATAAAGAGCTTCAGCGAGTAACAAACTGTATAGAAGACAAAAAGTTAACTTTAAACAGCTCAGTTTGCCAAACTTAAGCACAGGGATAAACTTGCCATGTAAATATGATAATGAGCAAATTCTAAGATATTCAGTCAAGCATCTACAGGGTTTTTTTTGTGTCTTGCTTAATTAGTTACAGTTTCATGTACTGCTGTCTTTCATTAAGTTTGTAATTCCCGGGCATGCATAGGTGGGTGCCTCACTAAATATTATATGAATAATGTGCGTTAATCAAATAATAGTATGCTAATTCTTATTTGCTAGGAAGCTAATTATAAAGCTTTGATAATCTGTTTTGATAAATTTAATTCAGTGGAAAATGTTTGTTCCTAGAACAGAATTATATTAAGTTTGGTTTGGGTTTTTTTTGGGGGTGTTTTCTTTTAGCCGGTTACCTGCTACCTAATAAGATGAATCAGCTGCTTGCGCTATAGGCAAGCCAACTTTGGAGTAAGCATCAGGTTACCCTTTCATTTTAATAACTCTTCTTGCTAACGACTATTTTTACATAGAAAAATACATTAAGATTCATGACCAAGAAAGGAATAAAGCAAAATCAGTGTGACTCGCTTTCAAAATAACTAATAGATTAGCGAAGAAGAACTTCCCTGTCTCCAAATTGTAGCTGCTGGTAAGTACATATAGTGTTTGGCTGCTAAAACTATCATTTATTTTCTTGTCTCTGGGAGTCCCAGGAGTAATAACGCTCTTCCAAAGTTACCATGACAATAGCACTATTTGTTAAGAAATTAAAAATAAATTTAATTCAACTCACAGTAATACACTGTGAATTGTAAAACTCCTCTTAGATATAAAATTATTTTTTATATGGGCATATGGAAAAACGATTGTCACTAGACACTGATGTGAAGCAATACCTATATTTAGCAAAGTTAATCTCTTGTACAAACAAAATGCCGCTGATTTATTCACTTTCCTTTCACTTAAATCCTAAACTTCTAAAGACTTCAAAGCACCATACAGAAGCTAGATAAAGAGCTTATCTGCATAATTCTTATGCTAATTCACAGAAGGTGTCTTGACTAAAAGAATGCCTATGCGCACACTAAGGGCTCACTGTTACTAATTCTTTTCCTCAAAAAGCTGAAATGAGATACACATATTTAGTTTTATGGTACCTTTCACTGCTTCTTTTAAGAGAGCACATGGTTCTGGATCCACATGGGAGCCTGGTTACTCACAGGCTGACCTGTCACTTCTCTGCAACACCTGGAGGTATTTTTGAGCCAGGGTACTACCACAGTGAGTATGTGCAGAGCATGAAGCACAAGTGCTCCTATGCTTTTTAAGGAAAATAAACCCCAGCCCTGTGTCCTGCTTAGTGGCACAAGAGATCAGTATGTGAGATACTATTGACTGCTGCTCATCAGAAATTTGCTGTCACCCTAAAAGCTGCAGCTAATAATTTCTTCCCAGCTTCTCCTTTCCCAAACCCTACACTCACATCTCCAAGCATGCTGTATATTTATCACTTAACTCTTTGGATAAACCAATTTGCAGTCCCAACATTACGCATATCTGGCACTACAATTTCTACGTAATCTTTGTATCTTTGTAAACCTTTTAGTTCATAGAGGTCAAAGACAAACTGAAATCATCTGCATTTTCAAAAGAAGTGTTTTCCCAGAGAATCTGGATAGTGTTTAGTAGTATGTTTTAATTAATATTTGCAAATATTTATTATTTTCAATACTATTTGTGTTCAGCAGAAAGAGCATCAATTATTGAAAAAATAGTTTGCAGTTGGTTGCAGAAAAAGATATAGAAGGTCTAAATGTATACTTTGCTAACTTAATATACAGGGGGTTGTATTTTATAAAGCCAGGATTTACCAGCTACTGAATAAAACAGTGCTAAGAAAACCATTTAAAAAAAATTAGAATGGTTCCACTGTTTTCTCCATCTGCATACATTTATCATACACCTTTTTTTCACATTCTGACTCACTTTAGACACAAGGATGTATGCAGTCAGGACTGCTTTCAAACACAGTAAAACCAGGGACAGCTGCCTCCAAGTCTGCAAGAAGCTTTCTTGCTGAAACACCTAGTGTATACACAAGTCCTGTAGAGATAACAAATACAGACTTGTGGCATCATGAGATATTAAAAATCTGTATTTTCTTATGCATATTAAATATATATCTCTATCAGCCTGTGTATGTATACACATTTTCCAAGTATCTATCAATCTCCATAATGAAAAAAATGTTTATACACTGCTTCTAAACTATTGTCATAATGTTTTTATGACAGAACTGGCAGCTAGCGCAACTGATCCAGCTCCAGGTAGGTAACTCTGCTGGCCTCATCTACATCACACCTGCAGACCATTCTTAACCTAAGCCAAGAAAACAGCATACTACTTAAAACACTTTTGGACAAATTACATGTTACAGCCCTCAGAAATTACAGGGTTTTTTCTACAGGTTTTCCTACTCCGTGCTTTTTATGGAGCATACAATGGCTAGAGGCTTTTTGGTTTTAACTTTTTACACTGTGCGCTGCGTGTTAATCGTGAGTGCACACACACATTTCCATTACTCGATAACTGAATGTTTGCAATAGTAGTTCAGCAAAAGAAAAAACAAACACTGGTGTCCACAGAGCAATTCCCTGGGATTGTCTTCACAGACTTTTTATATAAAAAATAATTAACTAGGTTTATTTAATGAAAATGGTGCAGATCTGATTCACATCCACAACTGAAGGAGGCTTTCTTTTTTAAGAAAGGGAGGCACTCAGTATGGAAGAAACACACTTCTCTTAGAAGTATAAAGTTCTGAAGGGTAACTGCTTTCTACATAATGTTTAATACTTCCTGGAATTACACTGATTTACATGTACAATAAATAACTCATTATGATAGTATCACTAAACCAACCACTAAGGCATTATGATATACTACACTGTTAATATTTCCTTTGCTTTCACAAAAGACTTCCTTCTTTTTCCACTTTTTCTCTTTTCCAGAAATATATACAGCCACTTTTTCCAGAATTCATTTTGAACCAGGCTACTGAAACCAGGAATTGTTTTAACAGAGTGATGGTCTATAGGCTTCTTAGTACATATGACAAAGAAATCGCTGAATCACTCAGATGCAGATTCGTGCTAAGTCAAGCATGACGTGTCGGTTAGGAAGAATGCATGCATCAACGGCAAATGAATATGTTCACATAGGTCTAGCAAAATATATCAGAAGTGAATAATTCATATAATATGGGAATGAACAATTATCATGCACATGCATCTGGAAAACCAGGGTATAGGAAATAGGCTTTTTTTATTCTCTTAGTTTCTTTTCTTTTTCTGTTTTTCAACACTAACTCCCCCTTTTCCCTTTGTAAATTGTGCTCACTTCATTTTGTGTCAATTTACACAATTATAGAAATTTGAGCATCTGGGGAATGCAGTGTGTTACATACTATTTTAATCCACAGTCCATTCGGGTGAGGATGAATGGGCATTAAGTTTCCCCTGTTTATCTTACCACTACTATTTCCATTACTGCTAAATCTGATGTGTGCAAACTGGGTGCCTCTGGCTAAGAAATTTTACTTTTGCATACTCCTACAAAAGAAATATTTAGTATTAGAAAAATATAGTCTAGGCCTGTCAAGGCTATTGATTCTCTAAATAAAGCTAACATGATGCGCAGCTTCTATTCGTTCCCCTGTTTTTCAGTTCCAAGATTATTTTCATGTGGCAACTCGTTTTTAATGAACTGAATTCTTCAATTCTTTTTTAAGAGCATCTAGATGTAATTGCCCCCTGTACTGAGCACTATGTTTTGATATGTCTCCTTTAAGAAAATCAATAATATATTTTAATCTTGCAAGTATAGTGGTAGAATTATACCCCTTGTTTTCTGAGCACATTAATGTGATGCTTAATAGGAAGAAAACACTTAGCATATGATCTTTCTGACATCTTCAGCATTCTTAAATGTAATACATATTTTCTTCTTGTGGAAACAGAGGTAACTGGAATAGCAGAAGCCAGACTGAAGGAGCTGAAGGCAGTAGCCCTTTTAGATAGAAAAGATTCCACTTTTATTTGCAACTGATCCAAAGTGGAAGCCATTGAAGACAGAAGTTCAGGTTGATACAAGGAAGTTCTTCACTGTGAGGGTGGTGAGGTACTGGCACAGGTAACTCAAACAAGTGGTAAATGCTCCATCTCTGGCAGTGTTCAAAGCCAGGCTGGACAGATCCTTGGGCAACACAATCTAGGGTAAGGCATCCCTGTCCATGGCAGAGTGGTTAGAACTGAATGATCTTCAGGTCCTTTCCAACCCAAACCATTCTGCAATTCTATGATTCTATGAAGGAACATAATTTTCTAGCTTCATAATGTGGATGTGGAGTTTCAAACATTCCATTTCCTATCTGCAGCACTGCTCAGTACTGCCACTGGCCGTAACGGGTTCTTAAAATATCAGCAAACTCTGCCCTATGGGGGGGCAAAGATACTATTTATCATTCATAGCACAGTTTTGTTTGGGAAACTTATTTTTTAGAACCCTGACACGTGTAATCAACTCCAAATGATGAATTTTGTTCTAACAGTTCAACCTTTAGCATTAACACTGTATTTCATAATTGTGTATTTTTGTCCTGACATAGCTCTTCTGCAAGGCAACGGGAGTGCTTTCAGTAGGATTGAGTCTTCGTTTTCTATTTGCCACTGCACAATGCATACAGAAGTAATGACTAAAGTTGCAGATACAGTAAAAATTCTAACACACTACTCAATGGAAGCAGCAATATAACTGTGCTTTAGCAACAGCCTCAAAAAAATACAGATCTAGTATGTAAATGATAAGCACTCACTATAATTTACCTCTTCATTATAAGAATGAAAAACAAAAGACATATGCAGAACTGCCTAATATTCTTTTACCTCAAACAGCTTAGTGGTTCCAAAGTGATTCTGCAGAAAGGATATCTTAGCAGACTGTTGTAAAACCAATGTAATAGGAATTATTTACAGGTGATAAGACCTATTCAGTAACAACCCAAGTGATGTTACCCTTATTCTCAGCAAACAACAATTCTTTTCTTGACTAACAGGATACAAAAATACACCAAACATATCTTTACTCCTCAGCTCTTAATAGGCATTAATAAAGTCTGTATTGTTTTTCCCAAATTTAAGACTTTACTAACTTTCCTTTTTATGTAAAATGGTTTTTTTTTTAATATGCCTCTTGAATTAACAGGATAACTTATCAAACAAAAGAAATATCTCTGCTTGCAAGCTGAAACAGTGTCTTTGGAAGAGCTCTGTAGAATAAAGAGACTTTTATAATGTTACAATATTAGGTACAGAAACCTGCTTAACTATGATGGACTTGCACTACTCTAATTTCATTGACTTCAGTGCTACTAATGATCTAAAGCTCACTGTCACACAGGGGAAAAATAAATACATGCTAAAAGTATAGATTCTTTTCTGAAGTTGTATTTCCTTACAGGGAACTACAGTATTGACCAGCCTGATGGAGCCATTCACTGCTTGGTAAGCACTGAAACAGGAGATGTGACCACCTAAATGAGCATGTGATTAGGCCTGATAAATTCTATCTGATGGCTTAGAAGTTAGTTTGATGGTATCATCCAATTTCCAATGAACAATGTCTATCCTGCAGGAATTCTAGGTGATGACTAGGTGCTGTGTTTAGCTCTCTCAACTGAAGACAACTGATAAGGGAATAGCCATGGGAATAAAAGTCTCTTCCCTCCAGAGTAAAGTCAGGCAAATAATATTTTTCTTAGTTTGCTGACAAACCAGAATGGAAAACCAACATACACAAATATATATATATATATATATATATATGTGTGTGTGTTTATTTTTGAGCCAAAGAAAAACACTATTTATTTTTTAACAGAAACAGACAACTCAAAATGCCTTAACAATTAAATAAAGAAGTCTCCACTCTTCTTTCAACAAATGAACTTTTTCTAAATCCTAAATTAAGCAATTTTTTAACTAAAGGGTAAGCATTTTGACTGGAACTACGTATTGAATTTAACAAAAATTATTAATCTCCATAATTAATCTATTTAGGGACCAATTACCTGAAATGTGTTGAAAAAAAACTGCTTTGTTTTTTTTTACCTTAGAGATATTTAATCTTCACAAGACTTTTTCCTGCATGAGCTGGATGAGTTGTAAATGCCTGTAAGGCTACCAACCTTGTTCTGTGCTATTTGAGTAAAGAACACTTCACTCCCAAGACTTCCAACCAAACATGCAAAGCAGCATACAAAATCCAAATGAAACTAATGTTTCTAGCAGCCATCAGAATATCCTGGGACAATGAGAGATGATGCTAAAGCAGCATCCAGAAGTAGGGGCGTTAAAACACGCTGCTAATGATTAAACTGATGGCCAAATAAGTAAACAGGTAATTGTACCAGGGGATGGATGTACACACAGCCCATGGTGTGCACTTTCAACCCCAAAGTCCCCAAAAGAAAACAAATAAAGGAAATCACTCCCCCCACCCTTTATTCTTAATACTGTAATTGTTGGTATTTGTATTTTCCCTATCTACCCTTTCAAATAATTTCATGACACTTTTAACAGACGCTCTTAATCCACAAGAAAGAAGATCTAGAGAAATTCAGTCCAAGTAACTGATTCATCTTGGTAGCAGCTTTCTCACAATGTTCTGACTGAAGAGTTCTCAGAAACTTCTATTTTTAGTTAGACATTCTGCAGTCAATTTCTTTGTAAAATAAAAATAAAGAAATTGCATAGATACCAGAGGAAAAGGAGGACACAAAGCCACAGAAGGATCTGTCTGCATTGGGTACACTGAAACATTCTGAAATGCAAGAGGTGTTACAGTGTTAATCACTGCACTGTCAAAGACCAGCACTTCCAATGCAGAAAAACAGAGGGGATTTGTTTTAAAAAGTAACTGCTATATTGGCACAAGTATTTTCAGGAAGTTTATCTCATACTTTCTTGTCCGTGGAGGATGGTCTTAGCCCAGATGCTCCCTCTGCAACAGCAAGCGCCAAAAGGATAAAGAGGTCTCCAAACAATGGAAGAGAATTTATCATAGGCAAAAATACAAGACTAAAACCTTTCTAATTCCACCTATGGTTCAGTGTAAGAGGTGCATAATGAAGTAAAACCATAGCATATCATATAGATGAGTTTCTGGTAGCATGATATTTCCACAGCAGCCCTGAGGCACAGCTATAACTCAGGCAGATTTCCAAGGACCTTTAATTTAAATTTTGTGGTTTTCTAAGTGCTCAGTTGGGACAATAAAATAATTGTAAGCACAAACCCCCACTTTCGTTTCCATCTTCCCTCAGCTGCTAATTTTATGCTGCAGTTTAGAGTACACAAAGACAACAATTATGACTTTGTTGTTACGTTACTTTAAAATCACTTTAACTTTTAAAATGAAATTTCTTTAAAACAATATAAATAAATCTTAATCCTCTTTTTTCCCCAAACTAGTTTATTCCCTAATAAATATTCTTCCTCTTACTGAAACTTGATTTTGCTATTGGCAGTATGAAACTTACAGCTTTGTGCAACTGGGAAACACTGACGACAGAGTTGGTTCTGTTTTTTTCCATGAGTAAAACTCTGACTGGAGTCTCTATTTTTGAGAAGACATGACTGATTTCCATATTAGCTAATTGTATAAGATGTACTGTCTGCAATCTGGGTAACGACGATCAGTGAAATCAGTTGAACACTATCTAGGGTTTGTAAAAAAAATACTGAGGTACATACAGCAACATGTAAAATGCATTTGCTTTTATTGCCCAATATGATGCTAATAAAAGCAGTTTGATCCACGTGTGTTCAAAATCAATCTATGTTGTGGATTTGGAGTTCCACCCGATTAATTTTTAAAAATAGCCTAAAAGTTTAAACCATGCTCTGCGAACATTTTAAAGGTTGATGCTGAACATACCGATAAACCCATCCTTGTTAAGGGAATCGGCAATCCATTTTTTCCCTGCTAACCTAGGAGGATTTATAATATCCCCTCTTAAAATATACTGCTGTATCAATTTCGTTTCATACCAAAAGAAAAATAAGTATTTTATGGCTAAGCAGTAGCTGACACAAACAGGTAAGAGAGGTGAAAGACTTTAGGCCTCACGGGGACCAAGAATTCATTTTGTCTTTCATCCTGCACATGGAACATGCACCGCTGCCTCTTCGCCTCTTCTACTTCAGAGACCAGAGCATCGTGTTCTGAGTGGCTGCTTCAGGGATTTATATTCCTCCAGGGTAATGGTGCTGATTATTTAATCACCTTGTGTATGCCACTTAGGCAGGGAGAAACATAGTCATGTGCATCAGGAGTCATGAGACTGATTGCACCGTCTGTTTCCTTTTCGCTGCGACAACATAATCTGACACTCTGGTGGTTGGAGCCAGTTTTTAGAGCAGGTATAACATGTAATCAAATCTGCAGCCGAGAAGCCACTTTTGGATGTAGAGGAAGTAGCTTCCATTATTGAGCATCCATGAGGTTTTGTACATACACATAGCATATGAATAGCAATCCTGAAAGGAGTGACATCAAACTGGGCACACAAGCTTCCAGTCTGCGCCTCGCCTGCAGCAATGTGCAGCCAAGTATAAACAAAATACCATTACCTTTGAATGATGTGCCTGTCTAAAGTGGGAGCTCCAGGTGGAACAAAGCCCCTGTCACATCTGACTCAGCCCAGCACAATCCAAGTATAAGTACTGAAAAATAGCTTCTCTTTCAAAGCGCCTGTCATCACTACTGTGACAGCAGGGACAAACGAACAGCACTGTCCTCTCTATTATAGCAACAGTTATAACGTACTAATAATGAGGGAGAAAAAAGTAATTAAGGCTATTCTTAGAATAAACTACAATTATTCATGGTTGTGCAATCTGTGTGCACTTACAGTTTTTGCAGTGTCTGTGCTATGCTGTCCTGTGCTGTCTGGACACTAGATACTGGTGAAATTTTGAACACCCTCTGTACAAGTTGTTCACAAAATTGCTGTTCTCATCTCATTTCCACCTGCAGATCACAAGATTCAGGCACTTAAAACAAGTTGAAGTGTTTGGTATTTCTGGGGGGTTGGGTTTGGGTTTTGTTTGGTTGGTTGGTTTGGGTTTTTTTCTTTTAATCTGCCTGTTTTCTTCCCCTGATGTAGGTTCAGTTCCTCCAAGTGAGGAGCTTAGAAGTAATTTAGAGTTTGATTTGAAGCTGATAAAAGGTATCCTTAGCAGAATAATGTTTCAAAATTATCTCTATCCGTACATTTCTCACACAATTCACATGTCTGAAACTGTCTGCAAGATACAGTGCTATTCTCGCTCCCCATTAAGGACAAATACTGCTCAAGATCAAAGCAACTCAAAATGTTTTCTACTTACGAGATGTGCAGGAGCACATGGCAGTGCTCGGTGTATTTTAGTGGACATCAAATATTCAGCAAATATTATCAGAAACACCCACCATCCCTTTTTCCTTTTAGTGTGTCTTTTGCAAGAATGTTCCTTCTCATTTTATAGAATGCCATTCTAAAATAGGACCAGAAACTCAGAAAATTGACTCCTGCTCTTATGTTCTTTCACAAGCAAACTGCTGTCTGTTACATCTGGAACACTGTACTGCATCTTCGAGTGATATGATTCATGTCACTTGCCAAGGGATGGTAAGATGATCTGTGTTTCTAGTGGCACCATCAAGGACAGAACAGGCTTTTATTAATTTAATAAAGGCTGAGCAGATGCTACAGTCTTACCATAAGTGGTATTAACAGAAACTGGAACACAGGCAACAAATACAGTAAACAGTCTTAGAGAGCACTTGACCTTCTGTACCAGCCAAACAGAACCACAACTGGGATTGCCAGGTGAGTCTCTAGCCTTCTACATCATTTTACTAATACAGAACAAGCAGCAAATAAGTTGCCACACTTTCCTTTTAAGCCACATCTTCTGCAGTTATATATTTAAGAGGATGCATTGGTGATAAGCATCGTTAACTTTTAATCTTTAGGATAACTTGTCTCGGATCTCATACCACTATATTTTTCCTGTCACAGGTAGAGACCTAATGAATTCTATGTTAGATGAAATGCAGGAAACCACTACAAAGAGGAACACATCTTTGCATATTTTCTGAGTGAACTATCAGTGATGTTCTTCAGAACTACTTTTTGCTTTGAAAGCAGATGTTGATGCTTCGAAGGACAGCTTTGCCCAGTAGCGTGCAGACTGCTGAGCTGAGCTGTGAACTAGTGGTTCTTCTATAGGCAACATGTTGGAAAATATCTTTTATTTTCAGCATATGCTGAGATTTCTAAATACAAAATAGACCAAAGTTTAGGGAAGTCTACTTCAGCTCCTCAGCCAGATAACATATTAAAAGTTAATTATAATACTTCCTAGCCATTCCTCACCCCCCAGTTTTGGTTGCAAAGGAAATGTGAACAGAATACGTAGAAGGCACAACAAAACAACTTTGAACCTTTTCAAGTTGTATCAGAATTTTCTCCCATTTTTCTGGCACTATGGGAATCATCCTTCACTACTGTAGTTGAGAATGTAGTCAGTGGCGTTATCACCATCCAGTCATCGGGAGCCAATAGTGCAGCAGGAATAGAACTGATTACCTTCAGCCTTGAGACAGCACTGCACTAAAGGTTTTCTCTGCTTAGCTGTTTGTAAAGGACTCGATGCATGCTTTGACATAATGCTTTTGAAGTCGGGGAAACTAACTCGGTGAAAAATCCCTTTGTTGAGTTCAGCTGTGTGATGCTGGAAAGCTCAGAAGAAAATTGGATATGCAGGTATTTTTACTACTAAAAGGAGAGAATGTTCTCATAGACAGACAAAATCGAACTATTTCCTAATTTATGCACATGGACTTCAGTGTTTTTATAGCTAATAGAAAAAAATATAGATTGATGGGGAAGCACAGGAATTTGTAAAACATACAGTAATGATAAGCTAAAATTCAGGTGTAAAAAATAGATGTCTCCTTTTCCTGTAATCCATTAGATTAAAAAACTGTAATCGTGGGAACCTTTAGCAATCATTATTCATTCAAATAAAATAGAATTTTAATTAAAAAAACCCCTCTCCTGAGATAGCCAGCGCTGGTCACACAGACTGAGAACTTCTGATTTGCACTGTTCCACAAAAGTATGATCTTCTTTTTTTTTGTAAAATAGTGTAGGCATAATTTTGATAACTCCCTTTTCCCTTTTGTTGAACACAGCACATGAACATGCTGTTACATATTTATATTTTATGGAAAATGACTGATTGTGCAATGAACAGTCTGCATGAAGAGAACTTTTTACACAATGAACTATTGATGACCGACTTGCATTCACCTGAAAATGATACTGTTCTCTGCCCAAAATACTAGATGCATGTTGTAAACAAGGTAGAAGATGAAGTGAAAACCTCAGGCTTATTTAGAAACCATCAACACCATTTAAAATATAGTGCACAGCTGAACCCTCCTGGCTGCTGCAGAGAGCAATCTCAGTTCTGCAGTTTGAATTTCTTATCTTGTTAGGAGCCAGCCTGATTGAGTCACTGAACCCAGGCACAAAAAGTAAATTTACTATCTGTGATGGCTTTGCAAACTGACTCACGTTTAAAATAAGTCAGAGTGATCAAACAAGTGGTAAAATCACCAGGACTCACACAGCTTCTGAGAGCAGTCAATAGTGACCAGCTGAGGATAGTTTCTTATTTATGTCCAAGCAGCAGCCCAAACAGTCCTTCTGATGGGCCCACAGCATTATGGACTCAGTTATGGATGCAGATAGGCTTACCCACTGACAAATCATCTAAAAAATGTGTACTATGCTATCTGTGCTAATTTTAATCTTATCTGAATTTAAGGTCATACAATGATCATAATATAAGGTAATTAACCAGCCAAAGGTCATTTCTACTTTTGCATCATAATCTTATTAACTCTGCCTAAGAAATGTTACGTCCCACTATACTATAGTACTTGCTTTAAAAAGTAACATTAATGCTAACATGCTTAGCATGTCAAATGATGTGCCTTTCTTAACAGGTCTCCTGTGCATAAATTAACTCATCATAATTTACTTTTTTTACTTTTTTTTTTTGCACTTCTTGCTTTAAATCAAAGCTTGACCCCTAAATAGTCTGAAAACCGTATTACTGCAAAGATACTCTAGATAACGGCAGCATTCTTCTAGGCATATAGACAAAAATTATATTTTGGGCAGAGAAGGTTATGTTGAGACAAAGGGGCACAAAATCACGAAACAGAATACAGAAACCTTTAGAATTAGTTTTAAGTAATGTTAAGTTTGATGGCTTTGTAACAGTATCAATGGAAAATTACTGAGGTGCATGATACATAGAGAAAAAAAATAGAGTACAGCTAGGGAACATGCTGAGAATTCTCACAAGATAAATCGTTATAGTTGACATAGTTTTAAGAGAAACAGTCTAGAAGAACAGGACATAAGGATAAGGAGTATCTGGGAACCACAGGTGTCCAGGATGGGCTACAGTTAAACTAACTGATAAGTAGGAGGATAGGAGGGTTATTATGTCTCTGGTGCTAACGAACCAATTAAACTGGTATGAGCATCTACTGCACGTGCTTCAAAGGCTGCTAGAAGTGATGAAGATTGTTGGAAGAAGTAAACGACCCTCAGAGACCACCACCACAATTCTGTATGCAGGCGGGGAACCTTCTGGAAAATGATGTAATCCATATGTAGCCTCATGAATATGTATGTATGCCCAGGGACTATATAAGGACGGCTTGTGTAGCAACACAGGGACACACGATAAGGAGGAGCTATCCTCCGTGTCTCCCCGCACCGCAATAAAGAATACCTGCTTGTCAGCTTGAAAACTTTGTTGGCAAGTTTGTTCCTGGAGTTTTCTCCGAATCAATGTTGATTTGGGTATATGAAATAACCATTAGGCAAAGCACAAAGTTCTTATCCCCGCCTTACATATTGTTATCCACCTAATTATATTTTATTTATCTTACACTTTTGCAAAGTTATTTTTCATTTCATAAGAGAGTTCTCATGAAATTTTGGATATTCAGTTAAAGCCTAAGTACTGTAATAAGAAAAAGCTTGAGCTGCCCCAGGACTTAAAAGAACTCATATGCGCACAGTGGTGCCCAGACTCTGAGTAGGCATCAATTCCTAGCAATGAGTAGTATCAACCCTCTTTATATAATCTCCACTTTTATTCACTGGTGCTATTACCTTCTAAGATCAAACATCCCAAAAGAAAAAACTAATCCTTCCATACAGTGCCCTCCCTTGACATACATTGGGTTTTCTATGGGATTTTGTATTTTTTTAATCAAAAATACAGGAAATAGAAGAGCTTCACATGCAAAAAAATAAAATTCAGATATCATGAAGAATCCAACTAAGTAGAAAAGTCTGGAAAACTCAGAGTTGGTACTGTATCTATCCTTCCAATCCCCTGTTGTGGAAGAACTCTGAAGGAGTCTCCAAACAGCATGTGATTTTATAGGCCATATGATCTGCAATATTTACCATGCATAATGAAAATAGATAAGGCAAAGCAAACAGCTTGAATTTTGTATTCCTTGCTTTTTATTTAGTCTAGGTTGTTAGCACCATGTGAACATATATTTGGGAGTCTCTGTGTTTGTGTGTGTATGCATATGTGAATGTGTGTATATATAGGTATAAACAAACAGTGTCATTTCACTGTATTTCTCACATATCAGAAAAGAACACCTTCTGAGCAATTAGCTTTTAATTTGTATAACCTCTGAGAAAGAAAAAGCATTTTACTCAGAACTAGAAAAAATATGCTTGTTTTTAATGTCTGTATTACTTTGTTGTCCCTAGCGTATGCCGCTTGTTTGTGGAGGTTCCAGAAAAACAAATGTCAACACCTATAATCAGAATATTAGACCACTGCTTTATTAACTGCTATAAAGTATTAAGCAAATGAGAATAAATGGGAAACGCATTTGCTAATCCCTCTTTTTTCAATTGATTTGTACATACAAGAGTAGGAGACAAATACGTAGAAACTGTAAGTAGAAGAAAACCTCTATATTACATTGAAAGTGTAAGGGCACACATCCAAAAGAGATTCCTCTACAAATACAAAATTATGTGCAAGTCCTAGGTCATGTTGCCAATATCTGATTTACTCGTCTGCATCTCTATTTGAAACCTATGAGGGCAGTGGGGAAAGGAAATAAATATGAAGGGAGTTCAATGTATCAAAATTTCTTTGTGGAGACTAATAGGGTCATATTACTCCCTTTTAGTATTTTATACTTTATTTGCTTCTGGTTGTTTTGGGGGTTTTCTTATTTGGTTGGTTTGGGGGGGTTTTTTTGGTGTTTTGGTGGGGTTTTTTTGGGGGGTGGTGGTTTTGGTTGGCTGGCTTGGGGGTTTTGAGAGGGTTTTTTGTGTTAACACACAGCAGAAAAATGTATAAGAAAGCGTATAAGAAGTTCAGAAGAATTACACCTACAGGATATCTTATTGAGCAACAGATTATTTGAACTAAATCTCATTAAACTTCTGAGGTTCAAAAACAGTGGCAGGAAAATCCTATTGCCATCCTAATGTTTGGGATTTTCCTAGTTAGACCTTTAGTTTCTTTTCATCTGGAGTCCTTTTTCCTTTTTCTCACATTTAGAGAAGGTTTAGTTATGAGTTTATTATAACATATACAAATCTGCTTATTTTTAGAAAGTGATCTTTAACACTTGGGTTTCCTTGTCAGAGTCTGTAGTGCAAATAGCTGTGGTAATAAAATTATCATCTACAGTGAAGAAATTGCTTTCTGTACATAGAAATTTAATGAGATGGAAAATTTCAACAACTGAACAGATTCTCAGCAGAAGCTTGGTGGGCTCTCATAACATCTGCCCATGTGCAGGCTGGAAATACTCAATGCCATTAAATCAAGTCTGCTTTTGTGTTTCACACCCCGGTTTCCCACCCTTCCCTCCCTCCATTTCGTAAGTAAAGTTTGTTAGCTAAATGTTAATGAATATCCATATTTACTGACCAGAAGAGCATCTTTCCTCAGGTAAAGTTTCAAGAATACTACTGGGTTAGAATGCTTTCTTTACTTTTCTTTCACACTTAAGTGCATCCATTACAATCCACTTGTAAACAGGATCAGAACACTAGAGACTTGCAAATCCTTCTACCCCTAATTAACCTGACATGAGAAATCTATTTATCATTTCCATAGGCTTTGATACTATAAGGAATAGAGCAGCATAAAAATGCCCCACACTGAACTTCCTATGCTTAAAGCCTTGTGCTCTTACCCACCCAAACATAATTCTAGTCCATTCCAGCAGCTACAGATGCTTCACCAGGGGCTCCAGGTGCATTTTGGTATGCAAATTGCTGCACCTCTAATTATTTTCTTCCCTGTTGTTTTTACCTCTCATTCCAAAAAAGTATGCTTCACCCCCAAAAATACAAGAATCGACCAGCTTTTTTCCTCTTGTGTGTGCTCAGACACACAAAATATTCACACACAAAACGTAAAGACTGCACAACAAGCATTAAGTAGCTTTTTGAGAACATTCTCTTACACTAATTTCATATAAATTAGGAATGACAAAACAGAGTTTATCAGAAAAGCACAGGTATCAAGAGAGTATACATTCCCTTATTTTTGTTTTTGCGCTTGCTGGATGAGTAATTAATGACCCGTATGACCAGCTTTTAGTTCCATCTTCACATATGACAGAGAAGCTAAGCTGTTGCCTGCCTTGCTTCCATGAGCTACCTTCCTCAAGCTTACATATATTAAGCACGTCCTAGTTTTATTCCTAACTGCTGTTTCTCATCTGTTCTCCAAACTACATCTCCTGACACTCACAATTAAGGCATTCACCATTCAAAGTGAAAGTAAGTGACTTTATCATTTGACTGTAGAAGCTAAGGAGCAAAGCCTTTAAAAGATTAAATATTTAATCCTTTGATCTACTTGTGCTGGCAACTGCCCTATCTATTTTATGATCAGGTTGACAAAAGCATTAGGGGCCTGGGATTTGTGTAATGGAACAGTGTTAAACTTTGCATGCTTTTGTGCTAAAAAGAGGAGTAATGTTTTCCTAACTGAACAGTATCACTGTGACCTTCCTATAATGGTACCTGGGGCGAAACTGAACATAGACATTATTTCAAACAATTTTCTGTGACAATTTTACCTAGGCATATAAACAAATAAGCAAATGCATTCAGGATTGACTACAGACAAGTTCTTAAGAAACAAGCAAGCTTGTTACAAAGAAGCAGCTAAACAAGTCTTAAAGAGCAAACTGATCTCTCTCAAGGGGTAGGGAAAGTAAGCGTGGTTACAGAAGACTGGAGAAGGTCAAACATGGTATTGAGTAAAAGGGCGAATAGAAGTATGTTGAAACAGCAGTTTAACCGAGGGAACTAATTTGATGAAAGATACCAGAACAATCTATTAAACAGTTTGTACACGCCTTGACAATGCTGTATCAAGAAGATACTTTTTATAATGTACTCACTATTTTAAGGTTTATCCTTCGATAAACTTTAGTGTTTATTCTTAGATAAAACCTCAGTATCACCAATCGGGGTCCACTTAAGAAAACTTAAAGAACGAGCAGCAGACAACTGGACAAGTTTAAGCTATAGCCACCACGAAAATGTTGAAAGAACTCCAGGCTTTTGGTCAAGAACATGAAAACATAAGAACAATCTACCAGTATTTAAAATGTCACCAGGAAGATGGCTGTGACAAATTGTACCATATCTCTGCTTCATTAAGACTATGTATAAACAGCTTTATTTGTACAAGGGTTAGGTTTAGAGAAACCTAACTTGATAATAGGTAAACCTTGGAATAAGTTCCATGGGAGGGGAGGGGAAGGGGGGATAGGGGAAACAACAAAAAAAAAACCCCAAAGAAAACATAAACCCCTGTAGCATTCCAATTTGTATTTTTGCAAAACACTATACTGACATGTGCCAGAAAGTATTTAGATATAACTGATCCTCCTACCTTCTGCCTCTCATAAACTAGATCACTTTTTCAGCACAACTCTAGCTTAATGCTCTTGTAACTCGTATAAAATACTGTCCTTTGGCAAGTAACTGCTGGGTGACAAGCATTTAACACAGGTTTAAACTCAGTGCTCCAAAACAGTTCTAAGTTTCAGACAGTTCTAAAGGGGAACCCCCACCTCTCAAGCTGATTAAGGAATCTCTGGAAGGGATTATTATGTTTAATTTTAACATTAAAAGCATATCACACACCAGCACAGTTACGGTAGACAAGTGATCCTTTGCCTTCCTGAGGTGTGCATTAAATCCTCATTTTTTGTTAAAAAAGAACCCGTACCAAAATGTAACTGAAATCTAAATCAGTACCTCTAATTCAGAAACCAACCAACCACACACATCCAAACTCAGTAAGGAACAGATTTTCATGACTTTAAACACTGGTACACAACTGTTAGAAAGAAAAAAGTACTTAACTATTTGGAAGCGATGACCAAGTCAGAAACATTTCAGCCAAAGATGGAAAGCTTATAATGGCCAAACCGCTCATGCTCTTCTTTTTTGCATGCTCTCACTCCTCTTAAAACTTCCTCTGCAGTAATGACATAGGAATCAACCCAAAATTACCTTTCTGAAATCCTATGAACGTTCCTCCATCAAAAGTGATCCTTGGCAAGCCACACACACAGTATCATTAGGAATACAAGTAGCTAATGATATAATCCTTCTGTTTCCAAATCTGAGGGAGCTGAAATGTTGCATACACCAGCAGCTACTCAAACGATTTATACTGCAGTAGAGTGGAGTCCTCCATTTGCCCAAATTCATTGTTTCTGAAATGGAAGCACAGAAAAAGTATCCAGTTAACTTTTAGCATTGTCCTTGTGAAAACAGATCCGAAACAGAGCCATGAGAGTTCTAAAGTATGAAACCAATATAAAGCCATGCATGAACAAGGTCCTTTCCAACTCGAACTATTCTATGATTCTATGATCACACTGACTGATGAAGCTAGAACTACAGACAGGATCTGAAGAACACTGGATTGTCACAAGAATAGGTATTTTGAAAAAGACTGACCTACTTGAGCAGAATCTAATGAGAAGGTTTGCAAGATTTGTGTATTGCCTCTCAAGATGAAAACTCAAATTAATTCACGCTTTTTATAATTAAACAACAATATCACACATACACAAAGGAAACTGTGACCAAAAAATTACACCTCCTATCACAGCATAAGAAAAGGGTAAGCGACCTTACCAAAACAGTTCTCAAGAAACAAATGAGTTTAAACATGACTTTAATACCTCCTGTTGTGCTAACAATGAGGCTAAAATCATAAACCTATATATTCTTCAAATAATTTCTCCAATTAAAAGAATAGGAAGAGAATTACATTTTGCAAACAGAAACAATTCTGTCACCAAAAGTTCAGTTAAAAAAAATATTCACGCTATTAACCCCCACTTTTTTTTTTTTGTTAAAGAAACACCCCCTTAAGTTTCTCAGCTGGTATAATATGGAGGCGATAATATTATTAACCAAAAAATGTGTTAACTTAAAAATGAGCTTTCACTTTCTACAGCCAAATGTAAGAAATTAATATATCAGGGCAAAACTCAAAAATTTCCATTTCCAAGAAAACCCAACCAGTCTCCAAAATGTTTTGCTGATATTTTTAGGTTTCCCTCTAAAACTTTCTTTGGGGAAGAAACATGGTGTTAAAATATCACTGCTCTTTTTCATGATGTTCTCACAAATGTGTTCAACAGGTTCTTCAAAACAGGCAACAAGTCATAACTTAGATAGGACAAAGTACTAGAAAGGGTAACTGGCTATCAGTACTGGAAGTGCACTAGAAAGAATCCAGGCTCCAACTCCACTAAAATTCACAGTCTTTCAGAATCTGGTGACTTCCAGTGTTTTAACCTACTCATAAAAGAAAAGGAAGAAAACCTGGAAACAGCAGGTCCTTCCCTAAAAACCAGGGTGCTTTTAGGTGGGGGTTTGTTTTGTTTTCTTGTGGCTTTTTCCCTTGGCCGTCTGACAGTACAATCAACACTATGTCTATACCACCGGGATTAGAGAAGTGGCTGATAGAAGCAGGCAGAAAATTTGTCTGGATTTGCACCTTTTTTTGTGTCTCCAGCACCTCAGCTAGGCACAATCTGTGGCTGTTTGGTTAGATCTATCCTCTTTCTTCTATCAGTGTCAGATACGCTGAACATCAATTCTGTATTCAGACTAGGGTACCTTCCAAGCACAGATTACATGATCCTCAAAAATTCTTCCACACAGTATAATAGAAGGAAAATCCCATAATAATATAAAGAGCAGCAGCATTACACACACTCTTTTAGTTGACAGTGCACTAGTGTATAGTCAATGGGCCAAATCTAAGCAGAAAAGAAATATTAGATATATCCCATGAAGAGAAGAGCAGTTTTTCAATCAGAAATTGTTAATTGGTGTAATTTAATGATGGAAAAATATCACTATTAGGACACTTTGATTATTAACTTTTAAACAAACGTACTTCTAGCATTCCATCTGACACGTAACACTGAACTATAATGTAAAAATACAAATGTAAAAATGGACAAAGGAACAGAAAAGGATAAATGTTATTTCATCACAGAGGCCTTCCTCTAAGGATTGTCTGACATTAAAGAACGGTTCTCTTTGTATTAACAAATCTAGCAGTATGGGCTTCCTGTACATACACATGAAGTTTGTATATACCAATTACATTTATTATACAGTCTTATGTCAGTCTCACACTGCAACGTGTGAACTGAACTGAACTGCAGTATGTCACAAATAATGCTGACCTTGTCCAGCTAAAGCTTTGTATTTCAGATTTCAGAGGTCGATTTCTGTTCTGTATAACCATTATCTTAAGTAACATTATCATAATTATAAATGCCTAGATCCTTCCCAGTACTTCAAAATGCACTTAACTGTAAGCCCCCCCCCCCCCAAGTTTTGCATGTCTCAACTCTCACTGCAGTGGGACTTCACACAAAAATCTTGTCAGTTCAGGATATATCTGTACTGCAATGGGAAGTGGGTCTGAAGGGTTTTGAAATGGCCACATAATGGATGCTGGATATAATTTACTTCAGCTCGTTTTGATGTGGTTTGTGAGGACTGAATGCCCAGTAGCAATTGCTGCTCATTAGGGGTGCTCCTTGTATGCACACTCCAGGTTCATTCTATAATGGGTCTTTCTCTGCAGGGAAGAGCAGTGTGCTTATCCCCTCCAGTGCTAAAAAGAAAAAAAAAAAGCAATGAAAAAATCCAAAGAGAGAAGCTGGTATAAATGGTATGAACTGTCTTTTTGGACTGAAAATATATACATTGCTGCAATTCAGATCAAATATTAGTCCTCCGGTATCAATGGAATTGTATCGGAACAGAGTGTTACATATTACCTTTGCTTTCAAAATTGGGCAATCCTATTAAACTGAATATATTTTGGCTGCAAAACAAATTCCATCATAGGCGCAAAATTGAAGCTTTTCTATTTTGTCAGAAAGAAACCAATGCTGTTTGTTGCAGAATAGGGCAGGAAAAACTCATCAGGAACAGCCAGAAGGCTTGCTAGTGAGAGCACTTGTCTGCAGTGTCTGGACTGAAATCCTGCTCTGTTTTATTTGAAGTGAGGACCAGAAGTCACTTCTTCCTGCACACTTTGCCTTTACTAATAGAGATGGTCTCTCACCAAGTAGAATGTTGAAGGGGATCTCTGGGGACAACTCAGCGACTGCCTAATGCCTGACCCTGCTCCTCCAATATGGCCACAGCCACCGAGCATTGGCTTCTCTACTCTAGGGCCACAGGGACTCCATCCATTTCACACTTTGATCACAATTGTGGTGCTGGCAAGAGCTCCTTCAAACAGATACATTCCAGCAGAAAAAAACCTCCAATTATTTCCTATTTTCCTCACACTTTCACCACCACCACCCCCCTTGTCCCTTAATTCTTGTTCAGTTCGGACCAATGTCTAACTGGTAGCACACTCTGCCGTTACTGCACACTCAGCTGGTATGCAAACAGACTGGGGTGGTTGAAAGCACAGAGATGTAGCCTGCTATCTCTACTATCCTTAATGCAGTCACGTTCATAGCAGTAGCACCAGGAACTCCTTAATGCCTTCAAATTCTCCTGTTCATACACTTCAGATTAAGGACAGAGTAGCTTTCATGGTAATGCCTTGTCCCTCAGCAATGGTCTATTCAGTATCATTCCAAACTTGGCACAGTTTATATTTATACCCTTATTAATACAGCTATCCTTAAAATCAAAGCCACTTACAGTTTTACACTCAGGATGTAGATGCCTCTATAAGGAACACCATGACAGCACAAGAAGAGTGGTAAAGCTAGATTATAGAAGGCTACAGGATACAATGCTAAATATTATACAAATCCATAGGAAAAATGGGTAAGAGGTCTTCACATATGCTTCTGTTTCACAACTAAATACCTAATGTACCTATTTGCTTTCTTAGATCTATTTTACATATATGGTCTTGAAGTTTTCATCAATGAAAGGCTTTCAACAAGTCATTCAGAAGTTCAGTATTTTACTTTTAGTAGGCTTTAATTTCACTACTTCTTCTATGTACCCTCCTAACGGGTAAAGGGAAACGAAAAGATTCATCAAAGCATATAACATTCTTAATTCTTTTCTTTCAAATTCATCATCTGTAATTTTGCAATACAAGTAATCACAGATATATGAGGTTTTTAAAGGCTGCATTGTTCTCCAATGCCTGTAAACAGGGATAACCTTGGGGAAATCTGTAAATGTACTCTGACTTGTTTTGCAAGAGCGGCTGTGTTAAAAGTGGTTTCTTTGTCAGTCCTAGCACAAAATACAGCACCCTGATATTCTCAGTCTGGATGGCAGGCCTCCTCCTTTGCGAATACAGAGGAGTGTGTCATGAAACTTAATTTAAATTATATGACTATCTAAACTAAATGGTAATCCATAAAGAAACAAACATTCAATCTACAGCTGGGGATTTATCAAACAAACACTACCCAAACTCTATATGAATTAATGAAATTCTGAGCTGTTCTCTGGCTTCATTTTACTTGTGCAATCCATTTTACATGATACAGGCTATGTAAGTGGGCACCTGTGAAAAGACATTTCACAATCAAAATTAAGCCAGTCTTTAAAAGCTTCATGTGTGCAATTCTCTAAAATGCGAACCATACCCTGTGTTGCAAATAAGTTTACAAAGTGTTACTGTCACATTTCTGTGGGATTTTAATGACCTGCTTCAGACAAGCACAGAAAACAAATGAACGCTGCAAAACCACACTCATTTGTGAAAACATCTGTTTGGAACCTGAGTGTACATTTTGTACAACTGATACCATGTTGGTGTGAAAATTTATCACTGTTTCAAGGAAAAACTGAATTTGATAGGAAACACTCATTTCTGATTGAAGGCTTAGTGTTATTTCCAGGTGGCATATGGAAGAAAGAACAGCAGAATTTTGTTACAAAACCATTCTCAGGGTTCCAAGGACTAACTGTGTTTTGTTTTGGGACACACTCCAATATGAACTGAAGTCAGCTGAAATTCAGAGACCACCACAGAATGCAGCAAGGTTTGGGGAAAAGTGACATAGGAGACTCTAGGGCTTATCTGGAAAAATCAAAATAAAACAAATAAGGATACTCCTGAGTTGAAACACACACTTTTTTTAAAATGATTATAAATATACTTCTATAAGCATTTTTGTTTGTTTGTTTTAGAAAGGCAATACTATCATTTATAACTAGCATGTAAAGTAACCTCAGCATTTCAGTAGATGTTATATATGTCGAAACCTTAACAAAAATGGGAATTTCTCATCTTCAATTATTCTCCTTTTTGTGCTCTCTTGTTTAGCATCTGATTGCTTTATCATTATGAATTATGCAGGTAATTAAATAACCTTTGTCTTAGCCTTTAATTTTCTTCCTCATAGAAAAAGCAAAATAAATTCACCTTGCCCTTCTTGTAGGCTGAACAACAGCAAATTAAAATGGAAGTATTTCACTTGACAAATTTAATCCATCCATCTGTTCTAAACTTTTCTGTCAAAACCCCAAAATATACCTGATGCTTCCTAATAACTCATTCCACAGTAAAATCTCTCATGTGGAAATGAGCAGAATGTGACATTTTTCTGCTAGTCTAATATGTATTAGGTTTTGACACTCGTCTATCTTACTTGTCAGCTTGGAAGTTATCTGGATTTGTTCAAAGTTATTGCCATATTCACAAACAGACAACATGCTTCTCTCTTTATCATATCTGACACACAGTGTAAGGCAATAATAGGAAGAAAAATACTGCTGCTATTTTAAAATCTACTTAAATATCACTTCCCGTATTTCTGCCCAAAAGGGATGACAAGGTGAATTAATTTACAGGGATTTAGAACCACTGAGTGTTCTCTGATACCCAACTCAAGTATAGGGTATTTTATACAGAATTTTAGATAGTCAAAGTATTCCATGGGTGTCAGAAGGAGAAGTCCAAACGGATGGCACAGTCCAGTACTCACTGGTCTAGTCTAACACTAGACCTTGTTTTTCACACAGATGTTTCCATGGGTGCCAAATATCACTCCACTGAGCCAACTTCTGATAATTAATTTATCAATAAAAGGGGATCCCAATTACCTTTTTTCTGGTATCAAAACCACCCAATCTTCCTGCTGGAGACAGCAGGAGTGACCCCCCCAAACCCCTGACACTCCCCAGATGCTAATGCATACATCACCACAGAATGAGCAGCAGATTTGCCACACTCACAGCAGAAAAATAAAGCTTTAACTTCAAAGGATGTGAATACTGTGCCTATGGGCCTCACAGCACTGCTCACGTCAACCTGCACTCCCAGTGTATTTTTGTTAATTCACATGGCTATGTCCTATTGACCCTATCAAAAATAGTACTAAAAATAAAAGATATTGGGTGAGACATTAAAATTGCCTTCCAAGGGAATTGAGCTTCTATCTGCCATTTACACTTCCACAGTTTCTTCTGCAAGCCCTCGTTCCACTTCTGCTTGGTTTCATGATTTAACTCCAAGGATGCTGAGAGCGAGTCATGCTAGCATGCAATTTTGGGATTGTATAATCATAAGAGAATAATTCTCTATAAAGAAAAAATAAAAAAAAAAAAACCAAAGTATTTTTCTGAGGTCACATTTTCTTTGATACGTTAAGCCAGATTAGAAAAAATAAAAGGGCAAGTTCCAAACTTCCCAGAAGCAAAGCCTTGGCAGCTGAGTGAAATAACAGTAACAAATCCACAAGAAAACAAAGAAAGAAAACACTGAAACCATCTGCTCCAGGGGGAGGTAAAGGAAGGAAATTCTATCTTGAACAATGTATGTAGGACCTGCACCATTCAATAAGATAACATGTAATTCCTGGATCCCTGGAGCTCCTTAGAAAAGCTTTATTGAGAAGCCTCTCTCTATTGCTTAAAATGTCACAATCCTTTTTTTTTTTTATTATTTGTATATATATATATAATGTTCTTTTCATTGTCCTTAAGCCAAAAAAGCAACAAAACTTGGTTTGGGTTTTTTTTTAATGCTTACAAAAATCATGAGCAACCAGCCTGCAATAATTCAGGATAAGCTATTTTTCTGACACAATAAATCTAATGTGAATGTGTTGGCAATGTAAAGTACCAGATAACTGAAACAATAGCAATCAGTGATACAGCAGTACAATTATGTGCAGTTTGTGACAGTGAAGGTTCCTGGTTTGATATTATTAAAGTAACATTAATTATCTCTCCCTGGGTATATTTCACACCTTGCACACATGCAGTAGAATTTGAGCACCTCACAACCATTCATAACTCATCTTCACTGTGAAACACAAAAACTCTATTAGCTGCATTCCACCTACACAGGACTGAGGCACAAGGAGAGTAAGTCACTTTCCAATTTCACATGCAGAATTGTTGCTGATAAAACAACGCAGAACTGACAGTCGCAAGTCTTAGGCTAGTCCACAGTCACCAGACCATCCTTTCCCACAGAGCCCAGCTACTGAGATTATGAGAATTTGCAGTATACTACAGAACACACTGTTGGCTTTTCAGAGGTCTTACATAAGACTAACTTCATCTTCTGGCAAGGTAATAAAGCATACAGAGGCTGCATAGTCCCATTTCTTACTCCTTTGGATATTTTTAACCTGAATTAGTTTAGTAATACAGTAATATTTCGGATTGTAGGATGTCTGAATGTGTCATCTTTTCATTGATGGTTTTGAGGAAATTATACCTCAGTACTTTAGCAGACATTGAAGTAATGAAGAGTTTTAATAAGAGTGTCTGGCTTTTCTTTAAGGCTTAAGAACTTCTTGGTTCTGCACTTTTAACAGAGTTATAGATTTAAAACTGAAGGCTCATATTTAAATCAATCTCAGTACAAAACAACTTTAGATTTTGACCTCAGGCCTCCAGCTGTAATTTAAACAGTGGATGGGGTGAGGGTAAGAACGTATGCATATGAAAAGGTTTTAGGAATAAATATACTTATAAAGGATCTTTGAAGAAAACAGGTAATTTGTGCCTAATTCTTGTGGAACAGCAGGGTAGTCAACTAGGGATTTTAAAACTTGGATTCACAAGGAATTCTGCATTTTTCTCATTGCCATGGAATTGCAGAGACAAGCCTTCAGGACATAATCCTTTCCCTCTGCCCTCACTGATAACTTATTCAGAATGATGGGGTGATCTCTCTTCTCCTTTCCAAGTACTATTCATACAATAATCATGTTCTGTTCTGCAAGATGATCTGCAAGCACTGCTTGTCAAATGGGCATATATTATTCAATAGCAGTGGTAGTGGGTACCCCACCTTTCCCTCATTCTCAATTAGTCTTTACCTGCAAAGCTTTGACAGAAACAGACATTCCATTATCATATGGCAAAGTGCTTTTTACTAAAAGTCATCTCCAAATCTATAGTGTTTGACAAATTCTCCTAAACAATTTTATGGTCAAAATAGACTTGCATCAATTTGCACTATAGAATCTCCAGTTTGGTCACAAAACTCAAAGTCTACCAGTTGCCCTGAAGATTTTAAGGGCATGAGGCACATTAAAATCTGGTATGACCTGCTATAGAAGATGGGTATAACAAAATTTACCCATTTACTCCTGGGTGAACCCAATACATTTTCTTTGGCTAAAAGATACTGATACAACACTCCAGGTTAAAAACAAGCATTTTAGTAGATAAAACTTAGAATATAGCAGACTCCAACATAACTCTCCTCCCAAAGTCTTACTAAAGTTGTCTGTTATGGACAAGTAGAAGGAAGGTCTATAATTCAGGGAGTATAAGTAGTCTTTCTGCTCTTATATCAATATTTTATGCTATTCATGGGGAATCAGTAAGATATTATTAATTGCTTCTCACACCACAGGTAAAGGCTGATCCATTAACAACATTAAAACTTAAATATTAATTCCTAGAAGCCACAGAACGTACTAATTTCAGAGCTGCAAATGGAAACGTTACAAAAAAGAAAAAAGGTGTTCCCTTGTTTAGAAGCAAGGGCTTTGCTGTGGTTTTAGGCACAGCCTTGTACAAAAGATGCTATATAAACCGTACCAGCCCAGAAATAGCTTTGGGAGACATTGTGCCTGAGGCAAATTCTACACTAAAAAGTTCCTCTGGCAGAGTTCTGTAGTGAAGTGTGATTTGTGAGCAAAGTAACCATGCTCCTTGTACAGCTAGTCATAATGGCAAATCCTGTGTTCTTGATCCCGTGGCTTGCTGTGCCTTGTGGGAAGGGAAACTAAGCAGGGCACTTCAATGAGTCACACTGTCTAAGAATGGTTTTAACTTGTACTAGCTGCTGCCATGCCAGGAGTACCTTTCCAGCACAGTATACAGACATAGCTGCACCAACAACTAGTTATAATACATTCAAAGATAACAAAATGAGTACCAATAAATAAATGGACTGGCTTACAGTTCTTTCATATCACCAGCAAAATAATGGAATCCCTTCCAGTAACCTCACCTTCCAGGACAGAGACCTTGTACTAATTTTTCCCCCAGCCTTGTCAATAGCTCTGAGTGAACTCAAGGGTCCAACCTTATATTTGCATAGTCTAAGGCTTCAATGTCTAACATTTGGTATCTGTTAATTTTTCAGCTGTGTCTTTAGCAAACGTGAACATAAGCTATGAATCACTTAATTTCTCAGAACATTTTGGAGACTACTTGGAAATGGAGTTATAAAACTGATAGTAAAAGCAGCCCAGCCAAAGCAATTCTCTTTGTTTTTTCAATAACTTGCGGTACGGTAGATACAGCTTGACAATTCAATAGCATTGTTCACAAGACTTTAGAATAACAAATAAAAAATGAAACAATAAGAGGACAAGAATTATTAAATACAGCCATAAAGCTCCATGACTCTCCTGTAGTATCTGCCACAGATACATCTGAGTGTTAAATGCACATCTTTAGAAAGTCTCTGGTAGAATTATGTTGTACTTGAAACTGCTGAACAGCTGACGACATATCAAAATGCTAATGGTATTACTAGAACATCTGCATTTTAACAGAATAGAGGTCAATGTGCATATTTGACTTTAATATAAGAAATAACTATACATCTAATTAATATTACATGTTTCTGGATAAAAGTATTTGCATTTCTAAGTACCACCAGCATCACTTCACGTCTAGGCCAGATTTTGCCAGTTATCCTTAAGACAGATAGGTTTATGAATGTATTTATTTCCATAGAATTCAAGAACCAGAAAAAATATTTAGTATGATTACAGGTCCAGCCCTCACTCCTAACTGTAATGTGTACCTTCACGTATGAGTGTTTCTAATGACCATTAAGAGATAAGTACTTACCAAGTTCTGCTGCCTAAGTACTACTTAGCAGTACGAAGAATGGCAGAAACCAAAAGACTTAAAACGGTCAAAAATTAACTACTGCCATTTGTAGCTTGTAGTTACACAGCCTTTGGCATAGAACCAAGCCACTGACAGTGAGTGAGACATCTACAATACCAAAACAGTACGGAAGGGTCTAATAAGAATCATAATAGCCACAATGTTGTAGGGGAATGCACTTAGAAACAGAGTTAGTTAACAGGAAAAACTGAGGACAGGCCTAATATTAAACATTACACCCAGAGGAAATATTTGACCAGCTGTACAAAACAAACAAACAGAAAGTTGACTGATGTTGGGAAGGAAGGGTTGAAGCATGAGTGAAACATTTTCTCTAGCACCTACCTCCCACCTAAGCAGGGCAGCCTGGAGATGAAACCAGGACTCACTACAGGCAACACTGATAACTAAATCAGATTTAATCACTGAAGCGTCACAGTACAAAACCAGTGTATGAATTGAAAGGGAGTGTGACATGGGTCACAAATATTACATGTACACAAGCACAGTCATTCATTTGAGAAAACAGCTAGGAACAACACAGCAGTCCAAAACCATTTGAAAGCTCACCTTGTATGCATATCTCTAGTTTCAAATGAGAATTTCATTTCAATATTAAATATTAAAATGAATTAATAACTGATGGAATTCTGATTTTTGTTACTATACAAATACTTTTCAATCACACATGGTAAATACGGTTCTTATTGTAGATTAAAGTTTTATTTTGTAGTGAAGAGGGATATGTGTTATAAATTATTATTCATAGATACATGCATAGTGTGGGGCTAACCACAAGAAAATAAGCACTGAGCCAGATCCCAGACACACGTATTTCATTGCTTAAACTTCAGCAGTGTTTCAGGAACACGATCCAAAATAAGGTGATGTGCGTTATCGTGGCTTTAAAAACATTCCAGAAGGAAAGACAAACAAATGTGCTTCATTAAGAGATTTGTGGGGCCTCTTTGGTTTTCTGCACATACATATCTCTGAGAGCTGCTGATCAAAGTTAATGATAGATTAATCACATGCTGTCCAAGATACGTGTACAAGTGAAAAATGACTGGCCCTTCATTCCCAGATGGCTAAAATAAGGTATCAACTTGATATTCCAGCAAACCAACCTCTAGAACAGCAAGGGAGATATATCAGAGTCAGTAAAAAGACAAAGAGAAAAAGTTTGATGCCTGTCTAAAGCAAATAAAAGTGAAAGGCCTATTGTGAAAAAGGGGAAAATAAATCAGATGGGCGTCTTATAGCAAAATTCAATTTTCTCATGTCTTCTTAAGCTAAAGCTATGACAAAACAAATGCTTATATGAAATCATGCAACTGTTACCAAGCTGTTCATTTTGATGAAACGAACTCTCAATGCCTTTCATTCTGATGCTTTCTAAATAGAATAATTCCATTTCTCAACCTTTTTTCCACTGCCAAATTTCCCATCAGACTGTAATAGTTTTTGCGGTTTTTTAAACATTTAAAACACTGTCAATTGTAACTGCAACATTCTTTTGCCCTCTTTTTTTGTACTCCCTTAATTTTTGTCTCAATGAAGCAATTAGTCCCTGATGAGGTCAGCTGTATTTGCTCACAAATACTTTTCTGGTACGCTCTCAAGCCGGTAAGGAGGGTCATTGAAAGATAAAGAGACACCTAAATAAAGAAATATTTTCTCCCACTGGTGCCAATGGAATCACTACACACAATAAGCAATGACCCCACATAACCAGTAGCTTTTCCAAACATACTTTTCAAGCTCCTTAATCAGAAAGAGGCAATCAGACAGTATCTTCACTCGTTTGTCCAGTGTCATAGCTAAGCATGCCTCAGAAAGACCTCTTGCATTATCAAAGTTTTCTAAATTAACTATTAAATTACTTTTCAATCCCTCAATTTACCTGCAGTTAATTTTATTCAAGTTTGTTCTCTCACACTAAAACAAAAGGTACTGCAGGAAAGCAGCTTCTCAAAGATAAACATAAAACCACCAGCATCATGTTTAATAAGGGAAATAAGTGTTCAGAATCTTTAACAAATTAATTGGTTTGGGTGAATTTATGTCATTTTTAAGAATCCAGAAACCAGTTATGATGCACTGTCTTCACTATGGTCTGTAGATTCTACAGGACAGTAAATAGGACAGCAAAGAAAGTTGGTGGCAAGTTTTACATAACCACTGATAAACTGGCCCCATTTGCTACATTTTAATATTGAAATAACATGAAATACTTATATTTTGACTGCAGAGACAGGGAAATGTTTGAATTTGTTAGTATGTAGTTTATGTCTATTCTGTTTAGACAACTTCTGTTGAGATACCCACAAAATAAGTCATCCACAAAAACTGTCCTTCCAGTCCAACAGAAATGTCCATGCAGTATCATGTGTGTATAGTCAGGAAGGGCAAATGGAAACAAAACTGTCACCTTTCAAAATGCTTACTTTTTCAATGACTAAAGCTATTGTAAAATAAATTTCAAAACTGGTCATTTTCGGTGTGAAATACAAAACTTAATTACATCTAAACCTTGTCCTCAAAACCATCCTTTGGTTTAGTAATTTTCATTATTTCTGCCATAGCACAAGTCAGCCTTCTAACCAACAGTAGCTTCTGTCAACAGTGCTCTACTTCAGAATACCAAATTCAGACCCCACTTATACCACAGTGATAAGATCAATATAAAATCCCAGCAGCTTAGGTGTACATACAAGGATATTCCTATAAATTACATCTACTTATAGCTGTAGAAAATTTTATTTAGCGGCTTTTCTTAGACTAGCAGGATTCCAGCAATTTCTGGTACTGGGTAATTTAGGTGAATAGTGCCTGCAATAATGCTAATACAAGTTATAGTAGAAAAGAGAAATATACAGATATGTATTTTTTTCCTTACTGCTGGATTCTTTGCATGCATGTTTGCTTTCTTATGTCTTTGTTGTAATTTGAACATCATCTGACAATGTTTTTACTTGTACTTCTCTGCCATTCTAACCAACAGACTAAGCGACACCAGTAAACACCTCTAATAACCATTCTTTTTTTAGTTCAACATTTTCCAGCACTAAGAGAGATTATGGAAAATAACTTTTTGCTGAAGTAAAGGTTCATATAGTCTTGAGAAATGTTTTCAAGTAATTGCCTCAACACTGAAACATCTGTTGACAGTAAAAATTCACAACTAATGTTAGCACTGGAAAAGAGATCCGAGGCTTAGCTCTTCTTCATAGCTACCAAGATATATATATATATATATATATAAATCTATATGGTGTTTGTTTTTTACCACTTTCTGTCTACTCTTAGTCATTTAAAGTATTGTTGTCAGGTGAGGTAAGGTCAAAAAGTTGTTCTAGCTCTTTCTGAGAATCAATTGAATACCATCACCACTGCCAGTCCTGGGAGATAAACCTTTGCTTCAGGTCTGACAAACTGCTCCTCAGTTTTCAACTTGCCTCCTCCAGGCTAGATTTCTATCTTTCTAACGTTTTCTGTACTAAAAAATCCCAGGTAACTTGCTTCCCGTCTAATGACTACTTGAGAGGATTCATAGTTACAGAAAATCAATGTTTTAAATGGTATTGAGCAATGCGCTCAGAATCTCAAGGTGACTGGTTCAATCTTCACTGATTAAACATGACACAGTATCATCAAAGTAAGCTGCAAAGTTGTTCTTTGCCTGTTTCCTTATGCCTTTTCAGACAGAGCATCACATCATTTCAATCAGAAACCTATCCCGAGCTACGAGACAACAGTGGGAGTTTTGCAGTATCTTTTAAATGAGTAGAAACAACCAAAGCTGCTGTGGGTCTGAGGTTCAACTATAAGAGGTAAAATATTTATAAACCAGTGAAAGGGCCTTAATATTGGAAGAAATATATTTGAAAGTATTACACACATTATAAGAGACAGAGAATATCCACCTACTAAGCTACAAAGCTTTGTGATATTTTGCTTTAATCTACTTACCACAGCTAAACCAAAAAGCCTTAAGACAGAAGCCAGGACTACCTCTGTTAGGGAGGGCCATTCATTAGTTTCTGGAGTCACAGTGCTTCCCACTCTGACTTGCTGTCTGTCTGGCCCAATATTTTGTCCTCCCCTGTGCAATGAATATATTTGCCAGTTTTTGCAGGATGCTAGGATGCTTCTAGAAGATGTGAGTAGAAAACGACAACCCCCTTCGGCCAGAGTATGGATTACCTTGGGTTTTCCAGACCCCTGCCATTAAAGAATAGCATGTGATGACATCTTCTTCACTGTCCTTTCTGGTCATTACTCAGAAAACATCTCTAAACCTCATTCAATCATTTCTCAGAAATTGTATTAGTGCATGTTCTCAAAAGCGTTGATCCCCAGATGCCAAGTAGATACAAGTGTCTTCATACACCTTTCCCTCTGGTGGATTTTTGGACTATCACTCTGAAGCACTACTTTTCACTGGCAGAGGATTCCAGATTTTCCTCCAAGGGCATAAATGCTAAGGACTCAAGAACCAGGACATTTTATTTTATCTACTTCTCTGAGTCTGAAGCATCAAAATCATCTCTAGGCAATTTTCCCAAGGAATTATATCTGCTTTTAAGTTATTATGGTTTTCAGTGATTGTAATGACTATTTAAATGCAAAAATACCTCTTCAAATAGAAATGACAGGCTGTCAAGTTCACTGGTGATAAATGGTATTTTGAAAATCCAACACAAAGGCAATTACAATCATAGGACAAACTTTTTGTACTCATACTGCTGAGTTTTGCAGTTACAACATGCTTCAAAATGCCTCAGGTAAAGAACTGAGTTTCTCTGCATAGAAAACTTGTGTGATAAAATGAAGAAAGCTTCAATTACATCCTACAACTTTATTGAAAGTAATGTCTATAACCTTCAAAAGCTCTGAGCATATGTTGTACGTCTCCAGCTTTGAAAAGGTCAAACTTCTTTTCATTCTTCTCTCTTATTTACCATTGCTTTCTATTCAGTAGATAAACATAATGCTTGTAAAAGAAAACATAACAGAAGGAGCTTCAGCAAGACATAATGTTGAACTTCTGAACCTTGTGCTCTCAGGAGCAGATGTCAGGATTGGGGCAAGTTTACCCAAGCTACTCTACTGTGTACTTATTGAACTTTAATCCTGAAAGATTTCCTCACAGAAAGGTTGGTAAGGTTAGATGGTTGGGAGACAAAGTGTTCTTTCACTCATATTCATGTAAAAACCTAGTCAGATCCTTTCATTACAGTTGAAAGAGCTGTTCTAAGTGTTTACTTTTTCCAAAGGTCTTAGAAGGCAGCCTGAAATAACAACTTGAATAATGGAGGGTATCTCCTATTTCAGGCAATTTGTTTCTGTCTTCCACCTCTGTCAGGTAAAGCACTTATCAGTTGGTTGTGCTCTTCATCACCTCTCTATCCAATGTCTGGGGGTGGCATGAGTATGTTTCAAGTGGTTGCTGAAAGGAATCATCTGAAAGACCCTGTCAAAGAGCTCAAACGACTCTGAAGTCTAAGTGTAACAAGTGACAATAACAACTAACAGTGATGTTTGAAAGGAAAGAGTATTGTGTGCAGTTCTGGTGTCCTAAACATAAAAAGGACATGGATCTGTTGGAACAAGTCCAGAGGAGCGCTACAAGGATGATCAGGGTACTGGAGCACCTCCCATATGAAGATAGGCTGAGAAAGTTGGGGCTGTTCAACCTGGGGAAGAGAAGGCTGCGTGGAAACCTCATAGCAGCCTTCCAGGATCTGAAGGGGATGCTGGGGAGGGACTCTTCATTAGGGACTGTAGTGATAGGACAAGGGGTAATGGTTTAAAACTTAAAACAGGGGAAGTTTAGATTGGATATAAGGAACAAGTTCTTTCCTGTGAGGGTGGTGAGCCACTGGAATGGGCTGCTCAGAGAGGTTGTGAATGCTCCATCCCTAGCAGTGTTCAAGGCCAGGTTGGATGAGGCCTTGGGTGATATGGTTTAGAGCGAGGTGTCCCTGGCCATGGCAGGAGGGTTGGAACTGGATGATCTTAAGGTCCCTTCCAACCCTAACTATTCTATGATTCTATGAAGTATATACCTTGTATTAACATGCATTCTTCCAATACAGTTTACGACCTATGGCCTAATGTGTTAAACAAACATGTTCCATTATCCTGGAGAAAACTACCTGGCTATCTTTACAAGGAAAAGAGAGATGTCTCTTCTCAGACAAACAGCTGTAGATGGCAACATTTAACCAAATTAAATAACTAAAACAAAGAAGCACCCAGTTCCCCTTTAAAAGAAGATGACTTAGAAGTCTTCAGATTCCAAACAAAAAACCTGTAAGGTCAGGCAAAGCCCACAGAGTACTGCGAATTACTTTCACCCATGTTAGCAAATTTATCATGTGTAACTGTAGCCAGAGAAAACGGCAGCTATTGCAAACCTGAAACAAAGTGTTAGAGATTTATCTCCTTTCTTTTCTTTAATGCGCAAAATGTAAAACTCTGCTTTATTGGCCATGGGTGGAAGAACTTGTTTGAATAGAAGTAGAATGCAGGGGAATCATAACTAAGACCAAAACTCAGTTTTGAGTAATTCAAATGAAAGAGGTCTTTATCTTACATTCTGTAAACTCAGTACTTCCTTCTCTGTGCCTTCTGGAGGACCAGAGAAGAAAGGCAAAGAATGAGGGTGGCATGTAACATTTATAGGCACAAATCTTAAGATAAGTCAAGGCCATAAAAATAAGAGTTGTGTCTGACTTCCTTTAATTGGCAAGAAGCTTCATTTCTTCCTCCAGCAATGTTCCAATAGCCAGAAAACGTGACAGAGCAGCAAAGACTGCTTATGGTTTTTTGACTTGCCGTTCCAGTTCACTGTTCCAGTAATAGGCTAGACATGAACCATTTATACTAGCCTTAAAGAACTTACTGAAGAAGAAAATTCTGACCAGAGCACTTAAGAGTGTCGAGATGTTTTATGACAAGGCAAAAGGGGAGCTGGACGAGAGAGGTGAAATACTTTGAGAGATCTTTTACAACTGTAACACAATCCCAAAATTAAAACATATAAACACACTTCATGTAACACTGCAACATGCTATAACTCACTCACAAGCATCTTATACCTCCCTCTATTATAGATCGGAACTCAAGCTTCAGATATAAAAAGCTTAGGAAATTAAGCAGGTCAGATTTATCCCTGATGCAATCCTGTTATCTGCAGACATATTTAGGTTATTTTGTTAATCTCATTCCTTTCTCTGACTTTTTACCTAAATACATTTTAAAATAATCAGGTTTACTGTTCCTTCATACATGGTGCAACAGCAACTGTTTAAATACTATGAGATTTTTTTTAGATTTCTCATGACAGACATGACTGCAAAGGATTTCAAAATAGGCAGTTCTAAAAGTCTTACTTCCATGTATGCATAGAGTAAAAAGCTGGTTTCTACTTTCAACTTTCACTATATAACAAGATGATCTGTGATATGACCTTTAAATGCTTGCTGGAAATCACATGGAATATATTTTCTACTTTGATTTTATGCTTGTATCTAGAATGAATATACTAGAATATTCTAGAATCAAAAATAAACATAACCAATTTCAGAAATTTTCCTTAAGGCAACAGATGACTTCTGCCATTTTTATAGGAGCTCATTTTCAACTAGATGACAGTAATATAAGTTCTTTATGATGACCATGCACCCTGATAAGGGTAGATACCTTCTGCATTTGCACCACTTTTGTCACAATCACCTTCGCTAATTATGGTAGCCTTATTACATACAGGTGGTCTCCCATGGACTTTTGCCAACCGTATTTAGTACCTAAAGCACTTTTTCTCTCATGAAAGTGGTATGTTATCAAGCATGTTTACTGCTTAAGCCTTCAGATAAAGAACTGTTTGAAGAGTTTTGTAAAGATGGGTACAGAAATGGAAAAACAGGAATGATTCCATTAGCCATATTTCAGACCCACAAAGTGACAGTCTAATATTTCACAGATACGTGTAGATACACATATATGCATACTTAATCCTTTTCTCCACACAGAAGCATCATTTATAAGGCATCTAGCACAAAAAGTATTGTCTATGTAAAGTAAGAAAAGTTTCCTGGCACTACAGTAATACAAATAAAGAGCTGGTCACACAAGGTAATATGAGTGAACAGGAATTCTTACAAACCCTCAGTGAATGAAATAAAAACACTAAATTAAACCTTCTCTCCTTAAAAATCCCTTTCAAGTGTCATTTATGGTAACAAGGCACTGATTGGCACAAAATAGCCACGTTAAGTTCCTTATCTTGACATAGTAAGCATCACTTGAATTATGTGTTACGTTTGGCAAAGCTTTTCCACATCTTGTATGCATACCAGATAAACTTTTTTGTATTATTCGGCATCACTATTTATAACTGTAGCTCGCCAGACTCCAAGGAAGTTTAAATTATTAATATATTCTGACTACTTTTTCCTTACCCTCACATTCCATTAGGAATGGTTCTAGTAAGAAACTGGTTTAGACTTAAATTATAAAGTGTATCCTGAAGTTTTTTTTCACCTCTCTGAGGCAATTGCCTCACAGCACTGCAATGCTGAGAACTCTTAAGTGCATTCTTCCTCCTTTGCAAGGCTGAGCCATCTTGGGCATTTAATAATATCTCTCAAAAACTATTCATTTAGTAGAGATTATGTATTCATTTAATGGAGATTATGAATTTACTGAATCCAGAACAGATAATGCTGTAAAAGAGTACAGGGTAAAACATCCTCCAAACAAAGAGAATTTAAATTTAATAGTTTAAAACACAGTATCTGTTTTTCCATGTTGCAACATTACTGACTCTCTTTCACAAGCTAAACATTAAGCCAAGATAAAAGATTTTCTCTTTTCTATTTTCATTCATTCCAGGACACTGAAAATCAATTAATTCTTTGTAAAAGAACAAAGAACTGTCTGCAGTATGAGGTACCAATAGCTGGAGTGATGAAAGGCCAGACCTATTGCTTCAAAGGAAAGAAATATTGAAACCAAAAGGTGAACTGCACTTACTCATCTTTGGCTACAGATTAAAACCAGAAAAGGTCGCAAGCATGTGATGGTAATTGCCTACAGTATACGGGAGTCTGAGCACTGGCCTTAAAGAAGGCTGAACTCACATGGCCAAAAATCAGGCTACCAGTTTCCTGTGCTTCTAAAGCAGTTTGAATTTGATTTGTCATTATAACAATGTAGGTCAGCTTCATAACTGCCTCATGTGGTTATACAACTAGGCATGGGAATGCAGTATGGGCATAGTCTTTGACAAATAGAGCTTTATCGCAGAGTCAAGAACAGAAAGAAAATGCTGAGGAAGATTTTATTGTACTATAAAATACTAGTTTTATACAAAAGCCTTCATTAAAAGTTACAACATGAAATCTAAGACTGTCTGATTTTGCTGTAGATATAGCATGTCTTTGTCATTGGTAATCCTCTGCCAATCAAGTACATTATTTCCCTGGTCAATACTGACATTACTGCATACAATATGCAAAAAAGTATTAAACAGAACAACCCTATGAAAGGTGAGGTGTGAATGAGAACTAGTTCTGAATTTACACCACAAGTAAGTATATTACTTTGGACCAAAACCAAACCCCACATTTCAAGCAATCTTCCCACCGCTCTGAACAAAAAGGATGAAAGTAATGGACAACACTTGGGAACCAGGCCAGAAACAGAGATAATATCCAGGTCTAAACTTCCAGTTGTACGTTCTTACTCCTTTAATGGTTAATTTGTTTATAATTTGACAACTAATCTCTTGCAGACTTGAACAATGTGCCTTTTAGCCTTGAAGTTTCCTCTGATTTTGCTAACAGCATAATGCAAATGTGTGATAAGAGAATAAATTTTATGCATTACTTTTGTTTAATGGATACTCACATTCATCTGTATTTAACCTTTTTGAAGACTTACCCAGTAAGTTTTTACCTCAAAGATATTGAAGTGTATTTATTATTAAACAGCAGATATTAAAGCAAAGAAACAATTTTCCTTTAAATAAATATGTTTTTCCCCTAGCTAACTAAAACTTTTACTATGGAATTCTGCTGTTAGACAGCTCTGCCTAAGCTAATGAAAATATTTCTTTTGTATATAAAAAGAATCCCAAACATATAAATGTTTATATAGAGACATACAGATGCTCATACACTACTGCAGTCTAACTAATGTAAATCAGGAAGGCTGATCCTAACTTGTGTTGACCATAAAAGCAGTACCCACTTAAACTCTAAAATAAGGATTTAACAGCATGTTAACCTTGTATTAGTCCTCTTCACTAATACAAATTTAACCCAGCACTAGAGGATGCACAAAGAAACTGATTAAATGTTTTACTTACACATACAACTCCCTCTTACAAGAGGACACAGGTGGATTGAGGATGCTCTCGTACTTCCAGATGAACAACTACAGCAAGGTATCAAGGGTCAAACTTTTGAGTTCTATGCAGAACAATGAGAAATAAGTCTTTTTTTCCCCCAACAGCAAAATCTATGTAAAATAGTTTTATCCTGACTATAGAATACAACACTTGGTTGTTATCTGAAGATAAAACAAGAAAGAGTGAGTTTTGAATGCGACCTACTAAAGCAGAAGGGCTGTAATTATTTCTCCTGAATGTTAAATATATTTAATGTTGAGAGGTAAAGATAACATCCTGAGAGATGAGCAATCTGTGGACCACATAGCTTCTAATTTTGGTATGATATGGCTGGTATTGCTGGTACGCCTCCCAGGTCTAACTGTCATTGCTTTTCCAAGAGGTTGGTAGGGCAAAGCACTCGTGCTGCAGTTTCCTCACTGCAGAAGTTCAGATTCCCTAGAAACATTTTTACAACTGTTTGTAAGAGCTGTCACCTTTTTATTCAGTACAACCTCCTGGGGAGAGCCCACAGATTTAAGTGAAATTCTATATAAAAGAAAGCAGGCTATGTGCCTAGAAGTGAAGAATCATCCCCGCATATTATTGATTAATACCTAGCAGACACATTATAAATGAGGTATAATTTATCAGGACACAGTGACAGTCTTTGCTTTCTTAAAGCTCATCTTCTATTCACTCTTCTAACTTCCTTTTGGCTAAAACAATTTCTTGAGTTCGTCTTCAGCCAAGTGTCATCTGTTCTCTCCCATAATCGTTACCCTTCTCACTAATTAGTCAGGTTTAGCTTCCTCCTGTTACACACTTAATTAACTTCTCCACCTTTGGAAAGGTAATTTCCCCTGAACGAATTACTATCATGAGTGTTTCATACAATGAACTAGTTCTAAGTATAGTCTTCAAATGAAGCAAGGCTGTTGAGAAAGAGAAAGGTACAGAGTACTTTCTGAAAGCAAACTGGCCCAGCAGGGGTGGCAAAGACAACTGTGCAGAGAAAAACCACAATATGAAAACACTTTTCTGTTGTACCACTGTCAGGTAGTACAGGAGGTACAGGCTGGCTAATGTAACAAAGAGATGAAGAATAGCTATTGTGTGTGTCACATGCTATCCTCCAACATTCATCCAGCCAGTCTGTAGTGTTTTAATGCTTTTACCTACATAGTAACAGTGAGTCTAACTGAGCTTTATTTGTCACACTGCTTCCATTGAACACATATGTAGCAACAAAAGTACTTCTGCTGAAAGACTGTATTCGATAGACAAGACAAAGAATGAGATGGCAACACAGCAATAAGCAGAAGTAAATCAAGTAGTCACAGCTTAAATGAATGGCAAATCATTAGTACAGAACAGAATATATGTCTCTGGATTTCCGCCTCAATCTCTTACCCCACATAAACTGCTGCCTATCAGGACATTACTAAATTCTTGCTAACAGTAATCTCATAAAGAGGACAGATATCTAGTTATTCTTCATATTACTTATTCCTTCTAAGTGATTAAACAAATTAAAGTCAGGCATGTTTTGTTGATAAATATTTATGCAACTGCTTATGGACTCAGAATGCCCAGCCTAGATTTACTGTGAAGTGTTGAAACTGCTTCTGAAATGAAGAAAAGAGAAAAAAAGAATTAAAAAATAAAAAGCCACAACCAACCAAACCACCATAGCAAAACCAAAACCAAATTAAACAAACAACCAAAAAAAATCCAAACCCAAAACCAAAACAAAAAAAAACTCCCACAGAACCAACCAACCAAAACACCGTTCATGTGAGTTCCCTTTGCAGAGCTCATCATTGGCACCAAAACCAGAAGATGTAAAGATTATAAATGCCGTGACCTGAATACTAGTTTTCCAAAAAGACAAATACTCCCACTCATTAGTTGTGCCATAAGGAAAACACTTATTTTGGTCAGAGATACTATAGCAGTTTTTTAGATACTACGTTAATTCTAAAAACTAACAGCCTATAGAATCATAGAATCATAGAATAGTTAGGGTTGGAAAGGACATTAAGATCATCAAGTTCCAACCCCCCTGCCATGGGCAGGAACACCTCACACTAAACCATCTCACCCAGGCCCCTGTGTCCAATCTGGCCTTGAACACTGCCAGGGATGGAGCATTCGCAACCTCCCTGGGTAACCCATTCCAGTGCCTCACCACCCTAACAGGAAAGAATTTCCTCCTTATATCCAATCTAAACTTCCCCTGTTTAACTTTTAACCCATTACCCCTTGTCCTACCACTACAGTCCCTAATGAAGAGTCCATCCCCAGCATCCCTATAGGCCCCCTTCAGATACTGGAAGGCTGCTATAAGGTCTCCACGCAGCCTCCTCTTCTCCAGGCTAAACAGCCCCAACTTTCTCAGCCTATCTTCACACAGGAGGTGCTCCAGTCCTCTGATCATTCTCGTGGCCCTCCTCTGGACTTGTTCCAACAGATCCATGTCCTTTTTATGTTGAGGACACCAGAACTGCACACAATACTCCAAGTGAGGTCTCATGAGAGCAGAATAAAGGGGCAGGATCACCTCCTTCAACCTGCTGGTCACCCTCCTTTTGATGCAGCCCAGGATACAGTTGGCTTTCTGGGCTGCAAACGCACACTGAAGCCGGCTCATGTTCATTTTCTCATCAGAATGCATGTAAGCAAACTTTTGATTTGGTTTGTATCACACTCACTAGCTTCTTGCCTTTGGCCAATTAATGCTAACAGTTTTGAGTAAGTGGAGAAATATGAATGGCATAATACCTGAGTAACATTTATCTTCTTGACAGAGATTAGGAGCAAATAATGCACGCAAGACCTCCTTGGATGCACACATTAGACCATTATTATGTTTATTTTTCATTGTTAGCACTTGTTATTCAAGTAAGCTAGAAAATGATTGCTTCATAGAATTTAAATGTTCATTCTGAGTAGAGCATCAAATGTTACATGCCTGAAAAATGTTTCTTTATTAACACTAATCTGTTCCTTAATTCCTTTACTTCCACTTCAGCTCTGGCCTGCTATGTTGCTCCAGTAACCATTGCTCTCTGACGACTTGTTAAAAACAAGCTGCACTTCACAAGTTAGCGATGCTCGTAGGTATGAGGTATTACAGCTACAAATGGGTTTTACCTTTTGGTACTTGGTCTTTTGCATGATGTAAGTTACATACATAGTGTAATTACAAAAAAGGAAATACACAAAAAGGAAAACAGCCATTATTTCACTATCCTAATGGTCCTGCTGCCTCTTTTGTCAATGTTTTGCACACACACAAAAACACTCCATACTTTCTGTCAGGGAAAATTGTTTCATTTGTCAATTTTTTTACTCTTCTAATTCCCTCAGAGGGCTCCTGAATCAAGTAAGCTTTTCTTGGCTTCATATAACAAAAAAGAGCAGCAATACAGCATTTTCAGTTGCTACTGTATTAGAAATTTTAATAAATGAGGTCTGAAAATGTTCAAACATCAAAAGCAGTACCTGTTATAGAACATGATTCATTCATATAGGAACTAAGGCATCTATTGAAACACCATGGAGACTAACAGTGCCTAGGGAGATCAGACAAACCCCCTGAGGTTCATACATATCATGAACTCCCATTTGGTTTGGGAAATTCCCAAATGTCAAATACTTAAAAGCCGTGAAAGTATTGGGGATGTATCTTATAATACTCTTGTCCTTCCTGGTTGCTATCTGAGACAGGATTCTGATAAAACAGGAAAAAGTATTAGCCATTCTCCTGTTCTTAGTGGAACAACATATCAAGAGATACAGTGGATTCTCTATCCATGAGCTCTTTGAAATAAAAATGAGAAGACTTCCCAGCGGAAGTATTCTAGCACATAACTGTGCCATTTACACTATGAGCTCTGGAAACTGGAGGATATAACTGATGCTTGTGGTGCCCACTCCCTTCTCCACCTCCTGCCTGCAGAAAAAGGTTTGCTTTTGATGGAAATCACATATATACTCCAGTATATGGAATAACTGCATATCCAGAACAGGGTCTAGACATTTAGATTATCCAGTGTCTCTACTGCACGTGTCCCTTTTCCTTTTAACACTACTGTCTGATAAATGCACCATGACATCTCATATGACACCAAAAATCGCCAAAAGCGTTCAGATTTTCAGCCTCAATGTAAGTATGAATGGCACCAATTTGAGATACTCATCAGAAAATTAGCTTGGAGGTTTCAGAAAAGGAATTGGTATACTGTACATCATGATGTTAATTTCTCTACTCTTTCTCCTATGATACAACATGACATTCTGTGGGAATCCAGCAGGGAATGAGAGGTTGAGTTCAGGAGAGAGATTAAGAAGATAACAGGAATGTTTTGCATTGCAGTTGAATATGAGGTACCCACTGTATTAGCTGCAAATAATTAAATTCTAACAACTTCAATTGAAACAATTAAAATGCACAGATTTCAACAAGCAGTAACTTTAAACAAACCCGTTTTTTCCTCTACAGCTAGTCCCTTCTGTTCATGCTTTGGTTCTTTGCTAAACTTTACTACTTTGCTAAATCATAAGCAGGTAGAAATTACCAGGGTAGAACCATATGAGTTTTTGCTGGCAATGTCAGTCAATGTATTTGAATATTAACAATTCATGTACTGCATGCAAATAGGAGGTAGAAGTTCTTTGGCTAAAGTAAATGTAAAAAAAAACCCCAAAACCAAACAACCAAATGCTCCATATTCTATTCTAGCTGTCTTATATCTGCCTATCAAGGAACAGGGGAAAAGCACCACTTATGAGGATTACATGTTTCTTAAAAAATTACCAGAATTCAAGTAACCTTTTTTCCTTCTAATTAACAAGACACATTAGGACACCAAAGCTAGGAATCTGAAGTTATAATTAATCTCATTGAGTTTAGCTAATGATCTTTTACAACCCACCTCTATTCCCAGGGTGTCCCACAGCAAGCTGGATGATGATCACAAGATCCGCATGGATCTTAAGATCACCACTGAAGGTGTTCCAGGATATTATCAGAAACACAGATGGAATTTCTAGAAGATGTTACAAAATTCTTTCATTCTGCAGAGATCCTGTCGGGAGTTTCCCAGCTGCAGAGGTTATTCACTAGAGTATCAACTAGAGGTGGTCAAATATTAAATGCATTGATTTGTGAATGTCTCCTTCCCCCTTCACTCCTCCAAATAAAACATAAATTGATGTGCTTTTACTCAGGGGGCCATGTTCCTTGTTACTGGCAAATATCCATACAACTGTTGGTCATTAGAGAAAATTTTCATATATTCCCAACGTTTCATGTCTTTTTAGCAGAAAATCCATATTGGAATTGGCTGTGTACTGTTTCTGCCATTTGTTATTCCAGTACTTGATAAATGTAATTTCTCAAATCATGAAATATAAGCAGTGCGGTGCAATAGATATGATGGCAGCTATACAGCACGAAAATAGATCCAATAGAAATGAAAACTCATAGCACAACTCACTGACAGAGAACTATTTATCTGGTAAATGTTTGGTAATACTTGTATATATCATAGCAAGGCAAAGAGTTATTTGTCAAGATCTTGGAAAGTCCTCCATTTGACAGAAAACAGTTATTTGAGAACAACTTGCTAATAGCTCCATTCTTTCTACTTACAGAAGAGACACACTATTGTAAATTAAGATCCTCTTACTGTACGCTAACTGCACAAGAGTGATTTTGTTACAAGTTCTCACAGAACAGGATGAGTAAAGTGTACCAAATCAGGTGCAACACAGAGGAACAGGGAAGAAGGATAAATAATAAATAAATCCCCAAACAGATACCTATATAATCTGACTGAAAAATAGAGCTGCCTCTTCAAATTTATTACATTTTGCTTTGAGGACTGCTATTTGTAGGTCCCCTCTTCTTTGCTGAATGACTGAACATTCAACAATGAGACCTTTAGACTCAAACATGACTTAATCTGATAAATTTCTAACTCTATTTACAGCAACGTCATGCATATGCTAAAACCCTTCTAACATAAATATTTAATGAAGAAATAAACCTGCCAGAAGAATAAATTTACAGCACATTTAGTGTACAGCATTTTAGAGGTGTCTGCCGAGTAGGTTTTGCTGTCGAGACAAGGTTTTAAACTGCCAATAGTTTAAAAGTAGTAATTTTTCATTGCATTTCATTTGTAAGCACCACTCCTTTTAAGAGACTACAGGCTGTCAAGGTTAATTGAACCCTCAGGGCCCTCAGAATGACTGTACTCACTGGGGCTCTGCAAGGCTTTGGGCTCAGCTCCCTGATTCTTTTGCTCTAAATCATGCCTCAAATCATCTTTTTCAGAAATATAATCTCAACTTCTATCTCAACAATGATCATCTGCTGATCTAATTCTCTGCTTTAGACTTGTATCTGTCTGCCCAGACTCAAACGTCTGTCTTTCTGGCATTTCTTGATCAAACACTGTATTCAAATACTAAGGAGCAGAGGAATAGACAGCTGGAATTTTCTTTCTCTGTAGACAGCATGACCTGCAGCTGGGAATGACACACTCACTACAATTTCCCATCCAAACTCTTTTAACTCCCCTGCTTCTTGCCATCAAACAGACCTGGTCTGTGCAACAGCCTCAGAGGCGTTTCTCAGAGCTTCTGGCACATCTGCCTCGCTCCCACCCACCTCTGAGGACATTCATGACCATTGTCTGGCTGATTTTTTCTTCACAATACTTGTCTAGGGGCAGACCAGCAAAATCACTGTACTCTTAGTTCAGCATTTAAGTGTGCTGCCTCTCCAGCAGGCACTCACAGGGGAATTCTTCCCTCTTTGGAATCCTGTAATCGTGCAACTCATCCGTTCTCCTAAAGCCAAATGGGTTTTTTTCAGAGATGGAATAAGTATCAAGCAAAAAAGACCGCAAGAATCAAAGGAGCTATGTTTGCATTTAGTCTCATCTAATTTTATGCTTCACTACGAACAAAATTTGCTAAATTTCCTTGCTAAATTAGTCTAACACCTCTAACCCAGTCGCATTCTCCTAGCAAGTGCTTGACTGTTCTGAGAGGACTTTTTTCCCTTAGGAAAACTGACTTTAAGAGACCTTTAGCTTTCCTTCTGAAACAGAACTTTTCAAAATTTAACTTGTGAAGTTTTCTGTTGGAAAAGTAATTCAAGCACAATGACCAGGTGTCCGTTTCGGCTTTTGCCATTCAGAAGGAAACAAAAACCCCAATACTGGACTGTTTTGCAGAAAAAATTCCCCTAGCTGATGAATTATGCCCAATGGCTTCTTTTTCCAGGTCTAACGTATTCAGTCTCCTAAGACAGGATAATGGCCAATATTTCTACAAATAAATCAAATAACTTCAATTCTAGAAAGAGTCATAGCTAGAAAACTATAGCTTTAAATTGAAAAAGTGAAAAACAGGAAGAATGATACAGTCATTAGGAGTCTTTCTATTGACATAAATGAGCTCAACTGGGAGTCTGGAGTAGCAATCACTCTGAAACCTAAGTTAGCCACTCACTATTATTCCCTTGAAATTAAAATATTAAGAGCAGCTTCTCAATTCAGACGCAGTTGAGACAATTGCTTTAACAAATTATGTTTGAAATCATTAAATCCACCCCAGAGGAGAAACTTCCAGGTCTGCTTTCCTTGCATTTTTCAGTATTCTACAAAAGACTTTCATCTATGTGATATATTCAAAACCCAGGTAATGGTATAATTGATGGACTGATAAAGTAATAAAGTCAGAGATTTGCCAATTCGGTAACAAAGTTAAAGAAAACCCCCATATTAAAAATCTATACAACTCATGTTACAAAGCAAATGATGCCAGCCTGCACACAACATATCCCTGAGTTCTGTGTGGTGCAAGGCCACATGGCTAAGGAACCTGACACAGCCCAACGGATCTGACCAACAATACAAACATGAATTAAACTCTTCCAGATGATTTGACACATGACCAAGTAGCATCTTTGTACCATCTTCTTATTACAAATGGGAAATGTACTACCACCAATTTGCTCTAATGTTTTTAACTGTGAACTTATTATTAAAGCTATATCAATCCTGCAAAAGTGATTGAGTCCTTTAACTGAATAAGAATCATTTTCTGATTTGTCAGAATATCCATTGCCTTGAGTCCACTTTTCTCTCAAGTAGTCTTTGCCTCGTAAGAGATAAGGTGTTTTACGAGGTGTCATCCAGTGTCCCAGTTTCAGTATTTCCAGTTTATTCAAATGAGCACATTCTTTTCATTTTTCTTTTACACTGAGAACCATTCCAACTAGTGCCAAGAGGTATGTATTTTGCTTTGCTTAGACTTTTCCTGATAAAAGTAGTCCTTTCCTTTTCCCTGAGGAAGTAGTCACTGGAACTAAGTAGGAGATTCATTTTGATGCAGGGTGCAGGAGGGTATCAGCATTTCTGCTTATAATGTAGTATCTTCCACTGTGCTCAGTGTCAGGATGGGAATGCTACACTGCATCTCAGTTACTAAGCCTCCGCATGTAACATTCATGCAGCCTTCTGCACTCAGAAAAGCTGTAATAATTAACTCCTCAATAAAGCTATAATTAATTACTGACAATTTAATGTCCCTACTTTTAACCTTAAACAACAGGCAGGAATTACAGTTGTCATCTCTTTTATAGCACTGCCAGGTGCGGCACACGTGTTTCCAATCAGGTCATCCCAACTACACCAGTCACACTACCCCTTCACACTGTAGCTGCATCCTTCTCTGCAGAACAGTGAAGCATTCCTCATTGGAAAATATTATGTCCGACTTAGACACTCAATATTTAGTAAAATGAGCTACTGAACAGACCTTAGAAGTGGATCATCTCTGGCATTTTCCACAAAAAAAAAAGATGTTTCTCTGCTTTTTAGCAAAGACAGAACTGTGCAACCTGATATTAAATATTGGCCACTACATTGGATGTTCATTTATACCCTGTTCTAAGCTTTTCCTCTACAGCCACTTTGTGTTTTGAGCATAACTATTAATTTAAAAGGTGTCTGCTGTTGTGGATAGCTGTTAAACAGTTCATAGGGATCTATTGCACTTTGTCCAGCAGCATAACTGAATTCTGCCTAATAAAATCCTCCCACAGTAAGTAATGATTCTCTCTTCTTTCACGCCTCTCACTAAATTCACAGTTGTATAGTTACATACTTCACAGTGTACAGAAGACTGTATAGTTTTTTTCATGTAAATTGCTTTTATATCACAAGGATTTCAGATTCGGGACTATCACCAAACTGAACAAGAGTTCTCTCTGCGTATGTATTTGATGTATTTGTACATAGATGTTTAATTTACTGAAATAATAATTAAAAAATCAAATCTACTGTACTGTATTGGCTAATTTAAAAAAATCCAGCCTAAGCATTGGTTCTCCTGCTACAGGTGTGCAGCCTGATGCCCAAAGAAAACCTTAAATTGGTCCAGCTTCAATTGGTATCTGGAAGTGTCCTCATAGACAAACACTTTCATTGTGAAAGGCTGTTGTAGGAGTTGCTAGTGGAGAGACACTCTATGTGAAAAGATTTTTCAGCTTTCTACAGGGGCCTTAGGAATTATTAAGAACAAACTTAATTACAAAAGTAATTTTGCTTGGTATCACAGAAGAAGCCATAGAAATACAGTCAACTCAAAGCAATCTTGCCTCACTTTTCAGCCACCACAAAGCATATCTATCTACACTTCCTGATACCAAAACCACAAAGACTATTTGTCCAAGAAACACAGATTTATCATTAAGGTGCAATGAGTTTTCATCAGTCAAAATGTACTTTTTTCATTAACTAATTCTCATTTTACTGCTTCTAAAACCAGTGCCATGTGTCATAACATTTGAACTACCCTCAAAAGAATGCAGTTCTCACTAAGTACAAGCGGCAAATTTTTTCAGAAGCACAGGTAATGATGGAGTATTTAAGAATTAACCTTGCCCCTTACAGATGGAAAACCTATTTAGTAACCAAAAATTACATTTGATTGAAAAGCCTTTGTACAGTTTTCCATGTTAGGATCCATTAAAGAAAAATTAACCAAAATTACACGTTTCACATTTAAAATACATAAATAAATATATATATGGCCAAATTATTTTATATGAGAAGTACTCAATATTGCGTCTCCATCTGAAAGTCACATTATTAAGTTATAATTCCTATGTGTATCACTAGATAGCATTTGCCCAACTTGCTGGTGAATTTCTGGTTAGAATTTTATGCAGAATAGATATATGCAAAGGCTATTCTGCAGCTAAGGACTATCAGAAAAGTTCAGACATGGCTTTGAAATGCTCTAATTACTAGCCTATTCAATTTTACATTTAGGATAAATGGTTTCAAAGCAGACATGAAAACAACGATGTCCAAAACAAGGAAGAGCTCTTATTATTTAAATGCAGCTGGGGGAAAAAATTTATAGGATGTCTTGAAGAGCTGTAATTTGCTTATAATTTCCAAGCTGGTTTCTTGTCCTGATTGCCTATGTGTGTTTGAAGTACATTAAGTGGTTGAAATACAGAATGATTCAATGCTTCACAAACTAACATTCTGTTTTATCTTTATCTTGGAAAATATATTTGATCTGTCGAAAGCTTTGGTGAGATACAAAGGCTTATATTGACTTTTTCTTTTAACATATTCTGGTTTTCAAACAAAAGGCAAAGCAGAGACTTTCATCAGACCTGGGCCTGGAACAAATAAAGCTTTTGGGGCCTAGTATAACCCTGTTATTACAGATCTGTGCTCAGAACCACTGAAGCAGCCCTGCTTTTGCTTACCAAACAAGCCTGTTAAATACAAGATATATTTTACACTTAATCTCCAGCAATAAACAACCACTTTTTTTAAATGAGTCTTCAATTGTTTGTTTCCAGCTATCTTTCTTTAAGTGTTTCTGGTTCATTAAAATGATTGCCTATGTCAGCTGGTAAGAGAGGCAGGCTGACTCTTGTGTTCAGAAAGACTATACACAACATACAGCCCCCTCACCTCCGTGCAGTCTTTTAGCATTAGTCTATCTACATCAGCCTTATCAAGCAACAGTGAGCCCTAAGGTTTTCCACCAGACAAACTTGGCTATTCGACATGGAGCTTTTACATTAACCTTCACACAATGTGCATCAGCGCATGAAAGTTTCCCATGTGGTGAGCTGACAGCAACACATGCCAAAAATCTCTCCTTCCGTGCCATCTAACACCAGCAGAACTGCAGGACAGGGTTTTTATTTTCCTCATGCCCAGCTTGAACCAGCTGCAGTGCAAGGACAATAACCAGACAGTGGTCACACTGACAAAATCTGGCTTGAGAGCTATCTGACAATCCAGCACACTGCACGTTTGGTCACAGGCAGAAAGATTCTTCTGTCTTCAATGCTTCCATGTGACTGCTGCACAGCACATTGTATGGCATGCCTGGGCTCAAGCAGTGTGATGGTATAAATCTTTTGAGGAGCTCTTACAGAGTCCTCGGAGGGCATGTTGCTGAGATTTCTTTATTGAAGTCACAAGTTTCCTTTTGCTTGCACATATTCCCTAACACTTCCTGAAGTTTGTCACCTTCAGGCTTTCAGTGAACTCTTATTAAAATGAATTTGGCATCTTGTGCCTTTGATTTAATTCCATTTTTTTCTCATGGGCATCTAGAATTAAACAGTGTGACATGCAAAATAAATAAAAAAGAACAGTTTCCTCTTTACAATCTACCCACTCCCCCGCTCCCAAAATCAAATGTGTAAGATCAGAACAGCTTTCCAGAACACCCTGAACCATCAAAATTAAAATTCAGAAGCTGTTTCTAGGATAAACCTGTTATTTTTTTTTAAGTAAACTTAACCTTTGAGTGTAGCAAACAGACAATATTGCTAGGGCTTCAAACCTTACATCTCTGAAATGCAGCTTAACAGGAGCGTTTTAGAGAGGTTAGCAAAAACTTCCAAAAGGGAATTAAAAAAACCAAATTAAAATCAGGTGTGCCTGAAGTTCTCACCTCTGACTACACCTTCACTTGCAAAGAGCAAATAGTTTATTAACACACATGAAGGAATTAATAGATTGTGAACTGCTCAAGTAAGGTTACACAGTACCCTGGATTGGAATTATTCAGTGAGACCTTCCGATACAAACAGTATTTTGATTCTTTCCATATTCAGCTCAGCATAAAATCCCTGTGAACATCCTGCCTGGCTAGGTTCATGGACGCACACACATCCACATCCCTGTGACAGCATCCCTCCTGAAATTCCAGCACGTCCCTTTCTAAACATGCTTAAGGGTGACTGCACTTTATCTCTCCCACAGATTCACACACACTGTGCCTCTTGCTCCTAGCAGAAAGACTTTCCTCATTCCCAGAAAACTCTATTACATTCTTTTCAACAGTCTCTCCTCTCTCGCCACTTTCTTCTTTTTCAGTAATTCCTGCTTATTTTTAAATGAGGATTTTTTTCATTTGTACAGGACTCAGAGAGCAGGCTCTTCCAGTCTTCCATACTTTCAAATGACACCCTGTATTAAACCCTCACACTACACAGCAGTCTAGGTTAGTTTCAGATAGGAACAATATTTTCCCTTCAAAGAGAAGTTATAAAATTTCCATGCTACTGCATTTCTAATTCATATATGTATAGAAGGACATTAATTCTTACATTACACTCGCCATACCTATACGTGCAAGCAGACCAAGTTCCAGCTTTTTCACAAGTATTTTCAGCTGCAAATGTTTAATTAAATATATACATAAAGGCAACAAAAGGTATTCTTTGCCTTTAGATACCATTCCCAAGAACAGGATGGAACTGGGTTTATGTAATATTAATCCAAACATTTTTAAACTATTAGGAGTATTAAATGAATGAAGTAGGTTTCTTCCTACAGCAGGAATTTTCACCATGCTGGATAGTGCTGTACAAGACTCTTGTAGAACTAAAACAGATTGAGGACTAGTACTCTGCTATTGCAGTGTGTGCAACAAGAACGATGGATTCTAGCGTAGATCAAAATAGTAGTTTATTTTTGCTTTGTTTCCTTCCACAAGATTTTTGTTTTAACCTCTCCTGCAAGATTATTTCTTTGTATTGGTAGCTTCCTTTGGGGTGGGGAGGAGCTGACATTCTCCTGTCCACCTGCTATAGCTCTCCTCGCTTGCAGCTGCACAAGGAGACCACAAAGAGTGAGAGAATTATCCAGTGGTCACAGCTAGGGAAAACACAGCTCCATCAAGGAGGGTACTGAACCAACAAAACACTGTCCTCACAGCTGCAGCCTGCAAGGCTGAAGATGAAAGATTTGGAGTAATTCTACAGTGAAGAAACACCCTGCAAACCTCAACACTCATACAAATCATACACTATTGGTAAAACGTGACTCCAAACAGAGCCAGTGTCTAAGGAACTGAACCAGAACACAGCCTCTAACAATATAAAACTAAGATAAGCTTGGTTTTTACATGGTTATCGTATTGTAAGGGAGATTAAACAGCGTACAGTTCTCTCCTATATATGACAAGAGAGGAGGCCTGCTCTGTTCTGACCATTGTGGAACCAGTACAGTAGCATAGGCTTTGTATGTTTTCTTTAAATCTACGAAATCAGATTATTTGCTTACATTTTAGGGATGAAACAGAAGGGGTATCAAGTATTTCATGCATAATGCAACTATAAACAGCCTCAACTAATGTACTGTTATTCAACAATGTTAAATTTGTAGAAGATAGTCCTGTATCACTTAATCTCTATCCCTCAAATATTTACTTTTGGCAAATAGTAAAGTTGTTATTTTCCAGTGAAACAGCATGTCTGCATACAATAAACAGTGGCAGTATCATGAATCGAAGCAGAAATTTGACTATCAAGCAATGAACTCAGGGACAGTTCAGTGTGATTAATGCATGACAAAAATCAGGCAAGCATGGCGACACAATATAAAGAAAATATTATATATATGGGGACCGTAGGGTGTTAGAAGTGCCCACACACCACTATGTGCCTTACAAAGAGATTTTACATTTCTTATATTAAATGAAGGAGGAAGGCAAAGATAAGGCAACATGGTGGCCAGACATGTATTTTGTCACATCTGATAGCTATGTGCAGTAGGTTATGAAGTCCTGAAGCTATTTGGGGTATCAAAGGTTAGACACCACTCACGAATCCTCACTTATAAGGGTTCATTTGCACTTTCCACAGTCCCTTTGGAACCCTTTGAAATCCAGCCCAGTCACTTTGCCATGTGCAACTGGAAAGGATTTTGGTTGTGATCCACAGATGGCTCCATACCCTTTTCAGGTGTAAAAAGTAAATAAATTTTTCAAGTGAGAGAAAAATTCATAATCAAGCCTTTACGAGGATCTAGTCACACAAAATAGCTTGTGTGTGGTAGAAAAGAGAGAACGCAAAACCTAACTGGTAATTGGATTTACTCTGTACTGCTTTTTTGCTGAGAAAAGTCTACCCTTAGGCGTATCATCCACTGAAGCCTCCTTTTATTGTAAGAATCAGCTGGCAAGAATGGACACCTCAATGTAGTTGTGAATGTTCAGTAACAGGAAACAAAGCATTTTTGATAGGTTGGGATTATTTTTAATTAGAGCCATATATAACAGATCACTGGGGATATAAACACTGTCAAATCATCCTGTTTCTGGCTGGGACAGTTCTGCTTGATCAAACACCAGAATGGTAGGTCTGGACCCATCAGGATATTTTGGACAGCAAATTCTCTTAATCTTTGTTTTGGCATCTACTGCCAACTAAATATTTACAGTTTTGGAGGACTCCAAGGAACAGCAATGTAATCTTGTTACTCTCTCAACAAACTATGTGTACATCCACAAAACACCCATTAATTATCACCCAACTGCCAATCTGCTAATACACCCAGCAGAGGTCAACGTTTCAATAGCAGTAGTACATTAAACAGAGGTGAAAATAAATGAGCATTAAAAGCAATTAAGACAGTCTTGAACTAATTCATTGAGCAGGCTAATTAAAGAGAGAAATTTAATGAAAAGTTAAACTAAAAAGCTACAGAAGATACTTGTTTTTTTCATCAGTAACTAAAAGAAATACTCTGGGAAGGCCTTTCTTAATTTCTGTTGTTCTCGGTATTTCAAATCAGGTTTCTCGCTTATCTGACATACAGAAGCTTCAACAGCACTCATGCTCAAAAATGCTCAAAAAACTATGTATTCTGTAGATTACACAAAATGAATTACATGTTTACATTCATGTTAAAGAATACACACAAAGAAAACTCACTTCCAGGAACTTTGGACACAAAGACTAAAAGCCAGTATCTCCCTGATGCCAAGAAACATGATTCTAAGAGAGATAACACATCAAAGCAAGATTAAATTGGCTTCTAATTTTAGTAGTGCAGCTACGTAAGTTTCTTTTTGAAAGTTGTTATCATGGGTAAAACATCTGCATATACATCCTCTGAACTCCTGTCTCCATTACTTTAATGAGACATAAGGACTAGCATTTCATATCAAAAACTGCTTTTCAAAATTGGGTGTACCCATGGATGTCAGAATGTTGATCTATGTTCATGCTATGTCCTATACATCCTGTGGAGCTCAGTTTTAACTTCGACTCCCCGTACAATATAAAACCCACTTGTATTATTTTCTGGACTTTGCTGAGGGAATCTAGGTAATGAGAAGAAAACCTTTAAGGAAAGGCATAGAGGAAATGGATATCAGGAGATGTATTCATGCCCATTATGAATAGAAGTGCACACCAATTTGTTCCTGTGACTGAGCTATGAGTGAAATACAATTTGCCCAGGTTCTATTGTGTAAACTAGGTGAAAAGATTTGTTCTACCATAAATCAATCTTTCCATACTGGAGGAAAAATCAAATTCAGAGTCAACACAAAGATTCAAAAAGCCTATACAGAACTAATGAAAATGAGGCAGACATAATGAAAACAAAACATTGACTTATTTTGTTGCCACATCTGTAATGACAGTTTTCAAAGCTCATCCTTTTTCTGCAAAACACAAACAAGAAAGGTATTCTCCTTTGCATGCTACAAGTAGCTTGTTTTTTCTTAAGTGTTTGCTGTGCCTTGCAAACCTAATGAATTAGTTTTATAAAGGCTAATTAGATTCTATATTTCTACTTGAATGCAAACTATTGATTCTCAAACAAATGGGGAGATACTCTCCAATTATTGTTGTAAATGCAAATCCCTGGAATACTCCAAATACCTCTGTTCTTGCAGACAGGCTAGAACATTGTAACCCCCTTAGAGCAGAACTGCTCTAACACCAGGATTATGTCCAGACATCACCTATGCAAGACAGAAAACCCAGTTTACAGAATGGACTCATCGGTTAGGCTCTGTGCTGCTTGAGAAAGCTACAAAACACTTCAGATATATTTTGCACAAGGTCAACGAAAAGTAAATCCCCTAGACCAATATATTCAATATACATTATACAAAATAAATTAAGAGCTACACAATTTTTCTTTATTCAAACTGAGTGACTATGAGTAGATACATAGTTCTTGCAACCCAATCTTGACTGATCAGGGGGTAGTATAAGAAGAATCAGAATAATGGTAAAATAAGATATTTTGAATAGAAACCAAAACACATTAACATTACCACGATTAGAGATCAAGTCTAAAGCATTACTTCATAGCATTAAGTCACTCAAAAAACGCTGAGTTATCATAGTAATCTCTGCTTTGGAAGATACTTTCTGCCTTACTACAGCAGCAACACTCCAGCTTCTTGTTGGTGTTACTATTACGGAGTAATTTCCTTTTTTAATGCTGTAAACGTTATTTTACCATGACTGGATATATTTTCTAGTGATGCCAGAGATACGCAGAAGCAAAGAAAGAATACAGCAAAATTCCTTGACGTAGTAGACATCTCTAAATAGAAACAACCAAGCCAAACACTTTTGGAAAAAAAAAAACACCCAAACTACCCCCACCTATGTTGCAGGTTTTCCAATATTTTAGACCACTGCAATTTAAAGGGAAAATAATCAGTATTTATTGTGCTATACTGGGGTTGGAACGAAATGTTCTTTACAGTCCCTTCCAACCCAACCGCTCTATGATTTGATATCTAATTTTCAGAATCATTTATTTGGATGTTGCATGGAATTCCTGCAGATTCTATCCTTTCATATCCTTCTATGCTTGGATACAGTCACAATATAAGCATTACTAAATTTTCATTAAGGAAAATGTATAAATCAATTAAGAGATGACTGGGGGCTTACGTAAAGGTTTTGCTCTATGGTCCTTCTCTTTTGCTTTTGGTGCCATAATCCATAAAATAATAATAACAAAAAATATGTATCAAATGCTAATTTTAGTGGATTATGTTCTATGTCCTCAAGATTTACAGAAATATGACAAACAGCTGTGTTCCATGCTGTTTTCAGAATTTCAGTATATAAAAGCTGTAGTCATATCATTATTTATAATAAGCTTTACAGTTTACATTTATGAAATGAAATTCCCTTCACTGCAATCACTGATTCGCATGGTACCACTGCTAACATGGAACTTAGCTTTCATGGGAATGACCATAAGTGAAACTCTGCGGGTGTAAAGAACAGGAGGGAAAAAAACCCAAATGAACAAACACAAAACCCATAAAAACCTCAAGATACCAAACTGAAGTATGGATTGTAAGAGAAGATAAAGCTAAAAATAGAGCCTATCATGCCAGCAAAGCTAGAAACAGCCCTGATATTTAGTCAAGAAGGGAATTTTAAATCATTCAATTCAGGTTCCAGTATTTAATATAATTTCCAACCATGAAAAGCTCAGGCACCCTAAATGTGTAAAAGGACTCTGATGGCAATGGGGTTTATGTTTTACTGAAAGAGAAGAATCACTGTCTACTTGTCAGCCCTGCTCTATGCAAGACTGGCAATATGTACTGTCCAAGTACCGTCCATTGATATGGGCAGAACACAATCAAACGCCAAAATTTATCTGTTGCGATCCAAGATTCAGCTTTGCACCAGCCGCAAATGTTTTTCTTCTGCTACCAGGCCTCAGGAATAGAGGTATATCAGGATTGTAGCTATACTAAACAATATACATACCCTTCTGCAGGACCCTGAATTAAAGATTTATGTACGAAGTTAATATTAATTCTAATTTCTACAGAATTTCTTACTAATATTCTCTTCTGTATTCTTTCACACTTTCATTTACAGTGGGGTGCAATCAGAACCTGTGGTTTATGAGTTTATATACATTTCTGTGATGAAGGCAAAATATAAAATTGCAGGCTGTAACATTAGTTCATATGCAGATTTCAGTTCTTTTGCATCTTTTCTGGCCATTTAATAGCTTGGAGGAATGCTGCTTGCAATTTCCATATTATTTCAGTGTGATGATAATTTGTTTTTCTAATTCTCTATTGACAGTATATTGACAAGACAGTCTGCTACAGCACCCATGATCATAAGTACACTATAATATAATGTGTAATTGGATCCACTGTACTTAGAACCGATAGCAATTTAGTCATGGATTTGAGTTTTAATTGCTTTCTTTGAGTAATTTTCATCATATTGACAATTTGAGCTCTCTCAGCCTACTCATGTTGTTCTGTAATATAATTTTACTCTTTATTGACATAAATACCATATAACCAATTTAGCCAGCCATTAGGTATATTTAAGTCTTATTTGAATTTAATGATCTAAACTATATGCAAAATCTTGAATCAGTAACTAAATAATAAACACAGCAGACAAAATATCTTGGTATGGTGACATTTCAAGTAGTTCTCACATTTTTTAAAGCCATAAGCTATATTCATTGTCATATGAACTATGGCAGCACAGATTTCCATGATCAGTTACCAGCGAAGACACAAGCCAATTTGATTAAAACTTATTTTAGGGCCTGCAACCTTTCAGTACAGGATATAGATTAGAGCTCCCCACCTCACCATGAAGACATGTCTACCTTAGTCACTGTGGGTGGAGACAGAATTCCGGGGACTAGACGATCTTTGGGTTTGCCCAGTACAGTTCTTATACTACTGTGCTCAGAGGAAGCCTCTATTAATAAATAATAAATAGAGTCATTGATTATAGAAAGACTATAAGAGGGGGGAAAAGAAAAATGAATTCTGGGACATCTTGCAATTATCACGGGTATTGTCTCTTCTGGGATGATTTAGGAGCTAGTTTTTGTCCCTATGAAGTTCTCAGTCCCTGCTGACTGTAGGAAGAACCAAATGTTCCAGTTGAAGAGTAGACTTTGTGACTGGTATTACGTTTCACTCTCTAGAGAAGGTGGGTCAAGATTTTGATTGCTGATACTTGAGGTATCTAAAGGTATCTCTGAGGTCACAAGCTACATCTGCTGTAATCCAGACTCTGCTGGGGACTTCACTTTCTTAGTCTGCATAGAAATACAAGACAAGCATACTTGGTAGGAAGTGAATGGACAACACATACAGAGAGATATACAGAAGAAACTGTATCAGTCAGAAAGATTATAATGTCCTTACTTATGGATTAAAAAGGGGGAAATAGTAATAATTCTGAAGCTGAAGTATTTGGTTACCTCTAATAACAAGAAAGTAGCTAATCTGAGAACAGAATCTGTTCACAAACCTCCTCAAAATTAGGGGGCTTTCAGATGCAGGTTTTGTTTGGGATATAGGTCTATTTATTATGAAGCAATAATTCAACTTCCTAAACAAAGAACCCATAACATTCATTGCTGCTCCACAAACAAAACACTGGCTAAACCAATCAATTCATCCTGGAAATGGAAAGCATCAAGTTAAAATAAGAAAGCACAAGACTCTCGTCTGAAGTCCTGAAGGAGCAGTAGTGCTATCAAACTGAGGAGAAATAGCTAGGCTTTGGGGGTTTGTTTTTTATTTTAAAGTACCAAAGAACCACAGGAAAGCTGGAAGGACTTGTAAAAAATAACCCAGCTCAACTAGGCAGCACCACTGACATCCAAAGCATTCTGCTAAGGGCCCCACTTGTTCATGGAGGCCTTGGCTGACAAAACCAGAAAGCACACCAGTGAACGAAGCAGGATCATTCTGCCACTCTGATCTTTAGCTCTAGACCATTTTGACAGCTCTTAGGGATATCCCACCATTTCTTTTTAAATCTCATCACCCACTTGTATGCGTTTTGCCGTTGGCCATTCGGGTTATGCCAGTTTACAACACAAGGGAATCTGCTTTCTATAGCTTGGTTCTTTTAGTTCTTATGTCAACCTGAGATTCCAAAGATCACCATTAGTATGTCTTCCTGGTGTTGCAACAAGCATGACCTGTAGCAAAGTAACTCCATTGCTTTCTATTTCCTGTGAAGTCTGCTAAGATACTGCATTTTAATACGTTCTTCAAACATATTCCTAGAGGGCACAAAGAGATCTATCTGGTAGGAATCTCAACACTTTATTCCATGGACATAGTAAGCATTAGGTTTGCACACAGCTGCCATCAGCGGAAAAAATAACACATTCCTTTAAATCTTACTTCTACAAACTGAATGCCTGAGAAAACCTACGGTTAGCATGGGGTTAACCATAACTGCCTCTGGAGCTTTTCTGCTTTATTTTTCTGGGACAATGTTCAGGAGAAGCTGTTCTTTGCTTTCTATGGGTGGCACACAGAATGAAATATCAGGAATTCATAGCTGTATCATTCAGCACATAAACATAATGAGACTGGAAAACAAGACTTAAGAAAAATGTGTCGTGGTAGTTGAATTAATAAAGAGAAGTATTTTTTCTGTATCTGTGTGACACCACAATGGAGGGAGCAAGCAAGCAGGCGTAAGTAGGCAATACTTCCACAAGTAATGTAGGTTCAAGTACCATTACATTTTCTAAAAGATATTTTCTCGGGAAAAAAAATCCCAATGAGGCTGATGGGAGTCATTCTTCTAGCCTCAAATACTCATAAAACAGCCTGGCTCCTACTTTAATAAGTGTTTTATAAAGACATAAACATTTACAGAAATGATATCAATATATTTATGAATCAAATTTTACCAAATTCTACCCCTCTGTGCTTCATAAACATGAAAAAAAAAAATCTGCCTAAAGAACTAATTTAAAAGACTTCAGTTTTAATTACAGTTATAGAGTACATGGGATATTCCAAAATGCTCAGATTTTTAGTTTTTTAAAGACCTCTCTGGCTAGCTGCTGTAGTTATTAAATGAACAACTGTGATCACTGCAATTTATGCAAAATAAAGTTCAGCTCTACAGCTTCATTTATGTTCTTAAAAAAACGTAATAATGGGAGTTTTATAATCTAAATAGATCTCTCTTTTTACGGGTTCAGTTTTTAACCTCTTTCTATTTAAGGGGAAAATAAGATTTTTATTTGAAATAAAATTGTGTTTAAATTTCTGAGACAACGTGGTCATCTATTAAGAGATTAGGAATACCTCTTATCTAATTAGCCTCTTTCCATCAAAAGACAGTTACTTAAACTATGGTATCTAAACACACTGGAATAGCTAGTGCAGTGCAATATGGCCACCAACTTTTTAGTTGCAATACAACTATCTACCATGCCAGAATCTTGACTTGAAAGTAGACTTTCATTAGTCTACAGAATATCCTTCATCATTTCCTATCATTCACCATGTCAGATTCATATTTTCCAAGAGGATATGAGTATAGAAACCTTTAAGAAGGAAACTAAAAATACACAAGAAAATTGTTATTTTACTTACCCACTTTCTCTCAACTCTTTCCATCTCTCTGGCTCTATTAGCAAGTTCTTTTACCACGGTCATTGTAACATTAATGTATGCATATGAACCCCCTCCACAAGTATACCTGCTAAACATTCACTGAAATATATGACAGTATTACTAGATTTGATGCATGCACTAAACACACCAGTAGTTTAAACCTAAGTTGAAAACATGGACAAAAAAACCCCAAAACCATCCAATCAATGTAACTTCCAAATTTATTCCTTTCTTCTCCCTAAAATGCATGAAAATACAAAACTTTCCTTCTCTTTTAACTAGCTCTGACACATACCCTGTCAGCATACACTCCTTGCGATGAAACAATCTTCTCTTTTCTCCAGCCACGTAAAAGTCTTTGCAGCATTATCTAATCAAGATAAACAAACACCTGCCATGAGTTAGCACCCATCAGATAACAAACTTGCAATGATGCTGCTACAATCAATTCTCATCAAATCTTGCTCTAAGGTGATTTCCAGATGCTGCCACATATCATCACAGAGTGCAATCATGCCGACTTTGAAAACTTGTTTTAAACTGCCGGTCACTAACCATTATGTTCTGATGTTATTAAACACTCACTTTCCTTTATCCTCTACTCACAATATAATTACTTTATTTCTCAGCTTGGTACAGCTCTCTTATACACCAAAGAAATATTCTCTATAATATTTTTTTGCATAATGTTCTATAAGAAAAAACTTCTTTAGAGAAAAGAATAAATCCCAGATTTTTTTCAGATGGACCTTAATATCCCAGTACTTCAAGTTTTTGCAGTTCTTTGTACTTTCAAAGAAGATCTTTTATGAGTTGTCTTACGATCAGGCAAAGTCAAGCAGACCAACAGCGCTGAGTTTCACTCAGTATGCTGAGCACTGCTGGGTGACTACCAGTTCACCAAGCAGCCCTCATACACAGGGAGCCATCTGCCCCAGCTCTATTCCCCACCAGCATCATCCTGATTTGCCATTGTGGTTCCCTCAGTGTCTTACATGTTTCTTCCACCTACATGAGAGAATCTCTCTAACTTTATGGATATCGCAGAGCTCCATTAATGAAAAGCTGCCACAACCCCCTTCTCAGAAATGAGTAAGCAAATGGACATATGGTAACATCACTTAGATATTCCTGCTGAGGAATTACCTTCTCTTACAGGCCACTTACTGTGTAGGACACAAATTTCAAAGAGAAATGAAAGCTCAAAAGATGATTCAATTACAGTCAGATGATTTGAAGTCATTTAGCATAGAATTAGAGAAGAGACAGCTGCTCATACTAGATACCAGGGTGAAATACTTGTTTCATTACACCACTTCCCCAATACTGATGAACAATACCCCTGCCATCCTAAAGGTCCAGCAACAGGAATATAATTTGCATATGATTTATACCTAAATTGAAAAGCACAGGATGTAATGAAACTGCAGCATATACACAGTTTTCTTACTCATTATAAGGTAACAAAACTTTTACTGTACAATTTAGAAAATATCCTTATTTCAGTGACAGAGGTTTGATTAGGAGATACTGCTGAAACTAAAACACATTGGTCCAACTTCTGGTCTCCAATGCAACATAGTTTTATCTCTGTGAAAAAGAAAGCTTCTTTAGAACAAGATACTGCAACTATTAATTGTGGGAAAAGGCTATACTCCTTTTAGGTTGGGCAGCAACTCTGGACATAAACCTGACTTTTCTGACCAGGCAGACTATTCAAAACAGTTACAAGGAGAGAGTTCTAAAGTACAAGTAGGTTCATTCAGCAACACAGCACTTTTCCTAACAAGAGGCCTACTGATCTCAGCTATGTCAGCACACAAGTCTTAACTATTTGACTTAGATGACCCTTTAAAAACAACACCCTTTATTAACAAAACTCCATTAGTATTTAATCATGTCTACAGTAGTAAAGTAAGAAAGAACTCACTTTTAGAGTTGAGAACATCCATGTGTATTGAGAAAGAATCATGTAATCATACCTGTGTAACAAAACAACTTGAGAATATAACACAGGCTGCTCTCATCAATACATACACCAAGCATGGATCTCTTCCTCTGCTGCTTTAAACCACCAAAACAGAAACTGTTTGAAGACTTCTCACCTATGCTTCCTAATTGAGCATAGTGAATAAGCTTTTATTCTTAAAAGGAAGCACATGTTTTAGCACCTGACCTGAGGGAAATTGCTAAACAGAATGAGAATACACATGCCTGACAATTTAAGATTGTTTTACAAAGGCTGTTTAAAAGACCATGTGGAAGATGACATGTGAGTATTATTCAGGACTTTAAACACTTAGAATTAAGAAAAAAAGAAGACCCCTAGAGCAGACAGGAAAGCCAGTGAAGCCTAATTAAACCCATTAATTACAAGTAGCCTGTCCCTGTGGAGGTCAATGTTAGCTTTGCATTAATTTCAACAGCAATCCATGGGACCAGGTTACCTTTACCACTTTGCAGTTCAGGACCTAACTCAAAAATTTCCCTAACTATGTGAATTAAATAATGGTTCTGAATCACTTCGTTATTCCTTATATACTACACAGATGAATTAACAGGAATCGGGTAGTTTACTGAACCTGTTAAGAAGATAATGACACCTAACGAAACCTAAGTGGCCTTCACATTCTGACTACAGCCCTTGTATATTAACAGAACCCTAAGACACACTAAATAAGCACATTCTGTTTCACAATCCCCCAGTTTAATATGTTAATTTCTAAAGCAGGATAATTTAAACTGGGATACCTCAATAAAAAGGAAAATAAAATTAAAATAAAATAAGCTTATAAAAATTATAAGCTCCCATTCATGATTACTCACAAAAATCTCTGGTTTGTGAGATCTGTCAATAAAACTGAAATCAAGACAGAATTCTTCAGCTTCTCTTCAGTCAATTGAAAATATTAATTCTGAAAAAGTCCCATTAAGATGTTGTGTCTTGACTGACTAAACCACAGATAAAAGCTCTGGACCAGAATGGTTACCTTGGTCCTTGGCACCAGGGCACAATAACAAGCCAAATGCCATGAACTCTGTTCTCTCTACAATAAACGTAATCTTTTCCCATTTGAATTAATGGAAATTTTACGGTCACATACAGGGAAAAACTGCAATCCTGAGCAGCTAATTAGAAAGACAACATCATTATCTGAACTGTAGCATCAACAATAATCTGCTTCCAAAAAGACAATGAAAAGTAAGTAACTCCTTAGCCCATATTATGGTCTAAGGAATGACAATCTCTGCATATGTGATTATCAGTTAAAATCAGAATGACTTTATAGATAAGAATCAGGCTTTCTGAGTTTGATGCTTCACAGGCCTCGTAATCTGAATGTTCCAGCAGTCTTTAGGAGAGGACAGAGTCAGCAGGTCTCCAGCCTCATCCAATATACATTCTGGCAGGCGAAAATCAATACATGAAGATTTGTCTGCCAGCTTCTTTATCCTCATTCCCGTTTGCTGCTGGCTCTGGCCACTCTCTGTGAAGTCTACAGCACCTGCTATTCTGAAAAATTTGTACTCCTCCAGTTTACAAATTACTTAAACCAGCCCAGTTAAACGAAGGGAAGAGGTTCTCCTTCCTGGCCATCCCAGAACCAGGCTCTCATCTGCAAGTAGCACCTTGGCAAAAGCACTTGGAGTGGTTTTACAGCTACATCTGCTCCATCTGTTCTTACTATGCTGACAGTGCCCGCAGCCAAAAAGACTGTGGTTCAGTGTCCAGCTTGCAGTGTAACTATATGATCAGTCTGACCAGGCTTCTAATAAGTAAATTTGGGAAGTTTTACATTGCAATGTTGCTGTAACAGTTTCTCATGTCCTTGTCTCCCCCAAGAAAATATACACATACATACTTATGTACACATATGTATAGATAGATAGAAATGTGTCTTTATATGTTTTCACCCCCACAGATTTATAAGAAGCCTACAGAAATGACACTAAGTGTACTGATACTACGATGCAGGATATCACTTGAGATGACAACTTCTTGTTTCACAACATTAATAAATAAATAAATAGAATTCTGTTAGTGTAAATTTGCTTAGGGCTTTTTACTTGTTTTGATAATTTGTTATTAGTAACAACTGGATGGTGCTTTATGGGCACCAGCCAATACAAAGGGTGCCATTACAACATTGTCTCATAGGAAGCTGGAGAATTTTTTCCTCAATCTTTCTCATGGAGACAAAAAATTCTGCATAGCCTTTAAGGGATTTATTTCTTTATTCTCCACCTATGCCATAGGCTAAAGGAAAGAACTAAATGACCAATTTTGTTCTCCCAGGATTTTGGGGTTTGTAACTATGTCTAACCATGAGATTACGTTAGCCATTGTTTGAAAATTCTTACTGTGCACAAAACCAAAGGTCAGACATAAACCTGATCTGAAATCACTCTCTTTTACACCATTATTTTTTGAGATGCTCTCTATGGTTTCCACTTTTTATAACCTTATCAGTACCGCCTTTTCATCTGAGTATATTATCTTTATTTGCATTGGCAATGTCAATCTAGTCTGAAATAATCCTAATTACTTCACGACATGCAGCCTCCAGCTCTAGAGGAATTAGGCATATGGAAACAAGGAGTCTGTAAGGCATTCAAAGTCGCAACTATTATTTGCCTCTGGAGAGGTTTTGAAAAGAGGAGTATTGCAAACTGATGGCATTTCAGTATGTTCATGGCTATGCTCAATTCTAACCAGATTTAGCAAATGCTCTTTCAGTTAGGAAACTCTGCTGAAAATCTCTCTAGCATTCTTTCAGACAGTTGAATAATTCCATTAATTCCTCTGTGTAATTCAGGTAACAAACAAAAAGATTGCAGCAGCATGAAACTGTTAAGCTTATAATCATGGCATCTACAAATAACAGTATTACATTAGACATGTATTTCTGTCACTAGATTTCCTAGACATAAACTGACAATAAATTCTATTTCTATTATAATTTTGGGGTGCTGTTGCAGTTTGTCTTTTCTAAAACCTAATTAAGCGTATGCATCATCCACCCCTCTAAACTGTTTTATCTACCCTGGAGTTAGTCTGATTTGTTCCACACCTAGGGTGAGTATTTTTCTCCTAATATTTCTCCTGGGAACCTTTAAGCAAGAAAGACACCATTTCTGTTATGATTGCCTCACCACGCTGCTAACACCAAATACCACTGGTTCTTGCTACACATTCTGAAAAATTGAAAAATAATAACAATAAAACCCCATTGCTGCTGGAGAAAACATAGGGGTTTTTCCAACTAATGTATCAGTTCTTACACCTTTGCTGGTTACAAACAAGTTCAAAACATTTTTATCAAATCTGAGGCAAATTAAATCAAGATCTGAAAAAAAGCAAAGTGTGTTTAGTTATTAAAAAACCCAAACAGCTAGTATTTGTGTCAGGTACTTCTTCATGAGTTATAACTCCTTCAGGCTCTGTTTGTAACATTTTAGAAAACACATCTGAAAACGAAGAGTAGTTTGCCTTGGATTAGCAATTCATTGGCTTGAGTTTGTTCTGTATGGGTTTTTTAAGCAGAAATCCTCCACCTGTGTGTTATTCGGGTTAAGAGAAGTATTTGTGCACTTTACTTCCTATTTCATGCACTTGATAAGGTTGAAGCTTTACTGCTTAGAATTTCCATGATACAGAAGACAGAAACCAGAAATACAAAGAGGTGGTTTGCTGAGAGTGAAGAGGGAAGCTGGGAGGAAAAGATATTATTTGAGAGTTTTTCTGAAGCACTTTTAGGAAACAGTTTGATTCTTTTTGTCAAAAATAAGCTTCTCTAGGAGGCATCCTGGAGAATGGAGTCACGATAACAACCCTGTCCTTATGAACTCCATAAATTCCAGCCTCCTGGAATGAATAAAAATACAAATGATCTCAGACACTCAAACAGACAGATCACCTGGGGTTGTTTCTCTCTGCAGTGTTATTTGGCAGGCAGCTGGGCAGTTCCCTTCCCCGCAGCTTCCTACATCTGCAGGTCTCCTGCCCTTGTTCTCTGTTGGCTGCCAGGTCAGCTCTCATTCGCTCTCAGCTGACAGGCTCATTCTCCCTCTCATCTCCTTGTGCCAAGCTCGCTCTGCCTGTCGCAGAGCTGGCAGGCCATTTCTTTCATTTTCAAGTCCTGTGCCCCACTTACAGGGTCTCCTTTCCTCTCATCTGTGGTCTTTGTCCTCCTTTCTGTCTGCGTGTTTCCAGTCCGCAGTGTTCTAACAAGGGAACTGGCAGATGTAAAAGTGATGCTAATGCATGAGGCAGGGACACACTTTCCCTTGTTTGGCAGATAGTATCCCCATGCCTCAGCTCCCCAGGTGACACACCCAAGGTTACCAAATGAGACCTCAGCAAGGAATCAAACTGAGCTTCCTGCTGTCCTGGAAGGCACATTTGGCTGTTCAGAACATCCTTGGCATCTTTATAGTTTCCTAGGAAGCCATTTAGCACTGCCACTTTTACCTTCTCTGTTGACTCTGCCACCCACAGTTGGATTAGGTCATATCCTAGAAGTTTCACATCAGTAGCAGCAGAGACTGCATTTCTAAGAGCACTGCATAGCCTACAAATCCATCAGCTGGATAAAGGGGAATGTAGAGTGGATGTGGACAGGAGAATGAGGAGTGGAATGGCAGGTTTTGATCAGATGAGTGATTAAAATAGTTTGCTAAGACATTCCTATAAGAAAACCAGGCAAAATAACTCCAAAAAAAATTAAATCATTTCATCTTCACACAAGAAAGTGCTGTGATATTTTTTTTAATCAAACCATGTTATATTTATTATTTTCAAATGCAATACTGTGCTCCCCGACAATTTCTAATTCTGTGGAATGCACAAGAGATTTCAACTGCTTTGATGCTTATACAAACTTTTTTCTTTTTTTTTTTTCTCACAAAAACAGGCTCTGACAGCAATTGCTGTTTTTTAAAAACTGCCCTGAATTGGTTTCAATAGCTGTCTAAGCACTGTTGGCTTTTTATAGACCAATGACAATCCTCTGCTAAGAAAAGACAGGCCAAATTCCTTCTAATGCACTTTAAACTCCAGTCACATAGCCCTCCTGGACCTCAGTTAAAGAAAGGGTCTAAGAGATTTCACAGTTACCCAGCACTAATTCACAGTTTGTTTGCCTTGGGTAGGATACAGCTAATGCCTCAGAAGGTATGTGGCCGCAGTGCTTTAATTTATTCTATTTTTTGCCATGCTGTTAAGAGCACCCTGGATCACTGAAACAAAATGCATGTCAGGAATGACCATGGGCCACATAATTTCAAAGACTGGGAATGATTTTGGTAACGCTTGCTGTGGCCAGACATTATTAGTTCTTCTGATGTTCACTGTAATGATGCAATAATGAGGAACTAATGCGTTATTAATGAGGTGGTAATGCTGTATATACTTCACAGAAATTCCATTATAACTGGCTAATCAATGTACCATTGTTTTAAACTGTTAATTTGTTTTTAAGATAAAATGTAACATAAGTTATCAAATGTAGCTTTAAGTAAGGCTGAGGCCAGCTATTTTCCAATGACCTTCTAGGCTCTTTTGAAAAGCTTTGCCAACTTATTCAATTACAAAGGGAGAAGGCAGAGTGGTTTCAAAACAATTAAAAAAGCTGCCAATAAATTTCATTCAACTCTTCTTACTTAAGAGCAAGGTCAGCAATAAGAAGAAAAGAGTACTTTTGAAGCAGAGTATGCCAGGTTTTAATTTAAGGGGTGTATCTCTAAACCATAAGAACAAGCTTCAGATTAATGTGGGCACCTTCAGCTGTCCTCAGAAGGCTTGCTTTTTGAAGCAACTGTGCTTTTAACTGAAATTCACGTTTTCAAAAAGAATCTAAAATTGGGCACCCAAATTTAGTGACATTTCAATAACCATATCATTATTACCATTGTTATTACTATTATTGTCATCACTACTGCTGTGGGATTTTCCTGTTATTTTTAACTAACCACTCAACTCTTCACATTAGGAAATCAGAAAAGCAGAATGTAAAGAATCACAGGCTGAATATTAAGAAAATTCATGCCATTTCCTCTCCTTGGAGCATCGAAGAATGTATTTTAAAAAGCCTCTGGCTTAGTGAATTAATTTAATATGGGGTGAAGGGAGCTTTTTATGTTAAGGATGTAAATTCCCACATACTAGCTTCAATATCAGTCTTTTTTAGACAGCTGTCTTGCTAAGTTCAGGTTGTAATTGCCTGAATCCCACTTCTCAGATGTAGTGCAACAACACCCACTGCACTCAAAAAACTCATTAAATGTACAAGTTTATGTCTAGTATGATAACTGTTGTCCACTATCCTATTACATTTATGCTGCAAAGTACGACACTGACTCACTTCTTGTGCTGCTCTATGCCCTTGTTCTTATCTGTGGCTGAAAGATGTAGTTACCATTTCTCTGCTAAACCCACTTCCTTTCCTCGTGCCTTTAGCCAGGGGACAGATTGATTCAGAGCACTAGGGCTGACCTCAGATGCTGTTACACAGCCATTCTATCATTTCAGGGGAATTATATAGGTTAGGGCAAATTTTTCAAGCATTTAAGTCAATGAGTCCAGACACGCTAACACAGCCAGGCGTACTTTAAGACAATTCAGTTTCCATGAAAAGAGAAGATTCTGTGTCCATTCTGAGCAGAGAACAAAAATACTTCCCAAAAGTGGGCTTTCAGAGATTTTGTCTTCCACTTCATTCTCCTTCTGAATTACTTAGATGCTTTCAAAATGTTATTCTCATCTTATGATAAATTCTCCAGGACTCCTCCATAGAAAATGTCACAGTGCCAAAATGGTCTACTTCCATTAACACTTAACAGCTTCACCAGGTACAGTAGTGTCATTTTGAAGGCAGACTTCAGTTCAATGTCTGCCAAGTGTCACATGAAAACTAATCTTGAATAATATTCAGACAGGTATTTTGAGCTTTAAAAGAACACTAAGAGCCCATTAAACTGTTCCTAAACTATTCAGAAGTCGAGCTTTGGTGTTCTTCCAAGGGAAGCAAGAGGAAGGATTCAGTGTTCAATTTCATTTTTCAGGTTTTTTAATACCTGAATGAAGGTCTTTTAGCTTTGTTTTATCTCTGCTGAAGTAATGAGTTTTAAAAACAACAGGTTTAAACTGCTTGAACACTTCGGGGGGGCTCCTTCTACTAAGTTTCATAGAGATACTTTTTTTTTTTTAACAGTATAGTGATCTGAAGTGTCTCAAAAGAAAATGAGTCTTTTAAGTTAGATTTTCTAACAAATCTCACAAGTATTCTACATGACACTGTGCTGCTTAAGAAACCTAGTCTTTCCTATAAAGCTGTTACCTTAGCTATAGGATTTTACTACTATACTAAAATCCTTCCTTATTACCCTATACTAAGTCTGCCCAAATACTTTGAAATTTCATGTCCAAAAGCCATAAATCTTTCAATGAATGTAATGAGTGGTACAAACTTAAGTTCTAAACCTTACAAAAAATTCCACTGACACGTTTCTGTTACCCACTTCAGTATGTGGGTAACTGTCAGCCCAGCAAAAGAAAAGAAGTGAATTTTTACACTCACACCTTCAGCGTAAAATGAGCTGATTTAGTTGTTTCTTGTATTCCCAAGAAATATTTGCATATTACATAGGTAGAAAAACCATTTCAAAGGAAATTACTACGCATGGTAAAAACCTCTCTAGTGATGATTTATTATTCTGATATGCATCTGTGGGAAAAAAGCAATGTATATAAAATGTAACATATGCACTGCCTTTAAAATTACTTCACTTAGAAATGGTGCAAGGGAAAATAATTTTGTTTGAGAACATGTAAGCATTGACTTCAGTCCTCAGGCAATGCACTTCCCTCTGTATTTGTCACAATTCAATTTCCATCCACTACTAGCACAATACCGGCACAGACTCTTGTGTCAGCTGGCAATACATAATCCTAACTACTGTGAGAGACCCCAGCCTGACTTCACCACCACTGCAGGATGACTTGGCTCCCAGGGAGAGATAAGCACCTATGTAGACTAAGGGGCATTACAATTATCCCTCATCCACTCCCAGTCAGAGCTGTAGAGAGGGACTTGCTCCAGCTTTCTTTATGAAATTAAAATTCTTTTGGAATTTTTTTTTGAATTCTTTTGGTTTTGGAATAAATACATTTGCTTTCTTTCTGGAGTAATATTGTTGTCTTACCTACCCCAATAACAATTTCTGAGAAAAAAAGGACTCAAAGCAGCAGATGAGAAGGATCCCGAACTGTTCTCAAGAAACCTCCACATTGTGCAAGGTATTGTATCAAACGTCATGTGCATCCCCAGTCTACACAATCCATTGTACACCACTGTAAGCACTTTCTGTCAGGAAGCTGCTGTTTCTATAATCCAAAGTGCCTTCACTTTCATGAATCAAATCATAAAGCTATTTTAAAGGCTCTCCAGCCTTTAATTTCCTTTGTGTTTTAATGGACACATAACTTCATAAGGGCCTGAATATTTCTCTTATCTCATAAGATGCAGAAGCAGCCACAGTGCTATTACAATACTGTATTAATTTGTTTTTCCACTAAGCAAAAATCCATTGAAACCAATGATGCAGACATCCTATACATTCTAAGCGGACTTTGCATCATAAAAATAACACATAATGAACTTTTTTCCCAAGCAGTTCACAGAGCAGCACTCTAATCACATAAAGCACATGAGCAGCCATTTCGTTCTAACACTACAGAGGGTTTAGACATGTTCTCTCTGTAAAGCAATTCTATCTCATTGTATTCTAATAAGGTTAGCCATTTAGTCCCAGCCATTTTTGGTCTGCTTTAGGTTCTGCTGGAAGATGGGAATACAGGAAAAGATTTTCTGTTCTCCTCCCTTGCATAACTACTGAGAGCATAAAGAGAGAGCTGAGCAGAAAAGTAAAGAACCCAGCCACCTGCCCCTGTTGAACCATGTTGACAGTGCAGCACCCAGCATCGAGAAGCTGCCCCATTATTTCAAGGACATTTGTACAAATGAAAGCAGGACAAAAGGACCATGACCCATGAAAACAAAATATGTAGTTAATTTGCAAAACATGGTCAAATGAATATTCATAGTTACAGTTTTCAGTTTATTTCTGGAAGCACAGTCCAGCACTTCTGGAATAGAACCACAATGCAAGTTTTCTTCCAAAATATAAAATTGGCCAGATTCCCTAAGTAAACTTCTCCATTTAAAATTGCTACAGGAATAACAGAAAACTATCAACATTCTCAACATCAGATAATTTAAAAATCACAGGGGCTTCTTCAATTTCTTGTTCCTATTGGGTAAAGCTGTACCAGACCCCAAGACCTGCTTACCTACTCCAAATGTATTACAGTAGCTATATAACTATTCCAACAATAAACTGATCATTTTTTCCTCAATTTTCCTATTTCTTTTCTGCCTCCACATAGCTGCATTCCTGGCTTCTTCACTCACAGAGCTGATTTTCATTTAATTCCTAGTGTTTCAGTGAGATGACATATTGTCAGATTTGCCTTGGAAATTCTATTCTCCCATTTAGGATATAGGAGCAGCTGTACTGTCTCTCCACATCACTGTGTCAGTGTGCCCCAATCCAGTGGAAAGGAATGATTTCCGAGGGGTGAACGGGATGGGGTTGAGGGATAGGAAAAGAGACAAAGAAAAGGAAAAATAGCATGCTCCAGGTGAGTGCCATCAATATATGGGGTTTGCTAGTAAGACACCTTTCACATAAGACTTCTAATTGATTTTGTAGCAGCCATTAAGCAAACAAATAAAACACTCAGCCTATGCCCTCCTAGCAAATTATTCCAGCATTTTACAGACATAGGGCCTAAACCTACAATTTTGCTCTGGTAGCTCTGGTCACTTTTTATACTTACTTCGCATTCAAACAGACAGTTACAAAAAGGAATACAGAATGGAAATCAGGCCCATTACAGACATTTTAAGCGCTAAATCTGACTTTAAGGCAATCGAGGTTATGGTTTTCTTCATATATAAAACCCTGTATAAAAAAGTTTCCTAGGTTTCAACAACAACAAAATTACCACTAATTTATGAAAACCATGTCAGTGCCTGCAAACCTTTGTCGTAAATTATGCATGTGAGCATGGAAATGCTAATGAAAAGAGGATTTCATTTACAAATGATTAGTACAAATTCAGCAGTCACTATACTTATGTCTGTCTAATTTATTTTCTTGTAGAACATGCTGTTTTCCAGGCTTTGGCCATTTATTTCTACGCTGTTGAGCATCAACTTCTCAGATTTTAATGTCACATTATCTTTTTATCCGAAGAAAAGTTCATCTTCTTTTTAGAAGGTCTCAGTTAAATGAAGTCCTTGGGCTCAAAGTTACCTCTTTTGATTAAAACATTTGCAGGAGGGCTGCAATAAAAATTATGCCCTTTTATACAGAAGGAATTGCTGAAATTACTATGGTTTCCCAAGACTTCTACTAATGTGTTGAAGAATACATATCATCACCTTCACCAGAGCTTATCATGGATTTTTTCACTCAGCACACAATCTTTTTCCGCTTAATACATAAGCTTTTGCTAGGGATTAGACCTCCCTGGAAAAAAACCTCATCAAGTCTGCATTCCAAAAGCATTTTACAAGCCTCTAAAAGATGAGAAAAATCCAGAGTGCAAGACTTGATCATTTTTATTTCTTGGGTTTTGGCCAAAGATCCATGCTGGCTGGAAAATCAATAATGCCTTATATGAAATAGATCCAAACAGAAATGAAACCATGGGGTTCTAGGGAGTTATAACAACATACTGTAGAAATCACTTCAAGGTTTCTTATTTAATAGAGAATACAGATCTTCTAGGTATTTGTTAGTGGCGCTGATGTTTTGCAGATTTTGCTGGATGCAGTTGAAGTAGAAACAAAATTTTCCTCTACTCATGAATATGTTTGTTTATGTTAGATCCTTTAGAATATTGGAGGTTTGGAAAGCCCATCATCAGATTCGCCGCTTAGATGCAAAAGGAGATTTTTGTCCTTTTGTCTGTGGTTTTTAAAAGTTCAGTAGGATGCTTACAGCTGAAGGTTAGCCTAATTGATAAAACTGTGTGCAAGCCTGGAAAGCCTGAAGAATTACATCACTGGTTCTATATTTCTGGCCTAAAAGCCAAGCCACACAACACTCCAGATACCCACACAGTCAGATTGTGAATAACCAGAAAATAGTAAAGCTCCCAGCTGTGGAAAAGAGACTTCCTCTAAGCCTAGATCAGACAACGATTCTAACTGCACAATCTACCCAAATCAAATACAAACATAATGTGCAATGCACATCTGCCTTTGACAGCTTTATTTGTTCATTAAACATTTATGTTAGATGGCTTTTAGCATCCCAGTCCACGATATTCATCTAAACTTGGCTAGGAAATTAACAGTTTAAGTAGTCCCATATTTTAGCATATTAAACTCTCTTGGGATTTTTACTGATATGTGTTAAACACTGACCTAAATTTTGTGTTCCAGAATTGAATTTTAAGAGTGCTTTTGCTAACATTAATTGTTTCAGGGGTTTCATATTATTACATGGAATGGCTCCTTTTTCTGATAACCTGATAACAGCGAATTGATTATAATCACTCAGCCTAAAATGGGACTCCTTTTATAAATGAATCAAGTACATGACTACTGGGAACGGTTTAGCTATCAAATCAACATTTTAACTTGCTTGGAAACTATTTCCTACCAAACAATATATGGAAAGATTTCCAGGAAACTCATGCTATATATAGTACATTAAATAGCATTTAAAAACAATTATTCATACACTTGCAATTTCTTTTCTAGTAGCTAAACGCATCTGCAGCAAATCTAGCTAAGTAAAGGAGCAGAGATGGAGGGACAGATGAAGGGAGAGATAGAGTGAAATATCTCCTACCATTTGATGACCTCAATGATTAGAAGTTACCCTAAAACAGAGCATAAACTTTAAAAGTGTAACAATTAAAACATCTAGGTTTTAAAATTATTTATTATGTATGAAACAGTGTCAAGGAGTTATTCAAGCAGACATTTTGACGATGTGCATGTAACGTACACACCTGAAAAGAAGAAAAATCCAAATGGAACTGTGTTGTGCAAAAAGGATAAGGAACGGTAGAATCTGAAATCTTCTAGCAGCCTTATTCCAAGGGCATCTCTTTATTAAGAAGCTCCTCCTTCATTTAAATGACATTGTGAAGACTTGCCAAGGTGTTTAAAATGGAATGCTATTTGATTACCACTTGTAATATCTTTAAGTTATACATTTACATGCAAACACTGCATATTTAAATAAAAGATTGGTACCAGACATGGCAGTTTCAAAGGCACATTGTGCATAAGACATTTTCTGAGGCAGGAATTTATTTTCAAAGCACTTTCTTATTTTTTCATCTATTGAAGAATTTATTAAATGCTCTTCTAAAGGGAACGATCCAGAAAAGAATGAGACATTAATAGCCTTCAGGAAATGCATCTCATGGATTGGTTTCTGGTTTGCCTGAGTTTCCAGCTAAGATTAGCAAGTATGACCTGACCGAACTGTCCAAGACTAAACAAGCTATCATATTTGCAGCTACAAGACTGCCATAAAAGATGTTTTTCCTCCTTCCCTTCTCCCCCAGCAACCACGCACCTTTGCTGGGAAGCAGCCTCAATGATAGGATGCAGATGAATGATTAGCTGTTCAGAGTGCAAATACCAGGATGGCATTTCAAAAAACTGAGGGGATCCTGAGAAAGCTTGTAAATCCTCACAGAAATATTGGTAAGTTTGTTCTTCACCTTATTCTTATTAAAAAAAGGCATTCAGAATGACAGACCAGGCTGATGAATAAAATGTAAACATGCTAGTCAGTTGTTTTGGCCCAACATTCACTGAATATCTTACCCTTCAGCTCTCACATGTTCATACTGCCCTTCTCCAGTGAAGCTTAACTTTTTTCATCAGCAAGGCAGACAGAACAATGTTTATGATGTTACCTGATTTATCATCATAGAACTTGTTATTCAACAGATGAAGTTAAGTCATTTGAATTTCCGGTGCTGATGTGTGAGTGCCAGATAAAAAAGATTTCTATAGTTTTGCAAGAGATCCTGAGGTGCTGCCGCTGCCTTCACTCCTATCACAGAAAACTTCTCTGGAAGTTTAGAGACTATCTGGGGCAACACTGCAGCTGCTCCTCCTCAATTCTTAATCTATAGATGTATTTCATCAACATTAACAGCTGCAAATTGGACGCAGAATAAAGGGAAAAATGAACCTTTAGAAAAAGCCAATTTCACTTTTATCATTTTGCTAAGTAGGGTTGTGATAAAATCTCCACTGCCTATTGCAAGAATCAGAGGAAGCCAGTTTTGCTTATATAATGCAACACGGCTTTATTGGTATTACATCAGTCTTGTAAGAAAAGACTTGGGTGACAGTTGCAAAGTAATGTCTGATAAAAATTTCAATATCTGTGCCTACCATTCAATAAATGCACAGGGAAAAGCTATACAGCACTGTGTATAATAATCTAACTACCACAAAACCCTCATGGTTTTTTTTCTAGTGCCAAATTCTCCATTAGGAAAGAAAAAGGCACAAAACAGAAGACAAGCCTTCTTTGCTGACAACCTGGGGGGGGGGGTGATGCTGGCTGGCAGAGGGGCTACCTGGCATGTTTGAATTAAAGAACACTTAAAAAGTGCAGACTGTCTTAAATTGAGAACTTCACAAAGGGATCCAGCAAAATACTTATCAACTCCCTTCTGTGGATACAGCGGAACATATATACATATAGATATTATATATTTAAATATGCATTTATAAAATTACATATATATATATAAGACCTGTAACTGTGACATTATTAAGAAGGAAAGCTAAAAAGATTACTTTAAGATTTTTCTCCTAAGATAATTTATTTTTCTTCCCAACACCCCAGTGTAGTGGAATAGACATGAGAAACTGACTACCAAAAGAAGTTTCACAGCCTCTCTGCTCTACAAGAAAACCTAATGAATTTGGATTTTAGTCTTACTTTTTACTAAAAAAAAAAAAAGTTATTTCATGTTTAATTTTTGCTTTTTCATATTAAATGGATGAAAGAGCCTAGTAAAAAATTCCCTAACCTAAATTGGGAGCAATCACCATGTTTTATTAACTGAGAGGATTATCTTCTGGAGAGCAATCACAAAACTATTGAATATTTTACTTGTCTCATCTGTGATCTTTTCTTCTGTCTCATTAGAAAACAACCCAGTGAATAAATCACTCAGTGCCCAATTCTGTATATTCAGCTCCTATTAAACTCTTTGTAAGAACTCAGCATCTCAGAGGGACAGACTTGCCATCAGCCTCATCTTCACTGCAGTCTTCAGCATCAAGTTTCTTTCAATCTACCTATTAAATTTCCAAATTTCTTTGGTTTCATGTGTATATGTGTTCTTCTCCTGTGCTGCTACACATCACAACGATATGTGCATGATTCATATTATTAAACTAAGCTAGCTATTATCTGATATACGGGTTGATAGATATTTTCTAGAACTCCAATTAAAACACCAGTAGGGAAAAAATCAGAGAACAAATTTTCCTCAGGGAAAGAAGGGCTGTGGAAATTTTCCTCTGAAAAAGTTCTGTGTTGTTCCTTTAACAGGAACACTGCAGTTGCTGTTAGCAGGAAAAATTCACAGAGAGAGCTATTCTACCCTCTGCTATTATTTTAGGGAAGAATTTAGCTGTTATTCTACTAATGCTTATCCGTAAAACAGCAGCACAAATCTTCTTGTTATTTTCTTTTTTCTCTCCCTAGTTTTTGCAGGAGTTTGATGACTGATTAGTCTCCAGGGCTCTTTTTTTATAATTTGTGGTAGTGCAAGAAAGTATAGCTCCAGGAGATGTATAATCTCATTGCCTGTACCACAGGAGTTGGGATTAGACGTAATCCCATTTTCTCTGATCACAGCAAGTGCCAGGAGAAGTAGACAACATTTTAAACAGAAAAATATGGCTACAGAAGAAGCACTCTGATAGTATCCGACAGAGGTCTGAGTGGAATGGGAAGCACTTTATTTGATGTCAGGGCACTGCTCTTCCTAACACCCTCTGGTTTGGAGCAGCAAAGGTCAGTCCCAAAAACCACTGGTTTTGATCAAGCTACAAATACCTTTACTGAAGTTTGCTTGTACCTTAAATCATTTACCATGGCTCCATCACTGTTTGCTGCCAGTGACTCTTTTTTGTTGCATACCATAGCCCTCACAGATGGCAAAGAATAATATATCATTCACTCTGATGGTATGTCAGAAACTGACAACCAGCAACACGCAGAGGCACGAGGTCTGAAAGCATACTGCTGATTATCCCATTTCCATGTGCCATGGAGGAAACAGAGGCTGACCTCAGAGACTCCTCTCACAGCTGCCAGTATACCCCATCTGAGGTACAAATACAGTTTCATAGGTCCAGCTGGAAACACTGGATTGAAAAACACAAAATACCATCTCTCAGAGGAGGTGATTCATTGTGTGGCAGGTCTGCTCATTTAGTTTTTTTAATAGCCTGTGAAGCAATTCCAAGGGGATACTATAACAACACATGAATAAACCTTATTAATACTAAGATATAAAAACCGTAAAAGTGAAAAATGTATTTCCAGCTAAGAAAAAAAAGCAGGAAGGTTGGGTTCTGAAGATTCTATTACTTAGGATTAGTTCAGGAGCTTGTTTATTTTTGTCTCTAGCTTTCATCATGGGAACAAGTTCCATGGGAACATGAGAGAACATGCTGTTCTGACATGTAATGATCATTGACTCTCTTTTTGGTATGAATGAGTTGCCTGTAGCATATCTAAACAGAAACCCATGCAGAAAATATCACAAACATAATGAACATTTGAAATACACTACTTGGCTTTTAACAGAGCTTTCTTTAAAGAAAGCAGACATGATGCATTTTCATTAAGTGTACAGTTGATTTAGAGATGTAATTTGCAGACTGCTAAAGTCCATTAACCTGATGTCTAGTTAACATATGGAACTGTACCTTTGAAGTAGGATGAGCCATTAGAGAGGCTAGAAGCATTAAGCCAACGTATCTGATTAACTATTGTGTACAAATAAACCATGCAAAAAACTGTAACCTGACCTATTAAGAATGTTACAGATTCTGGTAATAATAAAAAAATCTAGAAGAGGTGAGATATGATAGTTTCTTTTGAAAATAACTCTTTGTTTAATACGCTCACCGCAGTACCATGCGGTACCTGGTTATTCAATCTTGTTCTCTCAGCTTTCAGGAGGAGAAGCAGCTGTGCAGAACCACATTGCCCAACCTAACTTCCAGACAAGAATGCACAGCATATTTAGACTGCAGCACAAGAGAATTGAAGTGTCTTTATTGTGTTATTAGTGCCTCTACAGTTCATTTTTCATGGTTTTTAGCTTCCTTACGGATATCCTTAGCCCTGCCTTACTCTTCAGCCTTCAGAAATTTCACTTTTATTTATACTTTATTGCTGAGATGGTATTTAGCTCTGTTGTAAACATGCAATTCATGACAGAATAAAGCTGTTGGAAAAAATAATATACAGCTGTTCAGATACACACTTAAAGTTTCTTGACACTAGTTGACTAAAACATTTTCCCAAATTTTGCTGTATCCCATGGGGATGAGGATGAACAGGTAACTGAACTCACATCTGCTCAGGAGCTCCATCAGTCTAACAATTCTCACACAGTTGAATTCTCACACAATCAAACTATCCTTTCCTGTCTCCCTTCCTTTTGCAGGTTCCTATTCTTAGATCAAGGTAACATAGTTACATTTATCTCTTTCACTTTACCTGGTTCACTTGCAGAAGATTCTGCTTAGTCTTATTAGGCCTAACCATAAAGGGGAGAAATAAGAGTAACAGCAGAGTAAATTGAGAGGACAATAACCCACCAGCCTTTACAGTTATATACAGATGATGTAAGACAGATACTTTCAGGTAGATTAGTATGTTTCAGAATGATTTGTAAAAATACACTATAGTGTGTGTATATACATTTTTACAAAATATATTTTAGCAAGGAATATGGGTTCACCATATAGTCTTACTAAAAAAATATTTGCAGAAAAAAGAAATTTCATTAGAAGTTTTCATTAATAAAACATCATTGAGTCTTGGGGAAAAGCTGTAGAGACAGACATTAGTATAGAGGAAGTGATCAAAATAAGAAAGATATTCTGTTCCACCCAAAGAAGTCCTCATAGTCTTCATCTACAAAAACGAAACAGGATCCAGTATCCTTTGAAGAGAAGATACTTTAAAGCTCAACGCTGATGCCAAAGAACTTTTACAGTAAGTGCAAATTGATAGCCTACATTTGTTTCCCAAGATCTCTTACACAGAAAATCATACCAAGTAAATATGACAAACCACCTGTAAGATGATAGCTTACAAGATGAAAGGTTATTTCTAAATACAGTTTCCTGCCAATAGTGTCAGATCTTCTTTTATTGATCTACACAATTTGATCGTTGCTTTCAAAGTAATTGATCCAGCAGCAAGTGTCACTTAAAAATGATGACAAGTGTTGACAGAGAAAGAAAAATTTAAGATGATTAAGATGAAACAGATTATTCCTTATAGCTTTTCCACTGCATTGCCTTTTGTTAATCTTGGGGTTTAATGAACTGACAGCTACTGTAATGCACATAATATCCCTTGATATCCAATGTCTTGACAAGAGGCATTTTTAACAGTATGTTGAAATCTGGCATATGTAATGATACCACAGTTCAGTAACACATGGCACAAGAACATAACCCTGAAATTTTTCATTTAAATTTAGACAGGAAGCCCAGCAGCGTTTTCATCTCTAGAATGGAGTTTGCCATACTGACGCTAGACAAAGCTAATTAAGGCACCTCCAAAAATTTGATTATTTTATGTTACTTTGGAGAAATAAGAAAAAGAGTTGAAAACTAATTACATTATCATTGAAAACAATATTATTTAGGTCACCTCACAGCATCATGGCCCCTGATGCACACATACATTAACTGAACAGTATTATCTACCATTAATACACAGTATTCATCAACAGACTTCCCAGCATCTGACACAGGAGGCAGCTACTATTCTTTCCAGCCTGTGACCAGGGAACAGAGATTTATAAAGGTCTTGTGCCCAGAAGGCAGCTAAGCCCCACAGCTGCTCGCTCACTCTATCCCAGTGGGAAAAAGGAACGAATTGGAAAGGTAAAAGTGAGAAAACTCGTGGACTGAGATAAAGACAGCTTAACAGATAAAGCAGAAACTGCACATGTAAGCACAGCAAAATAAGAAATTCATTCAAAGTAAGAAATTCATTCACCACTTCCCATGGTCTGGAAAGTGCTCAGCCATCTCGAGGAAAACAAGGCTCCATCATATCTAGACATTACTTTGGAAGACAAACCCACTCTCCCCCCTCCTTTCTTCTTTATACCAGCTTTACAATGATGAGCATGACACCCTATTGTCCGGGATATCCCTGGGCTCAGCTGGGGTCAGCTGTTCCAGCTGTATCCCTTCCCAGCTCCTTGTTCACTCCCAGCCTCCTAACGAGTGGGGTGTGAGAAGCAGAATGGACCTTGACTCTGTGTAAGCTCTGCTCAGCAGTGAGTAAAGCATCTCTGTGTGATCAATACTGTTTTAATCACAAATCCAAAACACAGCCCTACAACGGCTACCATGAAGAAATTTAACTCTATCCCTTTTTCAATGATGAAAAGCAAAGCAACTTGTCCAACTTGTCCAGGAATTTCAATGGGTGATGTTGTATGAAAATGAAAATAAAGGAAATGGCCATTTTCTGGGGCATTTCAAGGTACCACATGCAAACTACCAAAACAAAGCAGCCTAAATTTTCTTCAGCATGGGCATGACACTAAAGGCCTAGTTCATCTTTTTCTTCTCAAAAATCCATGATTTTTTCTTTTTTTCCTTATGAGGTTCTGAGATAGGGTTTGAAAAGATGTGAATTACACCAACACCTCAGTCCTCAAATTACTAGAATGCACAGCTGCATAGCCACAACTGGTCAAAACACATGCAGAGCAGTGCATCCATGTGAAGGTCAAATAAAAAGGATTAAATGTGCATTCGATTAAATGAATATAGTAAGTAATGTAATTAAAAAGTAGCAAGAATATACAAATAAGAATGAAGTATAGAGAGCAGACCAGGCAACAGTGGCAATACACCAAATAACCAGTAATGGACACAGTACCAAACTCTGCTTACAAAATGTGTATGGTGCTGTAGGGGAGGGGCGGAGGAACAGACCAATTTGGAACCTGCTAGTTGGTGCTTCCTGTCTTGGTAAAGATGAATGTCTAATGAAGGCATCCAGTCTGCCACCTGATCTATGCCTTCTCCTTAGGAAATCATACCGTGAGAACAGCCTGCACTGAACTTACTATTTATTATTTGTTAATAAGTTGCACGGATTATTGCAGGTTTAACAGAGGACACAGATATGAGATAAAATAGAAGGCAAAGCAAAAGCAGTACAAGTTAACATTTGTCAAAAGTGACAATACTGACAGAAAATCGTAACGTAAATATGCACCTAAAGTCACTTTTCATTGTTACAGATTGTCATACTTCCCCCAGAAATATTACACAACTGCAAATAGGGAGCAGCAGATCTTTATGATGCTGGATGACAGAGCTACAAGTATTGCCCAATTAAGAATGGAAGGAAATCTCTCCATCAGGCAGTCTAGCTATTAAGATGCAGTTCACACTATGTTCATGTCTGAGAAGTTTGCAGTCTGTGAAAGCGAAGGTGAAGGTCAAGGAGTAAGCCACAGAAACCCTGGCTACCTGCAGAGTCTGCAATCAAGATGTATGGAGTTGATACATTCTCATATTACTCCCAAAATCGATGTCTTTTCTTCCCATAAATGTGGTCACTGCATTGCTGATCATCAGGGCTTTGTAGTACAGTGTTGTGAGGTGATTTATAAAACTCATGTTTTCAAGGCAGTTCATCAGGGAGTTGAAGCAGCTAAGATGTTGATAGTCACTAGACCTGAAGCAGATCTGACAGGCAAAATACCAGCCTTCCTCAAAAAACTTTTTGCTCAGAGGTATCTGCTATAAACAACTTTGGCTCATCTGTAGTCAGGAGCAGTACTGGTATCTCATCTAGATTTCACATTCCGCTGCTAAGCCACCTTCCCATCATGCCCTTTCATCTTTCAGACAGTCTTGGGCTAGAAAAGATTCCTGCCTGCCCAATAAATTATCAACAATATTTTCCATTTTAAAGTTAGTCACGGCATGATTTGTATGAATCCTCAGCAGCATTCTTTTTCTGCTAGAAGTACTTCCTTACATAGTACCTTGTTTTGGCACATAGACCCCCCATTAACATATTGGAAGTCTCAAATAATCATCGGAACACAACTTTGTTAATTGAGTAGAGCTTTGATCTCAATGAACGGAATAACTCAGGTAACTCATACGTGACTTTTGTATTCTAGATAGCCTGCAAATTTCAGCCACACAATGACAAAACTTTTGACAGTAGGAAGAAGTTACACGTAACTCCAAGAGATCAGCTTCTCCCACTTGCTGGTCACAACTTGGGTCATTAACAGAAGTGGTGCAAACAAAACTCCCAGAAAAGATCAAGCAATCAACAGAACTAAATAAATGCATTAAGGAATAAATTAAAGAAACTTGTCTTCATGCCTGGAGTCAGAACTGAGGCTGATAGGAGCTGAGTGGAGAATTGCAGCGGCTGCCATCCACGTGGCAGCAAGAATTCAGTGCACAGCAGGTAAGCACAAGCTTGCAGCCCACAACCAACTGCATTCAACTGAACCCTGAAACCTTTGTTTTCTCTCCAAGTACCTTAATTTTAAGAAAGACAGCCTTACATTCACTGAAGCTGTTAGGTAGTATTCCCATCCAAACTCCAGTTCCCCCCAGTTTCTACTCAAAACCTCTTTTTTGCTAAATAATTCCATCAATTTCAGGGCAAAGAGAGAATAAACAAACCAGAAAAATCACCTCGTAGAGTCCAGTTCTATACATGAAGGGAGCACTCCAGTCATAGCAACAGCATTTATATTCTGGACCTCTCATCACACAAAGGGAAACACGGTTTCTATTAACAGTCATTATTCTGCTTATTGTCTTAGGCTCCTGATTAGAAATACTGCTTTGGATACTGGTCCAGTTTCTTGTTTCACAGTCTTCATTTTAAATCAGTCTCTTCACAGAAGAGTTGGGGGGGGGGGGGGCTAGTACAGGAGGTTCTTTTTATTCCACACCCTACTGATCTTCTGCTGGTGCTGTTACTACTAATGATCTTAAATACCTTTTACAGCTTTTAATCAGGTATGGTATTTAATTGGGTAATCACCTGCTGAAGTAAAAATAATGTTTCTAAGTAGCCCATTTGCCTTTATAGCACAGAAACAAACAGCTTTGAGCAGATAGGCTGAAGTGTCCCCCCCCTTATTTGCTTAAGAATAGCACTCGGAGATAACAAGTAGGCTTGTGTTGTACATGGCCTTGTAAATAAAGTATGAGGCAGATAAACTAACTTTTACAACTTTTCCAGGAAAGCTGGGAAATTAATGGAAACCACCTTAGCCTTAAGATAGCTTCTCCCAAATAGCAGAGTAAATTAACTTACATAAAAGATCCACACTGCTATTGTTAGCCTACTTCCAGAACTCATGCTTCCTCATTTAAAGTTAGCTTACATATCTAAACCACAGTGCAATTGCTATATAGGGCATCTTTCCTCACTATACAACACCATTAAGTCCCTCCAGGATGTGTTTTACCAGCCTGGTAATCCAAACTTCACACAGAACACAACCAGCAGCCTCGTAGATCATACCACACCTTGAGGCATATGTTAATTGACCAATAAAACACACCTGTAGCATATTAATGTTACAATAAAACACTCTACATATTCAGTAAATTGTGTATTATCAGTTCTCCATCAATTATTTATTAAGAAGTAACATAATAAGTAATCTGCTGAGGAAGGTGCAATAACATGGGGACAAGACACTACAAAAATACATTTTATCACCTCGTCTCTACAGTTCCAGTCTTTGTAGCATATTGCATACTTATAACTGCTTGAAGTAAGGTAGGACTGAACTCTTCAGCTCTAAATCTTCATATTCTATTCACCAAAAGACTGCTTTGTTGAAATTAACAAAAGAACAGGATTTCTTATGTGTTTGTTTGCATCAGGTTCCTAATATTAGTAATATTAGTAATTCCCTTCTGTATAGAATTGCTAGATTCATCCTTTGTGAGTACTTGTTACCTGACTCAGTATTAGCATTATCTAACAGAAATATTTTCACTAAAACAACACTGTAAAATTCTGTAGGACTAAAATAATTTTTACATTTCAACAGAAAATATTTACAGTATATCCAACTAAAATTGGCAGGTATTTAAAATGAGGGAAGGTGGATATAATTGATCTTGTAATGCTGGACCTACCAGGGGCTCGCTCCTTTGCCCATTTCCTTAGTTAGTCTTGGAGCTTCTAAAAGTGCATTGAATGAATGACTATCACAACTCTCAGCACTCAAATGCTGCAATTCTCAAGCATTAAGTACAAGCCTATAATTTCAGTAAAGACTTCAGACATAGTGTTCTCAACTGCTAAGTCACCCCTAAAATCATTAACATCATTTATACTTCAACTTCCAAATATCCAATGGTGAAGAATTCATAAAACACCCAAAGTGGTATTTTAGCATTCAACATGCACTCTGTTTGTGAAGAACAGAAAGATGCCAGATTCTCTGCTAGCATTTGTCACAGTGAAGATTTGGGACGTGGAGATTGGTATAATAAGGCCATAGAAGACATGGTCACGTAGCACCATAGCTTCTCCTTTGAACTACGGGAACATCAAATAGCTGGTGTGGATTCCTGTAACACACACAAGTAAGGTAAAATAGGAACAGCTCCTGACTGTTCAGGATGAGGTACCAGTCATTTTAGATTGGATAGAAGGAAAAAGTTCTTTACTGTTAGGGTGGTGAGGCACTGGAATGGGTTGCCCAGGGAAGCTGTGAATGCTCCATCCCTGGCAGTGTTCAAGGCCAGGTTGGACACAGCCTTGCTTACATGGTTTAGTGTGAGGTGTCCCTGCCTATGGCAGGGGGGTTGGAACTAGGTGATCTTAAGGTCCTTTCCAACCCTAACTATTCTATGATTCTATGATTCATTTACTGCATGAGAGAAACAATACCATAATCCTAGACAGCATCAAAATGAGTATCATTAAAATCATACCACAAGAGCACTTCAACTAAATGATTGTAGCAGAAGAATATGTGGGAATGTGTATTTTTTGTTGTATTTTATACCAATTATGGTTCAATAAATAACAGGGCAATCATGATATATTGTTGCTACAAACTAAGCCTCTGCATGCATAACTTCACTTTGCTTCACCCTCGTTTACTTATTAATCAGGTATTGCTATTTATTATCTATTTCCAAATAAGCTTGGACCCGGTTTAGGTTTGGGAAAAATGTGAATATAGTCATAGAATTTAAATGTTTTGTAGCAGAGGTGAATTACAGCAAGGATCTGTAAAACAACACAATGAAAACAAAGGAAATAAAGTCTTTGGACAGAAAATTGAGGGGATATAAATGTACTTTCACTAATAATGTTTTTGTTGTATCTCTGACTTTTACCACTAAACAGCTAAACCAACCAAAGGTCCAGGCTGGAGTGTAACTCCTATGTTGAAATGTGGATGAGAAATCAGTACATTGACAAAAGTCAGGGGTTTTTTACGCCATTTAAGTAGACTATTATCTAAAGAAATCCAACTGAATCATCTCCTGTCCAATAGTACTTCTTTTTCAGTGTCTTCACGATGTTAACATGTTATAAAAATAATTACTCCCTTTAACAAACAGTATTTTTTCCTCTTATGGAACACAATAAGCAGTTTTATTGCTACTCAAACTTCTTCAGCGGTTTTCTATTTCAATACCTTTATTACAGCATCTCAATAGCACCTCTCAGTAGCAGCCTCAATTCTGTCTTCATCATGTAAATTGTGCAATTGTACTGTTGCACACCAGCATGGGGGAGATGACTTTTATTTACATGCATTGATACATTATTTTTTTTTCTGATCAAATGCCACCGATTTACCCTTCCAATCATCCCTGTATTTGGTTCAACTTACTAAAATGCCTTTCAAAACCACCACTTCACATAGATGATTCTGGGCCCAGAACCCCTGCTAGGCATGAAAGAAGGCTTTTTTGAGAAATGTGTTTATGCAAGCGCAAGATACAGAAAATCACTTTGTTTGTTTCTCTTAGATTTGTTAGTAAATTCAGTCACAAATTTCCAGGCAGGTGAGCAGGTATCCCAAGAAAGCAGCACTATTGATATGTTTTAAGTCGCTGCCAGTGTTCAAGTCTGATCTATTTAGGTTAAAAATACTTTTCTTATTCATATTTCTAACAAATATCAAAGTTAAATCCAGATACAGCAATGGTCACATAGAAAACATAATAATCAATACTACATAACTCCTGAAAAAAATCCCGGTTCTTTTCTGAAAGGGAGTTTCAGTTAAAATTCCTACTTCCTGCAGATTTATAGGACTAAAACTCCCATTTTACAAACAGCTGTAATTAACCCCATTTTTTTCCCCAGTGTTCCTATCCATTGCTGCCTTTACGAGATAAATGTTTCATTAAGTTGAAAAGAATTACAGCCAAGCCCTACAGAAGTTACTAATCAAAGAGGAAGAAGAGCCAGAAAATGCATGAGTTTAAACACTATTCAGTTGATTCTCATTACAGGAGCAGTTCTTATGCCTACAGCAAATGGAGGATACATGGAAAAGAAAGAGCTAGCAGCAAGCAGAAGTTAAAGGTGAGAAAGAGCACAAAATCATCATCATCATTATTATCAAGTCAGTATGGATACACAACTGAAAACCCTCAGTATCTGTAACAGTAGGTGAAAATCGGGGTATTGCACATAACTCTGCATGGAAAAAAAACATACATCTTCCACTGCCTTCCATGCATGGCACATTGTTCATGGCACTAAAGTCTTAAAAAAAGTATAGGAATGGCTTTGATACAAACAGCTGAGAAGTAAAAGATTTCGTTTCTTAGTTGTTATTTAAAAGGCATCTTTAAGGCAAATTTTTAGCTATAATTTACAAATGCTTGAGTTCTGTGTGATAGAAATGACTGTTGTTAAAATATTGCAGCTGCAAACATTTGCCTCAGTCATGTAGTTCATTTAGACCCAAGAAACCTGAAGTGAAGAGATAAAAGTTCACTCATCATCCCACTCAACAGCCACCCTCAGTCTCTTTATATGCAACAGACTGAGGTAATTTTATCTGACAATAGAAACTGTATTATATCAAGAGGTACCAAATAAACCCTTTCTTCTGGAAAAAAAGAGTTTGTAAACCATATTCTCTGTCTAAATATCAATCAGCTTGAAGTTGCATATGTAAATTAGCCACCCAGATGCTTCCAGAAAGCAGAGATATTCTGGAAGGCAATGCTTCCTCATGTATAAGCGAGGAGTAAGATGATCAGTAAAAACACAAAGGCATTTTTAATATGGTGCCAGTGAAAATGCTCAAATAAGCATGCAAAACCTTTCACAATTAGAATATTCAGGGTGGGTTTTTTGAAATGTCAGAAACAAACATTAAATATATGAACAATATTTCAATGTAACTATGCAAAAGTGGCAGTGCATTCAAAGAATGCCTCAAGAACAAGGAAACCAAATGTTCTACTTCCATCAAAACAAGACAATAACTCATTTCAAAAGTGCAATCTCAGGGAGATAGAACAAGTGCTCAAAACCCAATATTATGTCTTTGTAAAATATGTGAGATTTTCTGCAAAATCTAAAAATTATAATTTCCTCAATAAAGGATCAAATTACCATTCCCATTCAGAGTAATAACAAACAGCTTCAATATTACATGTCAAAACAAACGTACTTTGCACATTCAACCTCATTTTATTTCCTTGTTACTTCAGGGCTTTTTCCCCCTAATATTTAAAACACCCCTATGAAACTTGTCAGTTTTGTACCCTGCACACAAAAGTAAAAACTTCAAAACAAACAGTGTCCCAGTGCTAGGGAGTTATGGCACTGCACACTGGGACTGGCTGGGATGAAGTTGACCTTCTTTATAGCCATCCCTATAGCACTGTATTTTGGATTTCTGATTAAAACAGTGTTAAGAACATGCTATTGTAGTGGCTGTTGCTAAGCAGCAACTGCCCAGCTGGAGACCTTCTGCATTGCCCACTCTGCCCCACTGCAATTGAATTCTGGCCAGGGCAGGAGACAGCAGAGACCGGATAGTTGACTCAACCTGACTCACAGGCTAGTCCAAGCTGTGTAACGTCACATGTGACCTCAGACAGCATCCTGCCCAGCAGTACAACTGGGGTTAGTCTTTCCAAAGCAGAGGTTGCTCAGAGACTGGCTGGGCAGTGATCTGCTTGTAAGAGCTGGGGAATCACTGCCTTTGTATCGCTCGGATGGTTTTTTTCATCTTTCCTTCACTTATTAAATGGTCTTTAGCTCAACACCAAGTTTTTCTCACTTTTGCTATTCCAATTCTCTCACTCATCAGCTGAGAAGGAGAATCAGCAAGCGCAGATGGGTCATTAGTGACCAGCCCAGATCAATCAACCATCCCCAGCTACAAGATTGCTATTATATGTGTATTTTACGGGGTAAAAAAGTGGATTAACAGAAGGAACTGATCTAGGAAATACTAACATCTTTGAGTACCTGAAGAGACGGCACAGGGACATTCAGGTTAATATTTCAGCAAAACTTATTATCACATTAAAATAATTAATAATAGTTTTCAATTGCAATAATATTAACTCTATTATTTGATAATATTTGAATAATATATCTAGTGGGTCATGTTAAAGAGGTTTTCATGAGAGAAATAATCCTGTGGACAGGTAATGGCTACTAATTTAATTCTGAAAGTCACCTGAAAGGGAAAAATATTTCCTTATATCTTCATGATTTGCTATTCTTCTATTACTTTAATTCGAACTGGAAAAAAAAAATGGTTTTTCATTACTTTCGTAACTTGTGAGTAATGAAGGGTTGTAAGGAAATGGGATGTGCAACCTAGAATTGTCAGCTCTGTGACACTTCAGTCCTTCCTGGGAAAAAAAAGAGAATCCTTTTAAGTGTGAAATAGTTTGTAAAAAACTTACCCATTAAAGCATTTATTTTGACCTTAATGGTTTTAGCTTCATCTTATCAATAAAGTAAGAATAGCCATTTGAACTGAAAACAAGTAATGGCCAGAATAGGAAGACGGTTTCCAGATCCACAGTTCTATTAGCCCTATCAAACAGGCAGCAATCACTCTGAAACTCATTTTACAGGTAAATTAAGTATGCTGCCTTACTTTTGGAAGTTGCTCATGTTGTTGGGATCAAATATTTCCTTCACTGACAGTGCCTCTCCCCCCCCCAACATCTTTTTTTAGCTTTAGAATGGGGGATTTTGGAACATTAGCAATATGAAGTTCAGGATAGTCCAGATAGATAAAACATGGAACAAGATAGTGATTTCCTCTGATTTGGCTTAAAGTTAAGTGTGTCAAATAAAATCTTGCATTAACATAAGAGCAACACCTGTCTTCACGACAGACTTAAACAGAGTACTTGCTTCATTGGCAATTTCTTTTCAAAACATGTTTTAGGAGAGCTAATTTTAATAGGATAAAACAATACAAAGACAACATCTAAAAAAAGAACTATGAAACTGTACGGAAAAAACTACATGACACAAAGCTATTTGATTTATAACAAATATATATTTATTTATTATTTTGGTGGGTGTTATAAAGAACCAAGTAATTAATTAATAACTGAATGATTACTTCCACATAAAACAGGCACAGGAAGCTGGAAAAGCACTAAACCTTTTTTACATTCTACCTGAGTCAGTATTCCTGCTCTTCAAATATTTCAAGAGCATTTCAATGGTAATGAATGTATGTACATATAAACACGGCTGAACACAAAAAATAGCCATGAGCAATGCTAAAAGTCCTAGGAAAAACTGAATAGCCATATCAATTCAAATTCATCAGCAAATCTATTCCTATTAAAAACTTTTGAAATATTGATTATTTTTGTTTGTTTTTTTCATATGCCAAAAATGGAGCTCTTTTCTCTTGACAACTGGCCAAACTTTTATGCTGAGTTGCCATGCCTTGCAGTTAAAGAGCAGTGCCTCTAGCAAGATTCCTTCAAACAGCAGCAGACTGTTCAAACGTTACCTGAATAACTTAGTACCCCAGTGTGCAAGATGACAAGGAGTCCACATTTGACAAAGCTGTGTATACATACATACATATAATTATAAAATGCATATATAAATCTAAATTAACACTGGGAACAGTGGCTATGAATTCAATCATCTAACTGTTAGTATCTAGAAATTAAGTACCTGCTCTGAATTAGTCACAATACTGGTAACCGTGGAGAGAGAAATGCACCTTCTGGCAACAGATATCTAAGGTAAAATGAATGTCCTACAGGAGACAGGTATATGTCACATTGTATCGTGATCCTTGATAGGTAAGCACATTCAGCTGAAATGAAAGACAAAGCTGCTACGTCAAATGGCATTCCAACACTAACATGTATCTTTCCATTAAACTCTCAGATTAACATGCATTTTTTACTAAACTTCAGTGTAATACTTGGCAACTTTATTATTATACAATGACAAATCAGCTATTTTAGGGTTTGCTGCCAAGTCTACTTCACATCAAGTAACAGAACGTTGGTAAGACTCTGCTGCTATCCTACCAATTTAACATTAGCAGAACACTTCTATGCAGCGCACAGTCTCAGTAGGAGCTGAGAATGACAAATTAAATATCATACCTTATAAAGCCAAAGTTGTATTCATATCTGTAGCAAGTATGAAACATATTACTACACCATTACTATTACAGTTACAAAAGCACACTGATAATCAGTTACTAATTTTTCTGCAGAAAAAAAACCAAACAGGAACAGAACAGCTCAACTCTTAAACCAACCAAATAAGAGTGCGTGAAAAAGAAATACAAATTGAATGCAGGTAAAATGATTATGACACAGTCATAACTGACATTCTCAGCACCTGAACCCTGAGGACGCCATGTATATGACAGCCCAGCCAGCCAGGCACAGAACCATTGAAGATCCGGGCCACAGTGAAGGAAGGAGGCAGAACAGGCGACAGGCAGCACTTTGACTTTATAGAACAAGCACAGCCCTCAGAACGCAGTGAACTATTCATCCATGTCAATGGAACAAACAAAAATGCCCAGTTTCAAAGGCACCTCTGGCCTGAATCAAATCACAAGTGCAACAAGCCATACAAAATCACAGAGAAAACAACCAGGGTTTGAGATGTTTCCACAAAAGCTCAAACTGCCAGAAGACAGTGCTGTTTAACATTTTTTTGGTGGCTCCATTAAGTTACATTTACATCTACAGATCACAGTATATTGCTTGATATTTTTTTCTTGGCTAGAAATGTTATGCCAAGTAAATATTGGTATGAATGATAATCTGTTCCAGTCTCAAAGTTTCAACAAATCTTGTTAAACAATTTTCCCGTTCACTTGCCTTGACTGGATGCTATAGCACTCTAACAACATATACATGGTCGTGCGCCAAGATAGGACTTTTGTCCATGATTGAACTGTCTGGTCTTGCCATTAAGACTTGGAATCAAATTCCAATTTCCTTCTATTAATGTCTAAGGGAAAAAAATAAAGCTAACATTGCAAATACTAAACCGGCATAACAGAGTACAAAAGACACATCTTCCTGTGCCGGCACGGTGACACAGTACTTCAGAAACAAAATGCAATACACAGGTTGTGGAACAATTACCTTACTGCCATGCAAGGAAGAACCCAGAAGTGTAATAACTGACCACACGCTAGGCTTGTTTATATTTTTTTCACGTGAGAAAATGGAAAGAGTGGGATTTTCTCACTGCATTCATATATTGGTAAAATTCATAATTAAGACAGATTTTGAGGACTTCTACTTAGCTTCTGTCCACCAGCACAACAAGTTGTAACTCAGCATACCCTTAAACCTAAGACAACTTCTTCAGAGTTCTGCCAACAAATCAGCTCCTGGCAAGCAGCAAGAACCTGCATTCCCAGCTCAGTGAGCTGTCAGTGAGAAATGGATGTTATTAGATGCCTCTGTTATTACAGATTACACAAGTGGCACAGAAAATGACATCCAATTCACACTGCTCCTCAACTCTGATATGCCCCTCCATACACTTCTTGTGAACATGTAGAGATAAAAATTCATCTGACTTGGAAGACAAAAAGCAGGATTATGTGTGACTGGTATTACTAAAACCTAAGCAAAAGGTGAGACAAGAAACCTGTTTTACAAGACTTCAATTAGAAAACAAAGTGCATAAGATTGACAATCCCTGTACACCGGTCATCAAATTTCATTAAAATACATTGTTACAGAAGATAAAACCAAGAACTTTTGAGCCTTCTGGCCAATGCCCTTTTCCCACCTTATTTTTCTGCACCATCATTCTTAAGAAACCACATAAAAGAGGAAAAAAGCAATGCAAACCCCACCTAGAACACTTACCAACTTTTTCCTGTGTTGGTTTATGCAGAATTAACATGTGGGATCCATTGCCACAGTGTATCTAGGCCATATGCTAAATGGAATTTAAAAAACTGCATTTATACAGAGGGCAAATGTAGTGCTGAAGGTTAAAAAGAACAATCCCAGGAAAACTTTCTTTGGGGACTTCTAAATTCAAAACCAGAACTCCTGCTGATCACTCTCAAGAACTTCCACCCAGGTGTTAACCTGCATGCCATTTCCCAAGGTAGGAGCTAAATTCAGCTGTCACAGAGGAGAGAGGAAGGGAAACTTTCTTTTCAGATATAATACCTGATACATAACTTCAGCATTTCCTTCATCTTGAACTGAAACAGATGAGTTTGATTATGACAAAGCAAGCTCTACTGAATGGACTACAAAATTAATAATCTCTGTCTTCTAAAAAAGAGGGGTTTAATGGGATTATGATTACTGCATGTCAATATTTATCAGAAAAGAAGCAGATGCTGCTATCAAAGAAGAATCATTTGACAGTTTCACATGACATCCATCAGAACACTTTTTAATATATGCCAAAAGCAAACAAGGCTCAGACATTAAAAACTGATACCACAGTAATATACCATGACTGTGTAAAACATGAGAAAATATGACGGAAAGGTTCAATCCTGGACTTTCCTACTCATAAAGGAGTAAAAATGCAGATATTCTTTACTGCATGAGTACAGTGGTGGCTGGTGCACACCCAGGCAGGAAGGAGCAGGACTTTTGTCTTTTTTGTGTCTTCACCCCAGACAATGGGTCAGCTTATTTTACGGTTTGACACAAATGTGAATGCCTTGCTATTAAAAAAAGCAAATAGATATCAAGGATTATGTAGGCAAAATAAAAATCTAATGTAAAAGGAAATAAAATCAGTAACTAAATATGCCTGGGGGAAATAACTGAATTAACATACATATATGAAGAAGTCAAATCATGAGGAACAGTGTTTGTACTTGCTGTAGGAACCTTTCAACCTATTAAAAATACGGTTATGCTTTATTAAGTTTGAAAATATGCTTACGAGAAAAAGGTGCCAAAAGTAGCAGTTATTACCCATAATAAATTATTTTAGATGCCTAAAATTCTGTAGCACCAATACAAAATTATGGTATCAGAAATTTTTGAGCAATGGTTTGGAAACAGAAGGTGAAGTTATAAGAGTTCACAACAAGAAAGTTGTGAACGCTCCATCCTTGCCAGTGTTCAAGTCCAGGATGGACAAAACCTTGGGTGACATGGTTTAGTGTGAGCTGTCCCTGCCCATGGCAGGCGGGTTGGAACTACATGATCTTAAGGTCCTTTCTAATCCTAACTATTTTATGATTCTGCGATACTATATGGTAGTAATCAGAAAACACTGAAAGGGGCATAATGTGTACAATAAAAATAAATAAGAAAAGTATATTTGTGGGAAGAAACGAAAAAAAAGATAAAACAGAAGGGAATATTTTAGAAATACATTGTGGAACAAGAGTAAACTGAAAGAATTTTATCTTTTGCAAATGGAATAAAATTCTTCCTCTGAAAGAACACTATTAAAACAATGGCATTGCTTGTCAGAGATCACCACATTTGTGCAGCTTGGCTTTAAAGTCTGTTGTTCGGCTGCTGTGACAACAGTGACTTTCTAGACAAAGCTACTTTACTGGAGCTTATACATCAGCATTAAGAGTAGATACACAACATATATGTGTAGTCACCCGGAAAATGGGTTAAATCTTTTTTACTTAACTTACACATATGAAAAAATGAGACTAAAACAGTAAACCCCAATAAAAATTGTTTTAAATGAAGCCAGAACTTATTAATTAAATTAGTGCAATTATTAATATTTGTTATTAGTAACAGATGCAGTGAACTGGCAACAGATGGTATGATATGGTGAAAAAGAGATTAATTTCATACACTCTTTTTTGGCAGTCCTTCTGCCCAACCAGACCATCTGTGACACATTAGAAACATTAGAAGCTGTACCACAGATATTGGAAGGATGATGCAAATTATTCAACTGCTTGCTTTTCCAGTCTGAATTCCACTCATTCTTCAAACTACAAAGTAGTTTTAATCATATATACATTCTGATTCATGCTCCACCGCTGTTCCCATAGCATACTGCGGAGATTCGGCATGATCTCCACTGAACCATTTCACAGACCGCAGAGCTGCATGTTCAAGTATGTGATCAAGCTAAAGTTCTTAGCTGCAGCACATTCTCCACCGGTAAAAACAGGAGTTTAAATCTGCACGTTGTGAATCATCTTCACAATTTATTTCTAAGTGAAAATTTCTAATCTTCTTACAGCAAACTGATAGGGAGATGCATGTCATGTTCCCCGATGCACCCACAATTTTGTTTCATGACAGCATTTAACATTTGGGTGTTTCATTTTGCTTTCCTTCTGGTCTGGATTTTTTTTCTATCATATTTATATAATGGATTACGTAAAAACAGCGATTCCATCCAGCCCTTATGTCTCCATAACTCTTGAACTTTGCTACAAATATGTATACGTTATACACACAAAGATGAAATTTTCCTTGCCTTTATAGACTTTTATGTTAGAAATCTAAATTTAACAGACACACACACATATATAATAAGATTGGGAATAAAAAAATATTGTCTGAAATCTAAGAGATTTCAATAGATCAAATCTATTGCTAAACTTTGACCATTTTAGGGAAAATTTTAATTGACTAGCAAAAAAAAAATGACATCTGTTTCCAGTTAAATAGTCTGCTTTTTTTAGTGCAATTCTGTATTTTAAATTGTCCTACATATTTTGTCCTAGATAACTTAAAATATCTAAATCCATCTGCTACGGGCATCAGAGGACTTAAAACTGCAACTTGTAAAAATAAGGAACGAGGAGCTGGATTTCAATGACCCGAAATGTGTGAGTCACAAATACATACTATATGAGGATTCTCTGCTGCCTCTCATCGCTGCTCTTTGCATTTAGGAGGAAAAGAATGAATGGACTAACATAGCAAGGTTTGTGATCATTTTGTGACTCTGGAATTTACTGCTTCATTTATCAAATGGTGTTCAGAGATACCTTCACAGAAATAAATAAATATCATACAAGCATCACTAACTGCTTTGCCTTAGTCTTTCTAAACAACAGATGAAGTAAGCCTTATGCTACTTTTTACACCTTTGATCCTCAAGTCTCTTCTCTTTACACTGTATTTCTCCTCTATGGTTTTCTACTCCTCCCTCTTTTCAGTCTAATTTTTAATGGTCTAGAAAGCCAGCTCTCACCAGACCTCTGTGAATTCCTCATTAGAAAGACAGTATGGATTATTACTTTAAAGAAGTTTGCTCTGCAACAAATTTCCCAGGTCTCTATAAGCTTGAAAAAGATGGTGTGCTCCACCATCACAGCAGTGGTGAAGGATGTGGGTGAAAGAGAGACTACTTTCATTGGCTTTGTTCTTTTCACTCTCGTGCTTCATGTACATTTAGCTTCACAGTAAAAGGTTTCAAATTAAACAAAGAAACTCCAGTCTTTCTCTTATCTTTCCACTGGAAGAGCAATTTCTACTACCATCAATACTGTCAAAACAGGACAAAGGAAGAGAATTGAGGAATGGTTTGTACTCAGTCCATACAAAAGCCTGCCATGGTCCAAGAAAGAGAGATGTTATTAAAGTGCAAATTTAATACAATAGTTCTAAATTTTTAGCTGGTGTGGTTTTATGTATCTTTAATAAAATATGAAACATTTTGTTGCTATTTTTTGCCATGAAACTACATTGGTTAAAATACTTGTTTAATTGCTTAATACCAAAACATCTACTTTGTCTATGGTATTAGAATTGACAGATTTATCACATTCTTTTTATTCTGACTTTGTGAGTGTGGATGTTCAGTTTATAAGCAAGCACATGTAACCACAGTGGTCTATCTGTTTTCTTATTTTTAGTGTAAGGGAAAAATCAGAAGCTACAAGAGATCCACAGAAACAATTGGAAGAATTGGTTTTGTGGATCTCTTACATTGGAAGTAATGAAGATTTTCATTTTTTCCTTACTACTTCTTGCTAATTAAGAAGCCAACATAAAAATCAAAGAATTTACCAAAGCTTTAATTCAAAACACACTGGACAGTGACTTCCTCATTTAGAACAGCTAAATGCCTACGTTAACACAGGAGATAAATCAAGTTCTTTTTCACTGACATACATATGAGTTCTCAGGTAAATGCTGTCTGTCCTTTCCAGAAGGAAGCCCCCAGAAGCACTGATGATCATGAGACGGCTGCTCTGGCAGTGGATCAGAGCTGACTAGGTAAAACAGACCCTTCACCACCAGAAGATATAAATAAAATGTCTTTAAGAACTGTAGCCAATGATACCTATTCTGCTCTTAGCTGTATGTCAGGCGTGCAGAGCCTGGGAAAACACTCACTATAGATACCTGTAAAATACTTACAAAACCAAGTAATCTGTTTGAGTCTGTGGCTTCCTCACAATTACGGGTATTTTTCAAAAATAAAAGAAAAACAAACCCTCACACAAAAAAAAAAAGCAACCAACACAATCAACCAACCAAAAAACCCCAATTCAATTCACTAACAATGATGCATCATTCCTGACTTGAACAATTATGTGAGCTCATGAAGAATAAACTGCAAATCATAATAGAAAATGTCGTCGTTATTCCAAACACGTATGGATCTGACATCTCAAGCTAGAATAACTGAGAAAACAGAAACCAGGAAGAATGTGCCGTGATGTATGAACAGTCTGCGCTCCTTCAAAGACAATTCTTTTTTTTTGTTATGAAGTTTAAAAGTTCAGTACAAAGACAGGATTAAAGTATTTCCCAGTACTTCCTAAATCTCAGAAATATGATCTATCTTCCTGCTCTTTTTCACTATTTTAAGGATGTTATTGTACTGTGGAAGATTTAGAACAGTATTTGATAACTATTACTGCACTCAAAATATCATGTATGAGCATTTAGCATTCTTCATACAATTCAGGAGCCTGATCCTCCTTTTGTTTTCAAAGTTTTTCCCAGAAAAAGGCAGCTTTCCTGGATTTCCCACATGTTCATATGGTACATATAAACAACTAAATGGTGAAGTTTAATATGAGAATTGTGGCCACGAAGAACAATTCTGCTATGGAAGTGAAGCAATTTTTTCCTCTCTTTAAGAGATCCAAAACAAAATCTCATAAAATGGAGCTTTAGTGCCAAAATTTTCTTTTGATCTAAATATATATATGTTTTTCTTCTTTTTGTTAAGCTTTAAAACAATTCTGCAGGTTAAAACACTAATTGTAAAACACTTCGAAATGAAACAGTGCAGCAATACCAAACTGAAAGCACAATTCTTTCATAGTATGTTTTCAATATCCTTCTTCATTTTGGACTGAAACCATCTCTTGAATTCATTCTGAATCCAAAAATTCCTTTGATTCCCTTGAAGATTCCTTCTGTTTGCAAATAACTACTCAAGCAAAATATACGCCCAAGCTATGCAGTGTATAGACTTGCAGATTGCATTTCACAATTAAATTAGCTCTTTGTTCAGGAAACATAATGGCTTTCAGCTGTTTCTGTACAGTCACCTTCTTTTGAACTACTCAAGAGCCCACTAGTTCCTGAAAGACAAAATGACATCATCTATCAGCTATATCCACCTCCTTCCACTCTTCCTCCATGTGTTCCTTCCTCCATGTATTCTTTGTATGTATTCGTGTTTTGAAACATCTGATTCACATTCTAATGTCTCCTTGACCTTCACTCTGTACATTATCTTGTCACTTCTTGTCTTGTTTTCTCAACATTTATTTTCAGGTAATCTCATCTCTACATTCTATGCTATGCAGTGCCAGGACACAAAAATGCTAGCAGGATTCGTATGAGTCAAAAAGAGAATGCTTTACCATCCTTCTTGGGAAACAAGAGCATTAGTCAGCCCTCATTACGACCAAGGGTTGGTCAGTTTGGCACCAGAATTATGTGAGATGATCATCCTTTAATGGCTAAAAAAAGATGGAATATGTAACAAGTCAGGAATGGGTCCCAGACAGGTACATATTTCAGAAATAGCCATGAAGACAATTTGCCTTCCAAAAGCAGAGAAGAGATGTCACATTAGTTACTAGCTTCTTGGTTGCTAGTTATAGCCCAAATACTTCAGAGCTAGTGTAAACCAGCAATATTTCATTAGCATAAAGATAGTTCGCTAAGAAACAGCTAGAGATTTGTTCATTTTTTCAATAAGCTTCACTTCTGAAGTCCTCAATCCAAACTGGCTGAAAGACTGCCACGCAAGCAAGAAGCACATATGTTAATTCTCAAAATTAAAGAAATGAAGTAATGAATATGCAGCAACAAAAACGTACTCAGTCAAAATCTCAAGTCTCTTATCAGAGATCACAGGCTAAAGTGTGAAGTTTGGGAGACCTTTTTGTTCCCTTCCCAACTTAGCTGGGTCTCTCCACGGCACAAAATGGCCAGACCATACCTGACTTACCTTGCCCTTTAACATTCCTGGTACACTGGAAATAAGTGGATGATTTTTCACAGGGCTTTCCTATTTCCTGTGTAACATTGCTGTTTCTTTGTCTATATCCCCAAATGTCTGTTATCTCAGTTGTTCTAGAGTTAAAGGGAAATGCTGCCTGTGTGTAAGATTTTTTTCACTAATTTCCAAATGTAATTAGTTACTAAGAAATGCATTAAGTTGGCCACTAAGCTAGTAACAGGCCACTGTGTCAACTAGCCACAATATAATCTTTTTGTGATTTGTCAATTTATTCCCTATATCAAAACATATTTTCATTATCATATCCAGTTTCTGTTCCCTAATGATCCAACAGTCATTGAGGAAACTGAGTCTAACCTAAATGAGTAATTGAATTTGACACTGCTGTCCCAATCCATTACACTCACACTAGTATTTTAGGCAAGAGCCATTTGTATGTGACCTAACCAGACTTCTCTAAAAAGTTAAGCTAAATTTTATCCATATAGATGATCCTGTGTAGGGTTTTTCATGTCCTATTATTGGAAAACTAAGTATTTTGGTTCTTATTTTGTAACTATGATTCTTGCACTGATTAATAAGGAATTCATAGTTCAGAAACATGCAACAGCAAAAATAACTACCAATCAGTATTCTTTTTATAAAAGAGGAATATTAGAGGTACTAACTGGTGCTGTAGAATGTTATTCTTAATGCAAAGCTGATAATTTTGGAGCACTGCTATGAGAAGTCTATTTAATGTCTTATTTTAATGGCAATAAAAGGGCCCGATAGAGGTCACCATCTCCTGTGAACCTTTCCTAATGTACCGTCTTTTTCCCTCCCTGCAAGGTCAATAGTGGACTTACTGCTCAAGGTGACACAAAATGATACATGAGCTCGAGAGTGAGAGTAGTCACCAGGCTCTGTGAAAGCTATCTATAAACCACTGTCCTTGGTAGACAGGGAGTTTATAGAGCATTTAGTAACTGCAGGCTGTGCAGGCTCTCTAGCTGATTAAGGATTTGGTTTTTTGAGATGTTAGATAGCTGCTTCATGGAGAAAGTTTGTTCAGCAAACTCAACCACTCCCCTGTTATGTTTTCCTCCTATTCTCAGCAGAAAGTTCATTGCCATACATTCTGCATACAATTCTTCCCATATGCTAGCATACACTCTTCACCTCACTTCAAATTCCACATTTCCTTTCAATTCTTTCTTTATTGCTGTAATTCCACTCAAATTTTTAGAGGACAGACCTGGTTTGGCACATGGATATTCACTTTTCTTAATTCAAAAAAGAAAGTCTAAGTTCCAAAACCACATATGGATTTTATACCTATGGTTCTTCCATCTTAGATGAAAAACCTTACAGCAATGATTAATTACGATGAAGAAGGATTTCTAATTCAAAGGAAATCAAAATAATTTCAAAAGAATGAAATAACCCAAGTGCAGAGCTCTGCTGTACAACCCTGTTCAACAGTGACATGAGCATACTGTAGGACAGAAAGCCAGGAATTCTGTTTGTATCTCTAACATCGACAAGCAGCATAACTTCTTTGAAACTTGAAGGCAAAACTGCATATTACCTACATCTAAAAAGAAACATTGACTTAGTAGGATCTTTGCTGCTTATCTAAGCATTTAAGAGAAGAGAGGCAACACTCCTTCAACCTTATCTAATATAGGCTGCTCTCCCACATCAAACACTTGACAAAATTGGAATTCTGTCTTCTACTATAAATGTCTTCTACTGGGAAGCTACTTTTTCTACATGTGTTCAAAATAGACCATTTGCCAAAGGTAAACCTGTACTAAGCATCAAGATTTTATTCCCAATAAAATTCATTTTACTCTTTCATTCTCAACAAGGATAAAAGGAGATACTTATACCCCCCCAAGGAAAAAGTTACCACAGTTAAGATCACAGAACAAACTTGTTCATACCCTGAACTCAGACTAGACACACCTTCCACTGACTTCTAGTATGAAGAAACAGTAAGTTTGAAAGAGCATCCCTCTTCTGTAAAAGACCTGAGCCACACTTACCAGTTTAGCATCCATCATCCTTAAAGCAGTACACCAAGCAGAGTCAAGATTGTTGTGAAAATTCTCAATCCCAAACATGTTTAATAAGGCTAAAGATAATAAATCTCTCCCTTAGCTTTTTTTATAGATATGCTTAGTGATGACAAAGGGCTATTAACCCAGTTGTTTGAATGTATTCAATTAAATTATTAATCAAAACAACACACAGTAGGCAGAACATCATCATTTGATTTTGTTTGGGGGTTTCATATTTATTTTCCTCTCTTCATGTGCCTCTAAACTATAAATGTAAAGTACTTGGAATTATCAGAAACAGTTAAGGAGATACAAAGTATCAGGAATATTTAAGGAATTGTAACAGTGTGTGTTGAGGCATTTTTCTTTTTTAGACTGAAACTGGTTTGCCAGGGCAAAAAGAGAGAAACATTTTGGCAATTATAACTACTTTAAGATCTTCCTGTTTTCAAAACACTATAAAATCAACAAGTCAGAACACACACATTTAAGACATTGTCTTTGTGCTGTGTCTTTCCTGTATCCCTGCTGCAAGTGAGCCCTTTTTGCTTATTTCTCTTGGTTTTCATCTACAACGTAAGATCTGTGAGGCAACGATTAGGTAGTTTTGGGCTCCTTGCAGACCTTGAAATTGAAATAATAAATACTAATAGCAAATACATTTAAAAATGGCAATTCATAGAGCTTCAAAGTCAGTCAGGATAAGGTTTTTATTCTAAAGTACAGGACAGAAAACAATGTATGCGAAAGTGTATAGTCTGTTCAGTATACTTTCTTGCTCTTGAACTGCAAGAGTCCACGTGGCTTACGTAAGATTTTGTACTGCCAGCTTTATAGAAAAATCTGTGCGGGTACTATTATATGTGTGATGATACTTAATAAATTCTCAGTATTTTGAAATATGTCCTACTTCTATTTAGCCATATTAAGAATTGAAAATAACTCCACACAGAAGAAAAGTAGCACTTTGCTCATCTGTTTTTGGAAAATAATCTTAAATGTGAGCTAAATTGTGCCATTTCTTTTAATTGGGTAGTGGTTTAGACCACACCACAACATGCCTGAACCGGGCCACAATAACTGCAAGGATCTGAACATTCTAGTTTAGAAATCCAGCAAAATGGGAAAAGATGAATATTGACAAATAAATATAAACTGGACAGCATGCTCCATTAACATTTCTTAGTTGTTTGATAGAAATGACCAGAAGCATGTACTGCAGAATAATAAACCTTAACATCTTTAGCCACCTTTCCTCCTGACTTATCCTCTTGGTACATGAAAGGACTATTATTTGTTGAACAAAAAACCTGCTTGTGTATTTTATGCTGCTGCTTTTTAGTGATATCAAGTTTAAAGGCTAGGGCTGTTTTGCTGATGTTAGGGTGAAAGTTACCCTAATCCTCTTAAAAGCACAAAAGAAATGAAGTTACTATCAGTATTTGAGTCGTATTCAGACATTTATTTGATTCACACAAGGTAGTCTCTCCTTGTGATGAATGGATTCAAGCTTTAAACTTTCTATTATTCTGAAATGGCCCTTAGTGTTGTGCAGCAGGCTGCACTTACAGCATCTATTACCAGAACATGCCTTAAACAAAATACATCTGTCAAGAAAAAAGTGACAGACCTACACTAAAGGATTCCCAGGTTGAGTGTACAAGATAGTCATCAGTATTCTAACACTATTTGTTAGGTTCTTTGCAATACTTTTCCCTTCTTAAATATCTGTTTTTCATAAAACAGGCCAACTTCGTATTTAAAGGCTACGCATACATTGTTTTGTAACCATATTCTTCTGATCTCCCAATTATTTACAAGTGGTAGTTAATTTATATGATAAATTTAAGCTATTATAATTTTCTAAACCTTTTCTTATGTTGCAGTGGCAAGACAGCAATGCAGAGACTAAAGACTATGGAGTAAGTTTTCTGTTGTACCTTTGCCAGTTGTGGTCTACAAAGACATTAACTGGTGAAGTATTTACCTGCTCAATTAATCCTGCTTGTGTTGGGAATTTGTGTAGGAGTTGTGTGATCTGGCAGTTAAATAACCTGGCAGTTACATTTACAAGTAAATAAAAACCCAGTACAGAATAAGAAAAAGGTTTTCACTACCAAGTAGCAAGATAATCAAAACTGACTTAGAAGTAGAATCAGCAGTGGTTTGAAAGCCCCAAAGTACATCAAGAGAAGACTCAAAAGTAAGTTATCCTTAATGGTTTCCTTTCTTTGTCAGAGTCACCTACTTCTTCCCATTTCTGATCATTCTGACTTCTTGATTATTTTTATACCTGTGACAACATTCTTTCTTTTGCATCTCTTTTAGTCTGTCAAATGTCAACCCCCAAATTACTGTCTTTTTTTTTCCACTCATCTTCATTGCAGAAGCTCACCTCCTAGATACGCAGGCAAAGGAGGGGAAACAACATATTGCGTGACAACCTGGCATCTAGCACTGCTCTCTTCAAAAGAAGCTTTTCAAGCTTGCTGACTTTCCAAGTGACTGCTCAAACATGATCTAAAAATGCATAGAGAGGTAGTTTATGAATATTAAAGGGCCATAACCCTTACCTGGTTAATACCATTATTTACTGAACTGGTGACTTTGGCACACAAATTGATGTCAGGGTTCACAGATCGCTTGGACCGATTTGAATGATCCTCAGAGGTTAGAAGAATCAAATGAGGTTCAAGTTGTACTGAGAAAATTAATGTCCAAGCATTCAGATGCACTGTTTGTGCCTGGGAGGACATAATGAAAAACTTCAGGAAAGGCTTACCAACACAGTAGCTCCCAAGAACATTTTTTCTTTTCTCTACACAAGTCATCTTCACAGACAGAGAGATCTATTTAAGCCAGGAATAGAGCCAGGGATTGGGATTTTGGTTAAGATCTGACTCCACCATAGAAAAGCATGTGAAAATCTATGTTATCTATACCTGAGCAAGAAGGAAGAGTAAGTTTTTAGCTTTTCAGATAACAATCCTTAAAGTTACAGTCAAGTCTTTCCCATGTTTTTGCCCATCTGTCTAACCGGCTGTAAGCCGAGACAGCATTGGAAAGGAGTCAGTGTCATTATCCCCTTGCTGTAATTGGCATGGCAGGATGGAGCAGCATGTACAGCCCTCTCCTGGTGTGAGAGAGAAAGTGAAGAGAAACCAAACCAAGTGAGCCAGATGTCACAGAGACCTTAAGAAGCATGCTGGCATCCAGAGGATGAGTGAGCAAGCTGTCTGCTTTTACTAAACAGAAGTTCTGTTTCTTCCCTTCCTCCATTGTCTTTGTTTTTCCTAATAGATACCACTTTGTTGTTGTTGCTGTTTTGTACTTCTGATCAAAAGTGTTGAATTTCAGTAAGCATGGGTATGTAACATTCCACTTTTGATGACCCTTCCCCCTTTTCATGTGCTAGACACTGATGTTACCAGGAGACTCTGAGGAAATAGGTTTAAATGGCAAAATAGGAGCATGAAAAAAAGAAAAGGACTTGATAAAAAATGAAGGACCACTTGATTTTGACAGTTTCTTAATCTCTTTGGAAAGCTCTCTTTGGTTTATCTCTAAAAAGGCCAGATCCTACTACAGCTATGACTGGAAACTATTCATACTTCATCTTTAGAGCAAAGAAACTGGTCCAAGAAGCAAGGAGAGTAATTTAATTTTGTATTATGTGGTACAATATAATCCTGATCTACACTAGAACTTTTAAGGTTGAATGAATGCCCATAGTTGGATCAAACCACTGCATAAATTGGGTAAATCTCAGGCTGCAGTTTGCCTTGATCTGTGACAACCTCTTAGTTCAATCCAGAACTCTATGAGACCTACTGTGCCTGGATTTACCCTCTTCATGCTCTTTGATGCTGACTCTGCATTTCAGATTTTGCCTGGGAGCCCAGCCAGCACTGAGAGGTAAAACACCACTACAGTAGTACTGAAATGACTGAAAAATAACCCCAACAAAAAACAAGCAAAACAAACAAAAGGAGAAATTGTAATTTCTTGTTATTTTGATATGAAACAGTGCTTTTGGTTTCATCTGTTTTCGGATTTCTGTTCTAGTACCTAACATCTATAATCTGTCTCAGATCTCAGCAGAAATGTAACATCCATGAGCATTTAAATAATTCCTGAGTCCTAAGTTCAGAATGTACAGTGTTACATGTTTCTCCAGAATCAAAGGTGAAAGAACATTAAATAAGTTCCAGATGGAGTGGACTTTAGCTAAAGAAGAAAAGTCAGAAGCTTAAGCATATGACAGACCTAGAGGCAACTCCAAAGCTGCCAGAAGCTACCTTTGGAGTCTGCCAAGGAGACAGATGCTCATGCCAACAGTGCATAGATTGGCATCATTTATATCACATCAGGCCTCATGCTGTCATGATGCCACTGTGCAAAGTACTAAGTCAGACAGCTAATATTTAGAAAAGAGCAATCACACTGCATATACTTAGATCACATATTCAGTAACAGTTTTCATATTATATTTACCCTTTTGGATCTTGACTTTTAAGACATGAAAGCATGTCTTATCTTTCTGTACTCATTTAACTCTTAAAAATCTCACAAGTGCATTAAAGCATAAATCTTTAATTTTTACATCACTGCAAACATGGCCAAAAATAGCCATTAAATACTTGATACTAATGTTGAAATTAGATCATTCTGTTTTAAAGGAATTCCCCACAAAATCCAGGGAATGGTTTGGGTTTTATCTCTCTTTATTTTCACATCACAAGACCCGAATTCAAAATGCAAAGCTTCAAAGTGCAATATATATCTAAAAACTGTTTTTCTTTCAGTGGATTCACACATTGTTCCCAACTTCATGCTCTATCACTCGAAATATCTTTCTGTTTGAAAATAAATTATGCTCTGTCTGAAGCATCAAGCCTAACCTTAGGCATCTAGCAGCATAGAACTGTACAGATGTATTACAGCAAATATCCATATTACACGCTGTGTCATGGCATTTGAACAACTGCAAACTCTTGTATGCAATTTTGGACACAAACTGGTTCAAACATGCCTTGTTTAAGAGATCACTGTGAAGAGACTTCAGGTTTGATTGCACCGTCTGTTGAAAGCACAGAGTTTCACAGTTTTCTGAATGTACCTAATAATCATCCAACATTAGTATAGAAGTTCTGAACAAACTAGAGTGCAAACAGATAAAAACCACTATGATGGCACACAGTAAATCAGTGACATCAGAAAAGAGCATGACAGCTCTGAAATACATCCATAGCAGGAAGGATTAACTTTGCTCTCTATGGGAATCCCACCATAAAGTGTGTTAAACTCTACCTCTCCCTGATTGAGAGCCTGGGTAAACATTGGCAATTATTTAACAGCTGTTTAGGCAGCATGTTTACATATCCTGGGGACTGTGCCATCCAAATATTATGATTTCATTAGGAGCTTTGCCCTAAAGAACTGAGAGATTGAGACTTCTGAGAACCCTAGAGCAACATGACAATTTTCCTACTGCACTACCTGGGCTTCAGAAGGGGTGGATCCAGAAGCAGCTCCGCAGATGGTTTACAGCAGCACAAGTACTCAGCAGCTTGGTAAAACAATATGGTCCTGGGAAAGAAAAATAAAACAACATGCATCACCACTCTGTCAGATACCACATAAACAACAGTAACAGGTTTGTTTTTTTGAGGACTTTCTGATCAAGTTCTTTAGCTTTCTATACCTAACAACCAAACACTCACTAAAAATCGTATGTTCCCCATGCACCAAAAAAACAAGTATCTTTATACCAATGTGTTCTTGTGGAATGCCGGTATCCCACTCATGCACAGAAATGTACGTGTTTGCATCAGCTACTAAATTCTTCATCTCTCTCAAAAGAAATGAGTCTAAACTGCTAGCTTCCTAAAAAGCTACACCTAAGCATCTCCATCCCACTTCATGGCCAAACGTTCTGCTCTCAAACCCTTGTACACCCTGGAGAGTCTTTTGATACCATTCAAAATACACATGTCATTTGCATAGCCATACCAGCAAAAGCTCTCACCATAAACTAGTGACTATAGAGCTACAAGATTGTGGCAGCCGGAGCACAGATAAGAACTTTGATGGATTTACTGATGTTTGGAAGAGGCAAAGGAGCAGTTTGAAGAACTGGCTTCAGGAACTGGTGAGTTCAGATGATCTTGACTAAGGTGTATTTGGGATTCATATTTCTGGGGTGAATAGCTCTCCTTGTCTGCAAACTTGAATCACACTTAGGACCCAATACACTGCTCATTTTATGTTAAAATATATACTGACCTAGTCTAAGCAGCCAGGTGTTTTGTTTTCCCCCCACAAGATATTCTTTACAGCATGAGTGCATTTTGAATACAAAAATACTGAAACCAAATACATCACTCACAAGCACTGTTAAGGTGAAAAATCTGCTCTTAAATGAGAAATAAGACTATTTACATAACAGGTATTTGAAAAGAATGCAACATTATATTTTGCTTAATCAAATCAATTTATGTTCCACTCCTTTAATGTGGCAGAAGCTATGAGTGGGTTTAATTTCTTCAGAGTTCTAATCTTCATTATTTACAAGTATTACAGTCCTTAAAAAATGGGTTATTATTTTTGTACTAAGTATGAAAGTAATAGTCCTCTTTTCTAAAATTAACATCTGTCTTCTTCAGAAAAGCAAACTAAAAAGCTATTTGTGTTTCAGGAATTATACCTTTCTGCTCTCAATCACACCAGTCAAAGGAGACATTTGGCTGTTTTTTCATGGAAAGCATCTTTCTTCTTTCTCACATTTAACTCTGTAAACTACACAGCATTTGAAAAAGTACAGGCAATAACCTATCCAAACCCATGGAAAGCAGAAAGGATGCTATACACAGAAGAATGCATATGGCATGGGACAAACCACAGCATCATGAAAAAAAAAAGATATCAAAAAGGCAATTTGGATACTTGCGCTTTTTTTCTCTGACTGCAAGGCCAAGATGACAGTAAATAGAACTGATTCAAATATTAAAAAAATAATTTTATTCATTCCATCTTACATCAATTTACCTCGGCAACTAATTGCCATATAATACTGTGTAAAACCAGCTAGAAAAAATGTGAACGTCTATTCAAACTGGGTACAAAACATGCATAATGGAGTCCTCTATCAGACACAAACTACTCCCTTCACTGTCACCAGTCCATACAAAAAACTGTCCCTTTGCAATAATGACCATGAACATTGCTGGTGGCCAAAAAAACACCTTCTGGGCTGTGACATAGCCTCACTCCTACTAGCATATCTACCAGTCAGCAGCACAGAAGGACCCTGGGCAAGGGTGACTTAACTCCTGAGACAGGGTCCTTGCTCCTTTGCTAGACTGTCTGAGAAGGTACTGAGCACTCTGGGACAGACACTTTTGGGATCTCTTCCTTAATGAACACCCACAGACAAGCCCTTGAAGTCACTCAAAACTAAAGAGCCAGACAAGTCCCTACAACTGAATTTAATTAACTACTATAATCATTCCTATCTTCCTTCTATTTCCCATCATTGCACAGATAAACAAAAGCACAGGATTACTGGGTCAGAGCAAAGGTTCACTGAGCTCATTTTCCTTTCTCCCTAACAGCCACAAAGGAAAGTCTTCTGATGAGTACACGGCCAGGCCATGAATACACAGTCTTGTCCCTTTGTGCACTCTCCACCTCCAATCGTTTTCAGCTCAGCAGCCTGCTGGTCTCCATGTCATCTCTTAATAACCCTCTCAGGACTTCCTTGGCATGAACGTGTCTAGTCTCTTCTGAGCAGCTATAAACATAGCCAGAAAACAGAAATCATAGTTTTGGCAGATTTCGATACTATACAGATATAAAGCATTTAAGTATGTCTAAATCATCACTGAAATCTACTCACTACATATGTGACGAGAATTAGTAACATAGTTCCTGCTAGCTGGATAACTGCTAGATCCATTATCACATTTAATCACATACTCATTACTCTGCTTTGCACAAAAATAACTGTGTCCTCATATACACCAAGAGTCCTCTATTCTGGTATTAAATCAGAATAACCAGAGTCTTCAGATCAGCTGTTGCACAATTGCAATCCAGCACCACTAAATTACAGACAATTTTCTTTAGTCTTAGATTGCTGCTGACCAAGAGGTTTAAACAGTGTAACAGTGCACAAGTAACATAAATAAACAGGTTAACATATTTATAAGATCAAAACCTTTAGAGAAGGTAATATTTTAAAATACTTATGCAAGTATAATATTTACTACAATGTCAAAGAACTCAGACTGCCATTACTGATGTGGAAGACAACTGAAATTGGTGGACAGTTCTACTGTTTTACTGAGGAAAGTAAGTTTTACATAAGCAACTATAAAGTTGTAGTTGCCAAACTATTTGTATGACAAGATCATTTTTCAGGAATTCCTAGGAGGTAAAAGAAGATAGAAACTAAGGCTGTCTAATCAAAATATGAAACTCCCAGTAGAAGAAGAAAGCTTCAACCTTCCAGACATAAAACATATTGTATAGCATTCAAAGCTGAGCAACTGATAGAACAGTTTAGTGAGATAGCCACACAGTCAGCAGAATAGATAACCTTTGGGGAGAAAAAAAAACAATGAAATTTCTATCCCTCGAGGTATTATTCATTTGCTGAAACTGGAGGAGAAAAGTTCCAGAGCTTTAGACCATTAAGACCACACAGAAAATGCAATTAGTTCACATGCAGAAAATGTCAGTTTAGTCTGTATTTCCTTCTGAAGTTTCAAAAGGAAAATTCTGATTTTATAATAGGAAATACCAAGTTATCTGATTTTAATTGATATGTTCCTGCACTCAATTAGAAATTGTGACTGATCTTATAATTTGTGAAGTACAACATGGCTTTTCATTGGGCTTTAGGGCCCAATCCTATGACGAAAGCTTTTCTGTTGCCTCCACAGGTTTTGTTTTAGACCTTTACTAAACCAAAATGATACAAAATCCCAAAACACTTGTACATGTTACCATTTATCACACAGCCACCTAAAACAGCAACAGCATTCAGAGGCACAGGCTTTCTATCATATCCAGTGAAATACGGTCCAAGTGAAATGCAGGATCAAATTCGAATGACCCTCTGTACAACAGAGGAAAGTAACACAAGAATATATGCAAGCCACAGTCAGGTCCCAGTGGAAAAGCCTGAATTCTTAAAGGAAGAAATATACAGAGACATGGAAATTTTCTCAACTTGAACAACAATTTAGGAAATAGTAATGGAGAACACGCACTCAGACAGGATACCTGTAGTCATGTTAGGAGCTGCTAGTTTAGAACATCATGCCTGGGTTTTCACCACCATTCCTCCTGACTGATATCTCTACTTAGCCTGAAGAGCACAAGAGCCCCTTGGCTAAGAATACAGGGTTCCCTTTACAAAACAACATGAAAATATGTGCTACCTTGCACTAACATCTCATTCTCTATGAAGGCTATTTTGGTTATGTAGTAACTGTCCCAGCCTATTCTCCTGCATGGCCAATTATTGCTACTGCATACTGGAAAGATGAAATCCAGAGAACATGTGGGCATTTGTAGCTGGATGTGCATCTTCAGAAAGTATGACTCACGCAGAGAGATGGAAATTTCATATAAGCTTTTTCCCCAAGGTTATCTATCCTGCTGACTGTGTGGCTGTCGCTAAAGCATTCTATCAGCAGCTGAAGTGTGAATGCTATGTAATACATTTTCTATGTGGAAGGCTGATGCTTTTTCTACTGGGACTTTCATGTTTTGATGAGACAGCCTGCTACCAGAGTTATTTACTTGTCTTTTAACTAAGGTATTCATAATTGAGAGATAATTTAGTGTTGAGTATTTGTCGAGCTCCAGTGAAGAATTGAAAGGCACCCCATTTCAGCTTTTAACTGGGACTGGTTCCACTGCTCACCTGTATTTGAAACTCATTAGCTGAAATATTTCATACAGCACAAATAGAAATTAAAAGGCAGATTATTAACATCACAGCCTGCTAACTGGTGTGTAAAAAGCTATACAAACACCCACATCAGTGACAAAAATTTCCCTTTCCGTTTTTCTTTTAACCCTTTTAAAATTAAGTTTGCTTGAAAGCATCAAATATTTGGATTCTCTCTATAGCAAAAATCCTTTTCATCTAGAGTATTTTTTAAAAGCTGACAAACTTTTAAACAGTTTTGACCAGCTCCTATCTTCATTTTTACTCCAAAAATAAATCTAATAGAAGAATGTCAGTAATTCCACATGCTCTACAGCCTAGAGAAAATGATGGAAACAAATATGGCTGCTTTTCTGTTGTACAGCATTTGTAAGATTAATTAGGACTAAAATCCAGGATTAAATCCTACCAGATTTTTCTTTTTTTCTCCTCACATGCTATGATGTCTAGATCATGATTAAAGTCTTTGCCATTCTTTAAAGCTAAAGTCTGGGAGAAGCTATTCACTAACTGTGAGTTTATGAATCCAAAATAATGAAATCATGTCTTTTCTTGTTTTAAAGCCTGCTTGATCACTAAGCATTGAAAAGAAAAATCAGTGGGCCTTTACTACAAGGCTTTTGAAAGAAGACACAGAAACTGATAAATCAGATGCTTGATCAATGGCAAATTGCCAGAGAGTCATCCATATGGCTCTCCAGATAATGTCTGAATATGATGAAAGTTTTTTCTGACTGAAAAGCCTACAGTTTCAGATGCTTTCCTCACACCCTGAAACTTGCATTAATAAGACAAAACTCAGAACAAGTTTTCTGTGTAAGACACATTCTCTTGGGGGCAGAAGATGGTCAATTACTACCATAGCATTCATCTGTGCTTTCCAGGCTCTTCACAAATCAAAAAATTAGTCTTGCTGTAACAATCAGCTCTCCCTGGAGAAGCCACAGCATGGCATGAAGAGAGGTTCAACTCTGCTGAAACGCAATGGAAATAAGCTCCATCACATTTAAGTACCATATCTATAAAAAGAGGTTTCTGTTTCCTACAGACTTTTATAAACGGGCAAATATCCTTTTACTTTAAATATTTCTCTGGATTCAAACACAATGTATCAAATGGATTGTTTGATTCTGTAAATGAGAACAGGCATAGTCTGACCCTACTTCCACACTTCCGTGACACAAAGTCACCAGTGTCACACAGAAGTCGTCAGTGGAAGTTGCAAGCACACAGAACTAGTGTCAATCAGGCTGCAGGTAGGAGCTCAGAGTGAAAGAAGGAGGGTGTTTGATTAAGTCAAGAGGATCTTTGCTTGACACCACTATTTATATTGGTGGTAAGATTAAATTTGTTTCACACGTACATTTTTTAAGAGGTAACACAAAATGTTCACGCTGCCAATTGCCTACATGCTTTTTGTAACACTGGGCATTGCTAAGATTGTTTAACAGCTGCATAGGAGGGCAAACAGCTGACTTCCTATATTTTAAGAACTCCTAATTTCCTGAATGAACATAATACTTTATCTACTAGATAATACTCTCATACTTTTATTTTTAAAGTGAATATACTGTATTCCACATAACAGACCTCTACCCAGAGTACACAGATGTCCAAGAAGTAGAAAAAGTTATAAAGATTACTTGCATTTCAGGCATTTGAGGTTAAAGGGGAAAGAACGTAATGCCTAATTGAAACAAAGAATTTAAATGTGATTAAATGGCAAGTTCAGTAGTTTAGATGGCAAGTTTAAACGGCAAGTTAATGAATGTAGAAGATGCCAGGTTACATGTTATGATTCAGCCACGAACATTAAGTTTTCACATTCAAAAAATTAATTTTTGTTAGAAACAAATCCAATTTGTTTATTAATCTCTCAAATAAGTCAAATGGATTTTTAATTGAGAGGTAATTGCATTTTGCTTTATACAATCTTTGTTGATTTCATAAGCTTACCATCAGCCCTTTGGTGATTTCTCACCTGATAAAGAAATTACATATCTAATTAATCACATTGTGTAATAACAAATCTCCTATTTAAGGGGTACATTTATTAAGAGTGGGAAAACGCTAGGAAAACAAGAAAATTATTCCCCAAGGTAGAGGGATTGTGGGTTCTACTTGAAAGGAAGATACATAGTTTGCAAAGTAGATTAATTAGTTTTAAGAGGATCTCAAAAAGCTTGGTACTTTGAAGTACGCAATCAGTTTGGGAAAAAAATATCTCTGTGCTACAAAGATACCTTGTACCAACTTTCAAAATATTATCTCTAGCAAAACACAGCATTTGCTTTGCTATATGAAAAACCTGTTTTCACTTTTGGAGACACAGTACGATAAATTTTGGCAAGCTGAGTGATTTCCTATCTGTGATTCATTTGGCAAGGCAGAAATGCTAAACAAGAAGCTTGCCTTGAATTTACATACCCCATCCATACAGTTTCAGCTGCAGCAGCTGAGAGCAGAGAAGATGCTAGCTCAAGTGAGGAGTCTTTTGGGACAAGAGTCTGTAATGAATCCCACTTAAAATATGTGGTCATTCTCTGCTATGCGCATATTTATATCATTCTTATTAGACATCCAAAACGCAAAAAAATCTCTATACATCTCATTTTGAGACCTGTGGCAGGGATGAATACATAGCTTAAATGAATGATGTGAAGCTGACAACCTCAGCAAACTGTGGTTCAGAGCAACTGTGAGCAACACAGCTGTGGCATCATGCTGAAAATATCACCCTATCTGAACATATGTACAAACCTCAAGAATGAATGGTGCCCTGGAGGGAGAAAAGACAGGAAAAGAACACTAAATTCTGTTAGGTACATAAAAGGGTATCTGAAAAGTGTCTTCAGTACAGAAGATTAAGAATTCTCCTCTAAAAAAAGCAAAAATATAATGAAGAGAGTCAAACAGAGAGGAGCTGCTGACTTCACAAAACTGTTTTAAACTTTCATTTCCCCTTTCTCTGGGCACAACTTGAATAAACACAACATTTCTACTTGAGTAAACAAAACATAAAATACTAAAAGTACACAAGGAAGAGTCTTACAGTTTCAAATGAGTATCTGGAAAAGCAATTAAACATTCTGGATCAATAGTTTCCTATCATTTGCATATTGGGTAATTTCTTTGAAAAAAGGACTTTATGGTTTGGCCAGCAGCTGGCCTGTGATTTGAGCTATTCAGCAATAATAAAGTAAAAAAGAAATGACACAGCAGTTTATTTTTACTTGTTTCATAACTTTTTAAAGATAGGCCTTTTTCTCAAATATGTCATACAGTTGATTATTAATAAAAGCAGCAGCACAAATTCCTCAGGCTTTCACAAATCTCATTATTCTCTCCTGCAGTTGTCAAAGACATGCTTACTCTCACATCCAGAGCCCAAAAGAACCTTTTTTTTTTTGTTTCTCAGCTCTTATAAATGTGAGGCCCTTTAGCTCATCTTGACAAGATCATCCTGCTTCACAACACAGGATCCACCTCTTGTAGGATACAGCAAAGCTATGCAATGCGTAGGCTATACCTATATAATTTCATGTCCTACATCACTTTTCCTTGCATGTTCTCATGATTAAGTAGGAATTCTACATGATTTTCTTATATATCAACATCAAAAGGTCCACTACTGAAGACAAATGTTTTCCGTAATATTCCAAATGATGGTCAGTAGAAATTGGACACAATAGAGATTTCTGAAGAAGTTACATGCGTAAGCCCTGGACTCCCACACTACCACTGGGTACTTCATTTCTACACTATTCCAGTTTGAGAACTAATAATTTAATCTAAAAAGTCACAATGATTTTTTGCATGATCCACTTCAGATGTTGTAATCCTAAGCATATTTTTATTTCAATCCCTTCCATTTCAAGGGCAGGCTCCTTAGATCAAACTCATCATTCATACTCGGTTTCAATGTTAATTAACTTCAAATGAAAAGTAGAATTCTTCTATTACAGCCTGTGACTTTGTAGCTCACCGCTGAATGGAGGACAAGTGTGAGAGTCACAAAACTCTTTATGAACTCTCTTACATGGCTCAAAACTATTCTCTGAACACAGGGTTTGTTGCCAACAATACTAACAGGCAAAAACCCCTCAATTTGAGAGGCTCTGTTGCTATGTTGTATTACAAAATCTCATGGACTTTCTTCTCTGTCATAACTTTTTTTTTAACTAAAGTTAGACTTGTTATTATAAACCATCCACCCCCCCCGCATAACTTCATCTAGTAGAAACTATTCAAAATGTGCAAAGTTCAAAATCTGTTGGGTTCAACAGTCTGAAGGCAAATCTAAAGTGTCACAGATTTAAACTTTTCTGATATCTGTTATCTAGCTGATTATTTCAGCTGACTGTGAAAACAGGTAAAATAGTTTTCTAGAAATTATCTGAAAGAATAAATTTGTGGTTTATGTGTTATAACATATGTGGATTTAAAGCCCTAAGATATCAATTCTCTAAACAAAATTAGCCTTAAGTAGTCATTTCCTCTGCAGCACCTTTTTCCAGTACAGAGCATTATCTTGACGATACTTGTCACAGAGAAGGTGTATTTGTGAAATATTTATTCCATTTCTTCATGATTATTTCACAATCCCTTAAAAAAAAAGGCATTCATGCAACATTATTTCAGCTAATGTAATCTGCAAATTCTTGCTGTATTTCATCCTATCAAATAAACATTCCTTGACTTTATCTCTCATGTCACACACTCCAGCAGCTGTGTCCTTGATGAATCTGGAGAGAAATTAGTGTAGATCTGATAGCATTCATCTTTTTGGCTAATTTTAAACTTTCTCTTCTCAATTCAAACATCTCTTTATTCAGCTATTCCTGAGACTCTTTTATTGGCAAATACAGTAGCCCCCAGCAGCTGGCAATATAAATGATACCTATTTATCCTAGAAATGGGCCAGCACTGCAAGATCTGACTGGGTGAAAAACAGGCAGAGATAACAGAGGTGACTGGCAGAAGAACTGTAGTAAGTGCTTGAATTTCTAGACAATGAACCAATTTATATTAGTATTCAGTAGAATAATAAATAAACATTTTTCTATGCTTAGAAAAATAATAACAGTTCAAAAATTCTCAGCCTGCATAGGTAACCCTAATGTTCCTAGTTTGGAACACCTAGGTACATGTTTTATATAGCCTTTTCAATAGCATTCTACCCTCTTTCTTGTAATCCCATGCAGTGCAGTTGCCCACCAATAGAAACCAGTGAAGATCGGTTTTATGTTCATGGCTGCAAACAGGATGGCATTGTGGCTGTCACACGTTTTCAGCCTGTTAAAATTTGCCTTGTGTGATGACACTTATTTTAATAATAAATATGGAACATTTCTTGTTTCCTAAATATTTAATACGGACTGACTGCTCAAAGGTGCTATCCTGTAAAATCATTTTCTTTTACATATTTCAGTGATTAAAAAAAATCCCTATTTTAATATTTCAGTAAGGATATAATGAAAATTTCTCCACTTGGCCACAGACGCACCTGCAAAAGTCCACTGAACTATTCAAGATTGCAAATTCATTTCTTTCACTAACATTACAGACAGTTATGAAGGAAAAAGGATCTGAAGCTTTCCTTCCATGGACGAAAAAAGCTTTCTTCATAGAGATAAGTTACACCTTATTATTCTCTGCATCAGTGGCAATTATCCTAAGAACAAAAGCACAAGGTTTTGTAGCTCCCTTTTCATTTAGAAAGCCTATTTTACTGGAAGGAATTGCCTACATGGTTTTACTCAGGCTATGCTGGCATGGGGCTAAGAACAGTCAGAAGAGTCACAGCATGGAGATGAGAAGGCATCTGATGAAGGGCATTGATTTGTGGTGACAACCAAGATTAGGTATTCCATTTTCTTTGCAGATTTCTTTTTTTTTTTGATAGAAAAACAAACTGTGCCCAAACAGTAGCCATACCTTTACGCTTCTCCACATCCTACTCTCCTGTTCTTACTATTTATGATGTAAATACTAAATATGAAGTTTATGCTAAAAAATTGTATTGTTCATCATGAAAATAAACTATATTTATGAGGAAAAAAAAATTAAGATCACTGATTAGTGTCCTAGCAATAGTGAAAATCCATGATCAACATCCCACTGCTAAAGTTGAGGTATACCAAGGAAATGTGAAAGGTTTCTACATTTTTTCTCTTTTTGTTCTGTTCTACAAGAATCAAGGAAAATAAAATGCATCACATATATATAACCTGCATTTACACTGGAGCTGCCACAGATAGAAATATATAAAAAGATCTAAAGAAAAAGTTGCTACTGTAAAATTGTACAGTTCAGCTATTGCATTTCTTCCAAAAAATAAAACAATTTATGGATGTTGACTCCTTCTTGATGCATGCTAAATCTGAATATAATAAACAGGGCTCATAACTGCCACAATTTTATCAAAATAAATACAAATCAGGGCCAAGTATCCTGGCATATGTTTTTGCTATGTATTGCAGGCAGGTGTAAGCACACTCTGCCTACCTTCTGAGCCTGAAAAAAATCCATATAGCTGCAGCAGCACAACGTGATGCCTACATTAATAAACCCTGCTGAGAGGCAGCTTTATTTGTGTAGACTTGCTGCTGTGCTAACAGAGTTGCACAGTTTTCTTTCAGCTCAGAGCTCACATAGAATAATCCCAGATGTGCGGTGCAAACATACCAATGGTTTAAATTCACCAAAAAAAAAAAAAAAACCCAACAACAAAATCTCCACATTTTTATAACCATGATATACTAGAACCTGTAATCAGCTTGGAGATGTGGCACGCATAATTCCCCTGACTAACTTCTACTGCTACGGAAATGATGAAATTTCTAGAATAGTTATGGACAAGAGGTGCATAATCATATTAAAGCAGATCTGTCAGCAAGTTTCATCTTACTGCAACTTATAGTATATTATTATTTTCCTACTTATTATGAAAAGTCATTGTCATTTTAGTACAGTCCTGAGAATGAGGCACATTTAAAGATCATGATAGGCAACAAAAATATTTATTAATGTCAAATATATTTTGTAATTAGTGCTGATCACTTTTCCAGAGCTTGCAGTAGATGTATTTTGTCATTTCTAGGAAGCTACCTAACTGTAGTATGAAACTATCAGAAATTATTATACACATACAGAGAAGCCCTTACAGATTTATAGAACAGATTTGAGGTATATGTACTTTTATTTTAACCAGAAAAACAAGTCGAACCAGCAGATCCCAAACCTCACTAGATTACACTTCGCTACATGGGCCAGTTAGAAAGTTTCAACTACTACATCTGTTTATGCACTAGAAGATGGACAAACCAGTGAAGAACTCTCTCCTTCAGGCTGCTCCAAGAAGGAGGTCTTAGGGATTGTTTCCTTTTTTTAAATTATTATTGTCTTGTGTTAAGCAGGCAGGAACCTTCTGACATTGTAAAACAGAGGCCTTATGGCGTCTGTGAGGAAATTAGATTTCATGTCATCCCTCTATAACAAAACCTGAAGTATAAAATGCCTGAAACCCACTGTTACAAAGCAAAACACACTGAAGTGAGGTTCTTCTGATCTTACTCCTAACTAGCTCTGCAATTTTTCCTTTCTGCATTAACATTCTCACTAGCAAAAGAAATGCTAATCTATCCCTAATAAGGAATTTAACATGTATGGACTACACTGTGATTGATTTAGACAATCATTCATCATGCACTAATTAAAACCATCTTTTTCTGTTTAATTATTGGTCTCTAATGATATTAGCTGAAGACAATGTATTTCTCAAGGAACTGACAAGCCACATTCTTTGGCAATAGTGAAAGCTGTCATACTCTTGGTGGGTTCAATTTTATTTCAAAATTATGCTGGAAGAAGCACTTCTGCAATGCCTTGGGAAAAAAATAAAATAAAAGTAGTGAACATCTGCTGATATTGATTCTGTGAATCTGAAACTTCATGAAAGCATAGATGGGATGCATTTGACGAGCTTTTCTGGAACACTTTCAGACTTAAGCAAACAACATCTGTTAATATTGATCCTTGGGTTACACTGAAATTTTCAGAAGCATTACAATCAGTGGGTGATTGAAAAGTGTTGCTATAGGTGTTAGAAGATCAAATACTAAACAAAGGTTTAAAGGGTCTGTTTCCCTTTAGCTTCACTATTAAACTACAGTCACACCCCTCTAGAAGAAAATAAAAAGAATAAAGGTGAGAAAAATATTTGCTTTATATAACACAGCAAAAGATCAGAGAATAAAATTAACATACATGAAAGTTAGTGCCAATGTCTGATGCAAAATTTTTTGTTCTATAGCTGACACAAACCTTTCCAAACTTACATTATAATAAAAAAATACACAAATCCATAGATTGATTTGGAAAGACTTCTCGTTTGAACTGTTTTTCTTTTGAATGGCATTTTCCTTTAATAGTGAACTTCTAGTGAAACGATCCATTTACTCAGCAGTCTTTGGTTTTGTAAAGGATTCAGTACAATTAAAGCATGCATTGAAATATCAGTATGATTGTTTTCCATGTTTCACTTTGAACATGCTTAGTTAACTCCAGTTTTCCTGCAGCAACTGGGCACTCACGTATGTGGTATTTTATGCAATGATAGTAGTATACAAAACACCGTGGAACAGCAATTATGGGAAATACCTCAATCACATAGAATTAATAAAAACATTTCCACAACAGATCACAGTTTTTAAAAAACAGTTTTCTGATGCAATTGGTCTTGTCAGTTACTAAACAGACTTAAATCTCCTTCCTGTGACCAAGGTAAGAATCACACGAAAGAACCTATTCCTTTGCCAACCTCCTACCTCTCTTTCAGTCATAGAATAGTCATGGATATGAACAGATAATGGTACTAATGAATCAATTTCAGCTAGAGGTCATACAACATACATATGCTATCAGCCTTTGGCAAAAGTCATCTGAATGCTACCATCTGTTTAAAAAATAAGTCATTTATTCATAGAAAATGTTTCAGAGAACAAAGTATTCAATTTAATAAATTTACATTTTCACTCAAGTTTATGTTGCTTCTCTGTCCTATAGGAATTCTGTTTGCACTTGAGAGATTTCTTGAAGTCAAATCCCAACCATATGGAGGTAGCAGTCAGTTCTATTTATCTTTCACACCATATGAAGTTCCACCAGCTAGTCCAGTAACTTGCTGGTGAACCTAAGCAAGACATGGGTAATGTTAGTAGTCAGAAAGAAATAGTTGACAGCACTGTGTGCTTCCTTCAGTGGAGAACATCTGTTTGCAAAACAGCAAACTAAGATGAAAAAATCAGGATTTCCTGTTGATGCTCATAGTTGCCATGTAGCTTGGACTACTATGGTTTTTTATATATACACACACATGTATGAACACAGACATTCAATGTGTGCATTCAGTAATGTCTGTCTCATTACACAATACAGACTTCCCCAACTCCTGACATTACTCTATGTAATTCATAGCATCATTGCTGTTTAGAACTAAATTATCCCCAAATTTCCTTAGTCCAAAACAATATATCTGGGGTTTTATGCATCAGACTTAAAAAGAGCTGCAACTGGTACCAAGTCTCCTGGCCTGTTCTGCTCCACCAGGAGAAGAGAGCTGCCTGCTTTCTCCCAGGGGAGAGAGGCTTTCCTTGACAGCTGGCCAGCAACTACAAAGGAGTACCACCAAACCTTTTGGCTAACAAAGCTCACCATTTGCAGGACCGAACAAAAAACCAAGAGTCATCCACTCTTATTGTGTCACAAAAGAGCCAGTGTAAGTTACAGACATTTACATGAGGCAAGGTAACTGAAACAAACACATATTTTAATGAAAAACCTCCCTTCCATCACAAAAAAAAACCCCAAAACAACTAAACATTTGAAGAAAAGTCAGAATGAAGGTCCTGCATTGAATACTGGAAGGTAATACAGGCATGGAGCATCTAGAAAAGAAAGGGCAGTTCTTAAGTATCTGTGGAAATACTTTCATTGTTTATAGTTCTTAGCAGCTCTGCCTGCAGTCCAGAGTGCTTATGAGGATCTGAATCAGAGTCAACTTGGCACCCACCATTCTTCTATTCTTCAAACACAACATCAGTCAGTAACAAATCAGCACTGCTATTATATAAGCATACCCTTACAACCCAACCACTGCACAAATTGAGTTCATGTAGACTGTGTTATGATGAAAACTGTAGACAAGAAAAACCCAACACATTCACGCATGACAGCATTTTTTTCTCATGCTACACAGTGAGAACACGAGGGTAGGAGTATTCAAGACAGTGGGAATAACCAGGCAGAAAACTCCTACCTACTGATCAATGCACAGTGCAAAGTAATGCCTTCAAAAAGGTATTAATTTATATATACTCACATCTATATATATAAACCTATATGTATACCTATATATAAACCTGTATCTATATACACCCCCATATATGGAGATATATATACACACATTTTTAAACAAGAACATCCCATGCTGTGAAACAGAAATAAAATGAGAGCACCAAGTAAACAAGACAACACTTTGTGCCTTCCCTCTCATCCTTGGTTCCAAGAAGACTGACCTATTGGTCTAAACACCATAAAAATTGGAAGATACAGCCATGGAAAACAAAAGCACTTCCTGTTTCATCTTCTAACTCATGGGATTCATATATTTTAATGCGGAGAATTTCATACTAATTACTGTGTTAGAACTAGGACTGAGTTTTTAAGCTCAAGTTCACGCGGTTCAAAGCTGACATTCAGAAGACAGCATTCTGCTTTTATGCTGTGGATCTTATCTAAAGACAAACACATCTTTCTCAGCAGAAAGCTTGATCAAAATGAAGCCAAAATGAATTCCTGTTTATTCCAGCTACTTCAGTATGTTTAATTACATTTGTTTAGTCTTTTATGGAAATGAGGAAAACAATGTAGCCTAAAAGTACAGGACATCAAATCATTTTGTCCACTTCATGTTAAAGGGCTTCCTATTTGGCTCAAGAACAGTTGGAAGTCTGATTTTATAAATCTTCTTAGAAGTAATTAAACCACTTCTTGTCACTACTTGTATCTTTTCAAACTTGTAAAAGTGAGTAAATAAAGACATTGAGCAGCTAGTATAAAACTTTTTAACACCAGCACAGGCAATGTACAGCCATGTGCTTTTTCTGAAAGCCATGCACAAACTCCTTTTTCCCCCAAGACATGCTCAGAAACCTTAAAGAGGAATGAAGATTTTCTTTTTCTTACATCAGCATTATAAAAGTAGTAGCACTGTTGAGTAACTACTCCTTCAGAACTACTCACACACATATATATATATTTGAAAAGCTTTAGTAATCACTGATTAAAACTGATTTTATACACCAAAATTCATACATACTTTACATGGCCTGCTCTTAAACTTGTGCAAAACTGGCCAGTCCCTGAAAAAAACATTGGATGTTTTGACACCTAGTAGCATCTAGCCAGATGAAACAAGCAGCATCAGGCTGCCATCTACTTACTAAGGTAGCACCCACACACAGAGCGAAAGATAACTGGGCAAGAAGTAAGAGTCACCTTGTTTAGGTATGGAAGTTAGGTTTAATTTCTACTGACCAATAATGACTAATTTTGTGATGTCCATTTCTCTTACAGAAACCTAGAAAACTTACAAAGCTCTGAACCTTAGGACCTCGATAAAGTCCAGATCTTCATTTGAATCACCTTTAAAGAAAGATTTAGTAACTGCTTAGGTTGAAACATTTAATTATGTGGTTACCAGTTTTAATTAGGGGAAAAATTAAGGGAAAACTACTAGTAATAGTAAAGGTCAAGAAACTGCTTTAGACTGTTCTGGAATTAAAAATCCCTGTTCTATTTTACTATAAACTTGCTTTACAGATAATAGAAAAGACCACAGAATAGTTAGGGTTGGAAAGGACCTTAAGATTACCTAGTTCCAACCCCATGCCATGGGCAGGGATACTTCACACTAAACAACGTCACCTAAGGCTTTGTCCAATGTGGCCTTGAACACCACCAGGAATGGAGCATTCACAACTTCCTTGGGCAACCCATTCCAGTGCCTCACCACCCTAACAGTAAAGAACTTCCTCCTTATATCCAATCTAAATTTCCCCTGTTTAAGTTTGAACCCATTACCCCTTGTCCTATCACTACAGCCCCTAATGAAGAGTCCCTCCACAGCATCCCTATAGGCCCCCTTCAGATACTGGAAGGCTGCTATGAGGTCTCCATGCAGCCTTCTCCAGGCTGAACAGCCCAGACTTTCTCAGCCGATCTTCATACAGGAGGTGCTCCAGTCCCCTGATCATCCTCGTGGCCTCCTCTGGACTTGTTCCAACAGTTCCATGTCCTTTTTATGTTGAGGACACCAGAACTGCACACAATACTCCAAGTGAGGTCTCATGAGAGCAGAATAAAGGGGCAGGATCACGTCCTTTGACCTGCTGGTCACGCTCCTTTTAATGCAGCCCAGGACATGGTTGGCTTTCCGGGCTGTGAGCACACGCTGCTGGCTCATGTTAAGTTTCTCGTTAACCAACACCCCCAAGGCCTTCTCCACAGGGCTGCTCTGAATGTCTTCTCTTTAAAAAAAAATCTAAAAATAAATCTCTTTAGTTGATTTGGTTGTATTATATAATACAACCAAATAAAAGATAAAAGCATTATCTAAATTATTATTGCTGCCACCTTTCAATCAAAGATTTGCACTTACTAACCTGGAACTTCTCTCCCTTGTTTTTCAGTCAGAGAATTTCTCAGTTACTGAGTTGGTCCCACCTGGCATGAAGACATCTGCTGATAACTCAATCCTTCCCCAGACAGAATTCCTGTCTTTTGCACAGCTCTGAGCAAAAGCAGGAGAAAAGCAACTGGCATTTAGATTCATACTGAGGCCATTGTGCTGTCACTGAGATTAATACAACCTGCAAAAGGCATTGCAGTAGCTGATTTATACAGTGTGCTTAATGAAGATATACAGTGTGTTTAAATGCTCCTGGCCATTGCTTTCCCTGCTCCTCTCTCTAGTTTCCCCTAAAGTAGAGCTTGCCTGTTCTTTGAAACTGATTCAGCTCTCAGAAAAACAACAAATAAATAAATAAATAAATAAATAAATAAATAAGAACCAAGTGCCTTTTTACCAACTTCAAATATTTACTCTGTTTTCCATGACAGCTGGCATCTGCATAGTAAGTATATGCATCCACTGCCTTACTTCTAATTCCATAGAATCTTCTTCTATATTGTCTTTAAGGAATGCTGTAAAAGTCCTCACTGATTAAGCTCAGCAAGACCCTGTATACAATTGGAAGGCATCTGGCAGTTTGCAGCAAGAGGTTTTTGTAACCTCACAGCTAATCATACCCCAGCAGATTCTTGGTGTTTCTAGGTGGAGTTTTACTGCGATATGTGAAGAAGAGCCTAGAGATGTTACTGCAAAAAAGCTTGAAGTAACAGCCCATTCACAGATTCCCACTGCAAAGTATCTGGGTACTTAATGGACTCAAGACACATGAAATACCTTGCATATTGAGTTCAGCATATGTGAAAAAGATAAATGTATATAAGCGTTTGCATGTGTGCGATGCGCTCTGCCTAAAAATGTATCAAGATGTCAGAGTGCTAAATAATACAACATTACTCATTAACATGTCTTCATGAACCTGTGAAATATTCCACCTGTGAAAATTTACATCAAATGGGAAAAAATCCCCTCAGAAACATTGCTTCAGGTTCTCTGCAAGGTGGGAGGCTGGGGCCACCTTACACGTAGTATTTTATTAATATTTCCATGATACATAAGAACAAGAAACAAAATATTTAGAGAAAACAAACCAAAACCACACAGAAAGAACAAGAGAAAATTGTGTTAATAAACTGATGGGGCTCTACTGCAACTGCAGAAGGAAATGTCTTCATACATACTTTTTGGGAAAGTACACTAAGAATGGCCTTCCTATAATAAATTAAAGCTATTACTTTGCTATTCCGCAACTTCTACTAAGAGTTCTCAGAATGCTTGATGGACATTATTTGTGTATTATAATATCTGTGATTACACTTATTTTTCTACTGCACAAGACCAAAAAGTTAAGGTTGAGCATTAAACCCTTGTTGTTCAGAAATCTACATTTAGACATTCCCCAAGTGGCTTGCAATTTTAAAATGTTGAATTGCAAAGGGGAATTTGGTGCGCACCTAGGCAACCCGACTTGATTTTGTATTATTCTGACAGTTTTCGACTCACCATATTGCACTAAAAAAAAGAAAATTTTGATTTCTCTGGTCTTCTCAAGACCAGGTTTTAGGCACAAGGCCTTACATTCACTCTTCCACTCTAAATACAAGACTCATTGAAATGCTTCTTTCACCCCTCAAAATGTCTTCAACATTTTATTGAAATGTGTTTGGGCAAAACCAAGGAAATAGTTTCCATCAAATATTTTTCTAGCCAGGTCTGGTTTATGCTACCAGGTAGTTTCTTTCGTTACTGCACATCAACTATTATTGAAATTTCCAATATGTTATCCAAGTAAGATTATTCTTCATAAATTATTTTCCCATTAAAATACTTGTATGCAAGAGAATTTGGAGTTGAAAATTCCTTTTGAGTATACAGCATGAAGAATTTAGCATTACCATTCCAAGCCCATTAGGGACCTACCACCAAGTGATATTCTCAAAACCAAAGCATCAGCTGAACTGTCAATGGACTGTTTTTTTCTTTTCTATCTTGCTGATTATCGCTGGCTGACTTAAAAGGCTTCTGAACTGAAGATTTTTCTTTTGGTAAATAAGCATTTGCATCTACGGAAGATAAATCACCTAGCAAATGTAAATATGAGTATACAAACAGTGCAGCAGGTTCATGAAGGAGCAATGCCAATAATAACAGGAGAACAGAAACAAATGCAATCATCAGAATATAAAGTAGCTCCAACAAAATCTTCTGTGGTAACTGGATTTCATATATAGTGCATGAAATAATTTTATTGACTACTCAAATAATTTTTAGTATATGAAGCCTGTGGTGGTTTCAGATTTCAACTCCCCATTCTCTTAAAACGATGAACACATCAAAATATCCTTTAAAATATCCTGAAAAAACTACCTTTGCAGACAACAGCTAATTGTGTCCCCTCCTACCTAGAATCTTCTTAAAGCTTTTCCAGTTGCTTTTGTGATTTACATTTAAGGGAGTTAAGGTTCTGATCTGTAAGGAAGGCAGAAGATTCTTATGCTAACTAACCTGCATTACATTTTCCTAATAAAGTGTTTATTTTATTCACTTCTGTGAAAAAGACAAAATGTTGTCCAGTATAGCATGTCTGAAAAACAACTTAGCCAGATTTATTATTATTACCACTTGGTTTGGAGATAACTGACAGAGTTCTATTTATTTTCAACTTTCAATACTTCTACTGTTAATGAAACTACTTAAATTTACTTCTGTATCATCTCGATAACTGATACTTTATTACCTTATTATATTTACAGTGTTCTTTTCTAGTATGTGACACATTTGATTTTCAGTGTAGTTAGAAAAAATGGGTGTCTTACACATTACATAAGGTATCCATGATCTCTTTGACTGACTTACCTGAGCTGTGGTTTGGTGGAGGTTTTTGGCATTTTTTAATGGAAAATGTCATTCTGAAGACTAATAAATGTGATCAAATTTTAGATGCTTTATAACATTTTAAAATCTCGTACTGCTGAATTAACATCTTGTAAATTCATAAAATATTTTGTAGATTTGAGAAAATAAATTGCATTTTAGTCAGTGGTTGAATTAACCTAAAGAAGAAGGGAGAAAAAGAGATTCCCTTCTTCATAGATCTCCCCAGCTGCCTTTTTCACCCTCAAGTTTTAACCTCCCATCTCTTTTTCTACTCAAAATTTGTTTTTATGCCACGCTAAGAACATTAGTTAAACCTGGTACGTTCTTGGTCACAAAAACTATTTTTAATGATCAGAGTACATATACTTGTCATAAGGAAACTTAATTTCTGGCAAATTTCTAAGATGAATTCCTTAAAAACAGTGAAATTATTGATACATTAACATTTTCTCCACTCAAAAATATGAAAATTCCTTTATCTGAAAAAGCTGTAGTCTATTTGACATGTATGTCTGAATGAACAGCAAATAACCTCTGCCCATGCATGTCTGCAATAAGATACACAAGCATAACGTATCCACCAGGTTGAGATAAACCACCCAGGCATTCCCAGTGGCATTCCCACTACAAAACAAAGGTACCTGATCTGCATAATATGATTCCAAGAAAGTCCAAGTATTGTATACAACACATTCTACGCAAGAAAAACCCAGACACTGATATTGCACTAAAAATTGTAATCAAGATTCATCGATTCATCCTTTCAAATAAGAGCAGACTAGCAAAATCATAAGGGCTGATGTGTGATATGAATCTTTTTTATACTGCTTCTTTTCTTGCAACGCCCTCACTTTAACTCATGCTATTGCTATAACTCCAGAATTGGTAGCAAGGGTCTATCAGCTAAATCATTCATTATCTATCACACCCAGCAATATACGAAAGTGATTAATTCCTTGCTGAATGCTTTAAGTAGGAGGGGAACATATGGAGCTAGTATTTCTTTTTTCAAATACTGTTCTATTCACCAAGCTGAACTGTAAGCAAACAGCCATGCAGAAACTATAAGCATTATCTATGTATCAGCTGCAATTCCTCAAGAAAATGCAATTTGTATTCCTTTGCAGAAAGGCAGCAACATAATCAGATGTAGGAATTGGACTCTTGCATTACTGATGTAAAGCAGCGATGGCTTGAGAGAAAACAAACCTGAAGAATTATCAAAACTGCTTTTTATATTTTCCTAAGGGTATTTCATGTCAGCCATGAGTTCTTATTTAAATTCACTTTTTAAATTGTGATATTTGAGTATTCACTTATAATTTATCATCTTGCTCATGGAGGTGCATGATTAATGAAAGGAAACTGAAAGGTAATTGAAAAGTACTAATAATATTAGATAATATTATAATATATTAGATCTGTTATTTTTAATTTTCCAAATGATTATCAGAAAGCCCTTATCACTCAAAGGGAGTCTCTTTAAATGACCAAAAGATAGGCTTCAACCACTAGTAGTAATTTCAAAAGGAGTAGGGCACTACATATATAGAAGTCCTGTCAATCTTCTCTGCTACTTTTTTTTGCCCAATATAGTCAGTTATTATTTGATCTAAATCTTTCTCTCAATGCAAGATTAAAGCAAAAAAAACCTATTTATGTGAAATGTAATACTTGGCTCATTTAACATGAGAAACAGAGCTACTTCCATTTGGTTTAGCTAAACAGGGACCAAAGTAACCTACTTTGTGTGCATTTGTATCAGTTCATTTTATTCAGACAAATAAATCACGCCTCTCATTCCTGTGGAATTATGCACACCAAAGCATGTCTGCAGAGCATATACAAGTGGAAGGGAGGGATGAAAACAGGAAAAATATTACGCTGCACATTCTCCCCCTATATCAAAGATGGCTCAGCATGATGAACTGCTTTATTTCCAGCCAGAACACTGTGAATGACTAATGGATCTTTGAAGATGTTACTAAAATAATGCTCTTGAGGTTCTAATTTTTCAAAGGTCATCCCTTCAGAAATGTGTGAACTTCTATTAATGACAAATACTGTCTAACGATGAACAACCAGGGATGAACAGCCAGCTGGCTTACTAGTATTCAAAGCTTACTCAAAAGATGCCTTCGTAACAAAGGGAAAGGAACACACAGTGTAAGTATGACACATGGGTTTAACTGGTAAAACGCACATCAAAGAATATCCTGGGTACAAAAAGGAACTGTTTAATTAGCAGCTTCAAGAAGACTGACCATTTGCATAACGAACAAACAACTGAGTTATCTGTGTTCTGATCAAAGACATTTGGATCTGAATGGTCAGGGATTGCAATTATGCATTAACACACAAGCCTGAGTCAGAAATGTGCTATATTTGCTCAAAGAAACATGCTGTCTTCATCAGTGGAGTTCAGAGATCTTTCACTGTAATTGTCATAGCAATGAGTTTGGTGGACAGACACTGTTCTGATGTAATAGCAAATCTGTTCCAACTCAGGCTGTAGGGCTAAAGGAAGCAGTAGCTACTGCTGGTTGATTTGGTTGGTTTTGGGTTTGATTTGTGTTTTTTTTCTTAATATAGACTTTCAGTAATAATACAGAAAATCTGGGGAAGAAAACCTCAACAAGCATTGATAAATCCTTCCCTCTACTCCTGCTCAATTCTTTTTTATTTTGTTATCACCATGTGTGAAGTCTCAACCTCTCAACAGCTGAACAACTTGTTTCCAAAACCTTATTTCTCCCACGGTTCTTCTAAAATCTGAGGTCAATACTGAGAATTAGCCTCATATTTACAAGGTTTGAAATGTACATGAGCGGCTGGTGTAATCATGATGCAATTTCATTCAAGCTACTGCAAGCTAATTAATAATGAGGTTCTCAGTAATGTGAAGATTCAACTGTCTGTTCAAAGCTTTCATTTCTGAGCATTTCCATTTGCTAGAAAAAAAGAACATTTTGTACAAAGTTTTCAAGCTGATCATAAAGTATCCTGCAGGATCTGAGCAAAATCAGTTAACAAAGGAACCATCTAAAAAACTTGTGTCATTTGCAATGATGGTACAGCAATGCAGAGCTCTTACATATTATTACTTCCACAATTAAAATCACACAATTCCTCTACATAGCGTATCACCATTAGATTTCAAAGCACTTTAAAATGTCTACTGTCATCAACCATCAAAAACATAAACCTAATTGTTCATTAGTAGTGACTATTATGTTTATACAGCGCTTTGGCAGTGAAATTTCTTCCACATGGCTATGTCTATACTATATAATTATACCATTCCCAGGCAATAAAATATAGTCATGTATATTACTGAAATAATCCAAGGAACGTTTAGGGGCCAGGCCAGTTTGCACTCCCCAGAATAATTTCCAAGCCAAAAGGCCATTCACATTGCAGCCACCCTGTTTTGGCAGGTAGGAGACTCTATTAGCACAGGGTTGATGCGTGCCAGTTGGCCTCAGTGTCTGGGAGTCTTCCCAAGCACATTTAATTTACTAGTGTCAATAGCCTGATAGAGAAAGAATTCATTAGACAATTTGGCCATTGTGTGCAATCATGTACTTCAGTTGTAAGAAAAAACCTCAGTGAGGAAAAAAGAAATGATAGTTTGGCCATCTCAAACTTTTGAGAAAGTTAAATGAAAACTTAATAATGCCTTATACATTAGCTTAATATGACCTATTTAAAAACTGAAGATATAACATGCTGTCCTTTTAAATAGATACTGTTCCAGGAAGTTTTAGGTTTTGGTTAAAGAGCGAATTTGCTCACTATTCTGAAGCAGGCCTACTGTATTTTCCTCTTCCAAATGAAAGTCAAGGTTTTATCAGATATCAGAAAAAAAAATTAAATGCTATTAAAACAGCAATGTGCAAATTATAGTTTTAACTCCTCTGATGTTTTAGATTTTTACACTGTAAAAGTAAATATTTAAATACCCCTCCACTCCCTATTATCTATTAGAGCTTAACTCACAGCATCCTGAATAATTTGTGTAGAACATTGCTTGGTTTTGCTGCAGTTATTCTAGGCTTATCAAGTTTGCCAGAGTTGTTAATGTAGGAAGCTACAAACAGTTGAGTCTACATTTACAGATTTTACAAACTCTGCTCACTTTCTGCAGGGCAGCTGGAAGATCCCCATTGCTGGTTTGAGGGCACTCGGTCCAATACTACACCCTCCTTACATTCCAGGAAGCAGGCTACACAACACAAGAGACTTGTGTGTTGCGAGACTCTCTTATTGACAGGATACAGAAAAGTTAACTGGATTACAGAAAGAACCTTCCCACATGAATACTCCAACCCCCATCATTCTCACTGCTTTATCTCACATAAAGTGGAACAGCCAGCAGGTGCTCATCACTGAATAACTTAAACCTGAGTGGTTAATAACTCTCTGGAAAGGGGGAACACAAGTGGTTACTCTTACTACATTGCAGGAACCAAATCAAATTCTCTTTTAAACTGAGTACCCTAACTACTGAACTATTTGATGAGAGGACTGTCTCTTTATGCCTGGCAGCCTTCTGAATATAGCCTTTTATCTCTTCATTTTCTTCCAAGTGCTCAAAAATATAACAATCCATTACATGGCTAATAAAATGTTTTCTAATGAAAAAATTATTAAAAAATACAGAAAACAAAAACATATGAAAAAAATAATTTCATTTTGACACTATTTTTCTACCAACTTCTGGACTCAGGGACCAGAAAAATAAAATAAACTACTTATAAAGGTCTAGGTAAGAAAATGCTGTGTGCCTCTTCCCAAAAACTATTTTCACATCAAAACAGAATAAAGCAACCCAGAACCCCATGACCAACACAGGAAGACTTGGTGAAGTATAGACAATTTTTTTGAAACAGAAGAGGATCACTTGCTTTCTGGGTTTCAATCTTGCTAAACACAGTATCAGCAACTGACCCATCTCTAAATCTCTGTTTCACAGTGAATTGCTATTTGGTATTGATTCACCAGGATCAAGAGCAAAGTGTGCCTTGACTGATAAAGAAGTGGGGAGGAGCTAAAACATGTTTTATAATGTGTGCATGAAGTGAACAAGGCTGCAAGTACTACAAAAACAAGATTCTTTTCTCCTTAATTCTCAGTTTTAAATCCAAGGCATGTTTTTAAAAGCACATGAAATGCCCGAATTAAACTTCCTTTCAAAACAGTAATAAAGACAGAAATTAAATTTTAAAGGAAACAGACCTTTAACAATAATTTTAACCTCTAGAACAAAACATGACCTGAAATCCTCAAAAGTGTTAAAATCATGAAGCACAACTGTGGGTTTTTTTCTGTTGTTGTTGTTTGCTAGTTGCAAGAATCATTTTTACTTTTCTGCATTGATCCCTAAAATAACTCCTGCTAACATGTGGTCATGAATTGAATGAACTCGTATCATCTGCTTTGATTTAAATATTGATTCTTTGTAATGTATGAGAACAGTTGCTTTTTTAATTCCTTTCCCTCCTTTTTTCTAAAAACATCCTCAGTTTATCTATGGAATTTTGATGCTAAAATAGCATTTCAACTAGCCAATCTACTGAACTCAGCCAGAAATATGTATTCACTGACATCTGAGGAAAATACAGTCCAGATTTTCAAACACTGACTTAATAAAACATGACTCTGGGAAGTTATTTGATATTATGGTAGGGAAAATTGCCTGTATCAATAAAGCTGAAACCACAGTATACAACTAAATCGATAAATGAAGGAACAAGTGAAAAAAGTTCTTCATCTAACTACAAAGAGTTTAAAATCAAAAACTGGAAAGGACAACTATTTTATATTGCATTCTAATGAAGAACTGATGCCTTCAAACACTTAAGAGACAGAATCTGGCTCCCTAGTATTAGGACTCCGCAGAAGATAGTGAATAATGACTATAGACAGCACTGTAACAGACATTTCTTAGCTTCTCAAGAGAAAGGAAAGTCACAGTGCTTGAGACATGGGAATGAAATTCCTCCTCCTTTAAAGCGCTTCTAAAACAGCTATGACTAATTTTACACCTAAATCTGATTATTTTTCTGTACACTAAGGGCAGTTTTATCTCATTTGAAAATTAGGCATTTAAACTAAGATGGTTTCCAAGGTTTCCAGTCTTAACAGTTTCTCAATCATCTCCCTTCATATGAGAAGTACAGCTGGAAAAGTTCCTTCTCCTGTTTTGACAAAGAATAGATGACATTTAAACAGGTCTGGTGAGATAAATCCCATCCAGTTTGTATGGTGATATATTAAAAAAATCAGAATTATTTCCAACATAATCTACTTTCTCTGAGTAAACCAGGTGTGGGTCAGAGACACACCTTTGTCTCAGCTTCGTCTACCTTGAATTAGAATTCTAAATGTTGCATATCATGCATCATATTCATACAGATCAGCAAGATGAGATAAAACCAAGGTTCCTTGACACTCCATTGTGTTTCTCAGAGTATTACCTCAAGTAAGCTAAATTCAGTTGGTTCACCCAAATACAAAGCAGAGATTTTTTTCCAAAGTGAAGAGCTCTCCAGCTACACTGTAGGCTATACCTGTCCTACTTTGACTACCTCAGTAAATTATGCCAAAGGCAGGACAGCAATGTAAAATGCTGGTGCTAGAGCAGTATACAACTCTGGTGAGATGTTCTTATCTGATGCTTATTCCTTCTAACATGCATCACTCTGGAAGCAGCTGAAGTCACATTGAAAAGTCTAGTTATTTCAGAATAAAAATATCCAAATAGGCGCTTTCCACGTAGTTACTATAGTAACTGTGAGAGTGAGAAATTAATTCCAGCTCTCTAACAAGAGTCAAGAATAAGCACTTTCCATTACGTTTGCATAACGATAAAACTGTGTTAGCTCACATAAAATAATATGACAATTATTCTTTTCATGAAGTGGATTTTTATTTTTAAAAGCGATCTTGAGCAAGCAAGCAGAACCAAACTGTAAAAATACTCTCCACAGTGAGCTACTTCTGTTACCAAAAACTCTGAAAATTTATTTTTAAAATCTCAGACTGGAAATGCATTTTTGGCAGTACTTCTGCTTTCTTGCTTTCTTCTGAGCCTACAGATCATAGCAAAAGAACAAGTGTAGATGATCTATAAATTTCTACATAGTGCCACATACATCTCAATGCATACACAAGTAAAACTTTCAAAAGATCCAAGTAAGCAAGAAATGCATCATCTGACTCTGCTGGCAAATATTTTGTCAGGCAAGAGTTAAGAGCAATGGATTGCACCATGCAGATTTATAATGCTTCTGCTGGGCATAGTCTTGGTAACTATGCAGTGGGCTGCATACGATGTGGTGTGTTTAGAGCAAACCTGCTTTTTATTTTCCTTTCATTCTCACTTTGCTGCCTGAGTGCTTTCTCTCTAAAACAAGGAAAAGGCATCCACATGAACTGTCTGCAAATCCGTGCAGCTTAATCGCTTTCATCTGGGGACTTGTTATTGTTAAATTTAATAGACATAGGGGTGTTCTCTACTGAGACCTTTAATGTGTTTGGGGCCTCAGAGGTCTCTGAAGCAAAATGGAACTTAGAGAGAAAGTCAATGGTCCACTAAGAAAAATCATGCACCTGCTAAAGAACATCTTTCTTTTAATGCTTTTTGTGTCCTGAAGAACCAGGGATGACGGGACTAATTTAAACCTTTTGGTCTTCCTGTGATTATAAGATGATGTCCAGTATGAGTACACCTATAGTTGATAGTAAAGTGATACACATTAAGTATTTTCTTGTATGAAATTATGCATTTCTAACATACAGATGCAGAGTTCTTTATGTTAAGGGTGCTTTTGTAGTAACAAATAAATCATACAAGATTCTAGATTAGTGGTTATATACTTTAAATTTCAATTTTTAAGGAAGTGTAACATTAACTCTAATTTTTTTTTCCTAAAGATACACAGCACACTGGGAAAAAGACAAATTCCAGTTATTACTTCCCCAGAAAGCAAGCTGGTTTTTCAGGAATTTTTCTATGTGCAGCACTGACCCTGTCATATAAAACCACACCTGAGATTTGAGTCCTGTCTTTTTGTAGAGATGTTTCAAGCAATACAGACAGAAGAGAAAGATGAATCAAACTGAAGACTGCATTCTGTGCATGTGGAACCCATACAAAAATGCCCTGAGTTAGGAAGAACATTCTTAGTGATTCAGACAGGCAGACAGCTGAGATTCTTGCTCACCTTAATGCTATCAACACTTTTTTATAATCATATGAAGTCATGCCAGGATTCATTATCAGGTCTTATCCTTTATAATCTGGTACCTTAATATGCCCCAAATCAACCACTAAATACTGCTAAATTAAGAAGAAACTCTGTTCTTGTGCCATTACCAGCCTGATTTCCAACGTAATGATGTTCAGCTAAGCAGATGGTTTTGAAAGCTTATCCATAGCATATGCTTTGAGTTTTATACATTACTTCTACTCTGTAATAAAGTATTCTGCTTGGAAGGAAGTACAGAAAGCCTCTACTGAATGAATCATGCTGTGCTCTATAGTCAGACAACAGGTATTAAAATTCTTGTCCTTTTAGCCAAATACCTGGCTTGTTTATATACTTGAATAAAAGAGAATTTAAAAGCTTAAAACATAAAGCAACCACTAATGCAAAGAGAAAATATTGGTATGGAATGAAGAGAGGTTTATCAGATGAGAGACAGAAGCAGACGGAAAGCTGATGAGGCAAAGAAATGTCAACTTGGGACTTTATCAAGCCATCCAGGTGGCAAAGCAAAGTGTTAGAACTTAGCTCCACAAGATATTCAGAAATTCTTCAGATTTTATGTTCCCTGATTGTCCCTACAGATTAAATACTACATCAGGCAATTATTTTCTGCACTTCTCCTTATCAATAGCTTGTTAGGAGACATAAAATACAGGAATGTTTTGAGAAGCTGAATTTCTCTTAGAGTACCTCTGGTGATACTTGTGAAAACACCACAGGAAGGAGGTTTGCTTTTAACACATTCAGAGAGTTACTCTGAGCTATATTTTAACAGATGTTGTGTAAATATCATACTAGTTCCATTCCAGAAGTGAAAATAAATGATAAGATTTGATAAAGCTACTGAAGTGTCTTAAATGACAGACAGAAGATAAAGATGTTGGGGACCTTTTTATCTGAAAAGAGAAGGTATGACTGCAAAACCATTTGGGTTCTAAGTAAAGCCATCTTTAGAGTGAACATTTGTTCAAAATTGTGCTGTTGCAAAAACCTTTCTCCGAACTTCCACATAATATGTCAATGCTCAACCAATTCCCTTGATCTACCACAACTTTCCTCATTTGCATTTGCCCTCCCATGCCTTTGCATCTGATATACTACAAGCTGCCTGCACGTACAGACCATAGGATTAGCTGTTTGGACTTCCTTTTCTCCATAATTTTACAATACATTTTTACCCTCACAGTGACTGGTAAGGTCACACAGGTGACAGAGACTCCCAAGTGTGCAATAAAACTGACTATGCAAAGAGCATCAATCCCTATGCATGCAAGATGATCTTGTTCATACAGCAACAAGGGAGAAACGAGCGACAGACCTCATCTGAAAGGCTATAAAGAAAAGAGATTAATTAAGAAAAAAAACAAGCATAAAGAAAAGCATCTAAATGTCAAAATTATTTCGGATGTGATTAAAAGAAAGAAAACAGGAATTTAAAAAAAAATTAGTTGTCATATTTCTATCATCAGATTCATAACTTGCTACCTATGGAGAAGCTATCCAAAAACCTAAATATGTGTAATTCTTACACATTTTGTGAAAACTTCAAATTCTCCTGAAGTCAATGAATGCTGAAGGTACCGAGGCACTTTATAAACTGAGAGCGTTAAAGGCAAAGAGTGGAGCAAGACTGAAGTCAGGTCTATCAACTCTTTGATACCTGTTGATGGTCATTCCCCTGTTAGACTATGTAATTATTTCTGTTTAGGTTTATTTTTAAAGTAACAGCAAGATGAAATGGGAGGAGAGTGGATTTTTGTTTCTTATTTTCCCTTTCTTATTCTTATCTCATGCTGAATTAGGAATATTTCCCTGGGAAATACATCTCTTGGGGAACATGTATCCATTAGCAGTTTAATTGCAATGCTAGCATAGTAAAAACAGCTGCATCTCAGTTGTCCCTTAAGAATTCTGTTGTCTTCTGTCTTAGGAGACTAAGAAAGTACACATTAAAAACAAAGGCAGGAAATATTATAGAAAGGTGCTAGCAAAATTGCAAGCAAATGCAAAAGATTTCTAATGAAAACTATGACCTCCGTGAAAGACATATTTAGAATCTGACTCATTTCTTAAACAGAATACACCTCAGCTTGCCAGTTGTCATACATTTTAGAATCACTTTGTCATTTACTCTGAAGCAGCATCACATTTATTTTCCTGACCCGCCGTAAGAAAGGGTTGGAGATGTTACTGCCACAGTTGAAATATGTTGCTGTATTCAGCGAAGATATTCAGCATTATGCTGCACATAATAAGCTTCATCCCTCATCTTACAATTAGTCATGTTGACACATTCCTATAAATTAGACCTAGCAGTCATTTTCAGATGAGACATTTTGCCTGCAGAAGGAATCCTTCTACTTTGCAGTAAGCATTGAAAATCAGGCATTTACTACAACAGAAAGCAATTTCTGTTATGGAAAAGAGAAAGGCGTCTTTTGTACACACCAAAAGAAAAACGAAACGTGAATCAAATTTACGGTGGCAACAACAAAGACATTATTTTCTTCAAGTGAGAGATGTATCACATAGTCTAACACTTCTTCTGGGCTAATTGTTCAAGTTCTCCCTATCATAGTATAACCACCTTAAAGCAAAGCAAAACAAATTCCTCTAATGAATACAGCCCAGATTCTCTGAGGGCATAAAAGAGCTTAGTTTCATTTAATGCAAGAGCCATAGAGGCCATTTCAGATACACAGTTGGTATCACTGAGCCAGAGAAAGAACGAGAAAGAGTAATATTTCTTCTGTTACAAGTCTTTTTTGACTGATGGATTTTTGATTAATCTCATTTCATTTACATTAAATATGAAATACTGTCCTAGGTACTTATTTTTAACTGCCTCATAGTTAATTTTACAGTTTTGGGCTGAACACCTGAAGCTCTTCCATGAAGTATGTAACAACAGATAACTAATATGTCTGGTTAATTATTCTTCTTTTAAACACTGATAAATATAAGTTTAAGAAAGCAAGGCTGGCACATCTTTAAGCATATACTTTCCATATTTACACACTAAATCTGACAGAAATCGCAAATTACTACAGAACACTGTATAATATTAGTTATAGCAGCTCCATGGAGAAAATGCAATTCCTACAATCTGAAAACATTAAAGAATTTCACAGTCACGCCTCTGAAGAATTTGGATTTGTACAAGTCAATACACAGTTTTCACTGCTTTACTCATACGGTCTGCCACAGAAAACAGTTACATTTGTCAGTAATGCAGAACTGTTTTATTCATATTCCACAGTGGATTCCAGCAGGTCCCTTTTGGCAAAGGCTGTGTTAGTTCAAGTCGCACCCACCACATATAAATCTTCTAAAAAGACTCTAGCTTTACTCTAGCAACTGGTGATGATGACGGGTTCAGCGTTAACAGCTTGATTTATTCTGTCTTCACCTTGTGGTTTACTCTGAGAGCTCCTCAGAAATCACTGCAACAATATTTTCATCAGCATGAAGAATTTTACGTGCATTTTGAAAAGAAGACGGTAGCACAGCACTGACAAATTGAGACATTACCCAACCTCAGGTTACAGTTAATTTGCACTGCAATTTGTTTTAGGACATTGAAGACAGCTACGTGTTCAGGTTTCATTGGAGTGCCACCTGGTTTTAAATGTTGTTGTAAAACTTGCAAATACCTGTTATCAACTTTCAATCTTTTGTTCTAACTATTACATTCACTTCCAGAATAATGAATTCTACTCCACAGACAGCTCTGCTAGCCAGTTTTATAAGTCTATCAACATACCCAAGTATATTTAAACAGCCTGGAGTGTGACAAACTAAATAAAATGATCAAAGAACTTCAAAGTGTCATAGCACCTCACAAGGCAGATCTGTGCAAAGGTATCAATTTTTACCTTGCAAATATTTTCAAGTAAAAAAGATACTACCATGAATTTGTCAAAAGGCAAAAAAATATCACTTCTCCCAGTAAAGACAATTTTTCATGATGACAGCAGTAAAAATATAGTGTGATATATGTTCTCTGAGCTCTGCATATCTTGTAAAAATGAATGAGATCATTTTAGCAAAATAATTATGGAAATAACATGATTTTTATTGAGACTTGTATTTTTTCTTCTATCACAAACACTTTCTGAGCACACAAAGTACTGTATTTCATTAAGCCACTGTAACTTCAAAATAACAATATTGAATATGAAATCTTGATGAGTTAAAGCTTCACAACAAAACCAGCAAAAGGTACAGATTTCTCCTTCCAGAGGTTACAATGCTGGTGTATCCAGGGTGGCTCTTCACTCTCTGAAGAACAAGGCATTACTCATAACAACGAATTGCCAAACATAAGGTCGTCTGATATAGTGGGATATCAGCTTCAGAAATGGCTGTGGAGGGGGTGTTGTATTTTGCCATATCCAGGTACTTGAAGCTTATGGCTCTTACATTTTTTGTATATGCATTTTTATTCCTAGAAAAAAAGTTTATCTTCCTGAACCTGGTTAACAAAAACCCTCTCTGTTATTTCTAAGCTGGTATCCATATATGCAGTACATAGATGCACTGCATATAAATTCCTTCTCACTTTGTTTGCTCCTCTTTCAGACAGGCAAATCTAACTGCTTCAGAAAGAAAAAAAAATTCAGCACCCTTATTTTATTGTTTAAACACAGGGTTTACAACTGTGAACCTACTAAGGATAATCCTATTATTAAAGTATTCTGAGAGTGTAGAGTTTTGATTGTGAATCACAATGTGGTTACTTTTTCTTTCAGAAGAAAACTAATAGGTAATGAGAACATGGTGCCAGTATCAGTTTGTATACAGAGGTTTATACATTACAGAGAAGTACTGCAGCACAGAAATGTGAATGTATTCAAGACCACAAGGACACACACAGTTATTTATGGTTATTTATACCTATTTGGGTTTTTCTAATGTAACTTAAGTGAAATATATTTGGCATGACCATGGGGCACGATAAAACTATTTGATTATTCAACATGTTGATTATGGTGATGCTGAAATAGTAGCTACTGTTATTGTTTAGGTAATTTCTTCCTAAAATATTTGCAATCTAAAAGAGAAAAGATTGACACCATGTGGGGAAATGGAACAGCAGCCACAGCTGAGCGAACACTGGGTTTGTACATATGACATGATTCATTTCAACTTGTGGGTTGAGTTATGGGGAAACTGGGCTACTGGAAAGAAAGATTAGCCAAATGAGGGTGAAAAGACATGGGGGAAGGGAAATTCAAATAAAGAAAGAATCTAAAAATCATAAGGAATGATTGTAACAACTAGCAGTGTCAAAGCCCAGTTGAAAGAACAGCATTCTCTGAAAAGTTGCATTTGTGTCTCCAGTCCCATACTGGGCAAGCCCTTGACATGTTTTCTTTTTCTCTACACCCACAGTCAAGTTTCCATAAAAATGAAATCTGACTGCACTGAATATGAACAGGCAGCATTCTGTTTGCAAAGTACTATCTGCTGTTATTTTTGCTTTCATTCCTACTGGCTGTTTCTCTTCCCGGGAAGTCTCTAACTTGCTTCTTCCTGAAGTCTTCCTCAGGGAGTCATGATGAGCAAGAGGCTGGGAACAGCAAAGGGACATGGCTGTGAGTCATGCCACAAGCTGGCACCTGGCTCACCTAGCGTGGTGCTAATGAAGCTACCTACCTGGCTTACAGCTGCGCAACCAGCATCCTTGACTCAGCTGGAATAAATCACTATGGCACACCACTGTGTCACTTCTGTCTGTACTCACCTTTACAGACTATGTAAAAGGGAGTTACTGCTGCAGAAGTGTTTACAGGGTCTTGGGAAGACAATTTGCCATAGCTGGGGCCAGCGGGATGTCCCAGGGCAGGGAAGTAGGCATCATTTTGTACTGTTTGTGTGTGTGTGTGCTTTTACTTGTAAACAGTCTAATATATTGTAACATTTTTACACACCACCTTTACAACAGAAGTTCCTACACTGGAAGAAATCATGAAAAACTAGTTCAGTGATGGATAAAAGAAATAAATTAAACCTTAAAGCCAAAAAGCCAAATGAGGGTATATGAAGTTTTGTGTTTATAACAGTGATCGAGTGATCCACTTCAGAGCATTAATCTACCCTCTTCCTAATAGAGCTAAAGGAGTTGCCGCTCTTCCCTCCGCCCTTCCCCTCCCCTCAAACCAATTACAATTCATAACCTCAAAGTAAATAAATTTAAAACAAACAATTATTAAAATATAGAAATAAAGTATAACATACAATCAACTTCAGAGGTAATATATCTCCTTCAACAAGCCTCATGTCAAAGCCCTTAATTATTCATTACTACTGATACAACCTAGAATATAGTTCACTATAATGTTACATAAATTTGTGACCTAATCTTTTAGCAACACAGTTTCTATTCTGGGCAAGTAATACTATTTGTACTATTTGGTAATTCTCCCCTGCTTTATTGCTGTTGGTTTTGTACTGATCCCTCTCCTTTTTTTTTTTTTTCTTTTTTTTTTTTTTTTTTTTTAATCTGAGCTTAGTTTTACCCCTCCTGGTTCACTGTCTGTGACATTAAAGGAAATTGTTTTAAAAGCTTTGTAAGCTACACTTCACAAATAGAAACATTTAACACCTTAACTAGAGATGTAACTTTTACTGTGTATCTAGTGCAGAAAAACTAAACCTGTGACTCTTGAAAATGTCTGACTGACTTAATCATGACACAGAAAGTCCAGCACTTACTTTTTAAGTCCTTAGCTTTTTGAAAATATTGGTATCTACAGTATTTGATGTTCAAAGATTTTTCTACATTCTTTATCAATATTTTCTTTTAAAACCTCTCTGCCTTTACATGTATGTGTGCATTACAGCTGTGTGTTAATTTCCTGGATCCGTGAAGGAAGTACTTCTAGGCTACTGTTACACGCAGATACACTGTTTCTCTGAGAGTCCAGAAGTGGGGTAACTGGGGGCTTACTCGCTAAGGGAATGTCACCTGCACCAAAGAGCAGGGTTGTTTTGGGTTTTTTTTTCATTTTCCATTAAAAAAGTCAAACATGGCTAAAAAAAGATGTAAAGTTTCTGGCAGACTGGAAAGAACACAGAGGCCAGTCCTTTCAGCCACAGAGATAAGCAGAACAAATTAGTATGATATTTCAATTTGGATGTTCATTGTGAGTTATTTCTAGACTGACAGAGATCTACTGCTGACATCAGCTGATTCACTAATGACATCATCTCAGAAGTTCATCTGTTATCCCCTGGGAATAGTGACTCAGTCTTTAAGTTTATTCCAGACTGATTTTTATTACATGAAAACAGTCACCAAATAAAAAAATATTTTAAACAAACACCCCCCCAAAAAAAAAATTAATCTATATAGTGGATTTGTTGGCTAATTCATTGACTAGAAGCAAGCAGACATTAAATAAAGATTCTTTTGAATATGCATATTTCTGCCAGGAATTCTCGCACTGTGATAAAAGAAATCACTTCTAAACATTTTTTCTTTTTTCTGTCTTTCTAGTCTTTGCCTTCTCTTTCGCCACTTAAGCCTCCCTGGTCCTCAGTCTCACCAGTCCTCCTTTATATCAATCTATGCTCAACTTCTGATTTCCCTCTCCGTACTCCTCAAGCTTTGCAAACATGCCTCCCCCAAATCACCTTCCATTTCAGAAGCTCTTCAGCTCCAGGAGAAGAGGTGATGATGTGTTATGACTGTAAGAGTGCTATTTTTGCCTCTAAACCCAGCAGTTCTAGGGTAATTGCCGGAATTATAGTGGCTCTCAAGTCAAGTTTACAAAATCAAGCTGGTTTCAAAGCAGCATTTCCTGCTCCATAATTTCATCTAATCCCCACAGCTACTGACATAAACTAATTGTGTGTACACATGTGATCCCATTACAAATGGTGCAATCCAGATGGTGCCAATCTGGGTCTGCAAACAGAGTTCCAGTGCTGTGAAATGCATGCCAGGCTTACCTGCTGCATTTACATCTCTATTTCAGCTTCTTTATCATAGACATTCCCTATTCATCTGGTTGGGCAACACAGTAAAGCCACGTAGTCCTAAATCCCCATGGGAAATACTGTCCAAAAAATGTCCCAAGGGACCCTGACAACACACCAATACTTGAAAAGTGCATTAGATTTTGCTTTAAGCCATTCTATCCTTACTGTTATCATCATTGTTATCACCACCACTATTTATTATTAATTCAGCAGCCATGGAACCTGAAATCACAGGTAGAAAAGGACAGTTCATACCTGAAAGAACATTCAGTATGTTCTTATTGAAGTCCAAATACAATATGCAAGTTAACCATCCATGTGGCTTGTGTTTTTTTCATGTCTATCGCCTCATAAAGTAAATACTAACCTAAAAGTTACATATCTACACACTCCATACTAATGGAAAAATCTGTATCTGTACAGTCATACTGTGAAGGATGCATCTAGATCCTAGACACATAGCAAATGTTAATTAGTAATATGGTCTACTTTTGGCAAGTACTCAAGTCAGTTTAGCATTCACTTTCTATCTACACTCATGCATGTAAAACTTACTTTTCAGAGGAAGTTGAAAGTCAAATGAAAGGCCACATGTCTAGCTGATGTGAATTCAATTTATAATTCAATTGAATATTCACCAGCTTTTTTTTTTTTTTTTATATTTATTCAGCTCTAGCAAACATTACACACAAAATGAACAGCTGATATGAATAGCCTGAATTTGTGGAGATCTGAAGAGTCAGCTCATTCCAAGGTGTAAATCAGCTTGGTGGCTCTGCTGAAGCCACTGGTCAGTCACTGACGCACAAAGGCACTCAGTGATTCTTACATCTGATTCTTTCCATGTTAATGTATAAGCACAGATGATTTTACGATTGTTATTATTGCTCTTCATATTATTAAACAAACACTTCAAAATTACTGTATTCATTTTGAATTGCTTCTCACAAAATCACTAGCAGAAATCCGTTCTGAACATGCAAGAGGCACTTCAGTATTTCATGAAGTGTTAAATTGGCAAAACAACACCACGAGTTCATTACTGCAGATTCTTTCCAGATGGAACCATAAATGTACTGTACTTTACTGAGTACCCATGGTACAAAGCAACTAAGTTGAATACTACAACCACTTTTTGCGGAATAATGTTTCACATAGTGATCGTTTACTTTTGCAGGGGAGAAACTCCTTTAAAAAAGAGAGTGTAGAAAGGAAGATTCCAGAGCCTCTCTGATTTCCTATCTCCTTTCTAGCCTCTGAAAATCCAGGCAAGACATTGCTGAAGTCTTTGTCTAGGTTTCAGCTCCAAAGCCAGCCTACATACCACTACTGCATAACACAAAAAGGCTGGGCCAGAAGCCCTTCTCAACATACCTGAGCTGATACTGACAGGTCATGGTAAGGGGACTGCAGCAGACAGCAACATGAAAACCACACTCTGGCATATAGCAACCTCTAAATGGACTGCAATTTCCAAATCTGGCAATACCAAAGGAAGATAATTCTTTGAAATTTAAACCAATGATTATATATGCAATGAAGGTGATCCTCAGTTTTGCAATTGACTCCAAGAGAAATTACTAAAGGTTCCTAATTTTCTTTTATTTTACTATGCTATGTTCTATTATTCTTTAATCTATCCATCTTTTTATTATTCTGTCTTAGAATTTAAAACTACATGTATGTGCCTGCTTTAAAACATCAGTCCAGTCTCATCCCAGTGTAAATCAAGAAAAATTCCAAATTCCAATGGTGTAAAACAAACACAAACAACACATATATATATATTTAAAATATAATCAGTTCTATCTGTCCACTATTCTTTGCTTAAAGGAAAACTCACACCAAAATTTTCTAATACATTTAAAGATGAAGTTAATATGTTTTTTCCTCACTTTGAACAGGTTTTGCCCCAAAGCAGCATCATTTCATTAATCCATACAATTTCATTCAGTGGACTTCCTTTAAGTTTCCACTACCATGCTGGAGGTTAGAATCAATTTTTTCATCCACTCATCTGAGCTGTTAAAAGTGGTAACTAAGATCTACATTTCCCCTCAAACACCTCTGCATTTTGACCACATTTGTTTCTAGTTACAAATTATTTGGTTGTTTTGGCTGTTTGTTTTTTTTTTATAAAATGGCCATAACACTACTCTAAACATTGGCTACTTTTTTTGGCTACTCAGGTAAGTCTTTCATCCCAAAGAAATGATGAAAACTTGATTGCTCTTGGCAAAATTGGTAAACGCGGAGTAAAATTCTACTTCTGTGACATCTTCAGGATAAGTTCTAAAACCACAATCCTGTTGAAGATCCTGCTTATTCCAACTCTGACATTAAACTGGGAAGGAAGAGCAGAAGCAAAATCCAAAGTAGTAATAAATTTACATAAGCAACCACAGAGTCACACTCCTATTTTTTATGCACTCACCAAAATTCCTCTCAAACACAGTACAAACAAGTCTGTCACCAGGTAGGCAGAAAAAGTTCATTTATATGACTTCCATAGGGCATTTATATACATGTCCATAGGCCACAGTCCAGAGGTTGTAGTTAAACTCTCCAAAACCAAAAGCTTTCTGAGGCCTTAGACTGCTTTGGAAAAACTGCTAATAGCTGAGACCTCTCTAGGTATCTGGAAAGCAGAAACAGTGATGTGCACACATTCCTTATACAAAGATGCTATCATGTTAGGAAGGAAAATAAACATAATTCTTTAAAGATTTCCTCAAATTCATACACTTAATATTAATTCTTCAGTACATGAATGCATAAGGCTAAAAAGAAAGGATTACTCTATCTTTGTTAAACATATCTTCATACTAAGGAAGAATGTCCTAGCACCCTGAACACTGGGTTTAAAACCCCTGCCTACAGTAGATCAACCACTTTATTTATGGATTCTAGTGTCACGTTGTCGTGGTTTAAACCCAGCCAGACAGCTTGTGCACTCACTCCCAGTGAGTGGCGCCGGGCTGGAAGCAGTCGAGGCCCACGTGTCCCGTGTCCCCCCCCCGGGGCTGTCCCCTTCCCCGCTCCCAGAGGGATGGGGAGGAGAATCGAAAGAATGCAGCTCCCACGGGTTGAAACAAGAACAGTCCAGCAACCAATGTACAACACAAATCACCACCGCTACCACCAACGACAACAATAAGAGAAAATAACAAGGGAAGAGAATACGATACCACCTGCCAAAAAACAAGTCTGACCCAGAAGACCCCGTGTCCTTCTGGGAAACTCCCGTTATATCCTGGGCATGACGTGCTGTGGTATGGAATACTTCTTTGATCAGTTTGGGTCAGGTGTCCTGTCTCTGCTTCCTCCCAGGTTCCCCTCCTCCCTATCACAGCATGAGGCTCACAAAGTCCTTGGTCAGACCAAAACATCAGTGTTATCAGCTCTGTTCCCAGGCCAAAAGTCAAAACACAGCACTGCACCAGCTGCTAAGAAGAAGAAAAATGATTGCTACTGCTGAACCCAGGACACACGTTTTATGTTCTCTTCACTGAAGAAGTTCCTTAACCTGCCTACGTTTCTGTAACAACAACAGCGTCAAACTACCTCTTTGATTCTGGGGTCTGGTAAAGAGCAGTGTGTTACCACTCTGAAAAGACTCCAAGGGGAAAACTATTCCATAATTGTTAAAGTGTGCTTTCACAGATAATCTAACTCTAGAGAGAATGATGGCAAGATTACCTTCCCTCCGACCTCCCCCCGTATACATGTTTTAAGTCAGGTTTCTCGGGGGTTTATAGCATGTAAAATTATCTGGGTTTAGTAGAGTGTGGCACAACTGGGCAGTTTACCAAATAAAGGCACACCAAATATTCACTATCAGAGAGAAAAATCATCTCCATGTTGCTAGGTTTTTGCAAGAGGTGGAGAGGAATGGCATTCCTCTTCAGACCTATATATCAAAACAATGCCTGCCATTGGCTACGTTCACGCCTATTTAAAGCAGACCATAAAGACAACATTGTTACTTTTAAGTCGAGTACAACCTTGATGACCTATTTGGCCTACTTGAAACCCATCCCCCAATCTCACATACTCAGCAAGAATTCTCCTTACAGTACGAACTGCCTACAGATACCAGAGTGTATTCAGAGTCTTTTGTAAGCTATTTGAAATGGTTACAAAGATTTGGGTTTTAGAATTACTTCATTTTGCATAACAGCAAAAGTTATTAAATTACTATCTCAAATTTCATAGTAAACATACCTTACCACTGTATAGTTCTTGAAAAGTTTGAAATTTCTTTATGCTATTTCAGATTACTCGTTAAATGAGTTGACAAGCAAGAATGTTATCTAAACCACTGTAAAGAGACTGACAACCAACACAATCTGAAGTCAGATAAAAGGGTATTTTTGATAGGCCTGAAACTTACGAGTAAGGCAAAGAATAAATTTGTTTCTTGTAAGTTACTTTCTTAAAGGAATAATATTTGGAGTGTATTTCATCTAAAACCTGTCAAAATAATAGCTTGTTGATGTGAATTGAGGACATGAAAGTGTTCTATTAACAATCAGCAAGAGACAAGAGATATACCAATCTTTTCCACCATTGTTTTCTTATCAGACCTATTTGTTTTACTTCATGAGATAGTTCCAAGTCGATAAAATTTACATACAGATGGCTGCAGTTTTAATTCCTACCATGAAACTATTCCGAGGAGTTTCCATTTTCTGCTTAGTAAAGGAACTTCACAGCCAAAAACTGTAAGCTAAGGGTAGTAAGTAGTCCTTTGATTACACTGGTACATTTACCCACTACAGGACAGCAATATTGTTTACCCTGCCAGGATCGTGGTGTCCCACACACACGTGTATAACTGCATAACATACAAAACCTCAGTGGCTGTCTGGGTTTTCATTGAGGCTCTTGCCCAGATTGGTTTATGTAAACTTATGTGGAGATGGATTTTCAGTACCGTCAATCATGAACTCTGGTTTCCATAGCATGCTGGAGTGGAGCCATCGCTCAACATTGCAGTAGTCTGTGTTCTTCACCTTGGAGCAGAAGTCACTAAAGAGCTCCACAAATTTACTTATGAGGTGACTGCAGGAGGTATACAGGCATAGAGACAAGTCAGGATACAGTGCTCTGCTGAGGAGCCATCTGAGCAGTTCATGCCATGCTTCACCACCCTGCACAGACCTTCAAAGACCTGAGCCATCTGGTCCTGGTTCAATATAAGGCAGGAGTGGTAGTGCCGCAGCTCGGCCATGATGCACAGGCACAAGCTGCCAACAAGGGCAGAGGATACTGTTTGAAGAGCTCAATTCCTATCATAATAATGTGGAAATACAGGAATTGAAGACAGGAAGAGTAAACAACAGATACTGATAGCATGATTAAACTTACAGAAGTAACTTATTTTTGTTTTAATTCCATCTTCAGACTTTGTTTTCAAACACAAAGCTTTTTTACCCAACTCTTTTGTCCTTTCTTACACATTAGCATACCCAAGTAATGCTAGGAAGAATCCTTTGTAACTGTCAGTTGAAAAAATTAGGTTTCAACTGCTTATACAAACACAAGAAAATATAAAATAGCTGGTCAGATGTGCAGGTTTCCCAAGAAAATATATCTTGTCATACCTTTAAGATAACTGAAGGGACAAAATTACAGTTAATGGTTATGTTTTTCTAACAGAAAGGCTCTGTGAAAAAGGTTGCAGAAAAAAAAGCATTTTCACTTAGCAAGACTTGTGAGAAAATATTCTCCTTTCCTTACCAAGTGACATTATAATTCACCTAATTAAATGCAAGATCAGAAGAATCTGAGAATTATTAAGATTGTGAACTTCCCTTTATTTTCACAATGAAATTAATCAAAACTTTTTCTCATTGTGACACTAATCAGAGCAATTATTTTCATGCAATCAAGCAGAATCTGGCTTCTTATGAAAACGCCTAAATTACACCTCTCTGTCTAGTGATCAAAAGCAGTAATTTTCATCAAGTGACTCTGAATTTCAGACTTGTTCAAATATTGAATTGCATCTGGGTTGGACGTCCACTAAGAAAATTGTGAACAAGCTTACTTTATTTTCTTATGTGAATGACTGTGTGTTCCCAGTGAAATGACAGAAAATCAGAAAGCAAGTAAGTTACCCGTAAGAATAGCTATGATGATTTTAGGCACATCTCCCGATTGGTAAGGGTAAACCAGAAAGGCATGGAGATATCTCGGGGAAATTACAGCATAAGCAATACAGACCTACTGCACTACCCCTCAGCTCCACTTTCAGGAATTCAGCATTTATTCACAAATGTTTTTACAAAAAAAGATGTTAAAACACAAAAAAGTGACCTAAATTGAAAAGCGTAACCTCAAATAATAAGAACAAATAATACAATGACTTAAGGGTAAAATCCAAAACATAGTTAATATGAAAAAAAAGAAAACAAATACTTCAGTTCTGCATATGGCTGGATTCGCAAAAGACAAGTAACATTTTTCTCTGTTTATCTGAAATCTGGATCTAAAATGCTGTGCACAAGTTTGCTGGCTGTTGTTTGAGACTGGCACATGACACCTAGCTTTAAGAAAATCTTAAGAAAGATACTTATTTTCATCACTTTAATCACTAACCTGTTCTCTAATCTACATTGATTTTGGCTGACACACAGTGCTACCAATCAGCCTGCTTTAAATGAGCTCATTCTGTGCCCCTGCCTACACCCACTACGTTTTTATGAACTTTTACTGGAATATGTTCTTGCAAGTGATCAAGATTTCTATTTCTCACATTAAATAAAGTAATAATTTCATTAAGCTGATCACACAATGCTGCCTTAAACTTCTGAACAGTGAGTAATTAATACTAAGAAAGAACAGCTCTAACTGCTGAAGTAAGTAAACCCAACTTCTACCTGTTACATCTCAAATCCTCTCAAAGTATGTGGGAATGCACATGTATAACAAGGAATGCAATACGTTCCAAACCACCTATCTAAGGTCAAATAGTGCTAAAATGCATGAAAACTGCCCCATTGCCAGCTGTCCCCAGTGACATTTCCTACTTTCAGACACATACCCCAGCTCAGGAAAGGATTTAATACCATGACCTAATGTGGGAAAGTTCTATCGTTATTCCATGAAAGCAAAAAAATACTTTTTTCCACAGCTTTACATTAAATATATTCAAGAATGTCACACATACTCAAATGTTGAAAAGTCCTTTTTTAGGACTACAGTTAGAACTGAGTTGGTAAACACAGTTTCAGGAAGTCAAGTTATAATTTGGCCTCTTAACACTGGAGTTGATTCAGTCAAGTGCTTGGGCAGCAGTGGAAGGTGCATGTATTATTTTTGGTCTACTAACCAACCTGAAAGTACTTATCATATTCTTACCTTCTTTTAGCCCCTTCTCTAGTGGGAATATTTAATTTTGGAAAAAAGTAAAGTTCAGTTTCACCTAGGAAAAAAATGGTTGGCTGTACTTTACGCAAAAGAGATGAAACAGACATCATCAAAGACAACTGTGTATGGAAAAAACTGATCAGAAATTTATGGACTGTTTCTGAAACTTTCGGGTTTGGAAGCGAATATCAAACCAAAAATACAGTTTCAACTGAGTTCTGTCAACTGAAGGTACCACAAAGAAAATGTGTTAGAAGAAAACGTACCAAGCTGCACCAGATAAAACATTTCATAAGACACCTGCAATTAAATTTACTCATTCACTATTATTTGCAAAAAAAAAAAAAAAAAAAAAAAAAAAACAAACAACAAACTCTCTTGAAAACAAAGATATTTGTAATTTAACAGCACATCCTAGCCAGTTCACCAGATTCTGGAAAATTTTACTGACCTTCCCATTTCTGTTCATAATTCTTCAAGATACTTTTAGATGATTCATAGCACTTAATCCATCTTTCAAAAGACAGAGGCAGTGACAAATCCTGATACTTTTTACCTGAGTGCTTGCAGCCATTCCTGTTCTTTATTGTCTACAGTACTAAATCACTGCTTTAGTATAAACAGATAAGGCTGATTAAATGTCCAACCAGTAAGGCCCTGTACTCTTTGGCAGGGGTAACCGGAAGATATTAAATTAATTTTACAACAGAGAATCACATTGACAGTCACAGAATGGCTTGTGTTGGAAGGGACTTTAAAGATCATCTGGTTCCAACACCCAGCCATCGGCACAGACACCTTCCACTAGACCTGGCTGCTCCAAGCCCTATCCAACCTAGCCTTGAACACAGCCTGAGATGGGGCACAGCTACAACTTTTCGGGGCAATCTGTTCTACTGCCTCACTAACCATAAAATTTTTTTCCCTATATCCAATCTAAATTTACATTCTTTCACTTTGAAACTGTTTCCTCTTGTCCTGTCACTAAAGGCCTTGGCAAAAGTCCTTCTCTGCCTTTCTTATATGCCCCCTTTACACATTGAACGATAAGACTTTGACAAATCAGTTAACATTTATTTTCCAAGACATAAAAATGAATGAATGAGGCAACAGGAAAAGATCTGCATAAAGGGAAACTTTTAAGATATTCTAATGGCTCTAATTTTAAAAGCTGCCATCAAATCTTGATGGATTATCAAAGTGTGTCTAGTTAGATAAATTATAGGCATGACACTCTGGAGATCAAGAAGGTACCTCAATTTATTAAATAGTGACTAGGTACAAGTACTATAGTTCAACATTGAAGTGCTAATAAGTTCAGCTAACTGCCTTCAGAGGGTCTGAAGATGGATTGAATGGTGGGGTTCTACTTTTTAGGGTTTGCAAAGATGTAGCACTTCTTTAAGAACTATCCATATACCTAATTTCATGGGCCCACAGTGGCAAAACATAGAAGTGACACAAAGAGATCAGCAACAAGAGGTTCTGCATTGATATGTATTTATATATTCTACAAGGAAGATGTTGAATAATCCTGCAATGCATTTTACATTGCATGCAGCTTTTAATATTAATGTTCAACTCCCATTCTGCCAGTATTAAATGTTACATATTTTGTCAGAAAGTTATTCTATCCTTAACTGACTTTATTCATTCTTAGTGCTGGAGTTTAAAAAGAGTCAGTTTGCTCTTCTGTGCAGCTACAAATGAAGCAATTTATTATACTTTTTTAAGCATATTGCTTACATCTTACTATAAATCTCAAAATGACAGTGACTGTCAGAAGGCAAAAAAGTTTCCTCATCTGGCAATCTTCACACCACTAACTGAACTTTCCCAAGCTTCTGGATTCTCTGTTTTAACTCTGTGCTGAGAGTAGGACTGATTTACTTCCACTGACCCTCACACCTCCTGGCCTAAAGCTGATACAGAGACCGGCAAGATGACATAGGTTCTCCCCAAACTGGGAGGAATAAATATGGTTGGCTGCATAGCTTCAGGTAACAATAATATTTACCATGCCATCTTCAGTGGCAGTGTAGGAAAGTACCCCAGTAGGACGTGTTCTAACATGGAGCACAAACTGCCTTCCTTTGCTATAAGAAAGCAGAGAGCTTTCCAAATACTGTTTGAAGCAGGCTAGTTTCCTTCCCATGCTGTTGCTTTTCCATTGAGTAGTGAAATGAGTCATGAAGAAATCTGAAATGGAAGATACAGAATTGCTTGGCAGAGGATTTTCAGAAAAGGCATACTCCAGACACACAGTGTAGTACAACAGAAAAAGCTTCTAATACAACTAATCATTACTACAGAACACATGAACTACATTACAACCTAAAGACTGAGATTATATCTATTTGTAAAACCCATGTCACAACAAGTCAGGAAATTTAAAACTGAATTTGAGGAGTTATTAAGGCACTGTGGATTACTACGCATTTCTGTAAATCGTTATTTACAGTCTACCTGTATTTTACAATTCTGTTCCAGGAAACATTGTGCTGAATCTTTACAAAAACAGAATGTTTACTGGCAGTCCTAAATTTGTTTGATTGTCAGCAATGATAGACTCCTAGAGCAGATAACCCTGACAGGAAATGCATATGATGTCCTAATATATAAAAAGCCTTTGCAATCCATGATCTGGCTGTGTCATCTCTGTAAAAGCAACAGACATTTTTTTTCCACCAGCTCTACTCAAAACTGAGATGGTGATGGTTTCAGTTCCCTTTCATTCCACAAAACCAGAACTGGATAGTTCTGCTCCCTATGAAAGCAATGGGATAACAGTGAGAATTGTCCCCCTGCCTGCCTCAGAGCTCAAAAAGGAATTCTGTCTCAGCAGCTCAGTGGACTCAGTGAGAAACCTGTCACAAACACAAAGCATTGAGATTAATCCTGGCAAAATCACTCAAGTAGTGTGAGATTTAGCTCTCCAAAAACATTGAGAACATCAGATTGTGAGGAGCTGTCCCTGCTTGTAAGCACTTCCCAGATCACCTTAGCAGAGTTACAGCTACACACCTACAGTAGTATTTCTTTTTGCCTTTTGAGATTTCCACTGATAAGGCTTAAAACTGCAATTACTCTTATCTATGTAAAACCAGATTAGACTCCAAAATCTGCACCATCTGCCAATACAGCTTTTTTTTTCCCTGCCCTTCTAATTAACAGCAAATATTTCTAATTAAGTAGCAATATATTTTAAATGTAAAAGGAATGGTTTGTAGGTAGAAAGAAACAAGTAAGCAACAATACAGCAACCCCAAAATTTGCATTTTTCTACATGGATTCAGTATTTTTTGCAGTTAAGGCTTTTTCTTATATGCCCTGATCACAAACAATTCTATGTAAATACCTGACATCCATACCTAGAGTGGAATCATCTGAAATTCTGGACAGGTTTTGTTACATCCTGTCTCACAGCAGGTGCTGGTATTTCTGCTTATAGACTTGTCACACTAACATATTTGGAAAAGAGGAAGCTTTGCAGAAGTCTACCTTTTCTAAGGAGTGAATGTAACTTAAAGGCAGATGATGTTCTGAATCTGAATGAAACAATCTTTTTTTCTGAATGAAACAATCTTTGCCTGAAACAGCATTCTATGGAAAACTGGGAATTTCTTTCATTCTATTTGCCAACAGTAATTCTGAACAAAGCATCATGTATTTTCTGTTTAATTTAAGCTCCTTTTCTCTTAGTAATTTGGTGAAGATAGTGGTAACCCTCTTTCAGTGCCCTGTGCAGTCACACAGAAAAAACTCAACACAGGAAACGAAACAACAAAACCAGCCCTGTACACTCTTTGACGACTCAATGGAGAACTGTCCTAGGCAATACCTATTATTAGGCAAGAATTAATTCCTACCTAGAAAGTTAGGAAGCATGGAAAAACATATAATGGCTTTCACTATCACTGGTGTTCAAATGCTGATGTCATTTTCTTACATGCTTTTCTTCTCACTAGTGAATTATCAATGTCGATTTGGTGATTTGTTGTTTTTTTTTATAAAGTATTTGAATTACATTTCTATGTAATGCATCTATTCCAAATAATACTTCTGCAAAAATAGGAAAGTAGATTATACAAATACTGCTCATCTGTCAACTGGAAATATTAAATAAGAATGTTTTTAAATGTAATGTCTCTCTCATGCATGGCCTAAAGAAGCTAAGCCCATGAATCAGTATTCATATAAATTCTTATAAATTTTGCATTATTACATTTTACAGAAACACAGTCAAACAACCAAAGATTTTGACAAATGGTGTCAAGTCACAATTTCTTAATTTAAAAAAAAATGTGTTTATTTTTAACAATCAGCACAGAGTATGTGAATTGGCATTCAGAATTTAATTATACAGTGGAGGTTTTTTGGCTGTTATAGGATGAATATTCTCTCAATTAGTCAAAAATTTCTGCATTTCATATATTTTACACATATCAGAAGGCTAATAGCTACATATTTTCTAACCCCAAACAAGCAAGAGAGAAAATTCACATGACCTTCGTTTCCACCAAACAAGCAGATTTGGGTTAACATCTATGACTTTTTAAAAATCCAGCATAAATGCACAGGCAATTTAGATTGCAAGATTTTCTTATATCTATCTTTCCTGACAGGATGAAGAACAAAATCTCTGCTTCCATGAGACAATTAAGTTCAACTGACAAAAAGATGTAACAGAAGGAACACTACTGGAGCACTAATGGTCTATACTACGGGGGGATCACAGAGGGAAATATTCCAGATACATGAACTCCCTGCAAAGCTTGAGCCATTAAAAAAAATGTGTAGATAGTCCCTAGAAATGTGAAATATAAGTATTCCTTTACTAAACAATGCTTATGCGAGATAAAATTCAGTTCATGCATTACCGTTAGACAACAAAATATTTTTGGGGGTTATAATAGAAGCTGGAACTCTCACATTACCAGGTTTGCTAGTAACAGTGTTGACTCAACACTTCTCCAACACAGTTCTCTGCCTCTCACAAGGGATAGTAGAGTACTGTGTAACACTTTTATTCCTGACAGGTTTTCTTGCAGGTGCATATAGTCAATCTATTTGCCATTTCTTCTATTGCACTCCCAAAAGACTACACCTTTATTGGATCTAAAGCAAACGACATACTTCCCCCTAAGTGAACAGTCTCAGACACTTTCTTTATAAATAAGTTATTTTAGAAATGCTTCTGTATGGGATAAACTGGAAAAGGCAATCTAATCTGTGGCAAACTAAGAACTATAGTCTCCAGGAGCGTTCCTTGAGGGAGCATTTGGGACCTGTATATTTTCATATCAAATGAAGAGCTGTATATTTGCTGCTATACAGGCAGGAGCAGGGCATTGGAGGCATACAAAAGTTACAGTATAGGAGAGGTATTTCCAGAAAAAAAAACCAAAAGAGTAATCACCAATGCAAAGGAAAATGCCTTTCTGCCCTCTGTTAGCAAACATGCTGGTTTTCTAACCAATTCCATATAAAACCTAAGCTTATATAATTTCATACAATACATACTGTACTCCCTGAATACATTTCCTGGAACATATGGAATACAATAAACACCAATCACAAATGCCATAATAATTATAATGTTTTCTGCAAATAAAAACATATTTCAAAACTTGCTAAAATGCAACACGGAGAAAACTATTCAAGTTTCATTAGCTTTTTTGAGTGTAAGGTCAAAATTACAGCATCAGACCATCAGCTGGTATAAACTAAGGACCACACTGTACAGTCATAACATAAGAAGTCAAATTAATGTTCCTTACTACTGTTCTTCCCCAGAACAGGGCACTACTTGACTTGTGAATGTATTAGCAAAACAAGTTTTCCTAGGTATACTTTACTACTAATTCTCTGTTCAACAGAAAAACGGATTCTGAAAACAAAGTTATCCACCCCAAAATACTTTTTAGGAAATAAATATTGTGCTTAAAGTTAACAATAAAACTTCTCACTTCATTTGCCAAACATCTGCATTGTAAAATGATCTCTAAAACACCGTTACTCTTCGTTAGATTAAATCAAACAAGTAAAAAGATAACCTAGCATTCTTTGATCTGAAACATGCAGAACCATAAAATGTTTGGACATGATAAAAATTTGACATCAAGCATAAGCTTCACATCTTTTATTCCTTTTCATAAGGAAGTGTCAGACAACTATATAAAAATAATAGATCAAATAAACATAGACAGAGCTTTGTACACAGAGCATAAAACCTTAAAAAAACCCACTGAATAATTCAAGGGAACTCCAGCAACACTTGTAATCTACAACACTCACAATTTTTCATAAAACAATACTTTTTTAAATTTTCATCTTTTTTTCTATGGTGCCTCAGGATAAAGAGGCAAAAATTGAAACTATACCTACAAATACTAAAGTGTCTGCTTTTAGTATCAGTGTGGTAAATATTCCATTACTCTTAAGATGTTAATGCATTATCAAAACAGTATTTGCCCCAGATCACTACAGTAAACCAAATTTTCAGACTAGAGTATTTCTCCCTCCTGCTATTTCCAAGATTACTTTGCAGAAAATGACATTTTTTTAATACCTTCACAACAGAAGATACTTTTCCTTACTGAAACAACAGATTCACATACAGACTAAGTATCTTTTTCTGTTCTAGGGTCTATGCTCAGACTTTCAGCAATGTAATTAGCCTATGTGTAGCAGGCTATTTTAACCCTAATGTCTGCACTAACTTGAGTATCTCTGCATTGCACTGCAGTACCTTTGTCACTGGGAAACCAAAGATGTAGTATCAGTTTTACTTCTGATCACAGAATCACAGACTGATTTGGGTTGGAAAGATCCTTAAGATCATCTAGTTCCAACCCCCTGCCATGGGCAGGGATGCCTCACACTAGGCCACACTGACCAAGGCTCTGTCCAACCTGGCCTTGAACACTGGCAGGGATGGAGCATTCACCATTTCTCTGGGCAACGCATTCCAGTGCCTCACCACCATCACAGTAAAGAACTTCTTCCTTATATCTAACCTGAACTTCCCATTTTAAGTTTAAAACCATTACCCCTTGCATCTGCTGTTTCAATTTAAAATACACATTTTTTTCCATTTCTTACCCTCTAATTAACATTCCTGTACCCAACAGTTTCTGTGCAAAGAACAGCTCACAAAGAAAACCAGACACTGAAACAGTGACAAAAGATATCATTGGGACTTAAAACACGACTCTGATACATAAACATCACATCCACTTTTCACTTTCATCTTCTACACCTGTGTTCTGTATGATCATACTTGGGCTACAGTTTGCTTGTTCATAAGATTCACCCTCTCCAACTTCTCAATTTGGGAAATAGCATTCTAAAAGTTTCTTCTGCCACCAAACCTTGAAACCAGTTTCCTTCTCTCCCCATTCTAAACATACTGACACTCTAACACTACTGCTTCCATTTCTCTCCCAGAAAGATTCTCAAATCTGCATTGCTTTTTCATTGCAACCGCAGCAGGAGTTCTGTTAACAGATGTTACAAGGACTGGATGCACTTAGATATTCTAGAGGAAATACACATATTGTTGTTACTTATTGCTTATTCCAGGTGAATCATTTGACTGTTTCCAAATCCAACATTGACCAGCCTTCTTGACTTTAATTTCTTCAGACACTCCTACCTAATCCAATTGAATTGTTTTGAGTTTACATATTGTTACAAAGTTTGATACTCTAACCAGGTATGCTAAATTTTCATGAAGGCAACAACATACACAAAATAAATATTTTTCCTGGGGTTTTTGTCTCTGATTTTTCAGGGATTCTAATTGCAAGGCACTAACTTACTCCTGAGTCTACTGTCAATGTGTTAATGAAGTGAGTTGGTTTAGAGACAGTTCTATTTCATTAAGAAGTTACTATTCTTTTCTGATATAAGAGTACTGACACAAATTAAAGCACTTTAATAGCTGCAGTGGTTTTGTCAGCCTCAAATTTACCATTAATTCCTTCAGTAACTGAACTTACAAAAAACCAAAAGGAGTAAATTAAATGAAAATATATATATATTATATGCATTAGTGGTATATGAGTCACCTTGATCTCCTTTGGGATGGAACTCTAATTAACACTGGAACATATTTTGTCTATAAAAAATTCTGTTGATTGCCCAGGAGGTAAAAAGAACTCATTTTGCCAGATGATGTTAACTTTTATGGGTTAAGGTGGTGAGCTACCAGAAGCAACAGCTGTGTGCTTCATGCTCAGGGCAATTTTTAAGCAACTCTATTTTAAGAATCATGTCATTCACATCTGATATAAGAAATATTAACAAGAAGGAAGATAGATGATAAACTATTATGTATTAAAATATTAAAACTCAGAGAGTAACAGGTCTTGGCAAGATCATTTGCAAACTGAAATAAATATTATAATAGCTTCTTTATGATGGCTTGGATGTACAGGTACTGGCATTTTTACTGTGTGTTTTCATAAGTTTTAATAGGCAAAAACCATATAAAGTTGCTTCAAGCTGAGATTTAGCTTGGAACACAGGAGTCTGCATTTCAGACTGAAAAAATATACTGCTTTTCAATGTGATAAGATATGCCATAAGTTAACTAAAAATTATATCATTCTAAACAGCATTGTTACTTAACCTGAAGTGTAGAGTACACAGAATACTCCTATTTTTGGTGAACTATCGAAAAAGAAGGCAAATAGTGGAACTGCAGATGTTCAGAACAAGCCATACTTTTCAGGTCAAAAACTTAAAATACATATCTTAAATGGAAGATCTAACTAAAGTTTCTCCTTCTTTCCAAATTACCTCCTTTATCAAAGGAAACACCCAAACCTTCTTTGACAAAATGTTAAGAATTCTGAAGTTTTTCAAGCTGTTTTCACTCCTTTCTACTATTTGTATGAACACAACTGAATGTCAGAAAACCGCAAAATAGATTAATTTTAGCATCCTCTCAGTGAAAAAGGGTACAATTAACAATGTCAGTTTCCCCAAGGCATCTCTGTTTGTTTTTTTTTTTTTTCTGAAAGGGATACAGCTTTTGTAACATAAAACCTTAACTCCTATGACGCACCATAATAGGTGCTGAAAGCAGTCACTGTATGGGTTTCAATGCCCAAATCCAGATTCATTATCCAAGAAAACTTGCTAGTACCTTATCTAAGTTATTGCTTATGGAAAGGGTGTCAGATGAGAGTGCTATTTCCTCTCTAATTGTCAGCTGTCCTTGTTCTTTTGCCCTCATAAGAGACAGGAAGACCTTAGAGAAATTAAACTTTCTGCAGCCTTGATAGTTCACATATCTGTAGTGGAAGTAACCAAACTTACTTCCAAGATGGCTTTTAATAGCTGTAGACACTTCCATTTGAACTTTTAATTGTTCCTAGAAGCGAGCAGTACAGGTCAGTAAAGCCTCTTCACACGTCCTCCACATTACACTTCTGCTGGGTTTGGGGTGTTTTTTTCCACTGAGTACTTCCCACTAATTTCTGATTTTTTGTATCAGTTGATACACATTGAACATAACTAAGTAGATTATGTCTCTGATGTTCTGCATAGGAGCTCTGTACATTATATTACAAAGCCTGACAAACAAAAAACACTCCATATCCTTCCAGTGAAACCAGTTTTACACATTATTTGACTGCAATCAGTTTGGATTTGCATTAGAACATCCGTCACAGCATGCAATACCTATGTTTGTTGGATTTTCAGTCAGTTTTCAGAAGTCTGCCAAAGAACTATTAGTGTTTCACATGCCAGTGACACCTGGCATCACAGTGACTGAAAAATTTAATGGCAGCAAGGGAATTGCTATTGTCTATTGCTTCACTGGTCCATGAACCGAGGAGTTCCTGAGCAAGTCTTGGCACAGTGCAGCAAAGCAGCTGTTAGGCCCTATTGTTGTCAAGAATATGCATTTTGACAACTACTAATCATGTATTTACTCCGAACAGTGAATAATCTTATACATTTATTACTCTCAGAATATATTTATCCAACAAGTAATGGCAGCTCTAAATGAGTTTCCTATGTTCTAGCAAGAAAACACATACAGTAATTAATTAGTGTATTGTTATATAGCCACAGATTATTTATTTATTTCCCCAAGCCATTCATCAGATGCATCAAGTACATAATGACAGGTAGCTTTTCAAGGCGTTTCTGTTTATCATGTTTCTGGGTGAGGGGAAGAGGGGTTAGTGCTGCATGTTCCTGCTTGGCTGGGACCCCAGCATGGGGATGGGTATTGTACACTAGTTGCTAGACTGTTCTTAGCCCGTGGGAGTTGCATTCCTTCGATTCTCCTCCCCACCCCTCTGGGAGCGGGGAAAGGGGGCGGCAGCCCCTGGGGAAAGGGGGGGGGGGGTGGACTAACGTGGGCCTCGATTGCTTCCAGCCTGGCACCACTCACTGGGAGTAAGTGAACAAGCTGTTTGGTTGGGTTAAACCACGACAACTCCTTACAAACTATACTAGGGAACATCAATTGTCTTTCAGAGATGAGATCTAATTTTATCCTGAATTGGGAACAATTGAAAAGACAGAAAAAAAGGATAGTGTAAGTTAAATGCTTCAATAGTTGAATGATTCAAGTTGGTGGTCATCTATTTTCTGTTTTAAAAACCAAAACAAACAAATTTGCTGACTTTCACAACATTATTTAGGTTTGTCATGACAGGCAATGAATGTAGGCCATTATTTCTGCAGTGATAATAATTATGGCAGATGAAATTAAGTTTTGATCTATACAGGCAAATACAAAAAGTTAACTTCAGCAGGTTCCTTGGACTGTAAGGATATTGATACAGGAAAATGGCAATGGGCATCATATAGGAATCAGAAAGTTTAAGATCAAATGCACAAGAACTGATGTAGGTTACAGGGAAGGTTACACATGGCAATGGTAACTCTGGGCACAATGTTGCCATATTACTGAAACACCCAGTATATGAGTTGCATTTTAGAATAATGCGGTTCTTAACTTTTCCCTAACTGTAAAACAGCTGAAAACAGCTGATCTTACCAAAGATTTGTAAGTTGTAAGATGTTTCTAGAGTAGTAAAACACAGAAGTATTCCAAAGGTATTAATTTGATGTAAGGGACACTCAGAACGGAAGCTCATAGTAGGTCAAAACCTAAGGTAGGTTTAATCTACAACAGTAACTATTAGTGATTTTATACTTGGGAAGTCTTATCTAGGATAAGTGTCTGAATAATGAATTGGACCTACATGATTACATCACTTTATACTCAGAAATTAACTCACTTCTCAGAAGTATCTTTCCTATATAACCAAGGCACTAGATAGACAAATGGTGATCAATTTACTGAAAATGACTATTCTAGGGACAGCTAAATATTAGGCCACTCAAAATACATAAAAATATTACAAGCAATATTATAATTGAATAAATTGTCTGTATGTCTTTTTTGTTGCACTACAGAAATACTGCAATAATTCCTTAGCATTACGAGATTGCTGAAGGCATAGCATGATTTTCTTTTCTATTTGCTTCTCCCTGAAGTAAAATAAATCATAATGAATGATAAACATAGGAGTGCTACATTTACAGTTATTTGGAAAAGGCAATAATTAAAAATCATATTCATCATCATCACAATAACTCTTGAAGCAAATCTATTAGCAAACAGAATTAGATAATATCACAGAGTCTGGAGATCATGCCCACTTTCCTTCTGAACTCACAGTACAGGTTTACCAATTTTGAAACATTTCATACATGAGACAACAACTATTTTGACTTAAAATTTGAAGACTTAAAACTACTTCAGATGACAAGAACACCAACAGTTTTCAACTGTGTATAAAGACCCCAAGACAATGCCCCCAAGAAGTCTCATGCTGGGACTCAGGACCAACGTAGCAACAGCATGACTGCAGGCTGCCCTTCTGCCCATCAAAGAGGAGCTCCCAGGCAGTGCTGCAGGGCTAGGGCTGAGTCCCTGCCCATGGAAGCCACCTTCAGCTGAGGCGCTTGCCCTCAGCCCCACCTAAGCTACAGCCACATATCAGGCCATGGACCGCATTAATCCATACCCCAACACACAGGCTGATGTCCAAGTCTGGCCTCAGCCCTTTAAATATAAATGTTTAAAGTTTTCTTGATGAGAGTTGATGCAATCTCAGGTTCACTGTTTTCTGAAGTGGAAAATCTTTGTCCAACAGGGAGAAGATTTTTCACTGTCTTGTGATTAGATCATTCCCAAACAGCACTGCTGCAGATGGAGCAGGATATATCATCAGACAGGCATTCATCTTGAAAAGGTTACCTACTGCCTAAATAACAATTACTTCTTTTTACTACAGAAACCTACTTTTATAGAAAACAAAAGGTTCAATGACAGTTTCTATGAGAGATCACATATAATCACCAAATATCAAAAATTCTAACTGCATCAATGATGGTACTACAGCAGTGATGGTCATTAATTACTAGGTTCATTCATTAGAAGCACATGGATACAGCTCTAATGTCATTTTAAACCCTGCATAGAGCATAAGGAGGTGCACACCATATTACCACCCACACAGAAAACTGTTATGTTCTTGACAGCAAAGTGTGTAAGTACTTAATTGGGGCTATTGGTCCAACAGCAGGACAGCTAATAGCAAAAGTGGGGTAAGTTATTTTAAGAAGCTGTTAATCTGAATCATGCCTTATTATACCATGGCTAAATGAGAGAAATAGTAAGGTATAAAACTTCACTGCCTTAGGATAAGCCTGGAGAGAAAAGCAGTTAAAAATGAAGAAGAAAAGAATCTCTTAGCAGCTAAATACAGTTAAAATTGAAAGACATATAAAATACTACAGTCCCTGACTGGCCTCAGAACACAAGCAAATATCATATTAAAACACAAAATACAAGAACACTGATGTTTACTAATAACTTCAAAATCTACTACTTTAAAATGTTGTGATGTAGAATTAAAATAACGTATATTGTTTGCTTGGTCTTAGCCCCAAATCCTTACTGTTTTCAGTCAGTCTAACATCACCTTCTGTCTTTAGCTGAAACACTGCCCTCCCCCATAATCTGAACAGAGATGCACTTCATCTTCTTTGGGGGCTAACAAAAACATCCAAAGTCTATTACTTTGAAAAGACTATAACGGCCTGTGTTGAAATATTTAACTCACCATCAATGCGTTTGGATTTGCAACTCACACTGAATTTTATTTTCCATTTTAATGCTCACAGTCTCTGGAGCAGAATTACATGGTGATGGTAAGTTGTATGGATTCAGAATATTCCATTTTTCTCTTAAAACTTTCTATGATGCTTACTGTTAGTCTTTCTCCTTCGCCTGCTTCTCCAGCCTCCAATTAAAGGCTGGAACAATTAGGGTTTATTGAATTTTAAGCTCACTAATGGAATAGATATATAGACAGTTGAAAGCACCAGGATTCTCTATAGGGCCTTGTTTATCAGTGTCTAAATCTTGAGTTACAGCTTTCTATCGTTCTAAATATACAACTATTTAAGTATTCATGTACATTGTTTGCTTACCATGGCAACTACTCTATCAACCTGACATATACAGAAGAAATTTTATTCAGATACATTTACCTCTTTTATTAGTATTCATCCATATTTTATGGTATTTAAGAAGAAATAACAAATTCTCAATATATGTTTCAAATTATTTTATGTGTAAAAAGTACTTGTCAATTTTCTAGTATAATGCATATAACTAAAGGTATTTGCCAACCACAGAATTGGTCAAACAGGCAATTAAATCAGTTGGGGAAAAAAAAAAACATGGCAACCTTTGAATATTACCCAACCCATGGTTCTTCCATTAACAAAGTTATTTATCTTACTTTTGGAATTTATACCCTGACTACAATTTGGAAAACAGAAATACAAACAGGAAAGCATATATACCCCAGTAAAAACAGTTTCTCTTTTCTTACACTTCAGACTCCACAGTCAATAGCTTCTATATTCTAACCCTTCAAAACTAATCCTGCTCTGTTCCAGAACTCTGGAAGAAGCTAGTCCACTTCTGAATCCATCTCTGCAAGAGCAACCTACTACTGACTCCTGAGCTGCTCATTGCTGAATACTCAAGACAGATTTTCTGATCTTTGTCCTGGGATCCAATGCAGTGAAAGAAAGAGATATACAACTGATGGGTTTAACTTCTGTAAATTCAGAGTATGTTAACTGACTAGACTGTGTCCTGGATCCACTGAAGAGACAAGGCCCAGATCCTTACTCATCTGCTTCTCTGCAGATGGTCAGACTTAAGTCACATGCTGTGTTTGGATGTATAGATCACAGCCGAAGAGCAGAAATACACACATACAGTTCACAGAAACACAAACCCACAGAGCACAGAAACACGAAGGATAATTGGTGATCTATCCATGTTTGACCTATTACACCAAATTTCACTGACATCTGATTTACTAGTGAAATCAGAAGAAAAAGCATATACAGCCCCAGAACTGCCAAAATTAAGCAGATCCCAAAGGGAGTTTGCAGGGTTAAAGAGAATAACTACAGCTAGAACAGTAATTACAGCATGACTGGAAAGGAAACTGTATGTAACAGGATAGATAATTACAGAAAGCAAAAATAATTCAAGGCTGCAACATCATGAGAGTACAGTACCAGGAGAGATTAGAGAGTGAAAGAAATAAGACAGGTCATGAAGTATTGTATACACTGTTGAGTTTCCAATAGGGAATAATTCACTTATGTGATTCAACTCTTTCTCCCTCATCACAGTTGTCGTGGTTTAACCCCAGCCAGACAGCTTGTTACCCACTCCCCCCCTTCTTGCCCTCCCCCTACTCCTGGGGACGGAGAGGAGAATCAGAAAGAATGCAACTCCCACGGGTTGAGATAAGAACAGTTTAGTAACTAAGGTATAACACAAATCACTACTGCTACCATCAATAATAGTAATGATAAATGAAATAACAAGGGAAGAGATACAACACCCCATCACCAGGCGACCGATAACTTGCTCCCCCCAGCCCGACCAAGCACCGACCGATACCTCCTCCAACCCTGCAGTCCACCTGCCTCCGGTAACTCCCAGTTACATCCTGGCATGACGTGCTGTGGTATGGAATACCTCTTTGGTCAGTTTGGGTCAGGTGTCCTGTCTCTGCTTCCTCCGCTCCCCTCCTCTGGCAGAGCATGAGGCACAAAGTCTTGGAAAAAACATCATTTTTTGTTGTTGGGTGTGGTGGTGTGACAGTCAGAAACAGCCCTGAGTTAAACAGAGGACAAAATTAAGATACTGTGAATTCTACAGTATCTTCTGTACCAGCAGCCATGATTCAGTCCCACCTGAAGTAAATGAGTAATACTTAATGATAACAGCCATAATTAATACTAAAGTCTTAGTGAAGGTTTATTATCTTCAAGTCCTATTAAGTAATTAACCAATTCATTAAGACTGCTAGCATAAAAGAAAGCAATAAAGTTAGAGACACACCCTGCAGGTCCAACATTTAATAATCTCTTTCAACAGTAAAAAAGAAAAGAAAAAAAATAATGTAACATTTATTTCTTAACAAAATAATCCAGTCCTATAGTTCTGCAAAACAAGCATGAAGAACACAGCTTTTTAAAAGTTATCTTTTCAGAACTTATTGTTGGGTTGTACAATTTCAGCTGGGAAAGCCTGCACAGGGATACACATGGGCTTGTTTGAGATAAAAGTGTACCCTGCAAATCCTACCAAACAATGGTAAAACACATAAATTTTGGAAAACAAGGCAGAGATGAACACTGATCTATTTATTATACACAGTTCCAGTAATCCCAATCAACTTCTTAAGCTCAGTGGACCAAATCTTGCAATTACACAGCTATAAAACCAGAGCTATTATGTAATTAACTAAGAGGACTTGAGCAAGAAGTAATAAAACCAGCTACCGAGTATGCACATGCCCTAACTGAAGCTGAAACTGGTTTCCACCTAACATTTCGTGTCAATATTCTCTTTTGTGTTCTTAAATCCCCTTTACATTTTTTTTTTTTTTTACCATATAGGCCACAGTTTTCCTAGTAAAATAGGTGGATATATTATCAATATTACCTGCTTTAAGGCAATTAGCAGTAGAAAAGAAAACCATGTAGAACTTTCATCTTTTCCAGGGAGACTGAAGTTCAGAGTTCATGCAGGATTGTTCTGCATGGTAGTAAATTGCAATTACCCTAATGAGGCATATCCGCCTTTTTCTATTTTAGTCTGCCTGAAAGCATTCTTCATATTTTGCTTAGCAACAAAGAATGCTTTAGATGAGAACTTTTAGATTGAGAACTTTTACTTCAATTTTGTCACATTAAAGATTCAAATGAAAGTTTTGCTTTCATTTTATATCTTTATTTCTGATGACAGTAAAAAAACTAAGAGATGTACTTTCTCTAACTTTAGCTTTAATTTTGTGTTTGCAAGGTCACAACTTTCTCCATGCTAGTGAAATGCGGAATTGTCTTGAGTTCAGTAGGGCTGAATAAAACTACTATTGCTGAAAAAAGAAGAAAAAGTAAACGTGTTTTCTACCAACAGCAAAACAAAATTTGGGGAAGTATTTTCAGAAAGTTACACCTTATTTCCTCCTTTCATTTATTAAGTTTCCCAAACTTAATATATGAAAAAAGTTTTGTCCTACTTGCAACCCCACCTCTTAAGAGATGCAGTACTTGTAGTAGGCAGTGTTTTAAGAACATGTTTCTAATGAAGTGAACAGGTGGCTCCAGCCAGCAGGAACTACTGAGCAAACAAATCCAGCAAGAGCTGGGACTAGTTGCAGCAGATGGCGTGGTCTTTGTACCACTTCAATGAAGACTGTGCCTGAGCTCTCTGTTGGGTTTAATAGAACACTTTCCTTATGATTTGTGCAACTACATTCACACCAAAATAAAAAGATGTTATTTCTAGACTACAAAAGCAATACATTCTGTGCACCATTCAAGCATACCCGTCTCTAATAAGTATATATTATGCATAACAAAATTCAGGTAGAAGGATGGGATGGAATAGGATGGGAGGGGAATAGTGTGTGGACTGTAAAGTAAAGGAAACACAAAGAACATTATGGATGGAACCAGATAATTTCCTAATATGCATTTTGTGATACAACTTTTTTTTTTCTCTCTCATATGCAGAGAAACATGTTAAGAGAACAAATTTGTAGCTATCTGTAATCTGCACACGGTTAGAAAAGAGAAAATGATACAGTGATTTAAAAGTAATGTAGCTCTCTGGTGATTTTTTATTTTTACAAATCTCATTCTATCATTAGGACAATTACTATACCTAGTGGCCAGCACATACGGAATCTGAAGTCTAGGACAGGTACCATTTATCTCTAAATGCATGGAAAAATATCAAATGGAGCAGACAAAGATATATTATGGCTTCTTCTGTATATAAATACACAAATACGTAATAATTTGTCTGGAATACTCTAAGAATCACAGTATACACAACTCATTCTTACTATTCATATCACTGAACTTGTCTTGCTAGTTCTATTTATTTTTCACTGGTGTAATTCTTCAGGGAACTTGAAAGCAATTAGTTCAGGAGAACATGTTAAAGGGTGAAGAGTTTCAATGTTGCAGCAATGTAAGATAACTATATATCACAAAATCTGTCATGGAATAATGCAATCAAGAACAAAGCAAACTGAAGCTTTGTTTTCAAAAGATAAGAATGCAATGGAATGCATCACTAGCTCTTCTCATTTCTTGTGCTGTCTACCTAAATGAGACTCCCTGCTTGCATATTTCAAAGTCATTGGTTAATCATCCCGTAGCAAAACCACATTTTGGGTACTGTGACTTGAACATAATGATGTGACTATAATTTGAACAAATTAGAAATATGCAAAGTTGAATACTTTATTTCAGATATAATCCAGTAATTAAAAACATAACAAATCATTTAGCAGGAACATTGCCACTGTTGCTGCAAAAACCTGCTAACTGCAGTGCCGTTATCTGCCCCCCCCCATTTGCTTTACTCCAACCCCAAATCAAGACCCAATGGCAAACACTCATAAATTAAAAGCAGTATTTCCCAGACTTTTAAGCCATACAGGCAATACTGAGTAAAAAAGGAACAAGATGGACTAAACAGACATCATTTGCATTGTCAATTTAGTTTCTGTTAAGCACTCCCTTTACAATAAGTAACAGTAAATAGTAATATGCCACCATGTAAAGTTTCATTAATAATATGATAGCAAATATCAGATCACTAAATACAAAATGAATGTTGAGGAGTATTTCTTTTTAAAATACACTGTTGGTGGTATCCCGATAATTTTTTGTAATCCTGATTAAAGTTTTTTGCTATTAATTCACCCAATTAAAACATATTTCTGGTATTTTTTAAGCTGTATATGAATGATATTTTCCCTTAATAGAGCATCATGATTCTTGATTTTAGGCATTGGCATTTACAAACCCTTCTAGGTGCCTTCCCTGTGGCAGCTGCTCTCAGGTACTCAAGGGCAGTATCACTGAACGTTCTTTCACTAAGAGACCAAGCATCCCTAAGAAAAACGCCTGCTCCAAACTCAGTAGTACAAATGGCTATTCTACAGAGCCCTGATATTAAAGGCAGCCTTATTCCCTGCATTCAGTGTGATTTCAAATCCTACAGTGACATTGGTTTTGCCATTTCCCAATGAAAAACCATAAGCATGATTCAAGTCTATTGAAAACACATGTTCAGCAGTACTGTTTAGCCATGACTATTGTTCAACAGCAACTGAAAAGAGTAGATGAATGATAAGAAATGAGACCTGTGAACTCAAATGAAAACTGCCTTTTCTAATTCCTTGTTCCCTTAGCAGTTTATTTGATCAGAGAGCTAAATATGCTTTCAGACATCAGTTTGCCTCCAGAAGTTGTTGCAGTGTCTTTGGTTTTTTTGCATCCCTCTGCTATAGGGAATGTCTAACATTCACATTCCTTTGAAATACCACTGCTTATATAGAGAAAACACTATTTCCTATTGACAACACTCATCACCTCTGTGAGTGGTTTTGTGTCCTAGCAGTTGGTTCAAAATAAGCAGCTCTGGTGAATTTAGCCTTAACACTGTAAAAACAAGCACAGACATCTGCTCAGCTTTTAAGCAGACACTGAAGTTACGTTAGAGGGATGAAGTTATTTTGTCCAGAAAATACCTCCAGACTTTGAGTGAACCACTGAAAGTCCACTGACACTGATGATCCATGCCCATTCATCCATGTTTAAACCCCTCAATATATACAGCAAACCTCTCCTTGAAATCCCCAGCAAACTGCTTTAATTGGTGAGTGACATAAAAACACTAAGTAATATTGTATTCTACTTGCCATATTTGATGACATATATCAGCCTCTCTTATTTTTATCGGTGTGGCAGAATTTTGCAAATAAGTGACATGTTGTCCTGGGTTCAGCAGTAGCAGCCATTTTTTCTCCTTCTTAGTAGCTGGTGCAGTGCTGTTTTTTTGACTTTTGGCCTGGGAATGGTGCTGACAACACTGATGTTTTTAGTTACTGCTCAAATGTTTGGTCTGACCAAGGACCTTCTGAGCCTCGTGCTCTGCCAGGGAGGAGGGGAAGCCGGGAGGAAGCAAAGACAGGACACCTGACCCAAACTAGCAAAAGAGGCATTCCATACCACAGCATGTCATGCCCAGGATGTAACTGGGAGTTATCCAGAAGGCCTAGATCACTGCTGGGTGGGAGCGAGGTATCAGTCGGGGGGTCATGAGGTTTTGTATTCTCTTCCCTTGCTATTTCCTTTATCATTATTATTATTATTGGTGGTAGCAGTAGTGGTTTGTGTTATACCTTAGTTACTAAACTGGTCTTATCTCAACCCGTGGGAGCTACATTTTTTTGATTCTCCTCCCCATCCCTCTGGCAGTGGGGGAAGGAAGCGGGGGGAGTGAGTGAACGAGCTGCATGGCTGGGTTTAAACCACGACAAATGTCCATGATAATAACTTCTCTCAGTACGTTTAAACATGCAGACTGATAAATAGATATTAATATCTACGGTTTGTTCAAAGATTTATCTCCTGCAACCATTCTTTAAAAACTGGACCTTAGACTTTGTTAAAGAAGTGTCCACGACAATGTCAGATTTGGCTGGGAACTGGATTCAGTTTTGCCCATCAGTTGTCCTTTCTTTAAAACAAAGAAGGCCATGCTGCAACACAACAGTTCAGTTAGAGCATTTCTCACATAGCAGTATTTGAAAATGACAAATAATGCAAACAATACCAGTGCAGGGAATAAAACAAAAAATAAAGTCAGAAGAAATACAGATACATTACCAACAAAAGATAAATTCATGCAGTCTTTCATCAGTTAAGTGTAGTAATAGCTAATACCTATAGCCTGTATGCCAGGATGCTAACCAGAAAATTCAGAAGTCATGTTCCACATTCATTCACTCTGAAATTATCTAAATCTGCTAATTTCACAGATGTGGAAGAACTGATCTCAGTGCCCAGAACTGGAGAAGGAAGTATAAATGGAAGGTTGACACAGGTGACTGCAAAGACTGCACTGGTTTTAGTTCTGTTGCTCTAGTTTGTTCGCATTATGTGGAACTTCAGAGTGATAGACTGAAGTGCTTGGGGAAAGTTTAAAAACATCAGGAAACAAATAACAAGCCAGTTCTAATACATAAATCTTTCAATTATTTAGCACTCACAGGCATTAATCATGTCATTACTTCCAGATTAAATACTGCTCATTGGACTTTACTAATGTTCATATAAGAAAATGAATTTTCCTGCTCCTCTGCAGAACTCTTAAAAGGTAAATACCATGCTAAGATAAAGGAGAACGAGTACCAGACACAAAGAAATAGAAAAATTACCCAAGTCAGATACCTGAAATAAATTATATCAATAAAAATCAGTCATAAGAACACCAATCAGAAAGGTAATATGATGTTGAAATATTGTATTCATTATATATGGAATAAAATTATCTGTGGTCAGGAACTGGCTCAAAGAAATGAATTCAAAAGAATTTTTGGAATGTTTAAAACTCATTTTCCTGAGGAAAAATAAATAAATAAATAAAATCTCTGCCCAACCACCTTGATACTTTATTTATTATTCTTAAATCTGTAGAATTTGTTTTCTTTTTTCCCCTAACATACTTGAAGACAGAAGCATCAGAAGGGCTGGCATGGAAGAATACAGAAACTTTCCTTGCAACAGCTACCTTAACCTTCTGGGACCAGACAGACCAAAGTAAGGACCAACTCTCAGTACCACTTCCAAAAACTTTAACACCTGTATAACCATACTAACTATAATAAAGTTTGCTATGATTTACATCAGATTCAGTGCTATCACTCTGACATTGTTCCTCTAAACTCTATCCTTTCAGGTCACTTCAGTGTTTCTTTACACTTGAGCTGACTCAGAAGCTAAAACTGAAAGATACACACAGGAATTCCTGACTGTGAAGACAGAGGTAACTATGTTCAAGTATTGACAGTTCTTTAAAGATGTGCCTCAGCACTCACTTATTTGGAGAAGACAAAAAATTCTCCCACAGTTGTCTGGAAGACGGTCAGTGGTATTTTTTTATATATATATATATATATATATTTTATATCTATCTATATGTATATGTGTATATAGATATTTTTATCTATAAATGCATATACATACTCAAGGGTCAGTGTTCCTAGTGAGGAACAAATAACCTTAGGGCACACACTCAGAAATTCTTACATCTTATGTACATCAAAGCGAATCTAAATCTTCAGTACCTCAAGCGTGGCTTTCCATGCAATTCCAAAGACACATAAGAGACCAAGTAATCAATATTCATATTTAAGCCACTCACTCAAATTACTACTACTTCTCTGGTTTTACTTACGTATTACATAGCTATTTGTATTAAGCTACTAAGATCATATGCACTTTATTAAAAGCACCAACAGTTTTGAGTCCTGCTATTCTTAATACATCATTGACACGTCATAGTTCATTGTTCTTTTCTTTGTATTGCATTTCAACATGATGCACTTTGAACGCTACTGCAATGATTTTCATGCTCTGAATATCCGATTAAACAGAAATATGTGATTCAAATTATTAACTAAAATGAAAGGAGAAAAGATGACAACATAAAGGGTCTTATTTGTAATTCTCTTCGAAAATCTCAGCAGTTAAAAGCCAGATGAATAGAAATCAGTTAAGGTTCATTACAGTTACAGTCCATCCAGAGAAAGAGAAAGATAGAAGCTCTGGTACATTAACTTTTATGCTTGTGACCCAGTAACTAACATTCTAGTTAGAGCTATGACTTCTTGCAATCCAGAGCTCATATAATTTCTATGATAATAAATATTTTTTTCATTGTTAAATGCTGCTAAATGCAGATCTGAAAGATATCAAATTGAGAATAAGAGCATCTCATTAAAATAAAAATCATACATAAATATTCAAAATTTTTAAGTGTGATGATACGGTTTAAATAAATGATAAAACAAGGCTTTCTGTCAAAGCTATAGCAGTCCACTTGAAAAATCACATTTATAATGAGTTTAATGCACATGACATGCTTCCATTTTCTCTTCACACATGGGAGAGACTAGATTTTCAGTTAGATTGGATCATTTAACCAATGCCTTTGTAATTCAGATGCAAGCACCAGGTGAATTACCTGAACAGACAGCAGAGGCGGATGTGTGAGTTGAGTGAGGGAGTTTGACATTGTGTGTGTCCCCACAAATGCATTTCTATCATATCATAAGCCTGTTTCACTTGTAGGAAAGAATTAATAAATTCAATCAAATGAAATAAATTACATCTAGAAAATATATCCATCTTCTACTATTACATATATTGTATTACATTCTAATGAATAAAATTAATTACCTGTGGATGCTGTATTAAAAGGATTCTTTTCTGAGGTGTGTACAGGTTGGTTTAGGACCAGCCTAAACCAGTGAATACAGATCGCTTCTTAAAAATACAGGGGACCTTTGACTCTTATTTAACCAGTAGCATCTAAGTTTCACAGCCAGTAACTGAGATGTTGAACTAAAAAGGTGATTAATGAATTAGATGAGCATTTTAAGGCTAGATTCAGAGATTAAAAGGACACTGTATATCTCCCCACCTGCTAAAGGTAGGTCTCTGATGTGGACCAAAATGAATGTCCATTGATAACAACGTCTGGCCAACTTCTCAGCTCCAGGATTCAAGACACTTTCAGTATACACAGTATATGGACAGTATATCAACAGAATGATGGAGTTTTGTCTCTTCAGCTCAACATTCTGTTCATCAGGTTCTTTAATGCTCTGTGACAAATTCAGGCTATAATTTAACCTCACTTTCTCTCTCTATTCTACAGGCTGTTTCTAAAGAATATTTTCAGCAAGTTAAGAAAATACAAAATTTGTAATAAGTAGTACCTTCTTGTAATGTTTTAGAGCCAGCCAGTAACCCAACATCACGCATCCATTTGCTCACCCCCACCTTACCAGATGTGCAGGATGGGGAGGAGAATCAAAGGAATGTAAACCCCATGGGTTGAGATAAGAACAGTTTAATAACTAAAGTACAATATACTACTACTAAATAATAATAAGGGAAAGGGGGGGGGGGAGAAAAAAAACAATAAGCACAAGTGATGCACAACACAATTGCTCACCACCCAGTGACCAATACTCAGTCAGACCCAAGCAGCAATCAGTCCCTTCTGGGTAACTCCCCCCCAGGTTTACACACTGGCGTATGTGCTGTGGTATAGAATATCCCTTCAGCCACTATGTGTCAGGTGTCCTGGCTCTGCTTCTTGTGCTGCTCCTTACTGGCAAAGCATGAGAGACTGAAAAGTCATTGGTCTGGGTAAGTGCTACTGAGCAACAACTAAAACATTACCAGCATCATTCTCAGACTAAAGCCAAAACATAGCACTGCACCAGCTACTAGAAAGAAAAACTTAATTGTTACAGCTGAAACCAGGTCACTTCTTTAGATTTAGATTAATGCTATATGACATTCTGCATAAACAAAGAAATTATGAGCTTGCCACTTTGTCCTGGGTTTAGCAGTGGCAGTCGTTTTTTCTCTTTCTTGGTAGCTGGTGCAGTGCTGTGTTTTGACTTTCAGCTGGGAACAAAGCTGATAAAAATGATGTTTTGGTTTGGCCAAGGACTTTGTGAGCCTCATGCTCTGCCAGGGAGGAGGGGAAGCCGGGAGGAAGTAGAGACAGGACACCTGACCCAAACTGACCAAAGAGGTATTCCATACCACAGGACGTCATGCCCAGGATGTAACTTGGAGTTACCCAGAAGGGCTAAGGGGACTGCAGGGTTGGAGGAGGTATCGGTCGGTGCTTGATCGGGCTGGGGGGACAAGTTATCGGTCGCCTGGTGATGGGGTGTTGTATTCTCTTCCCTTGTTATTTCCTTTATCATTACTATATTGGTGGTAGCAGTAGTGATTTGTGTTGTACCTTAGTTACTAAACTGTTCTTATCTCAACCCGTGGTAGTTGCATTCTTTCTGATTCTCCTCTCCATCCCTCCAGGAGTAGGGGGAGGGGAAGAAGGTGGGGGGGGGAGTGAGTGGACAAGCTGTCTGGATGGGTTAAACCACGACACACTTAGTGTATATATTACCACAAATGAACTCTCTTTTTATATATATATATATATATATATATGCACTATATATGCATAAAGTAAGCACAATACCACATCCAAGTACCATACAAGAAAACAGAGATGGGATGGGAAGAAAGTTAATCAAGTAGTATAGTATCATTCCCTTTATAACATTTTTACTTTCAGACATTTTTTCCTTTCTCACAGTACCACTAAGAGGACTCTTCGTATACTACATATTCTTTTACATAAAATAAAACAATCAAGATAACACAATGAACATTAATAACGGCTTCTATTTTTTTCTTCTTCATCTGATTTTGATATTTTAACGAGTTAAAAATATGGAATCATAGGAACACTGACTGGAAGGAACCTCTGGGTAAAGCAGTACTAAATCAGACTAGCATCTGAGGAAACCTCTACTCCTCTGCTGTCCTACTGAAAAACTGCCTCCAGTGTGCACTACAAGTATCTCCAGCCTGAATTCAGAGCTCCTGGTCCTTGCCTTTACTCTGTGTCTCTATGTAAAAGAGGTGTCTTCACTGACTTTGCAACACTGCTTCACGTAGTTTTAAGCTGCTTGACAACCTCTAAGTCTCATCTTTGCCAGAATAAAACAAGCTCAGCTGCTTCAACCTCATCTCATAGGTCACATGCTCTAGGCTTCATATTTATGGCCCCTCTGTTTTGTCAATACCCTTCTTGAACTAAGGGGCCCAAACCTGAACATAATAATATTCCAAGTACCACCAGCAACATATTGCCCAGTTGTAAATAATTATCTGGCCCATCTGGTTTAACACACGTCATCAGGTAACCAATACTTGCAAGAGTGTAAAGTCCTTTCATGCAAACCTTATGCAGTCCCAGAGTATAACCCAAGCAAGCAATCTGATCATGGATTATTTCTTTTCATAGCAAACGCACAAGCTTTTATGAATTCCTCAGGTGTTTTATGTGCCCCTCTAGGAATTGTTGAGACCTAAGCCTGAGAAACCTCTTTCCCAAAAGGTCCAAAAAAGAATGCTGTCAGAACAAAGACAGACCGCATCTAATCCTATCAATGCCATGCAAAATCCTGAACACCTCTACTGCTTGCAAATACGTAGTTAAGATGCCTCTGGTGATGGACAGGAATTGCAGGTTTTCCTCCCAATTTTTTAGCCATTTCTTATTCTCATTATTTTTGCTTTTGATGTAAACTGACCGATTGACTGTAAAAGATCTACTGCAATGTCAGTCTCCTGTTAACAGCTGGGAAGTCACTTGGTCTTACTTGCAGTCACAAAGAAACACAACACAATTATATTGTGACAGCCATACCCAGCAGACATGGAGAGAACCAAATCTCTTTTCATTATTCTACTCTACCCATTTCAGCCATTATTGAATTTCACAACAGTGAAAAGGAAGACCATTCCTTTTCAAATCCATTAACGGCTGGAGAGCCAATAAGAAAGCTTATTTTCAGCTCATAAGGTATATTTTCACGATAGGTTTTTTTTCCCTTCTGTGCTACTAAAAGTGTATTATACAGTTGTCATTAATCTCAACCATTGTAGGGGAAACAGTCTCTTAATTTTGCGATGCTGCTTCCCATACTACATATCTCAAAGTACTTATTGTTGACAGGAATATCCCAGACTGAGGAATTCACAGGGAAAAAATATACAAAGAGACAATCCTGTGACACAAGAGCCTGAAACTTAACAGCACTGAATGTCATGTAATTCAATTGACAGATTCTATATGCACTTGAGTGTAAATCACAATTTCTACTGAAACTGAATTTAGTAATTAGAAACACAGGGAAGGAAGTATAAAGAAGACAGTCACTTTCTCTTCATCGCCTCTGAACTGCTCCTTGTTTCTGTAGGTGCTGCTTCTCATTTAACAGAGACATTAGCATAGAAATAATCTGCACCAAGTCTGTTTCAAACCTCTGTTCAGTCCCAGGAGTTTTGGCTGCCTAACTGTATTAGGATCAAAACTAATTTGAGTCATTATATTTTAGATTCAGATTAAAGAAAATAAACTTTTATTTTTATTAACAGATGAACATTACAAAAACATTATTCCCCTTACATTCACACAGTATTAGAAAGCTTCCTTGCCACAGCGGTTCACTCAAAGAGCTAGAAAAAGGTAGGAGAAAGATCACCAACACCAGCAGATCTCTAATAAAAATATCATGTTCAAGTCAGATCAACTACCTACAATTTTATATTCTACATGGCATGCTCCCGGTAAAGAAACAGCTGATTTTTTTATTATTATCCCCCCCCGCCTCCCGAAGTAGACCAATAAATCACAGGTTATTACTCAGACATCTCTTTAAAAAATTGTTGTGCACTAGAAGTACTATTAGAAGTACTATGTTGCACCAGCCTAACTAACAGAGTCTTGGAATTTATCATGAAGTCATAGTTTTATCTCCTACAAAAATTAAGCTTGGCCAAGATCATCGTGAAACTGGAAATAAATCTGAGATTCTAGAGAAAGAAAGGGTGGGTTAAGGATACTTTACCATTCATTTCTCTAGATTTGTAGTTATTTGTTGAATCATTAAACATTTATTAATTTCTGCAAACCTCAAAGTAATAATTCAGTCAGCCAGACATGGTGTCCCAGAGCCATAAGCCAGCCAGTAGCAAAATAACCAGTAATGAATATGATGTATTGGTTAGAGCAGATACTCCTAGATTCTTTATTTAGCTCTGCTAGCAATTAGTATGTGACCTTGAACAAACCACTGAGCTAAAAACCAGTTTAATGCACCAAGTTTATACTGGGCATACATAGATACAAACATATTCTAAATCTCGGAGATTTTCCAATGCAAATAGTTAATTCAGATTATCTTAAATTTGCATGTTAAGCTTTAATGACAGCTGCAAGAATGTTACACACCTACTTCCACTGAATGCTGCTTCTAGCTCATCTGGAAAAAAAGTCAAACACAAACTTTTTATGCTACAGTATCTATTTACATTGTGTATATTATTGCAGTACTCTTACAGAGCCATGTAAGAGTGAAAATTCCTCGTGTAGTACCATTACAGTGCTATATAACAATGAGGTACTGATATGTAGCCCGACCACCACAAACTTATCTACACTTGCCTAATGCCCTCTGTCCTGACAGCTAATGGCAGTGAAATGAAGGCGCATTCATCCCACCTCACTTCAGGCATGTCAGGAAGCAGTGAGGCCCAGCTGCTCCAGAAGGGGAGGTGAGGCTGGAGCAGAAGACAGCTATCTAATCAAAAAGGAGACAAGATGCAGAGGCACAAGTTCAGGTCAGGATCAGGGCTACAGACAGCAGTCAGGGCTGTACACAATAGTGATTACCCAGATAGACCATAGTAACAGGGCAGGGTGAGGTCAAGCCAGAAAACCAAACCAGCATGGCCAGAATGAGACCAAACACATCTGCTTTCTTTAATACAGCTCTGGTCAGCAAAGGAGCTGACCCCGGACTGTCAGCTCATCTCTGACTTAACGCTCTCCGGGTCCTGACCAGTGCACCGAGGTGCAGAAAGAAGGAAGCTCAATGCTCCTCCTACATCAGAAAGAAAGAGGTTCATACCTGAGGCACTTCAGTATACACAGTATCTGACATACCTTCTGGAGGTGCTTCTTAACCTCATGACTTCATGAGCTTCAAAGCTGCCTCAACTAAGTGCTGAAGTGGAACGAACCTGGGTCAATCAGTCTTTCTGAAGGCATCACACACCTGAAGAGTGGGAGAATGAATCTAAACTACTGAAATCCCTCAGCTATCAACAAAGTCATTGGAACCTGCTCCTCCCTTTCTGATTGCATCTGACCTCCTTAGCTTTGGAAGGTTTATACATCCCACTCATGCTGGGTAGGTTCTGAAGTGTTGTCAATGCCATTCAAAACACTAGATGAAGAGCACCAAATAGACACAAAGTAGCACATTTAAACTAGTATTGACAAGAAGTATTTTTATATTTACACTGTTATCAGAGCTTCAGAAATTCTGTCTGTGGCATCCAAAGAGAAGTCAGTAAGGTTACCATATGCAGATAAAATTAGTCAGCATCACTTGCATAATTAGTCCAGAAACAGCCCTCCCTCTGAGAGGCATAAAATAATCCCTCTTACAGCTCCTACTCTTGATTTTCCCTTATGCTGCTCATGACAGCAGCCAAATCTATTGGGCTTTCTATGGGTTCATTTCCCAGTTACAAAATAGAGGGAAAAACCAAACAAAACTGCAACAGCTTTCTCAGAAGAACACCATCAAGGAAGCACTTTGGGATCTTAAGATGCAGTGCATCAGTAACTCACACTGACTGCAAAATACAGAGGCTGTTAATAGCTAACGCTCATTGAATCAGATTTTTGCCTGAGAACAAAATGCACCATTGGTACCTCACAGATTCCAAGTGTATATCCACACCGAATTCAGCTGAGTCATGAGTTGTGAAATAGTGAATGCTTATTTGCATTGCCATGAATATGTACACTGTAAACAGAACTAGCTGGTGCGGTGTGTTATTGTGTCTATGTCTTCATAACACCTTTTTCAGCAAAGCTCTATGAGAATGTATTTAAAATTGACATTGAGGAAAAGTTAGAGTTCAGTTATATTTAGAACTTAAAATTGTCAAGCCATCATGAGGCCAGCTGTAGGAAGACAAAGCATCGTTTTCTAATTTTGATGGAAGCACTCTGAAATTTTATTTTACTGAAAAGCAACTGATTTTTTAATATTTTTGCAGCCTTATATATTTCATTATAAATAATGAAAAAATACTTTTGCCCGTACCCAACTTTTCTACAACATCACCAATTTTTTTTATACTATCCTCTATCTTGTAATGCTAGGAATTCCCTGTCAATCATTAGTTAAAATACATTTCCCCCAACACTGTAGTTTAAAAAACATTTCAAATCCCAACAAAAATGGATGTGAAATCAAGCTTTTTTTTTTCAATTTTTTCTTTAAAACAACACAGGAATTCCCAGAAGCCTGTTATAGAAACAGAGAAAAGAGAATTTTCTCAACTCTGCCCTATCAATGAAAGGGACAAAAATGCTAAATAAATAAAATAAAATAAAATAAAATAAAATAAAATAAAATAAAATAAAATAAAATAAAATAAAAAGCTTACATGGCTACTTACTAGGTGATGGTCACTGAAGAGGTAACCCATTTAAGTTAAAATGACTATTAATCTATTTCAGATACTGCTGAAGACCTATCCAGCACCCAGTTCATGTGCCAGTGGCAAGTCTACAAGTATTGTCAACAATCAGGCTTAACATTTGCTTATTACCAAGTCCCATCACTAACTTTTTAACTTAAGTATCTAAATATTTATTATTAGAAATGAAGGAATTTGCATAAGAATTAGTACTACCTATATACATCAACCAGAGTTTAGACCTCAGGGTATTTTTATGTTTTGTTTCCTGTTATCTTAGGTCAATACCTGCTATTGCTTTGTAAAGATGAATGATAAAAAAAGTTAATTAGAAAACCTTCCTGTTCCTCCAGCCTTGACAGTGTTTAAACAGCTCCAGACCCTGCCTTAAGTTTTAATAACATTAGAACAAATCTAAATTACACCCAGCAATTCATGGTCAAATCAGCAGTTTCAGCTCCTGAATTAACTGAAATGCAAAATAAAATAGCCATATGTCTTCTGAAGTGTAACATCTTAGCAGAGTAAGGAAAAGGGAAGTAAATTTAGAGGATAGTATGTGGGCTCCCTTTCAAATGAGAGAACTTACACACTTAGGCTAACAGTATTTCCTTGATATCAGTGTCCACCAATGTGATAAGAGGTCACACTTTGCAGAATCATAACAAGTTTTTCTATGAGCAGTTGATTTACCCTTTACAGTTTGTTTTTATCATATAATTGTATGAATGATTTAGACATTTCAAAACCCCACAAAACAGCTTACTGCTTTCGCATCCTTGTGGACGATGGATTTTTTCAATAACCAAACTGAGAAGAAGCTATGCATAGCAATCTGACTTGAGCCTCACTTGCTTCAAATCATAAGGATGACATGGAACATTACTGGTGTTTACTTCATTTCTAATTATATTTGCTCCTAAAGAGCTTAATAAAACTTTGTGCAACCTATTTCTGTAGGATCTTTTTTCAGGTTTCAGTTTGACATTACCTTTCAGATCAAAAAGGAGCAATTCAATCAAATTCAAATATGTTTCAGAAATAAGATATCAGCAATGTACATAAGAAGCATGACTGTAATGACCTGAAGAATACTCACAGCTGACTACCATTCACTAGTTCGCACTGGAAACATTTATCATGAAACTTTCTCTTAAATGAAACTCTGCAATTCAAAAGCAGTACCTGTCAGCTAAAAGGAGAAATGATAGAATTGTTCAATGTAAGTTTTGCTCATTAGAACTAGGATTTTTTTTTTTTCCTTTTAAAACAAAGGATGTCTTATTATTAAAACATCATTATAAATGAGATGGTAGCCTGTCATGTGGAAAATTGAGATTCTCTGGTTCTGGTGAACTGCCTTCCAGGCCTGAGGGATTTTAACCGATGTAAGTGACAGGCTTTTCTGTCTCACTAGTTTGCATATTCAATTTTGCATTAATTGTTTTCGTGTAGTCCTTTTACTGTTTCATGTGCTTTAAATATAAAATATGCTTATTGTCTTCTTGTTTTTATTAATATATAGCCATATATATGTATGATCAAATATGGAGTACATAGATACTCACTTCACTTGGGTGAAGATATAAAAACCTACAGATATTGCCCCACTGCAGTAAGAGTTCTTTTTTTATGAATGAGTAAAATGTAAAGATGCACAAGCATAAGATTTTTACTGTTAGAAGGTTTCTTGTTCTTAAATGTAAAAGCTTCAGTAGCCACACTGAACAGTTTCACTAGGGCACCATTTTTTCAGTTCTTTCATGTTTTTAACGTAGATTAGATTGACGGTAACCACTTTTATTTCAGGACCAAAATACATGTTTTCCTCTTAGATCTTGAAGAGATAACATCGATGGTTGACCTCAATTTTTGCAGACTATTATACTCCTATTATATTTGCCAATCACTTAAAGGATTTTCATCAGACCTAAGTACTTCACCTCTATCAGCTATGATCAAAGTGGTCAGTACCTCCAATTTTAGACAATTTTTTTCTTTTTCTTCTCCCAGGAAGGTATTGAAAGACTAAGTTTCATTGAGTGGCAGTCACAGGAGTAATTCATACTTCAATATGCAACCCAAAGGGATAGCTTACTGTAAAAAAGGGGACAGAGCAGCAACAGCAGTCACTTCTACGATATTCATGCATCAGAAAAGATAAGTCTCCTGACGATTTGTACCTTTTTCTGATTTCCCATATCATAATTGTTTAATGCCACAATGACTCATGGGTCTAAGCCTGGTGTCAGTAGACAAATGCAAATTTCACTGAAGCCAAGGAAAATGCTACCCATTAATGTCAGGGTTAAATTAGGTCTTTTATGCCCTTTACTTACCCAATATTTACTAAGATGCTGATCAAGTGCGTATATGAGGGAATCTAGCTTTAGTTTCAGAGAAACATAGTTGTGGGAAGATAGTACTTCTCCATTCAGAATTCACACTCAAGTATGACAGGCAAATATCTGCTCATTCAAAAATCTGCATTGAGTTGGCTATTTTAATGATCACCTAGGGATGCTGCTGGGCTCACTCTGCCCTGTGACTCTCACTGAAATCCAGAGACTGGGTACAGGCTACCTTATGCACTTTCACAAGACAGGAGCAGGAACAGTTCAGTGTGCTGCTCACCACACACAATTTTCAGCACAGAAGGTCCATTATTTGTGGCATAGTGCATGGCAATAATACAGTACAAACTACAGTGAGGTTAAGCAAGGGCTGACTTGTTGACTTAAGTCTCAAAGACTACAAGTCAGCCTAGTCAAACATAATCTGGTTAGCTTTTACATGGCATTCTCTCACCCCTATCCTCCCAGAATCTGCATTTTCCATAAAGTTGGTGTATAGCTAATTGGCATATAGCAATATGAAGCTTAAGAGGACTTCAATGTTTAGGCAATATAGAAAAATGGGAAATGAAAGGAGAGAGAAGAAATAAGACCCCTTACAGGTTTGAATATGTCTTGATGCCAAGACACAGTTCTTTGCTGATGGAAAGCTTTAATTCAGTCAGGTACTGAAGCTATTTTAACTTAATAAACAGGTAAGCATTAAAGACATCGAAGTAAACAACACTATTGTACAACTTATCTGAAGAAAAAAGTAATCATTACAACTGAAAAGGCTAAGGAATCTACATTTCACAGAGATGCTTGCAACTAAGCCATAATTTAAAAAGAGGGAGGTGGGGAGGGGAAAGATGCATCCCGTTTGTATATTACTTAAGAGGATAAATTAATGGGATAAAATACTCATTCTGAAATATTCATTGTACTTTACTAATTATTACAGCAAAGATAATTCAGGAATTCAGTAAATTCTACTGTCACAAACAGGCATATACAAATGCAAAGACATGCTTGGAGGTGCACTGAAGGCAAAATTGAAAGGCAAGAAATATTACTAAAGACACTTTAAAAAGTTTCCAAAGTTGCTAAGATATCAACATGTAGCATATCGCACCTCGGACAGGCACAAATACCCTAGGCTATGTCCTAAATAATCATGTCCTGTTGCTTTGGTTCTGCCTTTCCTTTCTTTAACTTTCCTGGTAGTTGTAAACCTCTTCAGAAAAAAACACTACCATCTGACAAGAGAAAATTTTTGTGTTTGGGATTCACTATATTCACTCAGCAATGAATGAGTTCTTACAGCTTTTCTCAATTATTAAAAAAAAAAAACAACAAAAATATAAAAAAAAACCCCATGATTTGTAGCAAAGAAAGCATCTGAGAAGATATATGCTTACCACTTCTGATACAGTAAGGAAAGTAACAGGAGATAGAGCTTTCCTCTCAGTATCATACCAGGATTTTTCTAGTAGCATTACATCTTCCGTATACAGCTGTGTAACTGAAAAATAAAACTGAGGGCATTTACATTAGACACAAATATGATGGTGGAATAATGTGAAATAGAATAGTTCTACAGATTAGACATAAAAATAAAGATCCTGAATAAATGCCTCTGATCTCACTACCTGCCTGAAGCTTATGACAACAGAGCAATAGGAGTAAGCATTCATCAGCTAATGCTTAGTATTAGCTGATGATGGATACTGAATAATGTAGGTGCTCCTTTAATCTACGTAATAATAATGTTCAGACAGCCATATACAGAGGCTTCACCATTTTTTACTATTACCACCTCATCATCTAGTAAAGATCTTTTATCTTAGAATCACAGAATGGGTTAGGTTAGAAGGGACTTTAAAGCTCATCTAGTCCCATACCTTCCCTACCCCCAACCCCGCCATGGGCAAACACACCTACTAGACCAGGTTAAGGATTACCAACTCAAATTAAAATTAAAAGCTAAAACATCTATCACTTTGGAACAAAAATCACTTCGGTTCTGACTCGACACAAAGCAAGACAGAAATGTCTCTTCAGCTTTGCTTTTGAGGTCCATTTTTTTGCTATACAGATGATTGTACAGATGCATTCCAACTTTATAGTTAGCAATACTGTTTCTTTGAATACAGAATGGTAAACGCTTACTGAACATTTCTTTTAAAACTTAACAGCCAAGATCAAAGACTAATTCAATTAATTCTAATCTCTAAAGTTATTAGATCTAGGGGTTTTATTATTAACATTTTTTAGGCTTTTAATCCTTTATACAATGACTTATGCAGGCACATAATATCCCAAATGATAATAACTACATTGTGACTCCTAATAAATTTTTATCTAGCATGACTCAGATATAAAGCTGTCAGTTTACTTCCTTCTCTGTAAAAAAGACACAGAGAATCCCACACATTATGGAAACAAGGGTGATAAAGACTACAGATATGAGTGCACTATTTGAAACTAACCATTTACTCAAAGATCAGAAATTGTTTCCAAGCACACACTGGGGCAGTTCTTGGCACTTAACATGATCCTCTTTTAAGCAACTCTGCATTAAAAAGCGGTATAAAGCATCCCAAAGACTGTGAAATGCAGAAATGGCTTCAGGCTGTCTTTTCTCCCTGCACTGTCCTTAGTCATGAGAGACAAGCCTGATCCCACTAAGTCAACAGATTTTCTGCCATTGCCAGTAGCAGGACCACGCTTTATCACTGGTTTTATTAATAATTCACTCGTCAGAATGATACTATGCACATTTTGGCAGTGGGTTTGTATTTTTCATCAAAGGAAAAGACTGGTGTAATAAAAAATGTTATTTTTGATGTTCCCAGCTCTGGTATTAGGATTAGGCTAACTGAGAAAAAGTTACACCATGTTTATGTTATTCATCAGTGAGTTGCTACTGTTGTTAGCCACCCCAAGCTCCAGTTCCACTTGAACTTTTTATTAAAATACTTTTATAGTAAGAAGACAACATAATGAAAACTGCTTTTATGCAGAGAAAGGAAGCATTTACAAAAATGGTAGACTGGCCCAGAAGGATCATAATTGAGGTTTATAATTAGAGTTTATGATACCATAACCCTTCTTTCCTGAGGTACTCTTAGTACTCTGAGATTAGTCAGTTAAATAAAAAGGAATCTCATGACATTTACATGAAATGCATTTGCATATTACTTATAAATGTGATACTAATGACACTAATCAGCCACCTATCGCTCAATCTCTGCACAGTGATTTTGCACCTTTTTAGCCAACAAGGACATTTTCTCATATCCACTAATCTATTCCTCCACTGAGGATATTTGTACCCTTCCTCAGCCAAGTCAAGGTAGATCATAACAATGTTTCACATCCTAGCTAATTTTAACCTAGCCTGCATGGATTACTGCTGTCAGCCATTATCTTCTAGAATAAAATATAGTCTAACATACACTGTATCAAACAGGTGTGTCACACTACGATCTCTGCAGTTACACAATCAATATTACTGGCCTTGGTAGCTATTAGACTATAGATACCATGATATATGACAAATCATACTTTTGTGTATATTAATGTGTCAGGGCTGAGACCTGAACTCTCAATAGCAGGTCCTTCCTTGGTGACATACTGTTAGTTGCAAAACACAATATTATTCTACTATCAAATGAAATGGACTGACCAAGAAAACAAACAAAAAAAAACCCCTCTTTCGTTGATAATGTCCCAGTGCAATAAAAATCTGCCAGTGATCATTACTTTCTAGTGAAACTGAAAACCAATCAACTTCTAACCTTTCTAAATACAAGATCAACTCATGCAAGAAGTCCATTTAGTTCCCAGATTTGCAGAGAAGGAAGAGTCCAAGTATTAGAGTTTTATCAAGTTGCATGAACACATAATAGACAATGAAAAACTTCACATAAGTCTTCACTGTTTCTTTGTGTCAGAGTTCTTATTTATAAAGCATTACAAAACACTTTTAAAATTTAGGATTTGAAATTAGGACAAGAATGAGTGAAGATTAATACAAGATTTATTAGAATATCAGACTGCAGAATATTCACATTTTAGACAAATTCAAATGTACTGCATATTTCTTTAAAAATATCTGACCCAAGAGTACTTTGGGTATTTTTGTCAGTCATGTATCAGTCCAACAGACAGCTGCTGTTAAATTGTACTTGGAGTATTGCATATGCTGCTAACAGATATATGAACGAAGTTTTAGGAATTGTGTGTTTTATTTAAACTGCACATTAATGCTTTAGATACATGCTGAAACGAGTTTCTCAAAAATGAAGAGAAGCTGATGACAAGTTCTAGGCGTTGGCATACGACTTAGACTGTTATACATTTGCACTTCTTACCTCCTAATCCAATTTCGCTGACAAAATACTATACTATACACGAACTCTAGGCTTGGTGTGATGACAAACTAGTATCTTCTTTTCCCTGGAAAGAACACATGCTAAATAATTTTAAAACAGTCAGTTGCTTCAACAACATGATACTCTTGGGGGTGAAAAAAAAACAAAACAAAAAACCAAAACAAACAAAAAAACCCACAACCAAGCAGAAACACTCCATGTCCTTAGAAATTTATGGATAACGATGTAGAGAACATCTCTCAGACATACTAATTCAGACCTAAGTATTAGCAGAAGTTTAACAACTATTTTCCTATCATCTAGGATTTCCTGCTGAAGACTTCAAATAGCTTATAGAAGCTGAAAAGCCTAAATTTTTCTGAAAATACCAGAAATTACAACTACTTCAGTCCCTACAAACCCAGTAAAACTGAACTGCATTTCACCAAAGTCTCAGAAGTATCTTTGCATGAGATATGGAGTATAGGTATGAATTACTTCTAGCATGCATCCACTTACAAACTGGAGTGTGTTACACCACACAACAACAAAACAAAACAAAAAAAGCTGATTACTAAGATCTTTCAAAAAATAATTATGAATCTATCTTAAAAGCCATGGAGAATTTCAAGAAAGCAGAATTAAAAGTTACTTATACTTAACAAAACTAAAAGCACAACTTACATGATACTGAGATATTGCTACTTCAAAGCTCTTTGAAATCTGAACCTCAATGTCCACAGTTTGAGTTTTTTAAATGCCACAGTCTCTAAAGTAATTTTGGATGGATCATTAATTCTTCTTTTAATGATAGAATATAGCACAGATAAAATTAGATAAGGTTTATCTGGAATGTTAAATATCAATAATGCTGGTGAATAGAGCAGAGAATTATTGATTAACTATCAAGTGTACCTGGTAAATGGTCTACATGTTTAATCCATGAGTTAGAATGCTGAATAGAGTGAACCTTAAAGCCCTTATCCAAATTTAGATTTTTTAGCCTTCAGTTTTATTTTCCACTTAAAAAACCTTTGCTGAGCGTAGTGGAAAGTATCTTTGTCACTGGCCTAAAAATAAAATTTGTTTTCCTAGATATAATGTGCATTTATAGCTGGCAACAACCATTTCACACTTGCAAATTAAACCAATTCCTGTCAAGTGACTGAGAGTCACGTTGATTTCAGCAAATCCAGAGAGATCTCGTAAACTGTCAGGATGACTTTGGTTAAATGTTAGCAGAGTTCAAAAGGAGAATAGAGAACACCAGTTCTACTGAATTCTAAAAAGTAATTTGTGTCAAGTTTGCTTGAAGGAAAAAAAAAAAAAAACAACCCCCAAAAAACAACAGAAAAGGTACTCAAACCTTAGGAACCATGCTCAAAGCCTCTCAACAGTTTTTGGCCTTTGTGCAGTCTGGCATTTAAATAGTGATATGCAAAGCTCCCTAAACCCCAATCACTGCCTACTTGTTATTCTATTTAATACAACAGGAGAATTATTCTACTCCACTAATTCATATGAAAATCATTTTGGATGAACCCAAAAACCAAAAGGCCAACCTAGTACTGTAAGGCAAACTAACAGAGACTGGTGTCTCATGTTTAAAGGTATGAAAACATATGATAACAATACGGACAGAAAGTATAAAATGTATGCGGAAAGAAAGCATAAAGGTATTTGAAAAACAGCTGTAACGAATACAAAAGCTGACATCCCAGGCTGTCTGTTGCTCCCACAGAAATGACCTGGGGTTTCAAGCAAGCAACGCAGAATGGTATACACCAGCTGCCAACATTCAGAATACATACATAGAAAAAAGACAATGCCTTCAAGAGCGGCCGTCGTACTAAGCCAACATGAGTAATACTGTACATAGCTGACACCTGGGAGAACTGCACAAGAACATTGACTGTATTTGGAAAAAATTTGCATAAAATCCAGTTTATAGTTAATTTCACCTACATTGTATAGTTCTTGAGTACAACCAAGGGCAGTGGCGTCTATCATAAAAGGCCCCAAAATACATCTTGGAAGTATCTCAGATGATCTAGGCTCTGTACTATTCTACATGTTTCTGCCAGTCTGAAAGTTGAACATGCATGAATGTAAAACATTTTCCTGAAGCCTTACACAACTATTCCTGGATTTATCCCTGATAACCATTCCACTCAAAACAGTATAAATGCCACACGGTCCACCACTTTAAAAAAGTATTTCTTTTGTTATTGTTTCTTTTAAATCCAGCTTCTTCTACTGCTGTTATTTAATGACAAGAACAACTAAAAAAAAAAAAAACCCAAAACAAACCACTAAACAACCAACAAATAAAATAAAAAAATTAAAAAAAAAGACCTTTATTCCTGTGACACTCTTTAAAATCCTACCATCTGAGCATTGTTTTTTAATTTTTTAATCTGAGCATTGTTGTAAGCTACTGCAAGGGTTATGGCAGTTTGCAGTAAGTAAATAGGATACTGTAACAATACACTTAGAAATGCACTGAACTCTCATTTTTAACCCTTTCACTTCTGATAAATGCTTTTCTCCCCTCATCCGTCATTTCCACACAAGAGACATAGACAGAAAAGACTTTGTCAAATTGCTGCTTGGGAATTCAGTGGAGGACATCAAGCACCAAACAGTAGCCAAATCATTTGCACCCAGCTGTGTGTTGTTCCACTTCATGCTTCTCCTTCATACTCCCATCCATCTTGTCAGAGTCCCTGCACCATCCAATATAAATGTTATAGACTTTTTTCAAGGTAAAAATACTTAAAAGGAGAGGAAAAGAGATTCAGTTGAGCACAAAACCAGTACAAAACACAACCTGAAGCTTCTCCTTTCTTCTGTGCGATGCAAACATCACATTAAGACATAACATATAACTTAACATTTTGGCAACTAGTGGCTCTTGCAGAATTAAACATGCTGTTTAATGAAAATTTTCCTATACATTGGGGGGGGGAGGTTGTGTGGGGTGTGGAACAAACAAACAAAAAAATCCCTTAAAATAAACAACCACAAACAAACAAACAAAAAACTCCAAAACCACAAAATACAAAGCAAAGCACAAACATAAATCTGAAGTTATTACATTCACTGAAAACATCAGAAAAAAAGCAGATGTTTCTCATAATCCAAATTATAATCCAAGATTTACCATGGATAGTATTGGGACATTTCAGAAATCACTTTTTCCTCTTCGCATACAAATTTATAAGCTGAGTAACTACAGCTCTTCAAAGGCTGAAGACTATCTGCTTCTAGTGAAGTTCTTTATCTTACAGACCTACATTAAGCAAAACCTCAGTTCTGCCACATGGGATTTCCACACAGCAAGTCCCATGACTTTGCCTACTCATCTGTTTCCCCATTCCATTAGTTAATATTTGGGAAATATTCCACTGGACAGACTACCAAAATTTCAGTACTGTGCAAGAGAGTCAGCTCCTGCAATAACAGGACTGTTATTTCTCACCTTGAGTTTCTCAGTATTTCATGTATCTCATTACAAGCTAGTGCCACTGTGCATAAGCTATTAGAAGACAAGGTAAACCTAATGCTTGCATGATATAAGTAACTAAGCGAAGAAGATACAGCAATACAAAAACTACCCAAATCATATTATATCTGAAAGGAGGAATCCAAAGTTTTTGCTTGTTTTTCTTTTTTGGACTAACTATAGATTGACAATTGAGAATCACAAAACACTGACTTCACCCACTTCTTCCATGCATTAACACTTAACCAGAATATTTTCTGACAGATAGGCATGACTTTGCCTGTATTTTCAAAGCATGCTATACAGATCACAGGTTTATCTTCAGCCTTCAACACCAATTTTGTGTCTACCCTATACAGCTGTGAACTGAACTTCTGCAAACTGCAGAATATTTCTGACCTCTGAAAAAAGTTTCACATCTATTTGACATATCCAAACACATACTAAGCACAAACAATCACCAAAAAGCCAGGAAAAGGTCTCCATATATATTATAATCACAGTTTCCATGTTACTTCAACACAAGTAATTCTGACGGCTTTTTAGTAAATCTACATAATGTATACCCTTCCTTCCTTTTTATATGCATTATTTTTACATTCTGTTTGCACAGTGCTCCGTTGATATACAGATAACATGGAGCCTGCAATACTTCCAGCAGGCATTTGTGTAGCTTGAAAGTACAGAAAATTGCTTGTTCCCCTGGTTACTCTCGCTAGATTTGCATTCTAACACAACAACAAAGAATGACAACTTCCTGCTTGTCACCAGTGAACCCATCTATTAAGTGAAGATTTTGTAAACAGATACTGTTTAAAATGTTAATTTCCCCTTTGAAGAGAAGTGGGTAAGAGGAGAACAGGTGTCAATAAACAAGCAGTCTGAAAGAATAACAAGTCTCTAGAAGAGATACCAAGAATTTGGGATGTTACATATCTGACAAAAGCAATCAAGGGAAGATGATGTTAGTGAAATCATTTGTTTAAACACACATTTAAGAAATTATTGGAACACAACAAACTCAGTTTTTAATCTTAAGACTTGACTGATTCTGAGATCCAGACAGAACCAAGCTGTGTCAGACACCATCAGGTCCTAGGGACTGACCTAATATTTCCTGCCAGAGTTCAGGATATGAATTACAGTTTTCAATGAGCAAGAAACAATCACATATAAATGCAAAGAATGACAGAGCATGTTCTGAATTTCAAGACAGGGCTGAGCTGTCTACGGGAGACAGCATGAAGTTTGATTTATCTCAAGTGCTGCTTGCAACAAACACATTCCACTTCCCTGGTGAAGTCAATGTCTGCTATAAGGCAGACTACACACAGTGTAAATGTCAAGATTACAGGTCTGATCCAAATGTAATGAAGCCATTCATTAGAGTGATTCCTGCACAGGACTTTCCCCATGACATTTCTGCTACATTTGCCATACCTGCACTTTTGCTGACATACTACTTACTGCTCCAGATCAGTAAAATGGACAGAAAGCTAAGGAACATTCAGGAACATTAAACTTGTTTCTGACACATCGCATGTAGCCTTATTCTACATCACTCATTACATCTCAGATTACATTACATCACATCAAACAGCTAGAAACCGAAAGAATAGTACATGACACAATACATTTGTCACATAATGTGATGCGATTTAAAATTTCACCAAAAATTTTCCACAGACTACTATCAAATCAGACTGTAGTTAATATATCCAAATTGAATTTGGCACAGAGGGCATGAAAGTAAGACTAGAATGATTCTGTGCATGCATTATATATACATAACCCTGTACATAATGTAATCATGTTGAGGTAGAGATGAAGATTTTCTTGCTTGAAACTGGCAGACTTGTGCAGCTGATAACCTGCTTTTTTATTTGCACATATATATTTTAATAGACATCTACAGTGGATGCTTTTTTCTTCAAACACAGGACTGAAAATAAACTTTGTCATTTCTTTAATCATCAGATGCTCTTAAAATACAACATTTGTAGGTAATGGCAGGTGTTTTAGCGAGAACAGGCTAATAGTTTTTTTTTTTTATTTAAATAGTGCCACCTGTCATTCTTGATGTTTCCAAACAGTTTCCTAGGTATACTTCTTAATATCCTGTTCTGCTACAAAGGACATTCTATTACAATTGCACACAAACTCCAGTAAGTATCTTAATCAGTAGTGCAAATTTCTAAACAGCAAGCCTACCCAATTAATCTTACTGACATGGCACATAGCCAAACTCAGCTAAACATTTAGAGGTTTTTGTGAAAATGTCTAAATGCCCACCAAAAAAAAAAAAAAACAAAAAAAAACAAAAACCCACAACAACCAAGAAAAACAACAACAACAAAAAAAAAACAACTGCAAAACCTAGGTAGCAGAATGATATTAAAAAAAAAAAAACAAAAAATAAATCTATTTATGTCATGAACATCATGAACAAAGCCCAGAAACTACAGATAAGCAAAAAAAAAAAAAAAAAAGTGAACATTTTTAAGTGGTGAAAATTTTCCCTTGCAACTGTTTTAGATCTGTTCTCAAAAAATACCCTTAGTGCAGTACAAAATGTTTTCCGTGTTGAAATCTCAAATGTGTGGCGACTGTCTAATCAAGGTAAAAATCAAGTTAATTCAGACAGCAGTATCTTTAACACACATGACAGTGATGCGACATGCCTGTGTCAAAGGACAGTAAAAGAAATCATAAACTGTACTTTCCCTAAGCAAAAGACCCAGTGCATCACCCAGAAATACAAATGGAATATTCATGTTCTAAAGTAAAAGTTGCTCGATCTGCCATGATGTCTCCTTAAAGTAACTCCTCCTTAATTAACAAAAATTACATGCAACTTCTACCTTAAAATATGGTTAGAATGAACTATCTGTTTCAATAAAATTGTCAAAAGATTGCCATAAGCAAGCAACAGTGGGAAGAAGCAGTGACATTTGAAGGCTCAGTATGGTCTGCTATTTTTAAGGGGGCATTCTTTGTACATGCTGTGCTAGCATTATGTTAAAGTTAGACTGCACGATTGCTACCTTGGGCTAGCATCAAAATAAAAAAAGTCACCCATCTCATGGCATTATTCTTTATAAATTAAGGAAGTCGAGTGAGGATTGTAAATTTTCATTTTTAATGCATTAAGCCATACACACTAATGAACTCAGCAAGTTAAATGTGACAGGTTATTCTCCTTGGTTTATCAAGGCATTTATGCATATGCACAGGCACACAATATGAACTTTGCAGATCAACATCTTCACCGAATATATTTCCACTGTGATTAAAGCAAAGTGAAAACCATACAGAGAAAATAAAGTGCTGTAATTTATAGTCCACAGCAAGGAAGCAGACAGCAAAAGAAACACCTTTATTTTTCTGGAAGTAAAAGCCCTTCTACTACAGTAACGACTGCCAGAAATAAGATTTAACCTGTGTCTCTTCTGTCCTCATCCTTATGGTGGACAGGAGAGAGGGATCACTTAACTACTGTCCTAAAGCAACCAACTGCGTCTGGTTCATAAGTTGAAGTGATACGTATCACAGAACAGAAAGGTGACCCTGGACAACTGAAATGATTCATCCTCATAAAGCAAGGCAGAAGCAACCTCTGTAAAATGCTTATTTAGTCCGACCGCAAGTACTGCAGTGACAGACTCCATTATTTCCCCCAGCAATGTATTCTAGGACACAACTATTTCCACAACTGGAATATTTTTCCTCAAGTCTAACCTAAATCTTCCCTGATGCAGTTTAATTCCATTATTCCTTATCCTGTCCCCAGAAGCAATGGAAAACAGATTATTCCTTTTCTCTCTGAAACAATTTGGAGACACTTGACCACTCATCAGTCTCCCCCACCCCTCACTCTGACTGAACAATTAAATCTCTTCCACCCAGCAGATTTCCCGAGCCTCCCACGATCCTTGCCCTCACCTCTCGGTGAATGCTACTGCAGGACATCCTAAATTCAGGTGAAACACAAGACAAACCAAGTTTGTTTCGTGTGCGAGTTACAAACCAGGCTCCTGTTCGCACATGGCGGCGGGCCGCCTTTTCACACCTTAGCGTGGGCTATTAACTCTCAATCCACACCTGAAACAACCTCCGCATGGAACACACCACTTGTGGCTGGCTCGTATTTACACAGGAAAGGTTCCTTCCTACCTGCACAGGCACAGACGGCAGCGCTCTGGTAGCCGGGGGCCGCGCACCGCCCGAGGACGAAGCAGGCGTCAACCGGCCGCGACCGGTTGCAGGCGGCTGCAGCCTAACGGCAGCGGCGCGTGCACGCTAGAACTGCCCCGCGCGCAGGGGCGAAGGGGGCGCGAGGAGACGGGAGGCAAGGAGGGAGGAAGCGCGGAAGCATGGCGAGTGTGCGGGGCTGCGGCGGGCGCCCGCGCTGAGGTGAGGACCGCGGCCAGATCCCACCAGGCTGGGGATAGACAGAGGCACGGGTTTGGGAAGCCGGAGGAGAAGCAATTGGTTAAATAGAGACAGAGAAAGGAGGGAAAAGTGTGCTTATTTAAATGGTTGAGTTGCTGGGGGGGGGGGGGGCTGGTGGTGGTGGTGCGTGTGTGTGTTATTGTTTTGGGGGTTTGTTTTGTTTGGTTGGGTTTTTTACAATACCAGGTAACTGATCAGAAGAACGTGTTAATCTCCAATAAATCAAATTCACTCAAAAATCTCCAAGTCAAAGGCCGTTCTACCCATGGCGCTACCCACATGGAATACTTTCCATTTCTCCCCTCAGAGCTACATCCTACTCTTTTCCAAACCACCTCTGCAAATTCTTAAGATCCTTTTGCACTTTTATCACACCAGAAACCTAAAAGCACAATATCATTTTTAGGAACAGAATCCAAAATTATCAGTTTATTTTCTGAGTGAGTTGAAAGAAAGAAGGTCTATGGGCACCAAGAATATCTAAGTTTATACTGGTACATTGCAGTGTCTGAAATACTTTTAAGTCTTGCACACACAGAATGCTATACAGATTAGGTAAGGATTGTATTTATACTGTACTTACCCAACACTGTAATTATTTAAGTTTTATTCTGAAGTGTTCTAGAGAGCCATTACTGAAGGTTATTTTTTCCACTTGATTTATCACACTGTAGATGCTGCCACACTTAGGAACAAGAGTGCCATGACCACAGCAGCACCCGCCCTTCCACAACCCAGCCTGTTACACTCCATAAACACCGTATTCACTCTGAACTGCTCAAGATGAACTTGGAAAGGTGAGAGATTAAACACAGTCTCAACAATTTATCATGTGTTTGTGAAATTGAGTACACAGAAATTAAGAAGTCAGCAGGAATTACAAGTATATTCATTAATATCAGCAACAACACACAAACATTTCTCTAATCATTGCAGAGTAAGATGGGACTTGGTGTACCCCGGAGCAACACCCTTGCGCACCACCACAAGCTCGGGGGAGCACTGCACCATACAAACCAGTAGTGACACCTTGTGTGCAAATAAGACATTAATCTGCTTGATTGGGGAATAGGTTGAGGAAAGCATTTCTTTCTGATATGCTTAAACAAAGAAAAAGTTTCCTGTGAGAAGAAACACATAAGAAGTATTTACTAAAAAAGTACATGCACCACAACAGGTAAAAAATAGCCACCATACTGGGCTGTACAAACAGCCTGTTGGGATTTTCCAAGGGTGCCCTTGTAGAAAGAAGTGAAGTATGTTTAAAGATACACTGCATCAATAAAGACAACGACTTGTAGCTGATTTCTCAAACTGGCTTTCTCTTTGACACTAGGCGAACTCCTGACCATCAGTACTCGTGGTTTCTCAGTGTAAGCCAGAGAAGCATTTTCCCAGTCATCTAAGTAAACCATCTGAATAATACCAGGCAATTTTTAATCAAACAATTATTTGTGGATACACATTTCAGCAGTTTTAGTAATATTTACCTATAATAATATTTACCTACCTCATAGGGATGCTGCTTAATTTAAGCAGTCGGTTAACGTTTTAATGATACTTTCAAAACACAAAAGTCTAGTATGATGACACAGCTAAGGTTCATAAATGATGCTATTGTTCCTTAGATTAATAATATCTTCATAAAAGATGCCCTGTGAAAAACTGCAGACTGCTTTTGTGCTGTATTTCAAATAGCAACAAAACCATTATAATTAGAAATCTTCCTGGTTTTCAATGCTCCTTATAAACAGTTTTTAGTTTCACCTAAATTAATTTTCTTTCTCATTTGAAAGAACTGTGAGGAATACTCAAGAGAGAATGAAAGTGAGAAAGAGCACTGCTAGTCACATCATTTCTCAGTACTCTCTAGCTCTGTACTGAAAATGTACTTCAGTGCTTCAGGAGCTGTGAAAATTCAAGCTGTGATCATACAGGCTAGAAGGAGAGGGGGCTGACAAAGAGGGAGGTGTTGCTTTTGTTACATATTTTACTTTAACATAATACATAGTTGCCAATATGAAAAAATTACATATACTTCTCATTCTGTGTTAGAATGTGCCACATTATATCAGTGTGCCTCGTTACATAAAGAAATAAGTGATGTGCCACCCACATCTTTTTTTTTTTTTTTAACTTTTGTTTATGATTTAAACCAATAATCACACTAAACATTTGGAAATAAATTAAGCCTTTTCAGACTGATTAAATTGGCTGAATGCTTTAAACATGTGACTCCAGCAGATCTAATCATCCCAGGATAGTCTGAGAGTTAATCATGCAAATGTCTTCAGATATTTCAATTTGCAAAGCTGTGTTTGTAGCATGCACTCTTCCAAAGCATCTGTATTCTGTGGTACGAATTGCAACTGTTCAGTGACAGGGCAGCAGAAAAAGTTATGAACTAGAAAAACACTTAAGCTAAATAAAGCAATTCAATTACAAAGTTTTGATCAGAAGAACATAATAAAATTTGCCAGAAACTCTACACAACTGTAAGAGGTATGGGCCTATTGGCTCCAATTAGAAGGGACTAAGGAATACAGAATGGTTCCAAAACCAAACTTATCACAGTATCACAGTATGTTAAGAGATTGGAAGGGACCTCAAAAGATCATCTAGTCCAATCCCCCTGCCGGAGCAGGAACACCTAGATAAGGTCACACAGGAACATGTCCAGGCGGGTTTTGAATGTCTCCAGAGAAGAAGACTCCACAACCTCCCTGGGCAGCCTGTTCCAGTGTTCTGTCACCCTCACTGAGAAGAAGTTTCTTCTCAAGTTTAAGTGGAACCTCTTGTGTTCCAGTTTGTACCCATTGCCCCTTGTCCTATCATTGTTTGCCACTGTATCCCACAACTTCACTGCTCGTGCACGTACATTTGAGCTTACTACATGTACTTTGTGGAATTCAATTTTTCTGTGCGTACGGCACACTCTTTTTTGGAGATGGGCAACTTCCACCAAATATGAGTCATCTACTACTCACAGTAATCCTTTTTCTCTACCTTACTTTCTGTGTGAAGGAGAATTTCCAGATGAATTAGGTGAATCACGTATTCCATCTTCAGAGAAAACTATTTTATTTGCAGCAGAATCTGAACTTTTCCTACCACATCCCCTTTCCTGTCTCTGGGATGACTGGAAAAGACTACATCTAAATCACATAATTTGAGGTTGCAGCTGATCTTCTTTAAAGCTTTGATTCATTAGAGCAGCTGGAAAAGGACAGAATATCATAGAAGAAAAAAACAGTTTTATAAAGTTAACCCAATCACTAAGAATTTTTATACTTTACCTGTTCCCTGATGAAGCATTTAATTCGCATTAAAATATGTTATGGCTATTACTAAGACATAAGTCTAACTTTATATACTGCCTGAGTTCTATTCCTTGATTAACCCACCTAACACTGTTAAAACAAGTAAGGGTAATGAAAACAAAGGAGCTCAATCCAGAAAATAAACTTTAGAAATAAGTCTCCAAAAACCTTAAAAAACAGTTCCCCAAGTTTTAAATCCTGCCCTGTAATCAACTGGAAAAAACAGTTTTAGTTCAGCTGTGTAACATGTTCAGCTTTTTAAAATGCAGCCAAATAATCAGAATTACAGACAGCAGATCAGTGAAGATAACTAGAATCCATTTTGTGGAGACAACAAGGATCAAAAGACAGCTTAAAGTTTCACAACTCTTGCGTGCCACCAAAAGATGTCAGCAATATCTTGTTGGTTTATAAATGGATAAAATTGATCTGATTTACCTAACTAAGAAGAGCATCAGTTATGAAGAGCATTCTACAAAACAGTGAAACATAACTGACTGATAAGACTTTTGTGAGATGAAATCCTGGAAACAGTAAGGAATAGAATTGGCTGGAGTTACAACTGAGATACTTCACACTATGTGTAAAATTTAAACCAGTTAGTTTGATATAACTGTGAAGAAATAGAAGATGAATCTAGGTCTTAATGATGAGAATCCCAGAGCCAGTTTGTTTCTTCTGATGCTTTCTTCCTACACTCAGGAAGAGCCTTCTTCAATGACATTAAGGTTATGATGGAAAAATGATTCCAATAGAGGTCTATAGAGATTTTGTTAATATGCCTTTATGATGTGATATTATGACGGCAATTCAATTTCATTGCAGGCCTAATGAGACCGTGTTACAATGTCAAAATGAAAGGAAACTATATTAATCAAGTTATACTACCCTGAGAGAAAGAAAAACCTAAAGAAATTAACCCCATTAAAAACTATTTTAAAACAACATTAAGATTTAGTGAATTCAGAATTGCTATGCTTTTGTTGGTTTAGTGCTTCAGGTAGAAGCTAAATTTGGCACTGATTTACAACTCATTAAGTATATTGACATCAGGGGAATCGGTGAAAGTTTTGAGGAAACACAGAACAAAACTTAAGGCAAGTACTGTGGTTACGTAAAGCATTGGGGACAGCCTGTTTAGTCCTACTGCTAAAATCTTTTTTTCCCTTCAGCAGAACCAGAATTTTGATTTTTCTCACTTAGAAAAGGTGGCAATTTGGCCAGCGTTTAAGAATCTTAAGTTCTTGTAGCTCGTTTTTCTTGATATCACCATATTTGAATTTCTACTGTAAAATTAGATCACCAAAACTGCAACAGTGAACACAGTTCAAGTGGAAAATTCCTATAGACTCTATTAGAAACAATTATTACATTGACAACAATAAAGTAAGAGCTAATACATGCTGTTTAGGTCCTAACTGGTCAAAACTGCGGCTAATAGAACATGCCACGACCGATGAACAACCTTTGCTAACTATATCTTTGGAATCGCCCATAAGGGCCGCTAAGTCAAAGTTATGAAAACTGTCATAAACCCATTTGAAATATTCAAATGCCTGTATTAAAAGAAAAACTATATAAATATTTTAATAAATTTTTTTTTTTTTTTTTTTTTTGCAACACAGACCTTTTCATGTGAGTCTTGGTTGTGATAAAATATTCATTTGAGTGTTTATTAAGAATCTTTGTCCATTCCAAGGTGAAGTTTCCTATTAAGTGTATAACTTAGAGCATTAATGAGAGTTCCAGAAGGAGCAGCATGTGTATTCCATTTAAAATGTGCCACCGTAATTTTCCAGACCATATGGTAATGGCAATATGAAGTTCTGCTCTCTGTAAAAACTGCCACCCACCTGAACAGGTTATGGACTTTCCACCAGTGCAGCAGGCATTGCAACACCATTTTTATATAATAGGTACTTACCAATTTTCAGCAAGGTAATTAGAAGGTTGGACATTTCAGAATCAGCAAGATATTAGCACCAAACATTTTGGACATGCACCATACCCTAGTTTTCACTGTGCCATCCTTCCTCTTTCAGCTCACATATTGTTCGAAGCAAACCCTGATATTTACATGGCACTATGAAGAAAGATTCACAAACCCACAAAATTCCCATTGATTTTCACCTCTATTACTGTTAAACATGCACTGATGGCACTTTGTCATCACAGTATTAGGGAAAATTGATGGAAGGAAAGTATGGGCCATTCCTAAACTCAAAATCCAGTTGTTTCTGGTTTTGCTTGTCCTTGATTGATACACATAAGTATGCACAGAGAAACTTTTGGAAGATGGCTGGCACATAATATTCTTTTCCCAGCTGTTTACTGTATAATTTGAATAAAATTCCTGCTTCCAACATCATTATTTATTATACATAATATTGTATTTCCTAGAGGCTATATCCCCGTTGTAGGAGGCATTGTACAAATAAGAACAGAAATAGTCCCTGCACAACGATCAGACCCCAGAGGTTTGCTTTATTTCAGTTATTTTTCTCACAGAGCCTGTGCCTAAGGCCTGAAAAAGTTCAGGCTCATATAAGCATTTTCTTGTGTCACTCAGGGTGGGCTTTAAGAAGAAAAATCAAATGCACCAAAAGCAGCTCCTGCCACTTCAAGAAACATAAAATGTTCTTTCTGCAGACACGATATTCACTCATATATCTATCTCATTTACAGAGATATTCTCAGATAATTCATTTAGGTCAGATGTAAATTTACTGTACATTTTGTCAATGTAGTAAATTTCTGTTGCTATTACTAGCCTTAGCAGAGATAAGCTTTAGTTGCACCAGCATTATACTAATTGCATGTTATTTCTAAATTTTCACAAACTTATTCTTGTTGGTGCTATCTGGAAGAGTCATAATGGTTTGCTAATGGATTCACTGAAACCTTATCTGTCTTGCAAAATAATGTTCAGTATAGTGTTAAGTTCTACTGCAAAAATCTCAGGACTACTGTCAACACTGCAATGACAGAAGAGCAATGCAGCACTGAAATTGTAAATAAGATTAGAAAGTAAAACCCTGAAATTCAGGCCATATAAAACATGACCTTTAATACACAAGGTAATTTGTATATATACACTCAGTTTAGACTGATCATTCCGTGAAGAATGTACAAACCAACACAGCATCAAGAGAAATCTACTGGGGAAACATTCAACAAAACATACATTCAAATTTTTCTTGCTGATCAGAAATCAAAATTCTTTGCTGCCTAATTATGTCAAAGAAAATATTTTTTTACGAGGCTATGCATATTTATTTTATCCGTGAACTCTTCTGTGCTGAACTCCCCAGGAGTGAGAAGAGAGAATTTTGTTCCCGTGACCTTGGCCATAATTTTGTTAACTACATAACGACCAAGAGGAACAGTTTCCTTCAGACCATGAATTATATCAGTAAGAAGATACATATCACATATGAGAGTCAACATACTGACATAAACATACTTTTATTTTTATTGCAGTCTAACTATTCACATAGGGATTGCATCAATTTAACTATTTAAATAGTAAAAATCATTAATCTGGCTAAAATACTTACTATGAAAGTTCTTCATACACAAGGCCCATTATAAAGATCACATCTTTTGCTAGCACCCTCCTTTGAGTATTTGATGGATTTGCTATGCAGTTGGCATATTCAAATGGTTATATTCTGGCTTTAGAATAATGTATATGATTTACACTCTTTTTCTGTTTGGTATAATCTGGTTTACAGCTGTAAAACAAAGTCATAAAGTTTTAAAACCAGATACAGTCTCACAGGTCTAAGTAACAAGCTAAAGACAGCTGCACTTAACGCAGTCTAGTTTTATGTTACAAAGATCTTGCTACTCAGTGTGTATATTTAATACATTTATTCATCTTTGCAAGTGCCCAAAGGCTCCACTAAGTAACTGGGGGGAGGGGAGGGGAAAGATACACAGCTTTGCAACACATACAGAATTCTTTCATGTCCATCAATTTTCTTGAAACATACTATTCTGTTTCTTTATAAATACTGATACCAAGATGTTGTAAAAAAAACCAAAACAACGAACAAAAAAAACCAAACAACACCAAACAAAAATAAGCCAACAAAAATCTGATATAGTTATGAGATGGCAAATAGACTTTTACTCTTGTACAGAAGACTCAAATGACTTAACAGGTTTGAATCAACTTCAAATTGTTGGACAGTGTTTATGGACTCAGTCATTGAATCTCATCACTGAATTCTTCAGATGACTTCAGGAAGTGATCAGCAAGAACTTAAGATTCTTAAGCAGTGCTTTTCCCATCTCATAAAGACGGATGAAATGTTCAAAGGTTTTCCATTTCAAAGCAAACTAAATCAAGAATATGCCAAGCTTTTGTATTTATACATCTTCCCCAAAAAGGAATTAGACTAATGAATGTCAACAGCCAAGACTTAAACCTGACTGTCCATATTAGACATTAAGTACTGTAATTTTTAACACATTGTTCACCCATATGAAAACTTCCCTCTTGTCTCAAGGCAGTTTATGGCACTTTAAAAGTTCTTGGTGGAACAGCTTTAAGAAAATCTAAGTATACAATATAAGAAAGATACGTAGTCTGCCTATTTTTTTCATTCCTTCAATGATTTGCTAGGTATAACTTCCCTTTACTAAGCCACACTGATCTTTTCAGTACAACCAGTTTTAATTTTTTAACTGTGCATACAATTACAAATAGCTGATATATATGTAATTCCAAAATTCCTTTCAAAAGATCTGCTACTTTGTCTTTTACTCATGCCAAAGAAAGTCTAAAAGAAAAGACTGCAGACTACAGATTTTTCAAAGATGAAATTCTTTAGAACTCAAGTTAATGCCATCTGGTCCAGGCAATTAACTTTTTCTATTAATACCTAAACTTGACTTTCCCCTGTTTCAGTACTGAAACAACCCTGAGCTCTTCATTAGTAAATACACATGCAAAAGCATAACTTTCTGGCAAGACCTTAGTTGGGTTCATGTCATTTTGCACCTTGATCACCCTGATGACTGTCCATTTACAGTGGCTTTGTAGCTCTCTGAAATTTTCCCTTATTGATATTTTGAAAGAAGTATTGAAAATAATTATGCAAACTCTTTGAAAAATGTTTACCTCTCTTTGCTAATGTCCTGGTTATATCCTTTAGTGCTATTCTTTAGATGGCATTCCAGTTCCTTGAAGCAAAACTTCCTTCTGTAGACCTCCTTATGAAAGTCATGGTAGATTTCTTCACACACACACACACACACACACACACACACACACACACACACTCACTTCCTAGTCTTCTTTGGTACATTGTAATGCAATTATGCTACATTTATCAACATAGTATTTTAAATACCCTACTTACCTCTTGAAAACTTTCTGCCTATTGACTGCCCCTCAACTCTCTTTTTAGCAGGATTTCCCGTTTGTACATAGTTTCCTTTCCTAAAGCTATATATGTGCGGGTGTTTAAAAAAAAAATGTTTCTGTAGGAAGGTTAAATACGAATATGCTATTACTAATGTAAAAAGTAGCTAATTTTGAAGCATTTCTTGGGCAATGATCAACTAAGCCAAGACTGTATCTCCTACGGGTTACCAATCTATGCCATGTGAAGTAGTTACTTATGAAATCTGGAAATTTAATCTGTGCACTGCACCTCCCGTGACATTTCTTGTCTTACCTAATTGAACCTTTTTATTGAGATTCTTTCTCATGGGGTGCGTTCCCCTAACACACTGAACTCGCTACTGCTGTCCTGTTTCACAGCTGTATTACAGACAAATACTGGTTTTCCTGATATGTTAAAGTCTATGTTACCTACTAACATGCTTACATACCTGATTTTTCTTAGTTTTTGTTTGTATTCAACTTTCCATCAATATTCAGTGTTTCCCTTACCTTAGTACTGTAATGTTTCAGTATGTATATTTCTAGCATGCTAGTTTCTAGCATATGTATTACGTTCAGAAGCTGATGTAAATTTAGGTTTTCCAATAGATTCTCTTAGACTCATTTGTTGAAATGTACACATTTGCTTCAAAGAGTGCAGCAACCTTAGTGATGTGCTCTTACATGTACAACAACTTTTCCTCACTCTTCTGTCTATATTTAATTTTAATGCTACTCAATTTAACTTTGATTATTCCTCCTATGTCTACTCCTTTATTTCAAAAAGTTCTCTGTTTCATAAAGAAGCTAATTCATTTTCCACAGAACATATAAATTTCCTCAGCTGTATCTTCAAATGCTGCTTCTCCATCTTTCAGTCTGGCTTCAAAAACTGGGAGGCCATTCCTAACTTGATGTTTACATTTCAACTCCAGCAACTCTTCTACCATTTCCTGTGTTACTGGCACAAATACAAACACAGGTCATTCACTGGTATGTCTGTTCCAACAAGAACAGACTAGGAATATCTACATACATTTCAGTAAAATGTTATTTTGATAACTAACCTGCCAAATACTATCACCACTTAGTGTGAATACTGAAGTATTTTTATATTATTAGAGTTATTTTAATCACTGGCATGCACTGTGTGTTTATATATTTTCCAAATATTGGCAAATCAGTTAAAATAATATAATGCCACTGGGAAAAACATAATTTGCAAAATAAATCTAAGCAATTGATACCAGATGTTCTATTTCTTCAAAATTTGCATTTTCAGTTTTATAATATTTACATTTTTCTTCTGGAAAAATGCTTAAGTAATCATACCTCAAAAGGACAGATTTTTTTAGTTCTTCTGGCTTTGGCAGTATGCCAGTGTAATTCAAAGACAAAACTCAGGTCATATTTACGAAGTCAGTCACACTTACTGGTTTCATGTCCTACCATACAAATACAGTATCTTTAATTTTAGCCATATTTAGTTTTATTTGTGGATCTTCTAGAAGCAGAGATAAACAGTGTATTTTAATGATAGTATTCTGCTAAATCTGAAGCGAAATGGAATCCAGGAACTGATAAGAATCTTTTCCTAGACAGAAGAAAACCTGAATATTCCAGTCATGGTTGTTGGCTGTTTCTTGTTCATCTAGTTTCACCTGAAGGACATAAGTTGTTTCAACTAAAGAACTAAAGATTTTAATCTAAAATTAAAACTTTTTGATAGCCCTAGATCAGAATTCATCTGATCAAAAATTTATTTGTACTTGTATGCAGACATGCGTGAGAGAGCTTGTTCTAAGTTGCAATAATTTTCTTTACAAAAGAAGAGCAAATGCTTTCTGAGGTCACAAAATGTTTATGGGTCACTGGAATTCCACAGTATGACCTCTCAAACAGTTTAATATTTTTTTATTATATTTATATTAATTCTTTGTGTGATACAGATTAATCATTTATAGAAAAGGAAAAGCATTTTGTTTAGGTTCAAATGTTTACCTCCACATTCATTCAGAAAACCTTAGAAGACTACATGTTCTTATTTCTTGTTTCTTTTTTATTCCAAGAGTACATTCAGTCTATTTTTTAATTTACTTTAGGTTTAGAGTGAGCAATAAACTTAGCTGTAGGCAAAGAAACACAACACAGCATGAGTTGGCAAGGCCTTGAGAAACACCATATACCCAGTTCTGCCCCCCCAGTTAGCAAAAACCAGTCAATACGAAGTTCGGGCAATGAAATCCCAGTGCTAAGAGGTAGTCTCTGCTTATCTCCAGATTTTTAACTCACTTTAGGAAATAACATTTCTTCAGCATTTTACTTATTCTTTAGCAAGATTCCCTAAATGTTCTTGGTTTACTATCTCAGATAAAATGAGAGTACTTACACTGAGGCCGCACAGTAGTTTCTGAGGTCTGAGCTCACATCTTGCACAAATTTTACTGACACCATGAAGTCACTGGACTGATGGCGTCCTCAGACATCAGTTATTAACAACTATATATTCATTGACAGCAAGTGAATAGGAAAATAAAGCTACACTTAGATAATCAGAAGAAGAAATGGTAGAATACTTGAAACATACAGAGTTCTTTATTACTGTTTCTACCAGTTGTGTAATGTTGAGTCATAAAAAAAAACAAAAACATCTAAACCAGATTTAAAGCTTTTATTCAGTGCTGAATCCCTTCCTCTGTTTAAATAACAAAAAGGATTCATATCTTTTTTTTTCCCCCAAGGTGACCACTGATCCAATGAAGGTGGACAACAGGAAAAGCAAGATTATTTATTACAGTCAAAATATTAATTAATGTTTTCCTTGATGTAAAGCAATACAGAAATGGTGGTACTGCCTTCATCTTTTCCTAACATCAAGCATACAATTTTTACAAAGGGGCTTTATAACCTCCTGAGCAAGGTTATTATGTATCTTTTTCTCACATCAGAACAGATGTGAGAACAATGACCACTGTCAATTACAAAAAATGAAGGATACAGGAGAAAAAAAAATACAAAAATAAAATGGGTTAACTGACTTTGAAGGGGGTCTTTTCCTTTGGGATGTCCATGAAATGATTTTCAGAGGCTTTCTGGTTGCAATACATTTTTTATAGTTTACTTAGAAGAACTGAAAAAAGTCTTACTTTCCATTAATTCTGTGGACTGCCTCTGCGTCTTCTCCATGCTCTTTGTGGTCCTGGCTGTGCTAAAAGTTATCTTCTCGCTATGTTTGCTTGCAGACATTATTCCTGTTACTCCATTTTCTCCCACAGGTATTTCTTATTGAAAGTAACATTTAACTCCTGCACGCCTGGGTTCCTCTGATCCAGTACATTACAGCCAGAATAATGCAAACAAGAAAACTTTCTGTTTGCTGCTGAGATATATTGATTGTTTTTTTTTTAATATCCACATATCAGCAATTATTAACCACTATGACATTCAAAAGCTAGTTTTCCTCGAATATTATTTAATCTCTTTTCTACTGATGCAAAAGAAATCTCAAAGAGGGAACCTTGGAAGAAGTCAGAAATCATACTGTCCTCTTCACGGTACTGTTCAGCAGAGACTCCATTAGAAATTCTCTTGTCGTGGTTTCTTCCACTTCACAAGGAAGGATGAAAGAGAAACCCATAAAGCTATCCTACAGTGAAGATGAAGGGAAATAAATAGTCATATGGACATCACAATTTGAAATATTTCTTTTACTAAAAGAATCAAATGCAAATACCTTCCCAGATCACTCCTCAGTCACGTACTATGGATTTTAATACATTTCACCCATCAAGCCATATAGCTATATTGGTTCAATATCTTAAAATATTACTTGGGAGAGGAATTGCTGAATGACTGCATTCACTGATTATCTTCAGCTTCTTTAGTACAGTCGGCACAAGCTCTCTCCAATATCTTCAGTTTACATCACACTAATCAAGATGCAATAGAAAGAAAAACAAGCATTCGAGACCTGCTTCTGAAACCTGCAGGCCCAGTTGAGACACAGAATGTCTATCCTCACTAAGTAAACTATTATTCATAACACCTGCCTATGTAGTGCAATGTGAGTTCCTGTCACTCATCATTGACATGTCTCTATACTAGGACTGGTATCCTAACACTGCATTATTACGTTTCATGAGAATACTCTTAATTCCTTTTGTATCACTATGCATGCTGATTATACAGTATCCTTTGACAATGGCAACATGTTCTAGTGTGATATATTAATTCAAGAGGAAAAAAAAGATATGCAAAGGCACTGTTAAAAGCACCATATATCTGGCAAAAATTGATTAAAAGCACGGAATTATTTTTCCAATAAAATTATTCTCCCAGTATGACAATAGGTTTTTTACCATTGATCTCAGTGGTGTCAAGACGCCCAGATTTTGGGTTATTAATTAATAGCAAGGTATAACACTAGCTATATTATTCTGTGTCAAGTCAAATTTTTAGAGGCTTTCTATTTCCCTTTAATTCCTATAGAACACTTCTTGACTTATTAGTAAAATAACTTCTCTATAACTCAGTTACTATGATTAAGGGTACATTATCAGATCACACTAGACAAATACTTCTGACAGTATTTTCAAGCAGCAAGTGACCATAATCATATATACTTGACATGCATAATTATAGCACATTATTTTTCAGCTAAGAATGAGTAGGTGGGACTCTCACAGTATGTCTTCTCATCATATTTTCTACAATAGATTACTACTTTTGTCTTTTTTAATATTTGACTTCTCTGCCCTTCACTAATGTCCTCAATGATTTCCTCCATCACACATTTTACTACTGCACCCTACCCTAACTAATTATTAACTTTAAATTCTCCATTGACCCTAACTTAACTCTCTGTAGATACAAAAGCTTTGGAAAAAAAAAAATCCTCAGTGAGAAAGTGTTTGCCAGATAGCTTTTCTTCAAGCTTTTTCAGCTTTAAATATGATCACAGAAAACACTGAACCAAATACTGCATTGAACAGCACTATATATAGTTGTATTATAATAGCAGTGTCACTTTTCCAAGTGCTGTTGGACTCCAACAAAACCACAAAATTTATCTCCAAGGGTGGAGATTTTGGTACCTGCAGTTTCACTCTCAGCAATGAGACTTTGCAAGTAGTTAATCATCTGATGCACACCTCCTGGGATCAGGCACTGAGTCTACTGTAAATTCAGTTCTTCTTTCACTTGCCAAAAAAATCCTCCTCCTACAACATATGTGTAAGCAGAGAATACAGAAAGAAAATTGTTTTATTTCAAAACTTCAGTGAGCAGATTTCTAGTTTTATTTAGTTATCATTACAAAAAAGAAAAAAAAAAGAATTCCCTTTGGCTCAGAGCTGTATGTGAGGCCCCTGAGTGGAGAACAGATGAGCTAGACATGCTATGGATAAAAATTGTAACACAGACAAGAAAGAGACATCATACTCTTTCTTTCTCACATTATGACTTAGCTGAAAAAAAAACCCTTAACATCAATATTAAGAAGTATTCTTTATTCTGCATTTTACATGTTTTTAACCACTGTATTCAATGCAAACAGCTTAACTCCTGTGAAGAACTTGACCAGGGAGAATCAATGCATTTAATTGTACTAATCTCTCAGCAGAGCTAGTTTCAAACCTGCTGGACTGCTTAACAGCTGTGGTGTTCTATGCGCTGAATTCCCATCACTAAATACACACTTGAACACCAATTGCAAGGGGTATAAGTGAAGAACAGTAAGTCAACAGATCTTAAGTGATATCAGCAATTCCAAATTTATTTTGCAATTAAATCAAAATCAAAGTAATACTCAAAGACACTGAAAACATCTTTTTTTGGCTCCAGTTCTGTGTACCTTAAATGACCTTTACTTCAATGCACACAATACTCACCACTAATAGACTTACTTTTTTTTTTTCCTTAATAAATGAGCAGTATTCATTGATTTTGAGCAAAAATACAAGCCCTGTTCCATCTAGGAAAAATCTCTTAGTCAAAGACATTTAGTTTTAAAGCTATGACGTCTTTAAATATTGTGCTGGATTACTGTAGTCTGGTTTTCAGTGACAAGAATCCAAAAAGCCTGGTGGTAGACTGCAACTTGTCTATTAATCAGTTTAGTCTATATTCAAAAGCCCATTTTAGAGGGTTTCATGGCTTAAAGCAGACATTTAAAAAGAATTACGTTTCTTTAATGTAGCATTGAGAATATTAAAGTGACAATAAGAAAAAGGGACAATGCCAGGTAGTGACAGAGACACAGGTCTGTGTTTAATAGAGACTAAATAGTAACAAAAAACCTCCTTCTATGTTCCTGCTAGCTTAAATAAAACCCAACCAGAATAAACAATGAAACAAAAAGGAATAGCTGTCACATCAGGGCAGAAAAAAAGTAACACCACTGTAACTAAAAGCCAACTAGCAGTGCCACACTGCCCTTGTAAAGAGATAAACAAGTAGCATCCACTTTTAGTATCACATAGGCTCTGCTTTGGAGTCCACGAGTCAGTTATCAGTGCTTTCCTCAGGACATGAGAGAAAATTAAAACATGGTTATTTCAGCAGCACAAAGAAAGTTTTGTGTACATCAAGCAAGACTTTATCTCTGAGCTGGGTCTCACACAGTAACAGACTATCTAGACCAGACGAATTACTATTGAAAATATTTGTACTATATAAAGGATTCAATCTAGATTGCTTTCAGCAAATGTTTTGCTTTCACTGAATGTACAGCACTTGATATACACATTACAGTTGTAATATTATTAGTGATGTATTTTTCTTTACTTTAACCATCCTTTATAAATTTTAACACAAACAAGTACTTATATTGGGTTTGTTTGGTTGGTTTTTTTTTAATAATATATGCCCACAAGAAGCTACTTTTCAGAACATCTTTGCTATCCTTTCTGCAATGCTATAAATTATACACATTTACTATAATCTTGCTTGATTTACAATCTCTGTCACTCCTTAATTTAACCTATTGTACAAAAAAAAAAAAAGCTAAAATTAGAGATACACGATATGATATTTTAAAGACCTCAGAATCAATAAAAAGCCAAACCAAACCAAAACCTAACAAAAAAACCCAGCTATTAAGTCTACATAAAATAACTTACATGTAAAGTTAGCGTTCCAACTCACACCTAAGGGAAAGACAAGTGTTTTGCTCCCAGTTTGGTCACTGGGCACTGTCATATCTTGTGTAGTATCTGATTACTTCAGAAATGACATTTTCATGTCATGAAGTCTAATTCATAGGCAGTTTCAAGTGCTATTTTTAGAGATAACATCCAAGACTAATGAATGCAATACACTAGGAAGTTAATATGACTAAGATGTAAACATGAAGTTAAATCACGCTGTCTTTGTCTACCTATCTGTTCAAGTCATTCTTTTCTTGACAATACTACACAGTATGAGTAATATTCTTCAACTGAAAGTTTATAACCTTTTTCTTTGTCTGGTGTGCTTTCACTTAAAACACTATTTACCACTGACTCAAATACAAAGAGTTCTCCAGTGAAGGGTATTTGTGTATTGTCATTGTGAACCTTAAGACCTGTGTGTGTATGTACCATTGTGCCGCTGCTACAACTGGTATCAGATCAGTCATATTTACTGTGACTTCAGAGTGAAACTTTCAGTTCTTTTGAAGGACAATATCAGGCAGAATAAAGAAAAATACTACTCTGGGCTCATTTCCATCTTTCGCCTTTCATAGTTTTCTGTGAGATTTCACCTTTTCTCACATTCCATCAGAAACTTCTGTTATGTTTTTGTTTTTACCTTTGGTACTGAAAATGCTTCAATCAAACAGAATACAATTATTGTTTTACTACAGGCCCCTTCTCTGCAATAAAAACAAAAAGCAAAGTAGCTCTGCCTCATTTACCCCCACTCAGATTTGTGGACTTCTTATCTCAGAAAAACTGAGGTTGCGGGTCTTTAATGCTTTCTTTACCATTTATCTTGAGAGCCTTGCTGACTGCATGTGTAAGGAGTGTTAGGTTTTTGTACAACTTGCTGTAAAGATTTCTTACACAAACTGCAAAACATTTAATAAAAGCTGTTAAGCTGTTGATTTTTCAGACGTTAAGAAAAAAACATTTTCAGTACTCTGAAAAATTAAATTTATAGCAAACAATAACTTTCCCACAGGTAATCTTCTAATACATCTTGCACCAGTGTTTCCTACTGTACTATGGCTTAACAAGCCATCCCTCTTGAAATTGTCTTACATTTGCATACAAGAATGACAGGTATAAGCAGATAAACTTTTCAGTGAACGTTTGGTTAAATTTAAGCACATTAACTTTTGTTTAGTAAAGAATCAGTGAACATAATCATACTATGGAGTCAGGAAACAACGAATAAACTGATAGTTGTGGGATGTTTTGGGGTTTTTTGCCTAAATATTTCTAGACATTTCAAGTACATTAATATTTGTAAGAGCCTTGAATGTGAACCTTAGAATCTAACAGCTCTGATCATTTTGGTAAGGTCAACAAAATGGAGACTTTTTTTTTTTTGGCCCAACATTTGGAGTTTTCTCATCCCTTATCATCACATGAAACAGACATTCTGATGCCTTCCATTAACTGATTCAGTGCTAAAAGATATTTGCTCAATCAATGTGTCATCTTTTCAGAAGTGGGTGCATACAAGATGACTAACTTCACAGAGGTATCTCTCACACAGACCCATAAAACAAACTGCATCAGCAATGAGACACCAGTAGTATTCCTCCACTTCCTTCATTACCACTTTTGTTCAAACGTGTTATATCTGTATGGTATTTCCATTTCAGCTATACAAAACAAGTGGTTAAAATGAAAAGCAGGCTTTCACCTCACTTAAAGATGCATATAGAACAAGAAGGGGCATCCCAATGGCTCAGCTGGAGTGCTGAAGAGCAATTTCTGTATGGAAATACAAGATACTGATGTTAGTAAAGTTCAAAAGCCAAACAATTCCTTAGCTATTTAATAATTTCTCACAGACTTCATTAGAAACTGCATTGGAATAAAAGGACTATTGAAATGCGACACACAAAACTGTTCTTAGAAGTACCAAACACACATTCATAACAGGTTACATGACAAATGATTCAGTAGGATGTTAGAAAAACAGAACATAGAATAGAGTCATAGAATCATAGAATAGTTAGGGTTGGAAAGGACCTTAAGATCATCAAGTTCTAGCCCCCCTGCCATGGGCAGGGATACTTCACACTAAACCATCTCACCCAAGGCTCGATCCAACCTGGCTTTAAACACCATCAGGGATGGAGCATTCACAACCTCCCTGGGCAACCCATTCCAGTGCCTCACCACCCTCACAGTAAAGAACTTCTTCCTTATATCCAATCTAAACTTCCCCTGTTTAAGTTTGAACCCATCACCCCTTGTCCTATTACTACAGTCCCTAATGAAGAGTCCCTCCACAACATCCCTAAAGGCCCCCTTCAGATACTGGAAGGCTGCTATGAGGTCTCCATACAGCCTTCTCTTCTCCAGGCTGAACAGCCCCAACTTTCTCAGCCGATCTTCATATGGGAGGTGCTCCAGTCCCCTGCTCATCCTCGTGGCCTCCTCTGGACTTGTTCCAACAGTTCCATGTTCTTTTTATGTTGAGGACACCAGAACTGCACACAATGCTCCAGGTGAGGTCTCACAAGAGCAGAATAAAGGGGCAGGATCACCTCCTTCAACCTGCTGGTCACGCTCCTTTTGATGCAGCCCAGGATACAGTTGCTTTCTGGGCCACAAGCACACACTGCTGGCTCATGTTCATTTTCTCATTGACCAACACCCCCAAGTCCTTCTCTGCGGGGCTGCTCTGAATAAAAAGCTAACTTCCTAATGACCTAGAATATATTATTTTCCATCAGAAAACAGTATGAGCATTAATTTTAAGTCAAGTTGACAGATCTAAGTCCAAATCATCACAAACTTGAAAAACAAGTATTTAAGGGTTCTATTAAATAGCCTCAAGAGCTCTTATGTACCTTCATCCCTTTTCCACTCAGGAAACACACTAAGGGAAATGCTCATAAAACAAAAGCCCTAAATCTGCACATTCTACTGGGTAAAAAAAAAAAAAAAAAAAAAACAAAAAAAAAAAACCAACCAAACCAAACCAAACAACAACAACAAAAAGCCCATAAGGATAGAATTGACAAAAGTAGCCTGAGGTCTGGCAGCTGATGAGAGCAACCTGCAGGGCAGTCAGTTGGGAGCCTCTCCAGAATCATTCTAGCAGCATACACTATTTTAAAATGGCTATTCACCCAACCTTTAGCCACCTATTGAGTCATACCAGTACCTGGAAATATTTATTGCACAACCAAAAATAAAAAAGATTTTACTTAAATCAAAATAAATCACTGAGAACAGTGGAGCTACCATTCACATGTGATCTCACTATCAGCTGTACAATTTTTCTGATGAAATGGGGCTTACCTTCCTAATGACTTGTCAGGTGCTTCACAGTTCTGGCTTGTCTGAAATTCCACCCTTGGGACTGGTTGCAAAAGCATCTAATAGATTTTAATAAAGTCAATTTTCTCTGTGTTAAAGCTCTTCCTTTCTAAAGGAAGCATGCCTGTTATGTTATTAATTTGCTAACATTGCTATTCACAAATAAACCAATCTCTTTCACACAGCTGTATAAACCACCACAAATAAAACAATACACAGATGGTAGTGCATCAGTCTAAATGTTTAGGTTCAGCTATTACACATGTAACTGTCTCCACTCTACATCCCTAGCTTCAAATGTCCCATAAAAGGGGTTATTTCCAATTTTTAAAATATCGTGTCTTTCTATAGTCTAGAAAGTTGAAGTGCAGTGCCCAGATGCTCCCTGCACAGCTCTTGTTCAGCAGGAGGACAAAGCTCTCATGTCTTTGGTTGTTTACCATCCTAAGAGGCAGGAAGGAGCAGTTTACATTGACATTCTGCAAGATTTGTCTTATTTTTTCTCCTTTAAATACCATGTTACCATCCCTGTAATAGAAAAGCCTACAGAACACCAGGAGAAAACACAGGAAATGTAAGATCCGCTTTCTATCTGGCAGCAGAGCCAAAGCAAAGGAAACCAAACCCTTGTACCTTTTTCTTCATCTGTTAAGGTAACATGTATGGATTTTGCCTTCCCTTCCTTGCTAATTCTCATATCCATGCAAAATCAACCAATCCAGATACAATTCAGCTAAATAAAACAGCAAAACTGTACTCTATGTCTTCTTCCTTTCTGTTCCATATAATGGAGACAGCTCTGTAGCAGAACACTTAACCATGTGTTAACCAGCTCCCATTGCACTCCAGAATGTGAAATATGATTATTCACTCTAGAAATACAGAACTATGCAAACTTGACATGAAACATAAAATTGAACTGCTAGCCCTTCTTTACATAAAACTTCCAAAGGAAACTTAGTGCCTTAGAAATAACATTCTGAAACAAGTGGCAGATAGCACCATTCAGGTTCTCTAAGGAGCTCACCTAACTTCTTTGCAATAGCAGACACACCCTTCTAAATGCATGGACATAAAACTCAAGATTCACTGAAGATGCTAAGTCTTCAGGGCCTTGCTTGCTATCTTCTTGCTGTGTTTTTTCTGGTTTTGTTATTGTTATAATTGTTTTTTGAAAGAAGATAGGATATAAGGAGGGGTGAGGAGCCATTGTAATAAGAGCACTTTAGTTTCAGATTACGAAGCTTGCCCATGATGATATAACAGAACACTCAATTTCCACCAGATTTCTTTATGCTAACACAAAGCCCCCAAGACAAAGAGTCTTAAATATACACAATTAGAGAAAGAATATGATGTTATTATCCTAATTTGAAAATGAAGCTGCCAATAAAAAGGAAAAACAAATGGGATAAATCAAGAATAAGAAAAAATAAATGAGCTCCACATTCATATTTTAAACTGTTCTCCCCTATGGTAAGAGGGGTAAGAATCTGGTTTATGAATCTACATAAAAGAGAACATAGAAGAGACATAAACCAAAAATGCAGCCATGGAGAATATGAATTACAGATCTTTATTCTCCTAGGTACCACCTTATTGGCTTACTATTTTGTATTCTACAGTTTGCCCATTAGCCCACAGAAAATACTGTGTAATAAGAAATTAGCTTTGTATTTGCCATCAGTTACTGCAAGGTAGGAGCAGAGGCCAGTCAGCAAAATCTTGTCGGTTTTTTGAAAGGACAAAGTGAAATTGCAATGGTCTTCTGCCTTCCTGAGATTAGCTGAATCAATTCAGCTATCTAACACCTTTTGCCAAGGTTATCTTAAAAAAAACCAACCAACAACAAAAACCAAACAGAACATTGACTCAAACTGGATTTACAGCTGTTTTTCTGCAAATACAAAGTTACGTTTACATCAGGCTTTACATCAGGAGGTATTAGAATGCCTACTGGTTGCCTGCATCATGTGTATGCATCAATATTGGGCAAGCCTGCCATAAGTAGACAATTAAAAACAAAGCAAACTTGCAGGATCAGCTTACTGTCATCTCAATATTTTACAGAGATCTGGATTTGTGCCTGGTCAGCACTTTGCTAATTAACTGTATTCTGACTATTCTGCAGAAATGATATTTTAGCTTGTAAAGTATCAGATGAATATTATGGTCAGATAAACTGACACTGCAAAATTGTAAAGTCACTGTCAGTCTCCTGCATCTTACCCTTAAAATGTTCAGAAGAGGCCAAAATGTTGATTGTATCAGTATTATGCGCGTTCACAATCTGAAGCACTTGCACATGTACTGAGTTTAGATTTATTTCAGTATTTGAACACCCAATGTAGTCTCAAACCAAGTATATTAAAATACAGGTGTGTATTATCATACCTTTAATGAATACCTAAGGAGTAAGACGTGATCAATCCAACTTTCTCCAGGTTTCTCTTAGAAAGTTGTAGTCTCTTTACTTAAAAAGGAAGATGCCTTATGCTTGTAAATCCATGTAATCCACAAGCTAAAAAGCAGTATTCATTGGAGAAGTGCTTCAAGCAGGCCCTTCAGGACAGTTCTTAAGCCTAGTGGTTTTTACTTCTTCTGGTTTACTGTCTCAGAACACAGGTCAATAGATGAAGTATGGCTATTTTTCTCCTTTATCTAATACAATGTCTCGACATGTTGCAGTCTAATTGTAAAATAACTCTTTGTCACATTAAGCATGTCTATTGGATTTCTCTATTAGGGTTCTGTGCTAAAAGTTTAGAATATAAAAGGTGAAAATTTCCTATGTTTTAAAAACAGCAAAACCAATCTCTGTGACAAGTTTCTGCATTCACAAAGCAAAAACAAAACCTTGACACAACACATGGACTGGAAGCTAAAAGGTAAATTATGCTTGCTGTGTTTTTCTGAACTGAATCTTGCTCGTATGATCAGCAGCATTCAGACTCCCGGCAGGGAAGTCTCCAAAAGAGAGGGAAAGCTAAGCAGGTGGCTTTAAAGAAAGCACAGGGAAATGTACTAAATAAAAATTCCAGTGAGAAGTGAAATTGGTTAAATTGCCTGCAGGACATCTGTGGAGGAAAAGGGTCTACACAGATTTCCCCACTTTGAGGGGTGGAGAGAAAAGCATTTCAGGGCAAGAAAAGCACATGCACATATGGAAGGCTAGTTCATTATAGACAATTTCTTTTTTCCTTACAGATATTCTGTTTAGGAAATGGACAGAATGAGGGTCACACTGAAGAAACAATGAGATAGAGTGGTGTATTTGAAGGAATTGGCCAGCAAAAGATTCAGCTGATAGCCATAAGCACAAGAAGAATAAACTGCATGGGAGCAGTAGGTACAGCCTCACCTGGTCCTGAAAGCAAGAGTTCAGAAATAACCATAGGCCTTATGGGGGATGACACAGCTAAAAGACGCCCCTGTCAGTGTTTACCCGAAAGAAAGGAGTCATTCCTGCTTCATCATTACTAGTCAGCAGGAGCTTCAAAATATTCAAGATTGGGTTAACTATGAATTTTTAACAGGCAGTTCATAATTTGGGGGTGGGAGGAGTAAGCAGAGCTCAAAAATAGCTAAAGAAGAGAAAAGAACAGCTGCCCTTGACAATTATCCAAAAATGAAAAAAAAAAAAAAAAAAGGGAAAAAAAGGAAGTGCATTCTAAACCACAGCTGTTTGTCTGTGAATTAAACTCAGCATTCACTCAAGACACTTAGCTCAGATTGTTAGTCCAGGCTTTAACACATGTCCCCATATGAGAGCATTTTCTCCTATCAAAATAGATGGAACCAAGGAGCCCAAACTGCTTAAGCAGCTTGGAAGGTCTCTACCTTTTGAACAGGCAAACTGTTCCTTCCTCAGCTGCATAACACAGCCCTCCTTTTTCGCAGAACTGTGGTTTGTTTCCCTCAGATATCAAGACAGTTTTTCAAATATCAGAATCTTCTGGGCATCATGTGGCCACTGTAGGAGAGGATCAGGTTCAAGATCATCGTAGGAATGCAAGTTATTGGATACTATAAGAGTAATGCCATTGAACGATAGCCTTTAGTCTTAATCCCTTAGCATACACCACAATACTGAGAATTACTTAAAACCTGTCTATATGCCTCTCTAGTTTGATGAAGAAAGAAAAGCAAGATTAAAAGCTCAAGAATGAATCACACAACTAGGTTTGAATGCAGAGATGCCACCTTTTACAAAAATACACGCTTACTTCTAAAATCAGTTCCTTTGAGGCAAGATAATAGGTTTCTAATGACCTAATTAATGTCACAGTCTATTCTGCGAATGTACAAAGTTAGGTAGTGAACTGCTGTCTCTGCTTTGGTAAGAAATGGCTGTATGCAAACAGGTCTCTAAAACCAATGTACAGTGATTCATGCTGACAGCTTATTCTAATTACAGTTGAATATAATAGCTCAGCTGAGATACCAAATTTCAGTGCAAGTAATGCTTTGCTACATGGTAAACAAAATAAAATGAAAACACATTATAAACCCAAGTTATTTTAGCTGAAACTTTGTTTTTTTCTAAGCACATAATGCTACCATAAGGTATAATGTAGCAAGCAGATGATTTGTCCAGTGGTGATTTTGAAAATTAGAAGACTTGGGTTTGATTTTGGTCTAGCGTGTGGTTTTATTTCAAGTAAAACTAGTAGACATAGGTTTATTTATATTAACACAGACACATAATATTGATACTTTCTTTTACTCACAACTGTACCAGAATTCTCTGAAATAGCCACATGAAAAAATGAGGTATTTATTCTTCTCTCTTTGAATAACTAGATTCTGATCTATCAAAAAAGACTTCAGAAAGTAGGTTAATTCCTGGTTCAATGAAAAGAGAGAACAATGGTAAGGTGTCTTTATTCATAATTGTATATCATACATTCTTCTTACCTATGTTTTAGAAATGTACCTGATCATCCTAGCAATATACAAACGTGAATGTAACATAAGCAAGAAGCATAGTGCGTCAGACAAGAGGGTTTTCTGTAAGCTATAACCTAATGCAGTTTATAAGCTGGTGACATGAAAAAAATACCTAAGTAATTACAGCTTTAGGGCAAACAGCAGAGCTAAATGTTATACAGATTTTATAATTTTGTTTTAAATATGCCTTGACAGCCATCTGCCCAATTAGAAACAGGTTTTGGAAAACACATAACAGTAAGTGTAAAATATTATATGTAACAAAGATGCGATATGCACTAAGAAAGGCAAAAAGTACTACAGTTTGCATGTTAAGAGCTTTTATGGAAGTAAACAAATTTCCTACAGGAACATGTTCATATATAAGGAAAAGCAAAGAGCTGAACTGGGTTTTCAATGTGCATTTTTAGGGGAAGTCAAAAAATTGGTATCTTAACATTTTAAAGTTTTATAGGATTTAAAATTCAAAGACGTTGAAATCAGCATTTAAATCTAGAGACAATCTTAGGTGTTTATTCTGGGAGATTTTTAAGGCAAGAAGTACTTAATTTTATGTAACACTCCTACTCTTGTCTATCTGAACCTGAACAACTGTAAAGTGTATATCTGCGTATATAACAGCCATAAGCCACATAAGCCATATACCAGATGATCATGAAAGCTCAGGAATGCATTTGTTAGTTGATAGCAGGGATATGAAACAAGACTAAAAGGTTTGACTGCCATAACCCAACAGTTTTGTCCAAACAGTATGTGTGAGCATTAGAAAAAACACGGTTTTCTGGATACAATACATGTGGCTAAGCAGAACGATATGTTCTTGCCTTCACCTACCACATTAGTAAATAATGGAGCCCTGGATCCTGAGCAAGACATCTGGCAAACACAGCTATGTGGCACAGGAGTGGCCATTTCAACAAAGGAACTAGGACCTCTGCAAGTGGAATCTCCTAAGTGATGTCAAGAGACAAGCTAGTAAGACCATGCAAACCAATGAAATAAATGTCATAATTATTAAAAAAAAAAAAAAAAAAAACACAACCAAACAAAAAAACACAAAATACAAACAATGCAGAAAATGCAGGTGTTAGGATTAGTATCCAAAGCAACATGGCTTGTTTCTGCAGAAAGAAATATATGAAAAGCACCAAAATAGGTATGTAAGTATTTTAAATCAGAATCCATGTTCATTTAAGGGTGAACTAAAGCACAAAACCTCTACATTAGGAGAGCCTGTCCTTTTTCATACTGGCATCCTGCAAAAAGATTATTCATTATAAGAAGGCAGAAATTTTCTGTAGGATAATATGAATGAGGCATGTAGTTAATCCACTAAGATTCCATTAAGAAGTGAGCCGATGTTCAGCCAACTAATTAGCCATTCATTAAAACAGAACCATAAATGACATTTCCAACATATTGCAAAATTCCTCTGTAGTAATATTTTCCCATCTACATCTAGTCTGACATTTATATTCTATGTCTCTTTCATAATTATTTCAAATAATTCCTCTGACATATTGAGGGGAAGATAGCTTAAAAAGAGATTAGTTACCGCCGACTAGTTGCTCACAAAGAAAGGAGCAGGACAGAGTATTAACATAGAACTGATGTGCTTGTAGATCCTAATAATCACTACTGTGTTTCAACTTTTTCATGGTGAAAATTTTCTGGTGCTTGAAATTATTTGCACACACATTTACTCAGGATTCATCTGCCCAAAAATGACCACACATAAAAGTAATTCACTTGATTCACAGAAAGCAATACAACACCCCAAAGTTGTCATAAAAAAAGACTAAATCCAAAGCTGGAGTTTTCATGTCCTGCTTACTTCTGCTATTGCTGCTGCTACTACAGCTGCTGCTGGAAAGAATAGGAAAGGTAAGTGTAGAGAGGGTTGCACAGATGTTTCCCTAGACAAAAAATAAACACGGTTCCTACCAAAAGAGAACTTGATACTCAGTACAATTGTTATTTGTTGCATGTTCACTCAAGCATTCCCTGCACCTCTTTGACTGGTAATTAACAAAGTCATAAAAGCTGACAGACTGCAAGAAACAGTACAATCTCAGTGCTATTTACACCAATAGAGACCTGCAGTTTGCTATGTTTTCTTATCAGGTTTTAACATAAAGATTATTTCTTTGCTATTACACCACCACGTTATCAATTTCTGCTTAAAAAATATACATATTTCTTCTTCACACACTGTCTCATGGTTCTAGATTCCAAACTGCATGCTCTTTGAGGAGTCTCTTCCACACTTAAATTATTGTTCTTACCCTTCCTGTCCCTACCCCTCTCCCATTATGCATTATCTGATCTAACTTCTTTTAACGATACTGATATTTGAAATCCATCACAGTTTTTGCTGATCCCGGATTTGGTTACTATACTTCAAGAAAACCTGGTCAAAGCCAGTAACACATTACAGTTCATATCTGGTGAGATAATGATACCTGAAAGATAAAATGGATAAAATATCATGAGCTGTGTAAGGTTAAATGAAGCTATATCTCATGCTGCATCTACAAAAAGGACTGACCTAGATAATCAAGAGAATAGCTATCTAGTGTTAAAAACTCATCTCTTCTAAAGATTTCTTTTGTTTTCATTTATGCCATTACCAAAGTCATGCAAGTCAGAAAACAGATTGGTTAAGAAATTATAATAGCAGATACATCCCTAGACAGAAAGTTATTTTCCTGACACCACTTCACCTGTCTTGGTCAATACCCAAGTTGATTTCTAGATGCTTTAGCAGACCTAAGTGTGGTAACAATCTGTGATGTTTCTGCCATATGCTAAATGTAATCTGCAACCCTGAATACATTCATCTTCCTATCCGAGCATAACCAACAATGTATGACCAGAAGACAGCTGCCAGAATACAAAAAGCTCTGGCAAGCATATAGAAAAAAAAACAAAACAAAACAAAAAACCAAAAAACAAAACCAAACCCTCAAAACCACACAACCAAGATCTTCAGATGCAAAAGCTGCCAAAGGTTTCACTTACCAAAAGGTGTATAGATGCAAGAAGGTGGGATTTATCAGTCTGTAGAACCTCACTACCCACACAGCCATACAGTCCACAATACAGCCATTATGAGAGGAACACAGAACCAAACCAGATGGCATCATATATACACTGCACTTTAACCAATACTTAACAGCCACATATAAAATCTTCCAGAACACACATAAACCTCAAGAGTGTATAAATTCAAATGAGTTCACTTATTGTCCATGTTTAAATTTTTATTTTAAGGAAACTTATTTAAGACATACAAGTGTACTTTTACATTGGCTTTAACACATTTATAGATCACCACATGCATGAATAATTAATTGCAGCCTTTTAGGGGAACTTTCCCTGTGAAAATGGGGTTATTAGATGATTATTATATGGGTTGTGATCATCCATTGGTGTATTTTCATTTAGTCTGTGAGAACTCACTGAGTAACGATTTCAGAAGGAAACCTTTCTGGCAGAAACACACTAATAGAAAAATGGTCACAATGTCCTCTTTAAAGCACACAGCATTTAGCTTACATTTTAATTACATAAAACTCTTACAGTAATTTAAAGGAAAAATACTATATTTTCACATTGTGAGCAATTTTTTCACTGATTCTACATTTTAACATAGTCTCACTAAGAATTCAGGAACGGTTCACTTTAGAATAAATTGGTACCGAACAAAATTTGTTTACTATCTATGTATGAAAGTGTATTGTTAAAAACAGAATCTGAGTAACTTGGAACAAATTTTAGAGCAGATGCACTGGCTAGTACTATTAAATAGCAATGCTTTTAAGACTCTTCAAAGCAACACTCCGCAGGCAGTGGGAATGCAGCACTAAGATAAAATACCTATCAGTGGCACTACATTTTGCAGCAAATATAATTGATGAGGAGCTGGGTAGAGTGGATTATAAATTGCAGGGTGCAAGCAGTAATTTCTGCTCTGGTCAATGTAGATAGTAGATATATAGGATAAAGACTGTCACTGACACAATAAAGTGCAGAATCACCCACTAATGAGAAGGATTATATTTTATTGATTGGTAAAAGATAGAACACCTATATTATCCAAAAGTAGGTTTTACTGCCTTAAAAAAAAAAAAAAAAAGAAATCTCTTTCTGGAAACCCTGCATCAAATATTAATCAAGCAATAATTAAACGGGATAAAGAAAATTGTCTTGATATCTCACTTGCAATCATTTTCTTGGTGTATAAAATAAGCCAAGCATGACTGAATCAAACTGTAATACTCTAATACTTGATTCTTAAATTTTAATGTTCTGCTTTATTCCTAACCCCTTGTTGGAAATACTATACTTGACTGACTGAGTACCCTAGCTAATAATACCATTGCTTATCCACAATGCAGCAAGATTGGAAAGCAGGACCAATACAGCAAGATAAGGTTTTAGAGTCTTCTTTTGTATTGCTTGAACTGTTTCACTTTAACTGCCTGCCAATTTTATGACACTTCTGTGACACAGTACCAAGGTCAGAGAGACCTAGATGTAACAGTCCATCTACCTCTCTACTCAGCAAGTGGTTACACACATGCTTAAGTACATTTTAAAGGAAATAACGTTTTAACCAGATGCTTAAATGGTTTCTGGCCTACTGAGGGGTGAACAATTAAAACAGTCAAGAAGCAGTTACAATTTCAGGTTCTACGGCTTAGGTGCTAGGCTTTGCCAAAGACTACTTCATTACCTGTTCATAATCAGAAAAAACATAAAATGGAGAAGTTACAGCCTATTTCAAGTAGGTTGACTGAGACTGGAGAACTCAGCCTGGTAAAGAAGTCATGGTCAGCTTTCCACTTTCCACAGTACCAACTACCTGATTTTAGAACTAGCTGTATGAGCTACTATTTCTGCATGCAAGCCTCTGCAGGATCAGGCCCTTAATGTGACAGATACTTTTAAAATAATTTTCAGAATTATTGGCAATGAAGAAAAATCCATGCCATAAATCTGCCTGATCAGTAATTAGTTCACAATTTGTGCTGGCTTCAGATTCCAATTCAAAACAGTGTAAATTATATCCCGTCAAAGAGATTCTCTGATGTTCATTTACAATCAATGACATTTATTTTAAATATAATGGTATTTAATGGCATTTAATGGGAAACGTGATTTCTTTTCTGCATGCTGGGAACACTATACAGGTTACACTAAAATATAAAAAACAACGTAACCACCTGACATTTAGCACTATTGAATGTATCAGGCCCTCACTTCCTCCTGTGACAATATTACTGTCCTTGCGTTACCAAAAAATCCCACAAAGCCTTTTTTTCTTTTCAAATAAAATGCTTGAGACATTTGGAATGATTAAAATACATGAAAATCAGAGTGACTTTATGTATCTACTCTGTTTTTACTGAAGACTTCATAGGATATTTTTTCCTCAAGAGGGCAAAAAAATCAGACACTGTTTGAAAGGCCTCCACTGTTATAAAGAACAATGTATAATATTAAGGTGGCAAGAGAAGAGAAATTCATGAATATACAGAAGAAAAGGAAAAGCAAAGTCTGCACAAAAGTAAATAATGGTCACATTTAACCAATTCTAAATTGAAAAGCATCATAAAGGAAAAGGCGAAAGCCCTCTGCAAGATTCCAAGAGGCCACACTTCCCTAATGAATACTCCACCTGGTATAAGCATGGAAGTTACAAGCATGGGAGATAGCAAAAATCCTTGCCTTTAGCTTGTGCCTGCTGGAAAACATGATGCCAGAAACACTTTCCTCCTTCTTCATTTGTTCTTGCTGACATTACAGCAGCATTTGCATTTCCTGCAATGAAACATATAGAAACTTTAAAGCAGACTGCCCTTCACATAAGACAAGTATATATAGTTGACAGCTATCAATCTAGGTATCTAAATCCCAGCTGGCAGATTTGAAAGTCTATTCAGCAAAGGGAGATTAGGACCAGGCTAGTGCAGCTCCTCAGGATGCAAAATAGGGGGAGCTGCTCTTCCAGATGATATGAAAAGGTGGCTGGCTGGTGGGAAGGAAGGTATTAATTTCGGTGGATTTGCATCAATTTTTTGCTTGATCAGAAAGAAGACTGAATCTAAAATGTTGTACCTAAATGACTAAATAGTATTATGTTCTGACTGGAAAGATAAAACAACTAGCCAGTAACCCCTATTTTATAAAGTATGCTAAAAATATGTATTTCTCAGAATTTGCCTCCTAGAGGCTAATTATTCTGGTTAACTACTCAGAAGAAAGCATAGTTAACTGGCATTTCTCCTCAAATACTCAGAAACATAAAGTACATCCATTCTGTCCAGATTTTAGTGTTTCAGAATAAACTAATGCCTCTAGTTGACCGGCTTTGTTTATTCAGTTAACATTATTTCAAAATAATAACTTAATAAAACTACTGAACATCCTTCAGATTTCTAGTTTACATGCTTACAGTTTTCAAAATAGCAAATCAATTTAAAAATACCAAACCAATTCCATTCCTTTGATCTCAATGTCTTCTACAGGACAAGCTATGGTTAATTATTCTCTCTCTTCCCTTTATATAAGCTTTTGTAGCCCTGCAAAAAATTCCTAATGGGAATACATGCTCTGTTTTCACAGGTATCAATGTTCAGGGTTTGAAAGTGGGTGCACTGATTTCAATCAAAACTTTTAAAGGAACACAAGTTAACTTTGTCTAGAAAACAAAACAAATGTAATAGCTAGTTCTCCCAGGATTGTTTTCTCGGTGTTATCTGCAAATGAAAAAGGAATAACAAGAAATTGTGACCTCTGTCCTCAGTAATTAAGAATGCATATTGCCCAAAGGCACAGGAGTATACCTGGGGGGTGAGGGTGGACTATCCCTTCAAACACCAATGAAATTGTCATTGTAGGATTGATTTTCTCATCTGGAACAGACAGGAAAATGCATGGGATTGACTCTGACTCATCTCAACCCAAGGAAACAACCAACCCTTATTTTAGATCAGGTAAGAAACCATATAGTGTACACAATGCAGCTTTTCTGCAGCTAATGAGCTGGGCTGAAACATTCAAAGCTACTTTTACAAATCTAGAATCTTGCTCAAGCTGGAGATGAATACCTTCTTCAGGGTTTGCTTTTATGGAAAACATGGTCCCAGACACCTTCTAAGCTTTAGGGAGTAACTATAGACTCAGATAATGTGGATAATTGTGAAAACTACTGAGACTTCTTTCTAAATTGAAATCACTTTAAAAGCACAACATAACACATTTTCTTTTAGTTTTTCAAAGCCATAGCAAGAACGGAGCTTACCATTTCTATCCTACATAGCTAGCTACTTGTGCTCTCCTTTGTAAAACAGAATGTTCCACATCTTTGGTGATCACAGTGAAAGAACTAAGGACATCCACATATATGTCTCAGTGTCGATACGGCTGCTGGAGTGCCTGATAAAGTGTTAATAAAGCAGTTAAGCCAAATACAAAGTACAGCTCTTACTTGCGGTGTCTCACTGAAAGTGGCTTTGAAAGTATCTGAACTCTCAGATTAGAACTAGGTGGGAATTACACATCTCTGTTAACCCACCAAAATTGGGCCTTCAGAATGACAAAGTGTGACAACTGCATAAAAAAGTTTCTGGACATTCAACTGGAAAGGTCTGACCATATGAAATTCCAAGTATTACAAGTATTGTCTTGAAGACTGAAAGCATACCACAGCATTAACAATAAATGTGTGCATAATCACATTCATGGACAAAGACTACAACTAACATTTTAAAATGCTTTATCTGATTACTACTACTTGATGAGGTTTGGAATGTAGTGCAACAGAAGCTGGTGCAGATAGCACTGAAGTAACAGGACAGTGAATGCAGATTTAGAACTCCAAAGGGAAAAAACTATGGTATTAAGTTTGGATGCTACCTGTAATATGGTACGTATGTTGACAGCTATTGTGTTGTCAGCTGTGTGACTAAATGAGATTAATTAAAATAATTACTTGTAACTTATCAAGAAAGCTGCATCTGCAACATCTAGATACTTAATTCTCAGTACTAGAAAGATGGTGAGTAGGCAGATTCTACTCTGTGTGAAACCTCATTTATTTCAGAGGCAGTTTGTACAAGTGACTACTAAAGTTTCCAAAAGAAAAGCAGAGGTGAAATCCCATTTCTATAGATGGCCATCACAAAGTGTTCTGGCTCATCTGTACTTCCGAGGTAAAGTAGGTGTCATTTATGTTGACTCTGCCTCTCATTGTACTGCAATTAAATGTTTAATTTATAACCTCAGATGCAATCGGAAACTGAGACTAAGGTATGTGCTGAAAACAGAGCTTTGTGGTACATAAAACCTGTAGCTCTTAGAAAACACAGAATGAGGTAATAGTCTGTATGATAAGTGACACAGGGATCCATGCTCAAGGAATAAGGGATTCTCTTGGCTTAGAAGCTACTGAGACCTACATAGCTCCCTGCACAGTTATAACCTTGGCTCATTAGCAGCAAAAGTGGCAGCCTGCCCAAAACCTGCATTTCCCAGGTCTGCAGCACTGCTGTAGCCAGTGTGGAACTTTCTTGCCCAGGAATTTTTTGGGTTCCAACCAATCGCTCTCACTGTGAAACATCAAAACCCTCTGAAAGACAGAAACTGTTTTCTTACATACTCTCACAGCTCTAAATCTTTCCTTGCATTACGCTTCATTCCCATCTCTGAGATTAGACAATATTGTGTTTTGGAAAGATTCTTTACAAAACAGTATTATGGCTGCAGACACAAAGCTGAACAAAGCTGCACCTGCACTACAGAGAGATTTGGCTTGGGGATCTAGTCAAATCAGGACAATTCTATTATTTCACCCTGTGGTCAGCTGAAGGCAAGCTGCCCAAACCAGAAAAGTTCTCTTAAAAAAAGCAGGAAAGGAAGCAGATGGCCCTGAGTATCATACTTCAAGAAAATTAAAATTATTAAAAATGGAAAACACAAAGCTAAATCTGGGGAAATAAAATACTTCAACTTTGCACAGATGTGATTTAAAGGCTCCATAAAAGACCTTGAAATAAACTTGGAGCAGACAGAAAAATAGGTTCTAGCAGATAGGAAAACAGGCTCTAGCCTAGTGACCATAAGCATTCTCAATCAACTTTCAGAGTACTTAGTTTGTAGTACATCAGATATTGAGCTAAAAGAGAACTACTGATGTAGTTGTTTTGTGTATATCCTAAAAGTAATTTAAACCCTCGCTTTTTGGGCATTGCTGATTCTAATTTTTAGCCTGGAGCAAATTTCTACAGCTGAATAGCAAACTCTGATGAGAAGGATTTCTAATGATCAGGCTTAACTACTCTTCTGCTGCTAGGTATGCTAATGGCACACCCCAACTTTGCTAGACCTGGTTCTACAAAACAGTCCATTCACCACTTCACCTAAATTAAATTTCTACACCTTGAAAGTAGGCATTATTTGATACATTTAAATCTCATCTGTTTTAATGGAGAGCATGTGTTTTCTTTCGAACTACCTCTGAAAGGATCATGAGCAAGTAATTAAAACTATTAGTTGACATTTCAATTCTCAATAGCTCTAACTAACCTAAAATTGTTCTTTAGAAATGGTAAATATATTCAAAACAAATAATTGAGAGTTATTAAGAAAATCGAAACTTTAAGTACTCTTAATTTCATTCACCTAAAACTAACTTCCCTTGACCTCTAAGTTTAAAACAACACATTTTTTCAGCTGCTGTAAAACAGAGTACAGAAAACCCCGTGCTTTTAACCAAATGAAGGCAGAAGTCCAACTACAATTCCCTGTGGCTGGTAAGTCTCCAGGATTCACATATTCTGATGACCAACTTAGAAGGCAAATACTCCTGTTCTATAGCATCATTAATTCAAGGAAGGGAGCAATTCAGAAATCACTCTAAGAAAATGTTACTAAAAACTCGTGGCTTATTCCACATGTTGCAAAATGCAAGGTTTCCACGGGTAGCAAACCATGGCTCTTCCTCATCCATAACATAGCTCATGTCTCAGATCAGGGGCACAACAGGAAATATATTCAAGATTTCCTAACTTTCAGTCATGCCACACACGCAGAACATTGCCAGCTGAGTAAGATCTTCTCTGAAAGCTCCCCAAGACACCCATGAATTGATGAAAAACATCAATTTAACCAGTCCAAATAATCACCTGGTATAAATTGGAATGGAAGTCTTGGACTTGCATTTTTAATACCTTTTAATGTAATCCAATACATTGATTACAGAGGAATTACTCCTGCCTCAATTTTTCCATTAACTGCTTTTGATTGCTTGCCCTGTTATGGTTTATAATCAGGAGAATAAACCAAGCTTTAACAACAGTATGACAGTGCAGCATCACATCTCCTTAACACTTGAAAAGGAATGAAAACTAACAAAAACCTCATCTCCCTATAAATTGCAAAAGGACTGAAAGAATTACATATTTTTATTTAAATGGTTAAAATGATACAGGAAACTGAAATCCAGTATTAACAAGAAATAAAACAGTGAAGTAAGTCTGAGGATTGCAGAATTAATTGTATTTGCACAGTAATGTTTAAGGAACTAGAAACCACAGAAGGAAAGATTCTGAATATCAATTATGATAATTATGATTGCAGACTATTGGGAGAGAGGAAAAGATCAGTCTTTTTTCCCTTTTTTTTTCTTTAGTATGTGCTTTTCTGTGCACAGTGGTGAGATGAGAGCTCCAGTTGCTATAACAACTCTCTATCATAATCAACAATCATCTAAGTTTAATTGCCATTCTGCCCTTCTAAACCAAGATATTCAACAGCAGTTGTGTGAATTCCAGAAATCTTGTTACTAGAACCTATGCAAAATCTCAAAACAAGCTGCAGGATACTTGCACATCAGAGTTAGTCTGAAGTTGTCCTTCACTTCCTTATGGCAGCAATACACCATTCAAAATGGTTTACTTTGTCCATGAGATCATTTGTCTTGGGACAGCTATCTTCTGCTGTCCTTTATATTTATCCAGAACTAAATACAAAACATAACTGAAAATGAAAGTATGAAACAAAATAAACTCAAATAAATAGAAAATTAAATTTTAAATATATTAAACATGAAAATATTTTTCTGATACTATAAGCATCCCTACCTTGTACGAAGGAATTTCCAGTTAGGTTAGCAACAAGAGTTAAGCTGGTCATAAAAAAATAATGAGCAGAGTATAGAACTGCCAATGCACTTCAGAATCTAGTGATGCAGACAGACTAACTATGGAGATTATCACAAACTGTATCATGAACTGTAACAGTTTCTATTGCTGGCCTCAAGTATTTTTTCAGTAATCAACAAAATCATATTTGAAAATGGAAAAGATGTTAGCGTGCTTGACAAATCCTCTAATTCAGGCCCTATGAGCTCAAAATAAAATGAAACTTTATTATTTACCCATTAATTACGATGTCGATCTGTAATTACATGCCTTGTATGTGACATCAGAAACAGAGCAGAAGAAAAAAAAAGGAATTGCTATCAGATATGCTGTGGTTAAACATAAACTAAAAAAAGTCTTTTACATAAGATGCCAAAGATAAAAAAGTGACATAGTATTAAGCAAGAGAATTGACCCTTTCTGAACAGAAAGAATGCAGGCCCCAAATGTACTAAAGCTTATGTATTTTTACAGTCACCTGTTCCTGCCTCATGCCCTACACCTTGTTTTATACTGCTTCAACAGAAGCTCATACCAACACTCATGCACCTAACTGTCATAATAGGTGCACGACATCACCCTGATTTACAGCAGAGATTCATTTAATGCAGAGATCACAGAAAACTCATGAAATGCAATACTGAAAGCTAAACAACAGACAAGCCAGAGCATAAAACTGCACCATACAGGTCACAAAATCATAGAATCAACCAGGTTGGAAATGATCTTTAAGCTCATCCAGTCCAACCATTCTCCCAGCACTGCCAAGGCCACCACAAACCCACGGCACTGAGGGCCTCGTCTACACACTGCACAGGAGATGGTAGGCCTGTGCCAGCCTTTCCTCCATCTCGCTCTACCCTTTTGCTGCTTCACCCCAGAATGCTGATGAATAGACATGCTCTGTGGTGCTTTGGTGTGAAGGTACTGGTTAAACACTGGTCACTACCACCTGAGTGAAACAGTAACTTCTTTTTGTCAGTAAACCCTTAGGAAAAGTAACTACAATTTCAACAACACCATAAAAATAAATGATATGCATTAAACCCGAACAACCTATAGGGATGCTGGGGAGGGACTCTTCATTAGGGACTGTAGTGACAGGACAAGGGGTAAAGGGTTAAAACTTAAACAGGGGAAGTTTAGATTGGATATAAGGAGGAAATTCTTTCCTGTTAGGGTGGTGAGGCACTGGAATAGGTTGCCCAAGGAGGTTGTGAATGCTCCATCCCTGGCAGTGTTCAAGGCCAGGCTGGACAAAGCCTTGGGTGACATGATTTAGTATGAGGTGTCCCTGCCCATGGCAGGGGTGTTGGAACTTGATGATCTTAAGGTCCTTTCCAACCCTAACTATTCTATGATTCTATAAAATCATACACATTAAATCCATCAAGTCATGCTGTTTCTTGTTTGAATATGCCAGGTTTCAGACATAACCCACTAATTCATTCTATGTTGTTTGTCCACCTGTTCTTTACTGATTAAGAAATACAGTACACACAAAAAAACCCCAATAATTATACCAGCTCTGTATAAGTATTAGGTCATGAAAAGAAAGAAAAATGGTTAACCCCCACCCTACAATGATATCAGACTGTAGAACATTCAGAAGTCTGCTGGCATTGAACATCTATTTAAGCCATTTAATTTAACCTAATTTTCTATTTCATTTAATTACAATAAAGTTTACATAATATATATACACATAAAGACATGAGGACGTAACCAGGAAGTCAGAGCACTCTAAAAACTAATGGTGCTGATTTTTTTTCACATCAACTGCTTAGAACTTTTACCAGAATCCAGTAATTCTGAAGTACTCACGAAATAAGAACAACTGATAGTCTTTGATAAGGTCCAGTTTTGCAGAATTGCAGTCTTGAAGAAACAGAATAATCTTTGACTTCTGTTCCAAAAGTAGCATCTCATAACATAGCAAAAAAAAAAGGCTTCCTTTTGATCTTAGTTTATTAGATCTGTATCAGGGAACAGAATGAATTATTTATCTTTAAAAAGTAATATCTTTTTGATTATATGTCATAGCAAAAATCTTACCTTTGTCTTGGAATTTTGAGACTAATAATGACAACATTAGGACACTTGTGAACCTTGACAGCAGCTCAGCCAATTACACGACGAACAATGAAGATGGAGTCTTCTTCACTCCTCAGCTACATTTCTAGAAACCGTAATTCTGAAAATCTAAATGGAGTCATTGCTTTTCACCCCTGTGGGCAGAGCCATAATTCTTCAGATATACATTCTAACTGGGTTTTCTAATAACTCCATTCATTTCTCAATCTTCCTAATAAGATTTCCAGAGAGGACAGCTTGTCTCTGGCCTATTTCTCTTCCAAAAGGACAAAACCATCTGAGCTATTATTCAAGCCTTTCAGTGTCAGCTTTTTGTCGTCAGAGCTTGTCAAATTAAACAAACTAATATTGCAATTTAAAAAGAAAAATGAAAAAGACAACAGAAGACTGTGGCTCCTGTAGTTTCTGCTGCACACTTTGTAAAGTCAAACATGTTTTAACAGTAAGTCCTCATATCTGAAATACAGAGGCATATATACACTAAGCTGAGGCCAATAACTGATGTTCACTATGTGATGTAAAAATTTTCACTACATTTTAGAACCTAAAATAATGAAGTAATAGTGCTGAAATTGAGAAAATATTCTACTGAATTAGCAGAGGCAATTTTTGAGCAGGTGAACAAGTTGTTCTTGCAAAACCACCCAAAAAATGGCAAAAATGGTTTAGCGAACTCTTACAGTTCACAATAGCAACAACAACTACAACAAAGGCTTTCAGTATTCCTAAGACGACTACAGAGAAAAGAAAAGCAGCATAGAAATAAACAGACTTTTCAATCAAGTTAAGGGAAAACCATCTTGATTACAGCAATGATACATTGTTACAATACATGAAATTGAAATTGTAGCTCAGATGAGCAACAAGAAATTGCTAGGAAACATCATTTTAAAAAACACAGTGAGTGAAAATTTTACCTTAATTTGTAAACACCTGAAATGTGTGTCATGTAATGCATATGTGAGAGTTCCTGTGTGATGGAGGAAATGATAGGTTTACTCCTAGCATAATTCAGATTACAGAGTAACTAGTGAGTTACAGAAAGACTCCTCAGAAAAGGAGGAGCCACTTTAAGAAGTATAAAGGAAACCTCAAAATTTGTAAAGTAGGAATGCCTTGGAGTAAAAGAGCATAGTCAAAACCTGGTCTGGCACTTCCAGAAGTTTCTTTGTCAGCAACTGCAGGGACTTGTGACCCTCTTGCTGACAACTGTTTTGATGAAAAGCTAGGGCTTTGTGTTCAAATGGCTTCATTTATATTGAAAAAATGAAGACTATCATGTCCTATGCCTCACAGAACTCTTAAGTTTGACCTTGAATGCTCGTGTAGGATTCACATTTTACGTAATTATGATGAATTAATAGACACGAACCATCAAAACACATCGGTATAAAAGCTGCATCTCTTCAGAGAGTAAAAAAGGCTATTAGAAATCTAAAGCACTACAACCACATTGATTCAGAGGCTAACAAATAGACTTTAAGTGGGAAGGATCTGTACATAATTTTTCTGTTACTCAGTCAATATATGCATTCCTCTCTATGAATTAGGATATTTCTAGTCATTTCATTTTACCTTAATTCCACCAAATGGGAAAGTTATTAAAGCCTAAATAACACACTTTTTTGCTGTAGTGGTTTCTTCTTAAAGTTCTCATTTTTCAGTGTCTTGAGGAAACTTTTGAGGAAACAGAGCACCATTATACGTGTAACCTGCTACCTGCTCCTACCATGGAAGATTTAATTGTCTCATAGTTCAAAGATTTAGAAGAAAAAAAAGTCTTCAGATCCATTGTACATTTGTAAAGAGCAAATGGAAACAGACACTGAAGCGAGGGCTTGATTTTGATAGAGTTGACTTTCTTTGAAAGACAGAAAATATCAGAAAATGAAAATACTGCAGTGTGTGAAAATAGGGTCAACATCACAAAGAATGTTTGTTGTCTGATAGAAAATATTCCTTTGAAAACTGAAACTTTGAAAGCCTCTGTTTTGTCTACAGATATGATTGGTACAATCCAAACCATTCCAATCTTTTAACACAGTACACTCCAATTAATCGGACTCAGATGCAGCTGAGTGCAGTTCATCTACATGACATCTTCTGGCAAGGTTTAAAATGAGAACAAACTTCAGTCACCAACATTCAGCAACATCCAGCATCCCCAGCCTGCATCTACCTGTAACCGAGTATATGGCTGTCAGTTAAGTGCCAAATATCATTCTTCCCTACAGTCATGGATATGGGGCAAAGCCGAGGAGCCTGGCAGTAATGGGAACAGACTAAACAAACAGGTCACATTCCCTTCACTAATGTATTTCACATACTATCTTGGTTTCAATTGAATATTTTGTCTTCATATGGATTTTTTTAATATAGGGAAATAAATACTGATTACAAAAATTCCAAACCCCTGACCCATTCCTTGTTTATCCACCAAAATGGTAAACAAACAAACAAACAAAGGTGTGCTTACAACCAAACACATACTTATTGGACACATGGACAAGAGGTGGGAGGTGGCACAGCCACCACAGCAGACCCACAGGCTAGTCCACGCCATGTAACATCACATGTGACATCAGACAGCATCCTGCCCACCAGTACAATCTGTGTTACTCTTTCCATTGCAGCGGTTGCTCAGATACTGGCTGGACAGTGGTCTGCTTGTGGGAGGTGACCATTACCGATGCAGCAACTGTTTTGACTTTGGTTTTTATTTCTTTCCTTAATCTATTAAGTCTATTTACCTTGACATATGACTTTTCTTGCTTTTGTTCTTCTCTCTGCCTTCTGGCTGAGGGCAGGGGGGTGAATGAGCAGCTATGTGGTCCTTAGCTGCTGCAGGGCTCAACCAAACACAACCTCCTTCAGTTCAGACCTTATGCTTAGCAGCACATGGCACTGTTTATGTTCTGTTGTTAGAAACCTCATAAAACTGTCCCACCCAGGCAAACTGGCTTGGCCAAAGTGTTCATGATTTGAGATTCAATATTCATTTTAGAAAATCCATTCTAGTGAAACTGAACCCAGGATTAAGCAATGAAAGTCAGTATATGCAGACTTGTAAGGAGTGTCAGATCAAAATTTTCTTGTATGCTCAAGTGCATAGTTGTAGAGAAAATGCACTGATTAAAATCGGGAGTTACAAAATACCACCTCCTTTCACTTTGCTTCACTATATGTATTTCATTTCTTCTGTGTAACTACTTTACCACTTGACAGCTACCTTTATGACAGTTTTAATTAAAATACATTAAATACTTCATAGAAAAGCTAGCCACACTTCAACACTGCAGTTTCCTTTGTTCTGCTTAAGTAATACCAGAAACTGTACATCACTGACAACACCTTTCCTGGCATGCAAATGAGGGGTTATCTGAAAGCCTTTGCCATCTGTAAGGTTTTCTTCAAATGACTAAATTTAAGCTTTTGGTTATTCTGGCTCTTCTGTCGGCTTGTCACCAAAAGGGAGCACGTTCAGAAGGAACTGCTGGGACAACAAATGCAACCACATCAGCACAGGCAGTGTATACTGTAACTCTCCTTTTAGTCTTCAAAAGTAAAGGTTGTTTCTCTCTTACACTGAATATACTTCTTCAGCCAGAAACCAGATTCTTTTTTAAAATGAAGATATGCTTGATAGATTTTTTTAAAAAACTATCTTAATTTTAAAATATTTTTCACCATGTACCACAGTCACAGTGAATTTAAGATTTATATAAAGCAAATTCAGCAAACAGCAAATCAATTGCAGCCTCAAAGCCTAGACTGCCCAGACCTTTGGTCCCTTCCTGCCATTCATCCAGAAGTACAAGAAAAGCCATTTATAATGGAATATTCACCAGCACCATGGGAATAACAATACCCTAATACTCACTGCTCCAAGGTGAAGCAGGCAGTTAACATAAACCCTGGTGAATTGCTGTGATTCTTGCACTTTGTGTTTTGTGCCACGTTTGGTAAGAAAAGCAAAGTTTGTATTTCACCTACTGTGTCATTCTTTTGTATATGATGTATATTTTCACTAATAATAGTTTACAGAAGTATAAGAATCAATTACTGCCTTCCCATTCCCACTGAAAAAATCTCATAATTCTTAAATTACATTGTTTCTGCCCGATGCATACTAAAACCAGGTTAAGTGAGATTAGTAGTGAAAACGGGTTAAAAATAGATTTATTCACCAGAGAGAGATGGATTTAAATGTTATATATTCTGAAGGAGAGGCAGGGGGAGAGGTCTTACAAAGGGGATTAGACTTTGCTACTTAATAAAATATTAAGTGACAATCAATCAAACAGGAATGTGTGGGAAGCACAGTTTTGCAGTGCTGCTCTTTCAGGATTTGTTTTCCTTATAATTTGCATCCCTTTCTGCATGCATTTGAGATGTAGTATGTTGGGTTTTTAATGATTAGAAATGGCTTTGATCTTGACTGCTTGAAGGAACATAAAGATATAAATAGTGTGAGTGGATATGATTAATCCTGGTAATGACAAACATAACAAAAATCCAAGATACGCTTTTCTGAATTTCTCAAACATACCTTAGGAAGTTCGGTCTTTAGCTCATGTCATTCACACAAGAATGATCTACAGAAGAAGTCAGAAATGCACCACTGTTCAAGGTCCCCAAATACCACAAGTGCCAGTTTATCAAAGATAAAAAGCCAGGAGATCAGAAACATCAGCTTTCTGCTTGAGTAGCTGCCACTGTCCTTTGAGAAGAAATGGGGAGAAAGAAAACAACTTTCCTGCTGCAACATAACTGTCAAAATAATGAAATAATGTGTGATGAGCAGGTATGATCAAGAAAATAGCCAACTGTTCTAAGAAAATATCACCAGCAGATAACAAATGACTAATGGCCAGGATTTGGTGGCTATTGATAATGTGTGAAAGAAGAACTCTCTTATTAGAGGAATATTAACCAGACATCTTTAAAAAGTGGCCCTAAATTGTCATTAAGGTGATGCAATTTTAGTCATCTATGTGAGGAGGGCAGAAAAGTGAGATGAGAGGGAGAGCTGCTATGATTAAAGGGGACATTTATATAGGAAAAATAGGGGCCTGGGGGGGAAATCCCACAAGGCATCATCAGTACTAAGTCTTTAGATCTCAACTCTTCAATGCAAGAACCCAGCAACTCCAAAAGATACCTATCACTTCCTCATGGGCATAAAATGCATCATATAGAATCATAGAATAGTTACGGTTGGAAAGGACCTTAAGATCATCTACTTCCAACCCCCTGCCATGGGCAAGGACACCTAGATCATTTGAAAGGACTCACAAGATATTAGAGATTTTGAGAAGGGCAAAATAAAGTTGTTGAGGATATTTCATTCTAAATCTGTCCACAAACCCTTGCACTGGAGCTTAACAGCAACTACAGAACAAACACATTTATAGGGTGCGCATGTACGGAATCATGACCTAAATCCTTAAAAACTACTTCTCTTCAACACCAGCTTTAATGCCTTGAGTCCCTTACTTCTAGAGAAAGTATAGAAAATTAAGAATTAAAAAGTATGGCTTAACTGCTCCAAGAAACTAAGTAACATTTTTAGAGAACTCTGCAGCATTTTTCAGTATGCAACTGACTGGAAGATAAATTCTCCTTCCTTCTGTTACCAGCCATCCCCTACTTTTTCATAGATTCTTTGCTTCCACTGGCTATTCAGCTAAAAGAAAATTAATTTATGGTGTAAGAAGGGCAGGATGGCAACAGAGAATAATTAACTAATCACTGAAACATACGTACCCTTTTCTCTATAAAAATGGCAAAGTCATTTCCATGGAAGTAAGACCATATAATGCCACAGCAAACAGGTTATTTTCCACAACTAGCTCAGCAGTTTCCCAGCAAGGCACATGAACACAAAGAAGTTCATTAGTTACTTTAGTTTTCCCCCTTTCCACTTGTTCCTTTTATATATTCCACCCCCCCTCCAATGTCTTCAGTTTTCAATGGAAATACAAACCCAAGAAACCTGCACCCCACCTTCAGAAGCCGATGTGTGAAAGTGAAACAATTCCACTTCTTTGGAAGAAGTTTATTAATTTGACCAGCCCCATACAAGCTACTCACAAGAAAAGTACTTTCACTAATTACATTTTGAAAGGAATATTAAGCAAAATAGCTACCCTAAACCTTGTTACCCTGTGAAGCCCATATTTCAGTAATAATCGTTCAATTGTAATGATGTTTGTACTCAGTGGAAGAGCAAACCGACTTCATTAACTTAACCGTGTAATTCTTAGATATTTCCAATGCATTATAAAGCTTTGATCTTCTGAAAAGTACAACAGATAAATGAATAAGATACTACTATTATATGACTGTTATTTTCAAACCATTTGAGAAAACTTTTACCCATCTCAAACCATTTGAGAAAACTTTTACCCATCCAGACTGCATATGCACATGTAAAATCACATAGCTCAGCATCCCATTGTGATTGAAAAAATGCTAGGATATTACCAATGTTTTACTCCTAGATTGCTCCAAAGTAAGGTTAAGTAGTACTATGAAGTTCTGCTGTAAAAAGCTGCTTGTAGTTGGGAAGTGGGAGGGAAGTTTGTATTTAGCATGATTTATCACCAATTATCTCTTTGTTACGTAAGTGTATTTCTTTTTCCAACTATCTGCCTGCCAATATTTTGAACAGATGAGACTTTTGATAATAAAACTTAGAAGAAAAAAAACCCCAAACAAATCAAGCTCCAAGCTCCAAATCAAACAAGTCTGGGAAAATACCCAATTGAAAACTGAAGAGCCAGCAAAAAAAACCTTATTCTAACAGTGCTTAGTTTTATTTTAGCAGGTCTTGGGTTAACGCCTGGAGACCCTCTGGATACTGCAGGCAGCAGGGTAACATGGGCAGTACCTGGCCCAGCAATCTCTAACACTGGAAGAAACCTGTATTTCACTCTGTTTACACAGTTAGAGCATTTCTAACTCTCAGCTCAGCTCGAGTTGATCATTTTTCCTGGCTTCCAGATTGATTCCTTCTCTATCTGTAACTGTCTCTCCAAAGCCCAAAGGAAGTTTTGCAACATTATAAAGAGTAATTAAAAAAGTTCCTCTAAACAGATATACCTTCAGGGACCAGGATGAAGGAGACTTTTTCCTATATGATATGCATGTAGGCAGAATCATCATCAGCAACAAGCTCTCCAAGCTTCAAGCAGGCACTAACGGTGCATAACAGTAATAATAAAAACCCCTTCTAAATGAAGCATATACAATTTACCTGAGCAATACACAACTTTGCTGACCCACAGATGGACCTGATTAATTCTCCCTATATATATATATCCCTGTAGATTTTCCTGTTTGAGTAAACAGGGGTGTAACTGAGTGGTGTTTGAGCACACCATGCCAGCATGATAAAAACAGACAAACATGCACACACACACACACCAAACCCTGTATTTAAGTAAGATGATGATATATATATATATATATGAAATTTGTCTGCTGGAAACTTGGACTAAAACTGAAAGAATTACTGAAATAAAGATATTCATAAAGGGAGCCTAAGAAAGGACAAAAATCCCATCCCCACCCCAGAAAACCCCAAACCAACAGATGATATAAACTCTTTTTTTCCTGAAGAAATGTGTTAAAACCCTGTTCAGGATATAGTGGAGTGGTTTTAACTTGACAGCTGACAACACACGGTACTTACACGGAGCGCTATCGGCCTTCATACTGGCAGACACAAAAGCCCTGTGTGGTTCCTGTGGTTACGCGGCTGGCCTGAGGCTTATGAATCCCCCCACTCATGTTCTTTTAATATGTGATTTTACAGCTTCTGAGACACAAAAATATAGGCTTTGAAAATTAGAGATGAACTCGGTTGCTTGTGGAAGAAGGGGTCACAGCATGAATGATACAAACAAGGCATATTTATGCACAGGGTGGCTCTCTAACATTAAAAGAAAGCTTTAAAATGCTATACATTCCTGTTTGTTCTCATTGGGCTCAGGACTATCTTTCGCAATTAAATCTAGCAAACTTCAAGCTCCCAATTAAAAATTTTCAAATGCATCATGCTGCAGGGTGTCTGAAATTAAAAACCACTTTAAGTGTTTGTCAAGTCCTCTTTTGTAATTTTTACAGTGTTGCTCTTTCTACTGCGATAAGTGCTGCCAACCCCTTTCCATTTATGTGGCACGACAGAAGAAAAAATAAACAGAACTCCTTCAGACAGCTCATTCTGAACTGCGGCACTGGTTGCTCTTTCCCTTCTCAGACATCTGTTGTCAGGAAGGGGGCAAGGGGGAATTGGAGAATGCCCCCATGCTCCCTCTGTCAAGGGTGAATCAGAGAATGTCTCCAGCTCCAGAGAAGCTGGACACAGCACAGCTGTTGCCCCCATCAGGCTCCAGAAGGACACCCATTGTGTCAGGCTCTGGGAAGGCCACACATCATCAGACTCTGGGAAAGTCACCCTCTGACAGGCTTTGGAAGGGGCAGCAGGAGCTCTGCTGCACGGATGTGTGCTCTGGGCATGTGCTGCCATGTTTTGAGCACTTGGCTGTGCAATGCCAACTCTCTCCAGTATTGCCTCCAACGGACATCAGCTAATCACAAAACCTGGAAAGATCCTTGTAAGTACACTTTCCCTTTTGGTAAAAAGAGAGACTGGGTTTAAGCTGAGCATGGGGATACAGCCATGTCAGTTTCCTAAGCACCAGAGCCAAAATAAAAACAAACAGACTAGGATTCTTTATTTTTCTCTTTCCATCAATTATATAAGGGACAATTTTGTTCCAACTCAAGTTACAGTTTGCAAGCAATGTTTACAACATGTGTAGTGCTTTGCTTACTTAAGTTTTGCCCAATATCCTGTTTTGAATAATACGTTTCTACCACAGGTCCTTGAAAATTAAAACATGTTCAGAGAGAAACATAAATCCTTGAGACACTGGTCTGCTAACACTGTTAAGTGCTCCCCCCTTTTTCTCAACCCCACATGAATATTAATACTTACATTTCATAAACTTGCATTTCTGATTGCTGTGTTACTTTCTCTACCTCATAAAGTCAGCATTCTCTGATGAGACAAAGGTAAAGTCCCTGAGTAAACTCTTCATTTCTTCTCCTTGAACAGCAGAGATGAAGACATCTGGAAGACAAACAGGAATCTACCCTAAACAAGCACCAATATAACCACCCAGGGAGGTATTTTGTATGCTTCCATTGAAGATGCAAAAGCATCTCTGAGCAAATAATTAGTTGAAGGGAATAATCTGAAAAGTATTGAAGAAAACTTAATGAATTCTTCCTCTTCAAGAAACTATGAAATACTTCACTGTGCACTTCTCAGTATTTTTCCTTGGGGTATAAATTACTACCTCCCTTTCTGCCTGGAAATGTGCCCTCCACGATCCTGTCTGCTTCTAGACAGAACTGTGGAAGCCGCCTGAGCAACAGTCACAGCCCCAGAATGAGGTGATCAAGCATTTCTTTGCTTTGGGCAAACCTCCACCATTTTTTTGATTCACCTTGCAAGATACTGTGAAGTTCTTATACAACGTGCAAAGAGGTTTCAGTCATGAAGTAGAAGAGGTTTCATTACCTTTATTTTGTTTTTCTTTAAGCAACTTTAACCTTTTCAGAATTACCTTGAAAATAATCACAGCAGGCTCATGACAGTCACGTTTTAGAATACACATTATTCTAGGGAGGTTTGGTAAAACATTAAATGTGTGGGCAATATCACTCATAGTACAGAATATTTAGTTACAAAATGAAAATAAGATTATTAACCTTATAAGCAAACAAAAACTACCCAAACAGACCTGACCAACCAACCAACCAAAAACACCAACAAACATCCCAAACATCATCACTCATCATCCCTGTGCTGGCCTACCACTCCTCAGAACCGCACCGCATTTGGGTACCAAGATATATTTAGCCATTAAGTTTTTTAAGTGAGGGTGCATGTAACCACAAGGGATGGCAGGAGGAAATGACCTGTCAGCTGCCAGAAAAGACCCTTAAACCAAGTCATGCACTTGCTGTGTTTGTTACGACAAGCCAGTTATTCCTTTTGGTTTGAGGGATTTTATTGTTTTTTCCTGACACCAAGCTACACGTCTTGTATTTTAATATTATTACACTGTGTAACATAGTGCCCTTTAACTAGTATGGGATTTCATTTCCTGAATGCAAACTAGACTGCAGGAGAGGTTAACAAGCAGAATAGAGAATTATCTATTTCATGTAGGCTATAAATTTAAGTGTGTGTGTTTTTCTTTTTGGCTCTTATCCAGTTGCTCTTATTTGTACATAAAGCCTTGGTCCCCGGCACACCAGTGAATTGCTGTAAAAAAGGCATAATATTCTGAAACCTCATAAAAAGAGAGAAAAGCAGCAACAGTTAAACCACACGCATAGAACTATCTCCTGTATGACTGTTTCCCATAAAAGTCAATTTTATTTCACTTCTAAAATTACTCAGACGAGCACAAAATGACTGATCATTGCACTAGATGTTGTTCATAGCATATATTTAAGCCAGCTAATCAAAGACGACCCATTCTCCAGTTTTAACAATATTCTATTTCATGATTAGCAAACAAGCTGTCAGCCTCACTGTTTTCTCACAGATGTTAGGTTAATCTAGGTAATTCTGATGACAACAACGTTTTGAGTGTAGTACTGTATTCTGTAAAACAGCTCCATAAAGCAGCAGGGCAGTTTTACCTGTGAACTGCCTGTTTCAGGACGCAGTACACTCCAGACAGGAAAGCAATGAAGAGTATGCATCAATCTGCACCAGGCGACTGAGTCACATCACAGCAGGCAATACAACCACATCTAACATGGTATAGAGCAGTCATGTCGGCACCTTACTCAGACCAACTTAGTTAAAGAATGTTTTCAGGTTTTTACAGTTTTCCCTTTCCTTTTTCACATGGCACATTATGAGAGATCTGAACTGGAACCTAGATGATGATGACATGCTCCCCCAGTGCATCTCCACTTCCTTATGAAAGCCAGAGAAAACCCAGCAACACATATGTAGTGGTCTACACATGTTGTGAATCAAGAAACACCGGTACAAACACTTCCCTCTCCTCTTTCTCTCAAAAGGATCCAAACAAATTCTGTTATTCCAGGCAGCTGAGGATTGTTAGAACTAAAACAACAGCTTTTTAAAACCCTGAAAGTACTATAGAACACCTGGGAAGTGAAAAGTGCCATATCCTTGAAGAATAACAATGTAATATAAATCCAACACTTAGGAGAAAGGGAACATCATCAAGCTATTTTAACGTAGGTACAAGTAGCTTCTCTCATTTCTAGCACACAAACACTGAAAATCACGTTTTGAAATGCTGATTTAATTCAAACTATATCCAGTTTTTAAATCTCACCTCTTCAGCTGCTGATTGGGGATTTTAGCACTGCAGAGCAGCCAAGTTTAGAGGAGCAAGAGAACAAATGCTTTCAAGACTTCCTGTTCTGCTTGACTTACTCACTTGGAGAAAATTCAAACCAATACAAGAGAACAAAAGGGTGCTTCCCCCCCCAGGCTATAGTTTCTCTGACTGATTCCTGACCATCCTGTTAACAAAACTTTCTGAGCTTACCATCAAATGCAATAAACATTAGACACACTGCTAGTCAGAGAAGTTGTTCTACAGTCTCTGCCTTAAAAGTTTATCAATAGTCTCTGTGCTGGGGACTTTTATTTTCTTTTATTTCACATTCATTGGTGGAGGAATTGCTAAAAAATAGGCAATTGTCCTGCAATTATTGACTCTTACAGTTTCACCTGCTTGCATTTGTGGTTTCTCTGGCTGTCAAACTCACTCCTTAGGAAGCTGTTGTCAATCCTGGCTTCCAAACCTTTCCCTAAAGCGTTAACCCTTTCCTCGTGCAGAAACCAGAATCACGGCCTATTTCAGACAGGTTTTCAGAGAAGTCCGTGCTTCAAGGAACAAAATACAGCTGATCCAGCCAGCTGCATTAGTTGATCACATACTATATTACGCATTCAACTCTTCCATTAGCCTACTGGAATTCAGTATCAGTAACAACAGCCTGGTGGCTAACCTGTCAGCAGAGGCAATTTCCAGATACTACTTAATATACACAGAGTTTAGTAGATACATTGTAAGCAATGAGGTGTTAATGGTCCTCCTCTATGGGATCTGGAAGCAAATATGTTAACTGATCTCATTTAAATACAAGAATACTAAGCACTCAGATTAAATTCCTCTCTATGGTAAAATCACAAAAGAGGATGCCTGGTGCTACCACCTGCGACAAGAGGTCAAAGAGAAGCCTGCAGCTAACAGGTAATGTAACTCCTACACTATTTCAGAGGTGCTCAGTGAAGACAGAACTATAGCTCTGAGGAGCGTGCTGTACCTCCTAAAGCAGCACAAGACTGAGCCAAGGGGAGTCCTTCCAAAAAGCAGGAGGGGGAATGCTGCTTGCTGATGCTTATTTTGTTCCTGCTGCTCTTCAAGGAAAGAGAAAACAAGAAATGAATCGCAGTAAGAAGATCCCCCAACCTGCTGTCACTGTTTCTGAGCCAACCACCCACCACCGTACCTTTGACTTGCTGCTGTTGGACCAAGCGTACAGGAATACCCCTATTTGATGACTGATTTGAGCCCTAAGAGCCTTCTAAGACCCAGTAACCCCGTGGCTCTGACTTTCAGCAGGTTCTTTATTGAAGGAAACAAATCTCCTTGCAGCAGCTACTTATCTTAAAGAGCCTTCAGGAATTCTAGTTTTCAAGCTAAAAAGTGACACTTGACAAGTTACTCCTCAATGAAGCGTAACTGGCAGGGTTAGCCGGTCAGTAGTGACTGTGCTCCCTAATTGCACAGGGGAGAAGGCTTATGCTTCTTGAATGACAGCCTTGCCAGTCTGTCCAAGCCGACCCCTTTCCTTAGGATACAGTTCTACCCTAAAGAAAGTACCAGTAAAATACACCTGATACACAGAAATCTTGAGACACTGGGTCGATTAAACTGACCTACATGGGTTTTAAACCCTGTGTAATTCTTTAACACCGCCAGTGAAACATGAGAAAACCAAATCCTTCCATGTGAAAGATTTCATTCGTTTTTCTGATAAATTGCTAAGTGAGCTCTAAGGAGAGGGCTCATTTGATTTTTGCAGAGGTGTTTTGTTTGGGTTTTTTTCTGGTACAGAAATATATGACGGGCTGTCCTTGCCATACTTTGCTATATTTTCTCTCATTTTTCAATGGAAACCCACCACAGATACAGAGTCCCTCCCAGGGACAGAGTACATCCTTCTGTTCCAGACTAATGACATAGCAAGCAATCATAGTGGACTGGAATATTGCAACTTCAAGTGGAAATGAATAGGAAGAGGGACATAACTGTGGTAACAAGAACCTGTTGTATATTAAACCAGAAATTAATAGGTAGGTAGCATTTATTTGTAGTATTTTATCTGTTCCTGAAAACTAAGATGCTTGCTATTGCATTAAAAGCTATCATTATTAGCTTGCCTTTTTAACTAACAATGCCATATTAAACGAACACGTTTTCAAGCTTTAAGAACAAACGTAACACTAACTTCATAAGGACATGTGTTCATTTCTTCATTTATATCCAAATTTTTTTCATGCATAATATTCATTAGAATTAATTAAAATGGCCATTTTGGATACTAGGCCAGCTGTGTTGTTCACAAAGTATAAAAATTTGGGGTTTTGTCTGACTACCACATAGACATACCTATGTCAAGAAGCAGACCTTGCAGCGTATCAATGCTCTTGTGTGACTACGTTCCTAGAACAGACTTAGAATAGACTCATTTCTCAGACTATTTCAGCGATGCTGTTTCATTGGTTCTTCACAGATCTGCTTGGAGAACATGGGCAGATTTATCAGCAACATTTTAAGATGGCTGTAGAGTGTCCACCACCTCCTGAACCAGGCTGGCAGGACCCAAGTCTCCACTACAGTTTCCCCACTCCGTCTGCAGAGCTAAGCCTCAACGGCTGACAGTGGTGTGTCTGCACAACAGCACCCAAGAACAGTGCGAGAAGGTGAGCTGCAGTTCTCATTCCTCCCTCTACCTCACACAGGCAATACTAGCTGAGCCAGGCAGCTGGGGACAAGGATGTTGATCCAAGCACTTTGCCTACCATCTGATACACAGCCAGCTTTCCTGCAGCTCCTTCATGAGCTTGATAAGTATTCTTAACCAAGTGACAAAATGCCAACATCCACAAGAGGAAAATGGGGAAACCAAAGATAATCTGTCTAAAAAGCTGAAGCTATTGCCATCAGAAAGCATTAAACATAAGTAAGTTTACGGGGTGACTTACAAGCTGTCCCAGAAATAGAGGGTACCTGAAATCTTTCATCTTCTACCTTTCTTACAACAAACAAATGCCTAAAACAGAAAAAAATAAAAGAAAATCTTGTGCGGATTTTTAATTAAAATTAGGGCTAGAAACATTCAGTGAAAAGTGACCTGTTATTTGAACACTGCAACATAAAAGCTTCCTAGCAGCGTATCTGTTTGGATCACAGTGAGAAGTGTTGCACTCAGCACTGAGTAACCCAGACCCTGACAAAACCAGAAAGCCTGTGCTCAAAGAAAAAGCCCTCTCTCATGTAAGTGCATTTTGCCCTAGCATCACTTTTATAACATGAACCTGGGGAGAAATTCCTCACCAGCTTCAGAATGCTGCAACTTCCCAGCAAACCTGTTGCCAAAAGAAAAAAAATAATAAGATTTATACACTTAAGATGTATTTATTCTCTTGTATACTCTCCTGTTGAGCTAAAGAATATGCAGAAGTGACCCTCTTCACTGCAGATACAAGGTTTACCTGCAGTTAAAAATGAGCTGGTGTGTACAAGGTTGATGAGGAGTTATTAGATGAAGTAGCATGTGACACTGCACAGATTTACTTACAGTAGCAAGGACAAGAACTATTCTACAGAAGTTTTATAAAAAGAAGAAAAACTCTTAATTTTTCTAGCTTTAATAAACTAATATTGCAGCTAAACTCCCCACAGATCCGGAAAATCCTTTTTGTTATCAAAAATATAGCAATAAAGAGGAAATAGAGACTGTTAAGAAGCTAAGGTGAGAAGGGAACAACCACCATGCAGAGTCCTCAGAGGGTACGGGAAGAGGAAACAGTCATCTGCACCCTCCTATCCATGTCGTTATGCAAAAGCCATTTTGCATCTTTCTCTATCCATCTCTGATACTACAGAGCTTCCTCAGACTTGAACTGCATAGTCCTTGAGTAAAGCCTGTGACCTACAGGTAGGAGATCATCTTACTTTTATTAATACATCATATCACAACCTACATACAGGAAGGATGTAACAAAAGAGAAAATACCACTTGTTCTTTGTGCAGCTTGTGGTCACTTCCCCTGGCACCCACATTCTGCACAAGGCATAACCACTGCATGAGAGCATATGCTAAGAAAATAAATCATAGAACTGAAAAAGACTCATTTTTATAATAAGCAATGTTTGATTTTCCTAACTATGTTCTTGGTTAACCTGGTCTGTTACATATAAGGTTTCAAAGGTCCTTGAATGATGAACAGAGACAAAAAATTCTCTTTTCTAAAGAGAAAAAAATATCTGCATATTTCCATCCAGTATCAGAAAGGAAGAGACAAAAAATAAAACCTGCCGTTGTGGCTTTTAGCAAAGTTTATTCTGAAAGTGCCAAGGCCACTGAAATGTCACATCTGTCACAAACTGTTCAGAGTTTATAATACTCCTAAATTTCACAAGTAATCTGGATTACAAGAGCACTAACCCCTTTTTAACTTTGTACTTCATGGAATAAGGGTATTATCTGCAATCTGTTTTTGACTGGATTCCAAGTTTTGTTGTAAGAGCCTTACACAGACGAGTCATGTATTATCTGCATTCTTCTGACCCTTACTGACCTTTTCTCCTCAAGAACATTCACTAGAAATTCACAAATAATTTTATGACATTTAGCAAGTCCTCTCAGCACTGAAGTGAAAGGGCTTTTTTAGAGAGTAGTTGAAAGCAAATGATAACGGAAGGGTTATCATAAAAGAAAGAAAAGTAATTTCAATATCCAAGAGCATACAAACCATTCCGTCCCAACATCTGAAAACATTGAGATGTAAGATATCAGGTTTCATGTGAAAGGAAACTGGACAAAAAATATTTGGATTAAATGGATTAAGAAATTCTATTAACTATGGCATTTCTGGGGAAATTGGGGTGGAAGGGGGAAGAGAGCAAACTTTCTACATGAAGGAATAAGCTATTTCTTCTGAGGGACCTCCCCAGTGGAGTTGTGAAGTTACCCTGTTGCAAGACTGAGGGAACAGCCATCTGCCAAAGCTGTTTCTCTTGCACTCACACACCTTAGAGGCAGGGAGGTCTGGGTCATCAGCCTGTGCCCCCCTGGACTCCTAATGACACCTCCTCCCTTTGCAGACCTCCACCTCACCTGGCTGACAAGGAAAGAAGACAGGAGTTCACACATGAACAGCAGACAATTTTTAGTATATGAGAACGAGTGATGCAGTGCTACATCAGAGAGAGATGGAGATTTGAGCTAAAATACTGGTTTCTTGGTTCTGGAGTTGTAAGTGGGCCACCTGATTCTCTGTTTCATTTGCATTTGTTTAAATAATGCAGTCCCACGTTCTCTGCTTCTACACAGGACAAAACAGCTACTCAAAATGGCTGAGATAAAGAGAATGGTTTCTGCCTTCTCTCTCATGTTGATCTTCTATTAGTTCCTTAATACATTTATTCCCCTTTCTCTCCTTCAATCTGAAATAAAAGCAATTCTGAGAGGTGTTTGCTCAGAGTAAACTCTGTATCAGAAACTTGGGATGCTCAAGGGCTGAAAAAAAAGATGGCTCATAGGAAGTGAAAACAATAATAATTCATTCAATATTGCTCCAGATCCTCTGCACAGTGCATTAATATGAGCCTTTTAAAATTCAAGCCATAATTTTGTATGTCTTTTCCTTTCTAGCCTGTGTGAATCATCACCCTCTCTTGGACTAAGAAAAGAAGGCAATATTATCCCACTTTATGGATGAAGCACAGAAGATTAAGTGTCATGCCACAAATCAAAGAGAAGTCTTCAGAAGAGCACCTGAACCAAAGACTGGTACGTTAACCACATGATAATTTTCCTCTGCCAGGTATTTAAATTTTACCCGGTAGTTCAGGAGCTCCCATTAGCACTGAATTCATTCCACCACCTGTCACCAATGAAAGTGAAAGAGATTAGAGTTCATGAAGAAGATCCCATCTGTCCCCTCATTATCATAGCTTCCCCTTACTGAAGATGGGACGTGGCTACAGAGTGCTGCCGAAGGAACTGAGAGTTCGAGTAGAAGGGAAAGAGCAAATGACATTGCAGAGGCCACAGCAATTTCCAGAGAACAATAGAGGAAGTCTGTCGTTTCACTTGCTCTGCCTGACACAGACACCAGTCTGGACTTCGGAGATAATCATTGTGAAAGACTTGAGGGTGAACACATGACGGGACGTGTGTCTGGAAAAGTGCCATTTTGTCTTGGTGCACATTCATTAGATTTTAAACCAAGGTGACAGAAAGAATTAATCTGTATTTCTAATACTTTGTAAATAATGCTTCATTACTATTCTCATGCATTGAGTTTTATACTTTACAAGTGATTTGCACCTACTGACTTTGCTTTCCATGCTTGCACTGACACCGCACATCTTTTAAGCTAACACATTTGCCCTCTCCTTAACCCTTAGGAGGATGTGGGCTGATTTCACCCAGATAACAATCTCAGTGTCAGAAAGCAGCAGCATAAAATGTAATATTTGAGAGGAATAACGATAAAGCTATGCAGGGGAACCACAGGGCCCAGAAAACATCGTTTCATGTGCTCAGAAGCTTTTCTCTGTACAGGCATAATAATATCACAGCAATGAGGATTATACAGCCTGTTTGCAATCCTGCCTTGATATAACAGTAAAGGCTGCAAAGGTGTGAAAGATGAATCCTGAGATACCCGCTATATATGCATACACCTTGGAATGAAATGAAAATCAAGCGAACAGATTTTCTTCAAATATTGCTTTGTTATTAGTGTGATAGCGTTAGCTACTGCTCAAATAATGCTTAGTATGCTACATGTGAATGGAGGAGATTGTGCTTCTGCATTTTCCAAAGCTAAATACAGGAAGTGGGGATGTACATCGTAAATGTATGGCTGTATACAGACGTATTTACTCACCTTTCTACACACAGTATGGAACTACTACAACTTTGCCTTCTTCCAAGTCCTTTTGCAAATTTTCACCTGTGGATATTGGCTAAACCTCATTAAAAAAAAAAAAAAATAGCTTCTTAAGCAGGTAAGATTGCTACTATAAAGATAGCTTGTGTTTCTGCCAGAAAGGAATGTTCAGTCTATTAATCCAGGTTTGGGTGATTTATATTAATTATTAACATATTTCTAATGAGATCCTAGGAATGCCTGGGAGTCCATGAACCACAAAAAACCTCGTAACTTCAGTTTGTGAGTATTAAACCCAAGTCTTGGCATTCTGAAGACCCCTGTATTCTGATCTTTTGCTGGGCAGTCCAGCAGGAGGTGCTCCTACATGGAAGATGGGACAAACTAATTTTAATCTCCCAAACTATAAAATCACCTAATTCCAAATAAATGTTGAAGAGATTCTGATTAATAGAAATGATCTTTTGGGCCGCTTAAACCAGTGTTTTCTGTCTCATATGGGCCTGAATAGTTCTTTATACTAGAGGAATTGAGGACATTGAATGCCCAGGGGTTTGGAAATGGAAAGCCTCTATGAACACACAACCCCACTGAAATTTATTTTAAAACTCCTGCTGACTTCACTGGGGCAAAAATTTCATCCTTCATTCCGGAATGCTCAATAAATGCATGTGATAACTCATCCTGGCTTGTTCCAATAAAGGCTTTCCTGAACAGGACACAGCTGTCCCCAGAGCAGGTAGCAACAGCTCAGCTTCTGATAGGGGAGGCATGTGATCTATTTCAATCAATCAATGAGCTATAGATCAATAAGACAGGAAGGTTCAGTGTTAAAAAAACTAAATAATGACTGCTTTCTATTTCAACTTTAAGTCTCAGTTGCCCATCTTTGCTGAGTCTGTAAGACAGGGCACAAAGATAAACAATGAGAAATAAAAAATAGAGAGCACATCACTGGTAGCAAGACCAAAGGCAAACAGAAGATCCCACACATTTTATACATTAAAAAGCAGCAATATAGTCAGCAAAGTAAATGCAGAAGAAAGTGGTTTTATTTCACAACTTAGTTTTAGTATTTGAAAATGCATGTACTATTTCTCATCTGATTAAAACATTATGATACAAAATTAATGTCCTGACTATGTAGATGGTCACCCCAATGACCACTTCCATGATGAAGAAGTAATATTAGTGTGCTCAAACAGTCAGCCACAGGAGGTAATGTTCTAAGCAAAAGCTATTTTTAAATGCTGATTTACAGACTTTATATTAAAAGGTGATTGAAGTAATACTCAGTACATCAAAACCGCAGGGGTATAAGCACTGCAGTTAAAATCTAGGATTCTGAAAAGTTTTATGTTGTCTTCAGAACCTGTACGACTTTGCGTTAATAATATGCAATCCTTTGAGCATTATGAATTAACCAAGTAAGCTTTTAAAACTCAACATCAGCGTGGCAGCAAGCAAAGTAAATTTTATTCTGTAATATTCATACTTGAAACTTTGAGGTATTTTTATTTATTGTTGTTATTTTTACTGCAAGATTTTAAGGTCGGAAAAGACTGTTATCTTATCTGATCTAGCTTCCTGCCTATCTCCAGTCATTAGCTCTCACATCTCAGCCAGATCTCTCTAGGAAGTGCTCTGAGAGAAAGCATTACAGTTTTCACTAAAATGTCAGTGACTGAGCTGCCAGATATGCCAGAAGCATCTGCAGTGCAAGAAGCACAAGTGATGTACCTGGAGATGAACCTACAAATGCCAACTACACCTTGCCATTACAGGAAGAGGCTAAAGCTTAAATGTGCTATTAATCTGCCAAAATGCTTCACTGGCCTTACCTTTCTTTATTTGATTTTTCTGTATGTTCACAAACGTTCCAAACACAGATAAGATACATATACAGAACTATGTAAGTTGTCTGTTTAAAGAGCATGCTTTAGAGAGCATTCATGTTTTCACACATACACACACACACACACACACACACACACACTGCCATGCCACCCTCCCCTCCAGTCCGTTAAAATTTAACACAGCAGAGTGGTACAAACCCCTTATTGAGATTAGACCATTCTGATGATAAAAGTGAAGCTCCTGTTGGCAACAGGAAGCCTAGGAAAGAGTCATTTAGAAATCTCAAGTCTCCTTCTAGTGAAGGCATGAGTTCATAGCATGCTAAGACTGAAGGCTCTAGCTCACGTTCACTAAGCAAACAGCTGTGGCAATGGAAAGCTGTACTTCACCCAGCTGTGCATCACAACTTGGACAGATGTTACCATTCTTGTAGAGGAAAATGAAACCTGTGACACCACCTTCTCTCTTTCAGCTTTCCCTGGTATTTCAGGACAAAAGCCACACTGACTGTCAACCTGTACAAACTATGAATGAAACGCAGACTTCAAATTGCCATGCTAATGCACCTCACTAGAACTTGATTTGCTGTAGCCCCACTGTCAGATCAATGTATCCAGCTGCATTTACAGTAGCAGAGTCTCTTCTGTTCAACATTCAGCCACATGGGTAACTGAGTAGCACTTCTTGACCTGTAAGAGAGCAAACTGCCAACTGTATTAAAACCAGAACTCACAAACATCATTCTGGTAGATTTCTCTGAAAACCCCAGGCTGGCTGGCTGTTCTTCAGTGGTTGTGCCTTACGTGTCTGCTCTGCACAGAGACAGCTCTCACTACTGAGTTCATCTGTTTCAATCCATTTCTATGTCTATGCTAGGGCTTAAGTGAGGTGAGCAGACAACTGAAACCTTCCCGTAGCATAGTACTGCTCTGCTACTTGTTATGACCTCTGAGGGTCTTTGGGCTCTGAATTACAACCACTCGATTTCTTTCTGCTTCAATTAATGACAGGGGCAACGTAAAGATAGGGGAAGTCTGGTGTTAGGTGAACTTTTACAGAAGTTAGTTGTTCCAGTATCAGTCTCCAGGGACAGCAGGCACTAGATGCTCCAAGATCAAAGAGTTCTTTTTAATCTACCAATTAATCATCTCAGCATATTCACAAATAACAAGCATGGTTAAAATCTTAATGCCAAGGTATTACAAAATAGGCCGGCATATATCCCTTACTGCTCTCAAATCTCAGTCTTTGAAATTGCTTGATACAAAGACTTGGCGATACTGATACTGGTATTACTGTGATACATCCTCCAGCCTAATTAATGGAGATTTCTGGTCCACAACATTCTCTCTTTTTCTTGACTATCAGTACTGAATTGCAGCAACAAAATCAGTCTTATGCTATTAGCCAAAAGAAGGCAAGCAGACAGATCCTACTTATTTCACTGTCTGTGGCAGCAAAGTCTGCCTCCTCTTAAGGAATGTGTTATAACCTCAATAAAACTTCAGATGACCTCTGAAAGGATTCAACAGAGAACTAAATGCAAAGCCAAGCATTAGGGTACAATCAGTCAAGAACCATCCACAGCTGAAAGGAAACTAGCCTGTTGCTCAATGTGCAATACCAAGTACTGCCTATTAGGAAATGTGTTACAGAACAAGCTGCAGAAAGGTTAGCATGTGGAATTAACACATGACACGGAGATTAACGCTGGTAGAGGCAGGCTTGGTGAAAGCAAAACCATGAATTGCAACAAGAGATGTAGGAAGAAAGAATTTACATGCTTGTGCATAAAAAGGAAGGACAACCAAACAAACTGTATTAACATTTTAGTAGATGGGACAGAGACAGTCAGCAGTGGCTTTTGTTCCAGGACAGTATGTTTCAGATTTATTCACATTTAGAAAGGGCACCATGCTATAAGTGTTTGGGACTTTGCCTGCATTTACCAGCTTGCTTTACCAGTGAATGGCACTGCGTATTAAGACATGGATAGGATGGCTAAGAGTGAAGCAGAAAAGGATTAACTGTTCCAGGTATATTAGAAAATGAAACCAAAAGAGAGCTGCAAGAAATATTGCTACATGCACCCACAACCAATTGTTTCAGTATATCACCTTAACACAGAAAATGTTGGCAACATCTGAACTATTCCAGATCATCACAGAAAATTGCTTAAAAGATATCCTGATACACTATAACAAAGAATGACAACACCTTCATTGCTGGCAGAAGTACTGCTGAATATTTGTTATGTAGTTTTGAGTGGAAATATTAAAATCCCATTTTTTCTGTTATTAAAACATTTTTTTAACACACAGAGAAATAATAACAAAATATTCCCAGTCACTTAGTATTAATTTTTCGTTCTTTTTCCTACATACAGTCTTGCCCAGTGCATTTCACTGTGAGGAGTACTCGAAGATTCTGTATTGTAAAGGAATTGTGAAGTAAGACAAAAGACATTCCTGCCACAGCAAACCAGCCTGCCCTCACTGAACACGCACTAGTTCCTTTACAGTCTCTAAAACAATCCTATTAAGTTATAACTGTAGGATTCACTAAAGTATTTCAAACTGTTTTAGAGTTCCATCAACAAGATTTTCAGGACCTGTAAGAGTTATTTAACTTTCTGTAGCGTTTCAGTCATTTTTATCGCATCTGCTATCCATGCAACCGCTGTGTTGTTGGACTCATGTATAAAGACACTTCACTCCTGGGAATGGCTGCCACAGGAAAGGTTCCACACACATAGACCCAAGGGCTACACATACAGTATTAAATTTAACAGCTCAAAGGAATAAACAATTACTGGGACTGAAATTCAATTGCCTATAGTATGAAATTGCTAAAATAGTTCTGGTAGAGTTACAAATAAATCTTATATCAGAATTTAGCTCAGACCATGGACTATTCCCAGGAGATATTCTGACTTTTTTGAATCTGTTCTGGAAGTTCAGTGAGCTTGATAGTGTGAACACAGTCTGTTCCATGCCTCTGATTTATTAGTATAGCTACAGCCTATCAGTCTATAAATTAGGGTAGCAGCACTGGGGTAATCACTCATAGTAAATAAACATTCAAAATGCTAGAGATGGATCTGTACATTTCACTTTCCTATACACAGACTTGCTGAAGGTTAGCTTGTACCAACTGTCAGTTGTCCCAGTCTGAAGAGCTGTTGTACAGATGTACAAAGAAGCAGCAAAGTTGATTTAACGGAACAAGGAAATGTGAGGAGGAAATGCATTCACAGAGGAACAATATTTTGCAACAGCAAGACAGCTGGAAAACCTGCACCCAGCCTTGGATGCACTGAAATGGTTATTATGGATAGGTTTGGTTAATGCAAACTATCAATAAAATGTAGTCCTATTCCATCCTCCACTACCTTTTCCTTTTTAAGAGAAAAAAAAACCTCTTCCAACTTTGCAATAAAGTGGTAATTTCCTGACTAGAAGCTTTAAGAATACAAAGCTCACTCTTGCTGAGCCAAGTAGTCTCTTTAACAAAGAGAATCACACTTTAGCATTCTGCAGCACCTTTGTGGCATATTCTTCTCATCAGCCTTTCATTGCAGTACACTCATCTTTTCTCAAACCCACATACAAAGAACCACTGTGCACATTTTGCCTCAGATGGCTTTTTCTTTCCACCTTCCCCATTGTTTGCCAGGGTCAAACATAACTGGGTGAGGGAGACGCCCTTGCAACAAGAATGGAATAAGAAGCCAGTGAGAGGCATTATTCCTGCACATACAGCATCTCCTGTACTCCAGGAAAAACATCAGGAAACAAACCAACCATCATATTTTTAGTTCAAAAGGTACATGAGGCAGGGGTGCATGCTTGGAAACCTGTTGAAAAGTTTATTTAAAACTATCATATAAAAATAGACTTGACAACTAAATCAGCATTAAAAATAGTTTCTCAGAGATAAAATAATTTAAGGGTTTTCACAGTTAACAATCTGCTTTCTGCAAATAAACTTCACAGTTTACTATAAAATGATCAAAGAGAGATTAGCTAGCTATTCAATTTACTGGAAAAATGTTACACCATACCAATGAGATTGAAAAAATGACTGAGGAGCTGAATATGTTATAGATGTAATGAATCCAAACAGTAATAGAAATTCAGTGGGTATGGAGTCATTAATGTTAATTTTATGACTATTAAAATCACCAAGGGGAAAAAATTTGCTGGCACGAAAGCTGATAACAGCTAAACAGTCCAAAAGATCTCATTTCTAAAAAGTATAACGAATGCATTTCTAACTCTGGAGATTCTTTACAACACATGATATAGAAAGCATGGAACACACAGGGTTTTTCACCTTCCGTGGATTTGCTAAAATTAACTTCAGTGGCCACCCAGTATTTGTTCACAGTTAAGGAATACCGTGGCAAGAGGGTAAAATACAGACTGGATGGGCTACAGCAACCCCATAGCTTGGTGCTCCTTGGAAGCAAAGGGGTTCCAAAAGCTGCAACGGAAAATTTACCTGTCAGTGGAAATGTCTCTCTGACATTTTAGGATTTTTCTCTAACCCTGTGCTGGTTGCCTCCATTATAGATCTCCCTGTTCTTTGGGCAGAGGCACGGCAGGATCATTTGTGAGATCCTGGTTTTCACCTTCACACTGAATGTGTGAAAGGCTGTGTACAGCACAGACATTTAGAATAAGATAAACCAGCCCAGTTTTGAACAAAAGAAAACCTCTGCAGTGGCAGCGAGGTTACACAGAGTAATGATGTTGGTTTTACATTGCTGTAGTTTTCTGTGCAGAATTCCGTGTGGTCTGTAAGGTTGGCTCAAAACATGATCTTATTAGTAACATTATCTTATCCATCTCAGCCATTTCAGGAAAAAATTAAGTAGCAAAACGGTGCATGTGAATATAGATTTGAAATAACATGACTAACTCTGCCCTCAAACAGCTGAGTGAAGTTCACACTTAAAAGAACTAAGAATCTCCTTCCTTTTCCTTCCAGAAAAGTTTGTGTTATTCTCTGAAGTTAATTCTTCTCCATTTTCTGCCTCTTGAAGCATAATAGCAGCAGGAGATTTTGTGGGCACAGTTTGCAATAGCTCTTCTATGCGTTAGGTTTCAGTACTAATTTGGAAGCTTTTTTTAAGATGAGTCTTCTTTTTCAACGTGAATCTCAACAATAATTTGCCAGTTACAATGTCTCACATTTCAAAAAGTATGTTTTTATCTCCAATTGTCTCTAGTTTCTTTAGGAAGGATGTAATTTCTAGGTGAGGGAAATTCACTTCTTGATTATGAGAACAGAAAGAAATGTCTATCAAATTTATCAATATATATTCAAGGTGCACTTGACAACCTACCTTACCACGAGAAACTGATTAATTTAGAATCTCCGAGGTCATAAAAAAACAAATTTCCAACTCTAAGCTGCAAGCTGAAAATGAAATAAGCACAATCTAATAGTACAGAATGAGAAAATGTTACATATCCACACCAATATGTATGTAAGAATATGTGACTTGTGAACCTTTTCTGCGCAACTTTGAAATGATGACGAGGACACAATATGATTAGGACCAGCCTCAGCTACAGCAAAGTTATAACAGTAATGAAAATGGACATTCTAAAAAATGCCACTCACCTCTCCTGCCATTTCAGGCTGGACACTCTAATGACATTTCCAGGCAATTTACTTACTCATTTTCTGTTACAACAGCTGTCATCATCTGTGATCTGAAAATACTAGAGAACTGAAGAATGTGATGTCTCATCACAAGTCAAAACTTTTTAATACAGTTTGCAAATGAATGGTTGTGAACCAGTTCCCTAATATTTGCCTGACATTCTGATTTATGAACCTGGTTCTCTGGATAAATGTATTTCCAGTTTTCATAGCCACTTCTCCACATCAGCTCTAATCACCCTGTTTCTCTCTTCCCAAAGAATTATTTGGTATCTTCTTTTGCTATCAATAGCAAGCAAGCAAGAAAATTATTAGTATTATTACTTCCTGAATTGAAGTATTTGGAATCTATTTTTGGAGTTCTATTTTATACTTCTTTTAAAGTTCTCCTCGCTTAGAGACAGTAAGAAATGTACTGAAATTGAAAAGAACACCCACCGAGGTGCACTCCGACACCTTGAAAGTTTCTTGTTTAAACTTATCTATTCTAAATTTATGCCACTAACGGGTCTGCCTGCTTTCATTTCCCACATCTCCTACTTGATGACAAATGTGAGAATAGTATAATTAGGTTCTATTGTAATGAACTGTAAAATTTATAGTAGATTATTAAACTGAGCAGCATAGAACAATATTATCATTAAGGATTTATAGGTTATAAAATTCAAATTATATATATTTCATAAATTCTCTCTGATCTTCACAGCTGTTACAACTTCCCCAAATATCCTTCCTGTTTCTTCTTTCCGTCTGGCAGTCTCTCACAGGTTAAGAGAGCTAAAAAAAGTTGCACAGAGCTGAGGAAATGGAAGTTTTTGCACAGTTCACCAGTTGCAGGTATGCTCTTGTTGGTTAATCAGCATGGGTGTTCTGTGTCCCAGCTACAGTTTGTGTTGAGAACATCGACTTAAAATATGTTCTTTACAGTAATCAAAGGAATAATAAGCTTTTAGCATAGCACAGCATATTATTGTATCCAAGGGAGAACTAAGCACATCTTTTAGAGCACTCGGTTCTCTCCTGCATCAGCTTCCTGACAGGCACATTTTAGAAATGGAAATTTAGCCCTAACCCTTCCCCACTTTTTGTCCTCTTGTAACATAAACAGCATAATAGTTTCATCCCAAAAGCTTTGTACCTGGCAACACTGACACCTTGCTGAGAGCAGGCAGCACGTAACGTTAGCTAGTGATCTCCCAAATTGCCATTTTTCTTTTTCAACTACCTCTACTATATATCTTCTTGATAGAAAACTATCAGATGAAGTGCTTCTGAAGTAAAGAAATTCACTTCAGAGGTTCTGCAGATTTTTTTCCCCTAGTTTTTTCTTGAAGTCATGGCTTTAAAAAACACTGACAGTTTTGATGGAAGAGGTTGCTGCCAGCAAGAAAACAGATGCAAAACTGAGGAAAATGTGTGAAATGTTGAGAAGAGTAAATCAGCGCTTCAGTGTCAGAGTCACTATTTCATTATTCAGATGCAAGAGGCTGAGCAAAAAAGATGAAACATGTCAAAAGTAAGAGCGAGGTTAGTATTGAAGTTCACTGAGAAGCTTCAGCATCCAAGGCTTCTGTTTTGGAATATTTATAATTACTTTCCAAAATCCTTGTGCTTCTCTGACTTTCATCCTTTTTGATCAATATACCTAAGCATATTTGCAGCATTTGTTTCACTTCACTGTACACCCAACACAACTGAATTTTACCACTGTAAAGCTACACTGTAATGAATCAAGCCAAACACACCTCTTTCCTTAAATATACAGGAAAGTTAATACTGAGAGAATGTAACGTGTTTGGCAAGGTTGGAGGAAATTAAACTCCTTTTAGAAAAACATCCAAAATATCTTATCCACAGCAGGACTGGATTTATTGCCTGTATATTAGACTGAATAGGGCTGAGTAAGCATACAGATGTATGGTTGCCAGTTCTGGAGAAGGCCACATGGATTCCTACATTTATTCCTGTGTTTCTTTTTAAATTAACAGCATTATCATTAGTTTTGCTTCTTGACAGAAATAACCTGCAGAAGACCTAATATTGGCTAAACTATGGGCCTAGCCACTACCAGCCACACCGCAAATTGGAATCAAAACCTTATTCTGGGATACATCATTTACATCAAACAATCTAAGTGTTCACACTGGAATGCTAATGCAATCTCTCTTCCAAAAATGACAAAACATTTCATTTTAATCTTTTCAAATTATGTTCTTACTACATCTTATCCAAATCATCCTTTTCTGTCCAACTCCACCACTGTTTTTAATAAGCCCTAATAATAAATGCATTTTAAAAGCAAAATCAGTTTGGTAACAACCTTCCAAGATTTTTTTTTTCTTTTTAACTTGCCAGGGAACAAAAAAGGTAATTCGTTATTTACCTGTTCAACAGCCTCAACTTTTCCGAGACATTGCAGACAACCTGCAGAAACACTTCCATCAGCTGAGTCTGTCCCACATTTTCAAGAAAAGCCCCGGATTCAGCAATCTGTTTGGGATTCTCTGATATATTTGCCAGTAGACACTGAACAAAGCAATGTTCTCTGTGCTGCAGTTTCGTGTGCTCCAGAAGAACACAAGATTTTGGAGCCTGGAGATGATCTTGCTATCTGTTAAACATAACAGCCATTAATGACTGATTTCTACCCACTTTTTTTTCCTGAATAAGGCTTCTCATTAGTGTCGAGTACCATTATCTGGAATTTTTCTAACAGTTTTTGCTTGTTATCCAACCAACACATTGAAGGAGAAAGCCTGTAGCAACATTTTTGAATGATGTGTTCTCCAGGCCTTAGTGGCAACTCTTCACTAATCAATAAACTTCATCCATAAAACTAAATGCATTTCCAAGTATCCACCATATGAAGAGTTGAGACAGCAAATAGAATGTGCCTTCTGAAAGTACTTTTCCTTCCCAAATAAGCCTTGGTTATCCTGCAAGATTTTCAGCCCAATGGTAATCTCTCAATCTCACAGGGGAACACACTGCTTGTTTCTTGTGAATTAATATTTTATAGCTTATATTGTGCATTACAATTTTCCAGTCCTCACTCGAGATGAAAGAGGTATATTTATCATTTCCAAGAACAATAGTTTTGTTTCAGATTGCGCAGGGAAGGCCCAGAGCCGTCCTAAAATGAGCACAGAGGAGGGGAAGATGAAGGCAGGCTTCCCAGAAATATAAAAAAGACCTTTTTTCACTTTTTCTCTTTGCCCTTGATCAATTTCTTTTCTCAAGGTGCTTTTGAACAATGAGGCAGGGCCATGTACTTGGCACTGTCAGACCCAACATTCCCTCAATGTCATTTGAAGAAATAATGATTTTCTACAGGAGAAAATACTGTAGAAAGGATTCGACAGATAGCGCAGCAGACACATTTTTCAAATGGGACAGACAGTCCTGCAGTTTTATACCAAGTTTTGGAAAGCAGCAATATACCATGGAAACCGGAGATGCTGCAGCTCAGCTTCAAATCTGACCTGGGCAGGTGAAAGTGGCAAGGTTTTGGAAAGAGAAACAAAAAAGCAAAGAAAAAAAAACCCCTAGTAATGAGCAAAATCCAGGCTGAAGGGCTTGAACAGAAACTATACCAACCAACAAGATGTTAGAAAACCTTCATACGCAGAATATATCCTTTTCTGCTGCCCTGGAGTCCCAGATGATGCCCCTTATTTCACCTGAAGCCCTTGCTAGCACAGTGAAAGGAGGCAAGTGCTTTAACAGCAGTACCTGCCTTCCCAGAGAAGCTCCCTGCCAGGGAAGAAAACCTCCCTTCCTTCTAACACACTGTGCATCTCTCCTCCCAGCATCTTTTTGCCAAGGCATTATCACAGGAGAAGACAGACTGCCTTCCTGCACTCCCTCCTTGCCGGCTCCTTGGGGGAGAGCATGGGTGAATCTACTCAGGATGGCCTTCAGAAGCAGGCAGTGTACCCTGTTAATGCTACTAACAAGTGAAGTGGATCAACACCTTTAAACAACAATATTCCCTCCCTCTGAAATCAAACATATAAATGAACTAAACAATTTCTCACTCAGGCAAAGCAGATTGTCAAAGCTGTATTTCATATATCCCTTTTAAACACAGTGAAGGTTTTCCACATTCTTGTATCACCTCTGTCAATGGGCACAGCAGGGTGTAAAACACAGCTTGTCCCCAAAGGTGAGGAGAAGGCACATTGCTGTGCAGCAGGGAAGGCCGGGCAAAGTTTTTACACTATCCACAAAGTGAGACCATACCCTGCCTGCAGGCAGCGTTCAGCCCATCTCTCAGGCCAAGGTAGATGGAAGGAACTGAGGGCAAATAACAAGCATAGCTTTGCACAAATAGAGAGCAACTGCTCTTTTCTCTGTGGTTGTCCTCTTTGTCTGAACACATGACACTGTATTTCCCATCAAGCAGAGCAGGCTTCCACAAAGTCAAACTGTATGCGTACATTGACAAACATAAGGACTTGCTTTGAGGCCAATTCTGTGTACGATGTGCGTACAAAATACTTGTAGCAGATTTCTTTACAGCAGGTAGCAAACAACATCATCTCAAAGTATATCTCTTAATATATCTCAAATAAGATATATTAAAATATACAGTTCTTCAGGGGTTAGTAGTGCCGGATAAACCAATACGAGCACACACACCTGCAGAAAACAGAAAAGGGTTAAGGAACACTTTTTCCCTTGACCAAGCACTTCTGAAAGCTGTTTTAGAGGTGGTGTATCCCTGCATTTGCATAAAGATGTTGACAAATCTGTCCTATATTTTAGCTTATTCTTGGAGTGATTTTTCTTTAATATATGACCAGAATAAAACTGTGTGGAAAGCTGTAGTGTATTTTGATTGTTTATAGATGCTGCAAATAGTTTAACAAGCACCCTCATGACGTTTTTTGCTGTAGGCAAAACATTTGTTTTCTTCTGCTTGAAAGTAATGGGGTTTTTTACTGTTTCCTTTTTACAACAATTCGGAAAAATACTAAAAAGAATGCTTCTAGTATAATCTTTTATGAAACAGACAATGGCATGAAATTCAATCCAGATCTCATTCTATTAAAATCAAGCTATCCCAGATATTGGCCACCATGGATTGCAAGTTCTAATAAACGTTAAAAAAATCTATTGAGATTTTGACTATTACAAAGTCTTCAATGCACAAAATTCCCTACACAGAAATATGTAAAAGATTCTAATTTACACTATGCTGTCTTAATACTTAATTAATATTTTTGCTCTAATTAACAGTTACTGAGTAGCCTATTTACAATTCTTTCATCTGCTCTCCCCTTTCCCTGCCCGTGTTTGCACTTTTGCAATATTAGCTGTCTGAATACTTTCATAAAAAAATATTAAATTACATTTTGCCCACCTATATTTTCAATGTAATAAAGAGCTTCTGGGCTCTGGAGCTCTGAAGGACTGGCAACCCAAGGACAGCTACAAGAGAGGCTTAGCAATGCAAGCTGGAATATACTGAACCTTGTTAAGGGACACTCCCAGTATCCCAAGAGTTGTTTGTCTTCTTGGACACAACAAATAAAGATGGTTTAGAGAGCACTGCTTTACACACACCCGTGTCCTTACTGAAACAAACACATATTCACAGTATTGGGAAAGCTGTAATCAAAAGTCTGTTCCAGAGGTGTAAATCAGTAAACCCATTGATCTGAGAGAAAATAGACAGTATTCAGTAAAATCCTGATAGTAAAAGTATCAAGGTAAATCTGTGATAGTAACAGTGATATATGTGGCTTGTATTTGTTCTCATTTTTTTCACTTTAAAAATGCTTTGTTTTCACTGACATCTGTTTAAACATGTTTACAGTCTTTCATTGACAACTGATATCTAAAATTCTGGAATCATCTGTAAGGCAGGGGGAAGGTTGGTTATACAAAGGAATGGAATCACAGTTTGGACTTTAAGATCTGCTCCAGAGCCAGCATTTCTCCCTTGCATGTGCCCTGGTGTCAATGCACACTTTGAGGTCACATTCCTTCAATAGAGCCAGACTGGGTTTTTAGAGCAAGGGAAAGTAGCTTGGTTCAAGACAAGTAGCTCCCAGTGACCCGCACCAGTACAGAATCTGGAGCACTTTTTAGGAAAGACAGTTCCAGCAAATGAGTTCAGCTGGACCACTGCCATCTTTGTGGAAGGACAGCAAGACAGCAAGAACATTGCAGTCCAAGTAAATGGCCAATATTTTAGTTGTTAGTGGCAGAGTAAACCATAAACAAGGAGTTCTACTGTAGTTCCCAAGTTATTTATGGCTGAGATGCACCTGAAAAGTTAACAGTTAGTAGGCAAATGCGCTCTTTACAAGGCTCTTGAAAGTCCCATGAAGTCTGTATTTACTTAGCATTTTCTCTAACTCCCTCATTGGAAACCAAGCAGCAGCAGTTTCAGAAAAAGCAGTAAGAGAATAAATGCTTATTTTCCATTCTAGTGCAACAAGACGTGGCTGAACTCCAGAGTGCTCCAATTAAAACTGGACAAGCCCCATGACATGCCTTCCAGGTTCAACCACAGAATACATCTCCAGAAGAAATTCATGACCACATTCATCCCAAATGGAGATGTTGCCTGCAGACAGTATAATCCAGGAACACTTGAACTGCTTTAAAATTTTGAGACTATGAAAAAACCAACAGATCTCAATGCCCTGCTCTGCATGGTTCACTACAGTGAGGCAGAAGCAATAGGTTGAAGCCTGCACCATTTCAAAACAAGCATGCACAGATTCAGTCATACAGCTCTTATTGATCTAAAACCATAAAGTCACCTAGAAGTGTTCAAAAATGCAGGACTATAACTTCAGACCAAAGCAGAGTAATCCTGTTTTCAAAGTTCCCTGATAAGAGCTGCAGTCTTTTGAATTTGCCTTGAGTTTCAGTTTGAAGATCTACAAAAAGATATCTATCTCTAAAGGACTCTGCTCAAGAAATGTCAAATGTAAACAGACTTTGAAGGAGTTAAACAACTGTTTCCAGAGCAGCAATGATCAATTTTAAGCCTATTTGTTGTTTTAGCTTGAATTAACAACACAGAAAGAAGACCTCAACACAAAGCAATAACATGCAGTGAAGTGGTAGGGTGCAGTGTGATTAGGCAGATATTGCTGGGTACCAATATTAATTCTGGGGTAATGCATGTACATACAGCACTTTGCAGCTGACTTCATTTTAATATGTATAGAGCGTATGTTCTGACAGCTGTGTGTCATAACAGGATCCCATCTCTGTCTCACATGATTGATGTGCATCCCCTGAGACTGCTATCTTTCACCACAAACAGGTATTATACAGGTAGTTAGTGTGAAGGGGGTATCATCTGTTACAGGAAACCAAGGGGAAAAAAGCCAATAAACTGAAAAGAGTTGCTTTTATTTAAAAGCAGCAGGACAGGGAAAATAGTTCTTTAAAGGAGAACCTTTCATCTCACAGTGCAGGCTTAGAAGATATAAATGCTTCCCAATTTTCATATATGAATATCTAAATTCAATCTACAGACAGAAATTGAAACAAGAGTGGCCTGGTTTCCAAATACACCAAACACTTTCAATTCTTCTGGTCTCTCTTCTTTTTATATCACGCTGGCTTTTCAGGTATCTCTGTATTGCATATTGCAAGCTCATGCAAGCTTCTTTTATGCAATGTCCACACCGGCTGAACATGAGCCAGCTGCAGGCAGGATGCTGCCTCAATGATGGATCCTACACTGAAACATGGAACAGCACTTGGTATTCTAGTAAGTGCATGGAGAATGGAATCGTTTCTTGCAGATCAGCTAAGTCAAAGTTCAGAATAGTACCCTCTGTAGTCCTGTATGTTGCTCATGTGCCTCCCTGATTAAAGATGAGATTGTAGCATTTTATTTAAATACTGGATTTAGATTAAAAAAAACACCAAACCAGGAAGACTGTTGTCCTTGAATGCAACCTTACGTGAATTGGTGGCTATTGAACAACTAAGTGAATACTGTATATTGCCTTTTTTTTTTAACAAGACAAAACACATGCTACCGCCCCACACATGTGTGTGCACATGCAAACACACACACACATCCTCACATTCAGGTGTCTGAAGTATACACTGATGGAAATCATGACCTCTTAACCCAAACACTGTGGAAAGCACAAACCTCTGAACACAGCCAAGCCATCTGGGAATTTTCTGAAATGGCTCATGTTCTTCTGATCACACTCACATCCGACATGTTGGAAACAGGACTATACATACACTGCAGGGAAAAAAAAGAACACCACAAAAAAGGTTCTACCATTTCAATGGGAGGGACAGAGACAGAAAACTAGTTGGTTGGTTGGTTTTACTGAAGGAAGGAGAGGGAGAAGGAGGGAGACCAGACAGAGGGTGATTATCCAGCTATTCATGTAGGGAGAGAGTTACAGGTCTGTGTATTTAGCACAGTAAGACCTGGATAAAAAGAACTCACCAAAGAGGGATCCAGTACTACAGACTAGGCTGACCCTGACCAAGCAAGTGCTGTAATCAAAAAGCTATGAAAATACATCTGCTGTACCTGGTAATCCCTTAGGCACATGACTATCGGAGAGCCAAAATCCCTTGCTACTGTGAGATGACCCAACTCTGGTTTTGTTGGCCAAAAAGGATGTCTGGGAAAATGAGGAGATTCTGTAGCCAAAGTGGCATCACTGTTCTTCCCACTTCCCTTGGGTCCAGTGACCAACCCTATACAAGAGGAAGGCATCAGGGTAAAAACCCCTTCCTGGCGGGTAGCAGGTACCCCATAAGGCACATAAATTTGTAACACCTTCATCTTTTGCCTATCAGGATTCACATCCTGGTGAAACTTCTGAATTACTAAGGTGTTGCACCTGAAGTGCAAGGGTAACAGTAAACACCAAGGGACACATTTAACGTATTCTAGCTCAGCTGAAATAATGAACATTTACTTCATGAATCCCATTAAAACTAAGTGTGAGATATGCTAAGCAACTTAGCACTGTCAGAGTAGAGATACCATTGAGACTGTCCTGAAGCCAAGCTTTTAACACTAGGATACATTAATTTAGGAAAATGATTTATTAACACACAGATTCTAGCCATCCAGTGGGTAAGACTGAATGCAAACTGACTCAGAATGAGCGACTGCTAGGAAGTACAGACTTTTTTCTGCATTTCCCATTTGAAGCAGCCGTATGGCAGCCTGAATGTTTCCCAAGTGTCCTGAAACTATTATATTCTGCTAACAGGTTGACACCCATAAGCACTGCCAGAATTGCTCTCGTCTATCCCTCATTATTCCCACTTATAACCTACCAACTATAAGTACTTATTCTCTAGGTAATTGCTTCACCGTAATTCACTATTAACTCTGGCCACACTAGAATGAATGGATCTAATAGTAACAGAAATTAGAAAATAAAACCCCAGAGTAGGTACAGAGGATCACTTGGAAATCTCTTAACTTCAAACTCCAGCTAAGAAATCACTATTGAACTACTATCACTCACATCACTGCAGAAAAAAAAGTTTAAAAGCCCTCTGAACATGCTTGCCAACCTGCTTGGCACTGGCATCGCTAGTGACCTAAGAAATGGAAATACCCATCTTCAACTGTTAGCAACTTTTTTGTCCTCTCAAAATATACTGTCTGTCCTGAAGCTGAGCATCAGATAATCAAGACTATTAGACAATCGAGTTTGGTATTGACTGACAAGGCAACAATATTTCTATATTGTTAAGATATCTCAAAATCAAGGATTAAGAAAACCCACAGTATGTGCTGCTTAAAAAAGACTTAAGACATTCCACATGATGACTGCCATAAAAAGAAAATCACTCTGTAGTAAATCAGAAATACTGCTACAGAATGTTCATCTCCAATAAGAAGTAAAAGCTTCCTCTCTAAAAAAATAAATCTCATTTCCAAACTCAGATTCTTTGTGCTTATATTATCTCAAGCAGGACAGCAATTCTCAATTCCCTGTCTTAAATTAAAGTATGTCACAGGGCTCTTCCTCTGGACTAACCCAATTCCTCCTTGCAAACACATCTTCAAGAAGATAAAGAAAAAAAAAATTGACCTTTTTTTGTTGTTATTTTTGTCTTAAAAACCCAGAAGTACTGATTCAATACTGAACTAAGGGTGAAGGTCAATACTAAGCTGGGCATTTTGCAAGAAGCCCAGTGTGCAGATGAAACCCTCCTGCTCCATTGCCTGAACTTGCTGTCTCTGAGCCTCAGAGTAGCCCCAGCAACACCCATCTCCATCTCCTCTTCCCAATTCAGAACAGAACACTGCCTGCAGCAAGGCACTACATGCTGCTCACACCTATGTTTTCTGAATGCTTTATCAGCTCCTCTGTTATCATCCTTCCCTTCCACCCCAACACACAATTGACAATTGCTCCGTATTATTCCCCTTCTCAATTAAACTGTACTTATGGGTCATATTAACACTAAAATCATTATTCAGCAGAGAGGGCTCAACTGGCCACCAACAGAATTCTAGTCGAGATCCAATGTCAGTAAAATCTACTAATACCCATCTCATCAAAAGGCTGACCAACACTCTTCCCAAGCATGAAAAACACAACGTCAGAAAAACTAGCAAGCCCCCTATATACTAACAGAACCAGCCATGGTTTTTACAGCATTGAAGTATTCTATACACTGATCAAACAACACCAAGTACAATTGTTTCAAATTAAATCTTCCAAGCTTATAGAAAAGACTGTGATACTGCCAAGGCAAAAAGCACATTTGGTTTTTAGCTGATGACTGATTATTATTAGACATTCTGTACTAGATCTACGACATCAAACCTACATTTAAGAATTTTTAAAGATCTTTCCCAATGTTTCTGAGACACATTTATGGATAGTTTATGACTTTCCAGAGAAACTGCACCTCAGAATTTTGTTTCACTGACAAGAAATAAGATGTCAACTCTGTTTAGTTTTAATAGACATACTGAAGGTCAATATAGTCTGCATATTTAAACCTCTAGAATAGGCAAAAAGTGAAAAGGCAAGTAAATAATCTTAAAAATACCAGAACCCAACCATAAAAATCTATTGGTCATGTTCAGTGATGATAGCTTACTTTCCAAATAAAAATCACAATTCACCAGTGAGCAGAATTATTGAAGTAATGCTGTACTACACTGTTTTAATTTCAGGTATTTGAAAAAACAATGATACCATAAAATGACCTGGAGTGGTGGTGTCGCATAAATCTCCAAGCACTTTCCATGTCCTTGGATGCTCAAGCCTAAAATTGTTTCATCCTTTAGCTGACAGTGCACACTGTAAAAGTTGCAGTTTATCACTCTTCTTTCATTCTTCTCCAACAGTTACATTACCACATCCCTTTTTATTACTATCACAGGGTGTCACTATATAAGTGACATCATAAGGGGAGAACAAGGATTTGCCAGGAATAGTCGGAATTGCTCTGCAGTGCCACAGAGCTCTACATTTCAGAGAAAAAGGGACAGCCTTGCATTTTAGCATGCTGAACATGCGCTAGCAAATCTATTGCCTGTCACCACAGTCCCTTGGACTGGATAAATTATATCCCGCAGTTGGGTAGTACAAACGTAATTCTGTTGCCATATGTTGTGCCAAAGAGCTCATGCCGTGACAGGCTGCATTACAGATTATGCTTTCCCATGCGATGCTGATTTTGTTCTTCATCTGTGAGAGATAAACCTTGTCTCCTTTAAGATTTTGAACTATCCAAAATAAAACTACCTCCAACAAGATGGAGATGCAAATTTTGCTAAAATTAAAAAAAAAATACAAAAAAAGGAAATAAAATAATCATCAAAAAGGAATGAAAAAGACAGAAAGAAGAATAGCAGAAAAAGTACAACAATTTTTCAGATTTTGGAAATTACTTATCTTGCCCCAGTATACAGCCAGAATTCACTATGCATCAATCCCGCAGGAATTCCAGTTCCACCTCCAAGTTAATAAGTCAGAAAAAATAGAGTCAAGAACACTGTGATCAGCTTCACACATTTTCTTTATCAGACACACTGCAGTATTTCTGAGTTTCTTTGGTTGGCTGATTTCAAATGCTGGTGTTGGCAGCAGCTCACACATAGAGAAAAGGAATATCATGAGAGAAGAAATAAAATAGGTAGAGCCCCCCAGAGCATGTTTAAGAGATTTTGCTTGTGTGTTCAATTTATTACTGGATTTCATTATTTAGCAGAAGTGAACTGAAGTAGTTGATAACATGCCACAAATGATTTCACCCGTCAGCATCCAGCTTGGCTCAGGAATAATCAAAAGCCATTGTTGCATGACTAGAGTTGGACATCAGAGAGAAAGAAGGTCTGTTTGAAGTCTTGTTCCTGGGAAGGAAATGACCACATCATGGAAGTCAACTCAGTCAACACATGGGTTTCATCTCTGCTTGGCCAAGAAAGGTTGGACCAGATGATCCTGGAGGTCCCTTCCAACCTGGTATTCTGTCATTCTATGTTTCATAGGGCACAAATGAAAATAACTGCATTTTAGGCATACCTACAAAATATAATACGTGAGGGGAAAGAATGGACAGTAGGTACCTAAGATCTCACATGAGAAAAGCTACTCCTTAAGGCAAAAGTCTGAGGCAACGAATGCAGAGAAAATCAAACACTTGTACACTTTTTAAAGAATTAAATAACATACATTCCCTAATACAGTCAGTCTTATGCTGCTCAGAGCTGATTTGCTTCAGTAATTTAAAAAAAACCCAAACCCTCCTGGAAGAGAAAGAGACACTCGGAATGGGTTTTGCATAGCAACAGCCTTTCAAATGCAAAGGCTTGCTACACAAGAACATTCAGAGTCAAAGGGTAGGAAAAATCTTTACTGGAAATTCATTCAGAGTCACAGTCACATCAGTTCCTCATCCACCCATACATCAAGAAAGAGACTGAGATATTATTTCAAGGAATCATGCAGGAGAATGAACCCCAGCCCACACTGCAATCATCAAAAATGCTGCTGGCAGAAGTGGAAGTCAAGGAATAGCAAGCACATCTTGCCCACCAAAAGCAAGCCTAGGCCTGGTAGAACACTGACCCCCATGGTGATTTTCGTCTCTTACTTTTTTAAACAATGAGTTTAGATATTTGTTATGCCAGTAGGCAGTCTATAATCCTCACCCCAATTTCAAGGTTACTAGAACATACTCCTTCGGATTTAAGGCCTTTTGCCTTCAGCTAAAATAGAGCTTATTCTAATTATCTTCATTATAACTCCATAATTCAGGGCTCCCATGGGCACTAAGGGTGTAACGAGGACAGCATCAATTTTTATGTCCACTCACCTCTAAATTAGTATGAGCTTATTTCACTGGAAGACTGCGCTAAGTAAAATAAATTCTTTCCGCTCACTTTACAAATGTGTGGATGAAACTTTGTGCTCAAGTACATGAGTCTGTCATCTGCATTCCTGTTTCTCAGTGCTACATACAGCTTATGGTCCAGATGCTGTACATATTCAAGGCTGGTTTATGTGCTACTTTCATGGCCAAGTTGCCAGAATGGCTAGAAAGGTTTATGGCCACGTTAAAGAACATCCTTACGTAAAGTTATCCAACCTCTTACTCACTATCTAATAGCTCCTGGACACCACCTCCCTCTGTAAACTTTACAGGAGATACTCATATACAACCAGTAGGATCAAAAGCATCAAGTAGCCTTTTGCCACAAGAAAACACTGTGAAACCTTCCTCAGTTTTGCCCCAGGATTCCCAAGACAAAAGAGTAATGTGAGAATGGAAAAAGCCCTCAAGGTGAGGGGGAACAGAAAATTATTGTTTCTCTTCAGCTGTGAGATTTAAATTAAAAGAATAGACACCGGCCCTAGATGTGCAGTGTTTTCTAGCAAAGACACTCCAAGTTGTATAGACGCAGTTAATTACCACAGTGAATAATGAGGTAATGGCAGTATGGAGAGTATCTTGAGATGAAAAAGAACAACTCGCATTATGTTCAGTAAAGACTAAATCTATGATAGATCAATATATATGCATCAGCTAATCTCCTGTTCAGTTATTTAATATTTACTGTTTAGAACCGAGACTGAGGCTACTACATTTATTTCATATATGTAAGGCCTGTCAGACCACCTAGTGTCTGGAAAATGCTGTAAGTGAAATCTGATCAGATTTGTTATTTCAGTATTTCTCTTTTTTATTTCAGCATGCCTCACCAGTTGGCAATTACTTCCTACTGTACAACCTATTAAATATTCATGTCAGATATTATTTGCATAGAGCAGTTTTTCTCTGATAAAAAATACGGTATTTGTTCACTGCTCAGAAGATTGACCTACGGTCCCTACTTTAAACACACAGTTATATTGATTGTGAAAATACACCAGGAAAATTATGTAGTTTATATGCATGCATTATTTCTACCGAGTCATCCTCAAGCTTATAATTTAAGCCTCAGTATTTCAGGTAAAATGAAATTGCTTCACTAAGTAAGGCTGCTTTGATTTCAGCTTCGCTCCAAGCTTTGCCAGGCAAGCAGAAAATCTGCACAGTATGAAAGGTCTTGTTCATATAGAATGTATAGTCATGCATTGATAAAATCGTATGCATTCAAAACACACCATGCTTTTGTCCAAATATTGTTTTACAAAACCCTTTTTTTGAAAATGTAAATAGTTCCATATCCTATATTAATGGAAGATCATCATAAATGAACAATGAATTTAGACTTCCAAAGCACTGCTATGACTACTGCATTATACATAGCATACAAAGGACAAAGAAAACTAAGGAGCTTCCTTCAAACAGGAAGAAAATCCCCAAATGCAAAGAACCCCAAGCAACAACAGAAAGATAAGGTAACTGGATTTAAACTAAAAAGAAATGTACTGCTCCTCAGTGTGTCCCCTTGAGGAAGAAACTCTGAAATACCCACTTTTTAAAGTCTTATCTGCAGTTTACTTTGCTGCCCCTCTCACTAGACAGGAACACTTAAGAGCACAAACCGGGAAGGTGAAGGGGAGAAAAGAACAGAGAGGGGAAAACGAATGGACTGTTTTCCTTCCTCTTTTGTTAGCATTTGGCTATTTTCACACATCTAGCCACCAGCTAGTCTTTCCCAAGTCTTCTCCTCACTTCATATATTTTGCCTCCTTGCCTGTCACTCAAGTCTCTTGTTTCTTCCCCATTTCAGTCCTCTGTTTCAAAAGAGCACCATCTAGACAGTTATTCATCACAAATCAGAACAACGAGGAAATTTACAGTTCAAAACTTAGAGGAATGACATTATCCCAGCAGTGCTACTTGCTATGACAGGAAATCCATGTCCCAGTGAAGCCTGTTCACCTTATAAGTCCCACAGCTCAAAGCAGATTTCAGGTTGCGTACAAGCCTTCCGTTGCTGTCTTACGTGCAGATAAACTGCTAGCACTCTGCAATGCCATTTCATTTCAGGACTTGCAGGTCACAGTACTGCAGATGCAATTACAATGCTGAGGTAAACAATCTGTTTGAAGAATGGACTCCCTTCTAGAACTCTGGAATAGGCCTAACAGGAATCACGCTTCTCTAGGATGTGATATTCTCTTAAATCATAAAGCCAAGAAAAAAGTTCTCTGAAGACTGCTGAAGTTGGTATCCTGGGGCATACAATATTCTACAGGTTAGCCTGATGACTACACTTCTGTATTTACCTGATGTTCTCATTTAGTTCTGCACAGGGTAAATGTTAACCTCAGTGGAAACACAGGTGAATTCCTGCTGAATTCTATTACCTGAGAAACTCACCCATGCTACTGCAGGGTTAAGGGGTTGCCTGGCTTACTTTGCTTTCATTTACCAGTTGCAAAGGTTTTTTGGCCAACAATGGAGTAGGTTTGTTCCCCTCTCCAAAAGTAACTTCTAATACTGTGTTTCCATACTCATATATACCTTGTTTTCCTTAAACCCTAGTGATTATTCCATTTCATTAAAAAGACAAATAATCTACAGAATACACAGCCAATTTTCAATCTCTCTTTATAAATGCAAACAATACAGTAATGACTTGCTATCATCTGTACTCGCTGTGACATGGTAGAAAGCCAAACACAAACAACTGGGCTGGAAAAAAGATACAAAGCCTCTTAAAGGACTGTATAACATCCAGGAGATAAGAATAATAGGTAATAAGATCATTTATCTATTGACATATTGCACCCAATGTTAAAAGCCTATAACACTGGCTTTTAAATTTTGTTTCAAGACTTCCTTTCTTTTTAAAATGAGAATTAAACCAGCTTTTACTTTCAGTTTGCAGAACAATGAAACTTACTAAAAAATAAGGAAACCATACCCATCAACATGGTGAACTTGCAAGTCTGGGCTGTAGAGAGCTGTAAATCCAGCAAACAGAAAGATGGTGTGGGACTACTATGCAGACCTAAGTTACAAGCTGTGCATGCTACTGTTTTTCTGTAATTACCTTATATTTCAACAGGAAGACAGATGTAATGTCTCAAAGACGAAGGGTCTATCTGCAGCAATAGGCAAGGCAAGTTTGCTATGTGGTACCTTACTGATCTGCAGATTTAGACAACCGTATTGTTTTTCAGTATATTCAACAGGACTAGTTACTCCTCTATTAACTTTGGTGTTCCAGCATAGCAAAGTATATACTTTAATGAATGCTCCCCTAATGAATAAAATTCTTATGAGTGTGGAAAAAATCACTCTAACCTGTCCCATAATGTGGGTAATGCTTTTTCAAGACATGAAGAATTCTATACAAACAAATCAGTTTTTATTTTATCTTCTTGTTTCTTTCCACAACACCCAGAAATAGTCAAGAGTGGAACTAAACTTTTGCTACTTTGTGTACAGATTTTTACTATCATCCAGTAGAGGCTCTTTTTTCTTTATCAAATTGCTTACTTAACTGATTCAGCAGGAACACTTCCAGCACGTGGCCATTCAACAGATAACTACATAGAAAAGAACAAGCATACTCTTTCTAAAATGCTTCTTTTAATGGATCTGAAGCTTTTCCCCTCACATTCTTAAGCAAGCACATGGACATTTCCTACACTGTTTTTGCTATATAGAAATGCATCCCAAGAATATAAATGTAGTAACATATCTGTAAGAACAATTCACCTCTTCTGCCAGTGAAAATCTGGAATAATTCCACCGATGTTTCTGAAATTATCCTAGTGTCCAGAGGAATGAAGTAAAAGAAAATACAGAGCCTTTTGTCTCCAAGGTCTATTGCTATACAAATAATTAATTAGTGTAGGTTGTGTGCTGCGGGCCTTCCTGTCTGACCACTAAGCAATTAAATAAAGTGATTCTAGGAGCTGTAAGTGGCTGCTCCTGAAAACATACCATACTTCAAAACAAGAGAAAAAAACATTCTTTACTAATTCAATTTTTACATAATTATAACCTAATCAATCTCATATAGACTTTTTGGCATCACTATTCTCTCATTGTTACAACAATTCATAATTTAATCTAGCAGTAACAATCTTAACAACAAAGTCTGGACACATTCCAGGCACAAGGGCAAGGGACAATTTCTACCAGAAACATCATACATACATTTTACCATTACTTAATACTGCATGTAAGAGATATCCATACACAGAGAGATTTAGATTTTCCTTGGAGAAAACTCACAGGAACTATAATCATTAGCTAAATGTCAACCAAATGCATTATGGAATACATCATCATTTTGATTTCCTCAGAAAGCCTGAAAATCACTGAAATAGGAATACAGGATTCTTACTGATACTCTGCTAAGAGAATGAACTGGAACTGAACAGTTAGCAGCACAGAAATAGAAAACAGGACAACACAATATGTCATCAGCTATTTGGAGGTTTACCCAAAAAATTGTCTTGAGAATTAGATGAGAAAACCCTGATCATAATAGCTGATGGGAGGTTACAGAAACCTGAATAGAATTCAGACACCTGGAGGCCCCTCTAACCTTCTGGCAGGACCCAGGAGGGCAGAGATGACTCAAAGCTATCATTAGCCCATCCTATTGATAATCTGATTCATATTGATTGATGTCCTTGTCTCAAGCACACAAATACAATAATGGGAAGTCCCAAGTGGGGGAACAGAAAAGATTGTTTTCACATAGTGTATGGTCGCAATTAAAAAGTAAACTAAAAAAAGTAATAAAAAATAAATATTAATACATGAAAAAATCTCAGCAGTTGGACAGACATTAGGTATTTGCTTGAAACTGATGTCCAAAGCATCTTTTTCTACTTCCATTGTAAAATTATATTTTAAATTAAGAGTGATTATTGCAAATCCTCTAATACTATAAATCAGGGACTTGATAAAATGTTCCATTAGCAGTGATACTACCAAACAACACTGATAGCTCAGGAAAGTCACAATTTATGAAGTTAAGATTCCGTTATGTATTGTACTTTTAATTTAATTGGATCTTTCAGCCACAATCTCCCACAATCAGTTCCACTGTAGAAACATGCAGGTAGGTAACAGGAGAGACAATTTTTACTAAGGTGCATTATCAAACTCACACTCAGGTTTAGAGAAAACGGCATCTTTCTGTTAGGGAGCTTTGGGGCTGGTCCGATGTATAAAACCAAGGTGACTGTTCATCACTGCAAAGGGTTTGTTTTGCAACCACTGTTCAAGCAGAGATTCATTAATTTTGTGCATATGAGGTTCAGAAAGTACCTTCCTCACTGGGGAGCATTTAGTGCAACTAGACAAACACAGATGTTTCCCAGAAATCCCAAAACACTCTTACGTTCAGCGATTCACAGCATTTTTAAAATCAACTACGTTAATCTCCACTGTCCAACAGGCTGTATCTTGCTCTCAGCAGGATTAGTTATGTTTAGATGCAACTGAAAGTTATGGTAATCTCTACTATTTTTCTCTGCCCTTGAACTAGTCCCACCACTGCTTCTACATGAAAGGTTGAAAAGTTTTTCAGGAGCAGTATGGATTGAAAAAAACCTCGGAAAATATGACAGAGAGAGAGGTCTGTTTGTTCAGTTTTACAACAACCACCCAAATTGCTCCTGCTATGCAATCCTTATGGCTTGTCTTCTCTAAGGCATTTTAACCAAAATTTCCATTGTAAGTTCTGTTCTTCACCCTGTGTGTGGCTAAATTCCATTCTTTTCCCTGTTTGTGACCTGGGGATTCTGAAAGTTGCTTGAGATGCCAAGGAAATAAAAACCTGTCCTTCATTTTTCCTTTGACCAGCTGAAGGTGAGAGCTGTAGAAATTTTGAATTGCTGAATACCAGGTACTTTGAATCCTAAAAAGCACAGTGTAATGTGAAGGAACTTGGAAAAGGTCTGTAAAGTCAGCTGTTACTCTGGAGAAAAAACAGCAGAAGACTCATTTCTTACAGGCTGCTGTATAATCATTCCTCATATAAACAAAGGGATGTCCCAGTATTACTTGTAAGGACTGCAGAATCCACTGTTGTACGTTTTCGCTTGAGGCATGTGTTTGTGGTTCGAGATAATCCCTTAATCACTGATGTGAAAATTGCTAGGGATACATACAGACAGGACAGCTAGGATTTTCAACACAGCACCATTGTCTTATTTCAAAGAATGAGCACAGTTTGAAGAATAACCGATTAAGATCTGACGTTATGTATTTTATTTAATTTAGGAAAACACAGTGATCTTTTTATAAGATACTTAATGAAAAAGGAAAAAAAAAAAGAAACAGAACAGGAATTGCTCAACTCAGCACAGAAAGCACAGGCAGTATTAGAGGCTAAAACCAGGATTTTTAAAAGGAAGTTGCAGAATGAACAGCAGAAGAGCTACTAACAGAAGGACCTTAACAATGAGAGAAATGGGCTCTCCTGAATTGCAGTGTACATTACAAGAACCTTCACAGAAGCTAATTGTTTGGGCTGCATCAGAGTAATACCAGAATGAATGAAATTAAAAATCAATCTTGGAAGGCAGAAGCAGGGACTGGGAGAATGAAGACATCAGGCCCATTGGAGGAGAGGATCAGGTCTGAGATTATTTTAGAAACATGAATGCACACAAGACCACATGATTCAGAGCAGCCCTGCAGAGAAGGACTTGGGGGTGCTGGTCGATGAGAAAATGAACATGACCCAGCAGTCTGTGCTCGCAGCCCAGAAAGCCAACCTTGTCCTGGGCTGCATCAAAAGGAGCGTGACCAGCAGGTTGAAGAAGGGGATGATCCTGCCCTTTTACTCTGCTCTCGAGAGACCTCACTTGGATTATTGTGTGCAGTTCTGGTGTCCTCAACATAAAAAGGGCATGGAACTGTTGGAACAAGTCCAGAGGAGGGCCACGAGAATGATCAGGGGACTGGAGCACCTCCTGTATGAAGACAGGCTGAGAAAGCTTGGGCTGTTCAGCCTGGAGAAGAGAAGGCTGTGTGGAGACCTCATAGCAGCCTTCCAGTATCTGAAGGGGGGCTACAGGGATGCTGGGGAGGGACTCTTCATCAGGGCCTGTAGTGATAGTGATAGGCCAAGAGGTAATGGGTTAAAACTTAAGGGAAAGTTTAGATTGGATATAAGGAAGAAGTTCTTTACTGTGAGGGTGGTGAGGCACTGGAAGGGACTGCCCAAAGAAGTTGTGAATGCTCCATCCCTGGCAGTGCTCAAGGCCAGGTTGGACAGAGCCTTGGGAGACAATGTCTAGTCTGAGGTGCCCCTGCCCAAGGCTGGTGGGTTGGAACTAGATGATCCTAAGGTCCTTTCCAATCTAAACCATTCTATGATTCTATGATCATGTAAAATCAGAAAAAATAACATATGCATTACAAGAGACATGTATAAAATATTAAAATATCTTAACCTGGTCTCCAGGTTTTGGCTGGGATAGGACACCAGGCAACAGAGAACTATATGAGTTTTCAGCAGTGTGCCATGCTGAGAACGGTGCCAACCCAAACATACCCCAAATTCCACAAATGCTGGAATCCAGGTAATTTAAAATACAACTTGATAATGAGAATTTCCATAAATCTATCTAGCTAAATAAAGCTGTTTTGAATAGATACAGATTTCTGGTAGGGCATATATATATAACATACAGTGCATTGATCTGCATTTATCTCTTCTTGGGCACCTGCAGGACATTTTCACAAGTGTATAGGGAAACCTTTTCCTATATGAAATCACCCATGTTCACAAGACAAAATGACAATGAATAATAGTATGTGCAGCCTGACTTCTCTAGGAAGAAAGTAGATCAAAACAGGGTCACCTACGGCAGATCACTCAGGACCATGTCTGTGTGGATTTCGAGTATGTCAAAAGGATGGAGACTCTGCAGACTCTCTGGTAACTTATTCTAGCATCCAATCAAACTCACAGTAAAAGATGTTTTTTTTTCTTATGTTTAAGTAACCAGTGTTTTAGTACTCACAACACCACCTGGTTGATTAAATGCAGCTCACTTCTTAAGCGTCGTTTCTTTCTCTGAAATCTTTCTTGCCTCCAATACACTTAGTAAATGTGGAAACTGCTTCAAAGCACCATATGCTGGTGTTTTCTAAACCATCATTTTCTGCAAATTGCCATCTCTCAGAAGTTTAGGTGAAAAAGCTTCCTTCTTATTTGAACAGAAACTCATTTAGAAAGATGAAGAAAGTCCCTCTGCATCTAAATCCTGACTTTTGGCTATTTCTATTGTGAGATAAAACTAGAAAGTGAAGCTAACCCGTTGTCTATTAATACATTACAGGTACTGCATGTCATGTTACGCTTCTCTGGAGTTACTCAAAACCCACCTGGATGTGATCCTGTGCACTCTGCTCTGGATGAACCTGCTTTAGCAAGGGGGCTGGACTAGATGCTCTCCAGAGTGCCTTCCAACCCAACCACTTCTCTGATTCTGTGATATTTTTGAACATCTATGCTTAAAAAATTAATGTACCTTTGAGATGCATCACCAATGTTATATCATAAACTAGCATCTTCAGAATACCTCTCCTATGAAAATGAATTGTAAGGCCAAGTTCTCTGAAAAGAAATTTGGTTCACTGTGCTTCTGCCATAGATCAAGCAGTCCCAGATTAATTAAACCAGTTCATTTCTAGCACTCCATTTTCTGCACTGAATGAATTAATTGACTTAATCAAAGTCTTACAAGTTCTTTGAAATGTAAGCTTAAATTTTATAGTAACATGGACCAGCATTCAGAGTCTGATTTTCAGCTGGACCTGTCCACCCCTTTTAAGTGTCCCATTCACTGTAAGTAGAACTGCAAGCACTCAACACTTCAGAAAGCAGGGTCTCTTTTGTATTAGCACTAGCAGGATTGTAACAAAACAGCAAGAAGGGCACAAGAAGAATAGGAAAAAAGGTAAAAGGGTCAAAAAGGTACCTCATGTGGAAGCCTCAAATAAGCCTCGAATAAGTTTTTCTTGGAGGAAAAAAATGTCTGGTGCTCTGATTCACAAAGAAAGCACATCTCCCAAGAGCTACTATCTTTCTTGGTTTGTGTCAAAAAGACTTTATCTGGTTGTTTCCTTAATGTAGGATAATATTCTAGACAGCCATGTTGTTATAGTGATCCCTTCCTCCCCCAAAAAATTGCAGATGAACCCTTTAGCTCTCCTTCACATATACATCAACAAAGAGCAAATGAACACGAGGTAAATCATGTTCAAATATCAGATGAAACATGGTGAGCCCATACTATTACAGCTAAACAGTCCGGCAAATTTATGACAGCTTTACTATTACCCTGTTGCTCTAATTCTTAAAATGTTGCTGGATTTCAGGCTGTCCAGAAAAAAGCATTTTTTCATAAAAAGACTTCACACTCCAAAGTAAATAAAAATTCATTAAATTTAAGCTCAACTGATCTCTAACAAGGCTACTTTCAGAGGTAAAGAGAGAAATATTCTCTTGAACATTAGCTAAGAAGAAAGAAGCCTGGGCTAACTTGGCTCACAGAAAATCAAGATTTAGTCTTTGCTCCTTTCACAAGTCTGCGCAAACTTTTTTTCCTCAGCCTTTTTCTCATTACTGAGTAACAGTGATACCATTTCCCTGCCTCACAGGGATGTTGTACTCGTGACTGTAGTAACTGTTTTAAGGAGTTCACTATGCCTGTGAAAGTAGGTGCTAGCACATCAGATCCTTAGATATGAAAAGCCATGCAAACACAAAGGTTCACAGGTGCACAAGGGCTATTAATATTTGATTAATGCTATTGATGTGCTCAGATGAAAGATCAGGACTGAAATTGCTAAATGACAGATATAAAAAGTAGCAAAAAAACCACTTAAAGTACCTAAAACAGTTACTATACCCTTTATTTCTTCAAAGCTCTAATGACAAGTCAACAACCCTAGTGTCATATGGGGGGGGAAAAACCAAACCAAAAACTAAAAACAAATCAAAACAACACTGCCTTAAAAATGCCTTAAATCATACTGCATATTTTAGTTTCTTAAATTTACCTAGATAGGTTTTTTCTGCTTATCCCTAGGATTTCATTTACTGTCTCTTGCCTTCTTTAGTGATTTGTTTTCTACTGCATTTTCTTTAAATGCCAAGAAATTACTGTAAATTCTCCATCAGCATGTTAAATGCTCAGCTTCTAAAGTGCTCTTTCAAGCTCAAGCGTGTAAATATGCTGGGGTTTGGGTTTTGTTTGTTTGTTTGATGTTGGTCTTTAATGACTGCATTAATCTACATAGGCATGCTTAAGTTTTTACCATGAAATGAACTAAAATAGTCTCAGTAGCAAACCCAGTTTTTCTCCTTTGGACAACTAATTGCAGACAGATTGTTAGTGGTCCAGGAGGAACTGAAGGTTGTGGGTATGGGGAGGAGGAATTCCTAGCATAGCAATTTCCTTCTGTTTTACTCATGACACTTCCCATTGTATTTTAGCATTGAAATACACATGTATTCATAAGAGACCTATGAACGCGGAGGAGGGTTTTTCCTTTTGTATAAAACCTATTCACTTTGATCAGATTAATTTTGCTTTCTATACACAACTGAAATCTCTCTACAATTATTTTTTTTCTTACTACACAATTCTACTTTTTCAAATTTACCCCTTCTTGTCCTGAGTTTCTAGTATTGTTAGCCCTAATTCTTCAAATTCTCCGGAATTAATTTAAAGCTTCACTCTCTCAAGTACATTCTAGCAGCATAATTCTTTTGTCAATTTATTTCTTTTCACTCAATAACTTCCATTCTTTTATATGGTTTTATTGACGCTGTTAAGAAAGATGGCATAGCCAGAATAAAACTAGAAAAATTAATTTAGAGGAGATGATCAAGACTTTTGTCTTGTCTTAACATTTACAGGACAACTGAAGCATGTCTTCAGAAGCATTTTAAACCAGCATTTTGCTAGTCCATCTCTACAAGTAAATCCTGTATTAACATTCATACTACATTAGTATTGCAAACAGAAGCAACCAGTTTTTCTTCAATACACCTGGATGTTAGTGCCAATTGACTGACGTCTCTGTGACATAGCCTGTAGCAGCAACAGGCAGTACTTCCAAGCAGCAGTATACAATCTCTAAATCACTACCTTACTGAAACTAGGACAGTTTATCATTTCTAGCCATCACTTTACCTGTATCTGTTAAATAAATATTGAAACCCTCCAATCAGTGTTGAAGATTTGGTGGTTTTATTTTTCTCATCTCGTGAGTTTTCTGAATCATACTAAAACTCAAAAAAGCAATTGCTGCACTGAACTTTGGTTTGCAACTCAGCTAATTGTTGAGAAGACGTCAAGGAAAACAGAGGCTTGAACAGCAACTAACTCTACTTTTTCACCACTTACATCCATTGTGTTTCGGAGTTTTACCCCTTAGTAAACTTCAAGAAAAGGACTTAGATACAAGGTCAAATACACACCTATTGGTAATGCATACTTGTAGAATCTTCTATAATTCTCCAAACATTTTATGTTAGAAAATGAGTAGAAATAAAACTAGGCAGTTTTACAAGTACTGTTATGCGTTACTTGTCTCAAACTGGTAATATATCAAACAAGTACCACATCTGAGATTACTAATAAATCCTAATATGATAAACTGCTAATTTCATGTCAGAACTAAAGTGGTCACATTTGTATTCATTAACTGATAGCTTCTGAGCATTTGTCTTTCATTTGGTTGGTGTCTCAAGAGTTAGAACATTTCTTAAATCTCTTTCATTCTTTCACAACAGAGTATGGTAAGTGCTTCTCTTATTTCTATTTTACTTTTGCAGTACTGGAATGCAACTTCATTTAAATTAATCCAATACTTTAATTCTATATAATTCTCATAGTTAATTTGCTGTATTCTTCTGTTACAGTCAGTGGTTATAAAAGCTTAACACAGTTTATCTATTCATGTACACAGAGGAGATACCTGTGATCTCTGGCTTCCATTTATTAATCTCTTCGGGGCACAGGGATACAAAAGACTTGTCTCCTAAACAATCTGAAGAAATAATTTCTAGAACATTTGTAGTCATAGGGGATTATGAATCTACAGAATCTGATCAAAGCCACACTGTGCTCACGAGTAATAGTTTCATTGATTTCAGTGGCCTTTGGATCAGGCCTCAAAACCCAACAACTGATTTGCTCCAAATACAGCTTGGGAAATACACAAATTACAACTGAGTGCAGATTTTTAGATTAACTCGGTTGTGCTCCAGTTTATTATTTAAACCTTTATTATTGATTATCTAATCTGTTTGAAAATCAAATCTAAACATGAAAATTGCACTCCTTTGTGATGGAAATGATGAAGAATTAAGCAGTTATCCAAGGTAAGACAATCAGTGATTCTCATGACTATCGTAGCTGAGACAATGAACCTCAGATCCACAACAAAACAAGAATATCAAAGTGCTGTCTTTTGCCATATATTCTGATCTATGGCTCAATTTAATCACGCTCCATATATATATATTCCTGGCTCTCAGCAGCCAGCTCTGAAGCGTCTTCCTTGAAAGCTAGCCTGAAGTGCTTTCAGTTTACAGAGACTATGAAGAACCACTAGAATAACTGTCTCTTTAACAATTTTCTAGTAAACTACAATTTTTCAGAAAATGGCACTATACAGAAAAGTCTACTACAAAATTCAATATAACAGAAGATATTTAATTCAGAAAGACTGAATTAAATGTTGAGAGAGCACTTGATAGTTTGAAACAACCCACTGATTTTCAGTTCTCTATTCTTTGCACATACACTTAGAATCTGAGAATGGCTTCAGCTAAGAAGAGGCTTTAAAGACTAATTTATATGTTTGGTGGGATGGTGATGTAATTTGATAGCAGAAGTTTTTGTTTGCTTTGTTAATCACTTTTTAATTGCACTGCATTCTTCTCTTTGATAGATAAATTTGCATTACGGAAGAAATGAGAACAAGAAACCTGAATGCTATTAAGTTTTCTATGAATTAACATACTTCACTTCTAATTCCACTCAACAGCTCAGTTTCTCAAAAATCTTAGTCTTTGCTGCTTACTCACTCTACTCATAGAAGTAGACTCAGTGAGGTAAGCTGGACGAACAGGATTCAGACCTTGCACCAAAACCGTGTTTATTAATTTCACTGTTTAAACAGTTTGACATAATAGAAAGCATCCTTCATTGCTCTCAATTAATAAGAAAATTGCAGTACACACTTCTGTGTGTACTCTACCAGAGCACTGAACAGGTACCAATTTCAATATTTGCTAGCTTTGGATTATTTCAGATTTTTCTCTTTAGTTGCTAGTCATTTACCAAAACCGTAAAATCAACAGTGATTTTAGCTGGTAAGTAAGGAATATACAAAGTTCAAGGTTTTCATTACCAAATCACACTGTGATCATTTCAAATACCTTGCTGGTTTTCATATAACACAATTTCTTTAGAGCAAGGGAAAAGCATACATGCATGAAGTGCAATGCCATCAAGAGGCTGAGTCATTAAGACAGTCAAGTGTGTTAGATAACCAAATCTCTGCAGACCCATCACTGGAAGCATAACTTGCTTCCTTCATTATAAAGAGATACATCTTGCTACCTTCTCTCTACCTCCTTAGAGAAGATATCCCCAATCAGATAATAAGGTAAACCAGCCTCTGTACTTTTTTCTCAGCAACTACCATGGTTAGGGGTCATGATGATGCCATTAAATATCAATGCTTCAGACTACACATATTCACCCTGGATATGGAGGGTCACCTGGGATACCAGGTAGAGTGTCTGAAAACCCTCAAGGGTAGCTTCCTACAGAGTATTCCGTAGACTAGTCATAAACACACTGCACAGCACTGGCCTAGTATTCCTTGTGCACTGAAGCACCCCTATGCTCCTAAGACACATGATTAAGTTTTTTGATGTGGGTTTTTTTTTTCTGTTCCAAGTGATGGCTGGGTCATAATCTGCCACAATGGTATTTTTTGTCTGACCCTGAGAGGGTATCTCATGGCAGAGGAGGGTTTCTGCAGGTGCAAAGCTTGCTGGACTAGAGTCCAAGATTCTGCAGGACACAGGCAGACAAATAAGGCTCAGACAAACTATTCTCCAGAATTCATCTGAGATTTGTATCTAAAGAAGTACCTGTCTCATCCCAAGAGGAGCTCCGAAATCCACTAATAAACATGCAGTGTTGCTAGCCAGCAGGAGGAGAAGGAACAAACCAGGCAGTCAAGGTAGATGTGAACTCAATATTGACAGTTCTGTTTAGTTAGCACTTGAGAAGACATCCATGAAAACGGGACTTTTTTGCTGAATACCTTTAAACTGGTAAACACTTTGCATCAACATTAATGGGAAAAATGTGATTTCCATCACAAATATGAACTCTGTTCCACTGACTGTGCTCTTACAGACTGCTTTTTGTATTTTAAGAATGCTTCATAACTCCTGGTAAGAAACTACAAAATGCCATCTATTACAATTTCATGAATAATGAATGCCTATATTATAAACTTTTGCTACAATATTTGCATTCATACAGTTCTTTTGTTCTGAGATACTGTCTTTCGATACTGTAAAAAGTCTTCTTTAATTCACCTGAATGTCTTTCAGAGTATAGATGAAGGTCAGTACTTTCATAAGCTTTCTTCCTCTGTAATCCCATAATACTCTTATGACATTAAGGTATGTACTTAGATTTGATTGTTGGCTTTCATTTACTTAATATCTTGGCAAGTTTGCAATACTGCCACAAAATCTGTTTAGTAGCAAAGTACACAACTGTTCTGCTTTTTAAGATAGACTTATTTGTATAAATTTATTCCACAGGCTACCCATTTCAGTGGCCAGATGTTCTTTTCTCTTCGCTTCTTAATAAACAAATACACTTAACTAAGCAGACATTCGCAAACTTCTTCATCCTAATGGCTTTCATAGTCTACCTTCTTTTTTGTCTTTTCGTCCCCTCCTTTTTGTCTACTTTCTTATATGAAGTTAGGGGCACTAAAGGCATTTCCAACATAAAAATATTCATTTGAAAGGGATGGGCAGACGTATATCAAAACCCTGCTCTCACAAGTAGTTTAATATCTAACTGCAAGCTCACCACTTTTTCTAAACTGAGCCTGACATCTGTTTTGGTTTACCATTTGGTAATGACATGAATACATACTAAAAGGATGAAACAAAATTTAAATGTAAGTACTCCCTTAGATGCACTGGATGAAGAATATAGCATTTCAAGACTACTCATCTCCTTAGAGTTTACATGGAGGGTAGGTGATGGCTTAGTTATATTAAAAACATTTGGGTTTGCTGCTTGGTTTACAAAAACAATTCTGCAGCAAACATTTCATACAGAAAAACAAACCAAAACACAAATACAAAGCAAAAACTTTGCACTTCTAATGCAGCATTTCTGACCAGTGTTAGTTCTGCATGTAAGCATTCTTTTACAGATAAGCAAATGACTATGTTCTTCACCAAAGTTGGCTAAAAAGCAATGTGAAACAGCAAAAGAAATAATGTAGAAGTTGATGAAGAGAGCACAGACTCATGGCAGCAATCTAACTTTGTGAACCAGCTAACACAAAGTAGATTTGCCAAAATCCCAAATAAATATGAAATATTTCAATTCAGGACTGTATTAGATCCTATCACATGTTTGTATAACCAGGATTCTCCCTTCCTCTGAATTATTTGGTACTGACATAATGCTGGATTAGGTAGAGGACTGAGGCTGATGCAGTTCTGCAAAGACCATCTTCCCAGCTTTTTCATTTTGCCTCCAAAATGCCTACAGCCATTAATACTTGTGATCAGAATTAGAAATATCCGTAAGAGTAAAATGAAAGTACTACAGTTCTGTTCAAATGGAATTGTCAGAAATAGTCTGTACTTAGCAAAGTTTTGCCAAATTATGGAAGTTTACTGCTGACAACTCATTTGTAAAGTTTATTATGACAACTCTCTTGTAGTCTATTTCACGTAAAGTTAAAACGGAAACTGAAGCAAAATATAAAATCATTTTATTTAGCACGATTTCTCCTGCCCTATTTCACTTGTGCATATATATATATGTGGGTATTTTAAAAAAAGAGTCGACAATGACATCTAGACAGAGCTGTGCTCATCTGTTCTAATCTTGCACAACCACAACTCATTTCAAGCTTGTAAAGTGTGGTTTATACAAGTTACTCATGGGCATGACTGGCCCAGAGGCAGCAGCAGCAGCACAAAGTGCCTACTCAAAGTCCTAGATTTAACAGTTCAGGCAAAATCCCAGACACAATGGTAGCTGAGGCTGCTCAGACTATTATACTGAATTGCTCAGTCTTTGAGGTGGGAGACTGCCAACTGTTAGGGCACTATCATTCCTAAGGCTTGAGTCATTCATGTGGTAAAGCTGAGAGCCACAAGATGCCACTCACCATTCGTTTCATGCCTTTGGAAAGGTTTTGGCTGCAATGAGAAATAAAAGGGAGGGAAGCACAGAAATAATGAACCATATGCAAAAACAGCAAGAGCAATTTACTCCCATTCTAATGCTTTTTACATCAGAAATAGAAGGCATTGTGCACTCTTCTCAAAGGTGCTGATCACAGAGCCCTGGGAATCAAAGTCACTGACATGCTTAAAAGGTGTTAAACACCCAGTTAAAATAAGAGTTTCCAAGTATCATTTGGTCTTTAGGTATCTGATTGTGTGGACTGAAGTACAGAGTGGTACCACTGAAATTAATAGCATTTCCTAGCCATTAAATCTCCATGTTGCATATCCTGATTAATGATTTTGGAACCGCCAATTGAGAAAGTTGTTCAGCTCAAAACCAGCTTTGATTCAGTTTAACTCAAACTCAGGGAGTGAGGAGAGCTTGTATCGCCTACAATTATCAGGACATCACTTAACAATGGGGATAGCAGAACATCCAGGTTGGGACTCTCTGTGGTAAATTACTTGTAGCTGCTTAAGGGTGGTATGCAGCCCATTTTGACGAGCTATTAATTAGCTTATCTCAAGCTAATCCTGGGAGCCCACAATTGTAGAAGTCATCTGAAGTATGCTTTCATCAAAAACTGTTTCAGCACAACAATAAAACTGAAGAACAGGACAGGTAGAGCTATGTGCTCAAAGTCAACAAACATCCAGAAAGCATTAATCCACTTCCTACCTCTTTCCCCAAGGTTTCTAACTAGCAGATCCCCATATGAAATAGATATTTTACAACATTAAATAGTTGATATATAAAATTATATTATTTTGCTTATTTGCCACTAATTCTCCCCTTTATAACCAGTCTTTAAACTTCTCTAACAGAGAGAAGACAATTATCAGGGCTCCTAATTTTACAAGAAAATGAAGAGGAAAATACCCGGGACGACGGAAAAAAGAATCTATTAGACTTTTATTCTCTCTTTTCAACTGCCATATTTAAGGAAAGAAAAAAGTAATCTGAATATTATGCAAAAATGTAAGAGAAGGACAATGCAATCATAGAGTACCTCAAGCACTGATTCAATCCTCAACATTTTAATTACAGAATTTATAAATTAATTTTGATTCTTCCTGAAAAGTTCTTCATGGACTGTGCACTGAGGTAATACTACCGGATATAATTTATAGTGTTAGGGAAATTCTTCTACAACTCTCATGATTGCCTTCACTCACAGTAATTACTCCCTTCCTAAAGTTTGATCTATGGGTCTCATTTCAAACAAAGGATTAAAAGCCCAGCCTAAGAGGGTTCTGCCATCTTGGACACTAGGGAAATGCTCCTTAAGCCTTCTGAAGGAACACTGAAATTACAGAGTCATAGAAGGGTTTGGGTTTGAAGTGACCTTAAAGCTCATCCAGTTCTAACCCCCTGCCAAGGGCAGGGGCACCCTCCACTAGCCCTGTCCAGCCTGGCCTTGAACACTGCCAGGGATGGGGCAGCCACAGCTCCTCTGGGCAACCTGTGCCAGGGCTTCAGCACCCTCACAATGAAGAATTTCTTCCTAATACCTAACCTTAACCTACCCTGGTTCAGTTTAAAGGCATCACTGAATGCCACAGCCTTCTCCATATCCTGGGCAACCACGTCTCCCATTTACTTCTGGAGAGGGCACTCATTTACCTTTGTCTTCTTTTACCACTGATGTACCTAAAGAATCTTTTCTTGTTGCCCTCGATGTCTCTGGCAATATTTAATACTATCAGGGCTTTAAGTTTCCTAACCTGATACCTGGCTTCTTGGACAGCTTCTCTGTATTCTTCCCTGGCTATCTGACCTTGCTTCCACCCTCTGCAGGCTTCCTATATGCATTAAGTTTGTCCAGGAGCTCCCTGTTCATCCATACAGCTTCCTGGTGCTTTTGCCTGACTCTCTGTCAGGATTGCTCCTGAGCTTGAAGGAGGTGATCCTTGAATATTAACCACCTTTCTTGGGCCCCTCTGCCCTCCAGGATTTTATCCCATGGTACTCTAACAAGCAGATCCCTGAAGAGGCCAAAGTCTGCTCTCATGAAGTTCAGGGTAGTGAGCTTGCAGTGCATCCTTCTTGCCGCCCTAAGGATCTCAAACTTCAATATTTCATGGTCACTGCAGCCAAGGCTGCCCTTGACCATTTTCCACCAGCCTGTCCTTGGTAAGAACAAGGTACAGCACAGCATCTCTTCTCACTGGCTCCTCTCAGTTGGAGGGAGAGATCTCACAGGTAAGAAAGCCATTTCCAAGTTAGCTTTTAGAATTTCCTGGCTTTGATTCAGGAGAAACAACTTTTCACAATTTGACTGTTCACTCAAGCCTTGAATTGCTAAAACCAATAGACAGATTGTGATCGCAAAAGGGGAGGACAGAAATGTTTCATGCTTAAGCCTCCTTGGTAAGAATCACATTATTGAGATCACTAAAGACCTCTTCTCCCTTTACACTGGCAGACGCCCTACAGCTTGCAGGGTGTCCAGTTCTCTTCCTGGATCTCTGCAGTACTCACCAGCCTGCCACACTTTATATGCTATTCCTGAAAAGTGAGAGATCAGTAGTATAGACTATTTGGCCCTTTATCTTTAAAAAACTGATGCTACTCAGAAAATACCAGAGCCAATTCTCTGCTTACACAAATTGTCCTTTTTGTTCCTCTCCATCTAACTGATACAAATGTAATTAACTCCATTAACTTTCACATCCATATTCCTCCCCCCCCCCCCCCTTTTTTTTTTAATTAATACAAATGAAAAAGATTTGGACCTTTACTTTCTGAAGTCAGTGCTGCAGAGAAGGAGACTAGGGAAGCCAGCTACCCTAGAAATATGGCTTGCTATATATGACATTATCCATACCACAAGAGTTTGGGGCACTCTCAAATTACATAATACCACACAGTGCATTTTAATTCAGATGAGCACTTGTTTCTGGAAGGATTTAGACTACCTCAATGATCACTGAGTGACATTAAAAGGGATAAAGAATGGCTTTAGAAGTGGTTGTGCATATATTTAACTTGGTGATGTACTGGGGGAATGAACGGACTGCCTCTCATGACCTGCATGGAAAGGCAGTAGAATAAAAATGTACTTCTGCACTTAGCTTTTCCTTTTTAATACCTGTCATGTCTCAAATTTGCCACCTTTAGATGAATTGCTGTTCCTCCCATGCATAGTGTGAACTGTTTGATGTATCTTTCAAACAGCTCTTAAAGCTGGAATACAGTGAAGTCATGTGATTTATCCTGAGTCAGAGGTGGCATTCCTCAATCCTGTACCCAGCAGCAGAGCAGAAAGACTCAGGATGTTCAGGTTTGCCTACTATTAGGAAGAAGTTATCTCACCCCTTTAGTTAGATTTTTCAAAATTTCTAGATTCCAAGTTTTTTCTAAGTATTTCTTACCATATGCCCAATCTTTTATTGTAGCAAGCAAAAAATGAAAGGCGAGGTCACACCACCTACCAAATTACTGGCTCTTATGGGAAAATATGTAATTCCTCTTTTCTTCCCATATTTAGCTGGATTCAGTCTCCACACAGAGATATACAAGACTGTACTGGAATGGAGCTGTGCATGAGAAATGTTTTTTTGTATGGCAGCAAACTTACTGCCTTCATCACAAATCCAATTTTTGCATTGGTGGGGAAGCCAAAGAAAAAAGACGCCATCACATCTGAGACCAGGACATTCTCCTGTAGAAGAAGTATATGTCCCAGTCAAAATAGTCACTTCCATGGTAATTATATTTTAACCTGCATTTCAGAAACTGTATGTCTTGAAATGACAATCCTGGTATAAACGTTTAAGAACAGAATCTAGAATGTTGTGCTGAATTACCAATTTACTCTCTGACATTTGTTAATACCTGTATTTCACGAGGGAAAACCCTTCTGATACTAGGAGAAGACTAGATATTTCATATATCTAGTCTCATTTTTTAGAGGTGAAATATTTCAGTATAAGTCAAAACAAAATAATAATGCTGGAAATTTTACAATACTTCATAAAAAAAGTAAATTTTAAAATAGATTAAGTTGACACCTCTCTAAATTCTTTTTAACTGACTTATCTATTTTTTCATTATACGAAAACAAGCAAACTGAAACAAAAGAGGTTTTTTTTTAATTCAAAACATTGATATATATGACAGATAGGTAATATATGAGACATTCTTTGACTGTTATCAAATCCTGCAGAAAAAGGCAAACATTCAGCAAGGAAAGGCTATCCTGTCATTTCATGTGAACAGAGAGGGATTGTACCAGTTCATATTTAAAGAAATACTTTTCAGTCCTCTCCTAATTCTGTCTCCTGATAGATGGGACATGATGTTTATGCACAGAAAGGCCAGTAACAGGCACCCACAGGAGCCCCCACCCCATCATCCCCACAGACTGGCAGGATCTCAGGGAGCTGCCCAATAACAGCACAGCTGTACTGCTGTGGGTATGAAGTGTATTGAAAGTGATTTCCACAGCACACATTTAAACTCCGACTAATTGCTTAAACAATACTTTCATTTTTTCAGCATAACTTGCTAGATATGCCCTCTGACACAGTTAGTTTGTCTAAAAACCTCAAAGTAAAAAATGCAGGATGCAGCAACCCCTTCAATGTTAAAAGCTTTAGTTCTGAGCCTTTCATTAGTATACAGAAGGTGAGCCTCTAATTACTAATCTTTCACAGTCTGTAGCACCCTAGGGCTTCCAAACATCCTGGTGAAGGCAGGAAGGATATTTCAGACTTCATTTCAATTCCCTTAAACTTTTGTCAACAGCCTCATTTGAAATGAAAACTGCTCAGTGCTGCTCAGCTGCACTGTCTCAGCTTCTAAGCTACCCAGCCCTGAAAAAATGCCCTCATTAAAAGAGACAGGCATGAAATAAGACTCAGCTTCAAAAACCTCCAAACTACTGCAACACTGAAAGATGAATAAACTTTTGGGGTTTTCTGTATCACGAAGACATTTGGTCATAAGAATATACTCTGGATGGTAAACAAGAGGAAAGCACTGATTTGGTAGATATGTATGAGGCTTGTACCACTGCTTTTTTCTAGTCCTTTGCAGTACTGCTAAACACACTCAGGCCCTGAGCCCATGCTTTGGCACTTGTGAAGATCTGCAGGGAACCTTCCTGAAGGCTTCTCCTTGATGATTTCTGTTATCAGAAGGAAATGTTTCTCAAAATTCAACAACTCACATCACAACGGCCTGTTCTGCGGACTGGTAGAGAGCATTTCCAAACTCTTTACCCTTATGATGTGGGCACTTGCACCTTCTTCCTCTTATGTTCTTTACAACCTGGGTTTTGGACACCATTACAAATGCCCTGATATTTCAATCTAGACACAGGCATACCTAAAGATAATCCTCCATAAACCAGGGCAAATTTCACTGTCAAAGTGATGTATGAACTACGTGACTATAATTGATAGATGGCTATTCCTAGGAAAGACACCTTGGATAATTAAATGTTATTTCTACTTCATTCTTAATTCTGATTATTACATGTGCAGTTACTCATGTTATATTTTCTGATTTGAAAAATGAAAGTAATGAGATTGAAAACCTCTTTAACAATGCGAGGAAGAGACACAAAGATATTGCTTTAAAACCATGGAAAAGGCATCTGTTCTGAACTTCATGTTTTAAACTGAACATTCAAAACATTTTTTGTCGTTCCTGTCAATTTCCAGTATGAATTCTCTAAATCTAACAATATTGTAGCCATTCAGGAGAGACAAATACCTACTTTGAAAAACTTGTTATATATCATGGCTTGCTGAGCTACATCCGCAATCCATCACACCTTGTATGGCTGATATATAATGTGCTCTGACATTTTATGGAGATATGTTAATTAACACTTTATAATACTGCAAAATCTGCAAGTAGAATTATTTTGAACTTTTTTTTCCTTTTAAAGCCTATTAAATATTCCAAGGATTAAATTAGTAAAAAAAAAAAAAAAAAAAGGTAGGTGTGTGTGTGTGAGAATTTAAAAAATAATTTATTAGGAAACAATTTTATTTTAGAATGGATAGTTTTTAATGTAACGGTATGGTTGTTAAAGCAACATTGACACTGATAATACAAGCGAACCATAGTGCACCATGCTTCATACTTAGCATTCAGGGAAAGCACAATCTGCAGCAACAATAAAGAGTAATTCTGATCTCTGGAGAGGAGTCTCAATGATCCCATTAACATTGATCACGTTGGAAGAAGTCTCAGGCATAATACATTATTAATATCACCCCTTTCTGATTCTTTTTTAATGGTTTGAAAAGAAACAAAGGAAATTAGATAGAAATGTCTCCATTAAAATAACATAAGTGGCCAGACTAAAACCCACCAAAGACAGGAAATCCAGAACTAAAAGTTGCTACTGCCACTGAGCATCTCCAGACATTAGCTGAACTTGTGTGCTATACTTCGCAATATTGAATCCTGGCGTAAGTGCAAAACAAGGTGACTGAAGAATGAGTCACCTCCTTCCTGCAGGTTTATATCCAAACCTTAATGCATTTTTTGTGTATCATACCAGGAACTGTCTTGCAGTTCCCACTCCTTTAACACATGTGATTATTCACAGGAATTTCATCTTCCATGAAAGACAAAATCAGGCTAAGAGTTAAAAAAAAATAGAAGCTCTCAATGTATTTGATGGAAAGACTGTTCTTAGAATGCTCGTCTCCCAGGGTAGCTATAACATACAGAAATAAAAAATCAAAAACCTGAAAACCAGAATACATTACCTAACTAAACCTTATTTTTTTTAGTAGTAGAAAAGAATTGTAAAGGAGCACGGCTACTCTGTACTATATTTAAAGCTGGCTTCAGTATCCAGAGCTGATGTTCATCTTAAATTATACCAGTTCCAAATTTTCCAACAATATATTTCTTAGATATTTCAAAAGAAGATGGAATTACTCATCTCCATTTATAGACATCTTACAGCCTACAGAAATATGAGCTTGAGTATTACCATGATGTACAGGTCGGGTCTCCACATAGGACTGAGGTACGGCAACCTGACAGAGGGAGAGTCCTCTTCCCCCGTGCATGTGAAGCCTCCCTATCTTGGGCCAGAAAGACAGAGGCCTTAACTGCTGTGAGTGTTAACATGCATGGATATAACAGAATAGAAACCTCAGAACAGAAAACAGAAACTGCTATCTACTCAACTTAACTCATCCCACTTAAATTTTTGTCATTTCACTGAGTGGTATGGTTCCCTTCTTGCTCATTCCACCCCACATTCCCTCTTGGCAACACTTCCTTATCCACAGACTTACATGAAAAAGTATCAAACATAGTAACGAGCTTTGGGCACTTCTCTAAGAACAATACGTGGCATCCAGTACTTGTGTTTCTTAAAGAAAGTTGCATATTTATATCACACGTAAACTTAAGAACAAACCAGGAGAAAACTCTGACATATCTGATAATAATTATTCATAAATTCCTCTTCTAGGTACACAACAACAGAATTTCCCAAATCATGAGGTTATTTGCAAAGAACTTTTCCATGTGCATGCATGACAATAGTCATGGACTCTGTTAAGATCAAGGGAGCTCTCAGGGCACTATACAGGAATTCAAGTGCCAGGACAGAAGAGGAGCACTAGGAAACTTTCACTGAGGGTGAATGCAAATGCACAGAGTGAAAGAGTGTTTACAACCACCCATCTCCAACAGCTGCTTTTGAAGCAGATAGATATTGCATTGTTTTCTTCAGAAGAAAGATGCATAATGTGCTATTAGCAAAACTGACTAGTATAATTAAAGATATAAAGTTCTCGTAATAAACTCCTTATGGAAAAAAAAAGGCTACAGAAATGCTGAACAGTCCTCTTTGAATACATTTTCCTGTCCAAAAGTTACAATATCTGGGGAGCTGCAGCCAAAAGACATATCTGTTTCCTCTAGCCATGTTGCCCTATATATGGTATTTTTATGACCTAAGATGGACAGAGCCCATGACATTACAAGAAAGATTTGTAGGCTGGGGTCACACAGTGGAGCTGCAAAACTAACTGTGAATTTTTGCAAGTAACCCAAAGTAAAAGATCACTTTGGCATTGCTAACAGGTTTACTGAAAGAGTTTACATAGCTGCCAAATCAATACAAAACAACAGCAAAAATACCTCTTGCTTTTTCCTAGTGGGAATGCCGCTAGTCACAGAATTATATCTGTGCAGTTTTCTGAGCACAAAGAAGTCTTCACTCCTCTTAAAAAATGATACTACAGGGAAAAGCATTCCCACATTGTTGTAAAAGATTTCCTTCTCTTTAAATGTGAACCTATAAAAGATTACCACATAGCACTTTCTGTACTAATGCATTCAAGGTTACTATAGTTGGTTTATGGCTCCTTGTTAAGTAAGTACAGGAAAATCTTACTTATTTTCAAACCAAGCATCAATGATTTTCCATTCATTTCTCATAGTACCCTTTGTTGAATGAAAAGAAGCTTACACATGAAATTACTTCTGTATATACTTTGATTTCACATATGTATACACAGGCACGTGCTCTCCATATACGTATGTACATATATTTATATATGTATGTATAAAAAAATAAAAGTGGTAAAGTTTTGTTTCAGAGAGCAATACCAAAACCAGCAGGGGACAAGCAGCAGCACAGAAACAAGAAAAGCTCTAGAGTGAAGAGCATGCAAAAATCCCAACCACATCAGAAACAGATTTGTTTAATAGTATATCAGCATTTGGGAAACACCTAGCTGCATTGCTTTTTTCATATTGCATGCCCAAGCAGTTAATACAATTACCATAAGCAGGTAAAAGTCCAGTTCTGTCTTTGTACTTTTGTGAAGTAGATTTCAGTCTTTAGGGAAGACATTTTCTATTTGCACCCACAAAAAATGTAAGAGGGAATTCATATCATTTTTTAAGATGTAATTCAAACGCAAATATTTTTATTGATCAGTATTTTTATATTTGTTCCATGTATGTTAAACTAAATACTAGGAGCTTCTTTTAAGGAAAACGAAACACACTAGGCAGCTGAATCCCACCAGCCATTATAAAAGTAAAGCTACTGAAATTCAGCTCCCAGAGAAAACTACAATGTGACTCGTGCTGGTGCTCACTTCAGGCAACTTGACTGAAAAGAATTAAAAAGAAAAAATGTCTCAAAGCAGGGCTGGTTGTCTCCTATTAAACCTTAAATCTCTCTGCTATTCTGTCCCCAAACTGTTGCCAAGGCTGACTAGTTTATAGTATAGTTGCTTCTGGTACAGGACAATCTGCTGCTAGTCAGTCAGATACAGAGGCAGAGCCACAGGCTCAGCTATATGTAAAACCTACTGCAGCTGTAGACATGGCTCAGGAAAAGCAGCATTACAACTCTCATGACAAGAGAAAGGGATCAATGGGTAATAGGTGGCACAGACTTCAGGTGTCTAAGCATTGTCTCCTGGCTCTGGAAAGGTGTATCAATTCAAAAAGATAACTATTTTGCCCTAGGCAGCTAGACTCTGAATAGCAGTTCACACATTAATATGGAAGGTTATCATCTTTCTCTGCTCTTACTTCTCTATCAGCTAACCACAGAATATTTCTGTTCATATTAGAGTTGAGGGACAGCTCTGCTAATAAGTTGTAAACCCCTTTCTGTTTAAACGTAGACTAATTTAAGTACTCAAAGTCCACACTTCTATTTGGATTTTCCTGACATTTGATATTTGCTCTGGAGTTCAGTAAGATTAACATTTCGAGGTCAAAGTCATTCAAGTCATCAGAAAGTAATGCTTGTAATAAAATCCACACCTGCCTTTATGCTGGCAGTTGTTAATTACCTGTCTTCTAAAACCTCAGATATCAGAACAGAACTATAGCCTTTTGTGAAATGGTCCTGATCATTCCACGCTCACAGAATTAACATTAAATATAAAAAAAAATCATGCTTTATAAAGCAATTCAGTTCCCTAGATAGTTTCTATGGTCTAGCTAAACACTGCTTCCCCATATTTCTACTGCCAAAGCGGTTCTTGTTTGTTTATGAAGGAGAAAATAATCTGAGTATTGAAGAAACCCTACTTACCTTAGCATCAAAAGCACTCCTTTTACGTGGGAGCAGACTGGGCAAGGGCATCTGTTTCCCCTCTGCTGAATTTGCCTCAGGCCGTAACAGGGGTAAAAGCTGGAGAAACAGAAGGGATCAAAACATACACAAGATTTTTCAAAACCTTTATATTACACATCTACATGCTAGAGTGGAGGGTGGAAAGGTGCTGCCCTACAGAAGCTTAAAACAACCCAAGTCACAGATGGTCTCTTTTTACCTCACCCTTGTCATAGCCTCCTAGAATCATAGAATAGTTAGGGTTTGAAAGGACCTTAAGATCACCTAGTTCCAACACCCCTGCCATGGGCAGGGACACCTCACACTAAACCATGTCACCCAAGGCTCTGTCTAACCTGGCCTTGAACACTGCCAGGGATGGAGAACTTACTATTTCTTTTGGCAACCTGTTTCAGTTCCTCATCACCCTCACAGTAAAGAACTTCTTCCTTATATCTAACCTGAACTTCCCCTGTTTTAGTTTGAATCCATCATCCCTTGTCCTATCACTACAGTCCCTGATGAGGAGTTCCTCTCCTGAATCCTTGAAGGTCCCCTTCAGATACTTGGAAGGCTGCTAAGAGGTCACCACACAGCTTCTCTTCTCCAAGTTATCTATGAAGCCCCATTCCTGTCCCAGTCTTGAAACTGAGATGGTTGTGAATGTGACATTAACTGGGATTCAGAGAGCTGAACAGCCAAGTATATCCTAAAAAAAAGTGATGGGAGGAGGCAGGCAGGTGTCTGAGGCAGTTCAAGGTTAATAAAGGAAAAGGAACATGACAACAGCACCCCTAAAAAGCCCTGAATTGAGGGTTTCTATCTTTTTTAGAGCCTCCCTCTAGTCCTAACAACAATAACAAGAGTGCTGGTGCCCAGAACAGATTGTTGACCTTTGCCTAGACATTTGGTGGATACACAGTTTGTGCTACTTTAATTAAATATAGGGCTGATGGCCTGGATCAGTGGTCAGAAACTCATTAAAGTAATGAGAATGCCTTTGCAGCTACCTTCCAGGCTATCTTTGCAAACTCTTAAGGCAATATTAGAGATTGCAGAGTTGAGAACAGGTCCAAAAATCTACTAGAAGAATAAATGATGATGGAGACTCATTATCAGATGAGAGAAATTAATCCAGATGGCTGGGAACAGGGATAGAGCAAGTTCAACCTAGTTCTGTGTATTTCAACTAAAATTATTCCATCCCCAGAGTATCAGTGAACAGAGAAAATGTCTGCAGTAAATTCCTATCTGGAGTATAGTTGTGAAGATTAAATTAAATTTAAAATTTGGTTAAAAAGATGGACAAGTTTGAAAGATTAAATATGAATCTACATCTGAACTTTTCCCAAGTCTCTTTTCCTAAAGTGCCTGTAACCAGAGGGTCCCCCAGGATTATCTTCTCGAGTATCCCTGCCCTCTCTGTCAAACCTCTGTTCAAAACCTCCAAAAGCAAAGCAACACCACAGAACCACAGCCATCAAAATCTAAGATGTCCCTACAGTATTGCTACCTAACACACGGTACAAGCACTTGTTAAACCCACAACAGAACTGGATTTATTAAAGTAGGTTGTGAGAAATCTCACAAAAGCCTTTGAATTATCATTTAAAGCTGCATTGGCAAAAAGTCTTCTGAGCTTGTAGTGCTTTAAATTTTCCAAACAAGGGCGTAGAGCTCATCAGTCCAAATGTAAGAAGTTTGCCTGGTTGATTTTATTTCCCTTGGCATTTTTCCCTTTTTCTTGATAGAAGACAACTCCATTGCTATGCTGATAAAAGAGCAGGAAAGCTATATGATACTGCCACCTCCATCAAAAATTCACTTCCTTGTCAAGAACCTATATATTACTGTTGTGGCTGAAAAAGGCTTTGGTGTAGATTCAAGGGAATGCTACTGCGACATAGTGTCTGTGTTTGCATTAGGGCTTTTCTCTGGTCTGGCTAGTTATTGTTTCAGTCAGAGAACCTTTTTTTGTTTGTGCTGTACTTGTCAGCTGCTTAGTGAGCAGGCTGTGGGGAAAACTGATGCTTTGAGAAGCCTGTTTTCAAGGTGATTAAAAGTAAAGATTTTTCCTCTTGTTTTTTTGCTGCCCCGGGATTTTTACTCTGGAGCAAGAAGCTCCCTACTGAAGAGAACAGAGCTTTCAAGAATGACACCTCTGGTCAGTACAACTGCACTTGTGCAACAGTGATTTTATTATGCAGTGCTGTGTTTAGCCAACTGAGAAAGGGACGACAATTAAAATAAAGCTCTTGTACAGTACCTGCACTCAGGCAGATATATTATGCTCTCATAAGAGATAATATGCCTCAGAGAGTAAGATGGCAAAATTCAGCAATGATATAAGATCTTTTGAAAAATACCCATCACCCATCAAACTATGCCTGTGCATACCATAGCTGTGATCATCTGAATTAATTCCACAGTGAATAATGACAATAAAGCAGAATTCCTGTGGCAGAAGAACAGATAAGGAAGAGAATTTCACAATTCTTTCTTTGTAAAGAACATTCTAGAGAGGCCTATTTTCTCTCATACTACCATTCTTAGCTGGATCTGCAAGTTATTAAAAAGGTACACCTTGCTGAGACACTGGGACCTCAATTTAAAATGTAAATAAAGGAGGAAAACAAGTTCTTGTCTTTACCTTGCAGAACTCTTTCCAGGTTTCCCTTGGATCTGTTCTTTCCCAGCCTTTCCAATTTATTGTATTCTGTGAAAAACTGAAAAGAAATAAAAGTACGTGTTAGAAGAAAAAAAAAAGAAAAAGTTAGCTGAAGCACTATTTTTCTGTCCATGTGCTCTCTCCAGAAATCAGAAGATAATGGTGAAAATCACTGATACCAGACAAGTACAATAAAGGCTCTAGCAAAGACCTTAATAGGGCATAATAGCTGCCAATATGATGTACCACTGTTCAGGGCCTAACTTTACACTGGTGAAAAGAACTCCAGGGCAAATAGCTGCAGCAGCTTAGGAAGACAATTCAGCTCCATGAAGTATGACTGAAGAACCCTACCCTTCCACCCTTAGCAAACACACGGAGGTAAGAGTGACAGTCCAGTGGTTAAGACAACTAATAGTCAGTTACAGAATTTCTCCATCTGAAATGCTAGGAAAGGAGGTCAAGAACAAATTTTTCAAATTCAGAAATCATTTGTCAAACACTGCTCTTAAAATTGTGCTGAGCTCCAACTCTGACACTCAGAGGTCAGGTGACAGGCTTAATGATCACTGAAAACCATCTTTGGCTCCATTTTGTGTTCTGAGTAGATTTGTATGGAATTTAGAATTTATGGATTATGGGAAAGATTGACCTATTATTTGCTTTGAAAACTGAGGAAAAGTAGGTTTTGTACTTTCAGCTTTCTTCAATCATATAAAATGGCCACAAAAAAAATTGTATTCTTAAATTTTGTGTCTTAAAAAAAAAAAAAACAAGCTGAAATTAAGTATGAAGTTATTTCATACCAACACAAATAGGAACACTCTGAATTAAAGGTCAAGCTATTTCATTACAGCTACCCATTCAGAGCAGCAGGAAGGGAATATCTTTCAAACATCTCTCAAGCCATTCTGTACTGCAGCTGCCCTTTGTTGAACTTGCTCAGGTTCTGCTGGGCTTTTAGAAGTAGCAGGCAATTTTGAGAGTTGGCCTAACTCCAACAAATGAAGTTTGTTACTGGTATGTAGATGTACAGAAATTTATCACTGAGAAAAGCTGGAGTTACATTATTTAGTGGAAAAAGACAAACCAACATTATTTGTTAAATTCTGCCATTTGCCTGTTAAAATTTGTTTTGGTGAATAAGCCATTTAATACATGAATCAAATTAGTAAAATATATACCATACATACAACATGAAGTTCCAATGTAAATTTGATGTGTACGTATTATGTATATGGATTATATGCACTTACAATTAGACACATTAATGTATTAAAGATGGTAACAAACATAAATAGTAAATACTTAGAGGACGAAGATATAAAGTAAATACTGTACAAAAGCATATTTGGAGGTGATTTCTAGAACTACTTTCCTCAGGAATCATACTGACAGCAGGCCTCACAAAGCCAGGTTAACACAAAGTAGCAGATTAGCATACTTATGGATGTAGATGAGAAATTATGTATTTATATGAGTAAAAATGAAGCTTGCATTGGAGTTCTTCCTGAAATAAAGCTGCTATTTCTGGTACATTATAAGTAACTGGGTGGAAATAAACCTTACCAAAATAAAAGCATTAACAGACCAGATTTAATTCAAAGTCATCTGGTGAAGTGTTATAATGATTTCTGAAATAAAAGTTAATATAGAATTAAATACTAAAATGTGTATACTGTTATGCTATGGCATATTACATGGGTATTTCATATGATGTGTATATACATCAGAACACAGGAAACAGCTTTACAAAATTCTGAAGTATCTTTTAAAAGCATATATAAATCAATATACTAAAACTTCTAAAAACATAGTAGAAAAATGGTGGCATTCAGAAAATGAAGTTTTGAAACATTTAACAAGTCCCAGATACTGCTCACAAGAATTGTTATGGAACATCAAACATTTTGAAACATTTTAAATGTTTTTAACATTTTTATTCATTAAAAAAATGGACATACCTTTGTAACCAATTCAAATGCCAAATCTGTCTAAAATGTTAGCTTTCATCACTTAATCAGTCCACTGTCACAAAGCTTCTGATGCACAGGAATATATAATATATGCTTGAAAAACATTCAGAGACTGGAGTGATGATGTCAGTGCAAGAAGAGAACCAGATAAATGGCATTCACTGTTTCAGCACCACTGTAAAAGAAAATGTGTACTTTCAGCAAGAGACTCATTTAACAGTTGAGTTGATCTTAGTTAATGCTTTAAGATCAAAAGTGCATAACTTAATTACTGACAAAAATTGTAATAAGGGATTTAATGCTCAAAGCATCTTATAGTTATTTTAGTATTAGCAATTTTGATTGCATATTGTATCTGTAGCAATTTAGACTACATTCTCAGGCACTCCAAAATCTTGCAGCTTCACTGAAATATCCTCACACCAACCTGTCCTTACAGGTGAGCCTAAAACTTCACCATGTACCCCTGTATTAAAAATCAGCAGGTTGACTTTCTAAGACACTGAATACCGAGTACTGAAACAACTCATATTGCAGTAATAAAAATCAGTTACTTGCTTATATCAGGTATACAAACATTAATACTCCATTGTAAGATACCATATGCTATCTCTAACTCCATGTTAAAGTTCACCAGAATATGACACTGACTGACACTGTAATATAATATTAAAGAGTTCAAGCTGTCTCATTCAGGGCCTTGCACAACACATCATTTCAGCTGTTCTGCCCCTTCTTTACCAAACACACTGTTAATATTTGTCTTGGGACCAGACATTAACCTTGCAGTTAACTCTCTAATTAATAACACTCTTTCCATGAAGACTACTCTGTGTTTCCATATGGTGCCAGTCTTACTTGATATGACTAGGAAACAGTAAGGAAATATGTAATTAAGGGATCTACTGGAGGAGGGAAAAACCTTAGAATTCCCAAATCCACATTTTTATTTTAGTCCAAATTGGAATGAGAATTCTGAATTATGCTAGCATTTTTCACCAAACAAAATTCCAGTGTTATCTTTTTATGGTATCTAGGAAAAAAATGTACTTTTAGTCCTAAACTTCAATATTCTTCCCAGCTTCCAAATCCAATCCTCCAATACAGCTCCATTTTAACTTAACTCATCCCAATCCATGACACACTTTGTGAGATACTTATTATTCCTTTAAACTTTATTTCAATTCAAGCAGTTACTGTCCAAAGACAAGATTATTTCATTTTAATTCCCATGCAATGAAGTATGAATTTATCATGGTTTAACCCCTGATGGGAACTAAACACCAGGCAGCCACTTGCTCACTGTCCCCCTTCCCTGGTGTATGGGGAGGAGAACTGGATAAAGGTAAAACCTGTGGGTTACAATTAAGAACAGTTTAATAACTGAAATAAAGTAAAATTATTACAATAATAATAATAAAGGAAAATTACGAAGAGAAAGAGAGGAATTAACCCAGTAAACAGCACTGATACAGATTACAATTGCTCACTACTCACTGCTGATGTTCAGCCTGTCCCCAGGCAGTGATCAGCACCTCCCAGCCAACTCCCCCCAGTTTATATACTGAGCATGACACTCTGTGGTGAGGAATATCCCTTCGGCTAGTTTGGGCAAGGCGTCCTGTCTGCTCCCTCCCAACTTTCCATTACCCTCCTCACTGGCAGAGCATGAGAGATGGAAAAGTCCTTGATCAGGCTAAGCACTACTGAGTAACAACTAAACCATCAGGGTGCTATCAGCATTGTTCTCAGACTAAAGCCAAAACACAGCACTGTACAGCTGTTAAGAAGAGCACTAGCTTTATGCCAGCTGAAACCAGGACAGAATTACAACGTGTCTGAAGAGCTCATGCAGCTCTAGTGTGCGAGTGGTTTCAATGATCAGTCTTTGAGAATGCTATAACAGCCGATATTGTACATATGCATAAATGCAAGTATGATTCCAGGGTTTGGAACAGGCTGAGGCTAGAGGACATAAGTCAGGATTTAGTGGCCACAAACTATGAAGTATGCAAAGAACATCTAATAAATGAACATTTTCAAAAGTTAAAAATGTCAAGAGTTTGATCAAACAGAGACAAATGGCTGTCATTGCCAAATACCTACTCACTGTCGCATTAACTAGCAGTGCAAAGCCTTCTCTAAGGTCACTACCCCGTGGGTTCTTTCTGGTTTAACTGCAGCAAAGAATACTTTATTTTCTTCCCTTGTTCTTGTACACACAGAGAACAGTTTAGATTATACTCATAAAATAAAGGGAAATATTTTTTGACCTTGATACTTGGTATAGAGAATTATAATCCAAATGGTCAGGTTTTTGCAAAGCTTGGATAAATTGATATTAATAATAAACTGTCAATTGCCAGTCTGAGAGCAACACAGTTAATACAATTCAATGTAAACATTTCATACTGTAATAACTGGTAAGTAAGACCAGATTTGGATATTTAAATCATTATTCATTTTGGTTTTCACTTCATCTTTTTTTGCAAGTGCCTAAATATAGCTGGGATCTGTAGACAAAAGCAGCTGTACATCAAGAGGCATGTGCTGCAACCTAGGCACCTAGGCAGAAATACATGTGGGGTTCTCAGCCTCATCTTAAACTCCCTATCCAAGCAATATTTCTAATGCCATCTGTTGTTGCATTTGAATGTTGCTAGTCTTCTAACATTAGCTGATTAGTCTTTCCTTGTGTATCTGAAATAATGAAAATGTCTTAAAATACATTTTCACAGTAGAGACTGTACTAAATGAAAAAAAATGGCACAGGATCAGCTCATTCTAAGAAATGACAAAGGAGAGAAAATAGCTATTTTAGATATATTAATAAAAATATTCCTAAATATTTGAATTACAAATATTTAATACATCTTACTTATAGCTTTACAGTGCAATCTTAAGCACATATCCATCATATTTTACTGTATATGTTTTACAGATTACATACACACACACACACTTCTGGGGACAAATCAGGTATTTCTAAGTGCAGACAAAGATAAAATGACTTGGTATCTAGAAATACAACAACAAAAGAGAACATGGTAGTAACTTGCCCCAAGGCAGCTCCATTTAGCTTTGCCTGATGCCATAGGCTGGTCTCCCCTGGCAGGGAACCATGCCCTTCTCCAGCTACAGAGCCTAGTGTATAAATCTCTGAGGGTATATTCCATGGCATGATGCTCTAGCTGGGCTTGCTGTAATTATCCCTCCTGAGGAACAGCATGTATCAGCCTGAGAAAAGTACCACATTAATGGGGTTTTGCTGTACTACTACTACTACTCTCCTTTGAGAAAGGCTAAAGGGCTTCAGAAGCTGAGGGTGGGGAACTCATGTCCCTATTCTGCTATGACAGTCACGTTGTCTGTCAGGGAAATGTGCCAGATTAATCCTTTCCAGGAGCTGGGCTATGCCTGAAGCTCCCACGCTGGAAGTGACAGAAGTACTGTGAAGCTAGTTATGTGCCCAGGAGCTACAAGTGAGCCCAGAGGAAAGAAGTATATATATGTACATATAGTGTAAGAGAAACGGTAAGAAAAACACAGACATAATATTGGCTCAAGTGTCCTTAAAAAGGAAGACAGCAACACTTGGGAGGTTCCGTTGGTACAAAGGAAATAGAACTCGAGCAGGAAGGGCCTCATTAATAAATAAACTAAAGAGTAAAAAAAAAAAAGGGGGGGAGAAAAAAAAGAAAAAATAAGAAAAAAAAAAAGAAAAAGAAGATTCCTACAGGACAACTAAACTGGTACAGACAGAAGTTACTAATTCTAGCAGAGCCAGTATCTTGGCAGTTTTTACCCAGATGTACCCTGACAAGCATTTGGATGATATGGTCTAGTGTTTTGTTCTACATCAGTAGAAAAAACCCAGCAAATAAAAAATTAATGCATTTCTGCTGGGTATAGCAAACAGAATTGGTTAAAAAATGGTTCAACAAGCCACACAGCCAGCATAAAGGAAAGGGTGGGAGGAGATGGATTTCCCCCTTCAGCAGGCTCAGCCCTAATGCACAGCTTTACTCGCACAGTACTTTTTCCTCTAAAAATCAGTTCAGAGACAGCTTACTGACATCCAGTCACCAGACCAGCATATTCAGCAGCACTAGCAGAACTTGATAATGAGAATACCTACTTACAGACTGAAATTGGAAGGAAAGAACAATCATGTTTGCAATTTGACGAGACCACCAAGCTTAAAATACTGATCTTACAAAAACAGTATGCGTAACATGGAATCAGCCCAAGTGCTGATGTGTCTTATATGAAAGCAGTCAGTGTCCTCTAATACCCTTCTATTCACAACAATGAAAGAAAAAGAGCTGCTGTGCTAGCATCCTCATCAAAGTCCTGATGCTATAACAGTACTGCCACTAAGGGCCTCTCAATTTTTCTAGCAATGGTTACCCACAACTTCATACAGCCCTGAACTTCCATTTGCCTCTGTAAACTAAAGTACCAGCTCTTCCTCTGAAATTCCTGGTTCTTGTAACTCTTCGGCATTGCTGATAACAAGTAAATAGGAAGCTCTGGAAGATTTTTCTTTCTCCACAATCTTTTTAAAGTCTGAGTTCAATGTTATCATCTCTGCTGCAGAAATCTCAGCTTTTGACTCTCTCTAATTATGGATGATTCATGTTGTAACAGCACTGAATGCCTTGGTTGAGAGTTGGAGTACTACCAATCTCAGCACATGCCTCCAGTGTCAAGCACTGCCACCTGTGTTAGCACTTCTAATAAACATGAATATCCAACCTTATCATCTGAAGGTAAACTAGGTAGGAAGAGACAGACTAACCTGGAGGACCAAACATTGCATTTCTGCCAACTATATGGGATAATGTGAAATACATACAGGTTTTTTAAATTTCTGTCCAAGATATAAAGAAAGTATATTTAAACTTATTATCCATAAGCATTATTTTTTAAAAATATACGATTACGCTACCTGCAAGACTACCATTTTCCAGAAACATAAGGCAGATGTGAATTCCTTTAAATATAACAGTCCTGTATTTGTATTTCTGCTTTAAAAGAACCTAAAATGTTTCTACCGGTAAAGCTTATCGAGGGATAATGCAAAATAAATGCAGTTTCCTGAAAGATCCATTTTCAGTGTACTGCATACAGGTATACTAAAGACAGGCTATGCATATTAAACCTCCATGCAAAAAACATCTGAAAATATGTTGCTAACCAAGCACTTTCTCCTGTTTCCAAAACTAACTGAATCTGCAGATGCACAGGATACTTAACTAGGAGAAGGGATAATGTATGCATTATTCCTTTACTCACTACTTCCTCTCATAGCTCTCAGCATACAGGTCTGACACTACACGTAAGAATGAGAGAGAAGAAAGAACTTTACAAATTATGCCAAATAACATTAATCCATCGAAAAGGACATAAATTAATCCTCTCTTTTCTGAGACTCAAAGCTAGATATCTGTGGGCAAGTATTCTAGAAGCTCTTATTTCATTCCTGAATTCAAAAACTTTCATTAATTTGGGTCCTTAATTGTGGAGATTTATTACTGGCATATTTTCATCACTTTAGTTTCCTTTTAATGCAGCCTTAATGAAATGCTTCTATTTTCACACAGGCCTTCTATATCAGAACTAACTTCGGCAGCGTTGCAAAAACTGCACTATAAAAAAGGCAGATGAATGAGCCATGTGCTTATCATAAAATACTATGATTTACTAATAATGCTAAGAGCACTTCGATGTTGGGCACTCCATAATAAAGGCTCTACATGTTTATTGTTTTCAATTCAGTGACGATTCTGCCCTTTAAAATACATGCATCTGTGAAATCCTGCCTTAGAAGCAGGCCGATTTGTCTATTTGGTGGTAAGTATTAATTTCAGGTGTTCTTTCCTTAGCTCTATTTTCCTTCCAAACTCACACATAACTCTCAATGACATTAATGGGGCACAAAATGTGTGCAATACAGAGCGGCAGTATTAAGGTAAGGTACCTTTGAAAACCTGAACAATCTACATGTTACTTATCTACCAGGTATCACCACTCATAAAACACAAAATAAAACACAGGAAAACAATGCTGACAAGCATATGCATTTGGATATAACACACACACATAGTGAAGAGCTTCTTCAGTATTCTGAGACATGAACATAATGTAGTTAGACTGAAAAACCCATGGCCAAATTATATACAGTAACTTCTTTCCTATTCTCTGGACCTTTCCCTGTATGCCTTCGTTAGGATGATAAGCAAAAAGGCATTCAGATCCTACTGACAGACACTTCATATAAAATTAATGATTGCAGGCATACAATGTTATTCACCTTCAGTGATATCTGTGGTTTTCCCTTTCACGATTTAATGATAAATCCAGTTTGCACTTAACAGAAAGTACTTTTAAAATTAACTTTCATTTATGGAGCATTTACCAACTTATTTGCAAATCTAATTAAAAATTCTTAGTTGTATATTTAAATTAGAGAAAGAAATATATAGATTCTAACTGAAAATACCTTTGACACTTCACTGTGATATATTTTACAGGCATTTTTTTTTTTCCTTTTGTAGGTACATTTAGAGCCATCAGCTTATTAATTGGATAAAACAAAATATGTTTTTCAAACCTAATTCTCTGCAGACTTAATACACATTGGTGAAAATCCATTGAAACTAGCTGCAGCCATGCAAGTGCCCCAGTGGTCCATATTTGGAGCTGCATTCAGCAGTCCATTTCTAATCAGTACAGTTTTTAAGCGTATTACTAAAGGGTCACTTGTATCAATAACTTAATCACAATCTTAACAGTAATTACACCTTAACTAGCTGAGTAGCCTGCACTTCAGTTTTGATCACTTATTTTCCCAGAATGAAAGGACAGGGCAAAGAGGGAGACTGCTTGCGTTCACCCAACTTTTAATTTCAAATCACAACCAGAAGTATGAAGTATGCTCTTACTATAACCTAGACTGCATGCAACAATTTGTCTTGCAACAAACAAGACTGGCAGAAAAATGACAGTGTCAAATACCGTATTTTTCATTAAAGATCAGCATTGCAGGAGTTTTGTTGTGTTTCACCTCTGTGATGAAGTTTCATAATGCTGTATTCCTTTTACCCCAAACATCCTTTGTCACTGGCTCATTAATGAAAGTATACTTGTGCTTATAGAGTCATAGAATGGTCTGGGTTGGAAGGGACCTTAAAGCTCACCTAGTTGCAACCCTCTGCCATAGGCATGGACACCTTCCACTAGAGAAGGTTGCTCTACCAATCAGAACCAATCTGAATTGACAGAATTCCCTACAACTAATGAAACTACTGGCAGCTTCCCAGACCACTGGGCTAGACCTGCAACATTTTAATTCCAATAGCACGTTCTTTCCTCTCACAATAAGATTTCAGTGACCTGTATTTTTCTCTGTATTGACAGAGTTGTTTATGGCACTCCTCAGGTATAGGCCTTGGGTCCCATTCTACATTTATCTGCTCCCATTAAGTGGTGTCATTAAAGACATTTCGACAGCTCTCTCGGCACTCTATGAATGTTTGTGACATTAAAGCTTGAATGTCTTCAAATTTCCTACAGCTAAATGTTGAATAGCTTGAATTCTTATTTATTGGTTCCCTGCAGTAACAAACTGCACGTTCATCTTTGACAGCTCCTTTCATGATGAGCTCTGTCCACAAAAGGCCGATGTTTTGAAAGTGCATTTGAACAAACACGCACATTTTAAGGGCGAAATTTATTGCAGCACTAAAGAAAACCTGAAAATAAATCAGTATGAAAGGACATAATGAGCTGTTCAGGTGTTAGACTGAATCACATGTACTTACTTCAAGAAAGTAAGTTCCATCAGACAATAACTCCAGTATTTGTTTCAATATGGGATGATGAGAGAAGCATTCTCATTCCCAGATGCATGAAAAGACAAGGCTCCCACAATCATCAAGCAGCAAATGCAGATCAGGTTTTTATAATACTGCCCAAATTCTATGTACAGCACGTGTAGGAAACTCAGAACTTTCAAATTAGATTCATTTGTTTGTTCCTTCCTTTTAGATACATTTCACTAATCATTAACTAAACCAATTTAGTCAAGAAGCTGAGCTCATGTAGGTGTTTTCCCCGTTTTCTATTAAGCTTAACATCTTAATCAATACAGAAGGGAATGCTGTTGTAATTTATTTTGTTCAGCCGAAGGAGAGAAAAACGTTTATCTAAAGCATTAGGCTTAACTAATAATTATATTTAAAAAACCCCAAACAAACAAGAAAGGCCAAGTGATCACAAACTCAGAATCTCAGGGTCAAGCCAATGTATGAAGTCAGCATATACAAAACCGTAACTGTTCTCTAAGCAGCTCTTCAAGAAATATCATAGAGATTTTTAATACAGGCAGTGTATTGGGAATATTTGTTTACACAGAGCCTACAAATTCCGTATATACAAGAAGATGAAAGTGTAATGATACTGTAGTCTCTACTGTGTACTAGAAATGTCCAAACACAGACTAAAAGAGAAAGATAATCAAATGACAGTGCAAAACCCTTTTCCGTATTCTTTCACCCTCTGAACACGGTTAACATGAAGATCTTCATTTCCTGTACCTACCCATTTCCTTATGCCTTGTGCTGTTGTACTCAGTATTCAATTCTGGGTAACATTCTGCAGTGGAAATATAAATCACTAAATCTACAGATGGCAAGGGCAAGAAACAAACCACCCAGAACCCAGAATAAATAATTCACAAAAGCCATAAGGCCAAGACAGGAAATATGTTCTCCTTATTTTCTGTGCTGAAATACTTTTCCAAAGGTTTAGAAATAGGTATTTACAAACAAGAGTCAAGTGACTTAGCTCTAGAAATCATTTTTTTCCTGTGGTATCAGCAGGATAACATTGATTTATATGGGGACAAGTTCAAGCCCAGCATTTGTTCTTTGTAGACTGCCCCTCTAAAGGTGAAACTCATAGTTCAAATCTTATATACCAAATAAATTCCACTTAAATCTACTTTGATGGCTTAATTGGGGTGTATGACTTGTGTTGGCCTCCTGCAGAGTGCTGGATTTCACTCTATATTACTTGACCTTATTGCAAGAACAGTGTTGCATCTTTTACTGTTTGTTTTATTCACAATCCTGAGATGAATATAATATACAGAAGTTCGAAAAAGCATTCTTGAAGCAATTTCAGTGTTAGAGGAAAACACTGTTTACCTTACTCCTGGGTAAGCAATGGGACTACAAACACCAGTACTGCTCAGGCTAACCGTTCCTTCTAGACGCATGGTTTGACTGCATTTATGATTCATAACCCCCCAAAATACCAGTCTCAGTGCCAAAGTGACATCAGGTACATACAATACACAGAATACACAGAATATTCACAAAAGGGGTTTTCCTATTTATTAAACTATTCTGCCTACATTATGGGAAATGGTCACATCTAAATGAAGCATGGGGAATAATTTCCCTGCTGATGACCGAGTATGATTTTCAGGTACATATACAAGGTGCATATTTGCATTACTCTTGTTCCATCAGCATATAAACTACCTTTTGCTTGCTTTAACTGATGCTTCAATAAATTGCCGAGTGGACCCGTGTGCATCTAGAAGCTGCACTGCTTCATTAGAACACTGCTGTGCTCAGATAAATAAAGACCAGTATTACTAACAGAGGCTTATTTTCTGGAACCAGTGTCAAATTAATAGCTCTACCTGTCCTTCAGATACGGCTCACCCAGCTGCATCTTAGAGTGTCTTTAACTTGTCTCTTCTACAGTATCCCAGCATTACCCTCAAATCAGATCATGGATTCAGGGTCCTTCAACACCAAATCAAGTACAGCAAAGAAACAAGGATGCTTTCGGAAAAGAAACAAGACATATCCTTTCTGTAAGTAATGCAGCAAATGGCTGCCAAAACTACAAGTGAAACTACTTCCCTTGGTACTACCTATCACCCGCAGGTCCTTACAAATGCTCCGTAGGGAAAGCATAACCTTGAAGGAGGAGTAAGAAGGGCTGTAAGTCTCCTGATAAAAACTATCATAAAACAAACACACTATTCCCTTTAAAGGAAATGACAGCCCATGACCTCACATTCCAGAATCTTTTTGTGTCTGTAACATTTTTAATGATACAGATACTAAGTCTAGAGCAAAATGTCAGCCATACATACACTTTAACAGTTTAAGGAGAAGAATTAGTCTAAGAAGAAGAATAATCTCCTAACTGTGCAATTTTTCTCCATCTCTAGATATTGACTGTACTGAAGCTCATAATATCCACTTTACCAAGAGGAGAGGGGCAATAGCATCAATTACCTGTTCACAAAGAGAAATCTAAAAGCTCTACAAGGAACAATACATAAAATTAATTTAGGAATAATTAGGTGAATTTTTTAGTCTGAAATTTTTACAGGATTTAGAAGTTAACTATCAGTTTCAGTGACTGTTCAGTATTCCACAATACACAGCAAGCTCCATAAAGAACTGTTAAAACAAAAAAAAAAAAACCCAACATTTCATCTTGATGACACTGGCAAATTCTCTTCAACTTCTCTTTAATACGAATACTCAGAAGTGAAAAAGCCCTCAAACAAGATTTCAAGCATTAAGGTAATACTCAAGAGATCCCTCCAGTTTTCCTTCCTGAGCTTTTTTGTTTGTTTGTTTTCTACTTTTTCTGTGCTATGAACAGAATTGGATCCAGAAAGTACAAATTATTTGTGTACTATAATATAAAGGGGAACAAAAAAACAAAAAAAAAAAACAGAAAAAGATTTCTTACCAGTAACTGGAGTTCAATATGAATGTTTTTTTATGACCTTTCAGTCCAGTCTGGAGAAGACCTCCTCTTTGCAAAAATCTTAAGACAATATGCACGTCCTTGCTCCATGATGCTTGTCCTGAAGGCACATAAGGAAGAAAGTATCCAGTTTTTCCTGCAGCCACAGATACTGAATTTCAAATCCTGAAAAACTCTGTAGGAAAGAGAAGGAAAGAAACAGACTTTCATATCACACATTCTGAAGAATTACAGTTTAATTCAGTCCTCCACTCTTTGAGAGTGTCATGGTTCCTCTCGCTCGCTCACTTGCTCCCCCTCCTTCCTCCCCCGTGGCTCCCGGAGGGAGGGGGAGGAGAATCGGAAGAATGTAACTCCCACGGGTTGAGATAAGAACAGTCCAGTAACTAAGGTATAACACAAATCACTGCTGATATCACCAATGATAATAACGATAAGGGAAATAACAAGGGAAGAGAATACAACCGCTCACCACCTGCCAACCGATACCCAGCCCGACCGAGCAGTGATCTAACCCTTCTGGGTAACTGCCCCCAGTTCTACCTCCCGGGCATGAGATGCTGTGCTATGGAATACTACTATGGCTAGTTTGGGTCAGGTGTCCTGTCTCTGCTTCCTCCCGGCTTCCCCTCCTCCCTGGCAGAACATGAGACTCAGAAAGTCCTTGGTCAGACTAAACATTACTGAGCAACAACTAAAAACATCAGTGTTATCAGCACTGTTCCCAGGCTGAAAGTAAAAAACACAGCACTGCACCAGCTATTAAGGAGGAGAAAAATGACTGCTACTGCTGAACCCAGGAGAGAGAGCTAATCCTACTTACATTCATGTTGGTGATAGCTCCAAAAAGCTTCCTTCCATCTGGAAATGATATGACAAACTGTTTTGGTGCCATCTGATGTCCCAACAACAAGTGAGTAGTTCTACCACATGCCAAACCACTGCCAAGGTCTTTGAGATGATATAGTACATGGTGAATGTATGAATGTAACCCCCATTGCTGCATAACAGATGTCAGATGCAAAGATGTTTCTCAACTGAGCAGTAAAGCACATTTCATTTTAGGTATAATAATTCATGAGTTTAAAGATCCTAATATATCATGGTTAACAGCCAGCCATCACCTACTCCCTGGGAAGTCTACTGCAAAGTGTCAGAGTAAGTCATATACAAACACATTAAATTCTAACAAGTATATGCAGAACCACTGAAATCACTGTACCTCAAAATCACTTATTAGTCACACTAATTTAAGGTAACACTCTAAAAATAAACCTCTGCTTCATAAGGCTAAGCTATGAATCACAATAATATATGAATAATAACTTCAAATGCAGTAATGAATAGACATGGGAAAATAATATGGTTTGTTCAGGAGAGTGCCGATTATTTCATTTCACAGAAGACTGAAAAAAAAGCAAGTTTCATTATTTTTATATAATCATTCTAAATTGCAAAGCCCTCCGCACATTCAGCCTATTTAAATACCATTTTAACAATGTAATTGGTAGAGATACTTCTCTCAGTCTTCTTTTAAAAACCTGACACCAGTAACAACACCTTAATTTATTTCTCTATTCATTATTCTAAGGGGCTGACACCTGGCGGAAGCTATTTTGTTTATATTCATTCATATCAGGGTACTCAGCTGGAGAAGGCCCAAGTGAATAATTAACTAATCAATGGAGGAACAGTGCATTTCCCAGCACAGAGGAGATCCTGGAATACCCACTCTGTGACAAAGATAAATTCACATGCAAGCATGAAACTCTCAAAATCTGAAATCTTTAAAGATAAAACAAAGAAATATTTGTTCAAAACTTTGACCGTGGTTGTCAATCTTTCATCCCTTTAGCAGCTGTGAACATGTTTTGAAGCAGGGGCACACTGGGACAAAGAATTTAATTACAAATTCTATCTAATATGGATAACACTTCCAATCCTGTACCAGTGCCAGGTCTTGAACATGCATTATCTACTTCACAGAAATCTAGTGGAATAAACCTTACACAAGGGAGGTCACATACAAGATGCAATATTATCCATGTTTTCATCATGTTCCTTTGAAGGCTGATAAGCTTTGTGTACATTCTTGATTCAAACTCCAATTCTCACACAGGGATAAAGCGTCCATCAACTGGAATCAGAAGTATTGAACTTAATTTGCTTAGACATAACCTGACCCTCCCCATATAATACACAAATATCTTAGGTGTCAATATACAGAATATTAGGCTTTCACTCCAGACCCAAGAATTCAGAAGTTAGGCACCTAACTAAATTTTCAGGTTTCCAAATCTTTACCTGATCCAAGAATCATTTTCATAAAGAGGCCTTATGTTTATATATATTTCAGTAACTCTAGGGTAAGAAAGTCCAGCCCAACATTGCGTATTTGCAGCTGCTCGAGTGATGAATCCCTCCAACACAAAGAATTTCTTTGCACATGTTACATTTGTACCCCTGTGACATATTGATTAAAAATGTAACTAATCTTACAAGAAGTCTTGCCCAAATGAAATCAATTATACTTTGTCCAGAATGAGCTGTAGCACCTCTGTGGAAGAAAAATGAGAGGAGATGTGGGTTTGTGGAGGTTCTCTATTGATGAATGGACATAGAACTGTGAACGTAGCAACTCCATTACCACTACAGACAAATTAAAACTAAGGCACTTCTTTGTATTTCACCAGTTATACTTTTTTTTTACAACAGTAACTGAGTAAATTGGACTTTAAGTCTTCAGTATCATGCCAAAGATGGACTGAGCCAGAAATCTTCCATCCTGTGTTGTCTCACCTTTTAGTAATAAAAGTATCAAAAAATTAAATACTTCAAATAACATGGAAATATTAAACTTGGTCAACATTTACTACATTCTAACAACCAAGGCTTTTAGCCTTTCATAGTTTCATAACATATTATAAGAAGTGGAAGCTGATGAAACTACTTCAAGCTAAATAAAAATAATTGATTCATAAATGAAAGTTGTAAAGCACAGACAGGCTTTTTACTTCTCCAAAATCATGTTGAACAGGTACTAACAGGCTGCATCTGAAATTTGTGCTCATTTCTTCAAAAGATATATAGAAACTCCACATCCCCCAAAGCTATACTCTGCAATAGCTAGAGCATGGAAAACTAAAATGGAATAAAAAATAACACAGCAGACTAGAGGTAGTGGCCTAGTTTTCTGGTCTGCTAATGTGTAAATGTAATGTTTTTTTTTAAAGGTACAACAATATATAAAGAGGCAGACTGCAAACCAGTGTAGTCCTAATTGACACTGTTGGCGTCCCAGTTACTTAGAGTAATTAAATTAACAGTCCTGTAAAAATATAATAGTAGAAAATTACAAACTGGCTTAGACATTCATAAAGAGAGTGAGAAAAAATACCCTATTCTATACAATGAGAAAATACAGAAAGTCTGATGATCTGGAGATCTCTTAGATTGTAACAGTGCTGTGAGAATCATTGTGTAGTCTGAAATCATCAAAAATGTGTGGGATTTTTAAAACAGTTTTGAATGACATGAATTACACTCCTCTTTCTTATATTAGCTTCTGGGACACAACACTGCGTTAACTACATCCTCTATTAGTGTAATACTATGCTACACAGACTGAAGGTTTAATACATTAACAGTGAACCTTTTAGGTTAGTCTGATAGAATGTTGAAAAACAGATTACTGGGAGATTTGACTGTTTTGGCAGGGTATTTTATTAGCTACATTTGCTTAGGAACAGAAGTATAGTAATTAATTAGCTTCAGGTGAAAGTACCACAGATGAAGTATGTATTTTATATATTAGTATATACATATTGGGTTTTTATAGTACTCAAGGTGATGCCCACAGTGAGTGCATGACTCACGTTATTGGCAGGGTGTATCCTTTGCCTAGCACATTTGATATTTTCTTCTTAATGAAAGCCACTGTAGTAATGCAAAATGAGATACGGGCATTACATATTTAACCATATATTCTAGTGATAACAAATACAGTACTAGCTATAGCTTTTTGGATCTTACTTTTTTGGCAAGTACATAAAAAATCAATACATTAAAAATTAAAGGCTTAAAATCACTTCTCCAATTTGCTGGTTGCTCCTTATGCCCTTCTACAAATGCTGCTCTTCTTCAAGATCAGCAAACCATCACTTTTTGCCTTTGCTAAATTTTCCCCAGTGGAAAGTAGCAGAGACATTATATAAGGAGGAGGGAGAGGCAAGTTATGAATACTTTTGAACTACAGCTAGTATCAGAATGGCCTATGCAATATGTAGATGTCCTTTGTAGTGGTCTCTAGTTAATATTTAATAGAAACATAAGAAATATAGTATAATTAAGATGCTCAACCCTGCAAAGTTCTTCCACAGGTTTATAAAACTACTTATAAGCCCCTTCCCCAATTAAAAGCTGCAAGTCTCCAGATTTACAAAGTTACATGAGCCAGTTACATGAGCCGGTGAGCAAACTGTTCAGTATGTTTGTCAAGCACATCAGGCTCATTCTTTCTTACGTCTGTTGAAATCTCTCCCCAGCAAATCTGGTGAGAGAACATGTGGGAACATGTAAGAATAGAGGAAAAAAGGATATATAAAGGATGACCTACCAAAGGAGCTGAACTACACACTTACAGCAAAACTCACTGGATGTCTCCCTCTTTTACTTTCATAAAAAGAGGAATGATAAAATGAAATAAAAAATTAAGGGAAAAATTGCCAGCTTAAAGAAAGAAAATACTTTTTTAACCAAAATTCTAACTCTAATTCTTTTCTTGAAAAGAAAAGGGGGAAGCAACGGGTACATAGAGAGCTGCTTCAGGACTTTTCCAATTTTCTAGAACTTTCGTATTTTTTCCCTTTTAATTCTAATCAGCAACATCCCTTGTGAAGTTATTTACAGTTCCTCACCAGTTATGAATAAAAAGTAAAAATAAAAAAACCCTATGCTGTGAAATATCTGTTTCCATCAGTATCTCTGCAGACAACACTGTTATTCTTTACTTGAGCTATTTCCAATTCAGATTAAAGTGAGAGTATATCCAGTCCTCACTAGTGATTTAAAAATCCTCCACTCATGTGTGTCAGGTTTTATATATTTTAGAACATATGCCAAGAAGTGGCTGCTTAAGACACGGTGTTTTAGGAGAGGGAATTGTGTGAGAAAGAAAACGAATAAAACAATCACAAAAATATCTTATTCTTCTGATTGAATTTTTATCTCATCTTATTTTTATGCATTTGCTTATTTTTTTTCCTAAAGCCAGTGATACTGAATGCTGATAAGATTATGCTGGTGCAGCTCCAGCCCATCACAGAATTGAGGAAACTTGCACACATACATTTTAAATAAATAAATTTGTCTTGAGAATATTATGGAACTGAGCTAAAGAACTAATCTGAATACTATAAAATATAGGAAACACTATAGGAAAAGGTGATCGGTGGCAGATGATAAATTACCTAAGTGATTCACTGCTGCTCTTGGAAAGCTCTCCCGTAATCTGATGCCATGCCTGGATTATTTGTTGGCCATGCTCCTATGGCAATGACCAGCAAAACAAAACAGCACCTTAAAGGTGGTCACTGAAAATAAATTTAATGTAACAGTGGAGAGCGACATGAGAACTAGTGCAGGAAAAGGTTTTTTTATCATTCGATGACAAAACCTCTCACAATATAGTTAAGGTTATTGACCATGTTCTGTGCTTCTAGAAAGTGAAGCTCACTGTCAACTCAAGCATCTGAAAAACAAGGAGTACTTCAGATTGATGTGTCTGAAAAGCCAGATGTATTGTCAGGACAAAAACTGAAGCAACCTTAACTCTGCCCCTTCAAGTGGCCACTTAAAAAAGTCACTGTATTAATTATTGAGGCTCTTGGTCATGAAGGGACCTGCCTGAGCAGTTTTCCATGGTCACATTGAGAAATGAGATCCAAGGACCAATGTGAGGACTGTGTGAAAGGGAAAATTCATCTGAACACTCTGGTCACCATTTTTCCTCAGTAAAGTATTCTATGACAAATGAAGCGTGTATTTAAATGAAATAAATGTAGTTGTATTTTAACATGGATATGCCAGATTCACTGCTTTCGTAAATATTATGAAAGTGTAAAGACTTAACTATTTTTGGACCTGTGACTATCCTGAGAAACATGTTAATCCACATATAAACACAAAACGACATTCATAAAACTCCAGAGAAATACCTACTTGAGACATCATATGATCGTCCATACTGTGTATAGCCACAACCAACAGTGACATTAAATTAACTGTATTCTTTCTGTTGGTGAACTGTAATATCCAACACAGCACTCAGTTTTCAAAAACGTGTTTAATGTAAATCACCAATTTAATCAGAATTACAGCTATTAAATGTAACACTCTTGAGAATCTCTTGATTTAATACTCTTAAGCATAAGTAAATACAGGGAGACACTTGTTTGAATAAACATGCTAACACTAAAACATTGCACACAATTACTCAAAATGGCTGAAAACACGGAAAATTTGTGTATGCCTTTTGTTTAAGAATAGAAAAGAGTTTACTTCTTTAGTTAAGACACTGTCCTGCAATTAAAGCAAATCAGTAAATCATATGGAAGCTACTAGATTTTCCACTTGCTCCATATTTTCTGTGTTATATCTCATAAGCCGTATAAAGCTCCTTCAAAATTGTACAGTTTTTGTGTTTGAAAGGGTTAGATATTTCATGGGTGAAAAATCCCTAACAAACATGATGGGACGTGTTATTCTCATGTCACTTCTCCTTATACTGACAAGCCAAAGATGAAAGTTGGATGTACTTTCCCCAGTTCTGATCTACTGCAATTTCTAAATCAGATACATGAAAGACAGCTCAAGATGAGATATAAGTCAAGGTGCCAAGACCTCTGAGAATTCAATGAACCAAGACTTCCTCTGGTTCTTGGGCACTTGTATTTTTGGGACATTTCTGCTTTACGTTGAAACACATACTGTATCACTTGATAGCTATACTGCAGAGCTAAATCCTGAGGATTTTATGAATAAAATTTGTGAGAACTTTGTTTAGAATAATTTGAGGGAATACTGTATGCTTTAGTTGAATTATGCTTGTCACAAAAATCTAGAGTTGCTTGAAAAACTAGATCCACATCTATTCGAAGATGGGATCACAAATAAAAGTGGTTCAAAGGCTTCTCTATTTACAGCTGTCTGCTCCTGGCTCAGGGCTATTCCATGAGACTGAGGCTGCAGGGATGTTGAAATACAATCTCTTTTCACTGATCACAAGTTCCTGAACTGAGAGGCACAGGAAATCACAATGGCTTCCACCCCAGAACCACTGGGATCAGCAAGGATTAGTAGAGAGCCGTAACAATGATTAAAGAACTGGGAAACAAGCCCAAATGCAAGATTTAAGATCAGGCTGTTTATCTCAACAAGGAAAGTTAAAAAGAGACTCAACTAGAATAAAAGTATCTAAAATATATCTGAGACCAAAGAGGACAACTGCAGAGCTTTATGTGTATGCAGGAATACCTAGTTGAAAAAATATATAGCCTACAGGAGGAAGCACAGTTCTTCAGAGCCAAAACTGGATTTTATAAGATGTACAAGTGATTCAAAAAGTCAGATGGGGCATAAATAACAAGATGTCTGTGCATAATGTGGAGTATTCCTCCTCTTTTTCTACTAGGTGATAAATCTCACATAGAACACACCACAAGAAAAATAATGAGATTCCTAAACAGACTAATGCAAGAATGAAGAGCAGGAACATGACTTTTCAATAGGCATGATAGTGGAAAACATCCATTAAGCTTTTAAGTAATTTAAATGCATACTTAATACAAACACTATACTCATCTGCAGGACTACTGCCACAAATAAACATGAGCTTTCTAAGAATTAAAGACATCTGTGTCCAATTGCATTGCTCAGTGACCAATGGTCCACCACACTTCTCCCTTTCCCTATCCCACCTGAGACCTGCAGCCTACACAGCTGTCGGATACATTCAGGATTTCTAGTAGGGTGGGAATCAACAGTGCTGGAAAATTATATTCACATGGTATTAATGAATCTTTAATTGGAATTCTCCTCAGAGCAACTCAGAAGAAATGCCACCCAATGATAGCTTCTGTAGCAGGACTATCTGTATTTCTGTGTGACTTCCATTACTAGGGTCTCACCACTTAGGATCATTACAGGTTTCATTTTTCATAAATTCATTTTTAGTTTGGCAGGAGATAATAACATCCAGTGAGCTGACCCAACCTCAGATAATTACTATCAAAATTGGTCCTGCAGCTTCAATTGGAAAAACTTTTCCTCACTTCCCACCTAAAACTACTGTGCTGCATGGGTGCATTTCAGCAGCAACTGAACTGATTGCAAAAAAAGAGTTTCAAAGACTGAAGTATTAATTCTTTGCCTAGGTATCATTGTTTCCTGGTAGTGAAATATTTGGTAATTATGCTTTGTATTTTCATTTGCATTCACTTTGATGAGTAATCGGTTGCAATCCTCATTATTCAGAATGCAAATTACAGTGCTTAGCTATAAGTGGACTTGTATGTAAGAGGGTACAGTCTACTTCCACAGCCAGAGTATTTGGTCTGTAGGTCAGAAAAGAAACCAAACCCTATAGACATTTTCTTATTCAGGCACAAAGTGTGAATACATTACTAAAAATGTGTTTCCCATGTTCCCATGGCCCAAAAAATCTTTTGCATGTCATAGCTCTTTCTGAACAGAATACTGTCAATAATCTCCAGAAGAAATGGCTGACTATCACTGAAGTTCCTGATGAAACTGCAGATTACTCAACAGATTTGAAATGCTAAGAAAACAGGATTGGAAACACAAGCAATAAGTCAGTCTGAAACATTAGTATGAATTGGATAACTTATAAAGAAGGATTGGAAACATCTTGATTAACACAAAAAATGGGTGCAAGATAAAAAATGGTCAGTGACAGACACAGATTCCTTTTCAGGAAAAACTGGGAAGGCTTGCCATCAAAGTGCTCGCATGTATTCTTACTCAGGGAGACTCAAGGTTTTCTGTCATTCCATCTGACACACTGAAGTCTTCTCTGGAACTCACTGGTGTCTACTTTTCTACTTTGAAGTGACTATTAAAACTGTTTGCAGATAGTTTGTAACTGCTATTGAATTTCAGTTGTTTTCCTACCCAGTCATGCCAAGTCCAACAGTACTAAGAAGCTGTTTGAAAATCCAGTACAGAAAAGCAGATTTGCACAGCTCATCCTCACTGTTACCCCATAATGATTTCTCCATGATACTATAAAGCTTGTAGAGAGTGAGCAAAACATCAGGTAATGCTTTTAGTTGTGCCAGAGCTTTTGAACAAACTTTGGGAAGAGATTTAAATCAGAGCTGGCTGAAGAGCTGTTGAAGAAATTGCAAGGGACCTAGAATATTATTTCCATATGGCTAACTCTTTCACTTATACAGCTGTGAATAATTTGACATCATAGCACCAGGACACAAACGAGCTTCAGGATTCAAACTACTGGCTCCTTAGAAGGAACCCAGCTATACAGAAGCTACATAATATTATCAACAATTAATAGAAATAGCTTTTTTTTTTATTAGTTCTCCTACTTGAGCGTATTAATCAAATAATGCCAAGAAATTCATGGACAGAAGAGGGTGTAAAGTTTTGATTTTAAACCCAAAAGGAAGATCACACAGGAGCTTAGAGTGCATTCAGCAGACAACAACAATGTAGCTTGAAGATGTTTTCCACTGAGGAATCTGTTTCTGGATAACAAAAACTCACAACTGGAAAAACATAAGCATGGCAAACTAGGCTCACACTAAAGAAGAAAGTTCTTAACAAACTCTGAAAATTTTAAAGACAGCCAGAGAACTGCCTTTTCCCTTATAAATATTACGGTTAAATTCTTCACTTTAAAAATTAGTAGCATTTCACTGTGTTCCTCCTAGATCTGGAAAAGCTACCAGGAAACCAGAGTGACTTTCAAAGTATAGTCAGTCACTGCAAGCTCCATGAACAGCCTCTCCCCTTTATATCAAAGCTTGCAGGTCTTATAAAAGCCATTTTTGCTGTGCTGCCAGTTTAACTGTGTGTGATGTCTTGGGTATATTGATAATCCATATTTTCTTCTTTTTGTTCTTTTATAGAAATAAAATATAAAGTGGTTTCAAAATCCTTTTCCACATCAGACCCAGCAAATTGTATCCTTATAAGGTGGTTGGTTCTCCTTTCACATAGCAGGACAGAACTGATGACGTGCATGACCAGTTATCAACACCCCAAGAAAGCTGTAACCATTTTTGGCAGCAGGATCCATTAAAAAGGTTCTATCTTGAATGAAGAATGGGCCAAGAAAGCCTGAACAGTCCTGCTGACAAGTAAGTCTATCCCACAATACAGACACATTTTTTAGCTCTCAAGAAGATAACTGTTCTCTGGGACTCTTTTGGCAATCTGTATTGGAATAGTATTTTGGCAGGGATACAAAATCTACTTGAATGCTCATTCACTCTGAACATATCTGGAGATGAGAAGTCTTTATTTATTACTATTAAAACATATTTGGCATAAGTACTTTAAAGGTAAGGAATGCTAGAACATATTTGACTCTAGGAATAAATTAGCTCAGACACAGCGTTTTTTTCTCAATGTCAAGTACTTCATTTGTGAAGGTATATTTATCAACTGTAATTCTGGCTCTGTCATTGACAGAAGCAGAATGAAGACAGGAGAGAGGAAGTGTCTGCTTGCCCTAATAAGGACTTCATAAGACTTCCATGTCACAACTTATGAGACGGATATAAAAATAAATAAAGAAAAAAGCCCTCAATAACAGAGGTTATTCTAGAAACGAAAGTTCATTCCAAAGCCCCTCCAGCTGGTGGGAATATTAAGTATGGCCATCTTTTGAGTGGATCTAGTGAAGAAACAATGCAAATCATTTCAAATGAAACAGCCTAGTTGAATCTAAAGGACAAGAGTTTAGTTTTAGCTTGCATTTTTAACTAATTTGAAACCCTTTAGTTGCAGCATGCGTGGTGCTGTATTTTTAGTCTATTTATCTAAGCCAAAGAGTAAAATATTTATAATGTTGTATCTAGATACTGATTTATCCTCCTTGAGTTTTGTGGCTTTCAATTTAGCTGACAATGGAGCTGCCCTATCTAATGCATTCATCTACATAGAAGGGATGGGTCCTTTCCAACTCTCTCTAGAGCTGCTGGTTAGGCACAAAAGGGGAAACAGAGGAAAGAACCAAATTAACACACTTGCAGGAAACAGCAGAATCCACCTCCAAGATTGTCTATGCAGTCCAATGCACTTCTTTACAGGGCTCTTCCTTCTTGGAATCAGTCTGCTTGTCCAGAATAATGTGCTTCACTGACAATGTATTTCACATGAAATGCTTAGAATTGGCAGTATTTTCCATCTTAAAAAGCCTACACCTTCTTTTTCATTCTAAAATCTGGTCCCAACAATGAGAGGGATGATGGGTATTTCTCTCACTAGCTGAAAAATAGCTAACTCCATTTGGAAGTGACATGAAGGAAGTAAAAGACAAATTTCTGTATCAGGCCAGATATATACTAATCCTGCCTCACTGGTGTTGTTTTGGGTTCCTGTGGCTTCTGGAGCAGCACACATTCCATGAATAAAAAATTGGGACTTCACTGTGCTTCACACTTGTGAAACATCGTCCTTTTAAAAAAGGGTGGATGAATCTGTCCATTTGTTGGAACTACAGTTAGCACCCTTATTTTATTACCTCAATTTTTGTCAAAATATGCCATCATCTTCCTTGAAAATACAGGTTTGTTTTTAAGATTTTTTTGTAAAGAGATTCTTACAGAGTCCATAAAAAAATTAAATCTCTTATCTTGTTTTAAGACACACCTTTGATGCTTCAGCAGTAAGTTCTTAAAGAGTATTTAATTAGAACTATTTCAGGGAAACCTGATGAAATATAAAAGATAAGGGCTTTTGCATTTTAGGAAGAAAACATCCAGCTAAGATGAAGAACAGTACTTTCCTTTGTACATTTCATAATAAAATAACCTTTCCTTCTTTCATTAGCAAACTATGGCAGTGTACTTTTCCTTAACAGTTTTTTAACCTTAAATTTTTTATGAAAAGAATTTTATAAATGTCATGGACAGATAGGACCAGCTGACAGCAGGTATAACGAGAGACAGGTGCTACTATAGCTCTTGAATGTAGCATTCCTAGCGTATCTTTAGTATGACCTATGGCACCTCTGCTACAGAGTTCTGGGTCTCCAAAATACAAGCCAACAAAAGGAAGCGTTATTTTCAATTTAAAACCTTCTTCACAGCATTGACCACTACAAATACAGAAAGGGTGGTTGGTGACCTATGGATGTGCTGCAAAGCTAATCTGTCACCAGCAGAGATGAACAAAGCAATCAACAGACCTCAAGCAAAAAATTATATCCTATGCTTTGTACAGTGCTGCAGACACAGTAACAGCTATCCTTAATAGAATAAGACTGCTGGGAGAGATCGCCATTTGTTTCTTGATGTTAGTGCCTCCTTCAAAAGAAATAAACAGTAATAACACAGGCAGAAGCTTTGTTGCTGAAAAGTGCACAGGCTCTCAGGGGGATTTGGGAATTAAGGTGTCTTTAGGAAGTCTTCCTAAAACACAGTGGCTCTTGAAACCTCAACAGTTTTTCAATATATAGGATCTCAAAAGAGAGGGAGAGAAATGCTTTCCAGATATCCTGTAAAAGCCCCTTCCACAAATACAAACACTGACACTCAGCATTACAAAGCAGCTGTTCCTGTTGACTTTTTTTTTTACACATTAGTTTGATTATTGTCATGTGCCAACAGTTTTCAAGTGAAATACTCAAATAGTCAGTAACCAGTACTACAATCAAAGAAGAAAGTAACACAGACACAGAAGGAATATCAAGTAATACATTTTCATTTAGAATTTTAGAAAGCTGTAGATTTAAATTTGTTAAGATTTTTTTTTTTTTTTTTAAACAGAATATAACTGTACCCCCTCTGGAAAGCATCCTAAGAATTACCAATAAACACAAAGTAAGAATTATGTCTTTCAGACATATATTTGAGGACTGTGGTGTGAGCAGTGGAGGAGCTTACCAACTGTGCTGGGTCTCCCTTTTGCAGCATGGAATTGGAATAGCTCTATTGTTCAGAGATGGCAGTAAAAAGAAAGGACTCTCACACAACCGCCAGTCTGGATGAGTGCTCTCCCTAAGGAAAAGAGGAAAAGTCATATACATTCATGTGCTACACCTGATTCACTTCTGATAAATTAGATTTTAGCCTGAATAGCAAAAGAGGAAGCCAAATGCATAGACCTGTGCATTGGTACAGATGATGAAACAAAGCTTCATCTTCTGGAAAATGCCTCCCTGATGTCCAATGGACAGCAAAACAAACTCTCAGTGTATAGTCATAACAGTGAGGAAGGGAAAGTGGTTTGGTTTTTTCATTGACTTTTCATAAAGACAGCAACTTAAATTAAAACTATGCTAAATTTACTACCTTTTCTATCGTATCTAATATATACAATGGGATCTCAGTATTGTCAGAGTATTCTTTACAAAATGAGTGGTAAACATGTTCAAAAAGGGTCTGGAGTAACGCAAATGCATTTGATGTGGGCATCTGTGCTATTTTGCCATCACTGGAAAACTAACAGTACTACAGCTCCTGACTGTTTGATCACTCCACCGGGTACCATGAAGCGTAATTGATAAATGTCAGATCTCCTTTGTACATGAAGAGTTTTTACTGTGAAACATTGCTCTTTGAGCTCTGGACAAAAGTTAATTAAAAAGTTGGTATCAAAGATAACGCCCTCAGCAGGAAACATCTATTGATCTCTTCAGCAGCATAAGAGAGATTGATATAAGATTATAAAATGCTCACATAGAACAAGGCTGATTGCCACAACTTACATGCTCAAGACTGGATACTACAGAATATTAAAAGTACAAAGTAGCAAATCATCAGGAAACAATACCAGCCGATATTGCTGATTCTCCATGTTTTACAAGCCCTTTTCAAATTCTATATAAAAATCTCCATTTCTTTCATGTTTCCTCCTATGGTTATTAATTTAATTTAGAGATTGGAAATTTATTCAAGGCTTTCACTGAACCTCACAAGCCTTATACTTCTTCCAACAGTTAATACTCAAAGTCCTGACAGATTATTGCACACTGTGGCTTTTCTTTACTTCCTCATCCTATTTTACCTTTTAGTACAAATCTGAAAAAGCTAAGTAGACATAATAGCAAATTCTTCTGTGGAATGTGCTATCTTCTTTTCAGAAGCAATTTCTTGGCATTCTGAATGCCTGCTCATGAAAAGCTCATGAAAATGAAAAGCTCATGAATACCTTTCTGTAAAATTCAGAGTGTAGGGGTTGCTCTCCCAACACCTACATTATTTAATTTGGGAATATCTTACACACACAAGAAAGCACTTGGATAAAAAGCTTTTCTTGTGCTTTTTTAAAAACAAAATTCAGACTGTATCACTGTTTCTGTGACTAAAAGTTTGAAAGAGCTGCAGAACTACTTCAATGGAAATTTCAAATGAACGGATCATAGGAATAAAATTGATCTCTGCATTTTTTAACAGTTCCTAAAATCTTGGGTGTTGTTCTGAGCAAGAATGCTTCTTTTGTCTTGCCGTCTCTTGCTGAACTTACTGCTTTTTCATTATACTGAGGGATATCCAGGACTACTGGCTAATACATCACAGGCACCCTCACCATGTGCTGCCAATGCCAGCTCTCTTCTCCCTTGGTTCAGACAAAGGCTCTGTTCGCTCCTGTTGAGATGCAGGGTCTGCCCTCCCTGAACAACCCAAGGGTCTAAGACAACACTTTTTTTCCCCTCAAATACCTTTAATCACACTAGCCCATCTTGGCACGACCAGTGTGGTGCTCTGTTCTCCCATCTAGTCAAAAAATGCTGCTAAAAGACTATCTTTTTATAGCTTATTGCAATTATTTTACATGGCAGGATCTTGGAGTGGCACCACTGCAGCTTAGTACTTACATTAATCTAAATTAAATTAGCTACTGAGCCTTCCAGCTGGAAATCCCTTATTATCAGTGACTTCCTGTTGGAATTATGGTGTAACTCAGAAGAAAAGCCAATCAAAAGCCCAAAGCATTAAGCTTGTTGGGTATATCAAGGCCACGTCAGAATGGAGAAGAAGTGATCAGCCATGAACACCATGACTAGAGGATAAAACACAGCCAAGTTGATCTTTGTTATAACTCAGTTGCTGCATATTCATGGAATCAGGAGACAAGGGATCAGCACTTTTTAGGAGCAAAACTGTTATACAAGCTGACTTAACCCTTCTTCATAAGTTACTTCAAACTGAATAAAACCCTAATGATATAAAACTTCGTACACACAAAGAAAAGGAAATGGCCTGATTGCTGCATCAAAATAAGCAGACAAACTGATATTTAGAACAGTCAAAATATTGAGGGGTCTTTTGTGGTTTTCACATAGAGTAAAGAACATCTTGCAAAGTGTGTGTGAAGAGACAAGCTGGTAAGGCAGATAAGAGGGTTGTTTGGGTAGTAGCAGAGAATGACAGAAACTTGGTTGGGGGCAGTGTTTGTCTACTTATGGCCTGAAAAATCTTTTCCTATGTAGCATTCCAATATATTCTTCTAAAAGAAAACCTGTATCAGAATTTGTCTCATAGTTTTCTGTAATCTCTTGTTATTACTAAAAATGCTGGTTAGGTGATTTCAAAGGACTTTCACATTGATTGTGGGTTAAATGTCAGCAGAGTGGTTATTGCTACATGTTTTCTATGTCCTCTAAGGCAATAATATTTTTTTTTTAGTCCTGAGTCTCTTGGAAGAATTCCCACAGAATGTGATTTTTATTGAGTGTGTTAGGATTTTTCTAGTCCCCCTGTCAATGCTCTCAATTAGTGACCATAAATAATTTCATTTTTATCTTCCTTGTGCATTTTTTAATTCCCCGAGGCTCTGTTTCAAGTTCTAAGCTTTTGTGTATTTACATGCATCCCAGGGGGATTATTTTCTAACAACTTTGCTTCAATTTTCTTTGTTATGTGTATGATGTAAAAAAAAAAAAAAAAGTTGGCATTTTCTCTGATCACTCAAAAGCTATCTGTGTTCATAATTTTGCTTTAAAGCTCTGCCATCCAGTACATCTTTTTCCCCCTAAACACTGATAAGACTAAAACCCTTTTTACCAGCTTTCTTTAGCTCATAAAGTCTGTTTCCTTTTTTCCTATTTATATTTTTTATGATTTAATATCAGCTTAAAGAGCATCTCTGCCTGTGAATGTTGGATTTCTGGTCCCAGTTCACCTTCTAAGTGATAAGATAAAATATACCGCATCACAGCATCTCAGGAGCATCTTTAAATAACTGGCTGACACACATTTGAAGACGTTGTTGCCCTCCTGTTTTTGCAAGATGGAAAATTAAAGTGATTACATTTACTTCTTGGTAGCAGAACAGATCAACAGGATTATCACAGCTCAGCTGTGCGTATTAGGCATACTGAAATCCATTCATATGAATTCAGTATATGCTATCAAAAATTTCATCAGCCCATGCCTTTGCTTTTAGTAATATGTGGCTAGACACAAGAAGAGGTCACAGAGATAGGTAATTTCTATTTGTCGAAGAAATCCCAGTTAATAACTTTTCCCCCTTTATTAAAGGTGTAATTCATTTTGTCTACCAGAGATAAGGGAAACATTATAATTGATAATATGCATAGTTTCATTCTTCATTTATCCACACATCCAAGTCTGTCTACATAGATTCTATGGTGAAACTTAGCCCTAATAATGGCACTTTTCATGAACAAAATACGTCGACATTCTTACGTATACATTTCTAATAATAAAGGCTAAACAATGAGAGAAAAAGCTAGCAATTGGTGATGCTACCAATTAATTTGTAACACAAAATAGCACCTTCAGCTCTGTAAAACAAATAATAGAAAGAAAAAAAGGAAGACATCATGCAAAGACATCTTCAGTTTCCTTTTATTGCACTGTTATACTGGACACACTTTGATTTTACTTCTGCACCATGGCTACAGTGAAATTGGGCTAAACGATGAGGTTTGCTATAAAAATATATCTAATGGCATACATCACTTCCTTCTACACATGAAAGAAAAATATTTGTAACTTCTGGTACACACTGCTCACTTCATAAAGCACAAAAATCCCTGATGCTGAACTGCAGAATCCATCTTTTGTCCTCCTTTCAGTGAACGTGCTGTAATCAGTTTGATACTTAACATACACATCCTACTCAAGGTGTTGCATAACAATCACTATTTTTAATTCCAACACTGGAAACGTTAAATTGCATTTCATATTTCTATAAAAGGCAAATTTTTGCCAATGAAATCTGCTAGGTTAAGAATGGTAGAATATGAATGGCACTTCTAAAAGTAAAGTGACATCCTCTTACATATGCTTACCTTATTGTTTTTACTGCATTTTATTCCTGTTTGTTTTGCAAAGCTAACATAACTTTGGGAAAAAGGGGCTGGATGCCAGTTAAGACATTTAGAGAACTGTTAATTACACTCTAAAAGCATTTTTTTTATCATTTATGAACTGTGAGGCAGAGAGAACCTATTTGACTGAGTCTGCAAAACTGCCAATTAGGAACAATTATTTTGTTTCCTTTTCAGGTGAAGAAATATGCCCTAGAAATTACTCAGTTACCATAAATTTGGAATACAACGGCAGAGTTTTTCAGAGTGATTCCTTCATAGTATCAGTTACTTTTTTTATCTCAGAGACAAGCCAGGCACTGCATGTCTCAGCCTGCGTGCCCCCTCTGTCATGAAATTCCAGCCCAAGACAGGAATGTCATTCTCACGCATTCTCACGCATACCAAGAAGATCAACATGTAGTTAGCTATCCCAGCTCTCTACAGATACCAAAACAAGGTATTTTAATTCACAAATCAAATTGTTTAGATAACCACCTTAACAGATAATATGCCCACAAGTTTACACAAGCTGGCCATCCTCTCAGAGGTGTAAAACAGCAACTCCCACACATGCTGTGAAGTTAAGTGCTGGGTTTTTACCTGCTGAAACAGCACTTCAGCTTGTAGAATCATCCACATGGATTAAAAGTTTTTTAAATCATGTTTTGTTTTAAAACCTTCACTCACAGTTTGGATGCAGACATATTTATTACTAAGTCATGGATATATTTTCCTCACCTTACAAAGGAATTGTATTTGTTGCCATTTCAAGAATGACATGGAAAATACAGCACTTTCCTTATTTCCTCTATCTGTTGCACAGTATTTTCATTTACCTACCACTGATGATGATGTACTAATGATAAGAGAAAAAGCTTTAAACAATAAAAAGTAGAGGTGCCTATTGTGAGCTGTGCGTGGATTTGAAAGAGCACAAAAGAATAATATGTAAATGCATCTGTTATGGTAAATCCATTTCCTAGAATAAAATTCTGTACCAGAAACCATTACACAGGGTATTCAGAGACGCAGTAATGTTTTAAACACCAGGGTACACCATAAAGCATTTCAGAGACATTTCATCCAGACATAATATGTAACTGGATAAGAAAAGCTAACTGTGCATATATAATCAATAATGTGGTGTATGCCAGTTTTAATAGTATATATAAAAGCTTTATATTCTCTATCAAAGTCTCACTTTTAAAAAACACAGCCACTCTTTTGCTAAGCTTACCAAAGTAAGCATTCTAAACTTAGAAAGCCATTGTATTTTGCATAATGTAGAATAATTACTGAATTACTCTATTTTTCTGAACTTTCCCTCCACATAATTTGATTAAGCATTATTATAAAACAGATTTTGCAATTAAACTTACTGCAGCAAAGAAAACATTTGTAAAGGCTGACTAAAACAGGAAGGCTTTTTTTTTTTGCCCCTAAATTGCTTTCATTACACAGTTCAAGTTAGCACCTGGGAAAACCTCAAAGCTGTTCACCTCTTAGTATGTAGAAACTATTACATTGCAAAATTAAGTATTAAAACATTGTCTTGCAGGACCTCTGCCCCAAAGAGGCACACCTACAGAGTTCTACAGGAGCAGAAGTAAAGGAGGAAGGACTGCGAAGTTCCCCTGGAGCCTGGCAGTGCTTTATCCCCAAGCTGTTACCTATTGAGATGAAGACCTCCATCAGGAAATCGTCAGGCTCTACCTATACAGGTCTTGGATGCAGATTAACAACTTCAAAGTCCATGAGATTCAGAAACCCCATTCCTAAGAGGAATACTGGCTAACAGCTTCTTTCTCTTGAGGATTCTGTTCCTGCCTGGTAATTTCCTCGGAAATATGATGTTTCTACAAGTATGTGGCTCAGAAAAGGAAGATTAAAGAATATGTGTGTGTGTGTGTGTATCTTCTCTTTGATAAAAAAATACAAGAGATCTAGTGGGTCCCTTCAAACCCAAACCATTCTGTGGTTCTACGATCCTCATAAGGAACCCATATCAGAGATGTCATTGAATGGTGAAAGGACAGGATGAAAACAGAGCTCAGCTTCACCTTAAATCGGATGTAACAAGTTCACTTCCCTAAACTGAAGGAAAAAATGACTCTAGTCAGACACTGTAGTTTTGGTGGTAAAGACCAGTTAAACATGGGAACAGATGGGCCCTGGAATCCCTGGGATCTCCATCTCAGGTTTGAGAACTGACAGGCAATCATCCAGACAGTTAATTGTCAGCACATCCCAACATAGTTTGGCCAAGGCCTACCAGGATGCTTCCACAAAATGTCTGGGCATGATTTAGGGTGTTACAAGGACTAAGACTCATTCACAGTTGGCAATACCAGTTAGGCAATCCTGTTTCAAGAGGAAGAGAGTTCAGCCATCTGGATGCAAGCCATGCAGTACCATTTTATCTCAGGACCACACAGCAGAGCCTGATATATTTTACATATTAATACAAACACATTTTCTGAAGTCCTCTTTAGCCTGATTTTCCAACAGTTCTATAACATGTTCTGTACTGTTCACTAAGATGCAATCATAAAGCAACATTGAAAAGAAGCCCATTACATGAATTTTGAGAAGAAATTATTCAGCTGCTCATAGGAGCAGAAATTTTTAAAGACAATTAGGCAGAACAAGTAGTAGAGGAACTTCTTTCACCTTCAGGTCACCAATTTATACTGATTCATCTCAGTGGCGACTGGAACTCATTACCTTTTGAAAGATTTGCAAGATAAATCACATGTCTTTGTCAACAGCTTCTCATGGAGAAATGTCAGTATCGCCAGATTTGGTATTCCCTGGTGCTATTAACATTAGTGGAGAAGAGATTCAGAGCAGCCCTGTGGAGAAGGCCTTGGGGGTGTTGGTTGATGACAAAATGAACATGAGCTGGCAGTGTGCACTCGCAGCCCAGAAAGCCAACCGTATCCTGGGCTGCATCAAAAGGAGTGTGACCAGCAGGTCCAAGGAGGTGATCCTGCCCCTCTGGCTCTGCTCTCAAGAGACCTCACTTGTACTGTGTGCAGTTCTGGTGTCCTCAACATAAGGAGGGCATGGAGCTGTTGAAGCAAGTCCAGAGGAGGGCCACGGGGATGATCAGGAGACTGGAGCACCTCCCATATGAAGACAGGCTGAGAAAGTTGGGGCTGTTCAGCTTGGAGAAGAGAAGGCTGCATGGAAACCTCAGAGCATCTTCTAGTATCTGAAGGGGGCCTACAAGGATGCTAGAGAGGGACTCGTCATTAGGGACTGCAGTGATAGGACAAGGGATGATAGATTCAAACTAAAACAGGGGAAGTTCAGGTTAGATATAAGGAAGAAGTTCTTTACTGTGTGGGTGATGAGGCACTGGAACAGGTTGCCAGAGGAAGATGTGAATGCTCCATCCCTGGCAGTGTTGAAGGCCAGGCTGAATGGAGCCTTGGGTGACATGGTTTACTGTGTGGAGTCCCTGCCCAAGGCAGGGGGGTTGGAACTTGATGATCTTAAGGTCCTTTACAACCATAACTATTCTATGATTCTATGATTAGTGTAATCAGGGCAGTGGCAAAAGACTTAGTTTTATACTCAGGACTAAACTTCTGTTTGTACCTGCAGTTAGAACCCTAACACCTTCTGATATTAAAATAACTTGGGGTCATCTCTAATGAGGTGAAATCACATCTCACCATACTTACAGTAACAGTTTATGCATACAGAGAGGACGTCCTGAGGCTTTATTCTGAGACTGAACTACTGTGCTCTTTTAGTACTAGTCCCTCCAGGTACCTTGAACTATGACATGACAATAGCATTGCTAATTTTCTGCTACTATTTGTTTTGATGAAATTCACTTTAAAATTAACCTATCTTATGGAGCTATTTAGAGCTGAAGGAGATTGATTAAATTAAGAATGCAGTATGGTGATTGTTAGGAAATAACAGTGGTAGTAGACTTCAGAAACTAGAAAACAGCTTAAGAGCAGTGAAATTAAGGTGAGGTATCAGGAAAAATAATGAGATTTCAGTTCCTAAATAGAGAGAACAGTCTGGCCATTTGAATGTTCTTTAGTCCTTCAGCACAGTTTCAAGAACATGAAAAAGAGAACAGCAGTAACTTGATGGTTAAGTGGTTCAGCCAAGAAGGCAGATCTGAACAGAGAGTCAAGGGAAATACAATGCAAAACTGTTAGGGCTTGAAAGGAGGTAATATTATGAAGTAGGATTTCTTTATACAAATATCTTGATTTCTCCTGAATTTCTTCCTTTCTCCCTCTATAGCTCAAAGAAAGTTCCTTCTGTTGCTCTCTGTTCAGCACCAAAGCACATTACACAATTTCCTCTGTTGAGGTTTTGTAGCTACGTGAGCAAGTACACCGTTAAATGGGGAATATTAACAAAGAATGAAATCTACATCTAGCACTGACTGTACCATGTGTGCCAAATATTGTTATAAAAGAAATATTGGGAACAGCAAATCACAGAATCTTTAACATGGGGGTGCTTAAAATCTGGATTTTTATTCTCCTAATGGTCTGTCACTCTTTCTGTTTATCATGCCAGCAGTTACAGGCAAAATTTGCCATCAAACCTAATAATGAAATAAACTCATTAGTCTGATTAGTTTAAATCAGAAGCAACAAAATAAAGAAAACTCAAGATTTATGCTTTCCTTTGAGGAGGCCCTGCGAGCTATATAATATTGTTGAAGCTATGTCAGAGTCACTTCCAACATCCTAAGTGACTGGCTGAAAGATGGGCATCTGGAATTAAATCTCCTTGCTTTTGTTCAGTTGGGCCAGGCTGTCATGCCATTGCAGAGTAACTCTGAGTGATCCATGAGCATATTTTCTGATGTTATGAATAGCAACACAGCAGCAACATATTCTTCTCACTCTGTTTATTCCAATAAACTTCAAAAGATTATAGAAGAATAAGCTGCATCCAGCTGAATGTCCTGGGACAGTCTGTCCTCCTGAGACTCCTCTATGCCGAGATACAAAGTATACGAGATTTCAGTAGAGTATAAGGCTGCATTAAGAACAAGGGCACAAGTGACACAGTAGAAAAAGCAGCCTCAGGGACAAGTCCTGCAGCGAAAAAGACATAGCTGCCAGCAGTCCAAAGTATCTCTGAAATATTACAGAAAAATGCAAGATTTCCCATTAAATCAGAGCTAGAAACACAGCTTTTGTTAATGGCTTTTCACTGAAAGGGAGTTGCACAATTTGTACCGCTTGTTTGGGACATTAATCCTGTGTAAGTGTTCTCAGCAGGAAGCACATTATAGTTTAAGTTCCTGGGTATTCTGGCAAGTTAACCCCCAGTGTTAGCACTGACTGTAGGGTTGAACTTGTCAAGAGGACTATGAAACACTGGACTCCTGCTCAGCTATCTCTCCACAAACAATCCAACAAGAACACATGATACCACCTTTGAATAAAGATTAGTGGTGCACATAATTTGCACCTAAGGGGGATCAACAGTGGGAGGGGAACATAACTTGGGCAATTGCATGGGAGCTGCAAGCCAGAAACAATTGGGCAGGCTGAGGCACATACAGAACCAGGCACAAGGTGAGCTTCTTCACAGTTCCTTGCTCCTACAAACCCTCCTACACAAGCTCCTGACTGACCCACACCTACTCTTCCAGACCAGTATCCCTTCCCAGAAAACTACTGCTTGAACCAAGCAACATAAAACAATGTGGCAATTCAGCAAATTAAACCAAACTACAGTAGGGCTAAATTAATTTTCAGTTGCATCTCTGTTTCGAGCAGAGTTGATAATGGCTTTTCAGAAATAAAAAGCCAGAACACAACCCACACATTTTTATAGCCTGTGATGAAACAAACCAGAATAAAATAAGTAGAAAATATCCCAACCAAAGCCAGCATAATGAAAAGCAAGAAAAGCTATGTTATATCCTAATGCTCTGAAATCAGAAGTTGCCTGCACAGGAAATTTGATACACTATTCTTGATATCACTCACCTCATTTGTGAGATTTAATGACTACCTTATACAGCAAGTACAGTGCTTATACAGTGGATACTGCAAAACTGTATCCATCACCCATTCAAGTAGACAGCAACAAGCCTTAGTCTAAGCTAAAAAGAGAAATTACACTAATGTAGCTCTGTCTGCATCCTATCACTTGCTTTTATACAATACAGCCACAAAAGTCAGACAGGTAATTCAAAACACCCTTATAAGCAAACTACACTTACACGTGAGACTTGCATATACTTAGACAAAAAGCCAATCAAGTTTACATGGGCTGTGTAACACATAGCAGGATTATATATAACTTGCTGGGAACTGCTAATACACTTTTTTCTTAATAACAAGGACAAACTACCTTTAAGGAGTCAAATACCCACTGGAAGGCAATCACGTAAGATGCCTGCCTGCTTACGTGTATGCTGGTGAATCTGCTGATTTGGTGTTATAAAGATTATCTACATGTTTTTGAGTTAGGTATCTGCAGCTCAAAAGGGCCTAGCATGCACATTCAGATACTCACATTGTCCTGGCTTCCACAAAGAGGCTGGCTTGAAGGTGGAAGGCATGTTATACCCTCCAATCACATCACTATAGGACTGTGATAAAAGTACTTGTTTCCATGCACACAAAGTCACACAGGTATTTCTTGTTCTGTCCTCTCTTAGACTTTGTATTTCTTACGCCTATTTCTTTACTTCCCTCATATCTTCCATAACATTTTTCCTTTGTGATCTTTCTCATACATCAACTAGGGTTTTCCAGGCAGAAGAATGCACTCAGTAAGGTTGTTTTCTAACTTGAGACACTTAAAAGGAAAAAGAAATAATTAAGGGTGAAATCCTGATTGCACAGAAGTCAATGTCAAAATCTCAATCCTTTCAATAGTTCTTCATCCAAGGTCTCTTTCATACTCTTTTTGATGAATTAATGCAATGTCACATTGCAATGTTTCATCTCAAAAGACTGCACTTTCATTCAAATGATAATGTGAAAAACTTGCAAATTATCATAGAAAAAAAGTGTTTCTTTTTGGCATATACAATCTCTTCTATATTGCAGTAAGGTAACACTGATACCATGTTAAAGGTTATGCCACAGTGAATAACAGTGGATTATTCTAGCTGCCAGTTATAAAAATATTTTTAGCCTTTTTTTTAATAAATCTTAAAATAGGGTACATACAGCTTGTGACTTTTAACAGCTTATAAGCTTTAGACATGATATCATATCATAGTATAACAAAATCCAACGCTCACTATCATTTTTTCATACTAAATGAATCGTTTGGATCAACCATATACTGGAAAAGAGCCCTATGAAGGTTCAATTTCCTAAATATGAATTGAATGTTACTCTTTCAATGTTCAGCTACAACTCTGCATAGAGAAATATTTCAAATTTAAATACAACATTTTTTAAAAAACAATGTTCCTTTTAAAGTTAAGCGAGTCTTCATTCTAGAGTTTCTTCATCATGTTTTCTCATGGAATTATGCACCTTTCATTCCAACCTTATAAATTCTGTTAACTATAGTTACTATTCATATACAGTTTTCCATAGCACACAACTTTGTCCTGATCACAAGAGAATTTAACAGCAGTTAAAACATCTTTGTTTAGTATAGTGTTCATTAAAGATTTAAATAAGCACTCTTAAATTACAGGTCTAATATATAGAAAGAAACAATTATCGATTAAAAATACCAATAAATAAGTAAGGTTTTTATATAAAGCAATTACTGTGCTTTATAAAGCACATGTCATTAACATACCGCCTATATAATGTATTAATAAAAGCTAACTTAAGCTGATATATTAAAGAAAGTCACTTAGACACCTCTCTGATCATTGGAAATCTTTTCTCAATCCAGTCAAACTTACCCCTATTTTTACTGAAGTTAAATATATGTTCCTCACTCAAAATAACATGTGAAAACAGGATTCTTACAGACACAGAATGTTTTCCATAATAGCTTCAGAGTTCCAGCAGAAAAGATACTTCTACCTAGTCCTAGTAAACTTAGTCCCAAAGTTGTATTTGCAACCCCCAAATAAAAAGCAAATATATACCATATTGAACATACTTAAATCTTTCCTCCTGAACACTACAAGTCCCTTTGTAAGTTCAGCACTTAGTCTTCTAGTCTTCTAAAGATCTTTATTTGGGTTTTAGACTAAAATAAATACTATCACAGTGAAGTGTCTGAAACATTATTAAAGTAAGCTTCTTTTGTCCTTTGTGTGCCTCAGGGCTATTAGCTAAGCCGCTGCACCCTATGCAGACTTTAGTATGCTAAAGTAAGGGTAATAATGAGGTATAATAAAAATGCATATATATATATTACCATACAATAAGTGACAGATTGCTGCATTCATTTTGGAAATATTACTAACAAGACAAACAGAATTGTGCTATGAGACCAGATACAGAAATAATCAGAACTAGGCTGCCAGTAGCCATCTTCGGGGTGGGGAAAACTACACACCATTCATTCAGCTTCTTTCATTAATGAGTCTGCTGCTTTATTTTCTCTTGAACTTTACTTACAAACTCCCCAGGCTACACCCTGACATTGATTTGTAAGTAGAAATCTCAGTGAAATCAAAGAGGAAGTTGGTTTATAAACACATAGTGCACCATCTTCAAAACCGTAGGAAAAACTTCTGGATTTTGTAAAAACAATGGACCTTCTTATCCAGACAAGATTCACTTCTGAAGCAGGAAATGCAACCAGAACATTAAAGGACACTGCAGAGTCCCTTAAACCTTTTTCTTGCACATTTCTGATACCTCCGGTAAAACAAATTTTTAAGTGCTTTGATTAAGCCTACTTCTTATCAATTTCACACAAAGATGCACACGGATGAGCTACTCTTGTAGCCAAAGGGCTGAGGAAACTCACAGTCAAACCGGACATTCCCACTTCTTTTTGCTTCCAGTTTCAAAACTACTTAATGGTAGGGTAATGGGGAACACTGGAAGCATCAGACTTAGCAAAGAAAATACACAGCTATGTGCTGTGCTGCATCTTACACATACATACAAAAGTACAAGTAGGTCAACCAAAACCAAAACAGAGATAGAGCTACAATCAACTGAAGTGCAAACTCCTGCTGTAATCAAAATGCAGGTGAAATCATCTTGATTGTGCTATAATGTCATATAGGAAGAAATAACTAATACATTCATTCCTTCAAAATCAAATAACTATGTAATAAATATTTTTAATAACATTTACATGACGTATTAGCTGCTAATCCAACCAGTCAATAAAGACAAAAATTTTAAGCTTAATATTTATTAAAAATTTTAAAATAAACCCAGTTTTAACTAGAATTGAATAGGGTTTTGCGCAGCAATAAACCTTTGAGACTGTTATTTACTAAAGTTGCAGAAGAAAGGTTAATTTCCAGAAGAAAGGTGAACTGAAAAGAGAAAATAACAGACCTGGCACCCACTGAATGTACACTGTACCATTTAAATCTTTGCTGAATTCTGTACAGTATAGGATGTTGCTTGAAGCAAACTCCCTTCAAGTCTCATCTGGGATCACCACTACCCAGCATTTCACTACGAACTCTGGGGAAGGAAGGGCAAACTGGCATTCATCACATTTGCTCCTTACCTGAAATTTATAGTTTGAAACTTTGTCCTGACACTGAAAATGGTAATAAATCTAGAAAGAGGAGGAGGCAGGAAAGGGAAGAAAAACAGCCTTCAATATTCTATACTGAAGAAAAACCAGCTATATAAATCAAAAGGCTGCCTTATCAGTATAGAGATTTTTAATAGAAAAAATATCAAGGGGAGCATACCATATGGATTTAAGTGCTCTCCACATATGTTGGTTTTTTTTTTTTTTTTGAAGACTAACATATGTGAGGAGATGCATAAGAAGTGATTTCTGAAGATCTCATCTGGCTTATTTTTAATTGGAATTATATTAGATTTTCTATGTAACTGAGTAACAAATGACTGCTGTTGCTTCACTAAGTATTACTGTCATTTATAGATTGATAGATTTGGATTTTATTTACTTTGAATATGAAAGATGGGCTCATTAATAGATAAAATAACTGCAAAAAGGAGAGTGAAGACTATGCCATATAAAATACGTGTAAGTCACAGAATGTTATATACATCATAATTGCATTATTATACTTTTACTGCATGTTTAGATTCAAAGAATTTCACAACTTCAGTAAGGCCAAAAAATGTATCATACAAGACGCCCATCTAGAAAGTCACAAACTTACATCTCAAAACACAGCTGCCTTAAGTAATTTTCTGGTACCATTTTATTGCTCCACTACAGATTTAGTTACAATGTGTCAGAACTTTGGTCAGTTCTTGGAAAACTATAGCTTGGGTTTGAGATTTAAACTGAGTTAAGTTGCTGGAACAAATATCTCCAGGCTAAATTTCTGACACTCCAAGTGGCAAAAATGTTTATTTTCATTATAAGCTGATAGATCTCATTTACAAGTGCATAATCCAGTAACTTCTGCCAAGGGAATTAGTCTTTTTTCAGGCTGAATTACACCTAAGATTTTACTACTGGCTGCTGCTTACCAATTCGAACAACTCCTGTTATGTACCTGCATGGTCTGACTACCTCAAGATGTCATGGGCCTCTATAAAAAGATTTGGATGGTTAGGAGGAAGTCTCAGAGATATGACTCAGGTAGCTGTAAAAAAAAATCTATCAGAAGCCACAAATTATTTTGTTTTCTGAGGAAAAAGCAAGATTCATTTTTAATCAAAACAATACACATCAGCATTATGACATATGGAACTTCTGAAAGATCGTAACTCAGGTACTCAGCTGAAACCTTAACTAGGACTGACATGGTGCTAAGAATAATGTCAAGCCACTGCGTAACAAGTGGATGGTTTCTATGAGCCAATGTCTGGGGCAGCTCAGTTCCATTAATGTTTTACTCCATTATCTGAGAGCTGACATCTTTTCAGTAATTACTGCAGATGATACCACCTCTGGTGTAATTAAAGAACGATTATTTAGAGTGAAGTGAGCCAAGATCATCCCCATTCTCTGTTTAGGCCAAAGCCAAAGAAGGGCTTGTCAAATAAAATGGATGTTTTGCATTAGGGAGCAAAAAAAGGGTGATGTAAAGAGTCAAGTAATTTGATGGGCAACGCTGCAGTGGAATTAATTCAATATGTTCAATATGGTCAGTTCCATGCGTAGTAATATTGGACAGATGGGTATGATAGCTATGTAGTTTCACTGCTTTTGCATTAGTGATTCAGTACTTACAAAGTAAACCTCAGTTCCTGGCTTGTTGCCCAGTGAGAGGAAGACTGGAAGCAAAACACATTAAATGCTCCTGCAAATCCACATACTCTGCAACCCTTCTGCAATGAGCTTCATTCAAAATGACCCTCTGGACACCAACCAAAAAAAAATAATCATCATCGTAACATGAGCCTATACACTTTTTGGATTAACGGTTAAATAATAATGAACGAAAACTGAAAGGAGCAATTCACTTTGTATGAATACTAATGAGAGAGGGCTTGATGCATTCTTTGGTTTTGACAGGAACTAGGTAAAAGGACTAATTAACTCTCTTACTTAAAACATAAATTGCATGTTTTAAGGAATTACTTAACAGAAGAATGGAGTTAATGAATGCATTCTATCAGACACAGGAAGGCAAAAGATCACAACGGACCAAAACATACATTTCCTAATGCATCAGAGTTCAGTTCTTCTACAGCAAAGGTCAGGTTTGGTCAACCGGAGGTAACAAATTTTCCCTTCAGGAGCTGATAAAAAGACAGAGATTCCCAGCCATGCAGAGAATTACTGAGAAACAGTTGCAGTGGGTTTAGCTCCTTGGACAACATACAGTCATATTTTCTGTCAAATGCACATGACTCTTAAGTGTCACCCACAAAAGGTGGGTGGGTTCCCTTGTCCTGAAAGCAAACATGTCATCATTAACATTCAAAAAGCAGGTGTAGGAAGAAATGTAGGCCCTTGCTAGAATAGTAAGCCATCCGCTGAATGACATGGCTCAAATAATTTGTGTTTACAGGCTGTTTAACTCAGATATCCGTAACTTCAAGAGAAGCTCAGAAAAATTGTTCACATCTGACCATTTAATTTTCAAATTTCTTACATTCCAGACTCAATTCCATAAAAGTTTATTATTTTTTAGTCTTTTAACCTCCTGTGAGAAAAGACACTGTGATAAAGGAGTGTGACATCAAGCTAGAAAAGTAATCTCTTTCTTGTAACAGAATATTGAAAAAGTAGGGCTTCCTTTGCAACTAAGCCTCCTGAATTGAAGGCTGTACTTCTGCTTTAGCTACGCGATAAAGTATTTTAGAAGTTGAGGGAAAAACTTAAAACTATGAAGAACTGGCAGATATCAAAGACAGAAGGTGGTGCAGTCAAATGAAAAAGTATTGACACTGAATAGTAGTTCTGAATATGAAAGAGCATATGGCTGATCATTAGCAGGTTTTCTTTACTTCCTGAAAGACATCCTCCTTTCACCAACACGATAAGCTGCAATTCCAAATTGGAGAAAGTCCTGAGAGTTGAGGCCGACAAACCACAGAAACTTCCTTCTGAATGAAAATTGAGCAACTACGTCTGTCTACTTATCTGACAGAAATAAAAGCATTCATAAGAAGTTCTTTTCATATAAAACACCAAAATGTCCTCTGTGAACACAGAACACTAGAATTCTCAGAGCTGAGACCTGAACACATCCTCTACTTGCTCTCCTCAAACCACACTGTGACCACTCCCACCAGTTTTTTCTGTCCTTCAAGCTGCATAAGACAGAGATTGGGCCATGTAATTTAACAAAAAACTATTTTAAGTGAGGACAACTCAGGGAGGGCCACAACTTGTGGGCTTGTAGAGTATTCTTATTCTTAAATAACATTTATCTATTGCTGCTGCTTTCAGTGAGTAAACAACAGAGCATGAAAGGCAAATTACAATCTCTGGATGAAGAACAGGCAACAGAGACAAAGTAAGCAGTTCAGCCTGTACATGCATTTTGTCTTACAGCCAAGGTAGACAAGGGATATATTTTGTATGAGAGCGTCTCAGAGCAACATTAGCAACCATTCAGCATCCTACATATACGCTCTACTTAACGTAGATCAAAGTCTAGTGTCAAAGTTCTCTGCATAATACATATAAATAGAACATAGCAACTCCAGAAAGAACACCCAATGCGTGTTTCTCATGCACTCAATATGACTAGGGTGCATGATTTACATTTGTTTATTTAAAGGTACATCATCATATGTATGATTTGTAACAGTACTCAGCAGCTCTCAGTAGACAAAAAAAAAAAAAAAAGTATGACCTCAGAGAAGAAATAAAGAATATCTTTAGCAAATAAAGCCTTAGGTGCATAAGGAATTTATACTAACCTGCACAGGATAATAGATAATTTGGAAAACATTACTAGTTAGGTGTCACTAACTAAGATATGACATTTGTGACATATGTGTACTTGTTCTCATAAAGGTGTCACTATGTTTCAAATACAGAACCAAAATACAGACCTTAGGGCACCTAGGAACCTGATCTTTTTTGCCAATTCCATTCCTCAAAGTTACCATGATAAATAAATTACAGCCTATGGTACAAATATATGTTTGAAATTAAATGTCCAATCTGAATATTGTTAAAATCAAGAAAGCTAAAATGTTAAATTGTAATTATACATACGTTTTGAATTCCCATAAGGAAATGAAACAAATTATGACAAAATGTGGTAGGAAAGCTCTCCCAATACCTATCCCGAATTAAGCAAAATGTCACATTTATCCTTTAAAGCTCTCAAGATACACATTTCTCTAGCCTTTAAAAATGGCAACAGTGTAAGAATCATGCAGCTTCATTTGGAGGGATTCACTTCCTTTCCCCCCCCACCCCAGATGAAAGAAAAAGATCTCTCTAATATCCCCCAGGATTATCATGGAAATGACTGACATGAACAATTATTCGCTGGGAATACTGCTGGAATAGGATTTATAGTAGAATTATCATCCTCATTATACACATTGAGAACTCATGTCTAAGGATTAAGCTATGCAAGTTGCAGTTTTCAATGCAGTTAAAAACACGTTATTCACAGATGTGGTTTTCCACTTAATGCAAAGGTTATTCAATCTGCCTTCCACTTTCCAGGGTCTCTGCTACAGTTTGTATTCCTATTGATGCCATCACTTGCTATTGCAATACAAATACTTTTAACATCCCTAGTAAGCTGCTACTTAGTATTTAAAATTTTTGGTTTATGCCATTTTAAATTGCTGAGTTGTTGAATTGTTGATTTTATGCTTATAGTGTTTTAAAACCATATTGTAATTGCTTATTTTTAGAAGGGTTTGGTTTTAAATCAGGAAACTGTTATGCATATGCAGAGAAGTTCAAAGCATTCTGACAGGAGGCTGCTTGCTAGAAATCTATGATAAAATAATTCCTCTCTCTGAGGTCACTCAGAGACCAAATACTACCAATATCACAACCATATATCCATCACTTGCAGGGTATCTATGTTGACGGTAGATGACATAGTAGGAAACTTACTGCAGTGAATGCATAGGATATCGAACAAACCACTGGTTATTTTTCTGTCTAGCAGTGTACAATGTATCTTTCCCCTTTGTTTCCTCATTGAAAATAAGATTTTGCCAATTTTTCATTTTTCTAACTCTCCTCAACACATTTTGAAGCTTCTATTTTTCAACCTTCCATTTTTCAACCTTCCATTCTACTGTTATCTATGACAGTTATTTACATGTTTACCTGCCATCCTTTGGTACTCTCAAGAAATCAGGTAATATGGAGAAAGCCACACCAATTAAAAGCCTGTCATGAAAGATCTGCGTGAACATTTGGAACAGAACAAGATGGACAACACTTTTGAGAGTGGTGGGCTTACCAGGATATGCCTTTCTCCCTACACTACCTACAAGAGGTGACAAAGACCTCCACAGGTCATTAAGTACATCCAGGCATCTCTCTGGGGATCTCCTTTGCAATTTTGTAGTCAGTTAACTGACTAGCATTATAAACTTTGAGGCATTTTTATTAGTAGCTATGAAGTTCTGATTTTCAGATGTTTTAATTTCATCCAACCTACAAGTTAAAAGTCACATCCAAATTTAGTTAAATCCTGACCTAAAGTTTTCTAGGGATAGGGACTAGAAAGCTTATTTACAGCCTTCTTTTAAGGTTACAAAACATTTAAAACACTAGCATTTTAAAGAGGAGCCATCAACAGCAATATCATCTTCCACAAGCAAAGTTCTATTTTATGTAATGTGAAAAGCAGATATTACCTTAGGCTATGCTTCTTATTTAAGTCCATACAGGGCTACACCCTAGAAGAAAGTTCCTTTTCCAAAATGTCAGAACAAGAATAGGATAAGGGGATGACTTATTTTCTGCCTGATGCCAGATGACTCTGAATTTAAATCAGCAAAACCTCAGGAGACTGGTATTTCTCATAGAGAATCATACAGCGCTTCCACTGGGAAAATATTTACAAGTGAAATGCAGTTGGAAAAGACAGATGTTAAATGCTAATGTCATTGGAACTGCTTAGATTTGTTCAAAGAGTTGTGCAAGTCTAAAATCATCATTCTTCTTTGCTGATCTTTTTCATATACTATATGAGGAAGTTTACACAGCGAGCGACCAAAATCAATGCTTCAATATATCATAACAGAAGCATAACTCTGGCTTATGACAATCATTTCAGTATTTTAAAACTTTTAGCAGAAATTAATGCACTCACTAGAAGGCACAACCAACAGTCATTTCACACCATTTTAGCACTCTGGAACTGCCCTCTGTGGTCACCTGAAGCCAGATTGGCGGAACGTTGCCTCTTGGGACTGGATTTGTCATTGTCAGCGTTAAAAGCTTAGAAACTAGAAAATCCCTGTCTTTCCAGCAGATTCTCTAAAGCATATTCTGATGAAAGGTGCATAAGTTTAGGGTTGGTAGCACAGATGTAAGCGGACAGGTCTTTCTGTGACTGGTGATGGCCAGGAAGGCTCTCTAGCTTGTAGTCAGATACAGGAGGGCTTGCCTGAATGGCCTGTCTCAATTCAGAGACCTTGTTGTAAATTACAAGGCATATCAATTGTCACTAACACTTTCTTGTATTTATATCCACAAGCCATTTGTGTAAAGTAATAGAAGAATTAACTGAAAACAGTATTAGAAAAAGAAATCATTCTCAGGCTTTAGAAAATAGTGAAAAAAACATTCTGATCGGTATACTCACAAAACCATTAGCTTCCCCAGAACAACACATTTGTACATAGATATTATTGCTTGTAGAGTATTAAAAAGAAATGAAGAACTATTTCCAGTATTTTGTCTGCAATGCAACACCACTTAATAAACTCAAAGTACTTATAATGAGCTGAAGTGCAGTGGTGGTCAGATAATTTTCAGGTGAAAATGGCATTTTTTTCCCCTTTGTTTCAGCTGTGTTTATACAAAGAACACAAGTATAAAACTCTTATATATTTTGCAACCACTTGGCACTATAAACAAAGTTTCACAGAAGAGAGAAATTATTTGCTGTCTCATGTATTAGCAGTATAATTATCAGGTCAACCTTAATTCCAGCAAGATATTTTTGTATAAGAGGAAATAAGCTGCTAGCTTTTCATGACCCAGAATGTGATTGAGCTGCTAAACCTCTCCGAGCCAAGAGGGACATCTCCCCAAGGCTGCAGCTTGCCTGTAGAACAAGAGGTGTCAAGAGAGGCCAAAGCTGCCTCCCACTGCTCTGGCACATTTGCTCTAAAGCCTAGCAGTGATAATCTAGTAAGCACTTCCCTGATTACCAACTAACAGAAATGCCAACTGTTTTGGGGAACCATTTGTGATTGGGGAATGCTGCAGCACTCCATTCTCAGTCTGATAATCAGCTTCACATCTTGCATATTTGTTAAATGGTAGCTGAAGAATGCAACAGATTTCCGTTTCAATGCAAAGCAAAATCTTTAACATTGAACTTTCTCACTTGCTGCAGCGAGTGAGAAAGACCTGCGAAGTTTTTTCATTCCCATTGGAAACTATCTACTACCCAGAACAGTGGGCTGAATTCCTAGTATATTTAAAATTCTATTATAGCAACCAACCATAAATACACCTCTCAAGAAGCTTTAGAGCAGTTTCTATCATCAAATACATATTTTATTTTTTCCCAGTAGTGCAACTCTTCAAACTATTAAATATTAAAACATTACTTTGCCACTCAGGTCAGTTCAAGAGATCAAGTAAACTCCATAGAAAGTATCCTACTGGCTTTTCTGGTAAAGCAAAAGTGTAATATGAGGACTGAAGAGAAGCCAAGGGGTCAGGACCATAAAGATTTTATTTGAATAGTGTTCCAGTTTGCTTACTGGCATAGTATATACATGGGTCTACCACATGCTGCATGCACCTCATATAACTAAAAAAATCTACAAAGTAAAATCACAGCAAATAGGTTGTATGCAGAAGCACCATAATAAAAAGTAGTGACACTAATGATAGACTTGTCCTGAATACCAACATCTGAAATCAGACAGAAAATGGCCATAGGAGTGATATGGTTGGTTTACATCTCTCGCTAGGGCACATAAACTCAAGCACGGAGTCATATTTATACTGCTATACAGTTTCTGAACTGGATTAACCCAGAGCACAAGGCAAGCAGAATGCGGATCTGTCTGCAGCTCTTAGTGCAATATAACCTAGCTGGGTATAGAAGGTGGACCTGGACTCTCCGTTAGAAGGATTTACATTTGAAAGCTTTGAAATGTGCCAAGTTGCACTGCAGAAGCTTTTAAAGACAATGCCGCACCACTTTAAAAATGAGCTTTTCAATACTTAGTGTAAAATTCTACTGGGTTTATGTACAATAATTAGATGCAGAGAAAAGTTACAGAACTGCGACTAGTTTTCACTATTTTTCAACCCGTTTAAAGTTCTTTACAACTTCCTTTATTCATTGACATGCTTTTTGTAATTATTCTAAGCTTGTGACCAGAGTAGTAAAATGAAAGCTATTAACTGTGTGCCCATAAATCACTTTTAAGGATAAAAAAAAAGTTACTTATTTTTATACATAAAACCAGCCTACCTCTACATATTTCAATTTTCTTTCTATCAGTCTGTTGATAGAATATTCCTACTTTGTAAGTATAAGAAAAATACATAAAAATACTAGTGGTTCACAAGAACAGTAAGTACAACTATGGGGTTCTGCTCTTATTAACAAAATTCTTAGCTCCTCTGAGGTGCTCCCCAGGCATGGCTCAATTATATTCCAATATCCAAATGTATGGTCATTCCATGTAAGTTAATTTTTATTTTGTTATCATTGTCACTTTCAAGGTTGTATTAATACTGCTTTAAACAGTGCTTTGGTGTCCTCTCTGAACTCCAATGCACAGATAAGCAGCACTGCTTTCTTCTGGAATACATTCGCAATATATAATCTGGATTGATATCAACTTCAAAAAGTAAATCAATGGAAAAGCATCAAAAGGGCCCTGTGTCAGATATAATTAAAATTATGCTATTTCAGAGCTAGAACTGCCATCTATATTTCACTAATGTATACAAATGTATTATTCCACATATCATACTGTATGAATAAGCTAATCGAGTAAGAACGTAATCAGTAAAAAGAGTCTCTCAATTTAATTATTTTTTTAAACTGGAAGTCGTTTTCAAGTGAAATAGGATGATCAAGATGTTATACTGAGGTATTTTCAATATGGCTATTTAAAAGCAAATTGCAAAATACATTGCTCTGAATAGATGCGGAAAGGGCTATTCGTAAGTTCTGTAATACTACTTTGACTTTTTAAATCAAAATGAAAAGTTTAACCATTCCCGAATCAAACCACTTCATTACAATTCAATTTAGCATTAACCTCTCTTGACAAGCAGTCACAGTGTCTTGTAAGACTTATAATTTATTTCTCTTCTTCTCCTGCATGAAATGGGTTCTTTGGCCTTTGATAATGAACTGTGGTGATCCTTTGACTCTCAGGGTACCAATTGTTTCAACAACAAGGGCAACAAAATCAGCAGCACATCATGGGAATTCAGGTAAGAATGAAGCTCAATACAGAAATCAAAGAATGAGTAAAGAATATGTCTAAATCCAAGCATTAGGGACCCATTAGAAAAGATATCAACTCCTGTAAGACTTAGGCACAATACGTAAGGCAGAACACTGAAAGATACATTGAGATTATTAAAACCCAAACTGCTGTGAGATTTTGATCAAAAGAAACATTTTAGTGATGTACACAAACTGAACCACAAATAAGTCTAGTAGGTGTTTAGTTAAAATGCAAGGTATCTTCTGAATATATTCTAAGGAAGTGTCAAGAAGAGAAAATAAATGGTCAGAAATGTACAAATCATCTAAAAGACCATTAAAAATTACTAAGAACTAAATCTTACAGAGTTATTCTAATTTTATTTTAAGTTGTAAACCTGAAAAGGTCTGGTAGAAATAAGATAGCAAGGTATAATGCTAAAAAGTTAGTAGAAGGTATCTGATTATAGCAAATCCAGAACAGGACCCAAAAAATGACCAGTCACACTGAATGAATGAAAGAGCACCAGTTAAGAGCAAACTGAAGATATACCAATTGTTCAGTCTGTACAATTTGTGGCATACAGAAAATACAGACCAGTTATTTCCCAAATAAAGGTGTTTCTTCATGACTGTGTCTCACCTGTGATGATTGTCTGCCATTTTCAATTAATTTAAACACAGAAAGATCCTAAACTGAGCTTGTTAAAATTCATGGCTACAGGAACATATAATCCTATCCTTGGACAACAGTTTACATTCACTCACATTATGTGAGATCACAATAGGTATCTTGGTACAAGACAGATTTTAGAGAGACATCATGCATGACAGATCCAGGTGTAGTAAAATCTAATCCCAAACAAAATTATGGAATAGCTGATATGAACCCAATGGAGTACTACATTCAAGGAAATACAATTAATCCTGCATACTTCAAGATACTAGAAAGAATAATACAAATAAAAAAAAAGCACAAACTAAACCCAACAAAAGTAACTAAACGAAGAATCTTTACCTATAGCCATAAAATTATCATCAATATGCCCTTCTAGCCAGTGCCCAAAAGGATGTATTCTTGGGCTTTACATTGTTTTACTTTTATTTGATCAGCAGGAAAAACACCACCTAATCTGCTCTCTGATAAATGTCACCAATCCACAAGGATCAGAAAGCATTGAAGTATAAGGTGGAGAGACAGTCCCTGAAATCAAAGCAATCTAGGTAGTTTGGTAAGGTGCACACAATTACTTAATTTTACTTTGATACAGCCAAATACAGTCACATCTTTAGTATCAAAAGTATGATGATTATACCACAATAGATATTGTCCTGAAAAGCAATGTTTCTTGAAAAAGCTACTGAAATTCCAGTGGATAATCAGCCAGGATGTAAAATTTCAACAGAATCCAAAAGTTCTAATACAAATAAAAAGAAAAAATCTGAAGTGAGCAAAGATAATCAGAATGTGATATCTAAATGTTGACCAACCATTAAAAAAAACACAAAACTTTAAAAACAAGAGGGTTCAGATATATTCCATGCAAATGGTTAAATGCTGGGAAAATATGCATAGGAGAATTGTATCTCACTATCTTCTATTTATCGAAAAGCTTAAGGTCAAGCCTTTGGTATCAGCTGCTGATCTGTAGATGAAAAATTTGGCAATTGGTTCAGTCTACCAGACAGAAATATGAGATTAAATGGCTGGAAGATAAATTAGAAACAGTCAGAAATAAGGTTCATTTTTGTACCAGTGCCAGCACAGGGGCAAATAGAAGACTTTTTAACACTAATCATCTTAAAGATGAGGCAGGGTTGTTTTTTTTCTATAAGATCTGCACCAATACAAACAGCAATTAATTCAGGAAGTCAGAGCAGATGAAAATGATACTCCCTTCTGGCTGCATAATCTATTACCTAGATGCTCACAGCCATCAGTCTTGGCATCTTACATAAACAAATACTTCATTGAATGATATTTTTAAACCTGAGTTAGCTTTGGAAAAGCAACTTCAAATAATTGGTTTTCTTTTAATAAAAAGGAATTTTTGTCTGTGTTGTAACTTACTTCAAATCTTTTTCTTATATATTTGCTTTGTACAAAATTAAATGTAAGCTACTCTTACAAACATAATACTTTCTAAATTTATATTTACTGCTAAAGTCATCTTTTTATGCTTACATGTTTCATCAAAATATCATCTATCATTTTTTATACAACTTATATCAGCAATACAAGCACACATTTGCAAACACAATTGCCTTTTGTGATCCAATTTTGATTGTATTGAAATTAAAAATAAATTATTAAAAATTGAATAAAAATGATATAGTAAGAATATTTCAGGCAGCATTATTACTCTGATCACAACATTCTTAGACTTAATTACACGCTGTTCTTCTATGTCACTTTCACATATTATACTGCCTTATCCTCTCCATTTTTATATGCTGCTATTAATATTTAACTATCAAATGTCTTTTACTAGGTGATGTTTAAAGATTAGATGACTAGGAACTATTCAGGTAGCTACTAAAGACTGAATTATATTCCAAATTGGAAATCCCTTCTATCTAAATAGTAAATCTACACACACCTTCACTAGATATAATATTTATTAACACATTTAGCTATTCTCTGAAATAGTTCAATTCAGTACCTTGTGACAATATTTAAAATGTTAGATATAAGTAGTCCTATTCATTTCACAAGTGTGACATCAAAAGTGCTTGAATACTGTGCTGAAATGTAAACTTCAGCCTACTGTCATCTTACATACCACAAGATTTTGATCAGATATGAAATTACAGATTTTAAAAAATCAGTATTACCTTTTAAAGAGACTGTGATTCAACACAGGATTAGCTTCTCTGTAAGTATAAGAAGAACTGACATAGCTACATAAACTCCGCTGAAGAGTGAAGTATACATATGCACATACAGTATCCTCAGTGAGGAGGATCGCGCCATCATCTTCAGATATGTAAATGTTACATCCTAGCTATACCATCTATTTTAAAAGCAATCGACTTTCTGCATGACTAAAAACATACTTCGTTTTTTCTGACTAAATGCCATGCAGTGACATTCCTCCACTTTTGCAGAGCCGCACTGCTTGTTTGTGAGATGAGGGAGATACTACTGTCAGCCAGATTTACTGTTGGGTGTCTTTCCAATTCATACCAAACAAATAAATGCTAATGAAGCCATCAACCTCACCCTAAACACCCCTCCTGCTTTAAATGATGAAAGCGCTTTCATTTGTTTCATTTTCCTACTAAAATAAATGTTTTAGCTCCACTGTGAAGTTACGGCTTTGTATGCCAGTCCTACAGTGCCAATGCTGCAATGGTGTTAAGAAGTTAAATGGAAGCCAGACACGAAGCTTGTAATTCTGTTAAGTACCTTGGAAGCTTCCAGAAGTGCCAAATCAATCAATAAAAGCAGGGTTACAACCTAATTGCAGCAAGATATCATTCATTGGTTTATTTCCTTCAGAAACTCTGTATTTGAAACTACCATATTTTCAGAAGTTGCTTTTAAAAATGTTAGTGACTCATGAACACGTCGTTACTTGGCAGTCAGGCCTGCTGGCTTTTCTGAACTATCTGCACAATCATCCCTTTAGCTCTTCTAATCATTCCAAGCTACAACACTGGCCATCAAAAATGAAGCCAATTTTCTCATGGTAGTATTTACAGCACAAGTAATCACTGATCATACATAAAATCACATTTTTAACCAACTGTACAGCAGCAGGTGACACAAAATTCCTTGGGGAAAAAAAAAAAAAGAAAACTAAGGATTCAACAGACACAAAGTTCAAAGGGAATCCACTCTAATTGTGAGGATAGGGCTTCAGACACAAAACCCTAAATGTTTAGTTAAAAAGACAAAGGAAAACCTTTCCCCAAAACTAACACTGAAATACGTGATAAAACACAGTTGTGTAGCTATTTTTTTTTTAATTGAGTTATTTTTACAATAACAAGATTAAATACTTGCCCTTGGCCTAAAATTGGAGGAAAAGCACACTGCCTAAAGGTTTTGAGAACCATCTGCTCTCCAGAATTTAAAACCACTTATGTATCCTACCTACGCAATACTGCGAGAGATTCGTGCTGTAGAAGTATAGTACTAAGGTTTTTCTTTCTTCTCCTAAATAAACATTTAAATCAATCAGCATGACAGAAGGTGCACATTAGACAATGTTTCCACCACTGAGGAAAAGCTATTGAAATAAAAGAATCCAGATGTTAGACCAAAAAGAAGTTTATCATCCTCAGAAACCCCCAAATTGCGTCTGATGTTTCAGACAAGGACTGTCTAATTTGCTAATGTGCATTTTTTTGCTATGTGAGACAAAAAAGTACACCTGTTAAGAAACCTGCTTTCCATATGCATTGGAATGACATCTGTAGCAGCTAAGCACCAGGCAAATCCAGATACCCCTAAATTACTTTGAACATGTCTCACTTTGTATGACTTCCTCTGGAAATCATCAACCTGCACAGAATAAATAGGCCTAACTTGTTTATGTTTTTACAGCATTTAGAGTTACGTTGAGGGGAGAAAATTGCCCAGCAAGTTTTTTTTAATAATAAATTCATAGATTGTTGTACATACTTTCAATTTTCATATTTTGGAGTTTAGAAGAAGTTAAACTAGGTAGAGCCACAGGGCTGGATAGTCTGCTTCAATAATTAAGTTCAGTATCGCTTGTGGTCACCTACAACATATATGGACTGGCCTCTTCAGCATCATGTTATCATTGTCTAAAGTTCCGCAATAGAAATCTAGTTCTCTATTAAATCTGACCGTGTAGTTCTGAGAATCTACTAATGAGTCCTATTTTCACTACGAAAAACTGCCTTACTTCAGGTGAATTTCAATGATGTTTTGCAATTTTCAATCTTTAGTGTTTCTTCTCTGTGGGGGTGCTGAGGCGCTGGCACGGGGTGCCCAGAGAAGCTGTGGCTGCCCCATCCCTGTCAGTGTTCAAGGCCAGGCTGGGTAGGGCTTGGAGCAACCTGATCTAATGGAAGGTGTTCCTGCCCATGGCAGGGGGTTGGAACCAAATGAGCTTTAAGGTCCCTTCACACCTGAACCATTCTATGATCCTATGATTAAGGCTTGACGAGGAGGAAGAGCAGGAGAGAAAGAGAAAATACCAAGCTCAGTAATGATTAGTCAAAACCATACCTAGCAGTCAACGTACATAAAGTACAGCAAAATCTAGCTCTAATAAATCTTTCCATGATTGTATTATGCTTTTAATCAATTATTTTTATTATATCTTCTACACATTGCAATTAAAACCATGACCACTGCAGACAGTAACAAACATGACTGCAGCTACAAAGAGCTTATACTCCAAGTAAATGGACAATAGAAGAAAGGAAATGGCCCAGACACAGACTGATGAAGGCCCTGATAAAATATAAAAACTAATAAGAATCATAATTGCTACAAGTAGATGCTGCAGTAAAAAAGTGGGGGAAAAAAAAGGTAAAATCAGAGTCCTGCTTTTACTAAGTGACACTCCTAACGTGAGTGATGGAGCTCTGAAACTTTCAGTACTTCTTTTGCACAATGGCTGCATTATAGGCTTATTTTTCACTGTAACATAAGAGGGACTATTTCCACCAAGACTGTATTTGATGACTGCTGTCTGCTTTTGCGAAGATCTTCCCAGCAAGATTCATAGGATCCTTCTGTCACTGACATCTAAACAGACCTTAACTTTTTCCACCCAATACAAAAATCTGGAGTAGGAGGCTTCTGAAGAAGAAAGTTGATAAAATGCTGTAGTTAAGCACATCTTGTAATTATCATAGGGCATATGATCTGTCATATTAATACATATAAAAAAATGCTGAGATGTTAAACTTGAAAATGCAATGCAGGTATTAAACAAGTGAATTATTTTACTTATTTTCCATACATTACAGCTGAATAACAGTTCAGTATAGTTATGGCTGAAAACTGCTTACTATTTAATATAGGGCTATTCTAAACTCTCCATCTGCTGACTCAAATGCTTTAAAATTACTATGCTTGAAGGTGGTGGCCAAAATATTGGGTAATTTGGAAAACAGGTTCTTAAAGACACAGGTCAGCTTCACTCTCAAATGAGTTTGTATCACCTTTTTCAAACGTGTTTTCACAAATTGAGAACTGAAATGATGGTAAATGGCATACATTTCCCTTATATTGAAGGAAATATTATAAAATAGTTGGAGTGAATATTTAGAATCAAGGCATGAGAAAAATGATGCATAAACTGAAATATACCTTTAAATTAACACAGGAACTTGTTCAACTGATGTTTGCAACTTTTCAAAGACACACAGTAGTTCCTGATGTATCCCGGCTGATATGATGTTCCTATCTTCTGGGAGTACACACCTCACTCTTAGCCTAAATCCAGAAATGTTCTGTCTAAAACTAAAGTTTATGACTTCTGTGTAATACTATAAACATGTGATTTACCTCAGAAGTATTTTAATGAACACTAATCAGTTATGGAGAAGATGGGGAAATACAGCCATCCCTTTTGCATGATTGAACGGAATCTGGCTAAGAGAAAGCAGGCACTGAGTCCCTTGGTTTAGTTATCTGTAACAGTCAAGCTCCCTTGATTACATGAACTGCTTGGCTTTTGTTAGCTCTTGAACAGCTTCGTGATGGAGCTCAAATACAGAGAGTGAGGATTAGAGTAAAAGAATTCAAGAATAGTATATGATGAAGCAATAAGAGGCCTGAAGTGCTACAGCTCCTTTTGCAAAGAATATATATGTAGGATCTACAGTGCAATGGCTCAGACAACTTCGGGTAACAATTTCTTCTTCTTGTGAACATTCACTGTATTTTCGCAAAATCAATTCAACAGTTGAAAAGTTGGTAAAAACAGAGAATAACCTATAGCTTCTCTTCATAATTTCTTGATGAATCAAAGATTACTCTTAAAAAGACATCAAGTCTAAAGGAATTTGCTGGTGTGAACAGTGCATCAGAAGTCAAGCACTGAGCTAGCTATGACCTTCCTGTCTTGCTTTAACATCTTTTTAAACTCCAAAACAATTACTGACAACTAACTAGAAAGCAAAACATCAACAAAAACCATTCTTACACATTTACACCTAATTACGGCAACACAATAAGGAAGACAGCAGTTACACATGACACCCCGAAGCTAACTATGAGGAGAGCAAGACCCCACTGCAAGGTCAAGAGAAAGTGGCATCATACTAATACACCACTCTGAACTGCTGTGGATTGGTAGGAGGATGCAATCCATAGATCATTTTCTTATTCTACTAGTCTTAAATATTTAAAACAATTTTAATGTATTCTTCTGATGTGCAAAGTGTCTTAATGTGTGGCTTATCAAATTGTTTGTGCCAATACCTTATTTGTTCAGGTTTATCTTGATTCTAGTATCTCACACAGAATGCAGCAGAACAAAAAACGCCTTTAAGTTAAAGAAAGGGATAGACAACTGCTCTATATCTCTGTTAAGGATGCTATAGTCAATTACAGTAGCTGAATTATTTGTTTTTATAATACTACAAACCAATTCTGCTTTGTTGGCTTCTGGCTCTGCACTCAGAATATATTCACAAATCTCAGAGGACACAGAGCCTGTATTATTCCCAAAAAATCCATATACAAGTGACTAGATATATGATTTGTTTCTGTATAAAGACCTTCACCTTTCAAGATGCAAAAGTATCACTGAAATAAAACCAAAAACCATTGAAACAAAATAACACCTATGCAAGAAAATGTTTCACATTTTTCAGGGACCTTTTTATCCAAAATACAGGGGGGAAATAGCAAAAAAAAAAAAATGCATTCGCAAAAGAATAATGAAGATTTTACAGAATTCCTTTAAAAAATAAAAATCTACTTCTAATATGCAATGGCTTTTTCTGACAGCATATTCAAAACAGTGTCTCAAAGACCATACCATTAAGCTGTGTTGGTTTTTTCAAAACCTTTTTCAAAATCATCGTGGCATATAATAAACATTAGGAGTTTTTAAATGGATACTCCTACAGCCAACAGTGACAAGAAAATTAATCTGCTACAACTACAGGACTATTTTAATCTTGATTTTTTTCCTTTGTTCTTATATCACTAAAAAGCATTTGATGTACAGCAGATAAGATGTGACAACAGGGGGATGAAAACAGAGGTAGATTTGCTATTATAAACTAAAACTCCATAACAATTCTACTGAATATATTTTTTAATAAATCAATGTCCATCCATTAAATCCCTAAACATGACAGAGCACTCTTTCAGAAAGTCTTCTGTATGGGAATTTACAGTTATCTGTTCAGTTAGACCCTCACGGTGGTTACTGTATTATTGTTTGCTCACTTAGCCAATGCAGTTACATTCACAACTGTTACCTGATAAGGGCCTTACAGACGATATCTGTACAGACTTTGGAACCGTAGGTTAATTAATTTTCTTTCCTTGGTCTCCAGGATAATCATACATTATGATGTTCAAGAACACATAATATGAAATCTTAATAACTGCACCGAAGAATGTAAGAACTTAAGAACATAGCTGCACTGCATCAGAGCAGTGGTCCCACTGCTTTGTCTTCCCAAACATCTACTGAATTATCTAACATAAGCCTAGGTTACCACCTGGCTACTTTTGAAACTCAGAAGATTAGTACAGCGTAAGGAACTCCTCACATAGTGCTTTGCCCTTTCTGTCCATACACTCAGTGCCTCGGAAGAGTGCTCTGTTCTAGACATTATGCCTTCCGTCTTTCTACAAAGTAAACTTCAAACATAGCAAAGCACTTCACCACATTCTTTATCCCCAGTGACCACAGTGAAAACATACCTACTTTATCTGAACTTCTTGACATTTCCTTCTCTAACTAGGAGATTTCTACAATAGAGGCTGGTACCAGGCTGGAAAGACATGAGTTCCAAGTTCTCAGCAAAACTTAAAGGTGCTCTGCTCTCCCCTTATAGGGGACCCACTGGTAACTATTTAGCTAAGAGGTGTTCTGAAAGCTAAAGATGGAACATTCCAAATTTGCAATTTTATGAGTAAAGTTTTGAGAGAGTTTAGATTTAAACACTCAGATTTTGTTCATCAAGATCTACATCTCTTTACCTTTTTAGTTAATGTACTTGTAGGTGCATATTTTTAAGCTACAGTACTGGGAACTAACTGCTTGGTGTCTCCAAAGAAAGATATGCAAGATTTGCTTGCTGCTTTTTTTGTCACTACATGAAAAAAAAAATAACTAAAAAAAATTACTATAATTTCAGTGTGATCAAAAACAATTCACAAAATATGAATTATTTAAGCAGTGTCTTACTTGTATGACAGTAAATACATTACAGAGTACTTTTGCATTCCCAATATGCTAATTTGAAAATTCTAGACCTGATTCTTAGCTACTAGGTACTAAGCTTCATAAAGATGCATCATTTTATATCATCTATGAATTTGGAGAAAGAATCCTTTTTCAAGACAGCATAAGATCTCACAGGATTTTATATCTTTTTATTTTCTACAGGAATATCCATTATTGATATGATCATCTGTTGCTTTTAGAGCAATTTTATGAGTAAATGACAATTATCTGTCACTGACTGCATATTATTTAGCTAATGAAAATTGTATTGCTCCAACAGAGGGGCAGTAAATCCAATTGTATTATATACTTCCTGGTTTAACTATTCTACCTGTTTTTCGAAAACAAGTAGTAGAAGCATTCACTCGCATGCTGTAGGGCAGAAGGTTAAGTATTATAGAACAAAGGGATGGATTTCTTTACCTCAGCACTTACAAGCAATGAGTTTAGAGGAGGTAAAAAAAATATCCTTCATCCTGCTTTACTGAAACAAACACTTGATAGTGCTGTTCATTTCCAACAGTTGCGTAAAATAATAAAGCAGCATGGTTTTGTAACTGACTTAAATCTGAATAATTATTAACTATTAATAATTATTCATGTTGTTTAGTTTCCTATAATGCAAAAAATGGAATTAAAATAGTACTGCAACTAAATCTCATAATGCATGAGCAAATAAGCAGTAACAATTTGGTATTCTTGGTGAATGCAGTGTATTCCCTACAATGGTCACTCAGTTAAAAACAAACAACCAACAAACCAAAACAAACCAAACAAAAAAAAAACCTAACAAAAACCCACCAAAACACCACAACAGTTAGAATTTCTGAACACTTACTGCTAGCTGAGCCTCCTCTGGTAAGGAGGTTGGACTGGAGAGCATTTGGAGATCTCTTTCAATAATGATGATTTTATGACATAGTTGCTATTAAGAAAAAACACCTCCTAAGAAGCAATATAATATCAAATTTATTTACAAGACTGTGCAAAAAATAGAATAAAACACTAATCCCTGTTCCTGAAAAATGAAGTGACAGAAATAAATTGAATGAATGCAGCATAATGCACTAGGACTACAGCAACTTTATAACCATTCTGCTGAGAGAAGTTCATTTACAGGTTGCAAAGCACTAGAATAGAACCATGACTCTGTACAGTAATGACCTTGTGAAAGATGATAATTTCAACAGGTGTTTAAAATAATGGAAATTGACAACATTTATTAATCATTATCTTGAATTATAATGGTATTTTAGAATGATATGATACTCTATGATTATTTAGGCATGTTCAGATTTATCTTGAGTTCAGGTACCAAAAAGTTACTCAGGTTTCTCTGTAGACACTCAAACGGCCAAATAAACTTAACAGCAACTATTTTAAATCATTCATTTGGCTTTAATCTTTCATTACTTTGGAGAATAAACCAGAAATAGAAGATTCAACTTATGATGTTCCTCTAAATGATACACAACATGAATTAGTGCTATTGGCAATAAAGCCATTTTCTCTACCATGAGCATCTTGCAAGGACAAAGAATAAACAGTTCATCTCATCAGAGAAACATAAAGAAATCAAAGCTAAGAAGTGCTGAGTTAAAAGGAACATAGCAACGGAAAATTCAGACCAGATACAAACTGGGAGAATGGCATAACTGAAAAACAGATGCCAAACTACAAATGTATCAAAACCTTGTTGGTACTAGAAAACTCCAGATGAAGTTTATCTCACCAGAAAATATAGTATATTCAACACTTCCACCATGGAAATGTCTGGCATCTACTGACTGATTGCAATGAAGCTTACCTAAGCTGAGAAAGTCTGTGAGTCAGTAGCAGTCTTGACCCTCGTTTTGGTAAATTCTCATCCTACTTCTCTTACCTAACAAATAACAAAAGAGTGAAATTAGCAAAATGAGAACTTTAAAAAAATAAATCTCCACCTGGCCCTGACAGTACTTCAGATATTGTTTTGCTTAGGCCCGCTATCTTCTGCTAAAAATGTACAGTTTGGCCTGTTGACTTATGGTGCAATAGTCGTACTTGCATGAACCAACTCCGGGCTCTTCCACTGAGAGACCAGGCAGCTCTCACCACATAAACACTTCACATCTGCGGCAGCACTAGAGGCCAAGCGGCCATCCCCAAATACACCCACAACATGTACAGCAGAAAAAGTCCACAGAAAAGTCAAAGAAGTCAAAAGGTATAATAGTTGATGATCTCTATAAAAATACATTCTTCCAACTCTGTGTCTGTTGCTGAGAACATCAGAGATACATGAACTTCACAATACTGTTCGGATACTCTGCTGAACATATTCAAGTGTGAAAGTAGTACTGTGATATGAGGTGAAACTAATAAAAAGAAAAAGGCTGCCTGTCTGGAAGGAGCAGTCAGGACTGTTCTACTTTTGCTCAGTCTTTCAATATGATTTACATCTATGAGTATCTATTAAAAACACTGTTGCTTTTCTCCTGGATCTAAAGGTGTCAAAGAAGCATCCATTATAACACACTGCTTATTATTTCAAAAATCTGAATTTCCTTCAAATGGAAAAAATCAGATAGAATGACATATTTTTTTATTGCATGACAAAAATGCTGTATATTAGAAATTAAAGAGATCAAGACAATCAACAGCAAGACTATGACTGGTAAATCAAAAGAATGAATGAAATGTATGAAAAGGAAAAAAAAAATACCCACCATTCTGCTTAAACAAATGTAGCAGACAATACAGTAGTGAAGAACAGAATACAACAGTCAAAACACAATAAAAAGTGACTGCACCATCAAAGAACAACAAACTTGGTGGATGGGGAAGACATGCAAAAATAGCCAAGTGCAAACACTTTTTATCATGCTCATATTCTATTTCTTTCTGTCTGTTTTCTGCTCAGCCTTCCTCCACTCACTCGATACACATGCTGCCTGTCCTCCACTGCTGATCAGTCATTTGGAATGCGACCTAAAATTGAACAACCTTCATTGAAAAAAGTCTCTCCTAAAGCACACTCACCTAGGTATAAGGAAGATAATGTTTTTCTTTCATTACATCAAGACCTGGTTAGTTCACTTACAAACTAATAACCATTCTTTCCCATGGCAAAATAAATAAACCTGGAGATCGCAGGCAGAACATTCCCAGCATAATTGAAGATTTTTTTCCCTTTTGAACATTTGTCAACAAGCAGGATTATTGAACAAAATAAGTTTCCTTGACAGAATGATTTCAGCTTTTGAGAAAATGTATTCTGTCAACAAGACGGAGTAAGGACTTGACAAAATAATATGTCAGAACCACTGAAGTGTTTTGAGTTTTCTTCTCAAGCATAACAATGAGAGGTTGTATGTGTGTGTGTGCACAACGTCAAAAATAACTCTTTTGATACTATATGCATGTTTTCTCCTCAGGTGTCAAAGTCAAAGTCAAGGTCTGGCAGTTTCTCTAATGTCTTCATATAATGAGCTATGGCTAGAAACTAATGCCATTTACAGATACTGACCTCAAGACCCTTAGAGAAAGTCCTTTCTAAGCCAAGCATTTAGCCAAGAATTAAGCATCAAAACCAAAAGACAGCGACAAACACAGTAAATATATATTTTTTAAAAATAAATAAATCTGAAACAAAGCAGAAAAAAATTATCCTAAAAAATTGTCTGGAGTTAGTAGCACTCTTGTCTTTTCCATAACTCCATGTTCTATATTGGAAGTCCTGCTCCTGCAAGCAGCCGATAAGCTCTCACATTGGTCATAACATTTCTGCTAAAGCTGAATTGCCTTTTATGGAAATACATGGAAAAGCTTTGGGGGAAGAGGAAGAAAGGGGTAGACTTCAAGAACAGCATTTCTAGTCTTACTGCGTTTTACTGAATTCAGCTTCTCAGTCCAGAGATTCTGGCAGTAAAAGCATTCAACACAAACTTTTAAATCAAAGCAGAGATTTAAGTACTTAATTCTTGTCCCGCTACTGGATCAATAGTGGATGCTGATAATTTACAGATACAGATATAAAAGTACATTGATAGAGTCAACACTGGAGAGAAGCTAACAAAGAGGTGGGATAAAAAGGAAGAACATTATTTACAATATGCTTTGTCTGTACTGGAATGCAGCTAACACTAACATTTTTCTCTGGGATTTCTGCTGCTGGAGATCTCTATTTCCCAATGAGTTCCAGTGAGGGAACGAAAAGAATATATAAATAAAATCAAATGCAGGCATTACAACTGTCAGCTGTAAGCAGGAAATTCTGTTTTCCTGCAAACTTTGCAGGAAATTACCTTTCATGATTGAATTACCTATATAATTTTGATACTTAATGGAGTAGTTCTTCATGTTTATTTGTGGTGCTACAATGACCGACAACATACTCAAGTGCCTCTCTCTCTACTACCAGTTACTTGTCAAAGGTTATTGATTTCTCCACTTCTGCCTTTGGTTTTATGTTAACTGTGCATTTTCTATCGGCCACATGTAAACCTGGCTTTAGATTTTGTTTAAGGTTGTGTACTTACTAATGAAACAGTCAAAATCAAAACGAACTATGCCTTTTCAGAGATAATCTGGCTACAGTGCAAGGCCCATTTATGGCGTTGTCAGTGTATTTTTCATGTTTTTTGTTCTTCTGAAATAACTGGAACAAATAATAAAATGATGACAGGAACATGTGGCATCAAAATAAAGGTACAGCATGTTTTACCACTGGGGACAAAGTCTTGATATTAAGTTTTGCCTTCAGCAATCTTAGCTTGATAAAATAAGTACTGGGACACCATTTCCAAGTCAGGCATTGGATTAAGTGTCTCAAGTGTGACAGCTGACTACAATGAGCTTACAAGTCTCTCTTTTTGGAGCAAATCCACAGTAGACTTAGGAATTCTCCAATGCAGCAGAAAAAATGTTCATAGCAATAAAGAAAGCCCAACAATATTGTAACACCGGGAAACTAATGTAAGATGTGTCAAGCTGTATTTTCATAATTGCATACATGATACACTGGAGTAAATTTAGTATGTGCAACGTGAATGCCTGGCTAGATGAAGCACTAGGGACTGTGCAGTTACTGCTGTGGAGGAATTAAACAGTGAAGGTACTCTACATACTAAAATCAAGTTGCTTTTTCTTGGTTTTCCTCTTTTTTACAGGGTGACACAGAGGTGGCACATGTGTGCACGTGTGAGTTTCACTGTTTTCAGAGTTACTTGTGAGGATCTCTACACAAAAAGTTCTTTATTGTTTTACTTCCTGTTTTCCTTCTTCATGCTGGAATAATTTGACAAAACCCAGTGCTTAAAAGAGAATGTTACACCAGTGCTCATAGAGGTAAAAAGTAACAGTCATCATATCATATAAATAAAATGTGAATGTCTTCCTGGCATTACTTCTTCTATGCTGTACTTTGTTGTAACAAAATGCTGTAGTTAGCGTTGCTTTCATGACAAAGTGTTCAATAATAACTTGCATTTTCTTTTGAAAGGCTAATAAACCTTTATGTCTCACGTGTGTGTTCCCATATGGCATACTGAAAATTCTGCTCTTACATCTGGAAGAACGTAAGTCAAGCATCTCTAACACCCACATTTCAACACAAGTGGAATGTGAGCAAAGGTACACTGTCAGCACTGAATTAGTGAAATAGTCAAAATGCAAGAAAAATACAGCCAAAATAGTATAGCCACAGAAATCAGTGAGGGAAAATTTCAACAGTTCACCAAGCTATTTTTTGAGAAACCTGAAAGCCTCATGGAGCTAAACATAAGAAAAAGACTGGAGGGTTACGGGGGTGGTGTGAAGCCACCAACAAATTAGAAACCAGGAAATTGCTCTTTTCTGAAGACAACACTTTTGATCCAATTTCTGCTCTATAGATCGAAAAAGATCCTTTAGTCTCCACTGTTCAAAAGAAATCCAATTCAGCTTTTCAGTGTGAGACAAATTATTACTCCCAGTTAAAGAGAAATCTGAATTGAAAATGTATGCAAATATATACATACACACCACCCTTCATACAAAACAAGTGTATGTATGGAATATTTGTTTGAGTGTATGGATATATGTCTATATATAAACCCACACAGAGAGAGCCCCCTAAAGCAAGCAGATACTTCTCTCTGTGAAAGAATATGTATAGATAACTGTGTATCCAGAAAGGTCCTTTTTCATAACTCTATAGTTCTTCCTGAAGTTTAGCATTATGCATCCACTTACTTAAAGGAAAAAGACCTGATGAATTGCAAATTCAATAAAAGCATGAAACGTACTATTCCTGCATACACAGTATTATATCTGAACAAAAATTAAACGATTTTAAAGAATGTTTCTAACTTTTTACATAAATATTCTGAAGCTTGTTAAAATATTAAAGACATAGCCATAGTGGAGCACTAGACTCCTGTGCCACTTTTCCGTGATTGTGTATTTCCCTTGAGGTCCCATAAGCGGCACTTAGGCAGCCTATGTTCTTAAAGCCCCCAGGATCCTAGAATTTACGATCAAAAGATCTTTTAAAGAACAGTAGGTGCTGGAAGCTTTTAAAACATAAGATGTTGGAGACATTATAAAAAAATAACAAAACACCAAAAACCTAGCTGCTTCTCACCCTATCCAGCTATGTATTTCATGAATCCTGTGAGCAGGTTAATCTTTGACACAGCCTCGAGCTACTTTTATTGTAAGAAGTTCAGCAAAGAACTGCGTACAACCTGCTACATACCAGTCTGGGATGTAGAGTGATTTGAACTACAGCAAGCTACAGCATGCATTAGGATTTTTATTAAAAATAAATAAAGGCTTCTCAACATTTTTCTCCTTAAGAGGGAACAACTGAGGATAGAGACACAAAAGTGAATATTAATCTTGCAGTTTAGCTTTGTAATAGGGTATGCCACAGAGCAAAGGGACATGGCAAGAGCTAGTGTAATCAAGTAAGTTTACACAGGCACACAGTTGGCTTCTTATCACTCAAGTCAAAGCATGTGCCCCACCAGATCAGCCCATCAGTGTGTGATCCTCCCTAGGAGTCTGACATGGCCATATCGTATACATCTTGCCAATTGTGGGCTTTCACACAGAAGCCCTTTGAAAAGCCCATTGTGATTGACTTAAAACTTCTAGGTATACATTCCAAAGGCTGAATGTAGAGCATGGCACTTCTGTGTCTCCTTCTAGCTGTTTTCAATTTTTTTCCTTTTGTAGTCTTAGCACATCCCTTTGTTTTCAAACTACAGGACAAAAATTCTTCTCTGGCACACTACCCATTTAAAAACCCCAAACAAACAATAAAAACAGAACAAAAAATCTCTCTCAATATTATCAATGAAAAAAACAAGGCAAGCCCCAGAGTAATTTGCAATCTGATGTCATAATACCAAATAGCTGAACAGACACAATCCAGATGGACTGAATTATTTTACATAAAGCATTCTCTTCATACCATTGCCCTGAGGGCAGGCAAAAGCACATATTAATAAATAAGGTACAATTTCTCCAATATGTACACCACTCCCTGTGCTAGCAGTAACTTTAATGTACTTTTCACTTTAGTCCGACATTTTGTAGTATCTGTTACATGCCTGTGCTGGACAGAGGTAACACTTAGAGAGGATGAGTAGATCCAAGAGAGTATTTTTCATTACCTCAAGGAATAAAATAACTGACAGAACAGTAAATAATAAACATGGTTTCCAATAAAAGAGTGTTTCTCTGAGGTGCTACCAACACGCAACTCAAAGCAGAGGAAAATAGGCCATTCATTCAGAAAAGGAAAACAGTTACCTGCCCTGGATTATACAAAACCTCTAACTTTACATTTCCCAAATCTCTACATATAGTAGACATAAATCCAACTCCTGTATTCTAAGGACATGAACACTTGCATACAAAGATCCTCTCTGCAGTCTCAACATGACATCCAAAGATAACTGTCACTATTTTGGTAATACCTCTTCCTCTAGAAGAGAAATTTTATTTTCCAGAAGCTGGAAAATAGCTTATGGGCTAAGCAAGAGCACTAAAATCCTCTGAAGTGACTTAAAAAAAACCTTAGAAAGTCTACAGAATATGAAGAAAATATATTTTATTTCATTCTTTCTGTTTGACAGCTTTTCTGAGCTGGCCATCTGCATTACTTCTGTATGCTTGCCAGATGACAAGCTCTATTTGTTGAGCAGATAATTGTAGCTGTTTTATTTTCCCAGTAACACACTATCAGAAAACACAAAAGCGTTCAGCTTACTTTAGATATGTTCTTCAATATACAGAGGGCAGTGAATAATAGTGAAAACTGTTTTGCCTGACAAGGAAAGCATGAATGTGTCACATCAAATACTTTTGTCTTGCTCAGTGTTCCTTCAGAACAGATAGCATTTAGCTTTCATATTTTACAACAAAGACTTGCAAAGATAGCTGTGAATAGGTTGTATTTCAGGTACAATTTTTTAAGAAGTTTACTTCAGGTTTTTAAAACCTCCTTTCATACATCTACATATATAGACATTATATTTCATATCATTGAAATAGGTAAGCATTATAAATGGCCACTTTTAAACGAAGAATAAGAATTTGAAAATTCAAGGCATTATATTACATCAGGAGCAGGTTATGGTTTTCTGGTCATAAATATTAACCCTTTATAAATACAGCTGTATTTTAAATGAGCTGTTTCAATAACAGTATCCCTGGGTATGAATTTTAATTACATTCTGTTTATATTAGATTGCTTTCCAGAAGATTTGCTTGTTTTGGCATGTAACTCCAGAGGAGTGACAAATTCACAGTCCTGATTTTATTCACATAAACAGCCGGCTAGAGAGTTATTCAGTCACCAGTTTTCAGAACTAAGGTCTAGAAGTCTTTTGGGTGCTGTTCCACAGTCCACCTGAAGCAATGGAAGACACACTTTACAAGAAGCAGTGCAAGCCCAGGGCCGACCCAACCTGAGCCGGCTTTGGTGCCAAATAACCACACACCACCCCCTCCTGTCCTGAGTGACCACCATCACATATGAAGCCCAAAATCATGGACTATATGAACTCAATGGGCATTTCGTGAATATTTCTGGACATGTTACACAGGCAACAGAAGTCTGCAAGTCTTTTGAGTGCTGTTCCACAGTCACTAAGTCAGGATTACTGCTGACAAGTCCCTTGCCTTTCCTTAGGCATTTTCAAGCTTTTGCTTGTGTCCTAATAGTATTTGTACAAGTCCAGATCAAGCATTTTATGAAGTTAAATTACTGCCAAAATAGTATCTTTTTCCATACAGTGAGTTTTTAAATAATCAGTTTCCTGAGCCCTCTTACCATACAATGTCATAAATGCCAGTGCAGCATGCAGAACAAGGCTGGAACACCTGGCTGGTGGCAGATGGGAAGACTGGACACTGTAGACCAGATTTAGATCAATTTATATTTCCATTCGTAACAAAAGTATTTAAGTTGAAACAGAAAACAATCCATACATTTGCAGAATACTGAATAAAATCAGCCTCTTATTTGCTTCTGGTATTGCCGGAGGACCATGACAGAAAAAATGCCAGTTTCAGGGCAGGGAGGATGCAGATTCTATTGTTTCAAGGTAGTTCAACTGTGCAATTTAAGATACAGTGTAGGGGGAAAAAAAAAAAAACCACAACCAAAAATTTACACACCAGCACAGACATAGACTCTGTTCATCAGAACAGGAATACAATCAATACTGCACATGAAAAAGTGATGCTACTTCAAAGAATGAATTTAAAGACCATCCTCAATTTGGGCAGCTCATTATGATCATTACTTCTAATTCTGTATAAAGCAATTATCATCTTCAGTTTTGGTTACACGTGCTATATAATCAACATTGGCAGGGATGCCAAGGAGGCATATTCTACATATTCAAATAAGAGAATTAAAAAAGAATCTTTAAAAGATGGAGCTGCAAACGTAAAAGAGCATTAAGGATTACAATGGCTTGTCACTTGAAAGTGGAAATCAATAATTATTCAATAACAATTCCATATTCATGGGAACACAAGTCCTGTCAAAAATGTTGTATCTCACAATTTCTTTAAAAAAGGGAGAGAAACAGGATTTGAGCTGTGGGAACCTATTCTGGAGAGAAAAGTAAGAGGAACTACAAGAATCAGAATAAACTGCTGTACATAAATGGTTAAGGGCAAGGGAACAAAAGAATACCTAGCTCTGGCTAAACAACATCTCACTAACCTGAGCTACTATGTTTACCACAACACTCAAGACACTGCCTAAAGCAGCCAAATGCACTTACAAGACTTGATTTACCAGTGTACTCACATACTTTACACAGTTCCATTCCAGTACAACTTCAAGAATTGACAGGTATGACTGACTGGTGCCTGACTTCCATTTTGCACTAGGGTAATTCTATTTGCTAAAATGATGCAACAGCACCATTAAAAATAGAAACAAGACTCATTATGTTTAAATATTTATGCTTATAACTCCCCCCCCCTTTCTAAAATCAATGGCAAATTCATCCACATCTGTTAAATACCATTTCACTAGAACTTAGAACTCAATTTTTATAAATATCTTTTAAGTCCATATTTCCTTTCTTTTTGTTAATCAATCATTTACACACCAGTGCTATGCCTTTATTATCCTATTATTTCATCTCCACTGATTAGCAAAGTTCCACTTAGCTGCAAAGAATAATTGCTGGCACTTTTGCAAAGCTTTTAATATATAGATTTTATTTTTATTAAAATCAAACCTATCATGAGTTTGCACATCAAATTCCACACATTAGCAGTTAAAAATTTAAGGCTGAATCTTGAAGTGACTAAAATACATTAACATGCAGCACTATATGCATGTTTATCACCTGAATATTGGATAGGTCATGAGCCTTCTAAAAAGTGTAAATAGTTATATTCAGTAACATAACTTCACAAAAAACAAACCTGTTGAGTAAACAGTACCATACTATGCATATACACATGATAACAGAAACCTTTTTATTATCTTTTTTACTGTTTAATTACTTTTTCTAACTTCTTGTCTATTAAGGCAGAAATGAAATAACTACATTTGCTATTATGATATCTAGAGGGAGAAATCACATAGAACAAAAAGCTTCCTTTAAGGGCAACAACTATAGGGTTAGAATCACGTTAATTCTCTCCCTTTCTCTGTCTCTCCTTTCTTTCTTTGCAAAGTGTGTTACTTCTAGTGCAGATCGAAGCTAATAAAATAAGCCAGTGAATTTTATAAAACCATCTTCTTTCCAGGAAAAAAAAAAAAAGATGTATCCTAGATAGTAACAGGTGAAAGAGCTGAAGGCACAATATATTGGGGAAAATCCCCAGGCATTTATTCAGTCTTTCAAGATCCTTTCTGACTAATTGAGTTTCCTCCTCCAATTTGCTTCTTTTGTCTCTGAAGATGGATATCATGGCATTTCTAAACAAGATGATTTCTTTCTCCTTACTCGGACTTCTTGTCAGGTCACTATCATCGGGTTAAAACTTAAACAGGGGAAGCTTAGATTGGATATAAGGAGGAAATTCTTTACTGTTAGGCCGGTGATGCACTGGAATAGGTTGCCCAGGGAGGCTGTGAAAGCTCCATCCCTGGCAGTGTTCAAGACCAGGTTGAATGAAGCCTTGGGTGATATGGTTTAGTGTGAGGTGTCCCTGCCCATGGCAGGGGGGTTGGAACTGTGTGATGTACTCTAGGTTACCCTGCTCTTGCAGGGGGGTTGGACTAGATGATCTTTTGAGGTCCCTTCCAACCCTTGGGGTTCTGTGATTCTGTGATCTTAAGGTCCTTTCCAACCCTAACTATTCTATGATTCTATTATCTTCTACGTTTACATTAAGCCATGTCTTAACATGTGAAGAGCATTAATTGGGAGGAAAATGGACCAAGATTCTGCAGTATCAGTGAGATTTTTAAAAATCTTTAGATTTAGCAGGGTAAATGGTATTTTTCATGAGCTAACACCTTGAATAAGACCACTATGAGGCAGAAACAGAACAGAAATGAAAATGATGAAAGCCTACAGGGAACTGACAGTTACCTAGAACTTCTGTGGAACAAAACTCATTTCCCTGAGGAAGGGAAACATGCAGAACTACTTAATTTTTAATCTTATTTTTAATATTTAAAATCAGACTGTCTCAGCCACTTCTAACAAGATGAAGCCTAATACAATATAAGTACAATACTGGCTTAAGACAACAAACTTTGCCAGTTAAATGCTTGGCTCCAAACTAGTCTGTATTTATTCTCTTCACATACAGGAAGTCAAGTATAAAGCAGGAAGGTGACCTTTCCAGGTAACTAAGATAGTACACTTTAATTGCAGAGATAGGTACAAAATTACACCCATTTTTTTGTAAATTATTGTGTGCAATTTGAGAAAGACTAGCACTTACTGCTTTAAAAAATACAGTAATACACAATTAAGCAATAAAATGTACTTACACAAACAGAACAACCCTAATACTGCAGCAAAATGAACTTACAAATGAGAACGCCACACAACTGGAGAGGGACTCTGCCCAACTTTGGTGGTGGTAAAGACAGAAAAGGACTTTTCTCTCCCTCTTCTACAGTTCTGTAAAAGTTCAGTGTTGTTCCAAGCACTAGACTACCCAAGGTGGATGTGCTAAAAAGGAACTGTAGTCACAGTTTTAGCAATATCCATTTTTTGAGACCACAGGAAAGTCTGTGAAGCTATTTTCTGAACTATTTATATGAATACTACTGTATTCGATGTTCCTCAGCTTTGAGCAGCACAGAAGAAAGGAGTCAGAGATACAATGACACAGAGATGGGTACCGGTTTGTGTAACATATTTCACCCATTTCAGCAAACACAAGAAACTCGTCTCCCATTCAAAGTACAAGACTTACTAGAATAACTGTAATACTTTTAAAACTGATTTATTAAGAACATTCAGGCAGCCACAGATGAAATAAATATACTAGTCCACACTGAAAAACAGATACAACCAACATTATTAAGTATCAATTATTATTCAGAAGCAGCTTTTCTAAAATTAAAATTCCAATCAAAGTTCTCTTTCTTCTTTGGCTGTCAGCTTGTAAATGTATTTAAAATTTCTTTGCATTTATCTGGTGCTTGAAGGGCTGAAAACATGAACACACGTCTTAAAGATGATGCATATTAATGGATATTAACTTAAACCAACAAACACTTGAATGCTAGGCCTGCTTTAATTTAAAGCAATACCATTAATAATCAGCAGAACAGAGAATGGGGGCCATGTATTTCCTAGTTTTTCCAGTACTAACACTTTAAGAGAAAAATACTGTGCCACAATTTCAGGGCACTCCAGAGTATAGTCACACTTACATTAGATTCATATGTTAAAATCCCAATTTATTCAGAAAAAAGTCTCCTGCTAACAAATGTCAAACAAAAACACCAAAGAAAGACCATAATTTCTTATTTTTACCATATTAATTGAGAATGGAGTCTGCAATTTAAGGATGTCTTGCCTGCATGATGCTTTCACAGGTTAATATGGAATCTGCAGTCCTTACAATACTCATGCCTCCTATATACGTAAGTACCACGTTAATACTATACACATAGCTTTCAATTATTTTTTCTATTCTTTCAGCATCCATAGAGTGTGCTGTTGTACAGAAACTCCAATATACTTCTGGTTTGCACACTCACAAGTTTTCAGAAATATAGTCAGCAGGTATAAACAGGGTCACTGTCTTCACGTACCTATCACACATTTCAATAGAATGCTGACAAAGATTTTCTTTCAGACCTTTCTTAAGCACTTGAACACATGGCAGGGTGCAGTGTTTCAAGCACCCTGCAAGATTTTGTTTATTACGTGAGTTAATTTAGTATGTTGCACACATCAAATACACAAGTAAAGCATCAACTGTATGAAGCGAGGAAGACTGCAGCACAGTCAATGAAAAACAGCATTTTTGAGAATCTAATTAATTCTAGTTTAATTTCTAAAGTATAAATCTATCCAATTAATTCTATTTTACTCTGCAAATTATCTGAAGAACCAATATGCACTAGTTTTGCACCTTCTGTCTTTGGTGGCTAAATACGAACACTTGCGTATTGATACTCCAGGCAGGAAAAAAATACTTCCAGTGACACAGTCAAGATAGGAAGCTGAAGCATTTCATATATGTTGATTTTATTGACGTTTAAATATATATCTATTTTAAATTTGTATTCCTCTCTATACTTTGAGATTTTTCCCCACACACACTTTGTAGAAATTTGTCATCATAGAATCATAGAATAGTTAGGGTTGGAAAGGACCTTAAGATCATCAAGTTCCAACCCCCCTGCCATGGGCAGGACACCCCCCATTAAACCATGGCTCTGTCCAACACGGCCTTGAACACCTCGAGGGACAGAGCATTCACAACTTCCTTGGGCAGCCCATTCCAGTGCCTCACCACCCTAATAGTAAAGAATTTCTTCTTTATATCCAATCTAAACTTTCCCTGTTTAAGTTTTAACCCATTACCCCTTGTCCTACCACTACAGTCCCTAACGAGTAGTCCATCCCCAGCACCCCTATAGCCCCCCTTGATGGATATGTTCAGTTATTGGGCTTAGGGATAAGGACAAGGAGGGCAGGAAGAAAGCAGGAGTTAATGATTTCAGAACAGAAATGAAAAATGTTTTATAACAAGTTTACACATTGGAAACATTTCTTTTTCAAATGAAACATTTTCCTTACAATTTCCTGGAATTCTCATATGTTCTTTTCCTGAAACAAATTCTAGGGTTTTAATAAATTATCATTGCTTAAAAAAACCCAACAGAACAGAACTGGCTTTGTCTAGCTCTGCTTTGGAAATCAAACAACTTGGTGCACTGCTGACAGTAATAGTCGCTGGATTAATCTAAACATATGGTCAATTCAGTACAACAGAAAAAGCAAAATTGTGAAAACAAGTGATTATTCTGACAAAAGTGAAAAAGAGTCTTATTCTTTTGGTTCTTTTTGATTCGAGCAAGATCTTTGCATTTCATCCCATGCACGTAAAAACTTCATAATAATTGTTTGCTATGGAATTCAAAGGAATTCCAAAAATTCAGAACACAAACATCCAACTCAAGCACAGCCTTGTGAGATACCAAGCATTCTCAAGATCTACTATGAGGAATCCTACCACTGAAAACAACAGCAGCAGCAAATACTTCTTGACTGCCAGAAGCACTTCACATTTCACAGTAACTGAGATGAGTAAAAAGACATTTTTTTTGGTATATTAATAAAATTTGGGCAGCATAAATTTTAATCCAACAGAAAAACAAACAAACAAACAAACAAACCTATCTTCTCTTCTGACAGATTATTATATGGTCATGTGCCTGAAATCTCTCAAGAGCCAAGGGAAAAAAAATGCAGTTTCAAGCAGCAGTAGAAAAATGGATCCAAATGTCTAAATGTTCCCCCCTTCCTACTCCTTCCCCCCCCAATAATTAAAAATCGAGCTGAATAGTGTATTACATACAAATAACATGGGAGAAAGCGGCTTCCCCACCCTTGGGACTGTGTATTTCCATTCACAGCAACATGTAAAATGCCCATTGATAATAATTTTGTTTGTACTAAAGCCTCTCTGTAAGTACAGCAGAATGGAGATAAACTGCTGCAAAGAACATGGGACCTGTGCTTTGTTTTCCTTCTTTTAGGCTTCACTTAGTCACTGACTTCAGGAATCAAAGGAAAAATCAGCAACATGTAGTAGGGCATGTACAAAGTAAGCCAGTCTGAGAGCCAAGAACTGGGTCATCTCCAGTCAGCTGTGAAAACTGCTACATGCTACAGAAAGGAAGAGGAAACAAATACTGGGAAGATTTTTCCCTGGGTTTAGAGCATCTGCCAAATTTGCCACATGGAAAAAGCTTGTTACCGGATTCTCAACAAAAGCAATATATAATCTGATTCAACTCTGCACAGAGGATGCTTAATCAGGACTTCATTTAAAATTAAGATCAATATTTGTAAGAGAGTTTCTTTTTGTCTTTTTTGCTAACTCTTAACTGCTGTTCCTTCTGTATGATTCTGTCAGTAAGGTTTGTGAGAGACAAGAAAAGTTTTGCAGTAAATTGCCCCAAATCACATACATTAAGAGATGGGCTGAAAAGAATTTTCAGTCTTTCAGCGTTCTCCATTTCACATACTGCCTCCTACTAGGGATGGACTTAAAACATGTTGAAACTTACCTTAAAGTAAGACACAAGCAGTAGACAGTAAAGCAGAGATTAAAATCTTGGGATGCCTCCAAATGCTTGGTCTCAATCAGATAGAATATAGAGCTTTAAACAAGAACTGGTCAGCACTATTCTGACAAATTGTTTTCTCGAAAAATGCTGTCTCAATGGAAAGTCAAATTGCTCTTGAAAAATCTTTATTCTTAAAATGCTCAGTATTATTAAAAGCAGGTTTTCCAAAGAGAAGCTGTTCTAATTCAAAGCAACTAGATTTTATCCCAGGCTATAAATACCCAGTAGAGGCAGAATAAAGGTATATTGGCTAAGGCTGAGAATGCCAGGAGTTTGTAGTTCCCTACAACAAAGGACTGTGAAAGAAAAAAAGGAAAAAAAAAAAAAGAAAAAAAAAAGTAATACATTAGTATGCCAGTAAGCCAACTGAAAATACAAATCTTGCATTTTTATTCATGCACTATCTTGGGAGTGGCGTAGAAAGGCCAAATCAGAAAGTTGTGCACTAACCCGTTATGGTTTTTACATAATCAAATACACCGTTAGCAACACCATGAACAATCCACAAGTTTTAGAGTAAATCAACAGACCCGGAATATGAATGACCCAAGTCTTTCTGTTTGTTTTGTGCCATGGACTAGAATGAGGAAAGGAACCTTAAATCCTTCTTTTACATTGTTTTGTGGGATAATCATGCGCCAGAAAGGAGACTGGGTACAGTAGCTTGGATGTCCTAACACATTCAGGTTATTTTGCATACTTTACTGCTGAAATGAAAATGACCATATTTTTAGCTCTATCAATTTAAAGCATCTGTTAAGCACTTTCAAATTAATTACATTGTACATTGATTTTTTTTTCCAGGCATAATTATTAACCCTTGAAAAGTCTTTTAACAATCAATTTACGCTTAATTAAGCTCTCTCTGGCACATCCTCTAGGACTTCACTAGACACACTTTTTAAAAGTTACTTCCAAGATGTATGGAAGTTACTTGTTACTAGAAACCCATACTATTTTTTCTGCCCAGACTGCACCACCCACATGTTTACAGGTCCCCTTCACTAACTGGGTCATTTGAGACGATCTACAGGTTCAAGGCACATCATGAGTATTTTACGGTCTAGCAATGCACAAGGAAACAAATAGCTATCAGATCCAGTACAACAGCCCTGGGATTAGCAGGTTTAGCCATGACAGACAGTGCTCTTGCAGAGCCCCTGGCACAGGAACAGCTCCTGCCCAGGTGCTTTTAATAAGACAGGCACCATAAGTGAGAATATGTGACTTAGTGTGCACTCGCTTTTATTCTAAAACAAAATTTCTTTTTACTTTAATGACAATATCCAGGGATTACCGTAAATACAAATCTGCTATCCCTAATCTTTTAAGACAACTATTATGTTATTCAGAAAACACTTTCAATGTAATTCAAACCAACCTTTAAATACAGTAAGCTGTAGTTGTAAACAGATCAGTTAGCTTCTTTGTTTGATTCTGCCTTCTGTTAAAATCAAACAGAAAAAGCAATTTTACACTATAGAAGACAAGGCATGGACTCTCATGAGAAAATGTGGGAGAAGACAATGGCACTTTTTCTCAGTAAGTTCAACATAGATTGGCTTTTTTACTTTTACATAAATGGGTAGTGTTTTATCGTTAAATATTACCTATGGTTAAAACTGACTCCCAATTTTTGGAGAATCAAAATGGCTTTTAGTGTGATTTATCGTTACTGATTCTTAAAACTCTCACAACACATTTCACTGCAACACAGATCAAGATTCCTCCAAGGCTAGCCGGGTGCTATTTTACTAAGCTTTATGGTCCAGACTGGGAAATGCTAATGCAACAGTCTGTGTACAAGCATATCTTTGGCTAACTACTGTTCATCATATGCTCTTTGTCCTGCAGCAGAATAACAAAGACCAGAATAAGGAATAAAACCGCAATAGTGACACAAGACATCATAGGCAAATTCTTCATAGGCTATGTAACACAGCTCTCAATTCTTATGATTTGTTACTTTTTGTGGTCTAGACAGATGTTTGAGAAAATGATCATGGTTCAAGTCTTTCCACCTTGTACTAGCTTAATCAAAGCAACTGTACTTCATCCAAGTTATTACAATATATGATATATAGTGTATGCAAATCATGTACAACTATAATAGCATATATTAATGTAACTGTCCATTGATAAACAACAAATTAGCTTGAAATTACATGCATGAAGAGTGTTTGCTTATGACAAACACTGAGAAACCATTCATATGAAGACGAAATGTGGCAGTGATGTGAGGAAGTCCAATTTTATCTGTCATCAGGCAGCCACCTCTCTCTCCATGCTGAACAAAAAGAATCTTCAAAGTGGCTACATTTTCTTGTATGCTTTACTGCATACCTCATCTCAGAAAACTGCAAGGCAGCAGAGAGCACTGAGTGCAACTAGAATCTCATCTCTGTACCAATAAAAGAAAAGGCTGCTGCAAAAGCAGGAGTGGAAACACTATTGACTGAATACTGTCAATGACCGTATGTCCTCAGCACCCTGCACAGGAGATGCCATCGATTACTAGAGCCTGAAGGCTGGAACAGCTTTGTGACCTGCCTATTAATTTCCTGGACTTCATGCATGCCACTCGCATAAAACCATTCTGTAGGAGGGAGTTCTAACTGCACTCTCCCCCACAATAGTGCACATTTCAGAAACACAATGACTTCCACAGGTACACCAGGAAACATTGCAAGCTTGTTACTCTCACACTTAGTCTACAGCTAACACAAATTCTGCACATAGATCCATCAGAGAGAGGGAAACAAAAAAGGCAATTTGGTCAAATTAATGTGTTTGCAAATAATAGTGGCAAACAGCATCCAACATCATCTCCACAGAGCTTGATCACAGATTTTAAAATTGTTATATCAATGTCAGTACCCAATTCTAAGGATACCATTTTAAGAGCTGAAGTAGCCACAGCATCTAAGTCACTTGTATAAAACATCAAATTATACACTTCTATACCCATACAGTGCTTCACATTTCCAGGAGTCAAACTCTAAATTCATTGTAGAGTCCTACATGTTCAGTTATTGGTGTAATTTTGTCCAGAGGAATAAAATAACCAAAACAGATGTCACACATTTAATTTCATCTGTCAGACTGGGATCACAGTTCAAAAACTAAAATTATTTATAATGGCTTTCCAACTATATGTTTTACTTCATACTTCTCACAAACGTCACACTGAAATACTGCAGCAAGCATCTACTGATTAGCGTTGTCCTGAAAAACTGTATATGTTATACAGACCTTTGGCAAAAGTGGTAAATCAAAAGCGATTCACAATAATTTACCCAAAAGCTCCCTCTTCACAGGGAGCTGTTCTTCATATTGGTCTCCAGAAAGAGCTTGTTTGCAGATTAATATTTATGTCACAAATAACAGACTCCCCTGACCCTGTGAAAAGTCAGTTCCATAGGTGTTCTTATCAAAATTTATCTTAGAATTATTTCCTTGGAAATAGTTATTATTCACTAAATTCTACACCAAGACCCACCCTCCCTGTATTGGTATATCTATCTTAAAAACAACAAACCCCCCCACAACACATTGTGGAAAAATGCGAGAGTAGTGTTTTTTATTTCACTTTAATCTGAAATCTATTCTTATTGAAGATGCCTATAAAATTTAATTTGCAAACTAGTACATATCTAGAAATTTTAAAGCAGTCTGAAGAATTTTACAACAGATATATAATTTTTTGTTAAAGTACACGGGTTTTTAAAGTTCTACAAATTCCTATTCAAACACTAGAGAAGACTATGACAAAAATGTTAAAGGGTTTTTACATAAAAAGTGAGATTGTACAAATTAAATTTCAGTATGTTTCTGATTCTTCAAAGACATTCTATTGCAGTATCATTTGAACATGTGCTGATCTCTTCCAACATAAATACTGATCCCATGATAAAAAAGAAAAATCTAAGGCACCAATTTTATGATTATTTTTTATTTAGCTACAATGTCAGTCAAGGTCGGGGTAAATGCTGGCTGTATGGTTATACAAGTTGCTGAAATCCTGTTGCAGTGGATGAGAGTTTTTTACTACAAAACCATAGTCAATGGAACTAAGTTTATAACTGAGATGACTTATACAGCTATAATAGCTGAAATAAAAGAAAATTACTGTAGCACATTTGCAACACAAAAGCACACTCTTCGGTGAACAAAACATTGATGATGACATTTTTCAGACAGAAATTTAGTGGGCTCTTTCGACTGCAGTTATGTTACTGACAATCATTGTTTAAAATAGGGTAGTATTTGGGGAATAAACACACAGCTATGGTTTCCACACAGAGCAGAAGGAACAAAAACAAGTACAGTGCAACCTCCAGAAAATCTGCACCAGGGTCATGTAAGCACATGTCACTACTATTATAGCCTTTGTTTTTTTTTTTCCCTCCCCTTTTTGACTGGAGCAGCATTAATCCTTGCTAAGGCACTAAAGATTAGCAGACGATTTTGCTGTCCCTTGCTATTGCTTCTAATGTGCACGTATCTACTTTTAAAATATTTAATCAGTGTAAGTTCTTTTTCTGCAACCTAATTCTATTGAGAAAATGAGAAGGTTGCACTATATCTATTCTAATCCTAGTCATTTTAACAAACATCTGTCCTGCATGATTTTTGTAGTGTAACAGCTGGCCACATCGTTACTTTTTCGAATGTCCAGGACAAACGAAAGCATTTACTCTCCAAAATACATGTTTGAGTACTGTAAAATCCTGTGATGAACAAATATTCCTGAAGTAAATCATGGCATAAATTCTACAAGGAGGAAGATTAATTTCCTTCTACTTAAAAACACAAACAACAGAGTAACCTTACCAACCCTCCCAAAACTCCTGGTAGGTTAGTACAGCTGGAGAGAATATGCATGGTTACCTACTTTTTCATTTAAATGAACAGTCAATTGAAAGAAACACTATTGAAGTAAATAAGAAAAGCAGTCTTTTATTTTAAGCTAACATTTCTGTCAGACATGAGACAAACCCATGGTGTGTATGCACCACGCACCAACATGCACAAACTGAGATATAACACATTTAAACATCTATATGTACGTGTGCATCTTAATATATGTAGGTAGGTAGGCATGTCTGTTAGGGTAAGTTCTAATGGGGACACCAGAGCATTGTAGCTACAGGTGTTTAAACATATTTTGTCAAGCCTGATGAGCCTCTCAATTTACTATTTCCTGTATTGTAGGAAATAGCTGCTGGATAACAATGCCCCAGAATTTTAAAAGGGAAAAATAAATATATAAAAAAAATCATACTATATTTAAAATATTGCCAAAATATTATTTTGCAGCTCATAACAAGCATTTGTTTCAGTGTTTTTCTCTGCTGCACTCATGGCCTCATCTTTATCTAATTTTTTTCCTCTTTCCATCCAACAAGTGCAGTGCTGATTTCTTTTCAAGCTCTGGCAAATTTTCCATTATACTTACTTATTAGTTAAGCTACTTGGTGCTGAACTACACCAGCTGACTGGATGAACAGAACTAATAGCAATGCCTCTGAGAACAGAGAGTTTTTCTAAAATTCAGTTTTTGGTTGATTGCAGATTAAAGTCAATTGTGGAGCTGTTGGCTTCCTCTGAAAAGAGGAGTGAAGTAAAAGGACAGCATCTTTTGAGGATTCAAAGGAAGCAGAGGTTTCATAAGTGAAACTACAGAGAAAAGGCAACCTAGATCTCATTAAGACTACCTATCATCATTTAGGCAGGAAAAAAAAAATCACAAGTATCCTAATACTCTTGAATTTAACATGAGTGGTAGTTACAGTTCAAACTCTTAGAAGCTAGTAGAAGAAACTGTCTGTCTGCTTAAAAACCTAATCTTGCATGAGCTGATTACAGGCACTTCAACCATGAGAGGTACACAAAATGTGGCCAGACATGAACAAACTGTGGAATGTGGAAGTTCTGCAATGCAGCTCAGCCATGTTGAGAGAAAACAACTTCCTCTCATTCCCAAAGATCTCTTCATCTTCAAAGATGTTATCAAGATTTCACACCCAAAAACCAACAAAACAAATGAAAAAAAACAGGGTTTAGGAGGCGGTCACTCCTGGTCATTAATGTTACAGATTTATTTAGTAGGAACCAGCAAGACCCAGAGAAGATATGACTTAGTGGTTTGGTCTTTCTAGCATTAAACAGGTTCTTCTAATCAAATCATTCAAGGGAACAAGAAATAAAGGATAAGGAAAAAGATGTATTACGTAGAATACCTTGTACAACTTTCAGAAAAAGCAACTAGTAAACCTCAGGTACATTTTGTTTTGCAACAAATGAGATAAAGGGCTTAAAATGCAATTTTTGCACTTTTTTAGCACTAAACAAATTATTTGGAAGGAACAGCAACTTCTAAGCCTATGAACCTGAATATGCCTGATGATACAGGGACCCTGGATACCTGCATGATACAGAAGATTTTAATCTTGGCTATTTTAAAATTAGCTACAGGTCAATTAATGGGTCCACTGACCTTCAACATACACTGTCCAGCCAATACTTAATAAAATAATAATGCTCCAAAGAATGGTATGTGGGAGGTATAGTTTTAATATCGTTGATCATTTCTCAGTAGAGGTCCAAGTTCATTCTATCTTTTTTTTTAACTTCTATTCTTCTTTTCCCCTTACCTAGCTAAGACCCTGTCTGTGATTCAAACCTCAGTAATTCATTTACATTTCATAGGCTACTTTCCCTACTTTACTGAGATGTTGTAAAATATGAGGTGAAGTTTGCAAAAGGATTTGGATGGGAAGTCTGAGAGCTTGGCATTCCTTCAAGAAACAAAGACTGAAAGACAGTCAGTGCATGCTACCTAAAATCACCATAAATTTCAAATCCAATAATAAGTTACCATATAGCAGCACATTAATTTTTGTTTAGAAGATGATCTTTTTGTAAGGAGCCAAAATTACACTGAAGTGCATTCAACCGTATCACTGAAGAATAACAGATCTCCCTCTCACAAGGTACAAGGGCATTTGTCACATAATTACCACATTATCCTCAAATAATTGGCACTGCAGAAGCAGCATACAACCCAATAGGTGTTCATTTGGGTTTGCCTGCACTGTCAGTAGCAGGAAAACACATCACAAATTGTCTAAATGCCCTGAGAGAGAGCAATGACAGGACAGATGTTTAGAAGGGGTTTAAGAGACAGGATCTCTTTCAAAAGAGAAACAGCAAAGCTCAGGTTTTAATTATTTTGTGTAGCAAGCTGTTAACATTGTTGAAGAGAGAGTAGAGAGTAAATAAAATCTTCAATTTTTAAGCCAACATAGTGTTGGCTATGTATCTATAGAAAATAATCTGGCATTTCATTTCATGGCATTTCATTTGAGACCTATGCTAATCAAAAAATGTGAACAGAAGAAACAAAGAAAGTAACAGGAACAGAATTCTACCTACCTTTGGGCTAGTGGCTTATATATTGCAATAATTAAGAATATCCAAACATCCACGCCTGCCATCATACATCTGCTCAGCTTAACACATGAAATGCGTCAGCAGTTTCAACCTAACATGCACTCATCTAGTATCCCCATCACAACTGGGACTAATTAACCTTGCAAAGAAGTGCAAGATACTAATTCAAGTGGAGTGCCATGCAAGAAGAGCTCTGCTGCTTCCCTGTTAGTATAGTTACAGCCTTAATTGCCTCTGGAAGCCCTAATTGGGGTGTACAGAGTGAATATTTCAGAGAAACACCAACTTCCCTTTCTGTTCAGAAACACTGGTCTCAGCAAGACTTTGAAGCAGATTAGTACCTATATTTGTTCTACTCATGATGAACACGCTCTCTCAATATTGAAAAGCTTTTCATCTCCACAAACACTATCTAACACCATTTAAAAGCACTACATCCACTCTGTGCTTTCTCATGTCTTCCAAATGAGGCCATTGGCTGTGATATATTATTATTCTACTGTATTAACTCAGGGGAGAAGAGGATGACACTTTCTAAGACAACTTTATCTTTTGTCCTGGGGCAGCAGCTGACAAGTGAACCGAATCTCCATTCTCAGTTGAGTCCCTCACTCTTCCCTTCTGAAGGCACAAGTTTTGTTGCATCTGCAACATCTCCCACTGGTAAGGATTCTCATCTTTCAAGAACTACCACACAACATGAGCACACGCTCACCTCCACACCCTGAAGACGTAACAGCCCCAGCTGCAGTGAAGCTTCCTACTCGACACCTCCCTTACAGGAACTACCATCAAATTACAACTTTAACATCGATTTTAAGAATATTGGACTCAGAGCTGTTTTCTGCAAGGCCAATTAATGCTTATCGTTAAACACAGCAGCATAAATTAACGGAAAAGCTTTTACCGTCCTGGGCGTACGTGCCGAGGCTCTGCTAGGAGGAGGGGCTGCCCTCAGCTCTGTGAGGAGAAGGCAGTTCCAGCCGGTTCCAGCCGGTTCCCTAACGGACGCACCAGAGGGCACCGCTGAGCGGGGCAGGGAAGTTGGCGGCCTGAGGGAAAGACGGTTTACTTTGTCTTTGTTTCTCGCCATCCATTTTAACGGGCAATAAATTACACGTTTAGTCTATTTTGCCCATGACGGTCACTGATCTCCCTGTCTTTAAGCTCCTGAATCTCACCTTCTTCCTTTTGAGGAGGGGGTCTGAGACAGTGGCTTGATGAGCATCTGCCACCCAGCCATCGACAACCCACCACAGAAAACCAGCAAAACTATCATAAATAAACAAACAAGCAACTTTGCTGTCTCATGGCATCTTCTGGAACAGAAATTCACTTCTCATCTGCTATTTTTCAGTCGAAACTGCCTGCAGTTACACATCGCTCTTCTCAGCAACCATCACTTCTCCACTGCCTGATGAAGATGCTGCTGCCAGAAAAGCCTTAACACTGAATTATGGGAGAGAGATTTTTCTCTTTCCTACATTGCTGATTTTTCTCTTTTCTCTCTTCTTTTTATTTTTCCTTCCAATTTTTGGAAAAACAACCTCCCTCAGACTCCTCCGCCTTTTTACATAGTTTGTTGGTTTTTCTTACCATCATTCCTTTTTTCCAACCCATTTCATTCACACCTTCTAAAACCTGACTTTTACAGGAACAAAAACCCCAAAACAACATTCATTAGTCTGAACTCACTCAGCAGTTCGCCTTGCTTTGAGCAGGGTATTAGACTGGGTAATCTCCAGAGGTCTCTTCTCAACCCACATTATTCTCTGATTCTATGATATACAGAGCTACTTTTTGACCAGAGCATGTATTCCACCTCACATTCCAAAATAAATGTAGGCTCATGGCATCCCAATTTCTGCTGGCCCAGAGAATGACCTTGGACTGTTAAGATTACTCTCTGTTGTCCATTCCCAAGCAAGATGCTCTTATTCAGAAGGATTATCAGAATCAGTAATGGCCTTTGCTCCTGCATGGATTTATAGCATTTGCAAGTACAGCTTGTGCAGCATTGAGATAGACAGGGTAAACAAGGCTGTAACAAAGCAGTAATACCAATGAGTTCTGGTTATCAATGTCAAGCTTCAAAGGAAATTTCAGTGCTGAAAAAATGAAAATCTGAACAACTGGGACTAAACAGAGTTTCTTATTAGAATAAGGAAAAGTTCAGAGATGCAAAAACTTTGTTAAAAGGGAAGTAACTTTTGCTATTTGTTTTCATATAGTAAGTTTCTTAAGAGTAAAAAACTAATTGCTTACTAAGACAAATAAGCACTGTGTGGCATGTTTGAGTGTTCACTAAGATTTACACAAAAGCTAGAAAGAAAAAACATTGTGCCTTCAGGACAAAGCCTGACAGTTAGTCTGTCACAATGATAAAAGCTTCTAACCTTGCTGTCAGTCGATGTCTTGCTTAAAGTGGGTTTGGAGTCAAAATCTGTGGTAACCAGTAAGATTAATTCTACTATGCACAGTTGATTAGCTCTCACAGAAAACACCATCAACAGAGTTTAACTTGCTTGTTTAATTGTGATGTCTCCAATAATAATTATTGATTATGTCAAAAAAATTACATTTTGTATAAGACCACTACACAACACATACAGTAGCAAAGTGCCAGCTGATACTTTGCCAATTTGACTTATTAAGAGTTCTATATACACAAGTGGCAGCTAATGTGCTGGCTGCATTCCTGCTCTGCCTATTCTATCTTAGTACCTCCCCTTCAATGCTAATCAGTGAGCAGAGCATAACAAGGAGATAATTAGACACCGCTGTTATTTGTGCCAAGAGACTTTATGTTAATATTGTTAATATATTTAGTTTTTTTTCTCTTGCTGCAGGTTGCATTTTAAAGCAGAAGTTGGAGAGACACCCTCTCAAGCTTTGATGTTCAGTATTAACTGTCCACACCATGCTTAAAATGATATTAAAAATGTGTAATATGCATTTTTATATCTTATCTTTTGGTCAGCTTAACCACATTGGGAAGTTTCCTTTTTAGGCAACAAATTAGTGATGATGCAACAGCAACAGCAATTAACTTCTAATACTGTCTGAAAGTGAACTAAGCTACTCCACTCCATTTTCAGAGGCCAAAATCTGCTCAACTATTCTGTTATTTAATACAAGGTACGCGTGAACTACTACTCTCTTTCTTTTGTAAATATCCATATCAAAACCACCTGAGTTTTACATTCTGCATTCAAAAATGCTCACAATCTCTGAACATAATGCCAAATCCTCTCAAAATCGATGCTACAGAAAACTGTCAGAAAATTACCATTTAAACCACAGCTAAATATGACAATGAGCTTAGCTGGCAAAACGTTCATTTGGAGAAGAAGCAATTAACTTAAAAAAGCGTAAACAAGACACTAAAGAGTCAGACTAACTAACAAAATTTGTTTCCTTTCTTCCTCATTTAAATGTTAAAAATAAGTTAGGAAGCAAATTAGATTCTAACTTATAGCTTTAGAAATTACGATAAAATGCAGTACCTGAAAATAAAAAATCTCAGAGTAATTCATTCTCATTTGTGTCTAGCTTAAACAACAAAGTCCCTTGGAAGCAGACCTTTATATAAAGTCATTAGACTGTTGCTATTTCAATGGGCAAGGTTTTTAATGAGCCAATGGCAGCTCGCTGATAACAATTAGATGAGATGAAATTAAACCATGCACACTCTTTAAAAGAGCAATGGTGCTCCTGATAACAGAGACTTAATCCTTGTGTTATCTAATAGGCTGCCTGTCTGGAATTTACTTCACTGCAGGTTGAAATTTAGTATTACATGCCCATCAATAACAGTGTGCAAATACAAACCATGTAAGCAAACTGATGTAATGTCAACCTAATGAGATTGGAAACTCTGCTTAAGGAATTATATTTTAGTCTTTATCAAATAAAGGGCTTAGAGGGGAGGAGGCTTTCCCAAATTTACTGGAGTAGGAGATTTCAGTCATTAATGAGAAGATCAACACTAAATGTCAAACTAAATAATATAATAAAATCTTGATTTCTGATACTTGCCAATTCAGAGTCACTATTTTCATTTACCCTGTTGTAACAGGTTCACTGGCCATATCAGGACTTCCAGCAATAGTAAAACCTCATTTATCAATGTTCAGACACTAATCTGAAATCGCAGCATACCAAAAAAGCTTAGTGAAATACTTAATTACAAAACAATTACAAAGTGGTCCAAGGGAAATCAAATTCCTTAATTCATAATTAGTACCAGGTTCAAATGGAACTTACAAGGAATATTTTGAAAAGCTTGAAATATAAAAACATACAAATACACTAATGACTTCAGAAATCCATCAACCTTCTTTCTGTAGTGTGGCATAAACAGAATCACTTAGATGATGACTAGCATGAGTTATCCTGTCTGCCTGGTTATAACTGTGACTTTTTTCTAAACTTTTCCCTCAGTGGAAATCTGCAGCTGGATCAATGTTCATATAAAATACGGAAACTTACAACCATTTTAGGAAGTGGACATACCTAGCTTGAGTTTTCTTTCTTTCTTTGTAAAGCAGCATAGCTCGTTCATATTTTTGGCTATTTGTTAACTTCAAAACATCAGTCATTTTTGGAGATCTGACCATCCTTCCAAACGCTCAGGATGGGATTTTTGTAATAGGGACCTGCTTGCCCCCCATTTTGATTTTCCATTAAAAAAAAAAAACCCAAAAGACAATAGAGGCATCCAACAAAATCAGAAACAGCATGCAGTGACCTAGGTAAGCCAACACAGCACCCTAGTGATAACATGGAACTAGTAAAACTAAAAAGTTCACTTGTTCTGTGTCCATTGTGCTATGGACACTGCTATAATGGTAGCACATTCATGTTGTGCGTGTCTATATATATTGTTATCTTTAACCAAACTAACCTGCTGTGAAGACACAAGGCTTTAATTTTATGGGCTTGAAGAGACCTACAATTGTGGATTTAATGATGAAATCTATTCCACAATGCCTTCATTCTATGTTACACAAGCTACCTAGACAAAAGCCAGGATAGGCATGCTGACGTGTTGTGCTGTCCAAAAACCAGACAAGTGCCCTCCACATGTTTTCTGAAGTTTTGGATCAAATGTGTAAAAACTCTATAATAAACCATTAGAAGTAAGGCTACAGTAGCAAGACATATTTTTGCTGATAAGGTGAAGAGTTGACTCCCATCTGGAAGACCAGTACTGGTCCTCTCCATCAGTTAGATCTCATGGGAATTCCAGGACTTAAGTGGTGATCAGCTCTGCTTCACAATTAACGAGTGATTCCACAGAAGTTACTACAGGTTAACACCTCAACTGCAAAGATGGGCAAACACTTGAGTATAAACCATCTCATAATTTTACACTAGTTCATTCCTACACTTAGAACTCTCACCTTCTTAGACCTTCTCATTTACACTTCAGATTTCTTCTAACCAAAGGTACTACGCAGGATATTTCTAAGGACTAACCCTGGGTAAGATGCCCTTTAGAAATAAACATCTTCAAGATGATCAGTATAGGAGGAGATAATGAAAAAGAAAAATCCAACTTTTAGATTACCTTTAAAAATGCACTGGAAGTCCAAAAGGATAAAAAAACATATACTAAAAAAATGCCCTCTTGTGTTTCATCAAGGGATTCTAAATATCATCATGGGAACAATCAATTTGCAGCAGCCACGGACAGCCTCAAGGGCTTGAACAGCTTAATTGGAGAAATGTTTTAAAAGTTAAAAGGCCAGAATCACATCAAGTACATGAAGCAAAAGCTCACAGATGCTTCTAAATGTTCAAAAAGGATCATTAGAAGCTAGTTTTACTGATGAATTCTAATCAAATACCAAAAATATTAACATAAGCATGTATATTATATTATATTTTATTCTAAAAAGCTGAACTAGTAATTTTTAACCATTATCCTTTAATATGTATTTAATGTATAGAAGCTTAATTTTCAGGTACTTAGAAACATAATTGCCAGTTAATTAAAGTCAGGATTGAAATTTAACAGTTCACTTAAACCATTCATCTCCTAATTTAGTTTTCTTCTTTATGTTGAATTAAATGTTCATGCAGGGAGACAACTTTTATGAAAGTTGAAGCCCAAATGCATAGAATATGAATGGGCACAAAACCTCAGGCTTTGAACTTCAGAGCTAGAATGTATACCTAGAAGTAATCCTTTGGCTTAATTGCACATAGAAATAATGATGCCTTTAAAAGCACCTGTGTTTGCTGAGTAACTCAGACCTTCAGGATGTAAATAGCACAGGAGGAAAATAATGTGCAGATAAGGAGCAGCAATTCTACTGCAGTATTACCTCCCTTCATTAAAAAGGTGTGCTCTGCCTTTCCCACCATCATCCCTCAGCGGTGCTGCTTAGGAAGTAGACAACAAAGTTTATTACAAGCCAATCACTCCCACGAAGGAGGGGTTCTTCAGAGAACTATGATCTGAAATATGCATAAATTAATAATTCAAAGAAAATGCTCTTGTTCTGGAAGTACTGTAAGCATTCTAGAGATAGAGGTCATGAAAATCTTGATCTTTGGTCCCATTCTCACAGTGTAGCCTCAAATCACTTCAATGTAGTATTCCAGATTTGCAACAGAGGGAAGTGGTGAGTGGGGTAAGGGGGGGGGTGTGGGGTGTGGGGTGTGTATGATATAAATCCTTGTTTACTCTTTGGTAGTGTAAATTCACAGCACCATAGAAAAAAGCAACAGTTATGCCACAAAAGCACAGGTCAGTATATGTGCATCTCTATTAGTATCATACTAAAACTGGTGTTACTCAAGATCATTTTTTTTCAGTAACAATTCTAATATTGGCGTCTGTGCTATACTTCCATGTACTGAGACATCCTTGACACACCCTTCTGCTGGAGTTACTCTGGAAGCCTGCGCCCCTGAGGCTCCCTCCTCGTCTCCAAACTGCAACTCGGGAACTCGGGAAAGCCACCTGCATCCTGGCACCTTCTGGGATTCTCCACAGCTCCAAGAACAACGGCCCTGTGCTTTCTTATGAAAAAATGTACGATGCTGATATGAGCCAAACACAAAAGAACCAATCCTAGCCACTGTAATACAGAATCTGTGTCTTTCAACTAGTAAGGTCAATAGTTTTACCTTGAAATCTTCAATTGAGCCCATTTCCAGATATAAACACTTAATTGAATGTATTTGCCAAAGTTTTGTCTTCCACTGTGGCAAGCCATATTTAAGGTTGATCTCTTTTATAATCTCCCAATCCATCTGCTTGACAACTTACCTAGTCTTTATCAAAGGCTAGCAATCAAAAGCCATTGTTGTTCTTTTATGTTGTACAATAAATAGCTCTGAGGCTATCCGTTCTAAAAATTACGAACAGCAATGAAGCTTTGCCATACAAGTCCTCTAACATAAGAAACTAGAGTTAAAAGATAAATTTGTGTTCTACTTGAACTAATTATTTGGAAAGGAGATTGCAGGAAGCCCAAAACATTGAACTAATTCTCTGTGGACTGCCTTCTGGTAAAGACAACATGAAAAGAGTCCTCACATCATGTCCGTAATTATTTTGGAGAATACAGAGCTGAAAGTTAGGTGAATGTTCAAGAGTCTTCCTCTTGAAAGAAACAATTAACAATTTCTAAAAGTCCTGTTGTGTAGAGCTTCCTGAAGTCCCAGCCTTGTCAGAGAGGCAGTCTCAGTGGTAACCGTGTGGCATGTTTTCTGTTCTAGGACTTCACAGTTAAACTTGTGACAGTCACTGGCTACAGCTTTAAACCTTCAGTTAGTAATAGGCTGAAAAGTTTCAGGGGGGGGAATCAGGTGGTGCAGAGCAGAACCACTCCATCAGAACAGCTGAGAATATCACTTCAAATCCTTATTATTAAATAGGCTACATACAATGGAACTGAGCCTCTACTCTGCTACTCCAAGTTTCTGCCCTTAAAGTTTCTTCTACGTAATTCTATTAATAGAATGATATGATTCAAGTATCAGAATTATAGTAATGAAACCAAACAGTATTTCCATGCTGTATGTGTACAGTACATACTGCTAACAGTACCTCCATAGCTAATTTCTGTACAAGTCCAAAAGCTGCTCAGAAATAGCCCTGAAAGCTTTTTCTCCACATAGAACACTTCTTTTCACATCTTATTCTAAGGAACCTTTGGCATCTCTAGCTTTAGGGTTTTTTCTGCATCTAACTTTCTCCTAACTAAAACATGCTACAGAATATAATATATGCAACCTCAGAGCTACAAGATGCCTTTGCTTTTCTGTCTTCTTTTAATAAAATGGAAGAAAACCCAGCCCCTGCCTTTTGCCTGAAAGATACAACTGGAAACAAATGGTTATGTTTACAATAACCATCTTTTTGTATTCAGACAATTAATTGGAGTGCACAATCCTAACATTTTCATTTAGCCTTGACTAAATTTGTACTCCCTACCGCTTCCTTAGGCAGTAAGCCCTCTGTATGATTTGCTAGGGACAGTCCCAATTTTTTTCTGTAGCAGTCATTTGCAAGTGCTGCCTGCTTTACACTGAAGAGGAGAGTAGGTGTGCTGCACAAACTCCAGACACTGCCTTCCCACTCCTAGAAAGGGCAACTTTCTCCTGTGGACTGGGGCACCAGCAGCTAGCAGGAAATGCATCTACAGCAGCAGCGCTTCTAGAACAGATCGATTTCATTTACTGGTTGTTGTTTTATTCACGCACCTTCAAATTTGTTTTATTGTTTTCATTTTCTACTCAATATATACACAGGAGGAAATGAGGCCAAAAAACCCTCATATCAAAATAACCTTTCAAGTTTTTCATAGGTAGATGGGATATTCTGATGTGGGAATCCATTATTTTTCCATTTAGGCACTACAATATCCTTTAACTTACTCCCATTTTCCCTTCCTAATTTGCCATCTCTTAGATGCTGAGAACATGTAGAAACCTCTGAGGGGCATTTCTCTCATCAGCAGAAAAGGAACATTGGAATAATGACTTTCAGGCATTGGTGGCAAGCATAGTATTCTCAGAAGCATAAAATCAAAACAGAAAAACTCCTAATAGGTCACCTAACCTATCTTTCTGCATAAACTGAGTTCTGCCTAGCTGAAATATCCTCTATTTTGTTAAGAAGTTGCCTGCTTGGGATTCCATAGACAGATTTCTTTCCAGTAATACAACCATACATACGCTCTTTCCCATGTCGTCTTTTAAACTCAATAAGGAATCAAAAATCAGAATATATATGGAATAAAAGGCAAGAAGCTCACAGAGTTGTTGCCTTAATACCACCAACTTAGCCTGACATAACCCAGAGTTTTGGGCTCCGAATTAACTGGAAAAAAATATTAGACTGGCATAACATTTCTGTGGCAATAATTACATTCTAAATGTGCTGGAATAAATTTAATCTTGATGAATTCCATCTGATGCAATGCAGTGAATACTGCCTTTCTAATACACCTCGCTAACTCTCATACCAAGAGGGTAAGATTGTGAAATTCCTGAATAATGAACTTTCTTACACAGTTAGACGACCACCCATGTCTAACGATACACTTTAGCAGTTTCTCTCAGAAAATCTAATGATCTGCTTGCGGAAACTGATAGGTCTATATTTGCTCTGTGCTTAGTTCTGCAACTATTCACTTATACTACAACCTTATTTGTGCTACTGTCATAACCAGGAACTTAAAACATTAAATAGCTTCTGAACTGGGCATCTGCTTAACCAAGTTACATTATTCAAACAGTTTCACCAGCAGAAGTTGTGACAGAATAGCTGCCCACATCCATATGGTGTTAGCAAACATCTCTAGACCACAGACCACCTCAAAGTATTAATACTGCCAATAGTTTTAGGCCACAGCCTCATGCTATCAGTGGACTAGCTCTCATTTTTTAATGTGCCTTGAGGAAGAAAGAATGGTGAAGGAAGTAAAAAGCTTGTCTTTCATTCAGTAGCTGTTCGGTGGATCTGGAGAAAACGGACACCTCATGTGTTCCGCTGAGTAGCAGTCACAGATGGATGAGAAGCTGACCTTCCAAAGCAGCATTCAGCAGAGCTGAATTAGCACAAAGGTATAAATAACCAACTATTAGTGCTGCAGCAGAAGCAGCGATTCTGTCATACTGCAAGGCACGACAATCAGATTTTATTATTTGCATGTAATCACAGTTGCTATGGGGTAGACAGGAGTGAAGAAAGACAAAAAAATTATAACCTTTATGCAAAAGTAAAATCAAAGTAGTTTTGTGGAAGCATTTAAAGCAGTAAGAGTTCTTCTCAAATGGGGCTTCTTGCCTCCATTGTGACAGCAAGGGAATTTCTTTCCAGATCGCATAAAAGCAAAAAAGGAAAAGTTTCTGTCATAGGTTAAGCCAGTAGTTTTCTCCTAGAAACGTGTTTACAGTTTTAGTCTCAACAGGGAGGCATGTTATGCATGTAAATAGCAGGTGGTTACAGGGAGTTACTTTGACAGTTAATGTCTTGAGCTGCCTTGATATCGGTGGTCTAATAGAGTGGCTCTGTAGTAAGTGAAGTTCCTGATGAAAGGCAACCAAATTAAGTGGAGCTTTTAATCTCAGTTTCTAGCCAGCTATACTGTGACCATTCAAGGGGGAATGAAGAAATGATTAAAAAGAGATTGCACTCTGGCTCTGGTGGCAACTGACATAAATGAACTTGAAAAGACAAATAAGACGACACTAATTTTAAAACCACAGTGCCTCTTCTCAGTCAGCATCACTGGGAATTGCACTGCTGAAAGCAGAGGTGGTCTGACTGTTGCCCAGAAAACAAGCAACATCATGCTGTGGCAGAGGGGCAATGTCAAATGCACCCCAAAGAGAGGTAATTAAAGTCTTTGTCTTATTTATTCTTCTGTGCAGAAAATTAATAGCTACAGTGCTCATAATGTCTCCAGGGTCCTGTGTTTAGGCTTAAGTCATGTTTGCTTTCTATTTCCTAAATTATAATCTGAAAATTACATTGCTGATCTCGGGAAGGTACACGATTTTCAATAGCAATGTCTCTGTGCCAAAGAGATAATTGAAGAGGCCATAATTTTTCCACGCTGCAGTGAGGGACTTTTCCTTTCCAAATGATGGCCTTTGCTGTGCATCTTCTCTTACAAAAGCCTGTGACTTACGTCTTCCACAAAGATGCTTGGGCAGAAGTATAGTATTCGCATCAGTCAAGTGTATTCAAGAAGTGTTAGAAAACACCATGAACTGTAAAGGCTCTATAAAACAATATCGAATTTACAACTAACTCATCCATAAAGGCATTTACTTATGTTTGTCTTGCATGCAGATTAGGACAAAGGGGTTTCAGGCATCTCAGTGATTCACAGTTTGGTTACCAACCCATTCTAATCCTGACTGAATCTTTGCATTTAACTGCGTGGCTATGTAGTGAAAACAAATCTTACTCTTCAACAGCACTAGGGGTAGGTTTGCTGCTGGAGCTGCCCAAGACACATTTTAAACACAAAATATTTCTGAAAGAAGTACAGCTTTTTTTGGCAAACATGGATTTTCTTTCCCTCAAGAAAAGATATTACCAAGATACTACTGCTATCTCATTTTATGATGATGTTTCAAAACAGAAACCCAGACATTTAAGCATTAGATTTTTTCCTCAGAACTTTAGGAATCCTGGATGTTACATCCCATACAACTATGAAATGAAAAGGAGTGCATGGAGCAGCGGCTGTGTTGTAGCACTCTGCTCACATTTCCAGGGAACCCTCTTTCCGCATAGCTTGTGAAAGCCAAAAGTGCAAATGTGACCATCTCCTCATAGATTTGCACATTTCCATGCCACCATAGCCTGCAGTGGTGTGAAATATTCTTTGCAAGAGAAAGAACAGTGTCACTGCTAATCTCTTTTCTCTGAGAAATACCCCATCTGAACAGGACCAAAGGTGAAAGCTGCACTGGAGACATGCAAGATACAACATCAGTCTGCCAAGCTATAAACAGAATGACAGTCCTAAATATTCCTTAATTATTCTGATTCTACTTTGCCTTCCTATTAGTTGTTAGCAAGTGCACTAGAGTTGCACAAATAGACTAGAGCCTATTTTGCCCTAGAGTTCTGTTTCAGAGACAAACTGTGTGTATCCTGCCTTTGCGTTCTGTCAGAAGGATGCCACCAGAAACATGGTGGTCTTACAGGGATCTGTCTTGACAGGTAATCTATTACATGATGCACACTGAGGCTATGTCTGCCTCCTGCCCCAGAACATGGGCAAAACTGGAAATCAAAGAAACACCAAGCTGGCTCCTTTCTTACGCTGTAGGTATTTTTCTCCATCAGCAGTGTTACGTCCAGGAGCATTAAGAAGCTATGTACATGTAAGATCTGTGGGGAAAAGAAACTCTGAGCAGATTAGACCCTGCAGAAAATTAAAGTATTGAAGCCCCATACCCAAACCCTGAAAATCAAATATTGACAGGAAGATAGTCCATAATAATCCCCTAAGTGTTTCTGCTCTGACAATTATGTGCTAAAAATACTAAAAGCCCGCATTTCACTTGAAGTAAAATTACCATGCAAGTGACATTTCCTCCTTTCTCATTTCATGACAAGACTTTGACTTAGAAGTCACAAACAATCATATGAATTTGTTAAATCTTTCCCATTTGCTTTTTACTCTGCAGCCTTGACATAACATCATTAGAAATGCTACAACTACAAATCTATTCCTCCACAAAACTTGGTAACTGCCTAACTTCCAAAAAGCAAGAACTCATAATGGAATATACAAACATGCTTGTTACCCTGCATTTCATATCATTCTATGATTCCATAAAAGGCAAGGTAACAAACATGCTTGAAAAGACACTCTAACAGGTTTCTGTTCTACTGAGAAATATAGAAGCGGCAGGAAAGTTGCATTTGGGAATGCACAGAAAGATGATGCACCCCTCATGGTTACACAGAAACCATTTCTGGGGCCTGATTTCAGTATTGCAATGCCCTTCCTCCAAAGATAGCTCTTGCATCAATCCAGATCCTACTATGCACTAACACTACTGCCTTAAAGAGTCTCTGCTGCCCTTTTCACAAATCTGGTAATTGTACACATCCTATTCAAATTGCTTCTCAAGAAAATTGTACAAACCAGGCTGTAATGACAGATTCCAGACCCCCTCCTTCCTGAACTGAAATAAACTTGAACTCTCCCAAGACAACAGCTCTCTATTCATTTTGTAGGAGCAGATGGCCTTCACTTCGGTTTGTTTTTCTTCTTCTCATCAGATCTAAAAAATCTAATCCTTAACAGATCATTGTGATAGTACTTTCATATGCTTTGGTCAAAAACTCAGCTATAATCTTACATAATTCTTCATGTAATCAATGGTATAGGATGAGAAGACAATCATGTCTTTCCAAGTCACAGTGCAACTTATGTTTTTACAGTCAAACTAGTATTTCAGTAACATCAAAGCTAAAATATCATTTATTGTAAATATTATTAACTCAGAAATACACACCATATAGACTATTCTGCTAAAAGCCTAGCATAGTCACCTGAAGTCATTTTAATACTGGAAAACACTAACTGCTGCAGGATACAATGTTCAATGAGAATGTACAACTTACTTTATTCTTACCATTTGTCAGTGACAAAACAAAAAATATAATAGCAAAGCTACCAAAAGAATTCCCTGAGATTATAATAGCGTATGGAAAAATATATGTATGTCAGGTCTGTAATACACATCTACATGCATAGGTGTGATTTAGTTATTGCAGGATAGCCATCTATCTCATGCTGCAAGTTATCTGTCTAATGAAGGAACAAAGAACAGTATCAGCAGGAAATAACACAGAACATACTTACTGCATAAGAAATTAACAGCTGTTGGTAACAACTTAGTGTCTAACTCAGAGAAATTCCTTTGTTAAACTATACTTCGACTTCATTAGCCAATACTTGTCTTTGTTTGTGCCAAATATACCAAGCAAAACCAAATAAAACAAAAGTGAATGTCGTAAAAAATGACATAAAATACTGAATGAACATATCAATACAAGCAAATCATTTCTGCAGGGCAAATCAAGACCCAGGTGGTATCAACTCTTCTTTGACACAGACAACAATGTTCCAACAAAGCAATGATGTGCCTATGTTAAAATCATTTAATAATTCTACTTATTTTTTTATATGCTGTGGAGAAGATACTGAAAAGGTATAAGGATTTCTTCTCCTAGACTCCAACTGCAAATACTTCTCGGTATAACGCTCATTTAAAATCACTGCCATCTAGCAGCAAATCACTTAACTGGGCAGGTGAGTAGACTGAATTCAGTCTAGCTCTGAAGGAACAAAAACCTGTATCAGAAAAAATCACTTCAAAACCACGCTGCACATCTCCTTTGGTTGCCTGAGGATTAATGTGGCTAGAAACTAACCGCACTTTTGTTACTGGAAAGGTCTTTGTCTGATTACAGGTCAGACACATTGACAAAACAGTATATAAAAACTACATAGGTATTGTCCTTGATGTTTCTGTTTCCTGCAAAGAGGACTTTGTGCTCAAGTGTAGCCGTCAATAATATTCACATGCAGTTAAAATTAATCTTACAGAGGTGTGACAAATTTTATCCTTCATCACTTTTAAGTTTGTTAAGATTAATGAAGCACATTTCTGAACCTCATGATGTATTTACTCTTTACACGTTACTAATACAGACTGCATGTATTCATTGCTATTACTGTACACTCGTTATGAAACCAAAAAATAACCCTTGACTGAAATAGTTGGTTAACTTCAGATATTACCAACATTAGAAGTTTTCTTTTTTATCTCGGGGGGGGGGGTGGGGGGTGTTTGTTTTTTTAACAAAGGATCATCAGAATATCATGTACTTTGAATCACCTCAATCTCATCACTTAGTACTGAATTAAAATGTAGCATCTGTTGCGTATCACCAGTGTGACAGGCACGTACCCATCATACAGACTGTACAAAATGAAGAATTTAGTAAATGCAACTTTTTTCCGCAATGCATCCAAGTTATTGTTACTGTCTTTCTTACCAACAGCCAAAATGAAACACGGAAGACAGGAATGAACAACTGCACTACATTAATTTAACCTTGATACACAGCCTGTCAAGTATTCCAGAGTTTGCAGACTGGAAACTTTTCAGATTTTTAGATAATTACAGGTCCCCAATTTTTTCATTATTTATTCAGACTTTTCCATCAGTTACCTGGTATTTTCACAATTACTCCTCTATTCTGAAGGAAAAAGAAAAACAATTTAACCATTTAACCTTGCTGATGCTGTGCAGCTACCAGTATCATCTCAGACTGCCCCAGATTCAGCCTCAGGAAGCTTTCTTTCACATCCTGGGCATTCAGATGCACACTGCTGTCCTTTTTGGATAAGATGAATGAAAACAAGACAGCTAACTATCACCAAGATATTGTAACTGTCTCAATCAATGTCTCATCCCAGCCACCTTCAGCCGTTCCATGTGTAAACTGTGCAACCTAGTAGAGTCCCACATATGAAAACTTCATTCAGAAAGAAAGCAATTACTGAACTTCCCTTTTGGATCTCCTCAGATACTACCCAATAAATTAAGCTCTCCTGGGTTATAACTCCACCAAGAATTAACACAAGAGTCACCTATAAAGCAGGCTGAAAATTGCAAGGAATTCTCCCAAGTTATTTTTTTATTTTTTAACAAAATCCATTGCCATTTAGTTACCGTGACTTAACTGGATGCAGCAATTGCTTCACATGGGCTTTGTGACAGTGAAACAATGCTGTTAACAAAATCTGAATGAAGATGTTGCTCCACAAGGCCTGCAAAAAGGAGGTATTTAGCTGTGCTGGCAGTAACCTTCTGTACAGATTGAAGCAGGATCTCTTTCATTCTTTTATTACTACTACATGGTGTGCAGCAATCACACAGTAGGACTCCCAGTCCCAACTGGGGCTTCTATTACTCCTAGATAAATAAAATATGTGATTAATAATACACACTAGAGCACATCAGTACTCCATGAGAAAATGGAAAACACACTCCTGGAGAATAAGCACATGCTTTACAATAATTCTGTTTAGCATTCAGTTTTTCTTCTCACTTATAAACAACAGCAAAAGAAGGCAATTGTATTTGTAAAGCAGTTTAATAATTTTATAAAGGGAGATGTACTCCTTGCTGTACATCACAGCATAATGAATTCCTTTTGAAATAAGAGGAAAGAATAATCCCAGAAGCTCTACGATAAGATGAAATGCCATCCTAATGCAATCTGCATCTTGTTCCCACCATAATAAGCAGCTATTTTTGCTTTGCAAATTGAACACTACACTGCTCCAAATAACTGGAATGAGTGTGGACGGGGCAGAATCTGCTTACAAGGGAATAATTTTTTATGTAATTATTAATGAAGTTGTTTATTGTTCACATTGTCTGTGCAGCCTATAAATGCCTATATTGAACATTCAGCAGAACTTAAGACAAACCATTAGTCTAATTTGAATAGCGGGAAGGGATCAAAGAGACCAGAACATAGTTTCAGCAGCTTTTTGAATTTGACTTTTAATTCAGCAGAGTCCAACCTGCAAATCTCAGGTGATTTGACAGACTGGAAGTCTCTTATGTATTTCTATCTGACTTCATAAATCCTTCATATGTTTCTGTCCGAAAGCTTAAGACTTATACCTTAGTGGCCACCTTTGGATGAGAGTTATTTATAACTGTCAGCATTTGGAAAATAGGTTTAGTATGAAAAGGAGACTCTATGGCAAGACAACTGAACTGTGAATGGGTCTTATGGGTTCCTCCAAACTCTCATTATAATTTTTAAATGGAAAATGGCTTCATATGTGATATTTGAGCTCTTCTAATTCAAAATATGCTCTACAGTGCTATGAAACAGAAACATGACTTGAAGGTGGGTGCATTTTTTTCTTTTACATATATATATATATAGATACCCATCCCCCATTACTTTTTCCACATAATGTTTAGTGGTCAGAAATGTAATATATATTCACTGCTTTTAATACCAAACTCTCCATCGACCATATGACTAAATTAACATTCTTAACAGTAGAAACAGTTTATCATTTCAGCAGTAATAGGATAGAGAGTACAACAGTGCGATGTTTATGTGGGGGAGAGAAGCTGCACTATGCAGCTGCTAAAGAAAGCACAGGAGTGCACGCCTGGGACACCAGATGAAGACATAGGTGAAGATTAGGAATCCTGCAAGGGTCCTAAGATTTTAACAGTATGTTGTCAGAAGGAATGATGATGGATGCTATTCCAGAGCTCAAAGAACTAGTAAACCCAAGCTAAACATGAAAGACACAAGACTCCAAAGCAACACAAATTATAACTGCTCCCCTTACACCTATTTTGCAGGGGTTTTATCTGCTTTGGTTTAACCTAGATGATTTTGCTGATCCAATTCACAATGTGACTCCATATAGGGCTGTATTAGTATAACTGAGGGAGCACTCTGTTGCAGCATAGCACAGAAATGGATGGCTCTGGGTGCGATGGGAACTCACGCTGAACTCATGAGATCATCAAATGAGAGCTTCTCTTCCACCTCAAGGAAAGCATGGCATTTTTCTGATTGCCTGTGACAAGTGTTTGATCCAGAATAATGGGAAGCTGCAGCTTCACCTACAGCTGAAAGGTGATCAGAATTTGAACTCCACTATGGGGACAGAAACCAAAGTCAGGAAAGAATACTGTCAAGCTATAATATATCTTCAAAAGAAGTAAACTAATTTGGATTATGACAATAAAATTTTAGCCTGTTCTAAAACTTAAATTATCCTACTCTGATAGTGAAAACCCAAATGAATCTCTAACAAGTGGAACATGAAAAGCTCCTTGCTTTGACTATCAAAGAAACTGTATGCAGCACTCAGGAGGCTGTGAGTAGGATCATTCCTTGCTGGTCCTCAAAAAGGAAACTCAATGCAGTACCAAACAGAACTCCAGCCTATCTCAGGTATCTTACATACAGAGGCACAACTCCCATAGATTTTGGTGGAAAGGGTATAAGCTGAATTTAAGAGACAACAGCATCTGCAGAACTGTACAAGTATTTCTAACGTATATGAAAAGGCCAATTCAGCTGTACTTACATCGCTCAGTTACAATGACCGACTGAAGTTATAAACCCACTTGAAATATCAAGAATGTTCAAGTCCCTAACTATAAATGGCAGCATAATTTCCAGCATGATTTACAAAAGGTAACAGAAGCGTGGGCTGTAACATACACTTTAACTGTGAGAACGTCTGCAGTGAAGCACATAAGAAATGATACAAAAAAGCATAATCCCTTTCTCCCTCTTCTCATGCTCTGCTTTTAAAATGAGGTAACTTCAGTCCCCAGTAGAAACCTCTCTTCCCTCAGATCAGCTCCCCAGTTCAGGCAAATTTCTTAGATCCCCATCTCAAAGTTTTCACCACTTCTGTTGCTGATGACTTTTATAAAAGATAATGCTTTAGTTGCAAGCCCTAAGCGTTTTCCCTTCCTGCACTTCTACTATTTCAGGATAAGTTTCCCTGATTTGGGTAACCTTATTTTCTAACAAGGCTTTCCCTGCAAGTCTAAATACGCCTAGACATCCGATAAGGAGTTTATCTCTATTGGACCCATACAAGAGAAGGTGCTTACAGAGACAAGGAACAGTCTCTTCCAAGTGAGCTGGCACTGGAGCACACTATTTCAGTCAACTGGCATACACTACTTTCGAATTCTTAGGCTAGAATAACAAAGCACTGAAAACCCATGATGAGAGACTTCATTACCTCTCTGCTTCACAGTCACCACAATTTCCCAAATCTTGCTTTTAGCACCCAGCTACAAGTTCAGTTCTGGAGCAAACAGTGCCAGTTCAGTGGCCCTGTACTGTGTGCCACTTACCCAGCACCTAGCCAGGATCCTAGGAGCTCAGAGGAAGATGCAAAATCCACCTAGATGCAAACTAAATTACCTGTGCTTCGTTTTATGCTCCCATGGCCAATATTCCTCTTGGCACCAAAAGAAAAGTGTTGCTAGTCCACACTAAGCTACATTTTACTGCTAGCAGCTAGCAAAGTCTAACATCATTGAAAGAGAGGAACCAGAGTGCGCAATTAAGTAGCAAAAGACAGGTTAAAAGTCTGGAATTCGGACAGTAAGATTTCATGTTTATGATGCTGAGGTGCATCTTAGTATGTTGCTCATTTGTTCATTCATTCATTCATTCATACATTCATTTCATCTCATTTACAGTATGTTAATAACCAACATGAAACAGACTAACAGTTTGCATCAGGTTAAGACTGTAAGAAGTAATGTGCATGTCCAGTTTTAACGTTTCATTTCCATTATTTCAAAGGCATAAAATTTGTTAAAATCAGCTAAGACTTCACTGGATATTTTAACAATCTCAACTAACTGCAATTAGTTATTAAGTGGTCAAATATCTCTATATTTCCCTGTCTATGCAAAAATAATCCATATATTAGTGAATAAAGCTAAACCATTTCAGTCTGCACCTCAAGCAATACATAATTTAATGTTTTACATTATTTCACCTTTAGTTTCACTATTTTCACCTTTAAATTGATTATCAATATTGTTCTGATTTATTTGTTCTCTCCACGTGGCTTCTTCTGTTCCCTTTTTCAATTGTGCTTCTTTTTCAGACATGTCATTTCCTACTTGCTTTTATTTCACTTACTCCTTTGTTTTTCATTATTTTTTCTATTATTTCATCTCCCTTTCTGTTTGTCAATTTTAAGAAGGTTTTTTCAGTGTGGCTTAGTGTTTTGACATGCCTTTATTGTTGCAGTTGTTTTTATTTACTTTTTTGCTTTCATTGTTCTATAGATGAGACACTATGCCAAGTGAAATCCCTTTTCAAATTCTGTTTGAATAAAAGATGAGCTGTTCTGGAACCATTCCAGATGTAGCTGCCAAAATGAACTGGTCCAGCACAGCGTTCTTTGTATGATAGTTTCACTACCTCTCAAGCCCTAAGAGAAATACAAGAACCCTTACAATGAATCTCCTCTTTTGTCATTTTTGGTACCTTTGATTATCTCTGTCTGTAGTATTTCAGAGTCAAAACTAAGTGGTGAAAAAAAAAAGGCTTTCTTGTGCTGACTTTTGACAAATACCTACTGATAGAGGCCTTCAGAACCGAGTACTTTTGGGAGCAGTAAAACTGAGGAAGACTGAATTCTTGCAGCTCTTGCAGTTAGGATTCTCCCATGTCTACTGCTTTGGGGGTTTTGGGGTGTTGGCTTTCTGTCTGGTTATTGCTTTTGTTTGTTTTCTTTGTAATACTTCTACTTGCAACTTGTACAACCAAAGTCTTTTCATATTTCTGCCATTGTCTCAAACCTATTTATAATGTGCCAACAGATTCTGAAGTTTTGATTCAATGCTTTTCTTGCCTTATCCAGTGCTTAATACAATGGCTGATTATTTGACCACTCCCAACATTCAGTTATTCCATTTCACATGGGCAGAATAGATTTATTATGGAGTCATCTTTCCAGAAGTCTTAAAAATACATAGTTGGATTAAAAAAAAAAAAAACAAAACTCAAACTTTATTTTTTATGGAAAAGGTCTGACTGGCATCTAAGCATTTTGGTTAATAGCGGTGAACTACCTGTGAAATCTTACAGCACACCTGAATGAAAACACACTACTTAAATGTTTACTATTGGAATTTGAATTACTAGGCTAAATAAAGCTACCACAAGTACATGATTTCCACTGTTACCACGGGTTTCTGAGTATCTGACATGCTGATGGATCCCTCTGCACATACCCAAGCTGTTATTATCTACACAAAACCTGGACGTATTTACTGCCAGTGTACAGATAAATTGTAGAATTCCTTTAATGCAACTTATTTTATTGCTGCACCTAACTGATGGGCATAGAAACCTCTAACAAGGTGTTGCTGTACCAGGAAGCAGAGACTGGTGTAAATGTCTGAACTGGCATAAACCCAAATCCATAGCACTGACTAAAGAGGCAGGTGGTGAACACATCTACCGAGCATACTTATACTGCTTATTTGTGCATACGGAGGGAGTTTAACGTTTCTTAGGAGCTATTCAAGTGACTTTCACTCCTGCAGAAAGTACACCACATGCACAAGTGCCAGAAAAATGTCATATGGGTGCTACAGGCCAAAGTTTTGTCCTAGAAATTCCAGAATAAAATGTCTTAGTTGTACAAGCACAAGTCTGATTTGTTCTCACAGCCATAACGTCTTCTGATACAAAACAGGTATATGGACATGTATGGCTGAAAGATTTTGTGGATGCTTGAACATCAAATCCTACATAGCCTCAGAAGCATAGCTCAGAAAAGAAGTATCTGAGCCATTTCTGAGCTGTTAAACACCTCACAATGCCACAGTAGCATTCCACTTTGATTCTTAAGCATGTGTTGCTGCATGTAGAGGCACTGCCTTTTCAGAGCTAGCTCAGTTATTTCTGCTTGGCACCACACTGACATAGCTCTACATCCTTGCATTGTGGAACATTAAAAAACTGCTTTACAAACGGCGTAATACAAGCTAATTATGTTTTCCTTTGCTGCACTTTCAGTAGGAAGACAATGATTTCCCTCTCTCTTGAGTTACTATTTCCACTGTGGAGGTATCAATTTACATCAGCTCTGTCATGTGCTGTGTCATGTTATGCAGACTTCTAATACCAGTTCTGTCCAGTTCTGGGCCCCTCAGTTCAAGAAGGACAGGGACCTGCTGGAGAGAGTCCAGCGCAGGGCAACTAAGATGATTAAGGGAGTGGAGCATCTCCCTTTTGAGGAAAGACTGAGGGAGCTGGGTCTCTACAGTTTGGAGGAGACTGAGAGGTGACCTTATTAGTGTATCAAAACATATAAAGGGGAAGTGTCACAAGGATGGAGCCAGGCTCTTCTCAGTGGCAAACAATGAAAGGACAAGGGGCAATGGGTACAAACTGGAACACAAGAGGTTCCACTTAAACTTGAGAAGAAACTTCTTCTCAGTGAGGGTGACAGAACACTGGAACAGGCTGCCCAGGGAGGTTGTGGAGTCTCCTTCTCTGGAGACATTCAAAACCCGCCTGGACACGTTCCTGTGTAAACTTATCTAGGTGTTCCTGCTCTGGCAGGGGGATTGGACTAGATGATCTTTTGAGGTCCCTTCCAATCTCTAGCATACTGTGATACCATCAGTACACTCTACGCCCATCAGTTAATTTATCAACAGGACAAGTGCTCTTGGATGAATTGTACATTAAAGGATCAAACCAGTGGTTTCTCTAAACCTGAAGTGACACCTGGGTTTTTAAGGAGAAGAGAAAAAAAAAAACAGCAAAGCATTTGTATCCCACACTAATGCATCTGCACCTCTGCTACGTTGTCCTTTATTTAATACCACAGAAAGCCACAATCAAATTAATTAGCAACGCTCCATCACGAATGCCTCCTGGTGTGACAAACGGGATCATGTCACTCCCAAGGTACTTCAGGAGAGGAGTATCACAGCTAGCAGTCACGAGAGCCAAATCTCCACAGCACTTAAAAACATTTACTACTTTGATTTGGTGAACAGCTTCTTGAAAAGAAACAAACTGTACCAGCAGCTTGTACCTGAACGCTTCTGAATCTATTCAGCCCACCTATAAAGAATAAAAAAGTCTATCAATATATTTGTATGTTAGTTTCTGAAAAGCAAAACTAAGAAGAAATTGTATGAAAGACAGTATTATGTTTTTGAAGCCAATTAACAAATAACATCTATAAGCAGAAGATGCATCATGCATCAACACGCAGCACTGACAGATATGAATCTGCACATGTGGGACAGTCTGACACAGAAATGAGTGGATGCATTCAATCAGTAAGCAGAAAGTAAAACAAATGCAGTAAACCAGAAAAAAAAAGTCTCTGCACTTGACTTTTAATACTAAACCAAAACATGTCTACATGACTTGAAGAAAAACACCTCTTAGCTGCTTTTAGTCTGTTCTCCACTTCTACCTTCTTCTCCAATGAAACATACAGTCTCACAGGTCACCAAATCCTGTTCTAACCTGCTCTGATCCTGGAAAATTACTTTTTGTCATATTTTTTAAAATGAGTTCTTCATCTCCAGGAAACATGAATGAAAACCAGTTTGTAGAAGCAAGCCATGTAACAGCAATCTGATTACTGTTGCAATTAACTGCTGCAGTTAAAACTGATAATTATATACTACATATATATTATATATGATTATTATATTCTCGGTTAAATTTTTATGTAGAGGAACTCTGAAAATTTCTTATTATTTTTTAAAATTTCTCCAAAGCTTTAAAACTAGAATTTTGCATTCCAATGCTCCTACAATCATGGGTGTATTTTAAATGCCAGATCCCACCAATGAACATGACAGATGCTGCCACACTATGGTCAAGATGCTTGCAGCAGGAGGAGCAGGGGTTACAAAACCCATTTGTCTCCTTCATTTTTTTGCACACGGAAGACACACTTGTCAGAATTCAAACAGATCCTGTCTCCTGGGCTTCCACGTCCCAGATGCTTTATCCTTCTTTGGATTCAAGACAACTGTTACATCTTTCCACTGCATACAAGGAAGAAACCCTCATTCTTTTACATCCTTCAAGGAACTCTCATTCTTTTACATCCTTGACTTTTTCATTCTTCCCATCATATCCATTTACTAAATGAGTAGTTACAGCCATTGAAGGTTAGAAGATGAAGTTTATATGTATCAAAGTACGTATTGTTCATTTGTACTGTTCCTCTGATCACAAATAAGTGCATCGTGATAGTTTTTTGGTGGCTACCTGACTCCACCCATTAAAAATACTGATTAAAAAGAAATCAGCTATGGGACAAATGTAGTAATTTAACACTTTTCTTTCACCAAGGCCAGTATTTGAAGGATAGGTCGAGCACTTTCCTACTTACAAAATGTGACTTATGGGACTATCACCTCCTGTGATATTACTGAAGAAAGAACATATAAAATGGTCTAACAGATTTATATGATTTTTTTGTAATGGCTCTGGCCATTATTGACATTCTTCAATTAGCAATGACCTTTATGTTCCAGGACAAATACTATTCCCTGGAGTAGCCACTTAGAAGAAAATCTAGTGCGCTGTGCTTGAACATGTCATTTTTATGCTACTTCAAAAAAAGAAATGCTGCTTAACCAGCTAATTGCAGAAACTGTATGTCATCTAATGATAGGTCTTCTCTCTAGGAAACTACAGTAAATTAGCACTGCAAATGGGATGGGGCAATGCCACTGGTTTCTGGTAGACTGTAAATGATAGATGTTCCTGGCTCGTAGAAACATTTTTCCTTTGCTTGCCAAGAGCTATAAACTCATTAGCAACTCCTCATATTCTTGAATGCAAAACCCCACAGCATGTACTGGACATCTGGGAAAAGCAGTAAAAGCAGATTAATCACTGCGTCTTTGTGATATGGTGGAAACACAGGAAGAATCTCTTTACTAGGCAACTATATTTTTGTCCTAATCTTCTTTAACCCCTTTCTCTGTTCAAATCAGTATTAACAAGACTCCTAACTTCTTATGTAGGACACTTTTCTAGGAAGAAGTGAATTCACCAACAGCTATTGCAAAACCGAGGTGGTGAGTTTTCCTTTTGAAACCACTGTAAACTACAGTGATTTTTCGCTAGTCAGATAAGGACCTCCTTTTGCATAACTAGGATGGGTATGTGTAATCTTCATGGAACACCCTGTGTCTTACCACTGAACACATGGAACCAAACCAGAATCAAGTTCCTCAAGGGACATTTATGTGCCACCTTCCATTGCAAATGACACATGTATCAGAGGGTTTGATTAATGAAGAGTATAAGGCAGAACCAATGCTGAGGTGTTAAGACAGAATAGCAGCTAATAAAGCTGTCTTTACATCTGCTTTCTACTCTGATAAATGATACCAGCTAGTAGTAACAGATTTTTAAGTGACTTTAAATGACACCATCAGTGATCAATGAAAAAATGTTAGAAATGGCAGGCAGGAAGAAACTTTATCTACTAGATCCTGTCCACTGGGCTTCTGACTTATTACTGTGCCATGCACAGAGTTTCTTATCAGAGGACTGTATCTTCTGTTCCATTTCTGAGACTATATATCGAAAGTGTGTATAATGTTAATGTCCTTCACCTAAATACAGAATTTTCATTGTCAAATTAAGCTCTAGACGATCTTAAGAAATCATGAACTGGTTTCTGCTATGAAAAGCCACAATATTTTAAACTGCTACTGACGGGAGCTACACATAAAAAGCAAAACCTGGGTCGTAAGTTCTTTCAAAGCTTATGCTATACTTTATAACATCAGACAATACTTGTAAATAGATCTTTAAAGTGTATTTATCCAGTTGCAGACACAACACATCCAAATACACACTAAAGCTCTGGCCTATGTCATGTCAGGCTTCTAATTATGATTTAAGAACTCAGAACATGGTATCAGTTTGCACACCTAACTGGGATCACAGTGAATTCACATCTGATGGAATCAGACAAATACATACTTTGAGCAGTAAAGGCCTAAAATCTTGACACTTTATTAAAGTTTCCTAATAAAGATTAAACAAGACAGAGTACCAAATACCATTTATCGAGGTCCTGATTCCAAGTGGTAATCACACAATTACTAAAAATGCAAGGAAAGCCTGATTGATCAGTAAGCATATGAAATAATTTGTGGTTCCGAGGAAACAACAGACAGCCCATAGCCCTATCCAGTTTAGGCTAAACAAAATTGTGCCAAATGGTTGTTTCGTTACAGTCAAAACAGTTCACAAAAGTATCTCCTGGAGAAAGAAAAGACCCTCTCATTTTTTGACATGTTTAAAACTTCAGCTTTAAATTCAGACTTTAATTACGTAGCTAAAATTAGACCAAACAGAACTCAGTTCTGATCAAGCCCAGCTCCCCCCACAGACTCCTCCTCCACACTAATCACCAGGTTATTTCAGCATACACTGATCTCCCCTAAAGCAAACCTTCTGAAGGCTTCTGTTGTTACAACTTACTTAAGCTGTACAGCCAGAGCAAACCAGAAGCAAATCTCTAAACTTCAGAAGCTGACATTGTTGCAGATCATCCTGGGATCATCTGCTTTAGGTTCAAGAATTATCACATTATTATCTGCACTAGCTTTCGTCTCTAAAATATGTGAAAGAAAAAGTTATGAAGAATCTTTGATGCTGGGGAACTTCTCTGCACATAATATAAAAGCTTCCTTTTGTTTTAAATAGGAACCTAAAAAGACATCCCAGATGTGCTAAGGCTTCTTTTCCACCATGGATACAAAAATTAGAAGGCATCTTCCCTTTCCTGAAAACCTGCTCACTAGTTAACACTGGAGTGCCATTCATCTAGTTACCTAACTGGTGACCTATTACCAACTTCCACTGATCAAACAGGAGCAATGTTCATATGCTGGGTTTCTTAAATACAGTGGAGGGTTCTTGGCCTCTTCTACAGTAAAACAAACTCTACACTTCCAATACATCAATGAAACCCCCTACTATCAGCTCTCCAATTTCGGTACCAGTTATTTAAATCAGTCTTGTGATTTGAGGTGATGCAAGAGTCTTCTATGCAAATACCTATTACAAAGAGAGCGAGGCAGATGTATACCAGATGAGTGTAAATTGTATCCGACCTCGAAACACGTCAGATGCCAAGCCCCTGTTTATGTGTAATGGAAAAATTACAAAAATCCATGTCCGGTCCATTTGGTTGTGTTTAGCAAGCACTTCAAAAATAAAAATAACCATTTTTTTCATTATGTAATTGCAAAACAAAAGGCCAATGATCAAAGACACTTTCACCCAGTTTCACCTATGCCTCTTCTTTCGTACATGCAAATGAAAATACAATAATCAACAAATGAACAAAATAGGGTCTAGCTTTTAAATTACAGAAGAGTGATTTTATATGATCAAATAATTTTAGAGGTATCCTTATTAATAATTATTATCATATTTCTACAGTGCAATTCAAATCAATAATATTACTGAAATCTAAAGCCAACATACTGCCCTCTGGTCATGCCAAATGCAAGTTATTTTCCAAACTGCTGAAGTCAGAAGAACAAAGTTATTCATCTATTAACAGAGCCTATTTTTACTAGACAATGAATATAACAGCACCTGATTCTCATGTGTGTCTTTTTGAAGTAGAGAACTCTGATCCTCTAACAAAGCAAGGGAGTCAGACACTGTAATCATCAATTACATCGTCAGAGAGAACAAATTACATATTAGCGACCAAACCCAAATAAACTGAGGAAAACCGACACAAGAAAGGGAACTGCTCCCTTCACTTGCTTCCCCTGCTGCAGAGATAAAACAGGAATTGATCTCTTATAATTTAAAAGCAGGAAGAAGGGAAAAAGCATGACATTCTGGGAACATTCCTCTTTGACTTGGAATATGCACAGGACTTTACTCCCACATAAAACACAGGTCACTCCTTATACCCTGGTAATATTTAAAATGCGTTCAGTGCTTTACAAGCACAGAGAAAGAGATGGTTTAGGCAAGAAGACTTAAACAAAATATAAACTTGGATTAAAAAAAAAAAACAAATAGAAGATATATGCATACCTGCAGAGGGAAATATTCTGTTGCCTTTATGTATTTTTTTCACTTCAGAACAGCCCCATTTAACTGCGAAATATTAGGTATTGCTTAGACTGAATAAATGATCTCAAGGGATCAGGGTCATCGTTAGCCCATGTTTTACCCTCTTCCATTTTTAAAACAGTGCTCTTTGGTGGGTTGACCCTGGCTGGAAGCCAGGTGCCCACCAAAGCAGCTCTATCACTACCTATCCTCAGTGGGACAGGGGAGAGATAACAGAATGAAAGGCCCTTGGGTTAAGACAAGGGCAAGGAGAGACCACTCATCAATTAGTGTCACAGGCAAAACAGACTCAACCTGGAGAAATTATTTTAACTAAAAATCAGAGTAGAATAATGGGAATTATAAACTAGTTCTTAAAACACCTTCCCCTCTCCCCTCCCTTCTTTCCAGACTTAACTTTACTCCTGAAATCTCTAACTCCTCCCCCCAGCAGCACAGGATGGGGAAAGGGGACTGTAGTCAGTTCAGCAGACTGCTCCAGTGTGGGTCCCCCACAGGGTCACAAGTCCTACCAGCAGATCTGCTCTAACGTGGCCTCCTATCTCCATGGCGCTATAGGTCCTGCCAGGAGTCTGTTCCAGCATGGCTTCCCACAGGGTCACAGCCTCATTCAGGCATCCCCCTTCTCCAGTGTGGGATCCTCCACAGACTGCACATGGATATCTGCTCAACCATGAACCTACATGGGCTGCAGGGGCACAGTCTGCCTCACCATGGGCTGCAGATTAATCTCTGCTCTGGCACCTGGAGCACTTCCTTTCCTCCTCCCCCACTGACCTCGATGTCTGCAGGGCTCTTTCTTGCATATCTCCACTTCTCTCTCTGGTGAAGATGCCTTCCCCACATCAATCCCCTAAAATATATTATTCCAGGTGCACTACCACTGTCACTGATGGGCTCGGCCTTGGCTAGCGGTGGGCCCACCTGGAAGCCATCTGGCATTACCACTACTGGACACAGGGAAAGCTTTTCACAGAAGCCACCCCTGTAGCCCTCCCACTATTAAACCCTTGCCACGAAAACCCAATACAAGCTCTTAGAAAAAAAAGGCATTTAAAATGATGAAAGCAGTGTGAATTTCTAGGTACTTCATATCAAAGTAGTTACACAGAGGCAGGATGCTGGACTTTGGATTCATCAGAACATGGCTTTTGATGTAAAATTTCATTTATTACTGAAGCCCGAACTATAAAAATTGACCTTTCCCCAGCTCAAATCATCCCAGCCTTTTTCCTTATAGAGGATAATAGAAGTATTAGATTATAGGAAATGGCCATTACTTATGTTACATCTTTAATTAATTGTTCTTGAACTCTTGGCAGAAGCACCAGAACCTACATTTTATCACGCACTAAACCTGTCCAAATGGCAAGTAACACTTGAGTGTTGCAATGTGCTTCTCCTTTCTGTATCTCTGTAAATCACTAAAAGCTGACAAATCTCCCTGATGGCATTTCAAAAATATACAAACATCTACAAGGTAGTTTGTAATAACAAGCTCACATAAAGGAAAAAAAAAGAGATAATCCTACACTTTAGTAAAACATGGATTCATTTGGTGACCAACTGTACTATCTGTAAGCAGCTTGACTCATTGCATGTGAAAAATGGAGTGGCACTTTCTATCTGCATGAATTTAGTTTCCCATGATATGCACAGGAGATGCTCCTGTCACTGCCTGAGCTCCGTCTACCTTTGGGGTTTTCTGAAACCTGGAAGAATGTGGAAAATAAAGACTCAGACTTGCACGTTAAGTCTCATAGGCCCAGAAAGCTCATGTTCTATCCAAACTGAAGTTTCAGGACACAGCAAGATGAGAGGCTGGGCAGAGTAAGGCCTTTTGAAGAGTGTAAGCAGTCTAAGCTGCCACATGCTCATGGCCACTAACCGTCTCTGTTACACGGATCAGACTACATCACAGTAATGTTAACAATACCAGTTTGCAACCCTGCCAATATCAAACTCAGTGGAAGAAAACCCAATTCCTTTTGCCAGGCAGACGCTAAACGCATAAAACACAAGTGGCCACAACACTCATCCCTGGTACAGTGTCAGCTTCCCCAGTGTTATTTATTATTCTGCTTGGAGAAGCTTATAAAGTTCATTCCTTAGGGTAAGGTATTTTCTTAATGGGCAGCAAGTTTGGCCAGAGTTGTGCTGTTACCTAGTATTTTCCCTGGCATTGTGTCAAAGAAAGGTTTTTAAGGCTTATGTAAGAAATGATGTTTAGAATGATGATAGGCCAGGCCCTGAGCAGACCTTAATCCTTCGTATGTCTGTCGACTCCAACAGAGCTATGTTAATGCATAGCAGCTGAGCAGCTGTCCTACTGAATAATGTTTTATCCCTTAATCTGGTAAAGGAGTTCTTCACCTAAAGCCATGCAGAGTCAGGCATGCATTCATAAGAAAAGGGAAAGTCAAATCCAAGACCAGGAACTGAACCATTTTTCTGTGTTCTATCATCAGACTTACACCCCACTTACACAGTCAACCATTACTGAACTCCCTATGACTATTTCAGTTTGACAACACAAATGAAAACAACACTTACCAGTATCAGAGTAACACATTTAACAGATAACTGACAGGTAATTTCAAATAGTTGCTATGTCAAGCATAACATGGAGAACTCCAGCTCCCATGGAGCCCCAAAGCCTGTGTCCCAAGGGAAGTCTCATGGTCATCCAGCTGAGCTTGTCAGGTCAGAGATACACACACATACAAGCAGGCAGAACACATGCCATAATCAGTGATAATTCCACAGCCTAGCTGAGACATGCTTATATAGCAAAGGCCCAATGCTAGATACCTGTGATAAATAAGGTCCTAAAACTGAAAAAAGAAGGAACTGAATTTAAATTTCAAAGGTCTGAAGTAGTTACTGGAAGTTATGGGACTGAAAAACTTTTAATCCCTCCTTTCTAGTCTAAATTTAAGAAATTCTTGTCCTAAACCCTGTCATGTTATAGGGTAAAGTCAGTGGAAGTTTCTAATTGTCTTCAGCTGTAGAATACAGAAAGGATGACGAAGACCACTCAAATGTCACAAAGAAAACTGATGAAATCTCTTTTATAGATTGCATAACAAAAGGGCTTTGTGAAAAAAATCATCTCCCATCACTCTATAAAAAGAGAAAAGAGCTCAGAAAATATTCCTTCTTTTGGTAGCAGCTGAATACTTGCACCAGTAAGGAAACTGAGCAGAAGCCGTCTTCCTTCTGATATATCTAAATCTGCTTGACCCTGGACATACATTGTTTCACTGGTACCAGGAACGCCAAACCTACCCCTGTGATGTGGTTGCAAATGGAGGGGTTTAAGAACCTGGTGATTTCTGCAGGAAAGCCAGTATATACAACACTCAACACTCTAAATACTGTATTAATTAGGTATTGATCAAAAGGTTGCAGGCTTCGTGCAGCAGAAACTCACCGGACCATGCACAGATGTACACTGTGGGGAACAGCCACACAAACACGTCTACCTACTGGATTTTCTCCTTGGCAAAAACAATCGATTTAAGAATTTAAAGCTGCATTATAGGCCTTGTCTTCCCACCTGCAATGCCAAAAATCATTTCATCGAGATAAACAAGAAATGAAGATAACACTTATGTCTTGTCTTTTTGTGACTGAACTTGCAAGGAAAGGACTTGAAATGTAGATGCATAGTTCCATATACAGAAATAATGGAAAGGAGAAGTCTACACCTTAAGGACTGTGATGGCTAGGCCAGGGAATACCCCATCTTGCCATATACCCTACACTGAATATACTCATGAAAGTTTTGCTGTAGCTTATGATGTATGGTAATGTTTACTTACTCAAATGATATTTATTGTCCTTTGACAATCTCTCCTATTGTATTTGAGATACTTTAAATAAAATAAATATTTACATATTTTTTATTAATTGAAGACTTTCTTGGCCATTTTGGTTTCTCTCTCAGAAACGGTGCTTCATATTAATAACATCTAACTAGAAAATTTTTGACACATTAATTGTGATCAAATGTAAGGAAGTTTATCAACAAACAAAATCAGAGTTTAATTAAAAAAAAAACCAGATTAGGAATGTTTCTCACACTGTAATGCTTTCTGCCTATTAAAAAAAAAAAAAAAGAAAAAGAAAGAAATATCAGCTCCCAAAAGGCAAGTCTTCACTTTTGGTAACTGCAGTCATTTAGACTCAAAGTAGCTGACCAGAGATTTTCTTTGTGTGTGTACATTGCTGCTGTTGTTTTTAAGCACTCAAACCCACAGATGATTTGAGCTAATATTGACCTTTAAATATCAGTTATACCACTTTGAGATAAATGAGTGTTGCTACTTGAGAGCTGTGTGAGGCACGCACTAACCTGGGGAATGAGTGGCTGAGCTGGGAGCACAATCAGTGGTAGCTCTGACTAATGAATAAATACAGCTGGGACAAATGAGAAATACTGCAGCTTTGATTTGGTTTTTTTTTAATGTCTCAGTCTACAAAAACCGGAGGGGACAAGCAGTGACATTTTTAGCCTCTTTTCCATTATCAGGAATTGCTGAAGAGTGGGCTCAGCTGGTCTAGTATTCAGTGCAGCAACAGAGCCACAATGAAGGAAATGAAGATCTTTACTGGAGTTATTTTCTCTACTGCATTCCATCATGAATATTTTTGGCTTGGACATGGGGCAGGCTTGCTTGTTGCCCTCCTCCTAACCCTTGTGGGGCTGGACCCTCACTCGTGGGCAGTGTGGAAAATAACTGGAGCTCTTGGAAGAACTAGCAATCAAAAGCAGTTGCCATTCAGTGCTAGTGGTGGCCTTCATACCCAAGACCTACAGGCTGAGTTCCTTCAGCACGTGTGTCAGGAGTCGTCAAATTAAATAAACCATACAGAGTTTTGAACTTACTCAAAGTATATAAGGTCTTGGATTTTCAGCATGACTCTCTCCTGTACTTCTACTGCCGCACACACCAATCACCCCAATTTCATTACTCCCTACACCTGAATTATCTTTATGGACAAACTGCTGAGACAATTCCTAAAAAGGAATGTATTTTAAATACGAAAAGAGGTCTTTGTTTTATATTGTACAAAATTAATCACTGGAATTGTTTTTACTACTAGAACCCAGTAACACTAAAACCCACAACACAACAGAACATGAAAACCCCAAAATATCTGGAGTTCCAGTAGCATGGAATTTTCCAAGGATGTTTTCCCCCCCAATAAAATATTTGCAAATAAAGCATATGATTATACAGGATGTCATCAATCAGCAACATATTTTAGGAAGAAATTCTCCAATTATTATTCACTTAAAATTTCTCAGACTTTTATTTAAAATCTCAAGTACTGGTTCTTACCAAATGGAATACTGCATGAGGCTGATTCCACAACTCACCCGGCACAGAAATTCAGTTAGACTTTATATCTGTACAATGGAATGAAATATAGTAACGTACAAAGGTGATCATAAGAATGCAGTTAGGAAATAACTGAAAGCTAATTGCATCTGTGAGTAGAAAGCATTACATGTAAAGTACTCCTACTGCCAGTCACACATTTGTTTTAATATAGTTTAAGGTCAAATCATCTCTAATGTGATGCGGCATGTGGATAACATGCAAATTCCCTAATGTAATTTTACAACAATACACATAAATATTTCAAAACTAAGTGGAAAGACAAACACAATTCATCTTGTCTAAACACACATTCTCTCTTCCCTGCATCATCCTCACTAGTTAAAGACTACTACTGTAGACATTTCCAAGAATATAAATCTTGCAGTAGTTGCTAGTGATTCCCTGGCAGTGACAGAAAAATGAGAAACCTAGCTAAAAAAAATAATAATATAATTCTACAAATGAAATACAAATTCTGCTTACTTAAGAATCAAGAAAGTGTTTCACAGATATGCCCAGAGGAAGCAATTAATAGCCCCATAGGGAAGAAATAGTGGAAATATTTTATTACTTGTACATCATTAAATACTACTAATGAAAGAGATACCTGCAACAGGTAACATAACTTGGTTCATGTATCAAAACTATTCAAATAAACCCTTCCCCTACTACTTGTATCCCAGTCTCAGGACTACGTGTAAGAGAAGGGCTTATGATGACATCTCCGGTAGCAGGGGCTTCTCAGGAGTTTTTGTGATCAGCAAAAAGCAAATATTTACACACTGAAGTAATTAAAATTCTATGGAAATCTCTAAAAGATAGATGCATATTTCCTAATAGTTACACTGGAGATAAAACAGAAGCTACGGACAAGTACAGGGTTTCATACTGCAGGTATTGCAAAATGCTGGCCCACAATATGCAGTAGAACGGAAGAATGACAACAGCCTCTGCTGGACATCTGTGTACCATCAACAGATTTCATATTTCTATTTTCCTTCACAGTCTTCACGTAGGTGAGGATAATGCATGGAACTGAGTAGGCACAAATACATTATTTAACACCACGGACATGTTTCCCAGGCAATCTCATTAGCTGTAAAAACACAATAAGCAGGTTTTAGTAGATTTCCATCTACTTCAGAGTCTTTTCCTATATTATTGTTTCAAATATATGGTTAGAAAAAAATAAAAAGGTAAAATTATGTGCAAAAACTAAGCAGGGCACTGATTTCTAAAGGACATTTACTGAAGATGCCATGCTGCATACAAGGTGTATGTTCTACTTAGATATTTGGCACACCCAACAAAACTAAGTGTCTTCATTACCTAACCCATCACTACTGCTTGAACAAAATGAAGAATATTCCGTTGACACTGTTTGATTTGTGTGTGAAAGTATTATCTTAAAGATAAATTTATCTCACATACTATTTTTATATATACTAGCAAGTATACAGTACTGTTATAAATTCAGCACCTTGCATATCTCTTTATACAAGTCTCAATCTAAGCGGGAGGAAACTCCATAATTATCTGACAGTAACTAATGCTAATGTGGGGCAGAGGAGGACAAAAACTCTTACATCTCTTCCCAACTCTTCTTCTATTTCTACAAGAACTAATATGACTGTCACCTTCACTATTCAGAAGGAACCATTAGCTGCAGCTGATTAGCACACCAAAGATGGTTTTACCTTGTGTTTCAAAAAGAGATTCACTTTTTATATATGATAGAAGAGTGATAGGTTATCAAAACCCTCTACTTAAGATGAAGAAGAAGCTCCTGAATGGATGATAATAGGAAAGAGAGAAGTACTTAAATTTGGGGGCTCAAGTCAGATAGGTAGATAATTCAGCTATTTCAGTTGTAACTAACAGGCATTATAGATTACTTTTCAGTGAACCTCTATTATTTGTCTTTTATGAATACAGCTACCTGAATGCTGATATTCACATCATCTAATTCATTACCACTGATTGACTGGCAAAAGTAAGTTCTTATAAATAAATGTATCTTCAAACAATTTGAAGTAGAAGAGTAACTGACATCATCTCACAGGTATAGGAACATGCTAGAGACCGGAGAAAGACTCCCAATGCAAAAGGTAGTGAATATCTTTTTCTGGAATGAATTTTCAAGATGGATGGCATGAGGAAGACCTAAAAGAAAGATGTCAGAGTTTAAGAATGACACAGTGAAGGTGTCTGCAATACCCAAGACTGAACTTTATGGCCAGAAGATTTCAGGAAACCCTAATAAGTTAATCTTGGCATTCAAAATGTCAGAAACCTAAGGAAGATTAGATAGAAATGACAAAGTTCTCCCAAAATTTTATATTTGTGCTCTCCCACCTCTCAAAAATTTGTTATAAATTATGTATCAGGTATTTGCCAGCAGATAGCTACACAGAAGGCTCTTCAAAGTTTCAAGTTATTCTGAAACGGAAGTAATCTGTTTCTTCACTACTTACAGTCCAAGCAGAACTTGTAACTCTGTGATCATTTTATTGCCACCAATACTCTCAAAAGCTAACAACCAACATAGAAGAGCCTTATACAAACAGGGAAAGGCTCCACCTAGACCCAAAAAGTCACCAGTATTTGAAAATTTTATAGATGTGTCCATTAGCAAAATAAAGGCATTAGCTAGAAACCTGTATTGAAGAGAAGAAACAGCTTCATATGGTTAAAAATGACTGGTCTTAATTAATCTAAGTATTTATAACTGCGCTGATTTGGGGTTAATTTAATATAGTGAGATCTCAGTTGCTCCAACATATTCTATAACCAGTATCTGTCAGATGAGCAAACCAGCAGACACGTCCTCATTCTGTTCTTTAATGGTTTCTTTCTCTTTCCTGCTTGCACTTTTTTTAGCTGTTACTTTTGCTGCGCTTCTGTTTTCTGGTTTTATGATGTTCATCATAGCTATAAATACATAAACAAAGCACAATACTCACTGATTGCTATTTTATATGCTAAAATTCTAAGATACAGTATTTCAGAAACAGAAAAAAACGTCCAGTCCCCAGGATAGTGCTTATTCTATTTCTGGAATAACCATCAATGGCAAAAATCACATTCCAATAACAAAAACCACTTTTTTTTTCCCAACAATGGTGAAAAAAGAAATATTCAAACTCTTTCTAATGAAAAGCTTTCTTCAACTCCTTTAGCCTTCTATTCCATCGCTGAAGAGATTTTGTACAAATTCTCTGAGGAGCACTTATATTTCTAGAGAAAGTATACACAGACCAGAAAAAAGAATCACACTGGTTCACCTTCATCTTTGAACACAAAAGATCCCAAACTTTCTTGACATTTTCACCTCTTCTTTTCTCTAAGTATGGAAGAAAATTATTGCTGTTCTCTGGCCTCCCAGCCTTTCGGTCAACAGTGGCATCTCCTGCGAGGTGGCTGCAGCTTTAACATATTCATCAGATTTAACAGGCCTGGCTATTTTTAACTGAAGTGGTCACTGCTGCTCAGTTTCTCAAGCTTGACATCCAAGGCTTGCCCAGCTATTAACTGTAACCTGGCAGGTTTGGATCCTCTCCCAGGGGAGAGCACATTTGCACAACAGTCCGGTGCGGCAATGCACATACTGCTTGACACTGCTTCTCTAAATGTATCTAAAATAACAGGGTCAGAAAACTATTTTGTGACTACCCAACCAAGGGTAAAGGAAACCATACAAAACCATGTAAAACCTACTTCAAAAGAGATCTATCAACAGTGAAAACTTCAGAGTTCAAGGAAAGTTTAAAGTGGATGAGTTTTCATTTGGACCTGAGCTGGGCCTCTAAGTAACTGCAATTCTTCCTCCAAGCCCTCCCTTTTCCAAGGGGCAGTCATTCTTGGATACAATGCTGGAAAGCTTAAGAAACTCTGGAACAACCAAAACAGTGTAGTGGTGATATTATTTTCAAGTCCAACATAGATGACATCTGGACGCCAAGCAATAAAAGGCTGCACACAGTGAAATTCTAACTATATAACAATCAAGAGCTAGTAGGTGAAAAATAACACTTGAAGATTAAAATGTCTTCATACATTTGTAGTGAGCAAAAGCCCTGAAAGCAGACCCTGATTTAAAGTTTGTGGTTAAGCAAGCCTCTAAGCTGTGCAGATGCAAAACAAAGACATTTTGGAAAAGCCCATAATTTAAATACTGGCGGGTTCTGCATTTTGCTCTGCCCATTATAAATGGATGTTCAGATTCTGATTTTGCCTCAGGGCCGTGCCTCTGGACTTTCTGACTTTTAAAACACTCTGCTCACATTATCTCAGAAGTTCACCTGGATTCAGGCCAAAAAGACCCCCAAATTTAGCACGCCTGAAAGTGAAAACAAACTCCCTAAAGATTAATAGCCTCTTTGCAGCAGGATTAAAAATGGAATTTCTTGGCCTCTGATATTGTCGTTTTGATATGTCACACCCTGTTACATCAGTCATGTTCTGTTATGTTAATATGTCGAGATGAATCACAGTAATGCCACAGCAGCCAAGAAATGTCAAAGACCACTACCTTGACACCAAGTGAGAAATAGCCCTTACGTATGCTTAAGCCTTTGACTCGCCATCTTATGTTCCACAAAAACACATAATCCAAGCTCCATGCACTTACGGGAAGTAGAGAATGAAGTATTTTTCCCTTCAGATGAATTCTGCTTTAAGTAAAAGAACTGTAGAAGTTGGAGTACTGTTAGGTTGCATCTTCTCAAACCATACCCTTCCCATTTTAAAGACTGGTATATCATTCACCTCCAATGAGGTAGCAAAACTGTAACGGTTTGAAATTCTCTCTTCTGTTTTTCGTAATCAATTACCAGCAACAGCTAAACCAGAAACTATAGGAAATAACATACTCAGAATTAGGTGACAAACGAATCTGTCATTTTAACACCAAGTCAGGTCACTGGTCAGGCTTTAACTTCTTTTCAAGTATTTGGCAAAAAAACCCAACAACCCACAAAAGCTGTGATTAAATTCAGTGACTTTTATCTTTCAGTACCTAGCAACTGCTAAACACAATGGTTCCTGATATTACAACAGTTCTCTGGGCTATACTAACCCCCTTCTAATTTAAATAATGTCTAACAGAAAGCTCTCATTTGGTCAGTTTATCAGATGATTTACAACTGCAGTCAAAAATACCACCTCTTCATTTTTTGTTAGAGGATGAATACATTCATCTGTATATTTATTGCTTTTTCTGGTAGACCTCAAACACAGCTTTCCTGTACCCAACTTAAGTATGCAGCCATGTAGATGTTATCCTCCTTTTGTAGCATGTCTGCCAGGAAACGGAGCAGCAAGCAGTCAATGGCAAAGACTGCGCGATAGCAACTTCATGGATCCTTTAAATTATTCCACTGCAAGTGGAAACCTCCCACTGCATTTAGATTTGGCAAGTCAGTCCTCTTGAACTCACTCCAGGCATTATACAGACTCAGAAGGCTAGATTTAATAAGAACAACTTGGTCAGAGTAGCTCAAATTTATACAAGTACAAAGGGAAGTCATTAAAGATGCAGTTCACACAAAAGCTATGCATTTATGCATTTTGATTCTGCCCCTTTTTCTACTTTGGCAGAAGAACATGAACAGAAGAAAAAAAGAAGATCAAAAGCTATGGAAGTTTTGCAAGAAGCCAAGTTAGTTCATAAGACCACAGAACAAAGTAATGTTATTTCTTAAGTTGATGTGGCCTTAAGTGTCTTAAATATGCCTTGAGCTTGCCGGAGGCGAACAACTACTCCAGACCATCCTACTGCTCAGCTACTTTTTGTTCTTTCAATTAGGAGAAGGTTTTTGCGTTGTGTCTTACCTACCTCAGTCTTCCGCCTGCTTTGGAAACACTTAAGTTATTTTGAGAGTATGTCTGTAAACTTAGCTCTCACTGACTCACCTCGTTCACGTGGACACGCACATACAGGTGGACATGCACCCTTTTTCTGGTCTCTAAAAATGGGGTTTGTTTAATCTTTCCTTAAAAACAGGGTTGTGATATTCTTCTCCTGTAGGTTTTCTATGCTTAACAGAATTACCAGCTGTCACTAAATTAATGTGCTGTTCATAAATCTAACTGAATGTTTTGGACAGCTGTTCATCTGGGCATAAACACATTCATTCTAATAGCTACATTAGCTCTACAAGTTTATTTGGTTGTGGTTTTTTAACTTTCACTCAGTATAATTACTTCTGACACTCTCCCATCAAGTAAGTTCTTGTGCGCTGAGAGTTTTCTTACTTCCACTTGTTTTAAGCCAATCAAGTCCAGTTTTTTTTCATAGCAGATGCTGTAACATGATGGACAGTCTGTCATAAACAGATGGACTTGGTCTCAATCCATCTTCAAAATACATCCCATCAAGAATGAAGGGCTACTCTCCTGGGAGTACCAGTCAATACTCGGCACACCTTCCCCGACGTTCCGTCAGCGCAACTGGGCACATTCTGAACAACTGACTGGGGGTGAGTCAATAATGAGGGGAAACAGTAGCAGTATTTTACCCAAACTACAGCAGTCTGCCTATCTTCATGCATAAGTTATCCACATTATGGAATATTGATACAGTAACAGACACAGCATGGAAACAGACATAGAATAACATGGGAGGGAGACAGCAGGTAGGGATCAGGTTTGGATCACAACTGCTATAGTAAGAGAATAATTCAGTAAATGATCATGGAGCCAGCAAGACTTGTCTCTTACATACCTATAAATCCAAAGCCAGCAAGAAATGGTAATCTATATTCAGCACAGAAGACATTCTTCTCACTTCTAAGGGGAATGGGGCAAATTCCAATTCTGTTGATAAACAAGATTTGAGCAATCTTCTGAAGCAGACTGCCTTTCAGTTCTTCCTGAGGGCCGCTATCTTTCATTGTTCACCAGACCAAGAATGACTACCTGGTATCATCGTCAGACAGCATAATTAACTACTGGCCACAGCATAGTTAAACAACTTGTTTTGTCTGAAAATTCACTATTTTTTGATTCCTTGAGATTCTAGCAACTTGACCATAAAGCACCCATGTATTTCTTTATTTTTTTGGGTTTATGCATGCCCTGAGCACCTATGAAGCAAATCTGACATGCTTCAAAAGATGTCAAAATACATCATTACAAATAAATACAGTATAACAAAACCACATTGTTACAAAAGATACATTACAAAATACTGTGTATTAAAGTGTGGTTAACTTCTCCATGACAATTTATTCACATCTATAAAACACAGTATGAGTTCATAAAGAAAAAAATTTATCCTTATTAATAATGGTCTAGTGGAAGGTATTCCTGCCTGTGGCAGGAGGGTTGCAACAAGGTGATCTTTAAGGTCCCTTCCAACTCAACCCATTCTGTGATTCTATGCTAGCATCAGTCAGACCGCAGTAGAACGGCTAGGAACCCTGGGTTGGTACATCGTCCACTTCAACTAGACTGAACAAAAGGATGTGGGAGAAGATTCAGAACACACATGACATTTCAGAAGGATGAAGGTTGGGTCAGTTTTCTGTGTAGTTGCTTCGATTTCATTACAGAAGCACATATAGGTTAAAGAAAAATGAAAGTGGGGGGAGTAGAAAAAGGAAGAGGGCAGTGAAATGGATAAAAGAAAGGGAGAAGTGAGTAATAGGGAAGGATGCAAGAGTGGAAGAAGAAAGCTCTGTGACAAAGGTGGCAGAAGAAAACCAAGAGGTAGCAAGGATTATTCATTACTTATATTGCCTTCAGGTGATATGGGTCAAGTACAAACAAGTGCAGACAGCACCCGCAGATCAGATTATATCTGCAGGTCCTCAGTATACAGCCTTCCTAACAAGAAGTAGCATACGAAGTTTCACACTATCACCAACAATTTTGACAATCTAACAGCAGTGACCCACTAAATGAGATTCTGAAGATGCCAGTAACCTGCAGAAAAACCCAGAGCATGACACTATTTCTTCAGGTGCTTTTACTAAAACTAATAATGTTCCAGTAGATCATTTGAACTAGCTGCAGCTGAACAAAAAGGCCCAATTGTTTAGTACATACCCATGATGTGATCCAGATAAGAACACTATTTGCACCATGGGTAGAGATTATGCTACAGTCATAGTCACTTTTAAATAACTGACCTCTTTGGACCTTAAAAACAAAGGTAGATGAATGACTACTGTAACCTGAAACAATACAGAAGGCAACATTCTTTTTAAATCTCAATATACAAGAAAAAAACATAATTTAATGTTTAAGCACCAAAATGTGATAAATGAACCTTCCTCTGGATGTCACTATTCTTTGAGAGCTGAAAACACTTTAGGAGAGAAATAAGAAGGAAAAAAAGAAAGCAAGCAGAAATCCACCTATTCTCTACAGACTTCAGATGCAGAGCATTCAAAACTCTTCAATTAAAAGGGGCTTTTTTTACCTTTTTCCTTTTAGCTTCACTTCCAGAAAGTATTCTGTGTAGTAGGTGGGTATCTGAAAAGGACTCTGCAAATTGCTTGCCTAAAGCCAACTAAACAACTGTACTGTAAAAGCACTCCTCAGGTATTTCACAGACGTTAGCTGGAAGAGATGGCACAGAAAAGGGCAAGTGGATTTTCCATTATTCCAATGCATTTACTATGTTCAGATGGACTGCTGTGATAAGGAAGCACAAATCAATTTGGATAGTACATTCCATTTAATTGCATATACGTCAGGCAAAGCATATATAAGTCTGAGGCTTCCTGTGCAATCTGTAAGCTGCCATCAGCACAATGAAGCTGCTTTTATCAGTTGCACCACCATAATCACTTTTTCCTAGGAAGAATGCATCTTTGTGTCTGGGAATCAGAACAGAATTTTTGGTTTCAGATTGCTAGGGCTTGAATCAAGATCCACTAACCCTTTTTTTCCAACTTGCCAGAATGAAATGGCTTAAAGTGGGCAGAAATTTGCCCATCTCTGTTAAAAGAGCAGTATGAATTTTACAGTACTTGGGGATTGCCTTGTCACTGTAGCTATGCTTTGTTTTACTCTCCAGGAAGCAAAGCGATACAGACTCTCCTGTTTTACCAGCGAGGGATCTGGCAGCCATCTGCACAGTTCCAGAACACAGTATGACTCACACATGAGAGAGATATATTATTCATGAGATGTTCCAGGGTTGCTTCCATTCTCTTGAGTAAGAGGTGAAAAGCTCTGACAGCAAGGGGGGCTGCTCAGGAAATTGAGTTCTGTGTAAAAAGGCATTTTAGCAGAGATGTGGGTCTTTAGCTGTGTATTCTAACAAGACACGCAATGCTCAGCTCCATGGAATAGCAGGTTGTTTAAACAATCATCATCTTTTGCTGCAAGATATTCCTAGAGCGCTCCTTATCATCTGTGTGTTTGAGGTGTAAGTATCCTGAGAGCCTTGATGGTATTTTATGGTATTTGTGCAGTCAGGAAGATTCATCACTGACACTGCAGATCACGGAAAAATTGCAATGAAATTTAAGAAGCAGGCAGAGGTGAGAATCATGCTGTCTGTTTCCAGCCACTTTTTAAAGTCTCTCAACAGGATAAAATGCAAAACAGAATGACTGTGTTCAAAAAATGTGTTATTCATGCATGGTAAAAGATGTACTGAATTTAAAAAGCCACAGAAGGAAGTTCTGGAAAGCCTCCTTGCCTCTTCACTCAGGGAGCAGGCAAGGTGGGGATAGAGAATATTGTCACTATGATAACTAGCAAATCTTCTAGAAGTAGCTGTAGCTTTTATAGAGACCTGTCTCTCCCTTAATGCCACTAGCTGCCCACCACACTTTCCAGGACTGCAGCAGAGGTGAAGTAGCAGTAATTATTTTGCTGTTGTCACCCATAGTCTCATAATTCTTTGTGGAAACTGGCATTTTATGTTCCAACTACCCAGAACATAATTTTCTAACTATCATCAGCTCACAAATCTTCTTCAGTAGAAGAACCTTTCCCAAACTTACACCGAGGCAATACTCTAAAACATCCATGGGTGACTGATTTGGTCAAGTCTAATCATCATGGATAAGACAGCAGAGATTTCAATTTGCTTATATCTGGACTACAGTTTGCTCAGGAGTGAGCTTTCAACTTGAGGGAAGACTGTATAAGGGCATTGTGTTGACTGCAAAGGCTTAGGGATTAAATCACCACTTTCAGGACAATCTTCCACTCTGCTAAGGACACTCCCTAATCTGTGATCCATATAATTACTTTCCCATGTAGACTGAACTTAAGAACTGTTTGCTAATGCTCCAAATATGCAATATCAGTGTTTAAATATCCACAATCATAAATACTGACAGATGCAAAATTTTCAATGAGTTTTGTTGGCATATAGTGGTGTAAAATACACAGGTAAATAAAGCCACTAGAAATCAGAAGACTCCTCTGCAGTGGAGAAGAAATACTGGGGGGAGTTGCTACAGTGCTTGATCCAGTCTACTGGGGACTTAAAGTTGATACCTACACACACCAACAAGTGAGTGCTGTCCTTACTAGAACACTGGTTCTTCTTGCTTCAGTGTTTTCCAATGAAAGGAAAATCTTGTCACAAGCATAACCTATAGATATTAAAATACTAAAATAATTCCAGGAGAAATAAGTGTACATATAATAAAATCAGCAAAAAAAAAAAAAAAAGGCAAACTTTTTTTTCCTCCCTAGACAGATGATTCCCAATGTCAGGGGCTCCTTTTGCTGAGCCCTGGAGGCAGAATGGTCAGTCTGAGAGGCCAGAGTGGCAGGCCAACAACAATCTGCATCTTTCTTTTTTGGTAACTGCTTCTGAAAAGCCACACACATTTTTATGCAGATATGAAAAAGCTAAATTGATAAAAGCTTTATGAGAAATAGGTCTTTTTTATGTATGTCTTTTTCTTACTTAGCATCTAAGTAAAAGAGCAAATACATGAAACAACAGTAGGCTTTTAAGTACTGCTAATGCACCCAATGATATTTGTTCATTTTTATTGCCCAAATAACTCATTCACCACTGTGGCCACTTTTATATGTACCTAAATAAGACTTTAATTTGTGAAAGAAAAGCCTCTCTATCTTGGACTGTTCATACTGTGCAACATTACCACATGGTAAGCAGTTTTTTCACACATGATAGGGACCTCACACCATACACTAGCCAGTACTCAGTCAGAGAACATTTATTTACATGTGTGATGTGGTATACAGATTAAATGATGGTACCTCTAATACTTGAAATATTCTGATATTTCCCTGTTAACAGGTATTGAAACAAAGCACACAAGAAGTGTGTCCTCCTCTTGAGACAGAAAACCACATTAGCTCCAGTCACAGAAACAGTAGAGGAAGCAGTGTATCACTGTACCCATGCTGATAAAATATACCTCCTAAGGCTTCAAGCTCTCTATGCAAGCTCAGGGATATCAACATCCCATGCTAAAAATACTGAAAGCAACTTGCCTAAAGGCACCTGCAATGTTCTGTACCCAAAGACCCCAACTGTACTCAAATCTGCTGAGTCCAAGCCTAACAATTACAATCAGACAGTTATTCTGCGTGAATCCTGTTCTTTGCACTCAAGAGCTAATCAGTATGGGTATCCCACACAACCATTATTTCTTTGACAAATTGAAAACTTTGATGACACAGGTTGAAGCTTCAGCTGAATCATTATTTACACTTATTGGCTTGGTCTTTTAGCTTTCATGTGTACAAAGTAATAACACAAGGCCATCAAGTGCAGTTCTAATGTGCCTTGCAATTTTGACACCAAGCTCTAATTACACCATGATTGTTATTTTTTATTATGAGCATTTCACCTCTTTTTTTTTTGGTAGTTCAAGAGAACAGGAAGCACACAGAAAAGGATGGTTGTGAATTTTAATTGCTGAGCCTTAATCACAAAACACAGTGAGAAAGGGAATTAGCCAAATACAGTGTAGCAGAAAAAAATTACTTGTATCTCTGCGGTTTGCCATAATGACATCTGGTCCTGTCAAAACTGGCAGTTCAGACTCTAGAGGATGAAATGTTGAAAGAATATGTAAGTTCTGAACTTGAGTTAAGTTTAAGAAATTTTCTGCACTTCCAATTCTCAATATCAAATGCTTTGCAACAGGATTTTGTAAGAGAAAATAACCCCCCCAAAACAAGGTTAGAACTTCAGCTGACAGAAGTCCCCACTCCAGTTACTTCAATGAATAAATCAAAGCAAGTAAAGATCCAGTCCCAATTATTAAACCTGGGGTTTTTTTACCAGATAATGTTGGCCTAAATTTAAGCTTCAAAAAGAGAAGTAACTCAGAGACTATGGTATTCTTAGAAGAAAACACTTTTATACAAAAAAAAATTGGTTCCGGTTGCAAGAGTTTTAATTAATTTCATAACACTTTTAAAAAGCATGTTGATTTTTCTGTTTTTCCTATGATGAGCTGCTTTCTGTGAACACCACAACCTGAATTTAATTGTAGCTACTGGAATATAAGTCTGCTCCCACTGCTTCTATGCAGCATGTCACTTTGTTTTTCCCTGTTATATACTAAACTATACCAAACTCAGCTTTAGGACTATGCACGTTTTTTTAACAACATTCTAAAACCTTAACAGCTGACAACAGTAATTTCATTTCATTTTTTCACATATTCTAAAAGCGATGGAGAAAACTCAATCTCAAATCCACTTCCTGGGAACGGTATCATTCACTTTTCTCACAAGGACGTTTTTAAGGAGCAGTCTCCTTGGTACTGTTGAGCATTTCCTGTTTCCAGAGAGTTCTCTGTAATTCAGAGCAGATCACAAACTTCAAGAGGAAAAAAAAGAAAATTGAACAGAAAGAAAAAACCACAGTAAAGACACGAAGGAAACGATAAAAATGGAGCCCAAAAGGTATAAAGCCAAGCATTACAGAAATGACTATAGTTCCTACGACAGAGATGTTCTCCAGATGGTTTAGTACTGAAGGCAATACGCTACTATTTAGACATATTTTATGCTTCTTCAAGAAAAGAAATCCAGTGTCTCCCCCTGCTTCTGCAACGCCTGTTTCCCAAGAGCATTGCTCCACGAGCAGGGCTCCCAGCTTAGGAGACATCCCTAATTGGTCCTCCCTCCCTCACGGTTGCTTGCATTCTCCTTCCATGCAGCACATTACCCTCATAACTTCCAACCATTTACTGACTCATCAAACATGTTGTCAAGCCTCATAAGTCTCACTACAAATAGACTATTTCCTTAGTACTCATTCAACCTTTATTGCACGAACTGAGGGTTGGCTTTTTTTTCATTTTCTCTAATGACCTGAATTTGAAGACATGGATATTCTTGCTATTGCAGTATACTTTATTTCTCTAATAGATTTTATAGGTAAGAGGTGATTAACTGCCTAAGCATCGTGACATAAACCTCCTAAGAATTTGCAAACAAGCGTTAGTATTATAATCACAATACCCAGGACAAAAATTGCTTAGGGAATTCTTTCAGTTGTTTCACAAATGGCCTAGACTGGTCCTGCCCATGGAATGGGTTGAACTACAATGATGCGTGTGGGACACTCTCAACCCAAACGATCCTATGATTCTGTGACGTTTTTTTTCTAATTTTATACTATTAGAAAAAAAATATGCCCTGTGCTTCCAAATATTCTTTATTATTAGGACAAAAAGCTATGTTGGGGTTTTTTAGTTGATTTATCCCTCTCAAAGATTATAGAAAATATTGAAATCTTCACAGAATTTCTTTTTCTCATCTTAAAATATGGTAACAGAAGAATTATTGATTACTTTCTTATCCTGCCAAACATTCTACACATGAAAAACCCACACAGGTAAAAGGGACAACCTGAGAGGTCAGAGATGAGAAAACAGTACTTGTTGCTGAAGCTTGTGTTGCAAATCTTGATCTGCACTGCTGCTCACTCGAGTTTACTGCATATATCTTGAATACTTTAGTCTTCCTTACTGCATTTTCTATACATATATTCATTGCAACTATTTCACTGTGAAAACGTCACTGATGCAGAAGCCTTCTGTCTCCAACAGACAGTGCAATCTATTGTATAAAAATCTCTCCTAATGCTTAAACTTTACTCATGAGACAGACCTGCAGTGTTGATGTAAGCTGGTACACAACCCTAAAATGAAATCTATTTTCAGCTGATTATATGAGGGATGAATTGAAATCCAGGTGTCCTAAAGCATAGCTAAAGAAGGTTTCCTGGACAAAATGATCAAATGGCTTCTTTTTATTCTTCTCTTAGACAACTTTCCTGACACATTATTTCTAACCCAACTACGTCCTGTATTTTTTTTTTTTTACTTTTGGGTCTTAGGAATAATGTATGATAATAAAAACCATATTATTTTAGCATTTGGATCTACTTTGAGCTTTTATTTCATCTTCTACATTTTCTTTGCTTCTTCATTGTGCAAATTTAAGCATAAGCCAAATGCTCACAAGTTTCAAAGATGTGAATGCAGTTTTTACAAATAATGAAACACACCCCAAACACAGCTCTTTCTTCCCCTACACAGGAAATTCAGAAGTGAAAGGATGAGATATTTCTTATGGCTAACCAGGATATTCTGAAAATACAAAATTGTACCAAATATTTCACCTTTTCTCATAGCTAATATATTAACATCTGAACAAAGGCTTTTGTATCTAAATACGTATCTCCTTTGACTACAAGTGATCAGGAAAAACAGAATCCAACCTTTGCTGCATCTTTCAAAGAATCCAGAGAAGGTCTGAAAACATTCTGCAAATGTGATTATTGTAAAATAGGCAAAAAAGGAACACCCTCCAGATACAGAAACTGATTTCAGTACAACATGGGGGTAGGCTTTCTTTCCAGTGTGATGATACTCCTGCTAGCAAAGACAAGGCTTTGAAGAACTGGACTTCTGTGATCCTTGTATAGTCTCAGTGCTCCTCAAGGGACAGTTCTTCCTCACCTCCTGCTCAAGCCCTGACGCACAACCATCACCTGAAAACTATGCTGCAGCCCTCCCACTTGGAGAATGGAAATAAGGCTAATTTACTATATAAAATGCCACATCACCAAATGATTACATCAAAAATTGCAAAACTAATCTCATAGCTAGGATCTGCATTACTGCTTTTAGCATGGTGATTAAAGTCTGCAGGGTTAGAATGGGAATTGTTCTAGCTCACTTCTCTAGAGACAACAGTGAGCCTTAGCCACACTCTGACTAATTTCAATTTATTTACTAAATATAATTTCTTTTAAACAAAAAATAATGCATGTAATAAGCACTTGGGCTTCAATGGCCACAGTCCAATTTCAAGCTCTGTGAATCTAAGCATAATTTCTACCTACTTTACTTCAAAACGATTTTATTAGGTCACTGGAATTCCAGTCATTTACATCAAGTATGAAATGCTGAGGGACAGGACTGGTAAAGAGCTGCAAGGACCTTCAGTAAGTACACAGACACAGCAAGGCACACTGTTACATGGCCTCGCTGCATGCTGACAAGAAGTAGTCTCAGTTCAGTCATTTTAACATACTTACCAGGTCTCTACTAAGCAGCTAGCATAGTAGCAACATAATGAGAAGGAGCATGTTAGAAACTGTTGGATAAAAAAAAGTAAATTGAAAGAGTCCCTTTCCATTAGCTCTATTCCAAGATGGTGCATGGAAGATGAACACAGCATAAATTGCTAGATGTAAGAAGTAGGGCATATGTAAAACAGATCTTCAATCAAAATAAGAAAGCTATACTGTTTTGCTGAAAGTACTCCAACAGTCATAGTGGGTACTCCTGTTATCTGAATCCATAGCAACAATAATCCATTTTAAAAATTGTAGTAAGAAGGTAATATATTATCATGACAGCTGTGGTAAATGAGTGCCTCTCCTGTGTTATGCTCTTGACTTTACACAACAATGTTAAGATGTTTTTTAACCAAGTTTTCAAGATGAAAATAACATGGTGTCAAAATATTTTTTCTAACCAATCAGCACTATTGAAAAACATCACTGAGCTTTGCGTTTCCATGACAACTAGTCTCAAATGTTACAAAACTGCACCAAATTTACTTACAAAGGAAGGTTTTAAAGGAAAAATTGGATCATGTAACACGTAACACCACACAAACTTCCGTAGGTAATATATGCTCACAAAAAAAAACATGTTTAAGTTTTCTAGATTTACACTTCTTGTAGGAACTTTTCGTACTTGTTAGGGACAGAAAATACTTTGTTTCCTTCTCTACTTTAATAAACTGAAGATTTAGCTATTGTACATTACCAAGTAGTTGCAAAACCTATAAACTGGGGAATTTTAAACCATTACTTATTTCCATCAAGCAGAGCAGGGGCTGTTTTGGCCTGGTTGGACAGCTACGCAATTAAAAGAAAGAAAGTATTATTCTATAGTTCCCCTGTGTTTTTCCCCTGGGTATTTGCCTCACCATTAACAGCTGAGAAACTCAACTTCATTGCTTCTCCTGAAGACAGCTCATCTTGTGGCTAAGGAAAATAATCCCATGACTATACTGGCAGAGATGCCTTATCAAACACTGTCTGCTATGGGATTAACAATTTATTATCAAATCTAAAATCACTCACATTAGTGGCACAGTGTGATTAGTAGAATAAATATCACCAGAGTATTAGAAACCAAAACATAAATTTCATTTATAGTGGATTTGCAAATAACCAATTAGAATCTATAATAAATTTACAATGGATTACTGTCTACTTTAAGAAGTTTTTTTGTTAACAGTTGGATGGAAGTAAAATAAGAAAGAAAATGTTTTTCCAGTCTTATTCCACCTACCCTGTTAGTAACAAACTTTTGAAGCCCACAGTAAAATTATAATGACAGGACTTAGATGTCCTTTGGCAATTAACTTGAACTTCTAATAGAGTAGCACTTTCCTTTATCAGCAACACTGCTGTATGCAGGTTCTGTGGCTGAGAGAACTACAGTAGGAACCAGAAAAAGGGAAGTTACAACCTGTATGAAGTGAAGCAGAAAGTCAAGCATCTAGAATAATGATTAACATTTATATGGTTTTAGAGTATTCTTCTAACTCACTTTTCCATAGATGTGACTTTCTTTTGATTAAAAAAAGGAATTTTGATGGCACTAACAAATGGGTTCAAAGTCAGTCTGATCTCAGTTTTAATTGGTTGCCATAACCCAAGCTGGTAGTTTATTACAATATGGGCATCAAATCAAAAATAGGAGAGATGTCAGAGAGTTGCTACCTACTTGATTCTTTATTTATAGACTTCATCATATCTGTTATCCTTGTGACCTCCACTATAAACGTTAAAGAACAGTATTTTTCATGACTAAAATAGAATGGGGAAACTCTGAATTGGTGAGCTTTATCCAGAGGTTCAACTCATGACTGCTGTTGTTTTCAGTCAAGCGATCGGTCTTTCAGAACGTGCCTTGAGGAAGCGACAGCTACATTCTACTCTGCCTAGGACAGTCTGGGAAAGATTGCTGAAAACCTTACCCACTTTGCAGAGCAACAGCTCAGTACAGTCATTCCCACTGATTTCTATGCACAACTTCAAATGAAAAAAATGTCCCCAAATCATCACATTTCCAAATGATTTGTCTGCCTAGTTGGCAAGTTACGGTGAAAGACAATTCTATGGCAAAGAACAGGATTCTGTGAAGCACACTGTGAGCCCTCCAAATGAAACACAAAATGTTTCTCGGCATTGATTTCACTACATCTTGTAATAATCATTCCAGGCTCCTTGATTGACTCTTAAAATTACAGCACACATTTTTCAGAGCAACACATCTATACCATCAAATGAGATCTGGCACAAAGTACTTGTTTTTAAGTATCCTTTAAAACATGACATTAAAACCTCATAAAGAAAGACCTGATTAAACATATTCAGGTTCCGTCTGGATGACACAAAATAGTAACAAATAAACAAACAAACCATCCCCCATACAGATTGAGGAATTCTGAGGAAATTACACTGGTTTTAAGGATAAAAGGAAGAATCTGCTCTTGTACACCCTGGCTTGACATTGACTTGACTGAATTGCCCTGTCAGATGCACTCACTCACTGGTACTCACTCTTGGCAGTATCTTATAGACTCATGAAGAAATAGCATTAATTTCCTTCTTTGAAGACTTACAGTCCACCAACAGTTCATTATTTACCAAGTAATTAACTACCACAACAGCCACCGTAAACTAACTGTAACCATATGTGCTCCACAAATGGAAGAAACAGGTAAAGAGACCTAAGCATGCTTTTTCAGGCGATGGCAGCAGCAGTACAGAACGGTGAGCTTAGTTTCAATATACCCAAAACTGAAAGAATTTTAGTGCAAACAATTTGAAAGTTCTGCCTTTTTTCCTAACTACTTTAAGTGCTCTGCATGCCAAAACCACATGAGCATGGCTTGTCACTGGATGCAAAAGCAACCTCAATCACTCCTACACACAAGAAATCAGCCAAGTCAAGTGTCAATAACAATCTTTCAGTAGGAGTTCCTGAATCACACAATGTGAGACAGTTTCCATTTGGGGGTTAGAAAGGATGGCCAGTAACTTCTGGAAAAGCTTTCTGAGGAAGCAAAATTGGGATTTAAACAACAGCCACAAAAAAGAAATCCCTGACACTGCAGCAAGCTTTTAATCCTAGAAATCCGCCTCTATTCAAATAAAAAGAACAACTGTAAGACCACGCAAAATAGATATTCAACCACTGAAAACGATATGAAAGTAACAAACATATCCGCTGGTCAATTCAACCTTTCACTGCCTTCCTAGCATATGTGCTGATCTCACTAAAGCATACCAATAAAAGTACATAAGCACTGAATCAGGGTTGGGTTCCCCTATTGTGTCCTCAGCAATGGCAAACTGTGGATACGCACCATTAGTTGACACCGTGGCTGCAGAACAAGGCAAGCGTGCAATGGTATTTCTCTGAAACAAGTCTCCCAACTTCCAGGGACCTGCAGGACAAGGAGGTTTTGAGCCAGAAGCTAATTCTCCCAAGTTTACACCTTTTTTGACACATACAAACTTTCCCTTAGCAGTTACCCCTTTTGAGCATATTCTTTTCCTCTTGAGCCTGGCACCTCTAAATTTCAGTTGACGTGCCCTACTTCTTGTCTAACAATGTCATTCCCAGAGGTTCTTGCCTATGCAAGGCATGACCTAGAGCCCTGCTTTCTCCTGGCTGAAGTTCCCTGTGTGTATCATTAGTCCTCGTATGGAAGCCTTTCCCCACACTTGAACATCAGTTTCAGCTTTCTCTGCAACCTCCATTATACTATGCTCTATTTTTATCAGCAAGAAACATCAGTATTTGGAGTATTCAAAATGCAAGTAGACCACAGATTTACAATAGGGCTTAATAAAGTTCAATTTTTTATTCCTTCTCTGATAAATCCTAACATTGGAGATTCTTTGGGGTCATTTTTTAAGAACTGAGCTGAGGTCTTCCCAACACTTCAATGAGTTAAAACGTTTTACTGGGTTAATGATTTCCACACCACAAATGTCATCCTCCTGAACCTCCTATGGCAACATGGCACCTATTCTCTGCCTGCACTGCCAAGAACAAATGTGTTGTTGGGTTAATTAATGTTACCTGAAACAATCTGCTGGCTTTACTGCTTCCATCAAATGGGCATGCCAAGCTCACAAGAGTAGTAATTGTTTTAATGTCTCTGTCTTGTTTGGATCTTCATTTCAGGAACCACTGCCCTCTCCAATCTGAGAAATTAATTTAACTCACTCGCTACCTGATCTCTTGCTGAATACTATTTTAAAAATGGAATAAAAAGATGATAAATTCCTGCTGTTCCTTCTCAGCCTTTTCAGTATGATATTCTCTACCTTCACAAATACATGAGCAAAAAACCCCAACTTTATTAAAACTGTTCTATTTGCAAGCCATTTAACTTTCTCCTACATACCTCAAACGACTTAGCCCCTACCTGTACACTTGCCAAATCACTGAGATAAATTAAAGGAGGGACACATTTTCTAGAAGACAGCTTAATATATCCTCATCTTTGCCCTGTGCAAGACATTTACTGCCTGCTCACAATTACTCCTGGGGATAAGACAGGAGCTGAAGGCAGGGCTCTGTTTTGTCTCTACAAACAGCACTGCAAACTTTTTTTCACCAGTTCAGCCAGCCAGTCTGGTCTCTACTCGGCAGTATCTAGGATCACATTTCAAGTATGATAATTAACTGCCAGAATTACAGCCACACTGACATAAAAAGCAAAGCCAGATGTTCCCTTAAAAATTATATATGGGATCACATTAACTGCTGTCTGTGTCCAGGTTTCTGCAAAGGCCTTACTTGGGAGAACTACCCACTCCAGTGACTGCCCCGTGCCACCACCTCGGAGCTGCCTCACAAAACTTTCAGAGCACTGATGGAATTCTGCAGAGACATGGAAGCACACATGAAACAGCTTAATGCAGAAGCCAGTGTTTGGCAGCTGAAGACAAAGTTTGCAGAGCTTTTTGTGCAAATGAAGCACTTGTAAGGGTGTATTTGTAGAGAATTCTGAAAGACACTCATGAATAAAAGTCACTTGCTTGGATAATCACTGGGTTTCTGGGGAAACAACTACTGCAGAAAGATAAAATCTTCTGGAATATCATGTATGAAGTTCCTTTAAAACTCAAACTATTCTTAATTCCATGTGTAGAATCAGACCCACAGTGAAGTCACTCTTCTGCCTTTCTTAGGCCTTTAAATAGGGCCAGACAATTAAGAGAAAAGAGTTTCAATCAGAGCAATTTTTATATGCAAGTTGTAAATCTCAGGAGTTTATAACAGCAACACTGACATAACCGTAATACAAGCTTCACTATGATAAATCAGTCATGTGTCCTGTAAGTCCCATTCTATAAATCAGAAATTTGGAATGTAAATCCCAGCACTTGTTCATAAATCAGCAATACTGATTAACACCAGGAGTAATACATGGGCAGTAACTCACATTTGGCAAGATATTCCCTTGTGTCAGTTCACTTAAAAAATGTTTGAAGTTGTATTTAAGGGATTCTCCCTGTGAGTCCCCTGCATGCGCCTGGTGTAGCTGCTGTAGAGCAAACCCAGGAACGTAGCTGCCTCTCTGCAGAGTGAGACAGCTCTGACTGCTCAGCATAACTCTTTGTTAGTCCAAGGGGGGAAGATGTTTCTGTTACTAACATTAGTGTCACAATAGCAGTTATTACCCAAACAGACATCGGAAACTTAACACCCCAGGTTCCTGCACACACTGCATGCCTACTTCCAAACTCAGTGCTCCTGCTAAACAGCTGAAACCCATGCAAGCATCTTCCCACCACACCTACTGTCTGAGCAGGAACAGGGGATACATACACAGTGTCAGTAATTGCTGTTTCCAAAAAATAGTAAGGTAGACAGGTACAACAACAAGCATGGAATGTATAGGGAAATGCAGATAATGGAGTAATGAGCCTGACAGAAAAGTGCTGTTAGTGCTTTTGGCTCTTTACTTACTATACAGCTACCCAGCTTAATGCTGCAGCTTGTGTAACCCTAATTTTTCATTAACTACAATTTTCAAGTACATATCAGATGTTTTGCCTTAAAAGGAAGAAAACAGCACGAATACAAGAAGTATTCTTTATTTTCTGCTCTGCCTGTGCAAATTTGCCTGTGGTTTCCTTTAAAACAAATTTAAAAAATAATAAATATAAAAACCTCACAGAAAACACCCCGTGAAATTGAATTTCCAGCTTGTAAAACCTTTCCTACTACAGTGACAATGGTACTTTCTAGAAAACACTTCCTCCTAGCACATGTTTAATGTGATGTATATTTCTAAGTGAAAGCTGTATACCTCGTCAGTGCAGTCAGTGGATTCACACATGCATACGTTCATTTAGAACATTTTAATAATGTTCTGTGTTTATTGAACTCAGGAAGGGTCATCAGGGTGCAAGCTTAACTTTTCTTCCCTCCAGCCTTTGATACACATGGAAAATGAGGGAAAAGTTACTTGTTATCTATTACTGAATCTTGAAGAAATTGTTGCTGAAAATACCATTTTGCTTCGATAAATAACAGTGTAGAATGAAGTATGTTTCTCTCCTTACTAGAATTATATATTGTACCCAATATAAACCAGTGCAACCACTGAGAGTTAGACTAACTGTGTGTGCCTTCCTAAGCTATGCCCAATTCTATAGCTTATGAGGATGGGAGATTTCCCCTGTGGAAATGCGCACCTTCCAAAAGCCACACCTGTTACCACTACAGAAAACAATGCACCAAAATAACATAGTTTTTATTCTTAACACTGTCTTTCCTTCCGTTTAAAGGAACTGACTTGCGAGTGGAACTAAGCTGCAAACACAACTCACCTTCTCTCTATCTACTTGCAATTCTGGTGGCTAAAATGAGAAAACAGATTAATGCTGTTAAAAACACACCTCCAGACCTCCCAGGACCTCCGTACATGCAAAGTGGGATTCCAGGAATGACAAAATGTGTGCCCTTGAAGAGCACACTCCAAACAGGCCCGCCACTGCCTGTCCCGGGGTACTGCAGATGTAACTACATGAGCAAATAAAGGGCATGGGGATTCTGTGGAGACATTAATCTCAATAACATGGTCTTGTGCAGTCAACCAACAACTGTGAAGGCCTGATATATTCCTTTTGCTCCAGTATCTTTTTTGTAGGCCTCCTGTACAAGAACATACTAGGCATAATATTTCACAGCAGTTATCAGAAATGAGGAATTTAGACAGCAGATTACAGTTCCCTCCCCTGAATCAATGTAGGTTCATGCTCTGGAGGCAGGAGAAGCATAATGCAGTGGGATTATGGACGATGAATTGCAAAACTGCCTTATCCAGAAAATTAATACACAAAATAGATAAAGATAAATTAACCAGAATACCATGTAGAATGCTTGTGTAATTACAAGTTCAGATTGCAAGACTGATATTAAGTCCCTAGTTAAACAGTAATTTCAAATCGGATTTTTCACTAGCAAACCAGTCTATTCCGTTAAAAAAAAAGCTTTTTTCTCTAGCAACTTTCAGAGATGTGGTGGAGATTTTAGTATTTCTGATGTGTTTTTAAGAACATTCTTACCATAATACAGATTGCCTGTGTTTGAATGAGCCTATCCTCACAAACAATTGCAAAGAAGGGAGTTATAATGGGAAATATTAAGCACATTTAGGATAAAGCTTGCCATGCTGTAACAAAGTACTTAAGGAGTTCTATAGTTTGCCTTCAGAATAAAAAAGTTCAGTCACAAAGTCTGTGACCTAACAGGTGCTGCTGCTGCCTATTAATTGCTGAGAAACAATCTCTGACTTTCCTGGAACTCCTTCCTGGTGCATGTTGTTTTATGGAACATGTAGATGAGAGATGTGGAAGAGAAGCAAGTCCTATAGCAAACATACATAGCTCAGGTTCACTTCACGTAAAATGTTATGATACATTATCAGTTGTGTTTCTGTCTTTGAATCATTTCAAGGTATTCTGAAATGCTATTAAAATCTCTGCCAAGCAATGCATTTGAAAGATTCGCCCAGTCTGACAAACTGTAAAAAAAGTATTCTGAAGAATAACCTTTGATTCCAAAGGGAATCTGTAACTGTGCAAAGGAAATTGCAAGTATTTGATAGTTATTTGTACAGAATTATGTCCAGACTTGCAAAGGATTCTAATAGCACGGTATAATGTAGATAAAATAGTTCTGCCAGAAAGGTACTTCCAAAGAATCTCTCCAGGATTTTTGACCAATCTGTAGTAATTGAAAAGATTATCAAACTGGTTTTGAAGTACAACTGAAAACTGCTAAATGCATGTATCTGTGAACAGGCAAGACAGCTCCTTTTAGGAGTTTATTTCTCTAACAAAGGTTAGATTGCTCCAGGGCATACCTCCTTTTGGCACTCCTGAGGTGCCTTTTTTGAATATAGCAGGCTAAAAGAACCAGTTTTCATATCTCCAAAGGAGATGGTAACAAGGATAACAAAGGAGAAGTTAGCTCACTGCCACCAAGGTGTTAAGCTCGTATTTTTTCTCACACAGGTGATTATTTTTGCTGAATTATTCCTCCAGTAGATGAAAGAAATTAAATACAACTTACAGAGGAAAGCAAAACAACAGATGGAGAGACTGCCATTTTCTGGAAATCAGATATTCATTTTTTCCTCCCATGTCTCCATAGCTTTATTGGTAGGATACATTAGGCTTTTGAAACACAATCCATTTAAGACAATAAGAATTGGTGAGATCCATTCTGGAAGTCCAATATTAAATTACAAATAAAACATACAATAAAGATACAACTCACCTCCTTCTCTGAATGTAAGGTGGGATAGGTAAACACTGGGAAATGTTATGTATTTCAAAACACACAAAGTTCAATCGAATTAAAGCTCTGTTTCACATTCGTTGGCTCTACTTCCAAGGAAATGCTCCCATTCTAACTAGCTGTATATTTATTTTAATATACAATGCTGCAAAATACCATCTTACTTCTGTTATTTGCCGGAAGGAAATTCATTTCAAATATGAAACTTTTACATAATATTTACTGTTCAAGTATTTCAGCTTTTATTAAATGGGGCCAAAGAGGACGCCAAGGGATTTAAAGAGAGAATTAATAACAACCATTACTAATTTAGACTTATGCGGTACTTTATTGCAAAAGCAAGGATGAAGATAGGGAACTAGGGATAATCCAATTGACACTAAACATTTTGAGCCTATTATTCATATTTGAACAAAACATTTTTTAAAAGGCAGCTACATAGCTAAAATAAGACACATAATCCATCAGAGACAGCATGCAAAATTAAGCTTTTCCTTTTTAATTTGCGGGGGGAGGGAAAAATATGCAGATCTAGCATCCTCACCATATGACCCACAGTGATTTCAGTGAGATCTCAAATATATTAAAATAAAAACAAATGTAAATCAACTTAATTTACAGAAGATCAAAAAAACACCAGATTTCAATTAACCATTCTTTTGAAGTAAGAACACTGGAAGAAAACCGGGACAACATGGGACAATTCAGGATGGAAGGGACCTCAGGAAATTATCTAGTCTAACGTCCTGCTCAAAGCAGGGCCAACCCATGGTCAGGTCAAGTTGCTTTATCTAATGTGGTTTTGAAAACCCCAAGAAATCTTGGAAGTGGCACAAACTCTCTTGCACAAACTTTCAGTGTTTGACTGCCCTCATCATAAGGAACTCTTTTCTTAAATCCAGTCAGAGGTAGAAGGATTGTAATACAGACAATAAGGACGATATATTTCCAAAATGAGACAGACTTAATGTATACAGTCACCCAAGGTGAGAAATGAGTCTCTGGTTTCATTTCACAATTTAATGAACTACTCCACCATTATAATACCTCTGTACAGAAAACAGAAAAGGTGAACAGAAACCCTGATTTATTGGAAATCCATATCATTAAGGTCAGTCTCTCTGTTTTTCAGTAGACAGGATGGACATACTCTCCTTAATTCACCATGTACATTCTGAATCCAATCCAAACTCTATTGACTTTATACTACAATCATTTGGACTTAACTTATCCTTTCCCTTGAGTTACCAGCAATTTGTTAAGTGAAAAAACAATTCTGTTTCAGTGACCAACACAGAAGATTTCATTCAAAACCAAAAGAGGTCAACAGATTAATCTCAGTATTTCATAAAAGGAATATGTGACTCTATTAATGTCAGCAGGAGAAAAGAAACGTGGTCCACATGAGTTTCACAACAGTGCTCCACAATGAGTTTCAGCAGATAGACGATGCAGTAATACAATCTCTATATATATAAATATGCAGAAGAATGTTATATAAAATATTTAATGGACTTCAACCATTTGTATCATACTGTATTGTTGTCTTTGTTTTTCAGCCTGTCTGTAAAATTCAAATTTCAGAACAGAAAGCCAAAGCAAAAACAGATGAGGAGGAGGACAGGGGGTCTAACTGAAGCATTCAAACGGCGTTCAGGCGTTTGCAACATATATGGATCTAAAATGTTCTCTTTTACGAAAATACTGACATAAAGAGAAAACACTCCTCACACAGTTGGCACTACAAAAAACTCCATGAGTTTTCTTAATTTAAAAAGTTACAATTTAAAACATTCAAAGCAATCTGTAATGAGTATCTTCAGTGAATACTAACTGCTAGTTCACTGACACTTCTCTGCACCACTTACCACTTTGTTCGCATTATGCAGCTAATCTACCAGGCTCAATTCTACTGCTAAAACTTCTGAAAGCATATTCCACATATAGAGCTCTGTATATAAATATTTCATATACACCTTCCAAACACCTTCCAAAATATGTTAACTAATTAAATTTGTTAAAGCACTCAAAATCACTGTGCAGTTTTACGTTGTTACCGTAAACTTAAGAAGAGAAATCATAATAAAATCCAATTGCATGATCACACATCTTTTTTTCCCCACAGGATCCCTGCCTCACTGAATATGGAGTTATTTAACATTTACTTTTTAGCTCACAACACAATTCATGCTCTCATTTCTAATGAACTGCTTGCTATCCAACAACTCCGCTTAAACACAAGAAACAGTTTCCCGCACAAGGTTATCTGTAATACTCATCAATGTACTTATCTGAATGGTTTACAAATAATTAGTTAATTCATCTCCATAGCACTCATAGTACTTTTTAGAAATAAGAAACTGAAGAATAGAAGTAATGCAGTTACAAATCTTCATTTATTTTCTGTGCTGCAGTTGTGGTATGTCACTACATAATACTGCTATGTGTTATCTTCAAACCTCAGTTCCCACTGCCTTCCACTGCCAAAGAGCCGACCTCCAAACAAATGGCTGGAGATGCCTCACAGTGAAGGTCATCACCACCTTTAAATGCCACTTCTTTAAGGTGAAGACTGTCAGTGATGGGAATAGACTGTTCAGACACACAAAATGTGTTTTATATGTAGCCCCACAGAGCAGTGTTGTTTCAGACCTTCATTGCCTTCCACCTCCTATCACTTCCCAAGTTTCTATCCCTCCACCACTTCTTTACCCTTCTAAGTTAAAGTCAAACCATTCCCTCCAGCAGAAAGAGAATAAATTCCTTCTTTTTAGTTCCCACACTTGAAACTGTAATAGTCTTTCATGCTTAATGGCCTCAGAAGACAACAGGCAGGCTAGCAACCAGTGGCTTTGCAGGGCTAGAAGATATTTAACACACACTGATTTTAAAATTATTTACTTTTCACTCATCCTTACAGAACATATGTGATATGAAATGCTCAAAGACATGCTAGTGCATCTGCATGACTTCTTACAGGACCAGCAAAGGGCATGTCCCCTACACTCCTGTACTTACGATCAAGTTTCAAGGTTGTTCTGCAAACTCTGAAATTCTCTCTCCAGGGATCACAGTATCATAGCAACATAACACCACAAAATACCTGAAAATGGTGGAGTATCCAAGTTCGCAGAATCACATACCCTATCATCCTTAAAAATGTCAGACTAAACAGAAAAAAAGACTCAAAAAGTGGTGCTTCCTAAACTTCTATGGCACCTAAACTGAATTCAGCAATGAAGTTTTCCCCCTCATATTCTGAAAGAGGTTTTTCTTACAATGGAAAAATAAAAACCTTTCTACAAGAGAACTTAAAAATATCCCTCTACACCAGACTCCCTGCCATTCAAAACCTTCAGTGTGAATTTTAAAGCCAGCACCAAAGATGGAAACCTGTCACAGAGGGTGTTAGGAGATCTTCACAGCAAATGGAGTTAGAGCTACTTTACAAGTAACTTGCGAATACAGCAGCACATACATCTGAGTCCCGTGGCTATTCTACAGATGATTTCACTCAAAGCCATATAAAACCTGATATTAATGGCAGATAACAAGACAATAAAGACATAATGCTTTGCCTTCAATTGTGTATTTCAACAAGGAACTTCCATTCTCAACCAAACAAAAAGGTGGGAAAGCAAACTTAATCCACCACAGTGACAGCATCCTGAGCTTCAATCAATTCAAAACCTTCATTTTTTAATAATTTTATTAACTAAAGGAAAATAAGTGGCTATGGGTTTTGTTTCTACTACCAAATTCAGTAAGCAGTTATTAAAAGGTATTAGTAATACCAGTTATGTATCTGTTCTGTTTTATAATGGAAAGTAAGTACATAACATAATGCAAAAACAGAAGAAATACAAATACCCTGGCATAAAATAGTTTTAGGATTACCATCGTTGTAAGTCTATATAATGCTGAAGAGAGTATCAGGTTAACTTTGTAGTAAAAATTCTTTATGGAGCAAATAAATCTTATGTATTGAAAACTAGAACTGAGTTTTATAACAAAGCTGTATAAAACTGAGTACAGTAAATGACAATGAACTAAATTTATTATTAACAGCTGTAATGACCATTAGCTGGAATTCTGAGTCATTAATGAAGGCATAAAAGATACATCAAGGAAAATGAAAAGCAGAAGCTAAGACACCTGTGCTTCAGGAAGAGTGGTGTGAACTGCTCTGAGCTTATTTGAGCAAAAGAAAAGCAGCACAGCATTGCAACCTGTCATAGTCTTGGCACAAAATCTGTTATTTGAGGCCTCTGATCTGTAAAATCTGAATTCCTGCACTGGTTCAAGGAATCTCAGGTTTTATTATTAACAAGTCAGGTTTTATTTGTTCCCATCTTACATCAAACCCACTCTTGGGTAATTTATCTTTCCCCACTCCTCTGTCCAAATACCATCCTGGTTTTCTTCTCTTTCCATCCCCTGCACTCATTGAATGAACTATTTACAGTTCCTTTCTGGATAACAAACTCCCTGTCTCCATTTCAGACAACCTCCAACTCTGCCTCTGCTCCTTGCACTGCAATGACACAACTTTAAACCAAGTCTCTAATTGCATCTCACTCGTTATGCTTCAGAATCGATACCTGTTTTGTCCTACCTGACCTGTCAGTCACTTCTGACACACAGCAGCCCCTTCCTTTTTCATGATATCTTATCAACATTAACTTCTGTGCTTCTATTCTATTCTTCAAGCACTCCCACACCAGTTTCCTGAAGGCAATGAACACAACTCTGGATTTCATCCCCACTTTTAATATGTACCCTGCCTCAGTGTCATTTCTAAAATGAATTGTGTCCTTTATATGACTACTGTAGCCCCCAAATCTCCCTCCTGTGTAGTAATATCAGCTCAAATCCCATCATCTCTGCAACACATTTGGTTACATGCAATATTGTCTTTACTTCAAAAAATCAAGCTCTCTAATGAAAATCTGAGAATGTCCAGTCAAAAAAAATAAATTCAGCTTTGGCTTTCCTAGGCCTGTGGTTTCTAGCACAGGTCCTCTATGACAGACCCATAGCATGAACACATTTTCACAACTCCATTCTCTCACCATTTGCAGGGCCCTGTTGACTTTGTTTACATGGCACTAAAGACAAATCCATCTTTCCTGAAAGCCTTACAAGGTAGAAATTATTCTCTAACAGTAAGAAGCTCACTCAAATGGGGACTATTGAGAAGGACTGAATTATCCTTACCCCACTGCTCCATGGAGAAGCTAAGGTACAGCAAAAACAGGGCTTTTACACAGAGGAATCACTGACCTTTCCAAAGATCTGAACATTCTCTCATTTTTCCTTCCTCTTGATTAAATAGCAGGAAGGGGCAATTTTTATTATTCCATTTTTCTTTGGTAATACAAGGAAAAAAAAAGTCATTGTAAGAATTCATGAAAGCACATAAAAATGCAGTACAGGCAGGTACTCCTCCCTCAGGCACAGTTCTCCCCTACTGTGTAGCAAAAAAACCCCTCAAATGCCTACAACCAAGTGGATCTGATTCTCCCCAACTAGATCCGAACACTGGAGAAAAACTACAAATTCAAATTAAAACCTATTAAGTACCACTGCAATCACCACCAGAGGCAGGGGGCTGTGGATCCCAGCCCTCTTTAGGAAAGAGACTGCGGCATACACTTGGATAGTGCCATTTTGTGATCCTTAGGCCAAGAATGTTCTTGTCTGTGTATGCAGCTCCCAATGCAAAGACAGTCTTTAGACAGTACCATAATCAAATGATAATGTAATTGAAATGACCAGAGCAATTATAAAACTCTACTTTTACATTACCACTGCCAGTCCACAGCCTCGCTTCAGTTTTGTAGGGGCTTTTTTAATTACACTGAAAAAAATTCAGTTCAACCTGATCTACTGCTCCGGCATCCACATCCCAAAATACTAGCTTTTAGTTTCTAAAAAGAAACAAATCCTCAGGATGATCAGACATTTTCCACTAAAAATGCAGTTTTGCTCCGTGTTTGGTTTCCTGCAAAACATTTCAGTGACAAATTTAAGCAAGTTCTATCTGTAACTAAGTCAGACCACAAATGGAAGAACTTTGGTGAAGACTGATATCTTGTTTCCTTTAAAACTTTCAAGAAATAACCTTTGCCAGTTCTCACATGTTAACACAAACAGCAATGCAAGAAACATCTTGTGCTGTTGCTGATTAAAATGCTCTCAAGAAATAGTCTTTACAAGTTTAAACTTTCCTTCTTTGATGATCTTCTAGTCTTCCACCTTGTACAGATGGCAAGTTTTAATGGGTGGGATCACATACTAGTTTGAGACATTTATACCTCAGATCATAGATCAAAGTGCTGGCACTCTGTAATCAAATATCGATAGTGTTTTTGTAGAAAGACCCCATAGAATTTTATAAATAATGAGCATTTAGTGGAATGTGCAGGCAACAGAGAACAAATTGCATTTTCTCCAGAGGGGCTTTTAAAACCACACCTCAAATGTGATAAATGTAGTGCGATGAAAAAGACTGCAAATGTTAATATGCTGTGCAGAGTAACGTGTTTGAAAATTGGAAGCCAGAGCATTTACTTACTCTTGTTTAATGGTTAAGCAATCATTTCATCAGGACATTTTCTCTTCTTGCAGTAGCAGTGGGTCAGAGCTAGCATTTCTCAAGATTTTACAGATGGCAGCAAAACATAATCATTTCTCTCCTCCCAAGGTGTTGATCAGGGTATTTTAACATACTTCTAGTTCAGTGAAATGCACTGCTTTTGAAACATGTAAACATGTTCACAAATTTATTACACTATCAAGTAATGAAGCAATACAATTTTCAACTAAGGCACCATCTGAGAGTAACAGAAATACCTTTTATTGCTGATCCTAACATCCTGCTCTTGGGTGGGAGAGCTCTCGGCTGTCGAGTACACAGGGCAGTACCTTTTAATAGCTGAGGATATAGGTTGACCTCCTCCCTTACTCCTAATCCATACCTCCCTGCTTTTGCCACTACTGCCACTGTGAGGTGTTTGGTATGGCCATACACCTGAACTGCAAAAAAGGTCATCCTTTCTGCCTTTCTTCTATCTTCCAGGCCTCACATCCTTCCTCTCTCTTTCTTTGCCACAAAAGAATTAAGCCTTGACCTTATTCTGGTCCCTTTTCACTCCTCTCACTAATGATGCAGTCTCCAAGCAAAGGAGAAGGGGACCTAAAGAAGAACAGAGCTCAGCAGAAACAGGGATAGCAACAACAGCTCAATTACTTCTTCACAGGAATCAGGTTCAAGCAGCAGTTGCTTGTTACTCTTGAAATGATCCCTGGAATCATGAACACTGTTAAGCAGCCTTGTCAAAATTCCCAGGTGTTGTATGTAACCCAGGGCTAAAGTCTGAGCCTCTAAGTTGAGCAGTAATGTCTAGCTTAAGGATTTTTTTCTTCAGTGTTCCCCATACAGCCACCCTAACATTTCTTAAAACTCAGTCTTACCAAACAGTTAAGTGCTCAAGAGGGAAGGAAGCACTTGGGAAATAAAAAGGCTCTTGTACCATTGCAATCTTTGACAAATACTGTCAGTTATTAGTCTAGAAATATGAGTGCTTCCCAATGTTCTCTTCTACGCTCTCTTGCTCACTCTAGAAATATAAGATCACATTAAAGGGACACAGCACCTGGTTATTACTGCACAAGGCTCCTATTTGTCACTTTCCAAGCTGATGTGGGGCTTTGTCTCCCTTGTGCCTGCACACTTCTCCCCCATGCTACATTAGAGATCCTGGACCCCAGGAATCAAAGCCAGACTTGTTGGCTGAGCACACAAGTTCACAAGTTTTCAAACAGCATTTGGAAAGAACTAGATGTTCTCTTTGAGCAGAATTTTATTGGCAAAAGCCTTAGTGGTTATGTGAGGCATGCAGTCTTACCAGAGTTTCTTTTCAGAGGTATGCTGTCAATCCAGTTTGGAGTGCCTTGCTATTTTAAACACCGTCAAGGAGGTTCAGAGTGAATAATGGGTGCCTTCCAGTGCCACCATAAATCAAGGCAAATAACGAATAAAAATAATGTTCCACTCACACACTTAAAGTTCTTTAAACCCTTCTAATCAACTGTAACTCAGAAAAATATGAATGCAAAGACTAACTCCATGTCTAACACATCCAGAAGATTTAAGTGCATGTGTGAAAAGTGGTAACCAATAAGCAAGATTTACCCGATTGCTGCATGGCAATGTTATTTAATACACATCTGTGTTTAGAAGCTTAGAAGCAGCAGGGAAGACAGCATTCTCTCCTTGGTTCTGTCAAGGTCATATAGCATTTCTAGTCTAGATAGTAGCCCAAAGTCATGCAGTTAGCTTTAAGTTACTGCAAAACATTGATGTTAATTCATCTAAGAGAACACCTATTCATTTTGATTTATTTCTGGAAGGGACTTAGCCTACTTGGAAGCTGCAGTCAGTCAATAAATTTCATCAGTGGTTACAATCTCTCGGCATGGACTGAAAAGAAAAGATGAACTGACACAACAGAGAGTCAGTAAAATAAAGGTCCTAAACCAGTCTTACAAATCCACCTATCTACCTGTCTCAAATAACAAGAGACACAGTGCTCAGTTTAGCAGTTACGAATTTTGGTAACTTTGCTCTACTAGTCAGTGTAACTCATGGGACCTTCTACTCCCCTTACAGCTCAAAAAACATAGCAAGCCAGAGGTAAAATTCACTAAGTTAATGAATTTTAAAATCAACTAACCCTAGCATGAGTGTTTATATCTCTTTATGTATATTCACACAGGGAGAAAGATACATATGTAATCACGTACACGTAGCAATGAAAATATGTAAGTGAATAGTTTTAGTTTGCTTACATGAAACCCAAGGTTTGCTGCCTTACAGAAATTTTACAATGAACAACATTAATTTGGGAGTTCCTGGCCTTGTGGGCAAATACAACTTTTTGCTTTTTCCTTTGTCAATTTTCTATTTTAACTACAGTTGTCTGACAGTCCCAGGACTTTCCATCTAAGGACAGAGTCTCTTATTACGTGTGACAATGAGCTGAACACTCTGGTTACCTACCAAAATCTTTTGCTCCATCACATCTCACAACCTGCTCAGTCTGTTTTGTTCAGGATCTCCCTGGGTTGACTCCTCGTATGATCACCCACTAATCATGCAGCCAAAATTTATCAAGCTGGCAACAGTGCTCAGTGCTACTCTGTGATACTCATGAGAGCATCTCTGTTACAGAAAATTGAAAGCTATCTTCAGTAGGTAAGTAACATACAAGTATAGGTGTAATAGCACCAAGTTTAATTAAGATGTTCAGGTTTGAAAGAACTACAGATTCAAGGTCCCAAACCCCTCAAATGTTGACTTGACCACTGAATCAGCTCCCGTGTTTCTTCTTTTTTACTATGCAAAGTGCACACAGTTCTGCAACACTGCAGGTGAAACTGCAACAGAGAAATCCATAGAAGATACTCATTAGAGCTACATATCGACAGAGGCTTTCAGCTGCTGCAGCATTATAATGTTTATCCATGTCCTGTGACAGAAAATTGATTTTACCATTCATTAAGTACTGACTGTCTATTAATGGTTTTGATTCTTAAAACACTGGTACTTTAGCAGGTACCACATGTATATGTTAGACAGCTTTGTGGAAATTAAGGCAAGTCTTCCAAGAGATGATGTCTCTATACTCCTGCTTTATGAAGTATGTTCTGTAAGAACGGCATCTTCAGCAAAACAGGAAATCACATTTATTTACTGGAAAACAAGCAGTAAAGGCACTAAGAAAGCAGTAGGGGAGTGCCTTTATTAAAGCTGTTGTTACCAGAACAGTACTCAAAGAATTTGGGGAATTTATTTAATTATGCCCTGAATCATTCAGTTTAGAAGAATGTGCTCTCAAACACACATGCAAACATTTCATATTTTTAATGCAGAAGCAACATGAACAAAATAATGCACAGGAAATTCTTATCATTGTTATTATGTTGGTTTTGATATACATTGTTTATTTTATTATTCTGAAGAGCCTGCAGGACAGAATAACATGAGAAAGTGTAGAACGGAAATTAAACAGTTATGCTGATGAGCAATGAAATTCTATGTGGGAGACTAACATTCCATTATTCCACAGGACAGAAATGTTGTTTAACCTAAAAAACAACAGTCCTTGCATATCTCGTCTCTTCCATATAAGCCAAGTCTAAAGGACCTTCATGTTCTCTAAGGGCCAGATCCTCTGCCAATTCAGAGCACTTTACATCCATTTTAATCATTTTATACTACTAAAAACCACTTATATTTCTAACAAACATCAACCAAATAAACTCTTACTGAAATTGTTAACTTACTGTGCCTGTTCCAAGTTAGTAAGTTTAAGACGCTTGCAATTCTTTACTAAGATTAGAAGCTGCTGTACTCAGCACACAAAGGTGGAAATATATCCCTACTAGGCCAGACTGATGTATCAGTGGAAACAAGATCTTGCAAATAGAGACAATAAAATAGTGCTTCTCTATCTCTGACTCATTTTCTTTCTCTTCCTTTCTTGTTCCAAGCAATCCACCAACAAGTGGACCCTAGGAAAACAGTATCTGGAAAATCATTTGTAATTTTGTGGTGATGTTGTGGCTCTGCTAGCTGAAAAAGTACACTTTCTGCTATTTCCACAGCAACTACTCCAATATTTTAGAAAGCACTGCATGTAGCCAGGGCAAGTTTCACCTCTCAGGCAGAAATACAGCTCACATTTCAAAGCTGTATCTCTCCCTTAAGTGCTGAGTGCATTTGTCACTCCTGAGAGTGCAGTAAAATTCAACAAAATCTATGTGGCTACATATTAATAGTGGAAAAAACAACAAATAGTCTCCAATTATGTCTCTTACAACTAGGAAATGTATTCCTTTCAGGAGATACTTGATCACTTAAAGCTGTGAGAAAATAAACTTAAAGACATTTCAGTATGTGGAACGGACACAACATGCATGTGGCATGCAGAAGGACTAATATATAGTTGCAGTTATATTTAGGCATTAAAAAACTTATCTGCTCAGAACAGGTAACTACCCCAGTAATTACACCTACTTATTTAGGTTGGACACTTAGCTTTCAAGTTAATTACCAGAAAAAAAAATTAACCTGGAGTGTCAGCAGGAAATTAAAGAAAAAACCTGATGTGTTGGAAGCACAAAGCAGAGGAGTCTGCTTCAAGGCTCAGATCAATTTCATTTTTTAATCACTCTCTCACATATTCATTCTATTATTCACACTGATAATCTATTCATCCCAAGATACACCTGTGAAATTGCTCAATACTGAAGTTTTCATGGGTTATATTTTTCCCTTTGAAAGGGCATGAAAAATAAATCATTAAGAAAATTAGCTGTTCTGATTTGAGTGGTACATAGCTCTCTGTGACCACATGGTTCAGTTTGAGACACATACTCTGGTACGAGATGTTACGCATTCTACTAAAGTCCTTAATCATTAGAGCCATTTCTGACAACACACATTCAAATTTACCTATAGTAAATATATAGTATGTAGCTCCTACATGTAAGTATATATACACAGTGTGTCTGTGTGTCTATATATATATATACATACACACACATGTATGTATTAGCTCTTAAACTTTTCAACTGTCCTTTGATAAGATAATCTCAAGATAATCTCCATCCTCTATTAGATACTAGGGGAAAGCTAGTAACTGAGGATGAGGAAGTTTCTTTCAGTCTTCAACAGTCACACCTGTTTCACCATCCTGATCTGCTTCTATGATAAGGTGACCCACCTGGTTGATGTAGGAAAGGCTCTGGACATTGCCTATTTGTACTTAAGTAAAGCACTTGACACTGTCTGCTACAGCATTCCCCTGCAGGAACTGTTGGCTCAGGGCCAGGATAGGTGGATTTTTCAGTGGGTTTGAAACTGGCTGGATGGCTGGGCCCAAAGAGTGGTAGTAAATGGTATCACATCTAGTTGGCAACCAGTCACCAAACATAGGCACTGAAACAAGCTGCCCAGGGAAGTGGTGGAGTCACTGTCCCTTTAAGTGTTCAAAACCCATGTAGATGAGGCCCTCAGTTATATTGTTTAGCAGTGGTCTTGGAATTCCTGGGGTAATGGTTGGACTTGATGATCCTAGAGGTCATTTCCAACCTAGTTCATTCTATGATTCTTCACTGTAATACATGCATTAAACAACTATTCCATCATGGCATTAGTCCATTACCATGTAATGACTCAATTAAAAGCAAATTTAGGGTTACACGGTTACACAGTTACTATTTCCCAGAAATGCATAGTAAAGGAAAAGTGTAAATATGATCATAACAGATGTTTAACTTGCATGTTGATCACTCACACAACCAGGTTCAAGAATAGTTCAAGAGATATAGGTAGTGTTTGTTCCACCTGCTTAACTGACTTGACTTTTGAGTGCTTTTTAAAATATCAGCTTTATTATTCTCTGGATACTTTTTACCTCATAAAAGCAAACCTCTTCAGGAATCAAGTGGCTGAATCATTCGCTACACAACAAAACCTGACATACAGCAAATTCTTCTGCCCATATAGCAATGGATAGAAATAGGTCACATAGAGGTAAAGGCCCAATATCCCAGAATAATAAAATAATGGTAATACTCAGTATGGCTTTCCATCTCAAAGAACTGTAGGAACAATTATTAATCTTCATACTTTGCTATGAACCTGGATGGACTAAGTGAATAAATTCAGTAGTTTTTTTCCTTTTCGCATTTCCTATATTTTAGGATAAACTTAAAAATGGTATTAGTCTGACTGAAAAGCAGAGACTGAAACTAATGATAGGTATTACTTTTACAGGTATTTTGGATCTTGCAGGTTTTAAAGCAACACTGCTGGAAGATCAGAGAAACCCTTAGGTAGAAGCAGTATTTTGTATCTTGCTCAAGTGACTGTCATGTAATTTTTATATTAAATATTGAATGATAAGAAAACTAATTATCATAACACCAGCATAGAAGACACTTGTATAACCCAGTATAGAAAGGAAAGAAAAAAACTGCAAAACTACATTCTTATTGGTGGACTTTAAAGTATATATATAATATTTATGATTCAATAACTAGGAGTCTGTTAGGAATAATAAATAACCAGAGCTTTTTGTATGATTTTCCAAAGATTCTGCCCACATCTTGAAAATAATTAACTCAATTTTATCCAAATGACAGAATAATCAGCAGGAGTTTAATTTCCCTGAAACAGACACACACCCAACACCCAAGAATTCTATTGCAAAGAATTTTAATTAAATCTATATAACAAGAAAGGAATGTTTCACATCTTAATTGAAAAATCACCAGCTAGAGAACTGAGACAGCGAAACAGTCTGGAAAGCACTGAGATATAATTGAAGAAAAGAATAGATGAGAATATTTCAAATGGTCTCACTAGTCAGCAACTAGAGTAAATACTGCAAGTCAAATAAAGCATCTTAGTGATTAAGAGGAAAAATAATTTAGATTCTATTGCTCCTTTGCTTCGAGAATTATACCTCATCTTTGAGAATCCCTGACTGAACACAAAGCTTCATCACATACTCCACCAAACCAGAAGGCTTACTGTTGATATAATCACCTTACATGATGGAGTAAGACACCAGCCTAAAAGCAAAACAGATAACCTGGTATTTCTGATCACTTTGGCAGCTTATACCTGTATTACAAAAAAACTCACCTTCTCAAGGATCCTTTTTAAAGTATTCATAAAGACAGGGAAAAGCCTGCTATTTGTGGGCACTTAGACCATGTAAACGCTGTAAGGACAAGGTAGTATTAGCTTTACTCCACATTTACTCCTTGTGAAATGAAGCAGTTAAGTTTTAAGATTTTGACATGGGAAACCTGCCAAGGCCAGATGGAAATCTCAGCTGTCACGAGCAGGGGTCATCCCGTCCTTCTCAGCACAAGGTGTTGCTAAAACCCTGTGTACGGTTCATACCTATCCTTTCTAATTAGGAGCTAAAATGATTTTTGTTGTATATGACTGTCTTGTTATTTGTTGTCTTCTCTTTGTTTAATTCTAATTTTAATTCTAGAAGTCCACCAGAGATGCCCCTGTGGTAGTGCTGATAATCTAGGTTTATATTCCTGAAGAATTTGTTTAAGGGAGGCTTGGGTAAGCCTTAAAGGGAATCTTTGATAAGCCTCTGCTCTTTTAAATTACTTTATCATAATGCAGCATTTTCAGAAGGGGTAATTCTTGCTGAATAAAGGAAAGGCTTACTGATGCCAATTTTATAGTGGAGTTTTAATGGAACTGCTTCTGAAATACTCTTACAGCTCTATTTAACCCTCTGAAAATATCTATAAATAACTCTAATTAGCAGACATGCTTAATGCTGATAATGCTGTCCACCAGAGAAGCACACAGAGGCACCTCTTGCATAACTAACCATTAGATGGTGGTGTCTGTACTTTTTTTTTTAATAAGATGCAAAATTCAAGGCTTTTACTAGAATGAACTGAGATCTAAAGCAAACTGAAGCAAACTCTTGAGAGTTCCTCAAGCGCTGATGAAGACAGATGTAGGTAAAATGACAAACTCTAAACAATACCACGACCAGTGGAGCAGTTGTGGAAATAGAGGATGTAAGGGGCAGCAAAGAAATGTTAGCAAAAAGCTAGAAAAATTACTTCTACTAGAAATGAATAATAACTGGACCTCACTTAGACTTCCTGAACAGATTAAACATACCACTGAAGTACCTTTAAGTCCTACTATCTACATTCAGCTATGGAATTATAAGATCATTCCCAGATTTGAGATTTTTTTGTACACTTATTTTCCTCTTGACTCCTCTGCAGGTACTATTGTAAAAATAAACTACAGCATGACAGTTGTGATGTGCTGCCAGATATTAGAGCTTAGAGTGAAATCAATCTAACAAATGAACCAAGTAAAATCTGTATAAGATTGAAATTCCAAACCCAGATTGGAATAATGTAACACGTTGCTTGCCAAGGAGAAGCATTCTGTAGAGTTCTGCCTTACAGAGACGCTGATGTTGTCTGCAGGGGCCAGCATTGACATTGCCTACCTTTAAGCCATATCCCTTAGATGAAGTCCTTCTCTAAAGGCTGTCAAGGCAATTATGCAGATGTAGGAAGAATGGTCCCTGCACGGAAAGCAACTGGTAAAGGCAGGAAAGAGAGACTAGGAGCTTTCAGAATGAAGGGAGGACATGTGGAGTTGGTGGTACGTGATCTGGGGGTTAATAATCATTTGGAGCATGGAAGAGGTGGACAGGAACTGGCTGTTCTCTTTTCCCCAGATTCAAACAAGCTTCAGGAGGCAGCAGCACCCACTCAGTTCAAAACAATTTTAAAGAAGGAAGGGAATAGGGGGGTGGAAAAAAGAAAAAGGAAAAAAAGACGATAAAAAGAAGGACTTCTTCACAGAGGTGTATACTTGACCTCTGGCACTTCTGCTGTAGGATGCTGCAGATGCTACAGCTCTACACATGTTCAAAAAGCTTCTCTTGGTAGGTAGGTGAAGAAATACACAGGAATGAATTGAAAAGCAAAGCTGGCAAGGTGAAATCAGATGTAAGCTGATTGGTACCAAGTGGATATATCATGTGTGCTTGCCCTGTCCTACCTTGTCCCTAGACTTTCATTTATAGCTATTTTCAGAGACCGGATACCGAACTAGATGGCCTATGGTGACACTCCTATTTCCCGGTTTACTTCAAATATAGTTTCATAAATTACTTCTCTAACTTAAGGACAATTTTTACCACTTCATTTTTAGCACATGCAACTGCAATTATATTTCAACTACTGTACAGAGCTTAAGCAGTGTAAATACCATACCAAGACTATTTCTGCATTAGCTCCAGCACTATGACGGCACACACTTGAAAAAGTGCAACCCATTCAGATCCATAAAATACCATTTATGTCAATGGCCAGGCTGTTTTTCTCAGCTTTCCTTAAAATTGGTTTAAACAGCACTAAAATTCCTCTGCACCTTTACATATACTTACTTGACATGAGAGAAATCACTGGACACATAGTGAATGCTTTGAAAAACTCTTAAGTCACATTCTTGGGTTATATCAAAAATCTGAGGCCAAACAAAGTTGTTCTCAAGTTTCATTACACAAGACCCCAAAAGTGCTCGCAGTTCATTGCAAATAATGGGGGGGGGAAGTTCTGTTAAGAAATTAATTATTTACTGGTCACTGATGGTGTATTTACCTGATGCCTGAACACCTGCGTATGAAATCACAGTGTCTCCCCTTCCAGATGTAAAGAAACACAAATCAAAGTTTCCTCCTTGTCCTGCTGTCTCAGAGATTAATGTGGAGGGAATGATTTTGAAACCCACTGGGTTAAAGGAAAAAAGCTAATTTATGTACATTAACCTATCCGGTCTGTCTCACCACATACTTACTAACATAACAGCATGTTACTAACTGCAGCATAAAGTAACTCTTTGCATTGTTATAAGAGATGGAGAAGGGAAAGTACTTTGTACAAATTTAGAAGTACTCACCACATGTACTTCTGGTTTTAAGCATTTTTTTCACTTTCCTTCTCTCCCCAATCCTGTATCTACACCTCACATACTTAGGAAGCTGCATAGTTAAGTACCTGACCTGAACACACTGATTAATGTTTGTACTAACATAAAGAATAGCATTTTTCCAAGGAATGACAAATGTAGAAGCTTGCTATACTCCATCTCCTGAAAAGAGGAAAGGCAGACAACCTGTGTGCAAAACCTTCTGTTAGTATTGAGTTTACTGCCAGTTTGTACCAATTTGAATGTGCCTGATGGACAACAGGTAAAAAAAGATAAGAAATTATGTCCATAATCATAATTATCTATTGCATAGGCATATGTAAAGCATCATACCAGAATCGGAATGGGTTATCTTTAGTGTAAGCTCAATATTTTATCCATTATTAGGTTCATGATTTCCTCTTTCGCCTTTCTTTTCAATATAAAAACTTGGCTTTTAAATAATGTAATGATATGTTATTTTATAGTATTTCTATTAAAAAAGAAAGTCAGCTGTCTTCCTTGGAAGCTAACACAATGTAACACTCTGCAGAGGGCACTCTCGGTACAGTTAGAACAGATCACCTTTTTCCACTGCATCTCTCCTCCATAACTTTAAGAGCATAATATCACATTTACAATAGTCAGAAACACACAATAGGAAAAAGGCTTTCTCATGGTAGCACTACAATGTATGAGGTAGACCTGTGAATGAGAACAAAGTAAACCTAGCCAGAGAACAGTCACTTTTCAAATACCATCAATGCTTTCTGGCTTAGTAACATACCATGATTTAATTTGCTGCTGAGAGCTAAGTACTAAGACAAAAACAGTGTCCTGCTATGATTATTTTCATTCCATTTTCTTTATTGTTCCTTTGAAGGTTTCTATCTATTCAGATACAGGAAGAGATTTCTGCATTAAGTAAAAGGAGGACTGTAAGCAAACAGGATCATAGCAGCACATATCCTGTATGGCACAATAATAAGACTTTTCATTAGTCTAACAGTAAGTTCTCATAACCAAGATCGGACCTACTGTCTACAGTGGAGGTGCAAGGAAAGGTTCATTTCAATGTTATCAAAAAGCATATTCTTACTGAATTGTCTTACTGCTCAAACCATTCATACCAAATGCACTGTCTTTCTGCTGACACAGCTGCTTCTTTTCCAACACTGCTGCTCATATGACCTTTTTCCTTCCCCCCCCCCCTTTAGTACCATTTCTGGGCAGTTTCACAAGAATTTTGATTCCTGTTGTAAAGTTTCTAGCATTACAGTCTCATAGCTGTTTGCTGACAACTTCAAAACAAACCCTCACCTCACTCCACAAAGACCTGCAGGCAGCAGTGAATGGAAGCATATGCTCGCCAATAGGTAAAATACATACTCTGAATGAAACATGTTTAAGTGCTATTGGGGGTGGCTGAGATTTGCAGGCACACTAAAAAATATCAGAGAATGATGTCTGGTAGATAATCCTATTACAAAAGTTCCGAATGATCTGGTGGATGACTGATCCTTGCTATTGTGACGCTAGAATTTCAGCACAATCGTATGTGGTGACAAAACTGTGCTGATACAGACTGACAGATACACAGTGAGACTGCTTGTGAGCTGGGGAAAGGGACATACGCAGCAGAAACCAAACTTTAATACTCAGTGTAGTGATCCCTTACCTTGCTAGCTACTCTAGAAATAAAAACACTTCACTGTGAATTAAAACATGCCCTATAAAAGCAATCCATAATGCTGTCACATTTTCCTCCTATGCATTTTCTTTACTGATTTAAAGATCAGACCCTTGGGGGAAAACAGGAAAATGTTAGTTAAATTACTCAAATTCACTGTGATAAAGCACTTTATGGATGGGCACGTTATAATCATGTGCCATTAGGAAACTTACTATCCAACAAACAACCTGCAGCAAATATTAAGACATTGCAATCTGAATCTTTGAATCCAATTAAAACCTGACCTTTCTTTCTGGAAATGGTTAGGACAGAGTTTAATACCTCTATAAAACTGCTAGGATATGTGAATTCAGATGAGTAGCACAATTTCCTCATGAGATACCACCACTTACTGTCATAGCCCTGACTCCAGTTTACTCGAAAATGAAAGCAACTTCACACTAACTGAAGAGGATTCTTCTGAGAGTAGCTATTGCTGCTTAGTTTCACTTCCAGTGTATTTTTCTCAGATTCAAGGAAAATGACTTGCTGTTACTTTATGTTGATTAAATCGTGTCAGCAAGTGTTCTAATTTATGTGCTTTAGCTAGCAAAGTAGAATGCAATTTTCATTTTTGGGCAAGTATAATCATAATTAAAAACACATTAGCTGATTATACCAAACATCCATTCTAAAAAAACATACTCTGCATCCTGATTTATGAGTCATGATTTGTTAGCTAACACATTTTGAAATACTGTAACTTTATAAGATGATGAATGGTTTTGATCACACCGTGACTACCTGAAAAGGGACACTTAAGACCACACACTACGAACTCAAAAAGTTTTACAGTAGCCAGATTAGGGTGCAAATGTAGGCAAAAAAAAAAAAAATCTTCTATAAACATACAAAAATTTAAGCTACAACCTTCACAAGAATTTATGACTAACCCAACCTGAGAGTTCTGATTTCTATTAATACATAACTATTTCCTCTGTTTTCTACAGCTACTGTTACAAAGTTTTCAGGACAGGAAAATACTTCGGGTAAAGAAAGCCTTCACTTTTCACTTTGGGGTTTAAGTTATTTCGAAGACATTGGGACTTCTCATCTTTAGTTCTAATTCAAGTCAGCAGCATTAAAAGAGACACGAATCTTCATTTTCAGACATTCCTGCTTATCTTACTTTACTGCATTCTTACTGTATTCTGGTGTCTGTGCTCACTGCAGCCAACAGTGTTAACACTGTGAGAGAAGGAACTATATCTGTAACAGTGCTGTGCAGTGTGGTAGCATCAGATCTCTAAATATCCCAAGCACCAGGGAACAGAGATATACAAAGTTTTTCAGCCTTTATGTAAAACAAAAAGCTTGAGAAGCATATTTCAAATGACAAGTTCTAAAATAAAGATTGAAATACTTTGAAGTTTGGGTGATGCTTTGTCATCCAAGGACGAAGAAATACCCTCTAAAGCAGACTCAGTATTTTCTATTTCTGTATGGTAAAAATATCTTATGCTATTATAAGGAGCTTAATACTTCTTCACACATCCACTCGTTTGATCTCATGTTCAAGTTTTTGACATCCTCCACAAGCAAACATATCACGTATAGGATGTATTGCTTTAACAGGTATTCATTTTACTGAGCTCCACTATAATTTGTTAGTCTTACATGATGTCTCAGGATATTTCACACATTCTGAAAAGGAAGCTAAAAGGGAATAATTTGCATATATTACTTAAGCTGTACATGCTGTAAATATTGATCTAATGATAGGGAAGGAAGAGGAAAAGGTTGTTCAAAATTAGCACTTGCACTGCTATAGTTTTTAAGAATAATTTTTCAGGATCAATTTTTAAACTTGGTCAAGAGATGACAGCCACTCTGCTTCCAGTCTGTGGCATTCAATGTATATTACGGCAATTTACAGATGATGAAAACTTTTATTCTTGTAGAGTTATTATCAATTCAGCACAAACAATTCAAACCTCAGCTACTGCTGTCTGTGTCATGCAGAGTGAAGAATCATTTCCCAGGTTTGACCTGTATTTTAGACAGCTCCACTGACTCTCAAGGATGATGCACAGGCACTCTTGTGCAATGTTCTGAGTAACTGAAGTATTTTCTGTCCTCAGAACTGAGAGGCTGTAATTTATCTAATGCTTGAGAAAACAAAAACAACAACAAGAAAGCTTTCATCACCTTCATGCCAACCTCCACAGTCACTACCCATTTTGGAAAGTTTCTGGTAGAGGATTGGAAATCTCAATAAATATGAATAAGCATAAAGAGGATTCAGCTAGAGAAGTGATCACAGTCTCTTTGGGATAAAGGTGTCTCCCAAATGGTAAGTGGCTCCTCATCATCAGCCCATGCTTCCCCCTGCCCAAGTGCCACACACAGTTTCCTTTTTGCCCTTCCTTCCTTCCATTCTTCCCATAGAATTTTCTGTCTGTCCTCATGTTTTTCATACATGATTTCTCTCTCCTTAGATGATTGCCTCTGTTGAACTTACTAACACTTTCACAGCCCCCACAAAGCCAGGTTTTGTTTCCACTTTCTTCTTTCCATAATTCTCTCTCCTGGAATAGGCAGCTACACAGCACAGGAGAAATGCCTCCCAGCTGCCAGCAGAACAAAGTTATTTAATTTGGAATTTAAATTTCAAAACCAAAATTCCAATCAAGATAACCTTGAAATCTGGCAGGAGCACACAAATAAAAAACATAAATAAAACACAAAGTCTCTGAGGAAGACTGAATGTCATTTCAGAAGACAGAAGAAAGCCCAACTGTCATGAGTTCAATGGTTTCACCACCTCCACTAACACTAGATAGGCTACAGTGATTCCCAGAGAGAAGGCATATAGCTTTTCACTACACAGATAACCTTGAAGAGGACTCTGGTCTTACTGGCTTCACTGGTGCCTGGAATCAGCTGTGATTTTGTGTTCCTCATCTCTTTTAAGCACACACAGAGCCCCTCACCTGAAAGCCCTGACATTTTAACTTCAAGAATTGTCTATACACCAAGGAATACAAAACGTATGTTACACTTCCCTCTGAAAAAAGATGTATTTGTCCAGTGTGGTGAAAATTTTAACATTATGGCACATATTACCAATAATGAAACACCCCGAGGAATAACTAGAAGTTATGAGTGATTCAAGTACAGGGCTGGGGAGCAGCTGCATACAACTTTACCTTTTGTTTTCAGGCTTTGCTCAAAACACAGTGCCTCTTTGCTGAAAGTGTAATGTGAAATAGCACACTGGACAATAGAACAAAACACTTTCCTACCAGAGAATACTGTTGGGTCCAATTTTTCATTGCTTGCATTTTGATTTTTAAGTTTTTTTCCATCCAAGCCAATGCTTTTGCTCTGACAGCATTTAATAACAAGTTTGACCTTGGAGTGTCTAAGTTTAAATGATTTCAGAGTACACTGCAGAAGAAAATCAGGGGCCAGGGATTCTTTTCCTTATTTGAATTTTATTATTTTGGGAAAAGGGGGAGTCCCTTGTTTCACAGAAGAAATTACTTTTGAGCCACAGTGTGAAGACTTTTTGCATGCCTGCATGAAGAGCCACAACTTTTTACACTTACTGCAGTTGATATATGATTGTCACCAGCGCCAAAAGGAACTTAACTGCTTCCTCATGGGAATATCTCTGAAAATACAGTAAAGAAAGCTGAGAACTGGTTTATATTTCCATGTGTTGGAGAAGGAACAAAGTTTGAGCACAGTCCCCTCCTGACAGTCCTCTGGGCTTGTACAGCTCAGAGAAGCTTTGTGATTCTACAACCCTTTATTTTTCTAGTGGGTTCACATCCAGCATTCCCTCTGTGTAACTCAATTATGATTATCAAGCATCAATCCCAAGAAAGGTACAGGTTTGTAATGAATAAATGTCACTGACTACAGTTTTCTGTATTTCATCTGTAGATCAAAACACACACATTTATATCTGAAGTGCCAATTTTGCAAGTATTTAACACAGATTAATAAACTTCCAAAATTATTCCCATTCTCATATTTTGGGGCCTTTTTAATTTCTCAATTTCCTATAAAGACCACACAAACTTTGAGAAATACTGAAGATTCACAAAGAGTAATTATTATAGCTTCGTACTAAGAATGAATATTAACTATTGTTGCTGCACAGAAAAAAGCAACTGTGGTGCAAAAATACTGTTTGGTACGTTTGTTAGAGTTATTACAGAAGTCAAAGATTAAATTATCTTTGGTTAGAGCTACCTTCGTCTTCCCCCCCCCCCCCAATAATACTATCACAACAACAGTGTGACATGGCTCCTGACAGTCTAATCATGGTTCATCTAGCAATATTCACAGGGAGTCAAAATGTCGCTGTTAAATCACTGCCCTTCCCTATTCTAAAAAGCCACCAGGTGAGCTGTTTCAGTGGTGATAACAATGGAAAACACCACAAAGGATTTATTGTCAACAGTTCTGTAAGAGAAAAGCAACACTGCAGACAATATTGATTGCTGTAGGGGAAAAAATACATTTCATTGTTCTTACATAAGCCATCTTACATAACATGGAATAATGTTACATTTTATGGACGCTATTTTCATGACAAAATGCTCTTGGAAGTTAGAGGTTATTAACGTTCTGTACCGATCTAATGCAATTTGAATGCGTATGATGTGTTCACTATGGTAACTATTACACAAAAGAAAAGGCACTGATCTTCATACAAGATCCTCTTTTCTCACAAGTAAGCACAGAAGTATACACAAATTCTGCAAAAAAAACTGCTTTCTTGGTGCATCAAACACTTAGGAGAGGAGAAAAAGAAGAAAGAAGAAAAAACAGAATCAAAGACAAGTAACTTGACCTTTTTGTTATCTGTTTTTGAAAATAAAATGAAGGAAATTATACTCCTTTAGTTGTTCATAAATCATCATCTATTTGATAATGAGATATCCCATTCAAACCTATCAATAATTGTGAGTTACAGTTTACCAATGACAGTCATAAACGGCAGTTAGAAGCATCAAATTTATAGTGAACTCTCACTAGAAATTTGTTTCTACAAAAATATTGCTTAAAATTCACATGCCTGTGGCATTTAAAATTATCAACATAGTTACAAAGAAAAAAACATAAATGAAACAAAAGCCATCAAAACCATTCAATTTCATGTGCATTTTTTAAATTGTGTATTTAATTCACAATCCTTGCAAAAACCATTAGAATTCACAAATGACAGTAATAGTTCTTCTCTAAGGCCTCATAGAGACAAGTGTGTAAGTGATACATGGAGAATGCCTGCCCTATCTTCAACCAAAAAGCACACAGACTCTGTTCATTTGTTGTTCACGGTCTCCCAACACGTTAGGGCTGAGAATCCTAAACACACCATCAACTGTCAGGTTCTGCCAAAGACAAAGAGACAATAAACTCTCTGGGCAACTGTTCCATGCTTGACCATTCTCACCCTAAAAATGTTCTCTCTGATGTTTATATGGAATTTCTTGTATTTTGTTTAAGTCTCAATGCCTCTTGCCACCCCCACCATTATCCAGTCTGGTATTTACACACACTGACAAGATCCCCCCAAAGCCCTGTTGTTTAAAGTCTGAACAGTCCCAGCTTTCTCACCCTCTCTTCATATGACAGAACGAGACACAGCACACCAGACACGTCTCATCACTGCCTAATAGAGGGGAAGAAACACTTCCCTTGATCCACCGGCAATGGTCTTCCTAATACAGCCAAAGAAGCTGTTGGCTGCCTCAGCTGCAAGGGCAGACTGCTGGCCCATGGACCACTGGTCCACCAAAACACCCCCAGCTGTTTTCCTGCAAAGCTGCTTGCCAGCCAATCACCCCCAGCCTATATCAGTGCATGATTCTTCCTCTCCAGCTACAGGACCTCACAATCCCTTTTCGTAAAGGTCATAACATTCTTATTTGCCCATTTCTCCCATCTCTGAGATCACTTTGAACAGCACCTCAACTCTTTTGTGTAACTTCATTTCTAATACATACAGACAACATACAAGTCTATGACAGCAATGACACTCCACTCTATGAACAACCTTTTCATTTAACAACTACTACAGTAGAGATAATTTATTCTTTGTGTATAATTGATTTGTGTCTGCACTTAAAAATGTCTTTTGAAATCCATATTATAACTAATACTGTCACATAATAAAAAGCAACATTTTAAATTAAAAGTTAATTATTTTCCATTATTCAACATTACTAGACAAGGCAGGAACTCTAGGTTAGTGTGAAAACATAAAAGAAGTTATTCTGAACTCATAATACATGGGTTTAACAGCTTAACGTCAAGAAGCAATACTGTAAATTAAAAACTAAGTAGAAGGATTATAGTATTTCTTATTTAGAAATTTCACAACTACAGATAATTAAGGCAAGTGAAATATTTTTGCAGCATTGTCCTGGAATCTACAATTATAAAGTATTTTTACAGCAATAGCACCGTACTCTGTAATAACACTCTAGACATAACATCATCATGGCATTTGAGACTTTTACCGCAATATACTGCTGCATTTTTTCAAGGTTTTGTAGGACTTATTTCTATTTCTTTCTTCCTGTCATCATTACTACAAGACAGCTTGCTTCACCTAGCTTATCTAAACCACAGCTGGAATCAGTAAATCACAGGTATGACAGAGCAAGGGAACCTCATTCACTGCAGGTATGTAAAGGTGCCACTTTTGAGGCCCCCACTTAAAAGTGACTGTTTCAGAAATAGAAACCACATGTGGGCCACACATGATTCTTTCCACCTACTTAAATCTGAAGAATAAAAACTCCTCATAAGCCATGTGAAACAGTTTGAGTGTTGACTTTCTGCAAGTGTAAAAAGTTTTCGAATTGAACAAAATGCCTGGAAATGAGCCCCATCTCATTTTGAACATGTATCCTCCAAAGAAAAATCATCCTCACAGTAGACTACAAGACAACTAATAGTGAATTCTAGAGATGGAGAACTGTGATACCTTATAGAGATTATGGAAGAAATTTAAAGACAGTTTCAGTCTTGTCATATTCCTTACACCTCAAATTATGCGTATTCGGAAAACTGTCAAGAAAGTCACCCACAGAAAAGAGCTCCTGCTGGCAAGGTCTCACCAGGGAATACAATTAGAAGCAATCCACGATCTCCATTCTCATGTAGATTTGGATATGCACTTACCCCTTTTCCCTTGCCAGCTTGGGACAGTATTGACTTTTACAATTAGTCTTCTCTTTGAAGTCTCTACAGATATCCAGACAGCTTTAACATCCCTCGTTCCTCCAAGAAGTATTCCATTCTCTCCCTCAGCAGATTACCAGGCACTCTCCTGGTGAAAAGGAAAAAAAAAAGGTAGTTTCACTGACTTAATTATGCAGGTATATCCTTGTTAGACTCAGACTCATCTACAACAATTAACCCCTTATCTCAATAATTTTATGATGCTGCTCCTCTCTCCCTCCCCCTAACTCATTTGCTACTGTTTGGCATGTTCCACTGGACCTTAGTGTTCTCTTACCTATTTGAACATTAAAAGCACACATGACTTATGTGCTTAATTATATATATATGTATACACATACCACATTACTGGCTCTCAACTGAGGGAAGTCGTGATGCAGTAAACTGCTTTAGGCTGCCTGACTGTATAGCTCCCATAGCATTAAGGGGTATTTAAAGAAACCAACTCTCATTTACTTCTGCCAAAGCATAAGCCCACAAGTCTACAAATCCCACAACATAAATTACTACATTCAAGGCATATGGTTACTTTTTTTGACAATATGCATCCACATCTACGCAGTCACTCGATCAACTCTACCTTCATGGTGCACAGATTGTAATCATCCAACAGTCTCATATTCTACATCTAATATTCCATAACTGCTGATTAAAACAACCAACTCCAAAAGATTCTGATCTTATTTTAAGAATACACACACATGCTACATACACAGTGTAACAGACCATTGGCAATAGGCTTGAAGAGCTTTCAATCACATTAATTAATAATAAACAGTAAAGTGATATGCCCACGGAAGTCATAACATCCCTGCATACAGACAGGCCAAGCATTGCATTGAAGTCCTTCCAGCAGGCACAGGAAGTTTCCAAAGTAATTGCCCTTTAGTCATTACAAGATTACTTTAATATATGCTGGTGTGTGAAGGAGCATATAGAACCAAATTTTATTTCTGAAATGTCTACATCCATAAAGATGCCTAATTAAGGTATTCATTAAAGTATACAAAGTTAACAGGAAAAAATCTAGAGACTACTATTACGCTTCCCCATTAAGCTAATTTAATTTGGTTATAACACAAATTCTAATAAGATGATATTATTAACTAGTTCAATTTCAAAATGTCTTACCATGTTTATTTTTATTATGTTACTAAGCAGAGTAGCAATTGACCTAATTTATTTTATTTAATAACATTTCTCAATCCTTTTAAAAAGGGACAATGGCCTATTTCTTTCCTTAAGCTGTCAGTTTGCTGCCATTTTAAACTTTACATATAGCTAAGGTCTTCACCAATTTCACAGACTAGCATTCAAAACTATGTATTCTTCTTTTACTCAGATCAGTCATTTGGTCTGCAATGACAACATCTGGGAGTTCCAACAGTTATTGCCCTGAACAGGCGAAAGATCTGCATTTCAGTTGGTCACCTGTCCAGTTGGATACTTACTTTCTTTCAGCTTTTACAAATAGACAGTATTTCTATTATGATTTAAAGTCATAATTGATGCAAAACTATACAGCTGGTTTTAATACTGTTCCAAAATTGAAAGAGAAGAAATTTTCTTCATAAACAATCAGGATACTTCAAATTTCTTCCCCGGCATTATATATTAGATTTTCCATGTTCTGAGAATAACATTTCAGTCACAAATTCACAACATCCTTGTCTAAAATCTGGACACAGCTGTCTAGCATAAAACCATTATGTAAGGTTCTGCACAGTTTGCTAATTCTGCAGCGTCAGGGCTGCTGCATTTAACCCCAGGGATCCTCAACATGTCCTGTCTACCACCAACAGCATACAGAGCAGCATTCTAAAGTGACCCATGCAGGCACCCCGTTTTCAGGAACTAGGCATCACCACAACCAACCACATTACCTAGTGAAGGGGCTCTCAGCCTTGTCTGAACACTCTTGAGGAGCAGGAGCCTAATACTGAGATCACAAGAAAGAACATGTAGAGAGCTGTATTCACTGCAAGCTATACATAATGAATCCTGAACAGGCCTCTGTACCTTGGCAGTGTTAATTATCACCTTGGATTCCTCCCATTTTTCCCCCTGTTGGTATTGGCATATTCTATCATTACTTCATCAGCACTTTTTTCCTTGCTGTCTCTCAGATAGCCAACTCTGCATGGAGAAGCTTCATCATGTTCTCTGCACTTGACCTCATCTGACCTGCTAAACAGTGATTTAACATACTGTATGTATTAGAAAAATCAATACTGACAAAATTTTCAAGTCAAACCTATTGGTATGATTTAAAACCCAGAAGGTTAGCAATAAGGTTATTCAGAGTGGAACTAAGATGTAACAAGCTACTTCTGTCAGTAATGGACACGTCATTTCTCTCCCAAAACCTGACTCAAACAAGATAAAGACTTTTCCAGTAGCTAATACAACATAGAGATACATTTCTTGTTGAAAAGTAAATATTAGATTATATAAATAAATACATTAAGATAAGTATTTGCATAAAGCCAGCTTGCCCACTATTCCTACATTGCTTTTTACTGCAGTACAGATCTCAAAACTAAACATTTTGGTCACAGAGGTCATATCAGTTTAAAAGCTTCCACCTACTCTGCCACATTGATTTTCTAATGCACATAACATGTTAAAACAAATACAGTCAATAGTTCAGCAGACCAGACAAATCAGGGACCAGAAATGCTGCAAAGATTATCTTGATGCTTCACCAATCACAAGTATGGCCTAATGTCAGGAGATTAAAGGGATTTAATTTCATGTCAAGGGATTAAGTTTTATACCTTATTACACGTAAAGTTAAACACCTCATAAGCAATTATAAGCAGTGCAGTATACCAGGAAATGCATAAAGCTAAAAATAACAATTTTGAGTGAAATGGTATTTTAAGTTGGAATATGTGAATCAACAATTAAAATCTTGGGCAATCTCCCCCAGCATTTGGTAGGCAAACGGGGAAAGAGCTAACAATGTGAATGGTGAAGAGAAAGCACAAGGCCTCACCAGACCTGAAACAGAACTCCTCAATACAATACACCTATTATTTATGTCACAGTTTAATTTCAAAAATTAAGTTTAAAACTAAATGGCAATGTTATTCAGAACTGGCATTACTCCGCTTGTTCATTTTAAGGAAAAAGGCTGGCAAGGACAGCATTCATGACAACTAACCCAATGTTTGCCTAGCATTAACAGGACACCCCAGCACACTCTCCTCTGAGAGGGAATTTTGACTTTAACAGGCTTTACCAGCCCAACTGCATAAAGAATTGTCGCAGCTAATTTGCACATAAAAGCCAGAATAGTTTAGTTTTGCAGCTGTGGGAAACAATTGATATTTCCTCCCCAATGGAAGTTATCACTTACTTGTCTTTCCCCTACCCAGCTCAGCAAAATACTGTAACAGAAACCACTCTTCTCTGAAATAGTTGTGATCGGATGACACAAGCTTCTCACACTCTTCTTTAAGCAAAGACTCTAAAAAAGCAATATAACAACCTGTAAAACAAACACGGAATTAAAGTACTGGGCGATTATGAAGTTCTGCAGTTTTGGCAACTGTCTCCACTCAAAAATGCAATTCTTTGAGCATATGGTCCACTGTCCTAATTTCAGAAGGAGAAATCTGGGTTTCTTTCAGCTGAAAGATGCTTTAAACCTGAGAAAACGTGAATCTGGTTTTGTTATTAAGCCTCACAGTATATGATGACTCTTACAGTACTCTCCTGTGCTGCTTCTCATGCATCAATGTATGCAAGAGTAATGAGAGAAATTTGCTTGTTGATGCATTTATCTAACAGTTCATTATCATCATCAGGGGTCAAAATACTAATCACCAGAATGTATTAGGAAAAGAAAAAAACACTAGTAACACAAAGTAAATGCTAGTAATTAGTGGCACAAAGACAAAGCATATGGATATACAGTGAACAATCTCTTGTTCCACTGAGACACATGTAAGCATCCAGAAAGCAGTGCCTAGTTACTGAATTTAGAATAAAGAGCATCAATGACAGCAAGTTTAAAATTAGAAGTGCAATCAACTGAGAGTGGCTTATGTTATGCATTGGATGGCTCCACATAGCTCTAAGTTTTCCTTTCTACTTCAAGGCAATATTTCTAAACTCTCTCCTGCTGCTCTGGCTTGTCACACATACTGATACTGTGGTCACTGCAGTTATGACTCATATGTTTCAGCTTTTTTTGTCCACTAGACAAGCGGATCCAGAATTTGAATTTATTTCAGAACTTGGCATTATATATCTCAATATACAATCTGAATAAATTACTATTTTTACTCTGTCACTGTTCAACAAATATAGGAACAACTGTTCACCTCCGTGCACTGCATGAAGAGGACTTCCTTTTTAATGATCTCTGGTAAGAAAATTAAGACCGATTTTGATACCATGCAGGATCAAGACTTCAATTAGTTTCACTGATGTAATCTACATGCTCATTTCCAGGGGTGGTGGAGTGAAAAAAATTGCTCACAGAAATTCACTTCTCTGAGCCAGTCATGGACAACATCCATCCATCACAATATGAGGTATTTAAAGCCCTAGAAACAAACGGCAGAATCTATAGAATACTACACAAATGTACTGGCAAACTTTAATGCTGCAATGCTGTAAATGCTGATTTATTTCCACAGAGAGCAAATTCAACATAGACTGTAATTCATTAAGTAAATGCAAGGCTATATGAATGTCAACTTTCCAAAATACACAAGATACAGCCAATAAAAAAAGAAAACAAAAGAAAAACACAACTAAATCAGAAGGTTACAGACATATCTGTTCTAGCTCTATCTCTACTCCCAACTCCCAGTCCCATCAGCAGGACTGGCAGAATTGCCCATTTACAGCCCACGGACTCAATGCCACAGAAGCAATCTATGTGATTTCGCAAAGAGGAGGGACAGCTGATTGTCTGGAGGATAGATAGGAAGAGATCGGCTATTCCATAATGAAATAGGAGTAGTAATAATAATAATAGCAGTCCTCTAAGCTTCCTTAGAGATTTTGCTTAATTGGACGGTGTAGATCCAATTCTGATTCTGGAGATACTGCTATAACTCCAACATTTTTATTTGGCCTAATACAAAAGCAGTTCAGCAAACCCCAGAGTTGGTGTGTTTGTAAAGGTTGTTTAATGAATGTAACAGAGAACAGTGAAGACGAGTGCTTCATTCTGCAAGTCCACCAAATGACTTGGAAGGTCACGCTAGTTTAAGTTCCTTGGCAATTCCAGTTTCTTCCTGAAATATTTAAACCAGTTGGATAAAATGCTTTATAACATTCAGTTCTTCTTTTTGCCTACAAAGTAACTACCCTCTACAGAATTGTGGTATTTTTTCCTTGGTATTTAATTTTAAAGTGAAAATAAGCCCAAAAAGAAATGGCTCTGCTTGCAACTGAAGAAGAATAACAAAACATCTAATCTTCCCCTGCCTTTGTGCATATTAGGAAAAATGACTTGAACCTACTAACAGCACAAGAAAGAATTTTTTGGTATGGACTTAACTGTCAAGATTTCTTAATTAAAAATATGAAAGGAATTAACTCTGCCAAACCAAAAAGTATCTTTAATGAAGCTATCTACACTGGAAATTCACTTCTTACCCTTTATGAAGTTTGTATACTGAATTTGTTATGGAGACTTCATGCTCCTGTCTTCTAACTGACACATTTTTTCATATCCAGAATGTTTTTCTCTTTCTTTGAATATATCCTGTCAGGCAGGACTTACATACAAAACAAAATTAATTTGGTTGAATCTCTAATTTGATTCTGCTGATAAAAAACAAGTTCTGTCAAATGATTCAAACCATTCTGTCAACAGAACATCCCTGGCTACTTCCAGATCTTTTCTGCAGATGCAATTTGCAAAAGAAAATCTTCTCTTGAAAGCTAATTCCTAATTTTAAGGTGCATATAGTTCAAGAGCCTTATCCCCCGAAGTACTGAATGTCTTTGTAAACACCTTCAACTCCCTCTGAAGGCACAAATGTGAGGGGAGTTGTGCGCTTTGCAGATTTATATTCCAAGCCATCAGAAGCATTACAATTTGTTCTGTCATGCACCGTGTCTTAGTTTGTCTTCAGCATTTCTTACTTTTATTACTACAGATCCTAGAAAAAGGTTTATCAGACAAAACAGACGCTGGTTATTTATCCGTAGCATTAAAACATAAAGCCAGATTTATAAATGAGATAATTTTATCTGTCCCTAATTTTGTAAGAACTCAACATTCTTTTAATATTTCACAGGCACCCTTTAACTTCCCTAGCAAACTGCTGTTCAAGAGAATTAGCTTTGGGAAAGCAGCGATTTTTTGGCATTTTACTATGATAAAATAATTTCACAGAAATGCACCTGCAATATATTTGGTGGAAACCTTTTTTTCAATTTGGCTTTCATTTCTGAATCAGGGATTTATATTTAAGATGATAGCCGAGATCAATGTTACAGGCATTTCACAAATGCCTGACTGTATTATTGGAACTGGTAAATTTCCTACAGAGGAAGAGTCTTAAAAATGAAATAAATTCACACCTGCTTATGCATAGCTATGGTGCTTGTTCAAGACTCTCTCATTCAGCAACTCTTCTCAATTCCTTTTTCTTTTAATGGTAAAGGGGGTGAGTTTGAAGGAAATATAAATATGAATATTGATTGCACTGTGCATTGAAAGCCTTTGCAATTGCAAGGGCTCCATGGTTCTTTTTAACTTTATTTATGCCTACAGCACTTTTTTTTTTGGCACAAATATAAGTATACAGGATATGCATGCAGCTTACATAGTTCCTAAAATTATTGTTTAGTGAGTTACAGCTGAATGCTGTGCTGTTTTTTTTAGTGTTCCTTCTTTAGCTTCAAGTATAGCAGATATAGCTTAATGCTGGCCCTGAAAGGACAACATATTACCCTCCAATAGCAATTAAACTGTTGAATTAAAGGTAAGTGGTCAATTCTCATTGCCAGGTATTATTTTTCTTGTTTAAGAACAAAAGGCCCTTCTACACTGTATGATAAAGACACATACAGTTGTGTGCATATACACAATAGCAGAGTACTGTGTGCTTACCACCACAGAGCCTAGATTATCAAGTAATTCTCAAATTCCAAAGCCATGTACAAGGAATGAAAAATTAATACCAAAGGCATCTTTTCTCTGTACCTGTGTGTAATATGGACTCTATATATCCTGTTAACAACCAAAAAACCTAGTGGTGTTTTGTTTCGGTTTTTCTAAATGATCGGGTTCTGTTTTTAAAAGTATTTTTTTGTTGTTTCTTACACATCATAATATAGTTTTAAGATCATCTGATCTGTGGACTTAATTCAGCTGTATCTCAGCATAGCAGAGACAACATTTTCACTGGGGAGAAAAAGACAACTCTATTGATCATGAGATATTGCTGGTTTGACACTTAAGGCAGAATTCAGAAGGACAATCTATATTCTCCTAGTTTCACAAAATAAAGATATCTCGCACAATTCAGAAGTTTTCTTCAGGGCTTTATCAAATCCCTCCATCCCCAGTATGGCTCTACACACCTATCATCAGCAGATGATGTTAAGGCTTAGAAGAGAAATACAGACATCCCTTCACAAAATGCCCCTTCACTTTTATGTTCTGCCTGCGAGGCGAAATAGGGGAAAGCAAATGCTCCACGGAAGACAGTTGTGCTGTTCTCTTTATCCTCATCAAGCCTTAGAAAGAGAAGAAAGTAATACATACGAAATCTGTCAGGAATTCTCTAAGGTGGGATTGTGGCCAAAGAAAAAAAGTCTTACACCACTTAAACCATCCTCTGCTTCCGGCATACTTCTGAGAAGCTCAATGACTGCTGCAGTAGTGTGAGGTATATTACAGGTTCAAGGTAACAAAACCAGAAACAGTGAAATTTCTTCCACCTTTATCTTTCTATTTCAAGGTTCCTTAGGAAATTCTTTCACCTCTTTAAATGTACCAAATGTTGAATTCCTCAGTGTGCAGTAACTTGCAGTTTTCACCTCTTCAGCCAACTCGTTAAGATGTTCTCCAAGAAGACAGTAAAAATACTTTTATTTAGGCTTAGAATTCTTTGCTCTGTCCCTTCTTCCCCTATTTCAGCTATTAACTAAGTTAAGAATGTATTGTCAGACAACATAATTTGCAATATTCAGTAAATTCAGTGCCATGGCTGTGCCACAAGTCCCTTCTTGCACAGCCACATTTATAACTGTGACACCTCCTTCACAGACTAAGGGCTACACTCATGAGAATTTACACTCACACCTATAAATGGCTTCAATTTAAAGATAAAGGATCACAAATCACAAACATTTCAGTAACAGATTCACAAAATACCAGTCAAAATTTCTCTTATTTTTTTTTTTAATTGCCTGAAGCTTATTTTCCCCTCAGTTCTGGGAGGCAGAGAAGAGCAAGAACAAGTAACCCCCCTATTCCTTTGGTGAACCCACACTAATGGAAACAGCTTCAAGGGTTCTGTCAGCCTTCAAAAGCCATAAGCGTATCTTAAAGAAATATCACTGGGTTTACAATTTCAGACCTCAAGACCAGAACATGTTAACCCAGCATACAGGAGATGATCTCACTGGTCAGAGACTGAAGCCATTTATAAGCCAAAAAGCACTGTCAGGGGATTAAGAGTCTCATTTACCATACAACCAAAATGATTCCTATTCACTGAGTTGTGGGAATAGAAGTATTTAATCAAAGTGATGGAAAAAATAGGCACAAGAGTTTTGATTCTCCAAGATAATGAAACTTTGGCCATCACTTATTTTTGTTCAAGTTGGGTTTGAAACATGCATCATTATCATCACCAGATCACAGGAGTAACTAGGGTTTTCCACATATTTACAGTAGTTTACATACTGAGGTATTAAAAAAACACCTATCAATGTAAAATAAAATAAAGGGAAAGCAGTGAAGTAGAACAGAAACTCAAAAGAAACTTTAAGTTCATTTTACAACATATCAAATCTTTACTTACTATAATGATTAGCTGTATCTGACTTTAAGTCACTTTTTAATCCAGAATACCAGAACCATAACATTTAATATAATTTCTAATCATAGAATGACTTCACATCATATATAGCAACATATTTCATGCTCTGTAGAGTAAAAAATGTAGGTCAGGACCCACAGGCTATAGTCTAGCTATGCTGCTGTGAGTTTAACATATTATTCTTTGGGGAAAATAATAAAACAATTTAATTTCACACACAAGCCAATGATCTTCAAACATTCTGATTTCTTAAGACTAAAAGCAGACAGATACCTAACACCTCACTGGTGTGAAAGTCACCCTACTAGATGCAATAAGTTCTCAGTAAGAAAGCAAGTTAAAAGTTTTGCCTTGCTTCTAAGTGAAAAGCATGAGAATGGATCAAGAGAACCATAATTACTGTTAAAAACTGTCAGTCAGTTCATCCACCTGTACATTTTACTTATACACACCTCCTTTCTGCTCTAGCAGGTCTGCATTCAATTGGTTTAACCGAATGGCTCCTGAAGAATAACAAGGCTTGTCATTATCTCTCTACCTAAATCATCTTTTCTTCTTTTAGAGATCTTTGACTCCAGCACTCATGTTCTGTATTCATACACCAAGTCAAATAATTAAAGAGAGTGACTTAAAAAAAGGGGGTAAGCAGCAAATTAGAAAGTCCTGATGCCATCCAGTTTACTGGTTTAGTGTACACAGGATTGTTCCACTGTCCACGTGTATGTATGTTGGACAAATGGCATTTTAAAAATGTTGGAAATGTTATGAATATTGGAAACTAGCTCTGCCTACTTGTTTGTGGTCTCGCCCCTCTGACAAAGCTCTTGATATGCACAGCAGCATTTGAGCATGGGTCAGTCTGCTCTTTCAGGAAAATACTCATTTCTTCAAACAACTATCTCCCAGGAAATTGGTGATGGGGTAGGCAAATCAGCAAGCCCTGTACTATGTGACCAGCTCTGATAGGAAGGATGATGTTCTATCTTACAGCACACAGTTTTAGCATGAATTCTTCAGGGCTGAAAGCTCAAGGGAGAAAACACAAAGAGGAGGAAGGTTTTTGTAAGAATTAACATTGGGACCTGCCTCTCAAGTTCTGTTTTATGCTCTTCTCTCTCTACAATTTGTATACGGATACATAGAATATGTCTTGCAGCTGAGCAGATCTCAGCAAGTAAAGGCGTACATATCACAGAGTTGCAGGACAAATCATGCTATGCTAGGGAAAATTATTTTAAAGGTTTATTTTACATTGTTTACACGCAGCTGTTTACATGCAATACCTAATAATAAGCAATGTATCCTTATTCAATCAGCATTAGCCCTCCACACAGCAAGAACAGTATATATAGTATCTATTCTATTAGACCAATAGAGAAAGGTGGCAAATAACATTTGGGGGTGTATTAGCATGCAATATCCCCAAAGCTGTTTGTGTAAAATTACTTTAATCATGAGTCACAGCCATATATGCCATTTACAGTTTTCTGCAACCCTTCTGGCCATCCCATCAATTAGGTCTGTGAAAGATCCAAGATCTCTGTAGTTTCACCTAGCACAGCAAGGAATATTCTTACTTAAGTAAGATTTTCACTTCCCAAAACACTACCATATGAGGAGCAATAAATGGACCTATCATGGCAAAGCCTCTCTGAACACAATCTTAAGAGTTCAATGATGTCCTGGGTTCAGCAGAAGCAGTCATTTTTCTCCTCAGTAGCTGGTGCAGTGCTGTGCTTTTGACTTTTAGCCTGGGAACAACGCTGATAACACCAATGTTTTTAGTTGTTGCTCAGTAACGTTTACTCTGACCAAGGATTTTCTGAGCCTCATGCTCTACCAGGGAGGAGGGGAAGCCTGGAGGAAGCAAAGACAGTACAAGTGACCCAAACTAGCCAAAGAGGTATTCCATACCACAGCACGTCATGCCCGGTATATAAACTGGGGGCAATTACCCAGAAGGGCGAGATCACTGCTCGGGTCAGGCTGGGTAATGGTCGGCAGGTGGTGAGCGGTTGTATTCCCTTCCCTTGTTATTTCCCTTATCATTATTACTATTGGTGGGAGCAGCAGTGGCCTGTGTTATACCTTAGTTACTGCACTGTTCTTATCTCAGATCGTGGGAGTTACATTCTTTTGATTCTCCCTCCCTGCTCCAGGAGCAGCAGAAGAAGTGGGGAAGTGAGTGAGCAACTGCATGGTTAAACTCAGGAATAAGGTTCATTCATTGCAAAGCTGAAACATGCCCTTTGAGAAGACAACCTGCTGTGCCTTAACAGAGCCGTTTGAGACTTGCTAAGAAGTTGTGGACACATGAGCTGCAGACTATTTTAGGCTACCTAGTAAAACCAACACAGAATACATCACACAAACTTGCAGCTACACCATTTACTAGGTAAGTTTCTTTTTGGCCTTGAAAAGTCTGTTTGTAAATCCTTCCTTCTTCCTAACAACCAAAGATGCTTAGAAACTAGTGACGGATTATGGCAGCACTATGCTTGTCTTCACGTGGGTCATACAAGCTAAGCCACACAATAGCAATCAGCTCAGAAAGATGGGTTTTTAAGAAAGTTTTTATTGCTGAAGATGTATTCAGACCCTGATTCATATTCCTCACCTGAATCAAGCAGCAGACACTGCAATCTAGCTAACCCATCTCTTGCTGAATGTTCAATTTAATCATCAGGCTGCATACTGGTGAGAAAAACCTCTTCAAAGACCTTCCACCACCTTTAATTTCTAATGGCAAAATTAGCAAAGCAATTTAAGAAATACATAGTGAGTATAATTAAAAAGGTCAACTTGACTTTGCAGATTAAAAATTAGGTAGTTGCTCTGTAATGGTAACATTCGCGGTCAATGTTTTCCCAACAATAATGAAAAATTACCTATTAGATTTTCTCACTAGAGATGTGTATAAAAACATCTGGCTACCGACGAGCAACTCTCAATTTGATAAATCATGATTTTACATATAGAATAGGAGGTTGATTGATTTCTGATTTTCTATATGCTTCCTCCATTTGTAACTCCATATGTAAACTCTTGAGCCAGAATTCCATTTAAACCTCAAAAGGTTAGGACTGATTTTGATCTTAAACTAACAGTAATGCAGATCACAACTGAAAAACATAAGCAAGAGCATGGCGAGTGAAAGTAATACATGCATTGAACGCATCCACAGTAGCAAAAACACCCCTTCCACTTGACTTCACATTAGGGCTCCTAATCCAACTAAATTCCCATGTTTCTAAGAGATCCCCAAGGAAGGAGTGAGAAAGGGACATGGTCAAAAAAAAAAAAATCAAAAAACAGATAGTCAAAACTCCTCTTTTTCTTCAGTTAAATTCAGATATCTTGTCTGTGATTCAAAACTTAAGTGTTGCAAGTGCCAGGCAGTACAGGCTGGCTACTTATGGGACCATGTAACTTGAAATACAAAAGATTTCCCTTTGCACTGTTCTGTCAAAGACTGCAGTACATTCTGGAAAGCTGAAGAAATAGCATACTGCTATTCAGCCATTAAAACAAACAAGCTTCCCAGTCTATCCAACTCAGTAATTTAAAGCCACTTCATTACAGAAGTGCCTTTTAAAAAGTAATAATTTTATGAGTGCTTCTAGTTAAACTATTAAGATTGTCTTTTCTTCCAATTAAATTTACTCACTTATAAGGAAGAGATGAGCCTATGTGAGACTGAAATCGTCCTCATCCTAAGAACATTATTGCAGTTCTTTACAGAGAGTGCATTTTAACACTTTAACAAGAAAAATCTGCTCATGTGAAGATAAAACGCAACACCAGGGCAGCATGAACATGTGCAAGGTCACCGTTTGTGTAGGATTCAGTCAGAGCACTGCAAATTATTTGTTTAATGTGCAAACCACTGAGTTGCTAATGGTGAGATTCTTAACACTTTTAAGCACTGCAGAAGTAGATGTCCAGCTTCCCGTGTCCACAAGCTGCAGTCAGATCCTCATACCCTTAAAAATTTTAGTTGCATACACTTCAGTACTCCTGTGCATACACACCGATACCAATTCAGCTACTGCTGAACCCAGGACATTCAGCCACTTTCAGAAAGGACAGGTTTTAAGAAAGGTTAAAGCCTCAATTCATAAAATAACGAATGCCTGAGGTGCTGCTTTCATTTGGAAAGCCTAAAGAATGAGACCCTTACAATTACAGCCTGGGTGACCATGCTTTTACAAATAACAGGTTGTACAGATACCTAGCCCATTTTAAGCCTCCAAGCCTTTCCCTGTTGTTTGTAGTAACAGAAGTACCTTAAAAATCCACTAAATTTATCTGAGAAAAAAAACCCTATACTTCCCCTACTTCTATTAATCTTGCTTTCAGTCTTACTAAATTACACCAACCCCAATTTAAATGTTTTGGGGTTTTTTTACATTTAAAAATGATACTTAATCATATTTGTTTCCTAATACAGGTGCGCTTTTCATGATCTATATTGCACTCAGTACTTGGACACAAACAAGTTTGCTCAAAATAGCATCAATTATGTACATGTATTTATTTAATATGCTGAACACAGTTACATTCACAGAATAATTTGCTAAAAGGATAACCACACCAGAGCTCAAAAATTAATGGTTACTATCGTAAGATCTGACAGCATAAATAGCAAGTACTGCTTTTAGGAGCAAAAGTATTTTTTTAATGACTACTTCCAGTGTTAGTAGAGCTCCATGTATATTCTGTAAAGGACACAACTTTTTTACCAGTATTTTTCAAAGCCAGATTAGGTTCATTTTACAACAAAGGATGCTGATATGAAGGAAGTTATCTGACCCAGAAAATTTCACATCACTAGTCAGTAACAAAGAGAGTAAAACATAATCCAGCTCTTCTGAACTTTAAGCTCCAATTCAAAATAGCTGTTCACCCCTCAGGAACATTAAGGGGGGGGGGAACAACCCCAAAATCAAGCATTAAGAATGTAGGCAATAGCAAATACGAGAATTCAACTTGTCTAAGGCAAAAAAAAAGTAAAAAAATCCATCTTCTATCTTGACTGAAGACAGGATTTCATTCACTGTATATTATTTCTAACACACAGCAGTTTGCCTCCATCCATCAAATAAATACTATATAGTAACTGTAGAAGAGGTTCAAGATTTGGATTTGTATCAAGATATGGAATTGCAAACAGCCAAATGGACAAATCAAGTGCCCCCTAGCCTTGTAAAAAACAGAAGAATATAGGGTAGATGACTCTATATTTTACATAGTCTACGTAATGACAATTAGATAGATGTCAGTAATTGACATCTTAAGGCAGTACTAGCAAATGAATCGATATGTTGATACGTATGAAATTTGTTCTTTCTGAACACATCAGAATTAAAATACTGGGGCGGTGGAGATGAGTCATAGACAGCCATCTTTACTTTGGTGTGGCCTGAAAGCTAACAGCAGATTTAGCTGTTGACATAAACAGGAAAGACCTGCTGACTGTAGCAGTTTTGTCTGTATTCATTGTATGATATGCGTATGTAATTACTGTCTAATATTATCCAAGTACCTATTTTTATAAGCAGACACTGCGATTCATAATCTCCTTTCCTCTCATTTATATGATCTAGTTATTCTAGCTAGCAAAGAAAAAGCAGACTGACAATCAGTTTATTCCAAGCTGTTCCAATTATGTAGTTGCTTGATTTCAAGCGTGAATAGTTTGAATATGATATAAGAAAAGCGCTGGAATGGAAATAGCTGTTGACAGGCTCCCACCTATGGGAAATAGGAAACATATCTACTGGTTTAGGATATTGTTATGAAACAGGCACTCAGGTCTCCAGACTCTCTTTCAGGATTCCAGGGAAATACTAGAAGGCTCAAACTTTCTTTTCTCTAGGGCTTTTAATAGAAGAAATTAATTCAAATTCAAACACTCCAATAAACAAGCAGACAAACACTGTTAGTTACAAGTCCTCAAGGTACTACAAACCAGGCAAATGTTTAGGATATCTCAAACCTATTAGATTAAGCTCAGCATAAATGCATTCTTCATTGTAATGTCATGCTTATTTTTTTTTCTTGAAGTGCTATTAATACCTTTAAAGAATACATGCCCTAGAAAATTGTTATACAGTAATCCATTATTAAATATTTGTCATTAAAACCTGGTGCGGCTCTCGAATAATAGCTGAACTTTAGCTGTATTACTTTACACCATCTATTACTCCATATGCTTACAACCAATATTCATTTAAGCAGCTATGTACTGAACAAGTACATGGAAACATATTTCCTTTAACAGAAACTGGGCAACTGTTAAGTATGTCTGGAGACAAAGGCATCCCTTCAGCTGCAAGACAAACATACTAAAAGGTGTCCACCAAATAAGTACCTACTTGTCAGCAGGTGTTTGGCTGTACTGAAATATGTCAAAACCTCTAATACACTTACTTCTATGTCAAATTTTACTAAGCAGAAATTTTAACTGATTCATTCATTGGCTGGAACTTGAATTTTTGTTTACACATTTGAAGTGCAAAACATTAAATTTAATATTTATTCTTCATCTCTGTATTAGAAATGAAGAGCAAGATGATGTTTCCATTTCCCTAAAACTGAGACATCTGACACAGCTAAAAGCACTCAAAGCAGCAAAGAAACCATCCTGTAGAAATGCCTTTGAAGTACCTTCAGTGTTTTTTCATAATAGACTCCAGCTGTGGGCTGCTTGAGAACTACACACAACACTTTTTAACCTTGCAATAGAAACATTTAAGGGTAATGATACTTTGCGCCCATCAGATCACTGTACTTGTGAAGAAGTAGACTGAGAAGCATTTACTGCTGCCACCACCTTTTTTACTTCTTTAATCACAACAATGCCAGCAACAAAACAGAGGAACTCCTTGAAAGGAGATGCGATTACACCACCTCCCCTCTCCAGGGTCTGTGAGGCAGACACAGCAAGGGCAAAGCCAGCTGGGCAAAGACAGATCTGCAACACAGTAGAGACACTACAGAGACACTGTGGAAAGGAACTCGGAGCAGATGCACAAGCAGACCTCAAAAGTGATGGAAAGAAATTTTCTTTGGGCCTAAAAGCATATGCAGTTCACATGGGCACTGAACACTGTAAGCCTGGAAAACAGGCAAGTAGGGAGATACTTTAAAAAAATTACTTTTTCTTTTCCCCTCAACCTTTTACATTTGTTTTGACACTATAAAATTTACGGTTCAAGTTCATATCTTCATGAACCTCAGGCCTTGAAAGCAAAAACCTTTTGGTATCTTTAGGAGCTGGAAACAAGGAAACTCTTCATTTCAACACACTCTAATTTCTAACTTCCCCACTCATAACTGTTATGAGACTGGATAATCAACTACTACGTTTTGAGTGCAAATATGCCTTTACCTTCTCATTTAAACTTGCTCACTCTGAAGGACAGAAGTTTACCTACAGCCATCGCTTCTGCACTACCCAGAGCATAACTAAACAAAACCAAAACAAAAAAAAAGGGGGGGGGGGAAGAAAAAAACAAAAAACCCACCCAAAATACAGCAACAGCTCTCAAAAAAGCATTCACAGCTACTAAAAAGAGGAGCTCTAAACCTTATGACAAAAGTGGACCATCACCGCTGCAGTTCATTCTTTGTACAATGTTGTTGCAGCCACTGACATATCTCAAACATCTGAACTCCAGTTTTGTTCCATGTCCTCTCAAGCAAACAGTGCAGCAGAGGCATTGCTCCCAGTGTCAGCTTTCCCATACTGCCAGGTCAGCTGAAATGAGGAAAGCTGTATCTGAAAATTGCCAGCCCCTCTCGATTTCACAGCACACCCTGAAAATGAACACACTAACATTAACTGTGCCCATTCTCTACATCCAGATCTCCAGAACCTGTGGAGTAGCAACTTCTGCTTTCCTAAACCAGGTGAAAGCACAAAAATACAGCAAAATGCAGACGCCTGGAAATACACAGCTGGTTGTTCACTCATGCATAAGCAGCCTTCATGGAAGCTGGTACATAACAGGCTAAATGAGCAACTAAATCTCTCCTGAGAATACAAAACAATGTGGGTGGGGAGACAGAGAGGAACTGAGAATTGGTCCACACATAAGTACCATTTAAGCTACATCTTTTTAATTTCTTTTGACAGTTGTTCAAAGGGTCTTGCTACTCTGAAGGAGAAAAAAATTAAAGTAGTATTATCCTGCTTTTTCCACACCAGAGACACAGCCCACTGCCTGTGTGGCCTTTGAATAGAATCAATTAGGTTGGAAATGACCTTTAAGATCATCAAGTCCAACCATCACCCCAGCACTGCCAAGACCACCACTAAACCATATCACTAAGGGCCTCATCTACACATTTTTTGAACACTTCCAGAGACACTGACTCCACCACCTCCCTGTGCAGCCTGTTCCAATGCCTTACCACACTCTTGTGTGAAGAAGGTGTTCCTCATAGCCAACCTAAACCTCCCCAGTGTAGCTTGAGGTTGTTTTCTCTTGTCCTACCGCTTGTTACATGGAAGAGACCCATCCTCACCTCGTTACAACGTCCTCTCAGGTAGTTGTAGAGAGTGATAAGGTTATGCCCGAGCCTTCTCTTCTCCAGTCTAAACACCGCTCAGCCACTCCTCATCGCACTTGTGCTCCAGACCCTTCACCAGCTCCACTGCCCTTCTCTAGCCCCGCTCCAGCACCTCAATGTCTCTCTTGTAGTGAGGGGCCCAGAACTGAACACAGAATTCCACCTGCAGCCTGGGGAACATTCCAGGGGAACGATCACTGCCCTGGCTCTGCTGTCACACTATTTCTGATACAGATCAGGATGTAGGAACAGGAGTTCGCCACTGCAGATCCAGGGAAGGCCATCACAGCACTGTCACACCAACTGTTGGGGCTCGCAGGTTGACTCTATCACATGCCTTTTGTTTCTTTTGCAGGGACTTTGTAAGGAACTTTCCATCTTCCCTTCCAGTGAGAGGAATAGGAGCTAAAACCTCACCCAACTGCAGTACGAACAAAATGAATTAAAAGAAATTAAAATACAAATTAATGTGCACAGAAATAAACTGCTAAAACGGGCATTAAGAAAATGACTTTATAATCAGTAGGATATTTGGCTAATAATAAATATTTTTACTGTGCTACCCATTAGAGAGCACCTCTGCTGATGTTTTTTCTCAGTTGCTCATTTTTCACTCTCCAGCTGTACAATATCTGGCACAATGGGGCTCTGATCTCAGCTGGAGCCTCTCTGCACTCTCATCATAGTAATCTAAAAAATGGTGACAGAAACCCTCTCAGTATCAGTAAAGAGTATGTGTGTGTATATATATTTATGTTCCATTTTCCTGAACCTTGTTGACCTCCTCATCTTGATTTCTTGAAAAAAAAGCGTTTTAAATGTGGTTCTTTATGAACAAACCCCAATTGTCATTTACACTTAAAAGACCGAATCCAAAGCTCTCAAACTAGCAGTGAAAATGACTGTTACAATACATCAATGAAGTGCACCAAGAACGAAGCATTTTTGGCAGGTGAATGAACTTAAACAGAACACTTTTCCAAATATTATGAGTAGGACAGAGTCATGAAACTCTTTCTATTTTCAAGGGAAAAAAAAACACACACATGAAAGTTTTGCTTTTAACTATCCCTCATCCTCTGCCTCATTAAAAATATATATTTGATAAATAAAAAAAACCTTTCCACATATAAAATCAAGTGATTAAATGAGCAATAAATATTATACTGATTAATATTTCTGATGCAGTGGTTTTGATTTACAGGTTTCATACAAGATTGTTTTAAAAATTCCAGCTAATACACATCAGTAAGTTTTGTCACTAAAATTTGCATTGACATAATGAATCCCTAAGTGCAAAGGTGAGTTAAGCTTCTTTGGGTTTTGGCCTTAAGCCATAAAGCCAAGTACCCATTTACAGCAAGAGAAAGTGTTCGTAAATAATGTAAAAAGGCAAAAAGTTCTTTACATCAACCCTCTATTTTTATTAGGTGAATGTTTATGCATCTGCATGAGGAGGAAAACCTATACCTAAATAATGTTTTTTTTCTGCAAAGTATAGTGTGGTAACGTATTCTGGGATGTGCTGCCCATTGCCTGCATCTTATATATTAAGCAAGAATTGGAGCTAATTCAGTATAACTCTGAGCTGTGGTGTTCTGTGTCCATGTCATTCACAGATCTCAACAGTCAATCTGTTTAGGTGACAAATACTCAGAATACAAAAGTGCTGCGCAGTAAGTTGCTCACTGACACCAGCTGGGAACCAGATCTCTGCTCAGAAGAGAAAGCTAGACATTAAAGAGGTATACACTGATCAAATATATTCAACATCCCAACAGTGGGGGCTTGCCACCGTTGAGCCTAATGAAGCACCAACAAACAAAACTTCCTAGTAGCAGTGCTCCCACACTGAAGATCAGCTGATGGTATTGCTTTTAGACTACCTCACAGCTAAAACTAGAAGTAGATTAGAGAAAGGAAGAATGCCAGAGCCTCATAACAATAGGCTCATAAATACTGCCATAACAAAGTAGTAACATGTGTTGACTCATTGGTCACAGCTGAACCAAACAGAGCACCCCATTTCTCCTTCCTCAAATGATGTTTTCACTTGTTGCTTTCCAAAACCCTAATTCTACGATGTTGCTGGTCAAAGTTTTTATCTTTCTAAAACTTCAGGCAGAGTCCAAATCCAACTGAAGTCATTTGTTATCCACAAAGACTTTCTCATGTCTTGAATAATCCCCTTTGTGGACAGTTAATTCATTTTACATGACACTGTTCTGAAGCAACGTCAAGTGAATGATATTGCATCCTAATATATTCTGGACTGAAGAAAACTGGCTGCTTGAGTCAAAGAGGAGATAATGACATCGAAACCTATGCTTCAGGAATAAAAGTCAAAAACTCAGGATCTAACACTGTCTGAATTCCAACACTGGAGTTAAGAAGCTGAAGTACAAAATACCCTACGTGAGGTTTTCTCCTGACATTCCATAGAAGTGTTTCTTATTTTGCAGAGTTTCATTATTTCTCTTGTTCCATCTAAAGCAAAAAATGAACAGTTTAGCATGTCTCTTCATAGAGACATGTCATACAGCCCTGGAATGAGCAGACTCTAAAGAAAAACACCTTTTTTGATGTGTTTTAGTGGAAACATTGAGAGAATCATAATTCTGTGCTTTGCACCAAACTTCTACATCAGTACTCAGGAATAGAGACGAGATGAGGGAAATATAGCACCTGCAATTTGGCCACAACTAGGGGCCCAAAGCAGATCTGATTTTTGGATTATGGTAACCTGATAATAAAATCCAGAAGAGGACTCTTTAATATGGTAACTGAAACCTCTGTATTTAATATACTAAGACAATAGCCACACATACATCACTGCTTCCTCATGCAATAAAAAGCATGTTAATTGATCACTTCTGTAAAAATATGACCAATGTAACTCTGAAAAGATAAATATATTCTAAATACAAATATTCAGACACTGATGTCCTGTTGCAAAGGTATAGATACAAATAGTCCAAAATAATATACTCCAAAATATTTGTCAAGCCCTTTTCTAATAAGTGGATGCTGGATCAGAACATCTAGAAGGCTCACTTCCTGCTTTTCTATTGGTAAGGTATCAAGGTTAATTCCATAGGACACGCACCTTACTATGGAGTGCGCTAGTGTGTACTCTCTGAGAGCCTGTCCATTTTACACAACCAAGTCTGGAAAATTTTGCCTCTTAAAAAAAAAACAACAAAACCCACAGTTTCATAACATCCTCTAACTGCAAAGCCTGCAAATTCAAATTGCTGCATAGATGCAGAGTAAATACACATTTAAAAATAGTATCTGATAACAAAAGATTGATACAAATAAATCTAGACTTACTCAGTGACTGTTTACTGTACTGGAAATCAGAACTCAAAACTCCTAAGTTTTGAATATGAGGATCCTAATCAGGAGTTGAATTGCTCAAAGCCCTTATAGAAACATAGAATGGTTAGAGCTGGAAAGGACCTTAAGACCACCTAGTTCCAACCCGTCTACTATGGGCAGGGACACTTTCCACTAGACTAGGTTGCTTCCAGTGCCATCCAAACTAGCCTTGAATACTTCCAGGGATGGGGCAGCCACAGCTTCTATGGTCAACCTGTGCCAGCGATTCACCACCCTGACAACTTCTTCCTTGTACCTAACCTGAAACTCACCTGCTTAGGCTTAAACCCATTACCTTTTGCCCTATCAGTACAGTTCCTGACGAAAAGTCCCTCCCCAGCATCCTTGCAGGCCCCCTTTGGATACTGGAAGGCTGCCATGAGGTCTCCATACAGCCTTCTCCAGGCTGAACAGCTCCAACTTTCTCAGCCTGTCTTCATACAGGAGGTGCTCCAGTCCCCTGATCACCCTCGTGGCCTCCTCTGGATTTGTTCCAACAGTTCCATGTCCTTTTTATGTTGAGGACACCAGAACTGCACACAATACTCCAAGTGAGTGTCACAAGGCAAGAGCAGAAGGGCAGGATCATCTCCTTTGACCTGCTGGTCACATTCTTTTTGATAGAGCCCAGGATATAGTCGGTTTCTGGGCTACAAATGCACACTGCCAACTCAGGTTGTGCTAAACATTGATATTAATGTTCACATCAAAAGATACATGTTAACAATTCAGATAAGCCTTTTAATTTTGTGGATGGTAGCTTTAACACCTGCATTCTAGGTATCTCACAACAGCACAAGGAGTAACATTACCATCAGTGGAAATTCTTATATGAGTTTCTTTTCTATTGGAAGAGAAAATGTTTTCCACCTTCCACAAATGTCCTTTAACTAACAATTTTAAGCATATGTTAAAATACTTTTTCCTCTAATGTTTGAAGCTTCTGTGTTGATCATGATAATCACACCTTCACCACTTCTTTCACACTATTTAAAGTTTGGTTCCATTTTCCAGTAGCAGATATTTTCCTTGATATGTTATTGAAGTGTAGCAAAGAAAAAAAAAATCCATTTATCAATATGCAGAACATTTTGTAATATTTCTTTCCTTTCTATTTTCCATATTGATTTATGTATTTAGTGATTTATTTATTATTTCAACAAATGGCTTACTGATAAATTGGCTGTGTATATGTGAGAATCAAGTCAAGAAATTAATTTCTATAACACTGAGTTTAAGATCTTTTTTTCTTTAAATACCTAAAAATCATTATTAGATAAACAGTAAGATAAATTCTAAATAAATGCTTCATAAATTAGGAACACACAAATCTAATAAGCAGGTAGACCTTATCTGTGATAATCTGCAGAATTTATTCTAAGTTGCTGGTGCTCAAACATCTTGATTTCCTTCACTAAGGAAAGCAAATTTGTTTTATAATTCTGTCTAGATACACTGCTCAGCCGTGACTGCCACGTGCTTTCCTATACAGTGTATTAGCACCATAGTTCCTGCCAAGACAACTGCTAAAATCATACTGAAAGACTAATATGCATATAAGTTAATAGACAATACAGGCATATGGTAGTAACAGCTAATAGCAGAAGAGTGAGAAAAACACGTAAATAAGAAATACAAAATATAGTAAGAATATAAAAAGATTGGAAAAGAATAGTTTGAGAATGTATCTTAAGTAACTTTTACTTAATTGGAAACACAGAGCACTATAGAAAAACAAAGTTATGAAAGTGCTTCTTCCCTCCTGCCCTGAATTCATACTTCATTTTTTTAGGTCACAGATTAAATATATGAATTGCTTCATATACCACTACCAAAATGCTTTTAGCCTAAAAGAGGTTTCTGGTCATAAATCAGTAATTTTACAAAATAGAGTAACTTTGATAATATTTTTAAATAACAGAAAAAATAAATATATAATTAATAGTAAAATTTTATTTGTTATTATTTCTGCAGCTTTATGGAAACAGGACTATCAGTTCTAGATATTTATTTAACAGGACATACAGAGTTGTCATCAATTTCTAGCCATTTTCAAATCCCTACATTACTCCCCAGTGTGAAATTCATTAAGAGGTGCCTAAGACAGACAGCCATTTTTGGTAGTGTCGAACCAAGAAAAAAATATAAGTGAATACCAGGAGTTCAGTGCACTATTTTACTTAGCTGACTATCAACAGTTTTTAGCATCTGTTTTTACAGGCCTGTAAATAACTACCTATAAATCTTAAGCTTACATAATATTACCATTTAACATGGATGAATTTCTAGACTGCATAATCAATAGTTACTACATTGCAATGTAAATGCAGCTTCAAAGACTTTTTCTAACCAAGATTTATTTCTCCTGATCAGTAACTCACACTAATAAAAGGATTTAAGTGAAATCTTACAAAAGAACTTAATCCAGCCCATTGTTTCACTTCAGGGCTCTGCATTTATTTCACTGAGGCCAACAAACACATTTTCCAGGCAAAGGGAGGCACAGGGAGGGGGAGCCACAAACAAAACACTGTCAAAACCTTAGTTCAGAAAAAAAGCTGAATTATATAATACTGTATTTGGAGAGACCATTAAAGTCTTCTCAACTTAACTTTAAAAACAAATATTCATTAACTCCAGCAACTAAAACATACAGTTAGATCCACCTACGTAACTATACCGTATTCCCTTGGCTCAAACATTTAATTTCAAGTGATCCCATCCATTTCTGGTTCACCTTGTCCTGTATGAGCCATGAAGCAAACACAGCCTATGCCTGACAGAACAGGCTGGTGCTGCACAAAGCTCTGTACAGCACAGTGTTTGAACGGCCATAACCTTCACCTGCATTTAGTGTCCACTGCTACTGGAAACCAGAAAATCCATCTTTTATGAATGTCATATAAATCATTAACATTTTTTCCTGAAATTATATGCACTGCTTTGATAGTTTAAGCTTAGTGTACCTACCTAAGATTTGCACCTTAACTATGTAAATACGTGGCCTTAAATATGTTAAAATCAAGCACTGTGCATCATAGCGAACTGCATTGTAAGAAATGGTGTTAACTTCAGCATTTGAGAGAAACTTGGAAAAAGACATGATAGACTTTCAAGAAGTCCTTCCAGTCACTCTGTAAGGCAGTGAGGCAAGCCTACTACTTTAAGTTGAAATCAAAACTGTAAGACTTTGTTAGAAGTCACTGGTACAGAACTCCTGCACAGAGACATTTTTCTTTCAGATTTCTTCCCCCATGGCCATTTACCTGTTCAGACTGCAACCAGCTGCCTGACATCCTCCTTTCTGATTGCTCCTTATTAGGCATCACTGTAAGTCTAACTCTCCTACTGTCACATGTAATCTTTATACCCCCTTCCTTTGGTTAGGCACTTGCGCATTATAGAATTTAGCCAAGGAACAGCAAGAGCCTCCTGCAATGAAGCAGAACTCCTCAGGGCATGTTTATATACAAATACTGAATTGGAATAACTCAATACACAAATCCTAACTGTTACAGCAAAACTAGCACAATATTTTCAGATTTCATTAGGAGCAGCCTACAGAAAAAAGATTTACTTGGACAAGATTACTAACTCATACAAAAATCAGTGTGCCCACCTACAAGTATTTGTTCAAACCACTCACTGCAATACATCGGTCCACAACTGGTGGGTGGTACCTAGCTGGGGAAAGTGCTAAATGAAGGGCACAGCTTATTCAGATTGATTTGAACAGGCTGGAGATCAGGCTACTGGGAAGCTCATGACATTCAACACGAGTGAGTACAAACCCTCCCATCTGGGATGGAATGGCTCCATGCAGAAGTACAGGCTGGACTATGACCAGGAAGCTGGTGAATGACAAGTTACTCATTCCCTTTTCATTGGTCTGCAGTTCCACCTAACATCTGATTTTTCCCTGCTGGATATTCCTCCTGTTCACTTTGTTACCTCTAAATCTGATTCTACCCTGCTCTCCAGGTGGCTTTCACTAAACAACCAGTCATTGACTAGAAACATGAGTCCTTTATAGCCCTGGGGCCTCTGGTATTATCCTAAGCTTGATAATGGTCAGCCCAGAGCGTACCATATTAAATGTCACGGTACATGCAGCACCCATGCCCTCAGATAACCGTACAGCAGAAACAAATCTACCAATCTACAATTTCAGGTAATTTCACCAATTTGAAATAAAGCTGTTTTTTTTTTTCTTTTTTTGAGCATTTTCGAATTCAGCCTTGAGCTACAAAGGTACATTCAGTCACTGAAGAAAGCTTCCCAGCCCAGGAAATTAACTTATCATGGCACCATATCTGATGCAATGCTATAATCATTCTCTTCCTTGTTTAATGTGTGGCTGATTATAAAGTCCTAATTATAACGGCAAGGAAGAACTGAGAGCAATGCCTATCCTCATGTGCCACAGCCAAACATGCGAACCATTGACACTACTGACAAAGAATGAATGAATTGGATTGTGAGAAGAACAAAACATACCTGAATCTATTTTATTAAAGATCTTTACAACAAAACACTGCTCTTAAAAGTAATGGAAAGGGAATGTAGGAATGTTGCAAACCTGGAACTCCAAAATCTAATTATTAGCGTCAAAGAAGGGGAGGGGTTTTTTTTTTTGTTCCTTTTCTCCAGTTTTATGCAGAACTGAGAATCCAACAGTTATAAATCACTCCCACAGGAAACCTGAACCAAACACAGTATTTTGCTGTGGGTGATGCGGCCCATAAGATTTTCTCTGATCTACCATGGGATTTAAAATTTCTGTCAAAAAGAGATTTGTGTAGTGACTTGGGATCTTAATTCCATATAGTGTATTCTAGAGGCACTGAAGACTGGGCTGGGTTCTCCACAAGCCAGAGTAAGTTTCATACTGACTTTAAAAATTGTTAAAATATAATGTCTTCCTCAAGTATCAAAGTTATTTTTTTAGTCCTCTTCTAGTGTAACGATAGATCACTGCTACGACTAGAAAAATGCATACCTGGGCATACATGCACATCTGAATATGCAAGTACATGGGAACTCAGTCACAATTTCAGAATCAAAATTTCCTAATGTGCAGTTGTTAACTGACGGTTTTCTTGATATGAGGGACAACCAGCTACTTTTGACCTGGGGCTTCTCGTCACCATGAAAAATTGTATTTAAAAGAGTAAAGTATATCAAAACCTTGCAAGACTTCAAACCACTGTAAACAAAAATTTCAACAAGTAATAAAATCCCACTTCTTATACCTGAAACAGTAAACCAGAATATTATGTAGAAAAAGGTTTTCCTCAAAGATTTTAAAAACACACAAGAATATTCCTTTTTTCTCTGTCTTGCACGGTGATGCAACAGTGAGACCTAACACACACTTTGTAAAGGGATAGATAGAAAAAACATTCCAATTGAAACAGTTAACTATTTCTTTTTAAAATAGGGGAGGTTTTTCCTAAATAGATGGAATCCAGAGCAAAAATACTGTAAAGCTTTTGTCAGTGCTTATTTCAAATGATCTGAATAGCTCGCCACAGCCTTGTCAGCACTAAGCAGCATACCTACTCCCACAGTTTGTTAAAACCCTTTATAGCATACAGCATTTTGTATAGACTACCTCTTTAATAAGTCCAGTTAGTAGATAATAACTACAGCTTAGTAAAGGTAACAATGTCTTTTTCCCCATTACATGTCTATGAGGATTAACAATCACACTGGGCCAAATTCCACAGGAACTATGCCATAAATAGTCTACAAATCTCCCAATTTTAGTGTACTCAGTTTCTTTATTAAATTCAGACGTTTCCCACCATTTGTGTCAAATGCAGTATTTCAAAGCAGCGCTGCACTAGAGAGCAAACCTCCAAAAGGAGGGTATACTTCCCTGTGCAGACTGAGCTGTACTTTGATGTAGTTTTATGCACTCCTCTCTCTCCCATTTACCCGAAGTTAACCAACTGATAAACAGGAAAAAATGTACCCAGGAAACCAAAGATTATTCACTGGGGAGGACAAATTACAAAACTGTTCTTCATGCCCAGTAATCGCTTAAATCACAAACCATTAGCAGCAATCACATTGATCACATAAAACAACTTGCAGCCCCAAGAAGCAGTTAACCATAATCCTTCAGAATACAGACAATTAGCAACTGTATGATTTAGTATTGCTAATAATGATTTACAATGGCTATTAAAAGATACTATTAACAGCCACTTTACTATGAAGCTTTGACCTTTGGCTACTGAACAAGTAGTATTTTAACTAAACTGTTTCAGTGAAGCTCTTTTCTTAGATAACCATGGTTTAAGACTTCAGTATGGAAGGGACTGGTGAGAAACTATTGAGTGATGAAACCATTCAACTACAATTTTATACTTTAATGTTCTACCTGAACATCCCAAAATACTGGTGATCAAATGGCCATGTAACTGCCAAAAAGGCATATATGTATACACATGAAATAGCACATGAACTTTCAGAATTTCCAAAAGCCAGAGAATACATCCACTGCCATTCATTTCAATATTATCAAAATCCTAAGAAACTTCTTTATAAGTATGCAATGAGATCTTCCCCAGACTCCCTTCAAAAATTCTGTTCCATTGCGTTACTGACCTTTTTGTGTTCTTTAAATTGTCGGAATAAGGCATATGTAAAACTTGTCCATAAGGATTACTAGAATTTTTTTACACAACAGGGAAGACCGTTTGTCCATTCTCTACCTCAATCCCCTTCATCTGGGTGCTGACAGCATCTATCTCTGGAGTCAGTATCTGTGCAAGTGCTCCAGGTTAACAGCAATACACTTGATCAAAAAGGAAAGCAAGAAAATGGGCCACACGATAAGACAACATAAATAAATGCAACCGTAAGTGAAAAACAGGGTAAAGAGAAAAGGTCAGAAGAGAAAAATAGCAGAGCAGTCAGCAACATCAACATCTGCAATCAGCTGATATAACTGCACATAACATCTCCATTTCCTTTATATTTTTTTCAATACTTAAAAGTACTTTAAATTACAGCCTGGCTTTTCTGCAACACACCAGATAAAACAGATATGGATGATCTGAGATCAGCTATTAATATGGTATTTCAATACTACATTCAGACACACATGGATATGAAAACATCTACAAGGTATGACATACAAACTTAGAAAACCATAAAAAAATCTTTAACAGTAAACAAATGGAAACATGAGGTAAGAAATCCTACAAGTCTATAAATATTAATCATAAGAATCAAGGTCTAATTTATCTTCTACGTTTCTGATATCTGATTTTGGTCCTAGACTGCTCTATGCAAAAACAGTATTGAATATTAAAGGTAAAACCAATATCCTCCTATAACCACATTAGGTCAAATTAAATTGATATTTCTGTACTTGCTGGTTTATAGCAATTTGTTACAGTAAGCAATTATCAACACACGTGGCTGAATACATTGCATTCATGGACCTTCGTAATGCTGGGAGAACAAGTTGGTAACAGAAACAGATACCCTGCTGCTTCATCTGGAATTTCCCCAGCATGTATGAACTGGACTGCAGGATGGGGGGAGAACCCTACCACACAAATACTCCACAGACAGAAATGCCCTTAATTCACCTAATCCAACAGAGCTCCCCTGAGTCATTTCAGGAGAGCACAGGCAAGCTAAATGCCCTTAATTCACCTAATCCAACAGAACTCCACTGAGGCATTTCAGGAGAGCACAGGCAAGCTACTCACAGTTGGTTTCCCTCATACACTCCAAGGATCATCAGTCACTGAGTTAGTGTCATCCATGTCCATTCTTTCCCTTCAGTACCTGTTCATGGGCTACCTGTCCAGGAATTCATGCAATCCCTTTGTGAACCCACTGAAACTATGTCTCCAAAACGTCCTATGCCACCAGATTTCTTAAGTTTTCTGTGTAAATGGACTCGACTGCATCTATTTTAAACTGATACATTTCCAGTTTTAATCAATGACTACCAGTTCTAGTACAAGACTTGTTGTGTAACAACAATTTACTCACTGTATTTACTTAAATCACTTTCTTTATGATTCTGTAATCCTCAAACTTCACATTTCATTTCAGCCTTCTGCACTCCAAGCTGAATCATTTCAGCCTTTTTAGCCTCTACTTACAAGGTACTTTCATTACAAGGTTTCTTCATCCTCTCAATTATTTTATCTATCATCATCTACACCCTCACTCTACTGTGTCTTTCTAAGAGTACCCAAGATACGGGCATGAGGTTCTAAATAGCATTTATCTCCTTCTTAATACCTTTCCTGGTAATGCCAAAGATATTGAGGGTTGGTTTTCTTGGGAAAGGTATTCACTGAGCCAACAATTTCAAAACCCTTTAGCAATGACTCTAAATTCTGTTTTCTGAAATCTGTCAGCATCTTACCAGGTTAGGTAAGATTATTCTCCATTAAGTTTATCTATGCAGAAACTCATGTACCACTTCTTTTGCTCGTTCATTACATTTTGTGTAGTTTGCCTGGCACAGCTTTAGACTGCCCCTTTGGCAGTTTATCTGCAGCCTTGGAGACTTCACCGCAGCATACAAAAACCACTAGCAGTTTATTTTGAGCCTTGCAATTCACTGTCTATTTTCCTACTAATTTTTTTCCAAAGGTGCCCACTGAAGACTCTTCAACATTTTTTACAATTATGTGTATGGATGAGAAAACACTTGGATTGGAAATAACATTTGAGCTATTTGCCCGGTATACAGGCTACTAAAACTGACTATAACTTGCTATTAGCTAACATTAACTGCTGCAGATTGAGAGTATTTTAGAAAACATATCCTACCTCTTAGTTTGAACCTCAGACGATGAAGAGTAATGAAGTGACCATGTGCATGACTTTTCCCAGAGGTATTCTGTGCCTGAATTCCAGTGATAGCAAGGCCTCAAAAATATCTTAACTTGGGTCAGGGCAGAAACTAATTATTTTGCTGAGTATCTAAAGCACATTGCAGCTATTCAAACCTCTCCAATGAGGTATCAGTGAAGGCATGTCAGCACACAACTCTTAAGGTACGGTTTTGGTTGCTGTTTCCTGGATATTTATAAACCTTTATAATAGCTAAATTTAAGATTGGAGAAGGTAAATACACACATACATACTTACTGAACTGGGTAACTAAATCCTAACAATTTCACTCCCATATTCCTCTCCTTTCTATGCTCTGACTGTCAAAGAGCTTCTGATTGTATTTTTCGTAGTTTTCTGAGGAGGAGAAGAGTTTATCAATCACGTTGAGTCATTCTGATACTTTATACTTCAAAATTTTTCACTAACTTTGTTCAGCCAATAAAGAGAAGCATTACAATGAAGATTGTATCTCCCCAGACATGAACTGCCATCGGTGGTTGATGCTGCAATCCAACCCAAAGAAACAACTACTTAAAACCTAATTAAGCAGTCCCCTTCACAGAAGGGACTCAACTCCCTGGATCCACAAGTGCCTTTACTCTTATGATCACTGCAGAATTGGGAATACAGTCACACTGTTCCCTTGGACTCCAAGAAAACAAGTGCACAGTGAATAACAGAACAGACACACAGATAACAATAACTAGATGCTGTATGAAGAGCAGCAAAACCTAAATAAATAACGTTCCTGCTGATCAAAGTTTAATAATGCTAGATGACTTTTAACTCATTTAGATTAAAAACCTGATGAATAAGTGTAGCACAGTATGTGTGTCTCAAAAGAACACAAGCACATCCCCTTCCCTCATTCTGCAAATTCCCAACAAAGCTTTACCTAATCACAAGAAGGTAGCAAGAATACTTGTGCACTTGGAACAACTCTTTGAGATACAAAGCAGCAACAAACCTCTTCACCATTACATCATACCACAGCTCCTCAGGTTATTTTTCATCTTTTGGATGCTGTAAACCTCTCCTGTGTAAAGCAAAATGCCCTAAAGCACTCAGACTTTAGCAGTGATTCATTCATGTGGTACAACGCTGTTGTCTGTAACTGCAGAATCAACCAGTGATCATTACTGCAGACAGGAATAAATCTTCCTATTGTTTTCTACAAAAAATTAAGCTTATCTGCTTCTAAAAATGGCACATCTCTCAAGCTACCTGTGTGAAAGACTGCATCTGCTGTTAGCATTCTGTACTGGTTCTTTAATAGAAGGTAATCATCCTTCAATTCAGTAATACAGCTGGGGTTACTACTAATGAAGAAAAATAAACAGAAGCACACATCCCTACATTAAAAAAAAGGTAAGAGCTCTACATCACTACAATGCAGACACAATGCTATATACAAGTGTGTCTTAAGACTTGCAGAAATAAATATTTACAATTTACAGTGGACAGCTGCTTCCACAAAGCAAACCAGACAGTAAAAGTTATGTGTCTACACAGCCGATTAGTTGCATACAATTATACATTTCCACCCTCACTAGAAATGCATAAGGCAATACTGCAAACAATCAGCACTGGCAGAATGGCACTCAGCTACAAGAGGAGAAAGTTCCCCCCAAGTTCCACTACAACACAGGGCACAAAGTTATAAGAAATCTTACCGAAGTCTAGGATTACCTGTGTACCGGTTAGATGTGCTGCCAAAATCATGGAAATCAGTATCAACTGTGAAATTGTTACAGGAATCACAGAATGGTTTGGGGCGGAAAGGACCTTAAGATCACTTAGTTCAAACCCCACTGTCATGGGCAGGACACTTCACACTAGACCAGGTTGCCCAAAGCTCTGCCCAACCTGGCCCTGAACACTGCCAGGGATGGAGCATTCACAACCTCCCTGGGCAACCCATTCCAGTGCCTCACCACCCTCACAGTAAAAAACTTCTTTATATCCAATCTAAACTTCCCCTGTTTAAGTTTTAACCCATTACCCCTTGGCCTATCACTACCACTACAGTCCCTGATGAAGAGTCCCTCCCCAGCATCCCTATATGCCCCCTTCAGATACTGGAAGGCTGCTATGAGGTCTCCATGCAGCCTTCTCTTCTCCAGGCTGAACATCCTAAACTTTCTCAGCCTGTCTTCATACAGGAGGCGCTCCAGGCCCTCATCATCTTCATGGCCTCCTCTGGACTTGTTCCAACAGCTCCATATCCTTCCTACGTTGAGGATACCGGAACTGAACACAGTGCTCCAAGTGGGGTCTCATGAGAGCAGAGTAGAGGGGCAGAATCACTTCTTCCAACCTCCTGGCAGCACATTTAATGTAAACTTCAATAATGAAATAAAGTTGACTACAAAACCCTTTCCTCTGACCACTATCTTCTGGAATGCCTGCAGAACACCACAAGGCACAAATAGCTAAACTAGTATATTTTGAGCAATGGTTAAAACCACTGAAAAATGCAAATGAAGCAATAGCTGAAAAAAAAAAAAAAGAGTAAAATGTAATGTATATTTATCATCTATTCTTCTCTACAAATGATAGCAGAACCATATGCAGAAATACTAATGCTATGAAAAAGAAACCCACACCAGAATGCAGAAAGATTCTAAGACTTAAAAACTGGCCTTTGCAGTGAACCTCAGGGGGGAATAATCACTTTTCAGATCAATTAGAGTATTTTTCTTTCAGGATCCCATAGACTTTCTTAAAGCTACACGGAGAAGGTTGCTTCTGAAGTACAAATACAAAAAAGCAATACCTTCTTGCCCACTCCACAAAACAGTAGATAGTTTCCACAGAATTGCATGCTCTGGCAAAGTGGTTTCCTCTACCTCCCCCAGACCCACAACTAGTCCAACATTAATCAACACACTTAAAACCATAAAATCAATAGGAGAAAACTAATACTTTTAACAAATGGTTAGTAACCACATCAGGTGGGCAAGAAGAACTATTCTCATAGGGAAAAAAAATATTTTAGAAGGCTAAAATTAAATTTCTTTTCCCCAAATCTCATGTGTCAAATTGGAGAATTACATTTTGGCTCAGGGCTGAATTGCACTGTAGGTGGACACCACAATACTCAATCTATCTTGAACGGCTTTGAAGGATTTTCTAAAGAAAAACTTCATTTTTAAACAAAGTTCTAGAATTGAAGAGAATTTATTTAAATCTCACTTTACAAACTATGCTTTAAGACTCTCCATTGCCAGGAAAAGACAGTTTGTTGCAAAAATTTCATTGTTTATTCACCAGAATGTTTCTAACTACAGTTTAGACAACTGGTAGAGAATTATAGTCAAGATAACTGCAGACAGACAACCTCGAAGTTAGCCTGGTATTTATAGCCATCCATCAACTATTGCTTATGGCATGACACTTGAACCAACTGTATAAGGTTGCCACTGCTATAAACAGCCACCTGAAGCTATGTATCCAGTCAGCTCCACTGACACACTGCTGGGAAGAACGAAGGGACGAACCCAGCTTTGCCATGGCCAATTCAAATTAATACTGACTTCACTGTAAAGCTAACACTTGCTACATCAGATCTTTCTGTAACCTTTGCTTCCAATTTTATGTTCTGTTTAATGATGAAGTCCTTACTTACATCTAACATCATAAGTGCTCTGTGGAAGAGAGCACTGCCCTTGGAGGTTCTTGCAAAGGACATGGCACAATGATCCCTGCGGTCCTGCACACTACTACAAACACAACTTCAAAACAGAAATGAGCGAAAAAGGTAGGATCAGTCATCACCTAATTTTGTTCTAGTGTTTATAATACAAAATTAACTTATTAAACCCTTTTTTGCCACCACTACAAACTATCAGTTATACAATCATAGAATCATCTCAGTTCTGAAAGACCTTTATGATCACTGAGTGCAACTGTTTCCACAGCACTGGCAAGTCCACCACTTAACCATGTCTCTAAGCACGTCTGTATGTCTTCTAAATCCCTCCATGGATGGCAACTCCACCACTTCCCTGGGCAGCCTGTGCCAATACTTGACAACCCTTTCAGTGAAGAAGTTTTTCCTAATATCCAGTGTAAGCTCTCCTTGAGCAAAGTGAGAGCCATTTCCTCTGGTCCTATCACTCGGTACTTGGGAGAAAAGACTAACCCCACCACCTCATTACAACCTCCTTTCAAGTAGTTGCAGAGAGCAATAAGGTCCCCCTGGGGAACACCACTTGTGACCAGCTGTCAACTAGACTTACCTCCATTCACCACCACCCTCTGGGCATGGCCATCCATCCAGTTTTTTTAGCCAGCCTGTGCAAGCCATAAGCAGCCAGTTGCTCAAAAGTATTTTCTATCAATCACCTCTCAAGTAACACAACACAGCAGATAATCCAAAAGCTTTTAAGACTTAAGCAAGCTACAGTTCAAATCTAAGGGGTTCCCACTGACTTCAATGTGAGCTGGTTAATATTTTTCAAAATTGCTTTTATGCATACCTTTTATGCATACCATTGTCAATATGAAATGCCAGGCAAAGCATACGAAGAATACTCGTCTGTAGAGCCAGGAAAAAAGCTTTCCATGCTGCTTTAGAAAAATGGCCCTTCAAGCACTGAAAAAAAATATGCCTTTTGTTTTGGCTGGACTGCAATGGGGTTTTTTTGAATGTTAAGACTTGATTATCACCAAAAGGAAGTGATAAGCAGATAAACCATAACTTGCAGTGCCATCCCACCAACTGTGGTGAAATGCTGTTCCCTTTTCTCTTGTAAATTTCTCTATCATTTTTAATTAGACCTTGAACTAGACAAGGCTCTTTTTCACTTTTGTTTATAACTTTACATTAATGACGGAAGTACATGATACAAATTTAAGTTAATCATGATAAAAAGAAAGCAAGAAAATATCATTTATAAAGCTATAAAGTTCCATATAAACCCTTCCGACCCTACTATGGAAGGTGATATTTCATCTTCAAGAAATGTTAACTGTATCCCACATTGACTGCTTCATGGGTAGGATTTTACGGTCAGCTTTATTAGAAGTGTAAATGGGTTGCAGTGATGGGCTGACTGACTCTGGAGGAAAAAAATCCTGGAAATCCGTGCAAATAAAATAACCTGTACAAAGAGTAGCTATTCATTTGGTGATCTGTAAAAAGCAAAGCACATCAAAGTGTTTTATTTGCATTAAGATGAAAATTACATGTTCAACAGCAGATGCTTTTAATATAGGCAGAGAAAATGATCCTTAGGCAGACAGGGAGACCAATGTCAAGCTTGGCAGCCTACAAAGTGCAATGCAGCACTCATACTTATCAGCAGTTGCAGTGTGAAGGCAGCAGAGCCATGTGCCATTATCCCTCTTGGCTCGACACTTGCGTTTTACCCTCCAAAACGAACTCAGCAGCACCTTGCTTTGTACTGTACCTAAGCAGAGTGGAACTGGTTTACACTCCAAGAAGTTAAAATCCAGAAGCAAAGATTTTCTTTTGGAAGACACATTCAAAGTTTGATACATACATCACATCTAATGGTGCATATTTGTGTTTATCAAATTGACATTTCTTGTAAAACACAGATCATATATAATACATCTTAGGAGTGTTTAACAGTGTTTGCAGTTATTTTTCAGTAACAGTGTTGGTAGAGTGCACTTACAGGTCATGGATCAGGGATGTCAGAAGCAGAGTCTGTGCCCTAGGTTCAAAGCTGGTCTAATAACATGATATCAGTGTGCAGAAGTCGAAGAGTACCAACAGCATCATGGACCAGATAGCCACAAGATAATTAATTAGGTCTAGATAGCTATCCAGACCTAATTTAGAGGCTATTTGAAGACAGAAGAGGCATGATTAATGCCCATCTTAGTTACCACAGATTTTGCATCCTTATTAAATCTCATTATTAAAGTCAGGCAGGGGACAGGAAAAGGACGACTGCAGAAAACCCAATCAGAGGAAGAAAACGCACATTTCCTGTAAAGCACATATTCTCTCCAGCTGTCTTGCCTTCTGTGGTGCTATGGTGTGACAACACAAGACTCCCCATGACTAGAGAAAAAAAAGACAAGTGAAGGGTTTGCTTCAAAGGAATATAATTGTACTTGGGAGAAAAACATTAAAGAAGGAGGGTATGAAGATGACTTCACAATATCATTCAGAGGCTAATTTAATCCCTTCAGAATCAGCACACAAAATCTTTTGATCAGGAGGGCAGAGATAGAAGGGTAATTTCTCTCAAGATAAAGTTAGTTTAAATGAATGTTCTCCCTCCCCAAGAGGAAAACACAATCTTACCTGAAATTAAGAATTAGATTATTAACAAGAATAAAAGAAAGGGGGGGGGGGGGAACACAACTAAAAACAAATCTATTACTAACATAATACCACAAATAGTGTTGCAAAGCAGAGGCTAAGCAAAGACTCTTCTAACCTTGACCTTAAAAGTTAATGATAACATAATACTGAAGTGATTCTTAAAATGTAAAAAAGGTACAGCTTCTGCACGTATCACTTGTGTCACTCTTGCTTCCCATGCTGGGACCAAATGCTATACAGAATTAGTTTTACAACACTAATTCATAAGCCAGACAGTCCAACTGTGATCCCTCTCTTGTGCAGTGATTATTCCAAAAGTCAAAGCAACTCTGCTGTAACATAAGCTGATTTGCACCAAATCCATTCTAAAATTGAAGAAGAAAAATGCTAGTACTGTTGTTTGGGAACTAATCTTATTTGTGAGTAAGGCATGGAATAGTAGGAGTTTGTATTGACTCCTACAGGACACTCAGAGTGACCAAGCAATGAAAATGAAAACTGAACAACTTCAGTGGACTTTACAAGCGCACACTCCTCTTCCCCTTCTGAGCACTGTTTAATATGCAACTGCACTATTATGTTTCTTGTTAGGCAGACAGCTTAAAATTGGAATTGTGGGAGATGTGATTGATGACCAGAGTTCCCACAGCCCTTTCAATGAAACATATTCCATTTCCATTTCAAAATATGTTTATTATGAATTATTGGTTTGTCATTGAACTTGATGAAAGTGAATTTACAAGAGCAACTCAGACCTCTGCAAGGGAAAACACTTTAATCAGGCAACCTTTCCCTTAGTCTTTTCTACACTTTACAGAAACAGATAACCTAGCGAGAATTTTACTCTTTGCATACAGAACCAGTTTATTGATTCAGCAATGTTTCTTAGCATGGAAGCCATTTACTCAAAGTCAAAAAATGTTGTGACCTCAACCCCTTATTCTCAGACTACATCATTAACATCAGTGTCTCAGGCAAAGCTTTATTTCTGAAAAATAATTGAAAATATCTGAATACTGGGTAGGAAACATCTTTTCAAGATGTCCTAACAGGAAGAAAATTTTCAAGCAGAACGATCCTTCAAGGATAAGCCGAAGCAGGAATTTCGCCTAAACATGCTTCGACTTCCAGAATTTCCGTTGTCTGAATGGCTCTAGTCTGAAGTTTACTAATCAAAACCAACACAAGAAAAGAGAAGATGCCCTGGTGAACTACACAATCATCCCACAGCTTGCCACTGCTTAACCAGCTGGCATTCCCTGGAGCTAAAGGACTGCCATCACTCACAATACAGCTGTTACACTGCATGCGTTCAGGAAATTGGGACATAGTCTAACATGGCTATTGTTGCTATCTCTCAGTCACAAAAAGTGGCATTTTATCAACAAAAAAAAAAGTTATGGAAATGTTTTCCCCTGTCTTCTACAGCACTGGTTATGCAAACAGGATCTCTTTTTAAGGCACAACAGTTATCACAGGCCCTCTGCAGAAGCAGCTGACCCTGAGGAACATTTAATGACAGGGTGTTAACATTCAACACACTAGAGCCCCTGGAGCTATCATCTTAAAACCCCTCAAACTCCCTGGCATCAGTTGTTAAGTCAGCAGTTCAGCTGACCATAGATCTCATTTAAAGTAGAAAACATTCCTTGCCAGAGTGTGACGAAATGATTGCAAGGCCTTTAGTAAAGGATAAATTCGATTGCAATTAAAAGCATACAGGAACCAGCATAAATGCTCCCTATGGAGGCATTAAAGAAGCTTGTAAAGTCTAAGGTCATTATGTAGTACCAAAGGTCCATGTCAGCACAGTGATACATTCTCATTTTCTTTACATTTTAATATAGGCTTCCAGAACCTCCCCATCAACTTTGGACCATTACTCGAAAGAAAAATAAAAAGCATAATGTTGACATGCCTGTCATTTCAATAAAAAAAAAAACTGTAGAACCTCAACTGCAATGAAAACAACTTATATTTGGAAGATTAATGCTGGTGTTGCCACTAGTTACCATTGAGAAACAGCAGAAATTGCGATACATTTTACAGAATCTTACACATATGGAGATATTTTCATTAGTGTCTCAACGCTTTCATTGCACATTGTAGGTTAGAATTTAGATCCCAATGGCAGAGGACAAGACAGCAGGCCAGGGCTACAGTTGTTATTAACTTGATAAGTGAAAAAATTTCTCAGTGCTACAATTAATATATCTCACTGGTAACTGCTAAGTTTCTCAATCCAGTCTACATACCTTAATCTAGTGTTGCTAGCACAGTAATACCCAACAGCTTGTTCAAACTGCCTCATTTTTTTTTGTAAGATAGGTCTTCAGGAGTCACTCATTTTCAAAACCAGACTCTTCTCTCACCTTACCAATGAATTCATCCTATGTTAAGGCAGCCTTCCATTTATTTTTCTCCTTTTAGTATTCTTGCGTTTCTATGTTATTCATTAACTTATGAAAACTCACGTTACATGCCACAAACAGGATCTTATGACATGCTAAGCTTCCAATCAGTAAAAGCAAAAGTGATCTCAACCAATTTGACTGTCCTTTTCTTTAACATAGAATTCTTAATATAACATGTAACAGTACTAGGGAGAAAAAAGAGTATCTACCAGGTATGAAACTAACTTAGTAGAGAACTTCCAAACCCAACTCATTCTTCTCTTGTGGTGATTCCTATATCCAGGGCAATATAAAACCTAAACCAGCATTTCTTCCACCTGAAGTATTCTAGTCTGTCTGCATTTGGCTTTTCCTTACACATAATGAGGAAGCCTTTCCTGGTTCTGTGAGGTATCCTGACAATCCCGAACAGAAACCAATTCTACTTTTCTCAGTTGTCTTCAAAGTCATTCTACTCCTTAGTTCCTAGATAGGGGGTATCTAAAGAATACTAAACATAATAAGTTAAATGTAATTAAAGTAGAAACACAGAAAGTATTCATTATCTTTGATAGGAAATATTCCAGAATACCACTGTTGGAAAGAATGCACCTAGCATACAGGAACAGCAGCAACATCTGAGCTCCCAGCAATAGAGATTTTTTCCTGAAGAGTTAATTTGGATTTTCGTTTCATTAGGATTGCACATTACAGTTCCTACTTAGAGTTGATTTGCTTAAGCATACACCAGAGGATAGCCAAGCCAAAGAACAGTTTTGAGAGAGCTACAAATGGTTCAGTAATAGTCTGAATACTAGCAAAGTGGACATGATGTATAGCAAATAAGGAAACACTTATTCCACAAACAGCATGACTTCAATTTTAAAAACCTTTTCTGATTTGAAGGAACTTATGGCTTTATTCACTGGCAAACAGCTGCTCTCAGTTAGCTTAAAAACTATGTACCATGTCCTCTCCTCCACTAGCACAAAAACATAATCAGACTGATATTTCATACTGCTCCAGTCCTAAAGGCATTGAACATGACTTCCATTTCCACGCTTTGTTTAAAAGGGGCTTCATGGTACAAAGCTTTGTCCAGGTGAAGCCACATTCACACTCAAGAAGTCACAAGGGAAAAAGAGAAAGAAATGGAAATGAGAATGAGAAAGGTACCAGAATTTTCTTATTCATCCAATTTAAAACATATATATATATATGTTGGTATATTTTGAATGAGTTCTCTCTCCACACTACAGGCAAAGTATGGGATCTAAGATTCTGTTTGGCTCTGCATTATGATTTACCACTGACATGTTTGGTTTCAGTAGTCTTTTCTCCTGGGTTTTTGGCCAGACAGTGCTAGTAATCTGATTTACTCTAGAGAGTAATTTGCAGGCATCTAATCTTATTTACCTCAAAATTGCATGGTGTGTAATTCTATCTTCTACATTGTATGCCAGTAAATGTACAACTAACATGATATTCCATTCCTGTATAAGAGCTCAATCTGTTAATACATTCCATGTAAAGCTACCTGTTCTTAGAGAATAGAGTTCAAATGACCTTGGCTCCAAGGTCTGTCTTATCATCATTCATTCATTAGAGGACCATGGAAAGTAAACCCAAATCTAAATAGCTAAGAAATAATAAAAAAAAAATAAGTAAAATATGGTGCTCCAGAGAAACCCATCGCCTCTTAGATAACTACACACATGTACAGATACACTCACACACTGTTTAGCCCTATGACAGTATTTTGCATTAAACAGCTTCAATTTACTTTCAGAATGCAATACATCTTGGGACACTAACACCCAATTAGATAAGCTTGTCTCCTGTTTCAGTCTCTAAATGTGAAGAAGGCTCAGCTGATCAGCCAGAAGGACAAGCAAGAACAGGGTGCCTGCTGGACTTAAGTGCTCAACTTAACAAGATCTCATTCAAGTGACATGGAACAGTCCAAATATGTCAGAAGTGAGATTTTGGTCTCCTAGATACCTCAAGCTCAAAGACAAAACTATGCTGTGGTCTTGTTCTGATTCTAATCAAGGGTAGTGCGGGGTAAAAGCCAACCAGAAACAGGTTGATGAGTTTGGAAAAGAAATACTGTATTTCACACCTTCCTCTATGATTCTGAATTTCTCATATCTATAATGTGGCTTCTAACACTAAAGAATTTTTAAGGTTGGCATGATTTTAGTTTCAGGTGTCAGTTTTACCAAACATGTTTTTCCTCCAGATATGTAAGCTACAGTGTGGTGCAGAACATGAGAGGGATTTGATATTCTGGGAACAGTATTAATAGAACAAAGAAAACACACTTTGCCTTGCTAGTTTTTTCCTCCTCAGCATAGTAGAATAACTATTAAACAGATTTATTGATGGTATGTATGATTATTTCAGTAGAAATGTGAGGGAGCAATTGATCAGCATTCACACCTCATTTCCCACCAGAACTGATGACCTCCCACAGTACATTCAGCTAAGGGATCGTACCAGACAAGGTGAAAGAATACATAACTCAAGACCAAGGCATTCTTTCTCTTGTTTTGTCATAGATAAGAGCATAAATTTGTTTCTCTTATGTACAGATGTGTGCATTCGCTTTGAATGTACAAAGCAGCATTGCCACGTAATTACCATCTGCCACTTCAGAGAGATACAGCTGCTGGGTTTTGTCCTGTTTGTTTTGGTTTTGCAACCTTTCTTCATGGATCTCATGAAACAAAGTAAATTACATAATGTTAACTATTACGAAGCAGTTTTCCAAGCTACAGTGAGCGACACTTTAAACACAGTCTCAACCATTCTCAGTAAAACTCAAGTCCTCAGATACACATTGCATCTTTAGTGCTTTCATGTAAAAGGCACTGATAGTGAGACAGGACTACTGGAAGACCAAGTAAAGAAATTACACTGCCTGGCAGAGTATACATTCAGAAGCCCATGTACCACTCAGTCCTGACAAATTCCCAAGCCCGATGGGCAACATGCATCATGTTCAGTACCACACTGAACAGCACTGACATTTTCTATCACTGATAGACATCCTCCAGTGATGAAACTGAAAGCACTATGTAGGGGAAGCCTTGGAGCTTAATGTATATAAACAGTTGTTTGACACTGGTATTTATGCTCTGTAACCTGTAGAGTTAATTAGAAGAGTTATGAAATGCACTGCCAGAATTGAGAGTATACTCCAGCTGTAGAGAAGGGCTTTTAGATTACAAACCAGGTACTGGTCAATGCTTGACAAGCAAGTTTAATTTATTTCTAATTTAATCATCTCTGTTCAGTCATCACTAGTGGTTGTTCTGTTCTAGCTGTCAAAGCATGCTTGCAGCCTGTTTTTTGTATGTCACACCTATGTATTCACATCCTGCTCTATCCTACTTATGCAGCATCACAATATAGCCACTAATTTGAGGGTTGTCTACTTTATTCTTTTCCTGTTCCTTTCCCTCTGACAGTGTTCTTTTCAGACACGGCCCGGGCTGAGAAGCAGCATCAACCCATACTATGAGGTGTTACCAGACAGCAGCCCACCACACAAGTGTACTAACACAAATACTCCCATAAAGCAATTGTACTTTGTGATCCTTCAAGGACACGACCTTTCTTTGTGCCTTTATGTTAAGCACTGGTTAATTCTTCACAGCTATCTCTAGCCTCAGACCAGCACTCTGGTGGTATTTTTTAAAAAAATCAATGGAGGGGGAGTGTTTCAACCCCTCAATGCTCTTTGAACAATGGACACTCAGAACAGCAATGCTGCTTATCAGCACAGTCTGATTAAGACAGTATCTAAAAACCACACCGAACCCAAGGCTCTCTCCATCTTCTGGACTTCCTCTCTTTAGGGAAAGTTTGAACTCAAGGTCTTTGCACAAATTAACTTTTCTAACAGGAACCACAACCGGGGAGATAACAAATGTAAGCTATGTTTGTAGAGACAGATCAAAAGTAACTTTATCACTGGGGCATCAGCCCAGGCACTCAAAACATAAGAAATCAAAGAACTGGTAATTCCTGCTTCTTTAATATGTAACTGGCATCAGTGAATTGAATTATTTCATTTAGATAACCTTTCAGAAAAGCTATCCCAAATCCAAATAGCAGCTGTCTGAAAAAGGTCCCCAAAGAAACAGAAGGATGGGTTTAGGAAATAAAGCAGCACAGCTGTGGAAGTTCTATCAGTTCCAGCATGGAACTGTGCTCTATCTTTAATAAAAATACACACCCACAAGTGAAAAAAATAACTGTGATACTTCAGAATATGTTTTCCATCTTCTGCAGAGACAGTTATTCCAAACAGAGAATAACTTTCTCTGCAGAAGACAGTTATTCTTTACGTTGCCTGCAGAGACATGAAGAATAAAATATGCACCTTGCCTGGACAAGCTAACCTCACACACGTTTCCACCCTAATCATGAGAATGGTGAGGACAACAAAGCAATTTAATCGTTTAGTAGTTCCTACTCATAACAGATTGCTTTTAACAAAAGTTTTCCTTTGGAAGAATGCAAAATTTCTCCCAAAGGAAAAAAATTAGGCATCTACCACAATACCAGCTTCATTCTCACCCTCACTCTATACCCTTCAGGTACCCCATTCCATTAATTTCTTTCCTATATAAACATTTATGTAGTGCATCCCTCAGAAGAAATCCCAGAGCAATGATGAGCTTGTTAGAAGAATAACTTGACACAGATTATTATTCAGCAAGTATACCGCCAGCAAAATAAAACTGTCTTAAAACCACCATTTGGCAGTGGCTATCAAATTCAGCTTGTTACACAGTGTTACCATCGTTCATAAAAGTGCACTCTAATTCAGGTAAATGAGATAGCATGAACACAGTGACATTGTTAACTTAATGACCCATAGCCAAATTATTTAAAACTTCAAAGAAATTCAACTTAATTGTAATGGATATACTACAGAAGAACTTAAAGCAGCTCCGCATGCCTTTTAGAATAACCTTAATGATCTTTGTCTCCCTTTAACTGTGGTGTTTGTATGTTTTTAGAATACTGCTTACAGTCAGTGTTTCCACTATGGATGTGAATTCCAGTTTATAGCTGGTGCCATCCTCACAGTAAAATGACATCCATGTTCTCCAAACCAATCACCACACCATATTTTATACTAATAAGGTACAAGAACTCTGCAGCTATTATGAGTAAACTGAGTTCTGATCAGACGTCAATTCTGTCAAGTGAGAATTTGTCTTTGTAAAAAAGGATACATCTACAGATTCTAAGGATACTTCTGAAGTATTTTAAATAGGAAGCACACAAAATTCACTTTAAATTAATTACCAACATAACTGTATTTTGCCTTGTTCTAGAAAGCAATTTCAGAAGCAACAGTTTATTGTGGGCTTCCAACAAGAAATCCCGCTAAAAAAAATCTCAGCTTTACTGCAACTGGCATGTTTTAAGTTATTCTGGAGACTGGCAGTCAAATCCAATGTACTTATTTTTCTTACCTGCATTGCTTTCATCTCCAGAGCAAGACTTCATGTCCAATATGAATGTTATGAAACAGAAATAGGAAGAGGGTTTTGTTTTTTTCCAAATTATCTAATTATGAGATACAGAAGGAAAGTTACTTCCCACATAACGCAGAACAGCAAGATCTGTTTAAGACTATTGGTACAAGTCATAGTAAAGATTTGGAGCATTCAGCAAAGTCAAGCAAATTATACTGCATTTCCATACTGGTTATTATAGTGTAAGGAAACAATCAAAAGCACACTTACAGGCAGTATAAAACACACAGGGGAAAAAACCCCAACCTTTAATCAGCTTAGGCTGCACTTTTTGGTGCTGGACCACAACAGAACTCTTGCATACAGCAAGTTCATCCACTAATCAAAGGCACCATTAATTAGCACATATGAGATGGGTTTTGGGTGTCCTTAATACCTTTAGAATGACCTTTGTTTCATGCAAGATAATAAAAAGATCCACTACTACTCACAAAATCCCTCTGTTAACATTACTCTCCTTCTTCAACTATAAATGCAAAATAAATTAGTCTAAATGCTTTGTAATTTACCCACCTGCTACATGATGTGGGTGATGATTTCATAAGCCATGCTTGCTGCATTACCTAATCACCTCGTGCTTGGAATTTCACTGTAGTGTGCCAGGCACGAGGAGTGGGGGAGTTGCAGCTTTAATTCTCAGCACAGGCTTATTATGCAAAACTGAGTTCTACAGAACTAGATTCAGTAAGATCAATGACAGTCTGTACTTACAATTTCATGAGTTACCACTTTCAGTCCTGTGTCATAGAGTAATTGGTTCATGATAGGTCCTGTTAATAAAAACACTTCTTCACCATTCCTATTTGAAAGCTTCTTGAAATGTGTATTTAACTTCTAGTCAGGTCTTATTCCTGAGTAATTCCAGCACAGCTCAAAAACACAGTACTGCATAGCAATTTTTCCCCTCAGCAATATTCCTACAGAGCAATCCAGTGGATTATAGGACAAAATATTAGCAGTCAAAGAGACTCCCTGGACCAGGAGTCCAGGAATGTTACTAAAAACTGGTGTATTGTTTAGAATTCCCATAAGCTGATGAAACTACGCCTTAAAACTAGCTAAATGTTTTCCCCTCTTATGTCTCTATAAACTGTTAGTCTAGAATTGTCTTTAACAATCCTTATTTTCTTGCACAACAGAGTATAGTTTTATTGCCTCTGAAATAGTCATGTTCCAAAACTATAATTTTAGCACAAGCAACATATGCAGTGAGAACACAACAGTCCAAATTTCACCATAGCCTGTGCAACACATCAAGGACTCTGGAGCTGTGCATGGGTCACTGCAGTTCCCATTGCTCAGTTATGCCATTTTTACTAAGACTAGATGAAGTGGAATTAGTTTGGATTTGCTTATTTCTGCTGTTGTCTTTTCTTCAGCAACACAGATAATTAAACTGAGACTTTTAATGTATATATTTTTATTACAAATACAAAGCAAATGCTAGGGCAGCCAGCATTGCCTGACAGCCACTTGAAGACTTCAGTCTCTTGATCTTCAGTCTCTTGATTCTGTCACATCCTGTCTGGAGAAACACTTAAATCACAAGTCTGTCCTATTCAGCAAAATGGGCTCTGGTCTCTGTGGGGCTCCCAAGCCTGCATTTAAAACACACACACACACACACACACACACACACACACACACACACACAGAAAAGGATCAACATTTCCATGGACCTCATGCGTATTTTCAGATATAACTACTCAAGTTACATATACAAAATCAAAATGTGTTTAAAAAATCATATAGGCTTAAGTAACAATATGAGCCCAGGTATCTTTGTAAACTCATTATCTTCCTTTGCAGAATACATGGCCACATATGGTCGTAATTCCAGTATTAGTTACATTACTTGCACAGCCCTGAGGAGTACGACTTGGGGGTGTTGACTGACAAGCGGAGCAACATGAGCCGGCAGTGTATGCTCACAGCCCAGAAACCAACTGTGTCCTGGGCTACATCTAAAGCAATGTGATCAGCAGGTTGAGAGAGGGGATTCTTCCCCTCTACTCAGCTCTCATGAGACCCTACCTGGAATACTGTGCACAGCTCGGGGGCCTCCAACATCGGGAGGACAGTGACCTGTTGGAGCGAGTCCAGAGGAGGCCATGAAGATGGCTGGAAGGCTGGAGCACCCTTCCTACATAGACAGGCTGAGGAAATCGGCTTGTTCAGCCTCAACAGAGAAAGGCTCTGGGGAGACCTCACAAGTCTCCCAATACCTAAAAAGGGCCTACATGAAAACTAGAGAGGGATTTTTTACAAGGGCACATAGTGACAGGACAAGAGGGAATGGCTTTAACCTGACAGATGGAGATTTAGGTTAGTTACAAGGGAGAATTACTTCCCTGTGAGGGTGGCAAGACCAAAAATTTAGATGCAAAAAAAGGAATCTTCCCTTTGCTGTACTTTTGCCTCACTTTATCAGTCTATACTGGTTTTAGCTCCAAGCCTGACACTGGTGTTTTCCATGCTGTGTGCAGATTAATATAAACAAATCTGTGCTGCATTAAAAAAAAAAAAAAATTCGAGAAACCACATACCAAACCACAAGCACACAACCAAAACTCTACTGGGTTTGTGTTTAGGGTTTTCAGATTTTAATCCCACTATTTTCAATCCTTCCACAGTCAATTCAGCAACATAATGGATATTTACTGGTATTTTCACCAATATCTTTTCTTTTTCTTAGACCAAATGAATTTTCTAACACACCTGTGTTGCAGGGAAGATACTTTTTCCAGACTTGCTTCTGAGATTTTACAGAGACCAAATGCTTTCTGTACTGAGAGCCTTACTGTTGGAGGTGGAAACATGACAACCTAATAATACGTTGGGACTTCAGAGACAAAAGCAAGCTTAAAAAAAAACACGGGAATCAACTCTGGGATTATTTTCCTTTTACATTTTCAACACAGATGGGAAGGTGCTGTCTTGCTAGATGGCCTTGTTCTCTTTTTAGCTGTTTCAATGTTGTTTAAGGAACAAATACACAAAGAGGGATTTGCCTCTGCAGTGCTGTCAGCTTCCCTCTTACTGCCTTTTAATAGTATTTGTTCCTTAGCAAGAAAAAGTCCTAACTCACGCAACTCAGTTTTATATTATTGTAATGAGTTAACTACAACATTGGTTTTGTTCATGTAACTGCATGTCAGTAGATGGACTGGAATCACAAATTCTCCTCTCCATAAAGACATTAGATTAAAATAAACTTTAAAGTACTTCTCCCCAAGTGAAAGCCATTCAATTCTCCCACCCTACAACTACATATCACAACCCTGCTACTCTGAAGTAGAAGAGAAAGCACACGGAGATATAATTCCACTCTTAAAAACCCCTCTCCAAATCCCATCCATCTACACATAGGTGCAGCTGTGTATGTAGTACAGCAACAGCTCAACATGATGTCAAGAAAAGATGTCAAGAGATTACAAGGAAAAAAAAAAGAATTCCCATCAAACCTGCTCCTGGTCTCTCTTCTACAAAGCAGAAGCACACAGAGACCTGCAAAAGAGCTTTTATGCTACAAGCATCAGTCTGGAATGCCAGAAAGCCCACAGCCTGAGTGCAAGGCAGCCATGAGATCTGACAGCACTATCCATAAAAAGCGGTCAAAATTGTGTCAATGACAGCATACAATTTCACTATGGGAAATCTGATCTTCCACTAGCTACTTACACCCAAGTATAAACTTTTTAAATTGTTTATGCACTCTGAGACAAAGCACTGTCATTTTTTGTAACCTCTCAATCTTATACCCTGTCAACAAACCAATTTTGCCTTCCTGTTCAAATGGATTTGACTTTTACAAGGCTCCTATACCAATCATGTTTCTCTTGCGCATTTGCAGTCTATTTCATGATATGTATGGGAAGAAAGTCAAGACTTATAAACCAAGGAAGTGAGCAACCGGTCTTAAGAGCTGGGTCTGCTAAGCCACTTCAGTCACCCTTCTGTAGCTATTCTAATTCCAGCTACGTTGTTTCTATAAAGATAAAAAGAACACTGCACACTTTAATAGGCAGCTGGATTGAGATTTCTAATTTATCTGTGAGTACCTGTGCTGCACTGTCATTTTCAATGATTAAAAAAGGAAGAAAATTAATCAAGTTTCTTGGCCTGTGATTTCAAAACAAGTACATACTATCTCTGAATATTTCAATATGTAGATATTTCAGTCCCTGCATCCAGTACTAAATATTGAAATTTTTGTCAATCCATTAGGTTGATGTCCAATGTCAAGAATCATTCAAAACAATTACTTGAGATAGGGACAGAACCAGAGAAGGCTGTGTTAAGGAATTAATAGCAAACAGAAGTTAACTGCTTCAGAATTATTAACATTTATGGTCCAGGCACCTTGTACTGAATAACTCCTTTTCTTCAGTAGATCCTCCTCCCAAAGTCTTTAGATAAGTATATCAAAATCCAGCAACATTAATTTACAGGAAGTGTTGGCAAAGGAAATATTCTTAAAGGCAGGAATGTTATGACAAAAAAAAGAAAATGCATTGGTATTGAAGTTTTCAGCACCAGAACTGAGGATCTGGGGTATTTAACAGGTAATTTAACATTACTTGTCAGTAACCACAAGTCACAGCTTTTTACAGCTACTCTACAGCAAAAATCACTGCACTTCAGCTTTTGCTATTCTAGATATGGAGAACATAACAGTGCATCATATATATACTGTGGCAACGTTTTAGCAACTATGGAAATGTTGACAGTTATCATTGTGGAATTGCTGCTGTAAGCCTTATGGGCTTTTTGGAAACATTTATTTTCATTTCAGTTAACTGGCATTAAGTAAGGCACATGAAAGACGGTTACAAAAGCATCTCCAAAAATAAACAGGCAGGGTTTTTGAAAACAGCATTTACACCACAGCTGCTTCTTCAATCTATCAGTTCTGTTTTAAGTCCCTCAGTGACCAAGCAAAATAAAATCAAGCAGAACTGTTAGGAACTTCAGTAGTGACTTGACCATCTTATCCTTTTCCACTGCATCTGCCATTTCAGTTTTCCCACAGCTGAAGGGAGCAAAGGGCACCTTATGACTGAGTAAAACTCAAAAAGCACTAGTGGCAACACATACACATTTGCACTGATTTCTAACATCACACTTCATCTATTCAAGCTTCAAAACTCTCACTTTGAAACACTCCACGGATTTGTTCTCTTCTTTCCCTGAGCTGGTATGAATTAGTGTTGTTTCTTAGGTCTAAAATGCTCTCACTTGTAAGAGCTTTTAAAATTTCATACTGTATAACCAAATTTACTTCATATCCAGCTACTTATTCTGCCTCATAATTCAGTTGTTAAAGAAGCCAGTTCCCACTCCAAGTATTTTTTATTATTTCCTTTTAAAATTTCCTTCAAAAATTCTAATATTCCTTTATATAACATGTCTCTGCAGCCAATATGTTCTGTTCATTTAGACACAAGATACATTTGGGGCAATGTTCCTTTTTAACTGAATGCCTAAGCAATCTTTGGGCTGCTTTCATAGTAGGATACAAACGAAAACATAAAAATATCAGAGTTCAGAGACAGAAATGCATATGTATAACTAAACCAGAAAGGGTAAAATGTAATCAATGCTTATTAACTTTCATATAGGATCTAGAGACTTTTACTTTAAAATTGTTTTACACTGACATTATAATTGGCTTCATTAGTCTTGAAAATTGTCGCTGCAAGTCAGACAGGCTGACTGCCTGGCTCCTGCAGTTAGGAAATAACATTAGAAAATGCTAATTGTTAAATGAAATTTCAAGCTAAAATATCCTATATGGAAGCACATTGCACTTTAAACACAACAGTTTTAGAGCAGACAAGGAGAACATGGATTTAAAAATGCAAATTCAAATCATCACCAAAATGGGAAGTGGGGTGCATTATAACTTTTAAGATTGAAGCTTATGTGGAAAAGCACACACAATATACCCAGGAAACACTAAAGCTTCTAATGAAGCAATCTGGTGAAGAAACAACCCCTCCATGCTCTGCTAAACAGTTTATTCTGCACTTCTCAGTTTCTAATATTTTTAAGAAACACCACTTAATAGGAATTTTAAGGAAAACTTTCTGACTTCAGGTAAAGGTATATTGTTAAACAGCAGAAACATTTAAAAGCCTTCTTTCTGTAAGTTTTAACATATTGGCATTCTCAAAGTACTTTATTGGGTAGATTGAGAGAGGAACGGATTATGAAACCTGACTTCAATAAAATGGTTTTAATGAGGTCCTGTGTAAGCAGAGATTTAGGTCTTCACAGGTTTCAGCTATTAAATACTTGGGTATTTAAGTTTGCATTTAATTTTCATCTCTTCCCGAGTATTTCTTCATTAAAATATTAGCCAAAAATTGAAAAAATGTATGTGAAAGAAGTCATCCTCTCTTCTACATTATAGTCTCCAAAGTGGGTTTTCACCCAATTACTCCATTGAGGCTTCTTTAGAGTGTTAATACAAAATTCTTGTAAAGTAGCACACTAACACAGGCACTGCGAAGTTGAGAGCTACCTCCACATGAAACCCAATATGGCTGTATTTCAAGAATAAGCTATTTTAAAATCAGTTTAAAATCTGTCATTTACTCAATTTCTCAGTGGCATATGATGTAAGAGGAAAAAGGAGACAGTCTTCCCATCTCTCACATGGGAGAACACACATGTTAGCCAAGAGAAACTTCACAGGTCTACAAAGGCAGTTCATAAATCTTGAGACTTGGAGAGCTCTGCTTCAAGTTCCAGATGTAAACCCCATGACAATCTGGGCTAGAAACTGATAACTCTGTCACACTGCCACCATTCAGCTGCCTCCACTTCTAACATGGCAGTGAAAGAGTGCACCAGTACCTGCACCTGGTGTGGATGAATTATACCTACACACAGAGATGCAAAGAGCTATTGGTTACTGCTTAGGCTTAAATTGAATCAGGAGACATTTATCTGCTGGCAAAAGCTATCAAGCAGCAGCACCTTTGACACTTCTGTGAAATTCAGTGTTCAAAAGATCACAAAGAAATTCGCATTTATACATTACGTAGTACACTAATCCAGCAAGATACATTTGCTATTTCACCATGTGCTTTGTAAGAGATAACAATTACAAATGCTATTTTCTCTTCTAAGGCTAATGTAGTTTTAAAAATAATGTTAATGTATTACTACAAGATATGTTTTCCTGCAATTGCTCAGATAGCTCCTGGAGACAAAAAAATAGCTTTGCTTATTATAAGATTCCTATTAAAATTAAAAGAAAATAAATAACATAAAATCAGCAGCAGACCATTGCACTGTGCAAAGGAACCGTTCCCTTTTTTCTCTGCCTAGCCATAACAGAGTAGTAATAACTGTACTTTGTTGAATCAAAGTTCATTGTAGCACCAATTTGTAGCACTGTAGCGTCTGTCTTTACTTGCCAACGTGGCATGAAACAGATGCCTACAGAAGCATCTTAGGACAAGGCAAAGAATACCATAGTTTTTCTCAGACTGTTTATATTCATAGAGCCCAAGCCAGAAACAGGCTGTGTATGAGCTCTCACTTCATTAACACTTTCATTCTCTTACTGAACCCATGCAGACCTTTCATACTCACAATGTCTGCAGTGAATAGTTCCATAATCTGGAGTTCTCATGTTTATGTGGATTCAGATCATGAACAAACAATATCATTAAGCAAGCTTCAGTAACAGACCCTTAAAAACATCCACTATAGAGTTTTTGGAGTTTATTCTCTTTAACGGTACTAATGATATAAACCACAGGCCTTGAAAGAAGCATCTCAGATCAAAGAAGACTGTACTGAGACATAAATACAGTGGTTTAACATTTTCATTTGCATGCGATAAGGACTTTGGAAGTTTGGTAATTTTATTCAAGGGAAGCTTGTTTATCCGCTGCTACCCTTCAGATTTCCTTTGAAGTCAAGTTAGTTATCAAAAGAGCTGCTGGATTAGAATAGGTATTCCTTTATATAAATAATGAGAATACAGAAACACAAATGAAGGTAAGCTCTGTTCTAACTGCTCATGGCAATTTAAGTCTATGAAGTCTAAAACACTGAAAGTTTAGCAGTACATCCTCTCACCACATAACACTGTTCTCTGACAAAAAAAAAAAGTCTTCCTTACAGTACCACTTTTGATAGATATGGCTGGTACATCTAACATTGGCTGACTCAGTGCATGTAAAACCTGACATTTCCTTAATTAATTAGTTGCTGAATGGCTTCCTAACTTCTGCGTGAATCACGATTAATGAAGTTTCAAGCATCAGGGACCTTTTTTGTCAGCACTTGAAGGAAGTATACTTTTGATCTCAAGCATCAACTCTGAAAACTAACCAGACAGTGATCCATATGGTACCCTACAAATTCAAAAGTACTTCCAAACACAGAAGTACCTCAGTACCTAAATTAAGTAGTTACCCCAGCTGTTACCTGCACTTCTTGCAAGAGACTTGTATTATAACTTGAGTTATACTAGCAAATACCATTGTTTTTGCAAGTCTTTTTCTAACTGATAGAACACTGTTGTATGAATACAGGCAAGAATAAATGAAATGCATATCCTTACAAGATTTTGAATAATTCAGTAAAAGCATCTTGGGGTTTTTTTCAGGCATTTCATAAAATTTGCTGTAGGAAGTGTTGGGGAAGAGGATAAATTCTCATGGGATTAATGTCAGCACACAGGAAGATCTTGTAAGGACTATAAAATTTCAGAGCCTGGCAAGTAAATTGGTCTTAAGTTTTAAAGTGTTTGACTAGAATAGTGTGATCATTCTAAAATTGGTAGGCTCAACATACTAAACATTATTAACAAACATCACAACCTCTCCTGAAGTATTAATCCACAATCTTCTTCACTTTATTTATTGAAGTCTAGCACTCAAACCCAAGGCAACTGCTATGACGGTACTTTATTATTGCCGACATAACTCAAACAGTACACATGAAGATGAAGAAAGCGATGACAGTAAGAGGAAATTAGTTTGAGCTTTCAAGCAGGTAACAGCTGACTACACCCTACTTGTGCAGAACATCGTAAATCTAATATTCTGTCTTACAGATAGTAATAAAGTTTGATGAAACTGCTGCTTAACTTGAAGTATAGCAACAAGTAACCAGAGGGCAGCAAATGTGACTGTGCTGTGCAACAGCTCGTTACCATGGGATACTTGCGAGATTCTTTAGGGAAGGCAGTTTTACAGGAATTATACTCTGAAGTACAAAAAAAATAAACCAAACCCAAAACTATTCCTTTGACACAGGGAAGCAGTTCGGTCCCTATTGCTGGCTTACATTCCTGACTCCATGCTCAAAAGATATTGAGGTTATCACTTCATGTAGTCTGATGCTTGCAGCTTCAATGCAAAAGACCACTTCTCTTGGTAGCTCAAGGCATCCAGCTTAGAATTCAAAGTACTGAGGAAATTAGAAGCTTTTCAGAAGGAAACTATAAATATGGCACAATTTAGTACAAATTTGGTCCCAAATGTAAAAAAAAAAAAACAACTGAAAGATTTGAAATGCTCATTCAAAATACAAATTTAGAACACAAAAGATTTAAAAGCCTTCCTAGACGTAGCTGCTTTGTTTCCCCTCATGAGAACATTCAGTGCCACTCCGGTAGGCACATTCCGCACTTCCAAATAGGACTTATCAAATCTACTTGCTAAAAACAAACACCACACAAAAACTGCAGTAACTGAAAAAATATCAAAAACTTGGCAATCCTCGACTACAGAAGCTGGACAGGTGAGTGAAAACTGCCTTCTGTGCCAGCAAGAAAGCCCATTTAGAGAACATGTGGCTTTACTTCATCTACACGTCAACAGGAAATTCATAACCTTGAGCCCAGCTAACAGTTCAACCTGGCAAAATATTACATTCTACTATTCATATTCATGTCAAATAGGACACTTTTTAAAGAGATCAAAGTTGTATCAGGTGGAGAGTTCCAATTAAGAGTACTTGGTTCTGGAATCACAATAAAGTTCATTTTGCACTTTATAACATCAAATGACAGACAGAAGCAAATGTATACAACTTAAAATCATTTTTTAGAGTAGGCAAGCAGCTGGAACCATACAGTCTGCATTGCCTTTTTAAACTTTTCTCCATAATATAGATGTTTCAATGGAACAAAACAAGTAAAGCAACAGGGAATACATTAAGAATAAAATTGGGTTGGTAGATACAGTCAGCACAGTTCAGCCAATAGCTACAATCTCACTATGCTTTCAGGAGCTATTCTCCTCACTTCAGCATTCTGTTTATTGTTTTAGCCCATCTGCAAAGCATGAACACTTGGATGTATACCATTCTCTTCCATCACAGATTTTGTTTGCACTTAAACATTGCCACAGTTCAAAAGATATGGCCCCTCTATCTACTGTAGATCAAAAAAGGTTGTCTTACAGATGGCTCTTCCCCCAAAAGGAAACACAGTAATTATAATTCACTTTTTCTGTCCTGATTATACAGTCTCCTTCCATTTACTAGCTGTGGGTTTTCAACACAGACACTGCCCATTCTCATGGTTATCAGTAGGATTTTTTTGTGCTCCTTCGGCTTTGAAAGGAAAACTAGAGAATACTGGAACATTTACCAGAATGCACAGAAATAAATTTTCCACTGTTGCTAACACAGTGCAGTGCTCCTTTGTTTGAAAGCAACCACTGATACTCAGCCTACTTGGTTCCTAGTTCCTGCATCTCTCACATGAGCACTGGAGCTCAGTGTGGTACTTACAACAGGTAACTTCACCCACTGCTACTAGTCACATCACTTAAGAGTACATCTGAGTGTTTTTTTATACAGCAGCAAGGAACCATATTTATGTGCACACATTAGATACAAAATGACTTGATCCTCAAAACTCCAAAGATTCAAAGGAGTCTGTATTTGTGCCAGGCTCACCATTCTATCACAAATCTTTCCAATCGCACTGCTTATGACAAAAGGAAAACGCTGAGGGGAATTCTGTTTCCTTTCAGTGTAGAAAACCAAATACCAATGCATTTTCAGCAAATACTTAAATGAGACATCCAGCCCCTAACCTATTTTGGGACCATAAATGGTAGATACCAGACTTGACTAATTTCCCAAGATAATGGGAGATAAAAGATTTCAGTCCACAAAGCAAAAACCATTGAAGCCTTCAGTAGGCAGATATAGTCTCTTTAATTTTGAAGAACAGCAATTTGGGAAAACATCTTAATTTACAAGTGTCAGATACTTATCCAAATCTGCAAAGAAAGTGAACATAAGAAAGCTTACAGTTTAGGTCAGGGTACCTGTACCACTACCAACACAGAAGGCGGCTCACAGGGATTAGTTCTCTCACCTAGTCAGTATTTTTTTTTTTTAAGTCTAAACCTGTTACCACCCCAACTTTCAGAACTGCCTCTCTGAGGTTCTGTATGAGGACGTTACAGTGAGATTCAGACATAATAAACCAAGTAGCCCATTTACTACGGTCATCTGCCCACTTTTGTAATTTCTTGCCTTTGTTAAAACCAGAAAGATAATCTATTTCCTGTATTTACATTGTCCGGAGAGAAAAGAGTGAAGGGAGAAAGCAAACAGGGAGAAAAGGAAGACATCCACACATTTCCCAGTTCAATAGAACACATGGGAGCAAAACTCCTACCATTGCACCAGCCTTTCCTCAGGCCTTCAACATCTTCATGGAGATCAGTCCCACAAGTAAAGATGAAATCCAAATGGTTTCCACTGCACTAAACAAGGCTGTTGGTTAGCAGAGGCATCCAAATTTTGCCACACCCTGAATCCTAAGGCAACTGATTAATGTTAATTGTCAGCAGCAACAGTGCCCCCCCACAGGAGGTGCTGGGGATTTCGTTTGCTGTGTTTTCTTCATAGGGTATTGTAGGCTTTTCACCTCCTGCTTCTCACTTTGAATCTGCTTCTCATTAAAGAATGACTGAGGCCTGATAGCAGGTGGTTTTTAAAAATATCAAGGAGATTTGGTGTTTTAGAAAGCACACATTTGAATTGGGGATGGCTCAGGTTTTGGGGTGTAATTGCAGTGATGGTATGGGTTTAAAAAAAAAAAAAAAGAAAAGGAAAAAATGGAACTTCTCCAGATGTCTTACAGGAACTGATTCTTCTTATTTTATGCATAATTTGGAGGTAAAAATGAAAATAAAAGTCAATGCTACAATCTGAACTACAGCTGACACTCTTCTCTGTAGTGTTCGACTACATAATCGCCTTAGTATTTTTGTTCCTTAAACTGAAGATAATCAAGCCACAGCACAAGTCCTATTCAGCAATTCCTCTTGCTCTAGCAACCACAATAGTGCTATCATTATTAATGGCAGAAATCATAATCTGCTTTCCCAGCAACAACTGTGATGACACAGATCAAAGACGAACATTAACTGACATGGAACTAGAAATAAAAAAAGTCTGCTTTAGATAGAACACAGTAAGCACTGAACAAAACGCAGTACAGAGAGGAAAATAATGTATAAAAAGGCAGATCAAATCTGTTTTCTGAGGATTCTTCACACATTAATCCTGAAGCTATAAGGGTAAATTACAACCTGCTGGTTTGAATCATCTGCTCAAAATACATTAATAATTTTATTCTTTTCTTTCTCCTGAGAAGGAGCTGTGCTCTGCACTTTGCTCACGTAAGTGAAGAATTCTCTGATAGGATCTGAATCCTCAGCTCCTTTGAGAAGAGGATATCTGCATACACACGGAGCAGCTGCTACTTTGTGCTTCTCTAACCAACGATGCAAGATAAGTAATAAAGCTATCCAGAGCACTAAGGAACAGTCCAACAGAGATTCTAATCTATGCTAGCACCCCATGACCCCTCAGCCCCTCTGTATTGGATAACTCTTGTGCATAGCACCTGCTTCAGTGGAAAAGCATACACGGCACACTTCACTGCAAGCGATTCAGATTATTTTTCCATCGCTACAGCAAGCACACAGTTAACATTCCTCTGCTCCCTGAGCAGCTTCTAGCAGGGACAAAATTTCACCTGCACATTTCACCAACAAGTTTATAGACATGATAGAACAAGTAGGATTTCAACCTTAAGCATATAAGCAATATTTCAGTTTTGTCTCAGCTTCTGTTCTGCAGGTACGCACCAAGTTCAACACCACTATGTTTTGGGATTTTACTATTTGTTTAATCTTTGTAAGCCGGACAAAAAAAAAAGAAAATACAAGTTTCACAAAAGATACCCATTGATGATTACAGAAGGCCAAGAATTGAAGAAATAACCTGTTTTCTCTTGGTATAATAGTTCAGATTAAAATTTATTATTAGTTCTGCAGACTGGGTGTATTTTTAAGTATTTATCAATATATTACATATTTTACATAGATTTTACAGCTTTCATCTTTGCGAGACAGATATGCAACTGGGATGAGGAAGCACAACAAATGCAAAGCTTTACAACATTAAGTACCATAAGCATTACTTTACGGCTTTCCAGTCATTAATATACGAGTATCAATAAGGCAGAAAATGAGACTCCTCACCTACCATACCTGGGGACATTGCTGCCTCTACATTGGAGCAGGCAAAGAGGCCAAGTCCCATATGGTTTTCCATTTTACCTGACCTTGTGTTCATTTAGCACAGGAGCAGAACACAGCTGCCACCTTTTCTTTCCACAAAAAAGCAAGCAAGCTAAGCCTGTTCTCCACCTGAAGTAGTTTTTGAAAGTAGGTTAAGAACTTCATGAAGGGTTCATGGACTAAGGAAAAACTACTTCTCACCATGAAATAGGTTAGTTAAGCACAGAGATGAAAGCCCTTATATTGACTGCTTTATTCTACAATGCAAAAGCTTGCATGAGCTGTTGCCAAAGCATCACAGTACTATCCATTCTGTGGTTTTGCCTGACACAAGAGAAAAGTATGGAAAGAGGCAGCATTTCTGTAACATTCAGTCTTTAAGGTACCACAATTGGGCAGATTCAGGAAGAGAAAGAACACTGAAACAAGGAAATAGAAACATATTTGTTTTATATCTAATCACAGAATCCCAACGGTTGGAAGGGACCTCAAGAGATCATCTAGTCCAACCCCCCTGCAAGAGCAGGGTAACCTAGAGTACATCACACAGGACCTTGTCCAGGCGGGCCCTGAATACCTCTAATGTGGGAGACTCCACAACCCCCCTGGGGAACCTGTTCCAGTGCTCTGTCACTCTCACAGTAAAGAAGTTCTTGTACTATATTACATATGTAAAGCACAATACCAGTCAAAGCACTGTATGTGCAACTTGTAACAGCTGGATAACATATACCTGGAGACAGAGGGAGAGGGGCACATTTTCAAATGGATCATTTTCACTCTTGCAAAACTCCACAAGTTTGTGTAGGTAATGGTATTAGTGTCCTTACACATTTGCAACACCGAACACTTCTAACTTGTCTGTGTTTTACCTTTTTTTTTCCTTTTTAAGTGAGTTATCATAGAGATGGTTTTTACTTGTCCTTCCTTCCAGACACTCTACAAAATCTATTCTTTAATACCACTCCAGATTTCATTAAAAAAAAAGAAACAAACCAAAAAAACCCCAACATTATCAGCACTTGCAAGTTCAAGTATGTTCTCAAATCTCTTTCATTACAAGCAAAATTACCATGCTGTTTCCCCCCTTTTGAAAATTTTCTATATGTACAGAATTGAAGCTACTCCCTAAAGTAACAGGAATCAGAGATAGCTGCTCTCCAAGACTTCAGACACAGGATTGCTGCTGTGGAGCAAGGTATTAGCACCATCGAATTCTATGATTCTGTGTTTAGTCCAGATATGTTGTATCATTCAGTATAAGGACACTTCTAAGAAAATGAGACAACATAACTGATTACAATATCTCATTTGGCAGAGGGAGGCAGACACAGTCACGACTGCTGTGCTACTCTCTGGCTGTGGCTTCACCTCCTGCAGAGACTACACCTTTTCAACTTCACAGTCACAGGCAATCCTGACCCACAGTAATGCCAAAATTGCTTCTCAACGCATAAACTGCAGACCATTCTTGCTCTGTCTTCCCTATGTGTGGTTTAACCTGAAGAGTTAATCAGCCCCCACTGTATTCACCAAGTCTACTTACTGACTGTTAAGGTAATGGGGCAATTGGTCTAAGCGGAATACAAGAAGTTCTGATAGAACAAGTAACTCAATACTGCAAGAGAACGGCATTACCGGATCAGCAACTCCAGATGCCCTTGGAAGCTGAACAAAGCCATACAACAGAACACAAAGCTGGAACAGAAAGTCATGCCTGCTAGAAATGATAGACTGAAATTTAATTTCTGGTGCTTCTAACAAGTTTAGGAATTGCCTATTACTTACTGCATCTTTCCCAGTTTTGTGCTCAAAACTGCAGAATGCAGCTCAGAAGACATCCTAAAGAAGGAATGCCTGTTACTAGATTACTGGGTGGTTATGGGAGGGGACTACCTGCAGTCACAATTCAGCCTGCCAAAAAGCTAGTGATTTCTTCGGGCAGAGAGTGCCCAGACGCAATAGAGAAGTCCTTCACATTCAAAGGAAATCAATTCCAAGGCTAAGGAAGTAAGACCCTAGCAAGCAAAAGACTAGTGAATTCTCCATATTACTAGGACTTAAGACATGCTTTTAAATAGAAGACTAATTTTCTTACAGAAAGTACCAGAAGTAAAACATGGCTATTACATTTGATTTTAACTAAGCACAAAATGCCACAAATCAACTCCCAGTGTTTCAAGACCTGCAAACCAACTAAAAATGTCTTTGAAGAAGTAGTCGCATGAAAAGCTTCAAGTAACTGCATTCAAATGATTCCCCTAGTTCAGCCTTTGAACTACAGTTATGTGGTTAAGCCTCTTTGTTTGTGGGTTTGACTTTGATAATGGTGGGTTTTCAGGGAGGAGGTTTTATGCTATTATGTCTCTCCAGTCTTCATTAAGCAGAATGCAAACCATGGAGATTATGAAACTCACAAGATAAAAACATCAACGATACACTAGTTTAAGATGAGGACCTAACTCTAAACACACGAACCATTGCTACTAAGCTTAAACAGAATTTCCTCCTGAGAACACCAAAAATAAATTGCAAGTTCAAATCCTTTCACCCTCAAAGTCAAATAGTGAATTTTGCACATACATCTTGCATGGTAAAAATGAGTAAAAGCAAACAATTACATTTCAGTTATCCCTCTGTGTTTCTAATTAAAAAATCTGTGCTTTATATTTGTTTTGGACCTTGGGATTTTTCTCAGGTTAGGGTGAAGGAGGAGAAGAGGAAGGCTTTTGCATAGTTCTATATTAAGCTATAAGGAACTTTCTAAGGAAAGGATGAGACTTGATCCAACATGTCATGGCTCTCCCACTCACTGTAACTTGCTTCTTTGTTTCAGAATTAACCATCAGATGCATCTTCCACCCACAGCATGTGTATAGATGAAATAAGCCTCTACTTAACAGAACAAATCACTTCATTGTTTGAGAACCATCTGAAAGGATAAAATATGTTTCTAAACTATATTTTTCCTTCCATTCTTATGAAAAATAAAGCTGATTCTGTACTATTTTACCTGAACAATTACATAGAATTTCACTTGGCTCAAACATCAGCTGAATGTCTCTGGACAAACTTAGGTCTTGCACAAAAAAAAAAAGACCCCAGAGGAAATGGAAGCTTTGTGCTCATTATGCTTCAGAAAACCAACTACATCATTCAACGTTTTTTTTGGTTTGGTCTCTCCCCTCCCTCCCTGATCAGATCTGAGAATGCAGTTCCTGCATGCCTCAGTGCTCCAGATCTTCACCAGTATATTCACTTCCCAGTGCTGCTTTGATACACAACAACTCATTAGAATTAGATGACTCCTTATCCAGGTACTACTGGAACACTGCAGCACTTGTCTTGCCATGCTTCTCTTGCTCATCACAGGCAAAATTCAGAGCACAGACTGTGAGGTTTACTGGAGTCTCCTGACACAACAATTAAGATTCAACATCTTCATTCTAGAACTACCTTGTGCCACCAGTAGGCAGGTGACAAGAATGCCCAAAATACTATAGGCCAGCAACATGCAATACAGAAAAGGGTTTGTAGCCATCTCCCATTGTACTTCTTTCTGCTATTCACATAAACATATCTCACAATAAAAAATCTTTTGTCTCTTTAATATAGGGAGTGCTTCAACAGTAAAGGCAATGATATTTTCTCCCTCCCTTTTAAACGTAAAATAGCAGACAACTGATAAGCCATGCAAGGCTCTTAAACACCCTGCCAATCGCCAGCTTACTACGCTGATCACTCCCTTAGTGGTAATCAGAAGTTCCCAGCAGACACAGTCAGATTTAGTAATCAATATTAGAGATGAGAAGTAAACAGATTCCCTTTTCTTTCACTAGTTTTATTTCCTAGATGAAGGCTTACATAGGAGATTTTCCTTTGAATCCTGCATTAACCAGCTAATTGTACAGATAATGAGAGGATTTCCACAGTCAGTGAGTTAGAAGGAACCAGAATTCAAAAGGAAGTTTCAAACCCTGTAGAATAGTATAAAACATACTCTTGGGGTCCAAAAATCAATGGAAAAGTTACAAATACAAATACCCAAGGCCAAAGTAAGTTTTCTACTGATTTTTATTAAAATAAGAATTGTCTACACGTGGCAGACCAGCAAAGCAAACCATGCATTACACCAGTTTGGAATTCACAGATCAGTGCTTCCTTATGACCCAACAAAATGATCAGGTAGTTATCAATGGCACACTACGTAGCCCTTTCACAGAGACTTCTGTAATTTATCAGCAGAAATATCTGGTAGCCTTACACAACAGCAGGGATTTCCATTTGAATACAGGAAAAAAAAAAAACAACAAACAAAAACAACCTGTAAGTTTACTTTAAACTTAAAAACAAAACTCAAATGCTTTTGATGTTTTTACCATCAGTCATGACAGTGTATTTTACTGGTTCTAACTGCAGAAGAATTCATTTTTCCCCACAGTAGCTGGTATAGGGCTGTGGTAGGATTTGTGTTAGAAATTTGTGCTGGTGGTAACACAGTGATGTTTTCATTACTGCTGAGTAGCACTTACTTAAAAGTCAAGGCCCCTTCTGCTCCTCAGTAGGCTGGGAGGGGCACAAGAAGCTGGGACAGATGACCCCAACTGACCCAAGGGACATTCCATACCATAGGGCATCATGCTCCGCACAAAGCTGGGGGAAGAAGGAGGAAGTTCAAGACATTGAGAGTACTGCCATTTGTTTTGCCATGTAACTGACATGGGATAGAGCACCGCTTCCCTGGAGATGTCTGAACACCTGCCTGCCCATGGGGAGCAGTGAATGAATTCCTGATCTGACTTTGCTTGCTCACACAGCTTTTGCTCTACCTATTAACCTGTATTTATCTCAACACAAGTTCTCACTTTTACTCTTGTGATTCTCTCCCCATCCCACTGCCGGGAGGAGTGAGTGACTAGCCATATGGGGGTTTGTTGTGGGCTGCAGTTAAGCCATGACATATTTACAGTACCCCCACTCTGGGCCATTCTTCTCATTGTAGTGGATAACAAACACATTGTATAATTGGACTCTGATTTTGTGTAAACTCATTAAGATGTAGGCAGTGGGAGAGTCAGTCACAGTGCTTTTAACTCCTCGCACTGTTTTGAACTATGAAAAGCTTCTTCTCAACTACCAGGAAAAATTTAGGTCATATTGGAGAAAACATGCAAAACCCTTAAAGTACTGGAAAGGAACATCCGTAAGTAATGAGAATTTAAAGATGACCAAGAAAATAATTCAAGTGTCACAAAGAACAAGCTAATCACTTTCAGGAGAACCATAGAGAAGAGATCCTTGTCTGCCTGTGCAACAAGTGAGACACAAGATGTTGCAAATATTATCTTATTTTTATTTTTTTTTACACGTGGTATCCTAGCTAAGAAAAATGAAGTTAAAAAAGTACATTTTGGATAATTTAAAGGTGCATTTCCACCACACACAGCTGACAAGGGAGACTTCATGAAAACTTCAGTGAGAAAATCAGGTAGGGCGGGGTGCACGTGCACAAAATTAAAAGCAGAACAGACCCACCTGAAGCTCTTCAAAATACCTTTGTCTCTCCCAGAGATAAAACCAAAACACACTTATGAAACTCCATGAAAGCAAATACAGGGTGAAGGAAAGACCCATTAAGCTTAAGCTGTGATATAGGTACAGATTGATGGACCCCAGGATAGGGGACCTTGACAACACAATGATCCACCACAGCGAGAAAATGAAATAAAAAAGAAAAAAGAAGCAGCAACATGGCCAGTTTATTTCATCAGAAGAAACCATTGGAAGTTCTTTGGCTAAAAGGCAAGACCAGAAGACCAGGCTGCTGGAATCTGAAAGAACCCAGCTTGTTTGCTTTCCAATTTTTCTCTCACAGCTTTCCCCAGAACATCCCTAAAATACCTACACTGTCACTATTTAAGCAGATCATATTACTGGGGAAAAAAGAAAACTATGCCTAAGACACTGGAAGACTTGGCTATCACCTGGCAAATTAATATCCCCCAAATAAAGGTTACAGACTCCAACTTTAGTCTGAAAAGGTCCTTGTTAACACTTTCAATGTGCTCTCATAAGCTTTCACACTCTTGAGTCAGCTCAATACGTGAGTTTGCACTGTTTAAGTATATTTAGAATTGGCTATACAGTATGTTCTTTTGTGACTGCTAGGCCTTGATTCCCAGCAATGTAAAGATTCTGCTGTCCTCAGAACATCAAGGCAAGTTTCAAAATAAAAGCTACTGGAATTCAGCCAGTAAAAGGTCTTGCTAATGGTCTTTGCCTCCTTCCCTTTGGATCTAGCTATAAACCACAATAAGAGACACATACACCGAAGTCCACTTAAATTTTCCTGATTCCACCATTAGATTTACTATAAACTGAATTCTTACACACTTTTCCAACTAGCAACTGTCTGTGCTACTTGTCCACTGCTAGCCCCTGTCATTCTGGGGCTATGTGAACTACACTGCAAATTCTTGTTCTTGAAGCAGCAGCTAGGCTACAAGCTTTATTTTAGGTTGATGCTGTAAGAAATAAAGTTAGTTCATAGTTGTTTTGCCCTTCTATAATCTTTTTGGGTTTCTTGGAGGTGGGTCGGGGGTTTTGTGTGTTTTGCTTTGTTGGATGTTGTGCTGAGTTTGGGGGTTTGGCTTTGGGGGTTTTTTGTTTGTTTTTAAAGAGAATGTGAAAGCTTTATCCCTATTTTGAGATGTGATTCAGCAGCATTGTGTGAGCTTTTCAACAAGTGAGTTAGAATTCTTCCCTCCATTTTTAGCAATGGAAAGAGGCTGTGTGCGAAGGCATGTGGATAGTGGGGGAGTTCAGAGAACTTTCATTATGCAATTCAGTAGGGAACAGGAATCCAAGGTGAGGAGGAGCCAGCAGAGTGAGCAGTCAAGTCAGCAGTATGAAAGAGTACAGCATCTTCAGAGGCTTTAAATTATGCGTCCTCCCTCTTCTGAACAAAGGTGTCACTTGCTCAGACTCAGAGCCAAAAGGGATCTTTTAAATTCCTTAAACCAACACTGAAAACTGGCCAAACTAGTAGTACAAAATCATCTTTAATATCTCACATTAATCTTTGAATGCTTCTCCAGGCTGTCTGTGCATCTTGAACTCATTTTAGCTGGATACACATTTGCTTTAATTCTAGGAAATCCAAAAACCTGGGGACTTTCAATAGATACAAGTTCTAGAATGGGAACCGCCCTAATTACAGCAAAGCACAGTAAAGCTGAAATGTATTTGCAATCCTCATTAACTCTGAAGCTGTGCCAAGTGAAAATTTAAATGTTACCTAATTTCGGATACAGTGGAAGGAAGTTTGTTTCTCCAGGAACATTTAATAGTGAACCCAGCACTATTCCTGGATTAATAGGCTGCAAAGTATTAGCAACTGATCTGGGTGAACTCAGCACTCTATGGCTGTTCAGCTATCAAGCATTCTACACTTGTGCACATTAAACACTATTGTGATGGAAAGAATGAACCAAATGAAGCATCATTTTCTCTTGAACCACAGTGTGCACTGAAAACAAAGCACATTTTACAGCTGGAGTCATACTTTCTCAAAATTAAATATTCTTGATTGCCTACAGAAGAAATTAACTTCCAGAAAAACTGGCAAAATAGATCACAGAAAAAGAACAGATTTTCCTCAGTAATTACGGCTTGTAATCCTGGAGGTCTTCCACACCCCCAAATATTGCAGTTATTATTGACGTTTTCAGGTCACTTCTGTGACTGGGGGGGGGGGTGATTACACACTCCCCCCCCCAAAAAAAAAACCCACAAAAATAATTTCTTCTTCATACTAAAAATGAAAAATGCATTTACAAAGAAGCAGGCTCAAATGTAAAAGTAAAATACCAGTGCCCATTTTGCAGAGCATCTGGTGCTAGAAATGCCCCTTGACACATTTTTATTCCTTGCTAACATTTAGCTCACACCTAACAAATCCCCACTGAAACATTGCAAAGCTATCTCTAGCTAGCTTTCTAAGTAATTGTTTTCTGCTAACTTCAGTACATTCCTGCAGAAAAGCATCTTTTGCATACACAGAAAATTCCTGAAGTCCTGCTCTTTCTGTATTTGGGCTGCTAGAATTTGACGCACAGAATAAGATGCATTTCAAGGTACTGCTAATATGTAATCATCAAAATTGCACAAAAGGGAAATTTAAGATTGGCAGCACAAGCTCCAGTGTGATGTTTCACATTCAGCAGGAACACAAGAAGTTTGGGACTGGAAGTTTCCTTCCTATGTTCTTTTCTGTTTTAGACAAAATGTCAAACCATCCTATCTATGCATTTAGACTTAAAACAGCAAAAACAGATTTTTAGTGAGTAACTACTATTTCTTAGGGGTGTTCATCCCAGTGTGTCTCTCATTTTCTTATGCTTCCATTTCTTCACTTCTTGGATCAGTTCTGACCTGCTGTCTGTTCATTGACAATCCAGCCTCAACTGCACTCCAACCTAGTAATTCCCTTCGGTTCTTCCTCCTCAGTTCCTTCTGTCTTTCTGTGGGTCCTTCTCCCTCTTAAACATTTATACACATTTTCTCACTTCTCTTTTACACATGCACACACACACGCACATACACACACACACAGAGTTGTACACAACAAAAAGGGGAGCTGCCTTTTCCTACGTTTTTCAAAAGATGAACATGCTGCATCTTGCATGTTTTCCTGACAGCTTCCTAAGAGTCACAAATCACATTACAGGAATAATCATCACTTAGAATTTCAGTCACAGAGTTTCACAGTCACTATTACTCTTACAGTTCCTAACAGATGTACATTAGCACTAGGACTACTTATTTGCCCTCTGGCAAATTGTAAAGACTCAGCTGTAGCAGATCATGATGGATTTTGGTGTGACACAGTGCTGTATGGTTGCAGACACTCAAGTGTCAGCTAAGTTCTTCCCAACAGGGTTTCTTCCTTCTGTAGATCTTTATATAGAAACCGTTCTATTAGTGGTACAAATGCAGTATCAATGGACAGTGATTACAGCAGAGAGTACCACTGCACAAGAAAGCAATGATCCAACTAATAACTGCTAAGAAGTTGCACACAGTTATCTCGTAACTATAGAAAAAGTTACTGATGAAAACTTTTGTTCATGTTCTGTTAACTTTTCTTTAGAAAAGTTTTACTCAAGTCTATAAACTACTTTGTATAATAGCATTTCAGTGTTTTCTAAAGAACTCACTGTTTTAAACAATGAGGCAAGGAAACCAACAGAAAACCCAATGCAGCACACCCCAAAAATCATTACAACTGATGCTTAATAGCATGAAAAAGTCCTCCAATAACTGTTAATTTGGAACTTTCTATAGCTCTCCCCCTCCCAGCACACACAAAGCCAGACCTTAAAGACATTACCTTTTGGTTGATAGCAAATTGTGTCCAATAACTGATTTTCTGTTTGAGTTGCCAACAGTGTATAAAAATGGTAACATTTAACAGAAACCTTATTCTGGCTCATTTTGCCAAAATAAACAATAGTCACAAGAATCAAGATACTCCATCTGAAATGGAATAATTCACTTTCAGCATCTATAAACAGTGAAAAAGTGGAAATAAATACAGATGAATGCTGCAGCAGGGAATGGGTTGAATAGCTCAGTTTCATTCCAGGAGATCAACTTCCCAAGGCAGAACCCTGTTACCAGCTGTGAGATAGATCTGGCTTTTCTTCCTTTGCCCGCTTAATTGCAAAGACTTAAATCAACTTTTTTCATACAGGCAATCGGGCTGCAAATTACGCTGAACTGACCTCAGTGTCAGGCTCTGGGTGTGCTGATGGGAGACACCTGTCCATAACAGAAAACCACTGCTCAACTTTGTATTAAAGTAGATACAAACCCATGGAATAATAAAAACCACTATGATGTTCTGATAATTTGGACATGCATCTGGGTAGCAGTGGATTGTGGTTGTCAGTAAGTGTTTATGCCAAGCAGAAAAGAATCAACACAAATGATTAAGAGAACACCATCTAGCATGGAGATCACACAGAAGCATCATGAACAGAAGAGATATACAACTCAAAATTGTTCAGGTAGAAAAGGAAATGATCTATGGTTCTCGTATTTTAAGGGACTGCCCAAACCCAACAGTGGTAAGAGAAATAATCCCCATAGACCAACACTAGTGAGTCTAGTCATTTCCCTAGGGAATAAATTCACCTATTGCTTACAGAGAAAAACAAGGGGAAAACAGTAACAGTCTTAGATGCTGTGATTCAGAGTAACTACTCTTGCAGGTCTACTGACTTCTCAGGTACATCTACAGTTCATAGGCACTTGACAAAAAGGTAGAGAGAAGCTCAACTTCACTAGTCATTCCAAAAATCTGTAGAAGCTGCTGTTCTTGAAGTAGTAATCACATCTTCTGTTTTCATTTCCAGGTGAGGGTCATAACTTGCAAGTTTTTATTCATCATTAGGGAAGCAGAGGCTGAGTAATTAAAACTCTTTTCAGAAGACATCAGTCAGAAAACAGTATAGGGCACACTGCGCAAGAGTGCTCTCACTTGTATTCTAAATGTATGAAAGGCTTTTCTAGTAAAAATTATCAACTTATAAATGTCCATATGAATCCAACGACTCAAGAATATTCTAGGGAGAAAAACTCCTCAAACATGTACTTCACATAAATTACCACTTTGTGTTTATGGAGTTTATGTCCGTCTATTCTTAAATACTGAATAAGTAAGTTTTTCCACTTTTTATATACAAACACATAGAGACTGTGCCTGTATTTACACACAAACACAGTTTGACTACATGCATATAGAACTTACACATGATTACACAGCCATGATGAACTACACTGCCAGGTCACTTTCTATATTCACCTTTGCAGAGTGGGCTCATCTTTAGAAGTTCTGGAAATGGAAAAGAGCATGCAAGTGTTGTCACTTCAGCGTGTGTTTAAAAGTAGTATGCACCATCTGTAACACCTTACTCAGAAAAGGAGTTCCCTTTTTTCCCCCCAAAGTCTGGGATGTGGCCTACAAATCTAGTAAAAGTCAAAGGAGTAACTTTTCCTAGAGCCTAAGTTTAACATCCATATTATGGGAAACAGAAATCAGTCCACAAATATGAACAAGAGTAAGTCCTCAGGGAGTCTCAAAAGCATTAATAGGGTAATTCACAATACAAATTTTTAAGTCAACTAGGTATGATGCCTGAAGATGATTTTCATCACCAAATAGCCAGAGTTGGTATGTTTATCCTTTTGCACACACTCAGAAGCAACCCCTTCCTGTTAGCACTTATAACACTTAACATATATCCCCTGCTGGGCAAAGTAATCCTCCTTGATCTGTGAAACATACACCTATCATAACAGGCTCAGCAGTAACATAGCAGTGACAGCTCCTACAGAAAATGAGAGGTTATCCTTTTCCAGATAACCTAGCCAAAGTATCAAAACCTCTGATTAAACCCTCAGATTAAGCCAGTTCATACTCCTACTCCTGAGCCAACTAAAAACAAAACAAAAAAGCCCCCAACCAAATTAACCTCCAAAAATCCAAATCGCAACATGATTGTGATCAAAAGCTGATTAAGTGAACAACTCCTGATGACAGCCAGAAACACACAGTTCCTGCTTTCCATAGTTTGTATAAATAAAAACCCAAGACATTATGCTTGTATCTCTATATGCAAGAAAATTATCCTGCAGTCTTAAACTGAATGTTACACAAACTTAAAATACACTGCAATTAAACAAGAATTCTTCTGCTGCTGTAGATTTCTTACAGCCTATTGTATGTAACATAGGCAGCAGAAAAATTCTTAAGTCATAGCTTAACTATCACTAGGGAATAAAAGAAAAATAAAATATGACAGGATTTGCTCATCTATTTTTTACAGCAAAATACTGTAATAATTTCAGTGACATTTTCCTTATTAGGAGTTAATTTAGCAGAAGCTCTGCCAGCGAGGAAAGTAACTTTGTACAGTCCTACATAAGACAATCAATCATTGTACCAGAAAAATCACAACATCCCTTCTTGAACATTTAATAAATATATTACATGTGTGAACTGTTGAAAACAGCAGTTTGAATCCAGTAGCTCTTTGTTACATACTTACAAACTTCATTAGCATCATCAGACAGACTTGCAGTGACAGAAAGAAACCTGTCAAGAACTGATAAAACTCTCATACCTCTGTTAAGATTAAAACCCAGGACAACCACAACCCCCGTTTCCTCAGGAATCAGCCACAAAAACGTCTTTAATGAGCAAATTAGCCGCTTAACATTAACCAGCAGTTTATTATTTCCATAGAACTGCTGTGCTAACAGCAGCCTCCCACGAAAGGCAGAATAGCTTCCCTACTACCTTTCTGTTCCTCTGGTGATAAAGCTGGAAAACAATTAATTCAGGCCATTCACATATGACCTAGAATTAAAAGAAACATAACTGCTTGACAGCAGGGAAAAAAAAATCAAACAAAACAAGAACAGCAAAAGTACACAAGAAACCCCACCATAACACACAACTCCCAAAACATGTAAGAACTGTACATAATGCATGAAGGATAAAAAAAGCATATAATTACACAGCAGGAAAATTTAGCTTAAGGTTCTCCTGGACAGAGGACATCTGAAAGGACATCCACATATGGAATACAGTCAAGTAGCAGGCAGTAAATGAACTCAAAGTACAATTTGTGAATAAACCACTCAAGAAATATATCAGTTTCTTTCACAAAAATAATTTCATTAAATATGTTTGTTCCTATATATTTGCCATTAGAGCGCAAATGTTTCTCTAACCAAAGATAAACCAGGATTCTTTGATTCAAGTGCAAAAAAGTTACTCCAAAAGTCAGTCTACAGGTGCACTCAGTGAGTTTTTAACTACAGCGATTATTTATCTCTGAGCAGTTTCAGGAGCTCACTAGCAAATAGGGGGGTTTCAGATTCTTCGACAAATATTACACATAGGCACGACATTTGTTTTGAAGATATACTGTGATATCTTCACAGCCTTTTCTGTGTTGAGTTCTTACCTAGCCAGTACTCCCCAACAGTTGGCACCAAACAGTTACAGTAAAATGTCCGCACCTCTAATTTCTTGCAATGTGTATCATGGCTTTAATTACGCTGCTGATTCTTCTCACCCTCGAGAAGATGAAGGGGAAAAAACAATCAAAGGAAGAAAACAAATGACAAGTAATTTATTTGAGACCAGGATTTTACTATCAGCACAGATGCACACAACTACAACTATGATACCCACAAGTTAGTTTATGAAGCTGCTGCACATTTTCTTCTGTTTTACCTTCCACAAGTAACAAATCATTTGTATCCTTCTAGGTGTTAATATATCCCATATCAACATATCTACCCATAAATCACAAAGTTAACAGCTCTTATCAAGCATAATAATTAGAAGTGCAGACTGATGAACAGAGGAAAGTGAATAGAAAAAAATACATAATGTAATGACAATGTCTCAAACAGCAATTTTTCATCAATATCTACTTTTCATGCAGTAATTATAATGTTAATCCGTTCTTCTGTGACAAAAAGCACCTCCAAGTTATTAATGACAACTAATATCTGTAATATTAATTTTAAATAATTCATGCAATAATTTATATACTAATAATGTAATTAGACCAAGGTTATGATCTCTGAATAGTAGATCAGTACTCTGTTCATGTTGGTATCTACTTTCTTCTGACACAATGTTTCTAGAGTCTTAATTAAAGCCTGCAGCATGTTTCAGCCTTTATTCATTATATAAATATTCTTCTCCCTCTCTAGACCATTCTTCCTCCCTGCCCAAAAGGACTATATTAAACTTTACGGCTGTACAATTCCGAAGCACAGTAGGAGGGCAGGTGCATGTCTGAGTTATGCAGCAAAAAAAATACCTGCTGTGTCCTATGAACAGTTAACACTTTTAAAGAAGTCTTCATCTTGTGTAGTATGCCTGTTCTAGAAGAGTTTTCCTCCCTTACTACCTCAAGCCCACTGCAAAGTTACACAAGGCACAGATAACTTGTACAAAAATCAGACAAGTACCAACAGATGCTGTAGAAGCAATGACAAGTACACCAACAGTAGCCACTCTTCCTCGAGCTCAGACAGCACAAACAGATCACCTGCACCAAGATGCCAGTTTACCCTTCCTGAGTTGGTAGGACAGTAACTGCAGTTTACAACACAGTGGAGTGCTGCTTTTCATCACTCTAAAGTAATGATGGTTCCCAACAGTCACATGTCTCTACATGAAGAAATCTACATAGCTCCCAACTGCCCAAATGACTTCTCCTTGACTTCCAAGTTCAGGAAAGCAAGTTTGTACTTTTTCTCCTTTTGAAATAGCTTTCGGTTTCCAGAATGCCAATGTGGGGAGAAAAGGACATGAGTAAAAAAAAAAAAAAACAAACAAACAAAAAAAAAACCAAAAACAAAAACAACACAAAACAAAACCTGTAAGTGAACCGGTGAAAAACCTTTTCTTAGAAAAAACACTTCAGCTCTTCCTCTACTCCATGTCATTAACAAATATTTGTCCTATGGTCATTATTGTAATGCTTAATCAATTCAGATGAAATTTAGACACAAGCAGCATTGTACCAAAAATGTTTTCTCAATGGGCCTTAATGGTTGAACGGCTATTCCATCCCCAGACTATACTATCTTCAGACTATACTACTATGACTTACGTATCATATACAACTGCCATTCATCAGGACTCATATACGCGACTCATTTAGCTGTTAGTATAAATGAGGGGAAAACACTGCAGTGTTTGCCTTCGTTATCTGTGTATCATCCATACACTTACTGGATAACTCTTGGCTGATTATTGTCCTCCTGCTTCCCATCAACTGGAACCAGATAAAATGTCTGCTTTTTACCCCATGGACTGACTGGGGAAAAAAAAGACTTCTTGATTGGTTGAGAGTAGCCCATAGCACTAATAATGCAGTCATTCAGATTAATCTGAAACATGCTTTCTATTATAGAGCTCAAATTTCCTAGGAGAAATGTCTTAAGTGTATTAGTAGTATGCTGTTTGAGGCTGCTTGGCACAGATTTTGTCTTCCTTCTACAACTCTATTATAAGAATTTATGACAGACATTTGGAAGATATTTATCTTTGCAAACAGTGAAATCTAAATAAAGCCAGAGTGATATTCCAGTTTATTGCACCTCATCTAGTATGAAAGAAAAATTTCAGAATCGTGGCTCACCAAATCTTACAGGAAATAATTTCAGTTGGGACCCCAGTAGTAAGGGAACTACTGAATTTCTTCAAGCTATTCTTGCAAACTTCCCTCATTTTCAAGACATGCTGTGTCTTCTTGCAAATATAACTCTTCTGGACTAGCAGCCTCTTGTGACCATTTCTGGCAAACACGGATGTTTCTCTGACCGTCTTCTCAACACTACTACTGTCTCAGACCTAAAACCACTTACCAAAACAAGCGGCAATGACAGCTGCAACTACACCTAGAAAACCCGAAGACCCTAACAAATGCACAGTTACCACTATGTTGTATTTTCCTAGATTTGCAAGATAAAGATAGTGTTCAACAACTTAAGAGAAACAGTATAGAGATTAACTTTCGCCAAACATTTTTTCATGCTAACTCAAGTGAGTGCAGTTCATTCAGAAGTATTGTGTAACAAACTCCTGGTGTTAGCAATGATTAAAAAAAACAAAAAAAAAAACCCCAAAAAAAACCAAAACCAAACAAACATTATAGTACACATCAGTGCTTCTGAAAAGTACATCATATTTTGTCATTACTGATTAAGTTGTCTGTTTTCCTCCAGAGAGGTAGTTCACAGAACAGATAGAGGAAGCAAGCCTTGAGAACAGTTCTGGCACACCAAGAAATAGAAAGCAAGGGATCTGGTCAATCCATCAATGACAATTACTGACATTGCGTCCTGCCAGATAACTGCAAGATATTAACCCCCTGCCTGTGATCTGAGACAAACTCTGTGCCACTGAGAAATAGAGTAAGAAAACTGCAATAAGCTAGAGTAGAGAGATAATCAGTGTACTCAGTGAAAAAGATTTATTGAGTTACTGAGCAATACTGAGTGTACAGCAAAAACCGGAGACTTCAGAAATCCTCCTCTCTGAATAGGCTTTGATGAAAGGCATTTGAGGAGCAGTGACAGAACATCCCAATCAGCACACACTTGTGTGTCAGATCTGAAACCACCTTAAGAAGTGCTCTGATCAGTCCACACTTAATATCATTGATACAGAAGTTCCTCATGCTGAGGAGGTAATCCCTACACCAGCAAGGGAAAGTTTTGTGCCAAGTAGGATTAGAAACAAGCATACTCACCTCACATTGCTGGCTACCTTAAAATACCTCAACTCGTTTAATAAACTCAAATCTACTACTTTCCCCTCTGCTGGCTAAGAGATTGCCTGTACCAAAAATAAAAATCAGAGCTATTTGATGTGCTTTTGAGTAAAGCTACATTAATGCTTGGGAGCTAGAATATGTCCTATTATGCTACAGTTCCAGATTAGAGTTGTATTCTGGAGTTTATGACCCTCCCTGTAAGATAAATCATCTTTATGTGAATAAGACTGTGAATGAGAAAATGGACCAAAACAACTCATGCAGAACTCATCCAAGACAATTGTCCTAATGCTTTTAACATCCACATTTATATTATGAACAGAGAAATTAAATGCCAGAAGCCTTACACCACCATTCATTGATTTCATTTTTACTGAATCACTTTAAGCTCAGCAGAATTTAACTTCCACAAGTAGATCTGGACTTGTACGTCTTAGAAATAAGACAAAACTGGGTGCTCAACCTTACACAGATAACTATTGCTGTAGACTACAGCACTTGTCACTCTGAGCCCTTTGCTGACACAGACCATTTTCAGATAATACTAAACACTGCCTTTCAAATTATTGAGTTTATCATGTCCCCAGCTTATCCCAACACTTTACTGGACTCCAGGTACTGGCTACCCTAATCTGTATCTAAAAGCTTAATTTCTCCATTACTGATCTTTTCTTTTCTGAAAGTTAAAACAAGCAAAACCAAAGAGATCAAATTTACCACTTTATAATTTTCCAATGGAAACAGCATGCCACGATCTGTCTATGTGGCAGTCTATTTCCTGCAGCGTTGAGTCCACAGAAAAAGGTGCTGCTGGAAACTGTAAATGCCACTGCTCAAATAAGGTACTTAAAACAGAGATGGGATCTCAGCATCTTAGCGAGAGAGCTATCTACTGCTCTACACAACAAAACTAAGTGTTAATCATTTGTCTTATGTTAGCTCAAGCTTTTAAAAGGCAAGTGAATGAAGACAACAGTCTTGCTTTCAAGACATTTCTTGCTGTCAGGACTTTTCTTTCACAGTCAAGAAATACTCTCCTGAACGGGTGCCTTCAGCTCAACACAACACTCAGCCATCACAGAATCATCTTAGAATTTAAGCCTGCTAGAACTAAAAGTCACGGTAAGACTGGAAAAATAGCAAAACATTCAGCTACTCACTGGAGAAAACCAGACTTCTAGCTAGGGCTTTTGAGCAGTGTCACTTTCATTTGAAGAAGCAATAGCCGTCTTTCACATTAAGATTTGATTTGATGAGCTGTTAATGCTTTACATTCTTTGTGCCTGGCTCCCCCTGAATGAAAGGTCCATTCTACAGTCATGGCTTTAGGTTTATGTCTCCACCACAGCTGGGAAAAAAAAAACAACAACAAACAAGCAGAAAAACCAACCCACTTTTTAGAGAGGCCAAGGCAGTTGAAGGGACCTGGCACATATTCCACAAACTTCCTTAGGCCTTCGTGACTCAGGCAACACAACTGCAGGACATACTGGGGATGGCATGTGCCCAACAACATAGACACCAAATTCAGGATTCCATAACTACACAGAAAGCTCTAATAGTACACTGCCTGATGGCAGCTCTTAGTCAAAGCTGCTAAATGTGCTTACCATCCATCATATTCATGTTAACTCAAAAATGCTTTTCCATCTTTCTTTAGTCTGAGCCAGCAAGCCAGGTCCATCACAAAATAAAAAGATTTCATCTGAGAGCTACTTTTCTTTTCTGTTTCAGAATAATTTCATTTTTGTAATGTCAGAGTATATTTGTCTTTCACTGTTCAAGGAAAATATTACCCTTTATCTCCCTTCAGAATCACATCTCCAGTTTTCTCAAGGCAAATAAGAGTGACTTATATTTTGTGACCCTGGTGTGGTGCTTTTATTCTTGTTTTCCACTGTTGTTAATAAATGCATCAGTGTTTTGTCAGTTAAGAATTCTGTTCTGTGAACAATAACTCAAATTCCTTAAATTTTAAAGGGCTAGTGAGAGGGAGTTTTGAAATCTAAATACTAAATTTAGAATACTAAGAACTCATATTAAGTTATTCTCAAACAGCTATGGAGCAAACAAGTACCCTAAAGTAAACTGCTTATACAACTGCAGAAAACACATGTGGCCTTAGTGGCAGTGCCTATTGCCAATTCTGCTGTGCAAGGGATGATACATGGAGCAAGTAGCTCAGGGAGTGGGGGAACATACATCTTCTACAGTAGGCAATGGAAATTAGAAATTCCTGATACACTCCCACAGCACTGAAGTTCTACTAATGTTGATGAAGGGAGTACAGCATGAAGCAATACACAGAAAAATGGATTACATTATAATGACAAATGAAAGTATTTGTGAATATAGTAATCTTACATGAAATTCCTACAGCACAGAACTGCAATTAGGCACTTCAGAATTCATTTTTCGTCTTTTTTTTAGTTTTTATTTTTGGTGGGGTTTTGGGTTCTTTTACAATGCAAGATCAAAGAGGAATACTGTATTTATAAACTGGGTGACTGAAAAATATAGTACTTGACCCATTTAACAGCACATCAAGTAAAGGAGTTGTCCTATTACAGCATTTTCATATACAAAGGATTGACAGTCTTCATCTCCCTCTCCTGCTTTGAAAGCAGGAACTCTAAAGCTGAACCCACAATACTGCTACATAGCTCAAATATCTAAGGAACACCCTAACAAGACATACTAACCTTCACTTGCTTTACTACTTTAATCTATTTTAATAGCCATGCTATTGTTATGCACCAAAAGGAGCATAAAGAAAGATTTTTAGGAGTCTATTAACACATAGCTATTACTTCCACAACAACCATGAGATTCTTAAAACTAAAACTCTCCCAGTCATAGATATAGAGAATACAGCTGGTTATTTTGCATAACTGATCCTTTCTTACTATGAAATTATTCAGTGGATTCTTATCTGGGAAAGCTGAACTCCCATAATTAAAGAAAACTATTATAATAAGGATAGTCACAATCTGAGTCATCTTTTAGGACTGACTCTTCCTCAATATGTTTCAACTTTATTTTTACTACACAGTCCAAAAATGCATTTCTTTTTATTTCACAGGACAATTTAAATCTCTAGAGTATAATTATTCTTTCTTGGGTGATGCTGTATTTTACTCTTCAGATTCTCAACTTCTGAAGGAAGATTAGAAGCAAGCAATTCTCAAACATGATAAAAAACACAAGACTTATGAGATGCTTAAGACTGTTACACAACCAGCCTCTAGATATTTTTAATAGCATAGGAACATTCCTAGCTGACTCAATTCATGTAGTTTTAGTTAATAAGGTCTCTCTCACCTTATCCAGGTACATTAAGACGAAACATATTCCTGGATGTTACTGACAGGAAAAAAATAGTTTCCATATTGGATAAACTGAACAGAAAGGGAAATAACTCCCACTGCATCAGGCAACTATTCAGCTAAACTTGTTCATTGAAACAATTCTTTCTTTCCTCAAAATAGTCTTACATATTTTATATAAGCACAAGTTCCAAGGAGGCATCTTTTAATTTATCAAGACATTTCGAATTCACTTTTCATTAACATACGTAGGAGAAAACCTTAATTCAAAGTCTATTATGAAGCTTTAATAGGGAAAATTGTGAACAAAACTGTCATGTAAAGCATGACAAAAAAAATCACATGGGGAAAAGTGAAAAAATCCCTATTATTAAATTACTGTTAAACTACTTATAGTTTGGGAACATCTACCATGTTAATGCAATTGAAGATCACTTGCTTTTACACAGTATAGAGAAGTTAAAGATCTAGAATAGTAAGTCATGCTGCCTGGTAATTGTAGAACAAACATGCTTTCAGAGAGGTTGTAGAAGTCACTGTTTAGTAGGTTTCCAATAGGGGTACATACTATTCCCCATATAAGAAAGCTTTCACTTAAGAAAATACCATGAAAAAAATAGACAAGTTAGGCAGCACAGCAATCTCTACGAAGTTACATCTTTACTTATTGACAGTGACAAGTGCAACAGTAAGGGTAAAATATTACATATTCAAACAAAATGAGTAATTGCTGTACGCATCTGTTTAACACACATTTGACAACAAGGTGAACAAGAGGTCTCTTCTTCCAGCTAAAAAGTCTATTAGCCTAATTTACAATTACCCACACACTAGAAACAAAGCTGTCAGGCCATAAAGATGTCACTGGTGACAGTTTACATTACACCAGTACTCAGATCACAATGGAACTGTTGGCTTCAAATTACAATCAACTCAAAGAAACATAGAAGTACTATAGCTGCAATAATGGAAACCAATCTTCCAGCAATTCCGATTTTTCCAGATACTTTAAGAACAGTATGAAAGGCCAAGAAAGCCACACAATGCTAGCCCATTATGTTTCTAAAAGGGGTTCTGAGAAAATGTGAACATCCTATTTGGTTTTAGTGCACATTTCTAGGGCAGTCTTGCACAGGAAATTACTTACAAAAGTAATTTTGTAATTGAAATTTCCTAGGAGATTTTGCAAAATAATTTTACTGGCTTAATCTGCAAAACCTATTGTAAACCTTGATAGAAATGCCTAAGTCTATCTAAATTAAATATCTATTTAGATAAATGTAGTGTAATCACATTTCCCTGTTCCCCACCTTTCATCATTTACTGTTATATTAAAAACTAATGATCACCTTTCCTTATTGAAAGTAGGGACGCTTTCCAACTGCCTGTGGTAAGACAAGGTTTTTCCTTTTATATTATACTACTGTGAAATAACAGCAGGTATACCTAGATTTCATATTAGATTTTCAACAGTTAAAGAAAAAAAAAAAAACACACCCTCACAGCCTGCTCCAACTCCTATCAAAACAATAATAGCAACGTATCTCCTTGGAAAGCTGAAAGTACATAATAGCCAACCCAGTCAGTCAATGAACAATATATTCTATTACCACTTTGAGAAGATGGCTGTGTAGTTTATGCCATACCTAACCTATAAAGGGGTATTAACAAAGTGAAGATTAGGTCTAAGTCAACTGCCAAAGTCATTTTTCTAGTGGAAAATTGCCCCTAAAACCTATTTCTCCAAGTTCTTTAAGCAACTTCTCTGTGGTTTAGCTAGAAATAGTACAGTAAGCTATAGCTAGTAAAGTCAATTAAGACCTTTTGAACCACAGTTCAAGAACCTTTGAACCATAGTTCAGGAGATGCTGCTATGTCAGTGAACAAGAAAATATCTACTGTGTCAAAGAACTGGGTTTGTGGTGTGAGGTTCTTATAGTTACTGTGTTTTGTTCTCTATAGGTGTGCATAATCAAAGCTACAGAAGAGAAGTAAAACTTTATATATTTTGATAATAACTAACTACAGTAAAAGAATGAAGGGACCCTCCATGCAGGGTATAGGAAGAAGTTAAGGACCTAAGTCACAGGTTTTATGATTTACCACCAGTGGAATGAAACTGTCATAGGAATGGTATCCATTTTAAGCCACAAAACCCACCCCAAATTAAATACACACCCCACACCATTTCTTCTTCCCCAATTTACATTCTCTACTTGCCTTTTTTGGCATCTTTTCCTTAACTCAGGAGAATAAGCTGTCCTTTCATCATTGAGAAACCAAATAAATGGTTAAAGTAGTTGTTCTGATCTTTGCTAGCACTAAATGAAGTCCCAGCTCTGCAGCAACCTGCCACTCATAACCTTTAACAGCTTCATTGATCTTGAGAAACTTTTCATTTTGGGAAGGCATTAGCATAAAAAGATATTTATAAAACACCTGCTACTAACTAATTAACATCTAACTGTTGATTCAGCATTGCAGGAAGCTGCACTGTCTCAGCAAATCTCTTTGCAGTGACCCAACCCAAATCATTGCAAAGTTTGAGTGTCCTTTAATACAGACTCCGCTTTGGAAGTCACAAAGACTGCTGTAAATATGGGTATTGCTTAACAAGGGGAACAGTCTTTTAGATATTAAAGTATGAACTCTATACCAAACCTAGACAAGTGAGGTACACACTACATCAAGCATTAGAGCACCTCTGACCATCTTAATACACTCAACACCGAGTTTTGTTGTGACATTGCTTCACTTGGATTACATTACAACACAGAAAATGTTCTCAAGTATCCTACTATATTTATCTCCATCCTAAACTCCTCAGTAATAGATGCTTTGTGATATCTACCAAGAGACAGGAAAGCTACTCTTAAACACATCATCAATTTATACTGTGCCAGTAGCGGTAGCCAGAGTGCCTTCAACAGATTTGCTTCACCAGCAGGCAAGGGACAGCAGTTGATGCTACCCTGGTGTCAGAAGGTCTGGAAAAATATTACTGATATTCAACAGTTCCAGGTATACTAGGAGTGCAGTGGCAATACTTCTCTGCTGGTCCTCTGTAAGCCTAGTCATTTTTCACAGGACTAGCAAATGAAGTGTAAGTTCTTTCCCTCAGAAAGGCAGCTATCCTTAAACTTATTAAGCATTATTACCTGCAATCATATTATATTTAGAAAAAGTGAATCGCATTTCTTTCCTGTGAAGATGCACTTATGCTTAGAACACTTCATTCTGGTTTTCTGATCATTACCGAAATCAGTGCCCCTAAATCTCATCTGCAGAAAGCACAATATGAACATATCTGCAGCCAAAGAACGTGACCCACACAGCACCAGAATGTAATTCCAGTAACGAACATTAAAAAAAAATAAATTTAGAAAACCTGTTTTTTTAAAATAGAAAACTGCAATGAAAGAAAACTGATTTAACATCTAACTGTGGGATGAGAATTAAGTATTACAGCCTTGGGGTAACAGCCCACTAAACTTCTTTATCTTGAAACCATCACTGCAGAAGCTTATCTACAATGGGATATTTGCAAGTCAGACTATTCACAAGTCCTCTACAGTACTACCTTTTCCTTTCAGGCTGTTCTGACCTAACTACTGCTGACAAAGTATGCACAGCTATTTTCCCTTCAGCTACTTCCATCTATTTCCTTTACATCCCTGGTGCATAGCTCCATTAAAAATTTGCAATTTTCACCTGCGTCATTCTATCTACAAAACACTGCTACTCCATGTCTGCCCAAAGGTGAGCAGCACATTTGCCATGGCATCTGCTTCGCCTCAGCTTGCAGCAGGCCCAGCTCCCAGGGATCTGTTACAGTGATGGCTGTGGCCATTAAGGAAAGCTTCCAACCTTTCCTTTTGCCATCTAATTATATAGGGGAGCGAAGTGCATGCCATCCCCACCAATTTAACAGTGCTTTTAATCCAGTACTTTGTAACTTAATTCCTCTACAGTGACACGTATACTAATCACATTTTAAAAATAATTGTTGATAAACTTAGGGGCAAGAAGTGTTTTCCAGGGTTGGTTTGGGCTTTAGTTTGTTTTTCAGTCTGTGGATTTGTTGGGTTTTCTGTTTGTTTTAGGTTGGTTGTTCGGTTTGGTTTTAATTAGCTTTTGCTTACTGCTTTTCCAACCGAGACAATGGACTTGAGCACTAACTGCTGACTCAGCTGCCCCGAGGCTTACATGCCACTAGAATACAACTTATTTTGTTCCAGACAGATTCCTCCTCTCTTATTCAAGACAAACACTTAAAGATGGGAAGATGTTTGATAATTGAAATGGAAGGGCTTGTATTTACTGTGGTTGCAGGATTATTTAGTCAACGGGGAAAGATGCATGCTGTTCTTTTATTAAAGATGCAAATGCTGGCATCTCTGCTTGGTCAGCTACTCAATTATAGCTGTCCTTCACTTGGACCACAGTTCCCCTCAGATGAGGCAGACAACAGTGGTGTTTGGTACACTATTGCCAAAAAAGCAACGCAGACTTTGGAACTGAACTCTAAATTATGACTAGCAAAGGCTAGGAATGAATTTATAGGTTTTATTTGCCATCTTTTCATGATCTTCAGATGGGCAAGATGAATTGACACGCATTCTGGCAGTCTGGAGAACCTGCAACCTTTACATAATAAAACAAATAAGCAGCAAAACAACTCTGCCAAACGGGGGGAGTGCGGACTTAAGAGTTATTCTGAATACTCATGTCAACAGGTAGTTCCTACCACATTTAAGGCTGAAGAAATATTTCCAGTCAAATTCAACTACTTTCAGTTTATCTTATCAGGCATTCTCTACTTTTTGTACCAGAATCATCTTAACTTTGTTTTTCAATTCAAGACACATTCCTGAAAATCTTGAACAAACTGGTCTACTCACCTGGAATTCAAAACATGGATATTTCATTGTGTGTAGATTTAAAAGCATTTGATTTTAAGATCATTTTAAATGACATTTTCAAACTAATACATCTATTTCAAAGCATAATGCAATTATCACTTAAGATGGCCAGAATTCTACATTCACTGAACCGGCTTGCTGAGAAGTGACTGTTCACTGGTTTACTCTGTGACACTTCATTGCAATCCCACTAGTTGATTTCCCCTACATTTATGACAGAGGTCTCCATCAGATAACTGCATAGTTAACTTCAAGAGATTTTCCATTAGATTTAAAAGCTGTACATGTGAAAATGTATTGCTTTTCCCATTAATTAAAAGTTAAATTACTTCTATAGATACCAACAGTGACTTCACTGAGATACTGGGGGAAGGATACCAATAAAAAAAAAAAGTTATTCCTTCTTATCTCTTCAAAGGATACCACATTTCACTGAGAGAAGTTAGTCCAAAATGTCATTGCTGAGTATGAAAGCATCCAGAAATGAGGACACAACTTAGACCGAAGTTGACATACAGTCATAGCTAAACTATTTGCAGTTATGTCTGACAGAACAGCTCAAGTAGTTGAACTTAGTGCTTTTCCCATTTGATTTCTTCTCAAAGTATGATTAAAATCCAACAGGCATTCTAATATATGAAAAGTTAATGAAAATCACCAGCACATTATACAGTGAATCATTCTCTCTCAAAACCTTACCAGTCTTGAAAGCATATGTAGTGTCTTGAGAGTGCATATGTAATGCTCCAGGACACCTAACATGTAATTACAGCTTTTGTAGCTCGCACTGTTTGCCTTATCCTATGAGCTGCACCTTCAAAAAATTCTGCTGCTTGCTAACAAGAACACTTCTAGCATGCAGCTGCTGAGGGAAGTACTGAAATGTGTAACTTAGATAAACTTGTAATATAAAAAGCCTGAAGTCAATAGGGAGGTACTGAACTACCACAACCACAAACGCTGTGCAAGCACACAAGTTTCAGAAAAATATACATTACAGAATTAGTAACACAAGTAGAGAACGAGAAATAGCAGCTGATAGAAGATGTACTGCTATAGAAACACTTATTTTTGTCAAAATGATTACAAGTCACAGAAGGGCAGAAACAAGGCCAGACCTTTACTTTGTTATTTTAGTCCCCTTGTGCTCCACAGTTAAGCTCTAATAGCCATGTGGTTATTTTTAGCAGTTTTGCATGGACTGCTGTTGCTATTTTTACAAGTGCCACCATTAGCCTGCTGAAAGCATTGGTACGTAAAATGCATTTTTACTTTAGTACTTACAGTTGCATATCTAAATTACTTGAGGAATATGAAGCAATTAACATTAGAGACCAACTTCTACTGGTGTTTGGGGATTTCTTTCATTACATTTGATCACTTATGGATATAAAGCTAAATACAAACAAAAGGAACATAACAGCTACCAATGTTGAACTCCTCTGGGAGGAAAGAGGCAACACAGCAGCCATTATTACATCTGGGAAAAACTGGTTCTTTTGCCTAAAGAACCAGCTCAGGAGCAAAGATGATGAAGTAGCAAAGATGCAACATTCGGGATTGGGTTTTGTTGGGCTGGGTTTTAAATGCTGGTTTACTGTGACATTTTTTCTTCTTACTGAGAAGCTGAACAGTGCTTTCTGCCCTACAGTCTGTTCAACTGCTTCAGTCTCTACTGGCATACATGTCCCACTCCCCCTGCTCTGCTATACCTCTCCATCCTCCTGCTTTATTTCCAGCATTTGATGCTACGTATCATGCATAAGTAAAACCCTCTTACTGAGGCTTGTAAACTCTGTACATTCCATTTGGTTATTTGTCTTTTTTTTTGTTTTACTTTTCCTCCACATCTACTTAAGATTTCCTGGACTTTCTGAAGCTTTATGCTTCCGCCATAGTGACAAGGAAAGGATCTTTACACTGACAAAAATAACGATAACTCAGCCCGTAAGCCAATGGTCATAGCACTTAGTCAAGTTATGATGCTTCTGTCGTGTACTTTAATCGGTTATGGTGGCCAGTTAGAAGGGTCCATCAGTGGCAGCAGGTCTTTCAGACCATCCCCTCAAGCCACTCACCATTAGACTGCACTTAACACTCTTGTCTCAGCAACAGCTGAGTAGTACATCATGGTTAAATATTTACGATGTTTTAAGACGTCAGGTTACCAAAACCACAAGGTGAAGTTAGACATACACATTCCAAGAGATGATTCAACAAATCCAAACTGTATTATGCCCAACAGTATTTCTTTTACTAGGTCCTAAGTACCTGGTTTTGCTTATTAACGTATTCCAGAAGTGTCCAACAAGGTCAAAGAAAAATAAATAATCACCAGCCACCAATAAAGATGTATAATCTATAAACCCCCATGTTCTACAAGCTACTGCATCAGCAATACAGGTAGTATACCAGCTGCACTGGGGTTTTTTTCCCCAGGATTTTAGGCGTTTATGAACAGGAATAATGTTTCACAAATTTAAAACAAAACCTCTGACCAACTTCCTTATACACACTTAAGTTTCCCTTAAGCATCACCCTTCCCTTCTTCCCCTGTAAGTAGGAATGCTATTTTTGCCAATTCCAGTTTTGCCCTTTGTGATCTAATTAATATTTACTACTTCCTTTTAGTAAATAAATTAATATTTACTACTTCCTTTGCTGTTTTTGTAGCTTTCCAGCTCAATAAATCTGGATCTCATTGGTCTTATCCCATCCTTGTGCAAATAATTTCAATGCTTAGGAATGCAGTACAGATTTCCTCTGTCCAAGTACCAGCCTTGAGAAGTTTGACAAGTTTTGTTTCAAGCTACCTTGACAGTTCTAATTCTTGATTTCCTATCACAGCAGGGACTCAAACAGTTCAGTCCACCAGCCAGAGGCCTGGATCCCCATTAAAGTGTTCCTTCTACAGATATTTCAGTTTGGAATTTGGCCAGAACAAAAAGCTGATCCTGTTTATAGTCATGGTGCTAACAACTGTGGTATTGCCTCTCAGCGGAGTGTTTTGCAAGCTACAGCATACTATTAGACCAAAACGCTACTTATTCCCTATAATCTGCCTCTATGTTGTACTTCTTTTTACTTATTATGGTTATTAGAAATTTTTTATCTATTGTGTATAAAATCATTTATCATAGCACAGGGTTATGCCCCTAATTCATTGCTTCATCTAGCTTAATTCAGGAAGTTATTCACAGCCTACAGCAATTATTTTCTCCTTTTCATGCACACTGACAGTGTTCGTAACTTTCCACAACCCATTCTGAATTCAAAATTACACCAGGATTCCTCCCTTGTATTTTTACTGACAACACTTGAAGACCTGGAAGCTTTTTACTGACAAAATGCATGCAAGAAGTTACTGGATTCCACACATTAAATAAAGCAAAGCTTTGTCTTCTAGATACATAGTGTTCCCATGAACAGAGAAACATACCTTCCTTTCTGATTGACTCAAAACAACACTTCAAGCACTCATCTTTGTGTAGCTAAAATATGTTCTTTTCAAAATAACACTCAGTAACATAACCCTAAAAGCAGAAATCTGTTCCTGGGGAGATACTATCCAGAATTTTGAGTGGATCACATAAGTAGTGACTCTATTAGTCAGGGAGTAACGAGTCAGTGAGTTTCATAAGTAATGTACAGAAATACCTCAGAACGCATACGCTTTTAGGACAAATGCTTTAACATTTTATGCTTGAGTGTCATGATAATGTTTACTGTTCTGAAATACAGCCTGTGCTCCATACAGCTTGGTCTTCACTTCTGAAAAACACGTAATATTAGGACTAAGTGATACAGAACCAGTAGACTGCTGCAGAGTTTAAGATTATTTTCTTCAGGTGCAGGATGTCAGGAGCCCTCCAGAGGAAAGATGAGGGTTCAACTGGCAATGATACATCCAACATCTACTTCAATTAAAAGAAAATTTTAAAAGATATCCCATTAATCAAACTATTAGCAAATCAAAGCAAGCCTTCAGGGTTTGTTTTGTTTAAAAGCCATGCTGTTACCAGGTTTTTCTGCTTCACAGACAGCAAGTGCCTGCAGTGTTATGTAAGGGAAACTGTTCTGCAAAAAGGCACCAGGTTGTCATCAATGCAATTGGCAGTGAAGTTTGACAGACTGAATTCCTTCCTTGAAGTTATATTAATCACGCATACTACATCACGCATTTGGGGTTTTCAGGACTCAAGTGTGTTCACAGCATTACATACGCTTTGCTGAGTTTCTAACATTTCTCTTATTGGCAAGAACATACAATAAAGTCTTGAATTACTAGCGCATGTTCCTAAAAAGAAAACTTGTAATTTGCATCTCCACCAGAATCCTGATGATAGGAATTATGCTCATCCTGGGAAGGAATGTCAGTGTCCCAGCCTGTCACCAGGACCTCCGATCATAAGAGGCTGTTCTTAATTTGTGACAAGCGTAACAAACTATCACCTAGAAAGGCAGATGGAAACACCGGTATAACAGTTGTTACTGTGTTTACGCTGACAGCTTACAAACTAATAAAAGCAAGCTAACCGTAAGTTACCTATACAACTTAGATTGAAACAATCACCTATTCAATTATCACCAAGTTCAAGACTTTGTTAATGAACAATGATACATTCAATATACGCCACAGCTGTCATCCCCCAAGTGCTCTTACTGCTAAGAAAGCAACTCCATGTTAAATCTATATAAAAAGCTTGCATTTTAGTTGTGCAGTAATTACAGAAACAGAGATTCTAAACAGCTATAATTATTCCAATACTGGCACACACCACAGTTGTTTTGTGAACATAACCCTCCGATAGAACAGCAGCAACTATAAATATTTTTGCTTATCAGAAGAACACAGGAAGGATATTTCTTTTAGAATGGAAGCATTAATCCATTATTATAGTTTTATTGTAGTTTGTGTTTAACCCTAGCTTAGGTATGTTAACAACAGCTCCAGATCCTTCCTTTTCAGAAGTTTTTTTTTTTTTTTTTTTTAACTAAAACTCCCCATTATCTTGTCCTTGGCCACTTTGATCTCCCAGAATAACTTTAAAACCTGATTCACTGTGCTTTAACTAAAGCTGGACAGGAAAGGTTACAGAAGAATATAAATCATAATTTCAGTTTCCAGAACCTACTGTAACACTCTCCCTCCACTCCCAAAAGCAGCATCACATCTGTACAAGTAAAACAACTTCTGCTGGACTGCACAAGATCCTGGAACAATCAGTGCACATGACAGAACAGAAAGACTGCTCTTCATACTATCCTCATGGACATCTCTCTCTGAAAAGGAAAAGTATAAACTCATTTACTTCTGCACAGCTATGAAAGGATTGAGTCAGCTGTACCTGTCAAAGGAAACAATGTGTTTTCTCCCAGATCTCCCAGAGTTTATTAGCTCCAGGAATTTGTGTTTTGCACACTGCAGATGGATGCTATTGTAATTAGTTATGACAGGCAGAGCCGAAAGGTCAGACAGACCGCTCAGGGGAATGGAGGCTTCTGGAGAGAAAGACAGAGATAAAAAAAAGAACTAAGAAACAGCCCACCCAGTGAGATCTTCTAAAGCACCCAACCGATCCTGAAATGTGAACCCATTTTATTTCTCACTAAAATTGATGGAAATAACCCATTTCTTAACTTCTACAACAATAAAACCAGTTTTTGCAAAGCTAAGCTCAAAGAGCTCTTACAGCTTTTAAAAAAGTCGATTTTAGATTATTTTCCCTCTTTAAATTTCAATCCAGAAAACCAAAAAAGGTAGTCCAAATGGAAACAGCATGAGAAAATTTCTTTTACTGAAACACATCTACATTCATGGAAGCTGATGAGATGGTGGTATGACCCAATACTCTGCCACTGCTTTGCTTTATGCTTTTCCTCTGCTTTTCTTCTGTGTTTAAGAACAGATGCTTTATTTAGGCAGAAACCCCACCACCACCTATTTTTATATTCCCGTGCAATAAAAATTGCAAAATCAACACAAGAAAGTAAGGTAGGGAATTAATAGATTGATGTAATTAAGGTGTAAGATGAAAAAAATTAATCATTTAAAACAAAATAGTTATAATTTAAATTAGCAGTTTTATAATAAACCGTACCAGAGTTACATATAGGCACCCCTTAATCCAATCAATACATTTTTTTTACCACTGAGTTTCAGAATAATTAGATAGTCACAACATACAGTCATAAAGTACGCATAAGTTACAGCTACATGCATATACTACCATTACTACACCCCATCGAAAATTGCAGGTAAGTGACATCTAAAAGGAAACCTGCTCGTTTACATTTGAACTAATCTCTAACTGCATTTTCTCACCACTATGGGCAGCACTGTCTCTAACAGGACTGGACTGAAGGTTTCTAATCTGGTTGTATACAGTTCCTATAAACAAAAGATTTCTAGAGGAGGAACAAATACCCTGACATTCAACCTGAGATACAAGAGAATTTAGTTGTTAGCCTAAGATGCACTGTTGTTTCCTATGGGATCAAGAAATTTTCAAACTGGAACAGTATTACCAGATTGAGGAATATTTGCTAGAACTTCTAAAACCAACAGACTTGGGAATACTATCCTGGGAGATTACAAAGGAGGGAACCCAACAGTTTATAATGGTCTAAAAACCAGGAGAAATACTCAACCACTGAATTACAGCCACTACATCAGAATTACTTATTTTGTGAATCTAATAACTCTTTTCTCTTGATCTGTGCTCCGGAACTAAGTTTAACTTACAAGTGGTTTTCTTTTCAAGGAAACATTTATGATACTGTTTTTATCATACTAAGATATTTAACATGGCAGCTCAAAGTAGCTATTTTCTTACAGAATCTGTACTTTGAAGCACAGACAGAGCAGGTGCTTCTCAGACTTACAGTCTCCCAGGCCTGGCAGGAATAAGTGCATTTAAAGCAGAAGTCCCACTTTTACTTTTGGATGGGAGCTGCCAAAAGATAAAAGCTGTACTGGAATATCTTGCATCATTGTTGCTGTACAAGTTAGAGGTAATCTTAGTAGATTAAATTTTGCAGGCTATTATCTTATAATCACTTCTGCACCCATAAACACAAAGAAAATAATTTCTTGTCATTTCATTTTGAATTACAAGATATGTCCTATGTTTTTCATATTCTTGTGCTCAAAGTCAAGGGTAAACCTACCCTGTCACTTCATGGGCAATGGATCATCCTCTTAAATTCCAGTAATTATCCTTAATGAATTTTCAGATTTTTTTTAGTCTGTGCATTTCTCATCACTCACTTTCAAGGGGACCTAGGTAACATTTAGGACTATTAAAAAAAGGGGGGGAGGGATCATGGTGGAAATGGGGAGTCAGTCAATACATAACACATACACAAGGAAACACCACTGAATTGTAGTTTTGGTTGCCTGTGGAAAGAGTTATCAGCATATTAAGCAATCACCCCTTTAACCGAATTTTGCATTGCATGACTCCTTTAGTCTCTATTGGATACTTAACCGATCAGCTGCTGTTATTACTCCATATGCTTAGTTGTTATAGATGACTGAACTGACTCCAAGGACCCTACAGAGCCATTCTTTGACTGGCATCTCATTGTGGAAAAAGCAGAGGTGAAGGACATCAGAGAATATCAGCTCTAACACATACATAAGTAATATTAAATCTTTAAATATTAATTCCCTTCTGCTCTCAAATTCTAAGATGGCTTCACTCTTGTAACTTCAGATATTTCGCTATTTACTTTCTTATTTCAAAGACCAGGAGAAATGCAGTTCTAAAGTAATGGCTGGGTCTCCTGAAATGGAGGTTTCACTTTTCTTCACAACCCCAATTCCATCAGGAATAGCTTAGTATTTCTTTTGCAGGGAGAGGAGGGAGAAGTAATAAAACCTTCTAAATACTGATTCATTTGTAGAAATGGCCTCACATGGCACTCTCCGGATCACAAGGAGGCAGTTCAGCTTAAGTAAACAATACCAACACAGCTGAACTGTTTGTTGTCCACCCTCTTTTTACCACACATATCTACAGATTTAGTCAGTTTATGTCATGCTGACACTATTACTATTTCCAGCATTATCTTCCCCCATCCTTGCTTCCCAGTCTTTTACCTTCCATGTATTTACCATCTTACATTCTTCTGTTGCTATGACAGCATGAAAATATCATCACTGCCATGAACTAACATCTGAAGATACCAAAACCAGTGTTTGTCACTTCTTCACAACTGTGGCCTCTCAGTTACTATTCCTAAGGAAGGTGCAAACATCCTACTGCCATCTTTTTTTTTTCCTGCTGAAGCATGTGCCTTTTAGCTGCAAAATGATCTGAACCTACAGATTAGTATATTTGTGTAACTGCAATTAGCTTTTAATAGGAACAGTGAGCTCCTCATGAGTACTCAAAGGAACATGTGACTCTGTCTCAGACTGTGCCCCACAAAAAGAAGCTCTCCACTTTAGGGACAAGTACGAGGAATGTTAACACTGACCCAGACTAGCTTTCCTCTCTACCTACTAAACAAGATTCCATATTTAACATCAACATGACTCCTTAAAAAGCAAGTTTCAAAATTACCTGTAAGAGACACAGGATGAGTGAGAGAATTCTAAGAACAAAATTTCACCACCATTGTAACTATGAGTGGGAAATTCACACAGCAAGTTTTGTCCCTGATAACTGAGAAGTTTAGAAACACTTTGAAATTCACACTCTTCTCCTCAATAGGCTTGCTTTCTCTCATTTGTTTGCATACAGATTTGCCAACACAAATACACTTGTTTCTCAAGCACACCCAGCATGTCTCTTTTTTTTTATATCAACTTTCCCAATAAACTAACTACAGATACAAAACATCACCAAATAATAAAGACCTGGAAATAAACTGCGCTATTCCAGCAATCTGAAAATTTAAGAAGAGACCAAGAAGAAGCTGGATAAAATGAAATTAATGAGACTATCGGCAGGGTAGATCCTGTACTGCCTTTGTACATCTTCCTAAGGCTGAAGTCTCAGTGAGTGAAAGCAGATAAATTTGTGATGTCAGAAACAGTGAATGGTGTTACATTCTTCAAAGATAGAGGTATTGTTGCCATTATGCTCTGCAATGCTGTTACACCTGCAGTTAATTATTTCATACAGATACAAATCTGTTGGCAACTGGAAAGGAAAAACACAAAATAGTGTTTGACTTCAGTTACGTAAGTAGTTACCAATGGGTAGATACACAGAAAGCAGATCAGAATTATACCCCTTACTCAGCCTGCCTTCCTGTGTTGATCATATACAGCAACTTTTGCTACCAAAGAGAACCTGAAATCAAGTGCTCCTGAAGACAATTACCACAACTTCGTAAAGAGATACCAGAAGATAAAACAGCTCTTAAAATTAATTTCATTTTCTAGGCTAGCAGTGTTTAAGTCTCACAAGTTTTTCTGTCATTCTGAGGTTTGGGGGGGGTGTTTGTTTTGTTCGGGGGTTGGGTGGGGGTGTTTGCTTTTTACAATGTAAATTATTACTTTTTTTTTTTATAACATTTCTTTTTTCAGCTAGGTAAGATACTCTGCACTTACAAGAACAATAAACCAAAATAACGGATACAACAAATATGATTGTGAAATAATAATGGGGTGCCTGAAGTCACATAACCTAAACCCGTTTTCAAAAGCTGCAAAAAAGCAGTCTGAGCACTCCTGAAAGCCACTAAGATGATAGCTCCTCAGACTAAATCTATTCCAATAACACCCCATCAACATAACATACTCTGTTGCCCAAACTGTCATGTTCTGGTGCAGGGAGTCAGCGAATTTCCTACTCAGACATGAAGTAACTCACTGAAACTGCATTTAACAGAGCATCAAAAGTCAGGTTTTTTTTTGATGACAGGAGTTCTGTAATAAGCCTACTAAGAAAAACAGTAACAGTAACTATACATAGCATAGACCTGCTCTAAATCATTCTTCACACTGCAGAAACAACCAGTTGAACAACACTGGTAATGTAATGACAGCAACCAAAACACTGAGGCTGCAGCAGGAGAGGAGGGGTTCATGAAGACATCATGTTGCCTGAAGCTTGGTTATAATTGAGGCTAAACTGCTTCCAGAAATCATGCTATTTGGATTGGAAGCTATTGCACATTATCATATAAATTTATCAGTTACTAAAAAGTAGTTGCAGAGTCTGGATTTGAGAAAAGCTTGTAAATCCACTTTAGAGCTCACTGACATATCCTTGCCTTCACCTAGTCCTGTTCACTTATGCTGGGTAATTGCATGATTTCTAATGAAAGCTCACAGAACTTGGAGGTTTCTTGTCTTGACCATGGGACCTCTATTCCTGCCAACCATCAGTCAATAATTCTGCTCTAACTTCTCAGAGATGTTCACAGAAGTTTTTTCACATTAAAATAAATCGGGCTGCACGTATTCAAAGAGTGTGGACTATATTTGAACAAATCCCAAATACAAATGTTTTTCCATAAGGCTTATAATAAACCAATCAAGATCTGACTCAGCCTGAGCACCATGTACAAACATGCAACATTTGGGAACTAGCTATAACCATGTATTTTTATATTAAAAATATGTGAGTGCCTGTTAGAGTCACACAATTTAAGCTTTAATATTATGTTTTGGTTAATTTTGTCAGAGTCCCTGTCCTACTGTCAGATAATGGTTCTATCTCACACGTTCATTACTTGCGGAAAGCCAGGATTCAGGTGGGGCAGAAGGCAACAGTAAATAGATACAGACTCCTTAATGGCTCAGCTTGTCATTCTGTCCTTGCCTCAGACATATAGTTACAACTGTGCCACATTATCAAAAAATTAAATCAAAAATGACAACTTCAGGGAGCCTAAATGTCTGGTCCTGGTGACACAACACCTACCCAGTCAATAGCTATCTTTTCCATTTGCTAGCAGAGCTTTACCTCAGCATTTAATACTTTCAGTTTTGAATTACACCTGGAGTATCAAAGACCAAAGCAATAAAGCTGCTTTGTAAAGCAGAATCTTCCTCTCTACACCCCTTGATCAATGCTGATCAATTAGACCAGGAATAAGTCAAGTTAATCATCTATTAACAGTTATTTCTTCAATAAAATATTTGGGGGAAGGGAGGGAATTACACTTTGCACTAGAATAAGCTTACAGTACTGCAAAAAGGTCATAGCAGATGCATATATAAAAATGACGACTGCCTGAAGTAAATTTAATCACAGTAACAGAAACATTAGAAGTTAGATGACCATTTCAGTTATGCATTACTGGTTTTGTGAAGCACTAAAAGCCAAGGCAACCAGCTCATAGCCCCTTCCCTTCCTGTACAGTTGCACTGGCCAGTGGAATGACTGTCTCACAACTTCACGTTTCCAACACCAGGCAATAGCGCAGGGAAATACACAGCTTTGACCTTCACACACATGCACGGTTTGAAGATTCTCCATACACATGTAAACATAAATTGAAAAGACTTTGCAAGTAACATAAAATAAAATTACAAAGTTAATAGTAGTAAGAGGCTCTAATCCAACTTGTCCAGAAAAGGGAGTGATTTTCTCAGCTTCCTGTTTGTGTTCAGTTATGTACATGGCAAAGATTTAAAAACACAAACAAACAAACAAACAAACAAAAACCAACAAACAAACAAAAAAACAGGAAGGCTCTAATAGATAACCCTCCTCTAACCATTTAACTTCTATTTTTAATTCAGTAAAGCTTTCTGGGATGTGTAATTACCTAATATGTTATTTTGTCACAAAAACAAAAATCTACAAATTTAGTTACACCTCACAGCTCTGCTCACTAGCAACAAGCCTTGTGTGACCTAGAAGCCTAATGATTCCAGAATTATGACTTAACGGAATGAGCATATACATGGATTTTACTGTATATGAGCTGTCAAAATGGTCTATCATCAAATGTTCAAAAACTACAGCCATACCGACCATGGGGAACTGCTTCCCTACATAGGCATGGACAAGTCAGCTTTTATTGTCCTTCAGTCTGCCATTTGTGACATGCAGCAAAATGACACTATATCTGACTGACACACTAATACCTACAGATGAAAACATGACATAAGTGCGAGGTCTTCCTATCCTTTTAACTTAGCTCTTTCCCAGCCATCATGATAAACTGTTATGGAAAGAGGAAGATGAGGGTCACCAGTGGAAAAGAAAAGTGCTTCACTCAGCTTAGCCTGATTCAGAGATGACAGATGACTGAAATCACACTAAATAACCCCAAACTAGCAAGAACAACACAAAAACCGAAACACTACAGAAATCCAAACAAAGGGGAAAAAAAACCAACCAACCCCAACAGCAACAAAAAAAAAAAAAAAAACCCAAAACAAAAACATCCCAACAATCAACCCTGTGCAAAGTAAATTCTACATTTCTCATATTTTTGCAGCTACTTAAGAGCAGAAGGTTTTTCTTTCCTAAATTCAGAAGTTTGGTAAAGCACACAGCAGTATTTCAACTTAAATTTCTACATCAACATTTAGAAAGAACACACTTCAACTTTGAAATGCACTAAACACACTGAAGAACACATTGTTTTCTATAGTATGCCACACAACTTAAAAATTAGTTCTTTGAAGTGCAACAGTGTTCTCAAACATTTAAATGAGAACACTTAAATTCAACTACCCAGTAAGTTCTAAAGCTGTACCTAAGCATCAAGTGAAAAAACACATACCCTAATTAAGCTCACACAAATAAGAGCTGCATTTCCGACAATTATGTAAATTAAGAATGTCACTTGGCATTTCTAGAGCAATAGACCTCAATGGACTTCACAGGTTTTGTTTGTTTTTACACAGGGAATGGCTCTGACCTTCTACAACAGAAAGGCACTTTCTGACAGGATCTGCTCATTAGCTCTCCCCTTTGGGAGTGGTAGGATTTTAAGCCTACAGTAAATGTGCTACTCCCCATAAGAAATCACTGAAAAAGGTTGTTTCAAGAGTATGTTTTCTGCAAAACTTTTCCTCTGGTGTCCACACATACCCACTGAACTTGAAGTTACTCATGAATATGGACGTGATGGCTGTAAATTATTTCTTTTGAAAACTACTACACTTAGAGCCATGAAGAAATTCAAAACAAATATGAAGGTTACATGCTCGGGGACAAACGATAATTAAATCTTAGAGCTTTCAGCACAGTATCAGTAAGTAAAAATCACAACAAGAGGAGAATAAGCATTAAAGGAAGATTGTTTTTTCCTTTCATTAGTATAAGAAAAAAATATTCCTAACAGCTATTATCAAAACATAGTATTTTTTATTCATGACAGATGTTCTGCCTAAACTCAGCTTAAGCTAAATGCATTCAAACTTTCTTACTTCATTTCCAGACTAGAGAATCAGGAGGAGCCTTTTAAAAAGAGTAACTTCAGTGGTATTAATAATAAATAAATCAATCTTTTGGACTTTAGAGATTTTTAGGGTCTATTTAGCCTTTATGGCTCATTTCTTCCCACTATTAATTGGTTTTTTGTAGGAATATAAGTAACAGATACTTCTCATTTCACCATTACTTTTTACATACTGTCTGTTGGCATTCAAAGAATGATTTTTCACTTTCCTGTAAACTAATGTACACAAATTTGTCTGTAATATATTGTAAGAAAAATCATATCACTACACATTCATTATATTTACACATAAAAATTAGCATTTATTCAACACTGAAAATATGCTAATACATATTTCTATGGCATCTTTGTACTAAGACCTTACTCAGTGTCTATCTGACTGCAGAAAGAACTCCACGTAGTTCAAAAGCACCAGAGGAAATTCAGACAATCTTTCATAATGCTGTACCACTTACGCTCCCTGAATTAACCACTTACTTGGGAAATAACAGAATTACCATAATGGAACCCCGTGTTTTCTGTAACTGTATATTGTGCAAGCACTTTGCACGTCAGTAAGCACAGACTTCTCCATTCTGCTACCATATCTTTGTGGAAAATCATCATTAGGCAACTGCACTCTTTGCTGCTTTGTCATCATCACTTTGGAGAACACAGCACAAGTTCTGATGCCCTCTGAGACAGGAAGCCATCCTTCCTCTTAGATTCCCCAAATCAGCTCATGTTTACTCCTGGAAAAAACTCATGACAACTTTTGCTGCCTGGATCCCTTACCAGGAGCTGAGAACCCCAGGCTGGCTAACTTACCAGCAAGATCACAGGAGTTAACTCAGACACTGGTTTAAGAAAACCCACAGAAACAAGTCATACAAGACATCAGGTTTACTCTGCAGACTAACTCAAATTGCATTTGCTGAACTGCCATATTAGGATATTTCATAGTGCACCAGGGCCTTTGGGGTCTTTTCTTGCTTGAAAAAGGTAAGCCTACCTGGGTAGCGTGGAACGCCCCTTGGTCTGCCACAAAATTATATATTTATTGCTTTAAAGCCACAGCTTTAAAGTATCTATCCAATGTACTTGTTATTAGTAAAACTGTGTCATGGCCTGTGAGTGTAAGCATTAGACACACAGAACAGAAGGAGACAGATCCAGCCCCGCACTAGGAAAAATGAAACAAAAAACAAACCTCCTTCCCTACTCAAATTCCCCAAATTATCCCCCCCCCCCATTATTAACAGTGCCATAAAATGGTCACCTCTGACTTACTTTAGTAAGTTTCGTTTTCATTTTTCATTTAAAACTGCCTTTATGCACAAGAGATTATTCTATACTTGTAATACTCAGCAATCCCTTAATCTTGACTTTTTTTACACTGATATCAACTCAGCAATGAAGTTATCAGAAGAAATATTAATTTTACACCTTTATTAGGTACTTTCTGTTTTTTTGGTAACTGCTTCTTGGAAGTTTAATTTTGACTGAATGATCCTTAACATTCAAACGTATCTAAGAACATATCCTTAGCTGCCACTAGGTTAAAGGAATGGGAGACAGCATATTTCAGGAAACCAGATCTCAAGAAGCCTACAGTACGGGCTTAAAATTCAAACAAAACTTTAGTTAACAAGTAATTGTACGTCATTCATTTGGTTTTTCAGTGGAATTGATTTGTTATAATGTGAAAAGAGGTTCCTCAGAACTTCCAGTGCAAAAGTCTGACCACTTAGGTGTTTCCAGAAATTACAGTAGTAGTATTTGTATACGATACCAGTTACTAGGACAAACCCATTGCTACACATTTGTTGTAACTTAGAAAAAACATTTTTGAGAAAGTCAAACTGACATTAAAAATGAGAAAAATTCACAGATAAATGCTATTAGAAACTTAATCTGAAATGGTAAAATTAGAATCCATTTGACAATAAAAAAATAAAAATAAAAAAAGCCAAGGTAAAAGCTACAACTGAAATAACATTGATTTTTAAACACTCAATACAAAAGCAGCTTTCAGGGTTTGCTTTCCTGTCACAGTGAAGTTTTTACAACAGCCTATCCACACAAACTATTCAGCTATCATGAGCTTGTCTCAAGGCTGGAAGATTAGGTGAAAAAATTAAATTTGGCTGGTCGGGGCTATTAAGATCTGTGGCACCAGGGTTCTGGCAGGGGGGAAATGCCTTAGTTAAGAAAGCAAATGCCCTCCTAAGGGACCATGATTCTTGGCATGTAGGGTCCACATGTACAAAAAGAACTCTTGGTTCAGCATCAGAAGACATCACATTAATTGGCAGACCTCAGCTCCTCTGACGCCTGATCAAGTACACAAACATTTAAGCATACAGAATCCCAGAATTCTTGCCAGTGCTTGAAGGAAGACTTCACTGGAAAATAAAACAAAGCCATACTAGGAAAAAAATAATTCAAAACAAAAATTGCTTCATCCTGGATATGGCTGGATGTGCCCCTTTTGCACAAAGATGCTGCAGACCCAGTGTCAGTGATTTCTGTGGAATGGCCTGGGCAGACCCTTGCCTTTGCATAGTGTTCCTGATTGAAACAGTAAGGCACTATCATGCTTTTTATCTGCGAAGGATGCAAGTGCAGGAGGGAGGGAAGAAGTCTCTGAATCATCATTAACTGTCTCTGGAGCCCGAGCATAGTTGTTTGCATCCATGCCTGTATTAAGATGTTACCCTTCGCAAAAGGAAAGTCAGTGTCAAATTCAGCCAGGCACATAATTTTTTCCCCATAACAAATTAGCAAGTACTGGTCATCTGGATTACAAAAGCCCCAAGACTAAGAACAAATCCACCAATATTTTTCACTAGTGAATAGACCAATTAATTTTTCCACTATGCAAAAATAAAATCCAGTTTTATCAGGTATACGCGATGCAGGGGGATATGGAAAAAAAAAACAAACAGTGGAATTTGAACTAGGAGTGATGTGGAAGTACTCAGGTCAAGTTTGGAAAAAGGCTTGTGGGTCCATCAACATGAGGACCAGAGAAGTTCCCTAATGTAATATTAAGACCAGAGAGTTAAGACACCTTCTGAGAATAGTCCCAGCTCCTGAAAAAAGCCAAACTGCTACCTGCAAGTTATTGTACTTGACATAATGCTGGGACTTCACTTGGCAGGGAGGTTGGAACTAGATGATCTTAAGGTCCTTTCCAACTCTATTTTTATGATTTTAAATGTGGGTACACAGGTGGAATTTAGTCCCTGATCTATATCAAGGTTTTGACTGATTCAAAGAATATTTCACCTTGGATAAAGCCCTTTTTAAATGCAATAAAATAGATGTTGACTATACTGAGCAATTTTGTCTTTTCAGTTTTCCTTTGCATATCAAAGCAAACCAGTTGAATCCTATGGAAGGTTTGGTTGTATTTCATTTATGAAATAAAACAATTTTTAAAGCCTATGAGTAATTCACACCTCTTTAAAAAAGTAACAGTACACAATGGAATAAAATAACATTAAAGATTTTCTCTTCCTTAGCTGTAACAGGCAAGCTATTTCTAAGCACTTTTGCACCATACTGCAGTCCTTGGATGGCATGAAGCAAATGCTGCAATTCAGTATTTCTTCATTCCCTTTATGTAACACAGACAGTAGGCTGAGAAGAAAAAAAAAAAAAATCCACACACAAAAACCCCACAACAAACACATAGCAAAAACTCAGTGGAAAACCCCTGAAATTGCAATTTCAGCATTTCTTAACCAACCCCAGGATGAGAGGGCTCATCAATGTGGCCACTTCCTCCTTTCTTTCACTGATCCTACACTGAATGGACTTTGGTCTTAAGAATCTGTCCCTGTGATTACCTAAATCAAAATGAGTATGACGAGAATCTATCTGAACTGCTGCAAGTATTTCTGTTTATTTTTCTGTATATAATCAAGGGTAAGTTTCAACTGTTGTGACATGAGATGCCTCAGAAAAATATGACACTACCACTAGGTATTAACAAACAGGCCATAAACACCATTTGAGATTCCCATTTTCAAAGACTTGGCAAATGCAGCCAAAGATGCCTGCAATCAACTCAGCAGCACCACTCTGTAGCTGGAGTTTCTAAACTTACTCTTTACTATATGGGATCATGACAAACTGGAGACACTTTTTTTTTTTTTTCTAATGGCAAGACTATTTGGTCATTATATTTGGCAACAGCTTCCTCAACAAGAACCACTGCTGTCCAACAGGATGACATTCCTGATGAGATACTGCTCAGCAGCTCATAGCACCAGAGTCAGATTGCAAGTGAGGGCTGAAGAGTAGTTTCAGGAAATCCATCACTGAGGCACAGCCTTTTTTGTCTGCTGCCCTGACTCCACCTGCACCCCCTTAAGCACATGCCTACCTTTTATTAGAGTGTCTAAGAGTTATGAGCACCCAAACTGAGATTAGAATATGCCCCTAAGACTATGAATTCTCCAATTAATGAACTGTAATGTGAAAGAAGGTAACAAAAGGAAAAAGTAGAAGTTAGCAGCAACTGGACAAAAGTCTCCTGTAACAACCCCTACTTAGTAAATTCTCTGCCAAGCAATTTATACCCACAAGAGATACATTCCATTCTCTTAGCCTCCAGTGTCTTTTAAAGTTAAAACTTCTTTCTTGCTGCAGTTTATGGCACTTTTTTACTATGTGTACTTAGGAAGCAAGCAAGGCTGACTAAACAGATTTCCACCATGACCTTTACTACTGTCGGCTGAAAACAATTTAGTCCATTTTAAGTCATCTGAGAGCACTGTAAACATTATCCAAGGGGCTTAGGAATGTCTGCCTAAACCATGACCTTTCAAGCTGACAGATGACAAGAAATACTCCACTTTAAACAATTTTAAAAGATATGATAAAGGTCTTATCCTGCTGAAACAGAAAGGAATTTTCCTTTTACCACTACAGAAAAAAAAAAAAAAGGATGCTTTTTGTTCCATTTAAGAAATAAAATCCTTTTTTGAGAGGGACCTGCAAACAAATGAAATAACCTAAAGTACTCACATCCTTTTCCTCTTGATTCAAAGCTCAATATATCAATTTAATATAAATTAAGAACAGAAACAAAAGGGGTAAGCAAGCATCCAAGAGAGTTAGTTAGGCCATGCATAAACAAAACATCTTACACTGGAAATAACTGAGGAATGAAGAGCAAAACTTTATCCAAGTCAATTTTATTAAAACTTTGCATCATACCTGTTTAACTCTGTCATACCCAAGGGAAGCTAGATCTGACTTTCGATCTTGACACGATTATACTGGAAGTCAACGCAATGATCAGTAATTCCAGAGATAAAATCCAGAAGTTACTATGTTATGCTGTATTTTAAAGATAAAAGTCAGACCGAGGTTCTGTCTCTGGGTGCACTAACAGTACCTTTAGCTCTAATAGAATACTTGTTCCACAAGGGCTGCTGCACACTCTGGCACCAATAAACCAAGCACTTTCTTGGCACATTTTGGCAACTACTACAATTTAAACTTCTGTGAAAATGTAACAACTACACAAGATCTCAGGTGTAGCACTTGTTAGAGCTCGGGAGTGCTTAACCAAATCAATGTTGCAGAAAACATTACTCTGTAATATTTGGCTACTTCAGCGCACAAGAACACACTGCTCTTGACCCCAATTCTACAGAGAAGGCAGCCTGACTTAACAGATGAATCAGGAAGTAACTAGAGAAACAAACATACAATATGCAATTCCTTTGAAATGAAACAGATTTCAGGCTACATAAAACAATGACAACTATTTAGCATTTATCTGGTCTTACCTCACAGGAATAACACTGAAAAATTCTCATAAGGACCATATCCTATCACCAATTTTTAAAACTTATATAAACTTAATTACTCCCAGTTTATAAATACCCTGCCTTTCAGTTTTGTATTACCACTACAAACAGGCTGGAAATATACAATAGCTACGATAATGTAGTACTTTGTGTCTAACTGAAAAATGAGTTGGAAAAGAAAACAGCCAAATATATTGCAAGAGTCACTAGAAATTCTGCTATACAGATTTAGTTGGTACTCTGAGGTACCATATAGTTATGCATAACAAAAACCCCTATGAGAGCTAAAAATAAAAAAAAAAATCCCCATTTAAATCATCTTGTTCCTCTTAATGTTACTTACTTTGATACTGTAACAGTCTTTGTAGCAGCACCCTGTTGTGTGTACTGTCTAAAATATTCTCCTGTAGCCTAATCAGCTAAACACTATTTAAGTCCTAATCTTCTCCAACTTTTTCCTAACTGCTGCACACCTGCAGAGAGCTCCCACAGTTACCTTTGTGAAACAGAAACATAAAAGATGAAACATGGTGTGTTATAGAAGTTCTGCATACATGACAAAACCCTCAAAGGACTGCCAGACTGCCCCTTTACCACTGAATTCTTCCTGTAGCTCATCTTTCGTGCAAGTAAACTTACAGTATAGTAGTGAATTGTTGGTTTATTAAATGATGAGTGAATAAAATCGTGTCTCCATTACTGAAATACTAATCATCATTTATTTATCTGTTTAATTGAAAGCAAAACCAGAATACAAATCTACACCTATCTGTCTTTCACTCATCACATACTTAATATCCACTGTATTACATTTTTTCAGGTTTTAATTCCATTATCTTTCTTACAATGGTCAGTGTTGTTTCCTAGGCAGGTATCAGACCACTTGAATAAAAATATTCTACCATAAAAGCAGAGTGAAAATTCACACTTCCAAAGAAAGGCTTTATCATCATGTACATCCTCCATGTAACAGTGAACTTTAAAAAAAAAAAAAAACAAACAAACAAAAAAACCCAACAAAAAACCACAACAAAACAACTTACTGTTACAAAACATTCAGTCACTTCAGGGCTTTCAAAAGCACCTTCTCTCCTCATGTCATACCATTTTGAGCTATTTTATAGCTCCTCAGAAAAAGTGTAAGTAATACCCCTTTCCCACGTCCCTCTTTTTAGATGCCAGCACCACCAGACTGATACCTCTGTCTCCCTTACCCTCAAGGATGAGCACGCTGCCCTGAACTGCTGCTCTCCACACCAATGCAGCAAGCAGAAGGAAACAACAGGAGTGCACCGGACACAAATACAAGAGCACTAACAGACAAAAATACTGCAATACACCCAAGATACCAAACAGTTCTGTGGGTCCTATTCTACAAGGTGACTCCTGCTTCTCACACAGCCTAAGACTGATTTAATTCCACATTAAGGAATCAAAAAACCCTAGATTCATTATAGTTCCTTCACTAAAAATTATTCTGGTTTTACAGTATGATGCTTATTTGTTGTTTTTATTGAATTTAGGGGGAAATATTCTCATTCATCACCCTATTTTCTTCAAAAGCAAGTCCTAGAAATGTATGCAAATACAGTTCAACAGGGGTAGACAAAAGATTCTGTTCCGATGCTGGAGTTCTCGACCAGGTCTTAGTGGTCTTGGTGGTCTTGCATGCAGAAATATCATTATGATTGATTTTTTTCCCACCCCCTTCTCCTTTGCTGCTTTTTGCCCAGCCATTTCACATCTCTAAACATATTAAGTTATGAGAACCACAGAGATTTTTCTCTTCATACTAAATTCACAGGTTTTGAGAAATCAAATGAAATGTAGCAAAGTCCCAGATTACAGATGGAAACTGTCAATTTTGCTTATGTTTTTAGGATTACCTTTAAGGGAAACATTCCTTAACCAGATTTTATCTGCTTTGCCCATTAAGTCTTTGGAGTACTGCTGATCTGGATGCTACCTGAGAACTGTACTAGTAGCAAAATTTACCCGTTCAAATAAACAGTGGACTTCTTTCCACACAAAATCCTTCATGTAAAGTATGCAATATTAGGTTTTGCTTGATAACGGAACCTTTGCAATGGTTTTGAACAACTTTCCCGAAGATTACAAGCATGATGTGACAAATAACTTGTCACAAGAAGATGGGCTGCACCAAGGGCAGAAATAAGGCAGGCAAGGAGAGCCCTGCCAAACAGGGGACAGTCTCACAGGTCCAAACAGAACCAGCCATGTGACTGGAACCAAGCTACCCACAGTACAGCTCCAAGGTCCATCCAGGAAAAACTGTCACTAAGTCAAGAGCAGGAGACACAGCTGGGTACAAGTATATCTGGGACAGACAAGGGGCCTGCATCAACAGGCAGACTGTGCAGGACATGGGGAGAGGATGCCCCAGTTGAGTCCCATCAGGACAATTAAGGCCCATTAGTGCAAATATGGCACTGACAAACCAGTCTATACTCTAGTCTCTAGGGCACTATTAGGTGTAACAGGGACTGTTGCCTATTTCACTGGTTCTCACACATCTGTTTCAGGTTAAGTCTGTATCAGTTTCCATTAAAGAAAAAAAAATAAAAATAACTTGGAGCCCTTTGGTAGGGCTCAAAAAGAACATAAGGAAACTCTTAGCATACTTCTAAGAACAGACACTAGATCAATCAGAAAATTAAAATAAATTACAGAACAAGTAAGGAAAACAAATTCCAAACATTATAATTTAACCTGAAAAGGATCTTGAACAAACACACTCTTCATCATGTGCTAAGTGGAAGATGAAAGCATGATTCACTCTCCACTGATAACATCTAAAGCAAGCATTTAGTCCAAAGAAGCTCTGAGGATGTGGAGTCAGTCTGAAATTTAAAGCAGACATGCTATTTCGAAATGATAAAGTATCAACTGCAGTTGACTAGATATTATATTGCTTGCACACATGCAGTACTGGCTTTTGTACAGTATTTTTGGTTAACTAATTATCTGCAACAAGGAAAGGGAATGAGATAAAGTAGCATAGGTGCATATCCTGTTATAATATTCCATGAGATATGCAAATTAACTTCTCTCCTCAAGCAGAAAAGGTGCATGAATTTATGATGACCATTTAAAAACCACAATTATTGTACTAAGACAAAAACGGAGTGGCTGTAAAAGAAAGGCTGTCAAGAAGACTTCTGGGTACAGAAAACCAAGAGTATATACGTAAGAAAGCATATTATATTCATTCACAACCGTGGCTGGCTGGTATGTTGTCTCAGCAGAGAAGGTGGTAACTAACAGAACCTGAAGTCACAGCACAAATGTCAAAACAAGAAACAGAAGAGCACTTAAATACAGCGATTCCAAACCAGATTCCTTTGCTGCAGACACTTCTGTTTACACTGTAATCCCCATCTTCACACAAACCAAGCTCTGAGCTTGCTGAAGCGGAAGCTTCCTAACTGAAGTCCAACTCGCCAGCCAAAGCTCTTCCCACACGTTCCTTTGGTTCACCTACCAATATACAACAGCCTTCCCTCACAAATCACTCAATTGCTTCAGTTATTACCAAATGATATTGGTAAATATTTTGGAGACAAAAGAGAAAAAGACACTTGATAAGAGAGATGCAAGAGAAGCAATACAGTTTATCTACGCTTTTGCAAAGCTTTAGAGGCTGTGCAACATAAAGAGCAAATCAAAGTATTTAAGTTATTGAAGTAGATTAATCAAAGCAGATTTCAAATCAAAGGAGACTTGCAAGGGGGAATAGTTTTGAATGAGCATGGCATGTACAGGAGTGCCCAAAGAACTGGCATTAAGATGAACACTATTCTTTTCACTATCTCTTATGACTTTCACAATGCTAGATAGTGGTGACAATATTCACTTAAATTACAAAGCAGGGGCAGTCCACATTAAGCAAGGTTATTCAAATGAATAGAAGGTTCATGTTACTATGAAGGGGACAGTGATCCTAAACAAAAAGGAACATAAGATTTTAATTATTTATATCCTACAGAGATGTGCAGGAGAAAGATCTATTCTCAAAAACTGTACTCTTCTTTCTCTTGGATAGGTGATACAATTATTATCAAAGGGTAGGAGCCTTTTGTGATACATTTGTCAAATTGAATTTATAGAAATAGTTTCTTTACTTAAAATGAACAGGTAATAAGTCAGAAGAGCAAAAAACACTAATAATCGGTAGATCAATTTCGTAGGACAGTACCAAAGATTCCTACTGAAAGAATGAGTATTCTGAACAAGGATGTAACTTACTTATGAATCATGCTGAAAAAACAGAACATACAGACAATACCCCATGTCCTGCCTGAACATACCTTCGGTTTAGTAAGTGTTGATTATCACTGTCATCTTGGACAGGGTTTTGCTTCATATTCACAGCTTCTGTAAGCCATGAATTCATGGACATATTGCCCTGTAAACTGAGGGATCCATATAAAGAAAGACTTCTTAACTACATATTTGACATATAATTTATGACACAAAGCAAATAAACTAAATCCTTATCTTCTAGAGCAGGAACTGTTACAGCTACCTGAGCTCTCCCACCAGTACATACACCTTCCACCATCAGGTTTTCTTTCACCTCCAATACTTCTCACTCAATGTTAACTAATCTCACCTGTTCAGCATAAAACAACACTAAGAATCAGCTCCATCAAAAAGTAACTAAGATCACAGATAAGTAAAATGCACCAGTAATATGAAAAATACCAAATTTTAAGCCCTATTTACTAGTCAGGAAGCCCTTTGTAGCTTCTCTTCCTTCCAACGAGAACTTAAGTAGCCAAGATCTTCAGCTTTACCATTAAGTTTCACTGAGCCACTAGTCCTCATTGAGACAAGTCCAGCACACACCTTTAAGAAGCTGTTTAAAGCCTACCAAATCCATCAGTACTAAAACATTTGGACATTAAAAAAAAAAAACAAAACAAAACAAACCAAACCACAAGTATACGGTTAAAAGCCCAAAAGCATCTTCGGTGAGTTACCAACTTACAAACTAAAGGAGTCATTTATACATCTGACAGAGAACAAATGCGGAAATAGTTTTGACATTTTGATTGTGGGGAACATGGAAAAAAAAAAAAGGAAAAAGAAAACCCCCACCCAATCATTACCTAAATAATGTTTCAGAAAAGACGACTAAATTCTAATTAAAAATTACTAACACCTATTTCAACCAATCTAATGCCTTTATTTGTCAACCTTTCAAACACTGCTATCAGCCGCAAATGACACCTATGCTTGAGAAAGCTGTAATTACCACAGTGATTTTGTAAAGGAGTTGCAAATTACAAGTATTTCCATTTCCAATTAACATCCATGGAAAACGGCAATAATTCCACAACACGCTGCTGATCACAAAACCGCAGGTTTAGTTTGTTTTTCTTTTCCCTCTTACGAAGTATCACGTTTCCAATTAGTGCACTGAGAATGATGAATTAAACAGAAGCCCCTTCACCTCTCTAAATTAGCTCCTGTTTGAGCAAACACGCAATTTAACCATGAGCCCACTAAGTACTTCGCCATTCCGCACACAGACTTGCTCAAGTAGGTGAGAACTGCTTTTTAAAGTGAAGGTAAAAGCTGGCTGCCCGGACCTCGAGGGCCTCCACTGCTTCGTTTAAGGCGACATGAGTCACTTGCGAGCCCACCCGCGGGCAGACGCCGCCGGCAGCGCGGCCCCAGGCGGCCTAACGGACCCGATTTAACGCAACCAGACACTGCTCTGTCCCGACGGACGAAGGCGCACAAGCCCCACGGAAGGGCTGGACCGCAGCCGCCGCACTGCCCTTACCTTTCTGTGAGCGCAGCCCCAGCCTCCAGCTCCGCCTGTCCTTCCGTGGGTCCAGGCTCCCCCTCAAAGGCCAACGTCCGACAAGCCTCAGCTCCAGCGCGGAGCCGCCTTTGTGAAGCGCATCTTGGCAACGGCTGAGGGACGCCCGGTGCACGTGCAGCCGGCAGAAGGTTCTGGAACGCGAGCGGGGGCGTGGCCTCTCAGGAGGGCGCTTGAGTTAACACGCGCGGGGGATGCGCGGGTCCGTCAGCGCCGGGAAGGTCAGCCTGAGGTACTTGCGTGCTGAGCTGCTGCTAGTGATCACCCCTTAAAGTCCTTCTCCCTTCATAGGATGACGGAAAATGGTCAAACGTGCGTGTTTAGAACCAGTAAGATTCCTGTCAATTGTATGTTGGCATTGTGGGCTTTTTCTAGTGGTAGGCTTTACATCTTTCAATTATTTATCAAGTAGAAATGAGCTAACTAACCTAGCTGTAATGAGGTTCAGGGCTCTGAGCTGTGGTACCTGCCAGGTTGTGAATATACAACATGCTTCGGTGCATCCACAGAACAGTGAAAGCAACGAGCACATCTGAGTTTGAGGTGTGCTGACCCTGACCTTGCCTTGCAGACCTGGTTTCCCTCAGCCCAGACCCCTCAGCACCTTCACTATCCTGTGGCAGATGTGTCCCCTGTCCCAGGCCTGCTCTGCTCGCCTTGCCCAGCTCCTCTGGGGCTGCAGCTTGCGGTGAGAGCCCTCAGGCTCCCAGTGCCCCCCCCCCCCCCGCTCGGCTGCTGCTCCTTGCATCGTGTCTTGGCGCCTCAGTGACAGTCAAGCTGCAGAGGAAAAGCTCAGGTTCATCCACCATGATTCCAACAATCTCATGTTTTACTTATCCTGTAAGTACTACCTTCATTTGGGGGGCCTAGATGTATGGTGGGGTTTTTTATTTGGTTTTGTGGTTTTTGTTTGTTTGTTTTTTCTTTTACCTGGCTGAATTATAATTCATAATATTGCTTTGAATTCACCTCAGCAATCAGGGTCAATGACCTGGCCTCTTCATTATCTATTTTTGTGTAATCCACAGTAATTATCTTGGATGATTTGATGTTTTCTTCTAGTGCATTGATAAAATGTCAAGTAGTGAAGGACAAAGAACCAATTACATTAGGATCTTGTCAGAAAGACTTCAGCTGGATGACAATTCCCTTCTGATTTCTCAGTTATTAATCCCTTAAATGTATTGTTTTAATTTCTTAATACATCACTGCTCAGAACACCAGGATTCCCTGTTAGAATATTTTTCTCTTAATTAAAGAATCTTAAAATTTTATTAATGAAATATTAGAAAAATTATTTGCATTTAAAAATTTACTAAAAGCATTCTGATTTTTAAACCAATCCCATAATACTAGGAGGTAGAAAACTCAGTTACTGTTTCTTATATTTTTTTTTATGGCTTGTTTCAAATCAATAATGAATTACTAATTATGAGAAGCTTGTGATTTCTGATACACAGTTGAATGTTACTGTCTCCTACTGAGTTACAACAGAAAATGAGTATTACACTATGTAGAGTTTGCATCAGTTACTAACAGAAGCCCAGCTATGCAAGGGAAGAAATTTCTAAGATTTTGTATAAAGAAAAAGTAAATTAAAAACATTCTTCCCCATAAGTAGATAATAATTTTAATTTGTACTTAAATGCTTGTATTTTCTTTGAGGTTAGCATAATGCAGTGCACTTTACAAAGAATGAGTTAATATCCAGTTCTGTGTTATAGACTAAGGGCATTATTTTAAATAAAATTGGGCAAGAAGGTGGACCACAGAGCTGACCTAAGCAGAGCATTTGCCCTGATGTTGGACTTGAATAAAAATACCTTGGACTTGAATAAAAATACCATCAAATGCATTGTTTAAGGGTTATTTCCAAGTTAACAGTTTAACCTTCCCTGGGAGAGTCTACCGGTGTCTTCTATAAAACAGGCCATGTTCAATCCAAGATCTTCTAAAAAGGGACAGAGATGTAGAAAAGAGTACATAGGAAATGCCAGACAGGAAAAAGGGATGATCATGAGCCTACCAAATAGCTTCACATTAGAATAGAGAGGAAATAAATAAGGTTTACACCTGCCCTTATAGTTTCTCACGGATTTTGTAAAAATTTACTGTGTTTTCTTACTGACATCAATGCAGATTTTCAGATGGATCCTGAAGGGTTTGCACCAGGTGAAGTTATAAGATGCTTGGAGTCTGGTACACTTGTCTCACATGTCCCAGTTCATACAGTTGTCCTGACCAGTAGATATCTGATGCCTTCAAGCAAGTTACACAGTCAATGCTGTACATACACGTACAAATTTTACATATGGTTTCATGCTGTGAATCATTTATCAACGTGTCTGGTATTAGGGACTGTTCCATAAACAAACTGTATACTAGTTAGTCTTTGCCTTGCTAAGTTGCCTTAAAATCCGAGAATGCTAGGTCACAATGCTACTCCTTTACTAACTATCCTAATCTTTAGCATAACAATCCTCCAGGTTGAGGAGTTTTCTCACTGCACTTAAGTAATAGGTTCTTGATTATTCAGCTATACTTGTTCTTAGTATGAGCTTCTTTCTTTTTTTTTTAACCTATTTTTTGAATTTGACTTTAGTTGATTTAATGGTGTTTTCCTGACAATGCTGCTCTACATCAATACTGAAATACCTTTATTTATACTCTTCTTTTATGGGAAGCTGTAAAAATTAATGTTTTTTTTTCCTTTTCTGATCCAGCCACACCATAAAAATAATTTCAAATACACTTTTCTGTTCAGTATGCTAAAATTTTGGTTTTTACAGATCAGTAATGATAACCAGGTATTTAAAAAAAATAAATTACTTTCTAGATAAAGTGCATGAAAGTCTGATCCTAATTTCTGTCGTGTGTAATTCATTTTAACAAAACCAAAAGTATTATGCAGAACACCCAGATGAACTGACATAATCTGTGTCTTCCACAATGTTGGTATGTGGATCCTGTGCAATTGTTTGAACAGCAAGAGCAGGAACTAAAACAGTACCGGTTAATCTCAGAAGTTGGTAAGGAACATCCACACACTTACAGTCCTTTGATTACATTTTTGTTCTTTCAGTAAGATAGGCAGTGCACAAGTGGGTGAACAGTCTGTGTCCATAACATGACATCAGTTAAGTGCAGTAATACATGCATTGTTGATTTTTGTTTGTTTTGAAATGAGCCACTTTTGAATGCTTTGGGGTTTCGGTTTGGTTTGGAATTTTTGTCTTTGTTACTCAAAAATTAAAGCAATGTGAAATAACTGAAGTTAATAACAAAAAACCACACAACAAATATTGCAACTTTCAGTTGTTAAGTAGCTGCTAATTTCATTCTACCTTGTATACAAATGTGGAGCCTAGCACCTGCAAGTGCCCTGCAGGCTGTTTTTTCAACTACTTCCCCACAGAAACTGCCTTGCAGATTTTCACTGTCAGGAGCAGATTTTTCTTCAGGCCCAGAAAGCCTGAAGGATCAGACCTGTTACCTGCTCAAAACCATTTGGTTTTTCATTTACAGGGACAAATTGTGACATGAAGATACCAGGAGACAAAAACATACCTCTGTGTATTCCTTTCAATTGTTCACTGCAGGCATAAAGACTGGAGCAAAGGTTGGGCAGCTAGTGTCTTTTCCACATTTCTCAGGCACAAAACAGAGAGATGCGAAGATTTTATTTCCTATCCATATGTGTCAGCCAACAGACAAGGGAATGAATACAAATTTAATGTGCTTCTGGTCAAAGTTCAGCACAGAACCTTGTTCTCTTCTGCTGACTAATACGCACTTAGGGTGCTTAGCTGTGTAAAAGAGAAAGAAGAAATTAGAATTACAATGTCTTACAGCTTGTTCTTCTTTGTCGTAGTACCTGCAGTGATTTGTAAATTGATTTCAGTTGTCTTTCTTACAGCATCATATTTCAGTTTGTTTCTGCGCTTACCTTGAAATAAGTGTTAACCAAATTACTTGTGAAGAAACTGTGAATTTTAATAGAATATTCCCTTAGAAATCCATTGTACTTGACAGTTTGTTCTTCACTGAAGGTCATTCATTAGTATTTACTTCATTTTTGTAAAAAAGAGTAATGTTTTTAATAATCAACACGCTTTTCTTTACATTTTGAAGTGCAAAATTACACACAGTAACGGCCACAAAGTAACAGTAACCTCATTTGAAGAGAGTGGTTGTGAGCCAACTTATGTTTGTTTCTCACTGTTCCAAGCAATATGAGTTGCAGGTGTTCGTACTGACATTTCCTTAATATGAATATACACTTCCAAGAAAATACACACCATCAGGCATCTTTAGCAGCCATTCTCATCGTTTTTGTTCAGATTGTAAACACACAGGTACAGGTAAAGAAAACATAATTGAGGTGGTATTAGTAATCATTTAAAAATGGTTTTAAATGAAGATTTTTCACATTTTCTAGAGTAGCTTGCTCAGTCAAAAGATTGAACAGTGCTGTTCACAGCTGGCTTCTCTCTCTGTTTCTGTTTCCTTTATTCTTCTACTCCCTGCACACCTTTTACACAGCCCCAGGGCAGTGCTTCTTCACACCAGTATGATGTGCCAACATTCTCCCTTTGTTTTAGAGCACATAACCTGTTGTTCTGCTGCACAGTCTACTGCAGCCTTCTCATTTCCCACTGAGATTCAGGTCTCAAATGATATCAAAAAGAGAAGCATTCCTGTTTCCATTTCATACAAAGCACTGTATTTCAAGTGTACTTTTATGCAGGAAGGCAAAGAAGTTAGTGGTTTACCACAAGATTTTTTTTGTCATTTCAAAGTGGTAATAAGTTGTTATTTTTATATAACATATCATTAATAAAATGCAGTAGTATTTAGTGAAGTTTTTTTCTTAAGTATGAGCCCCTGCACCCTTACAGTACAAACAAGGCTATCTCTGCAATCAGAACTGAAGTACAATTCTTTTTAAAACCTGTACCTTGTCACTGTACTCTAGATATTTCTTTACTGCAAGATACTATGATCAAATTATTACTTTTTTCTCTGGCTCGATTTATTTTGTCTTGCCATCTGTGTCAGCATCTTCCCTGAAGTTCTACTTCTGTCGTGTATCCTAGTTCCTACTCAATTGCACTTGCTATCTATCTTACTAGTCCCATTTGCCCTTACTCTGTCTTTTCATTCTCTTCATGCTGTTTTTGCGTGCATTTGCTTAAGGCCTACCACTACTTCCTTCTCTTAGCAAGAGAGCTAGACCCCAAGCACATCTAAATCACTCTTGAGCATCAATCTTTTTTCTCTAAAGTGAGGCATTTTTATTAAGTCTTTGCTGGCGTGTCATCTACATTTTTTCTTAATTATATTTGATAAATACCACAGTATAAGGAATCAAATAGAAATACAGCTTTGGATGCAATGACACGTCACCCACTGTTGGTTTTAGTTTGTACTTACAGAGATACACACCAGTAAACCTCTCCTTCACAAAAGCAACTGGTAAAACCAAACAGCTCTCTTTAGTGCTGTTTATCTTTCAAGATTCTTCTCCATAATGGGCTTGTAGCAGGATTTTTTTTATCAGAAAGAGAGATATAAAAGCATTTTTTGCTATAAAGAGACCTTTATTAGGGGGAAAGAGAAAATTTTGCTGATACACGTGATTTGGAGATGTCAGTGCTCCTTTCACAAGAATGGAAAATGATAACTGATGAAAGGACCTTCGAGGGACTTCAGAACTATGTACACCTCTTATTTTATGTTAGTCTAATAAAAGTGTAGCTAATTCTACATTCAGCTGTCTAGTTCGGTTGGCAAGAAGTACATTTTTCAATAAATCATTTTCAAGCCTCTTTTGGTATCTATTCGCTTGTGTGAGTGATAGGTTTCTGGACAAAAGCAAAAAATAGAGTTCCCCCCCTAACTTTGGAAGGTCATAGTGAAGAGAAGTTTATAGTGAGAGGTTCTTTAGGTTATACTAGGATTTGCTTGGTTGCAACACTTTATCATGTGTGGTATCATACATGGAAGTATACTCCAAGTATAAGAACCATACATAGACCCCTTGATAAGGTTGCTTCAGCCTTCTTTATCTACATGTATATGAAACACCTACCATATTATGCCTCAGCATATCATAAAATTTAGATTAAAAGTATCTGTAATTGTAATTATTGCTCAGATACTTTACTTCTAACACTCCTCATGTAGTCCATATGTGGAACTTCTGTTTAGTTGACCCAATGTCATGCCTTAGTAAATTACGTGCCTTCCTAAAGAAGAGTATATAAACAAAAGTGTACAGTATTTTATATTTAAAATAACATAAATGTCCTGTCTTCTCACCAATCAAATAAATGTAAGTATAATTTTCACACACAAACTAGTGTGTTAGGCATTTTACTACCTCCCATGCTGCCCATGCGTTTACATGCCACTTTCATTGCAAGCTAATGCATTATACAAAAATAATTTAAAAAGATTAATATTTATGTTTCTTTGAAGGTTTAATACCAGATATCCCTGATGGCTGCATTTTCTCACTGCTGCATTTTTCAGTAATTGCTTTCCTCTCCATGTAGTCTTTGGTGATTTTCCAATCAATTGCCAACCCCTCTGACCACCTTTGCTCTGGGTTTTATTTCTGGCTTATAAAAAAAATTAGTAGATGTAAAAAACATCATGGTAATGCTTTTGACTGCTTATGAATCTGACAGTGCTCTGCAGACATTAATTAAGTCACATAATGGCATTTATCACACACTACTTTGAGTGATGCAAGTACTTTGTAGACTGTATATGTGTAGGCAATTCAAAGCACAGCCTCATAGGAATTCCCAAGCTTGAGTTTCATTGGTGAAGTCCACTTAGTAATTAGTGGGAAATGTAACTCATAACATCAACAATATGACATGGTACCCAGAAAATTGTGGCAGAAAGTAAATGGCAGTCTGAAAAATGCTAAATGGTCCTGAAGGCTACTCATCCCATCGACTCTTCCTATACTATTTATGTACAGACTGTACTGTATAGAGGGTTTAAAACTACTTTTCTCTATGGAAAACAGAAAATAGGATGAGGAAGGGTATCGCACTGAAATAGTTTGCTGAAGCAAATAATAACAAAACCCACTGAAAACAAAATGTTACAAAACTTAGCTGTACTGGCTCTGTTAGATTTTCATTTTAGGCCCTAATAGCAGGAATGAGATTTGTTCTAAATTGTTTGCATTTGCTTCCAAATATCTGGAAATTTGCTTCTTAAGTGTTCAGGTGGAGGAAAGAATCTTCTCAGGTGCAGAAAGAAGTAATGCTGTGCAATCAGTGGAAAGGAACATTCAGACAATTACACACCCTACTGCTTCAAGTCATATTAAAACAATCTATAAGCTAATACAATGCTAACACAATGTCTTATAAATGGTACATGGGCTGGATGAACATCGTAGATGAGCAAGCTGGATGAGCAGCCTTCCAAGTTAAGAAATACAGTGTCATTGCATTGTTCAACAAGGTTTTAACTACCAGTTATGCTTTTACACCTGGTATATATAATCAGTGTTTCCAGCACAGATTTGTTTCTAGAATGTGTGTCAGTTCAGAGAAGATTATATTCTCTAGCATTTCTTGTCATTTTCACAGTGGTCCTTTAATTTTTCCACAAAAATGTACATTTGGACCATTTGTCTAAACCTTATAATAATAATCAAAATAAGTTTTGGCAATCTTTTGCCTATCTTATCTGATTCCCACATTTTCTGGTAGAAACCAATTAGGGGAAGATAATCAATTAAAATGGAGATTCAATACAGTTCCAGTACAAGCCTAACCCCTACTCCCTCCTCCTCACCTCCACCAGCTCTAGCCACAGTTTATAGCCAATCCTGTGGGTTTAGTGTCAAACATACAGAACTTGTGCACAAACACTGAATTTTGATATTATGGGTTGTTTTAAAACTCCCCCTGGTCTTGTTTAAAATCATGTTTCTAGCTAGTTCTGGGTAACTAATTAATTTAGCCTAGAAACACAAGTAGCACCAGTATCATTACATAACAACGCCAGTTACATTACACTTGTAAAAGGCACTGAGAAAATATCATCACTGAAGTGACAGGTCACAGCTTATAAAAACATGGAATCTACACACTAACCTCTTTCACTACCCACAGCCAGCCAGTTTAGGCACAAAGTTTGATCCAAACAGGATGTAACCAAATAAAACACCAAATAAATGGTAGGGCCAAATTATCAAGCAAGACTCGCAACCCTGGGACTAGCAGTGCAAGGTGAACTAAACAAATTGATATGTAACATGCTTAGTTTTATAAGGAAGCTATTCTTGATTTCTTTTTTTCTTTTCCTTCTTACTTCACAAGTAGATAGTTATGGGAATGTTTCAAGGCTTGTTTTTCAGTAAGTGCATCTATGTTTGGAGAAAAAAATTGAAAAACTAAATGGTGAGATCTCAAATCAAAATAATCCAAATTGTGTTCTCTTAATTGTGTAACACTTAGGGCCCTAAGATAGATATCATTCTTGATCGACTGACAATGGCTGTGGGGTATTACAGAATTGCCTGTCATAGGAAGGTGGCTAATGAAAAACATCAACTTCTAAAACAGATTACTGTTTTTCATTTTTTGGACTTAGTCCAAAAATAGTCTCCTATTTTTTCATTTTATGGACTTCTGATTGACTGATTTCCTCCTCTCCAAGTGTCTGCTTACAATTTGAATCTGCCTTTTATAAAGTTCCTGTGCTACTATGTGGACAAATTGTTAGGTATCATCCAGGCAGAAAGATTGTTTTATAAAAACTCTTTAAACTGATCTTGGAATGTGAAAATCCCAGTAAGTTGTTTTGTTTTGTTTTGTTTTTTTTTGGGGGGTGGGGGTTGTTGCCTGTGTTGTCTCTAATACCAGCACAGCCAAGATGTCTCATGAAGCATAGTTAAAAATGTCTCTGTAGTTACTATTTCTACATACCTCAAACTAAATATTCTACTACTGCAACTGTTCTGCTAACATATGGATCAAATACAATGTCTTCTCCTTACTGTCTTGATTCTGCAGGGTAAATGAGGGCAAATAGACATTATCGACTTTCTAACATTTTTGCTTTTTTTTTTTCCTGTGAGGCAAAATTGTGGGATGTAATCTTCTTTAGAACATTTTCCACTTTAACAATAAACACAAGAATCTCACTGCAATTCTTTTAAAGAGCTGATGGGAAACGCTACAATTTGAAGATGATGGTTAATGCTGCCTTGCAGGCTTAGTAATGAACCCTTACAGGTCTTGACTGAAAATTCCGCTGGCTTCCTAGTCCCTGAGATAGCTTTAAATTAATAAAACTTCCAAATACTTCTTTTTCATAATTTTTCATTATGTTTGTATATGATGAAAAAGTAAAGCCAAGCAAACTGTGGAGATAAAGATGAGAGTCACAAATGCTGTAAACACAGGGAACATCAGTAAGGGATCTCCAGTTTGCAGATGATCTGACAGCCTCATCTTTCATATCCTGGAGTATCAGTAGGATCAGCTGTAAGATTCATTAGCTGGGAAATTTTTTTGAAGAGAAATACTTTGAATAATGCTTCTGGTCCTATTTGCATTAAATTGATAGCCTAATCTTTGTAAAAATTGAACAGTATTCTACATCTGGAAACCTACAGATCGAACAAATATCTTAATTATAGTTAAATATAAATAAATTAATGTCTAAAAATAAAATTGGAAGAATGTTTAAATATTAGAAGAAACTTTCAGCTTTTTCACATTGCTGTTTGCAAGCCAAAATAAGTTCACTTGTCTCTCTCTTCTTCCCCTTAAAAATTATTTTAGGTCTGGTATATATCTGGAAAAGCCAAGACAAGAGAAGACTGCCCCAAAAGACAAGGTGGTACATACCATCTGTCATGCATCCCCAAATGCTAATTACTTATGAGTAAGATGTAAGATCAAAATGGAAATGGAAATGATCTTCAAAGTGTAACTGAAGAGCCAGGGCTGTAATTCAGCTCTCTGGATGTCTTGATCCTCTTTTTCTAACACTTCAATCAGAGTATGATACTTTGACTTTTTACACATTCTATAATTCAGCATACACTGCTCATCTGGTAGAAAATTTCTGCAGCACTACAGGGCAATATCTATTTAGAATGAATGTAACAGAAAGTTTTGTATTCGTACAGAATTCGTATTGGAATTAGCAATCTTTAAACAGGCGTTTTTTCCCTTTTGGTACTATGTAAAAAGAAACAACAGTTGATTCCTTCACATTTCATTGGTATCATGAAAACTACAGAATGGGTGGGTTAGAAGAAAGGAAGTCAAAGCTATTAATCTAATTTTGAACCTATAGGTGTTAATTGTTGGATCCAAAGCAGCTCAGTAACTCTGGTTCAAGTTACACCCAAAGCTGAACAAAGTATATTCTTTTACCCTTAAGATATAGAATCAGTTTTTGTAATAACTTCTGTTCACTGAAGATTTTGCCCTGAGAGGAACAAAGACTGAACAAAAATATCTAATCTCCAGAGGTTTCTATACTTTACAAGGAAAAACTCCTGCTCAGAGAATAATCACTTGAGAAGAACTTATTTACTTAGCCCTCAGGTAGAAGAGTTTATGCACACACAGAAAATCCAGATAGTGTCTTAAACAGTCTGGTATATCTCACATGCAACCTCCATTCTCTGCTCTAAAAATGAGTAACAGCTTCAAAAAAGCTGTATGCAAGCATCTCTGTGGAAGGAGTTGAAGCTATGCATATCTATAAAATGTTTCCCAAAAACCCTAATAACATTTTATAATAGAAGAACAAATATCCTAATGTTCAGACTCTCTTCGAAGAACTGTTTCTTTGTAGCCTTTGCTAAGAAAAGGCAAACTGGCTGTTCAAAGGCCCTTGTTTTGCGTAGGAATGTTTTTGTTGTTACTGCCCCACAGTGGCTCATTGGAATATGTATGCAGGGCGGTTGTTTTTTTCTGCTTGAGCAGGCATTGGAAGAGGGGGAGGGTTGCCAGGGAATCTTTTCTTTTCATTCAGTCTGCTTTGCTAATGGTCTACAGTTTTAGGCAAATACAGCTGTAATCCAAGATCACATTTTCTTTCACGTTCTTATTAAAGAGCTAATGTATACCTCTTCTCAATGTACAGATTATATTTTCCACGTAGAAATAGTTCTTTAGATTGGATGAAATAGAAAGATTTAGTAGATAAATGGGAGACTGATTCGGAGAACAGGCATTTCATTGAGTCCTGCTAGTGACCGTGAATTCTGCAGTATGCCATGAATGGTAAAACCCTCAATGAGCGTAAATACACATCCGTGTGTATATGTACTCTTTTTTTCACACACTGTTCCTGTGTACATACTTTTCTTTACTTTGACTTTGAGAACAAAAACAAAACCACCTTACAATCTCAATAAAAGTTGGTCTGTATTGTGTATTTAAGATTGTATTTCACAATCAGGAACTTGGTTTTTTAGGTTAGTGGTCTGATAGTTTCACTGACATTATGATTTGGCACAGCTAACACATTGCACAATGACCCAGATTCTCCTGTGCACTGTGGCTTTGGAGTGCTCTGCCAGCATCATCCATCTCACAAAGCAAAGAGGAGGCTCCAGTCTCACACATTCTCATACCAATGCAACTCTTTCCTGTGACTGTAGTCAGCAAAAGGAAGGGTTAGCCTAGGATACTGCAGTGCCAGCTTAACCTCCTGGCCCTCTTCGCAGTGAACATGGTACCTTAATTCCATACGGAGACACAAGCCTGTGCACAGCAGCATCAGCATCGTGGTAGTATAAGAACAAGTACATATTTACTTTTTTTCCAATTATTTTTCCTACCATTTCTTGCAGATTTGAGTCCAGACACGTTTAATTCTATAGTCAAATACACTTGCAAATTCTTGTCAGATTAGCACAGGGAAAGTACTCTGTAATTCACGACTGATTTCAGTCAGTGAAGCAGGGAGAATGTCACAAAACAGTAAGTCACCCTTCATTCTGACCTTGATTTGCAATGTGCAATTTAGTGAATCTCACATCACATCAGATGTTCATTGGGTTAAAAAGATCAGTGAGCTTACCTGCCAGTACATATGTAGCTTACCTCTGTTTTGAGTTCAGCTTGCCAGCATACTAGTGATCTGTGCTCCATCTGTGCTCCATGGAAGCAGAAATGCTCCGTTCTCATAATACATAGGCTAGCACTGTACTGTAGTTCCCATTTCAGCTGAAGAATATTTATACTTGTGCTGTCATCCTAATTTTTCTACATTGTTATTGTACAAGCACAAAGTTCTTGCAATGTGTTTTTTAAAATGCTGGCTGCTCAGCAAATGATCTAGTGCACACAGCATTGTAATAATACAGAAATCTGCATGTTGAATTCCAATTATGCTTTAAAGCTTTCTAAACAGAGTGCTTACACTTTCTTTTCAACATGCAATGAAATGTTACTTGAGTGGGTTTTTTTTCCCTTTTCCTAGAATCATCAGCATGGCAGGGCACTAGAGAGCTTCCTTGTAAGTGATTGTTTACTTCAGCTCCTGTGCTTTGTGGAAAGCCTGCCCAGTGAGTGACCACGTTATAAAAGAAACTTGCTCTGGTTTCAGATCAGTCAATGCACAATATCTCTCTCATAAAGAGAGGAAATTAATTCTGTGAAATGCTTTTTTACTTTCTAGTGTTTAAATGGCCAGTGCAATAATGCATTCTGGGGTTGGTACAGAGTAAAAGGTGCCCTATTATGAGATTTATTTGCAAAAGTTTATCAGTGGTGCATGCAGTCAGTATATGACAGGGATTGACTGCTTAGGACATGGAATAAGAATAATTATTTATTACTTAAAACTGAGATTTGCAACTCACTAGCAATTATCCTTTTTATTCTGGGAAACATTTGTATGCAGTAGTATGGCAGGCTTGATTTCATTGTCATTCTCACAGTGCAAAGAGAACATCTTTAATAACTTTAAGAAAACGTGAACAGAAAATATGGCAGGGAGGAGGGAACAGGAAGGGATGTGTACTGTAGCAGAGCATTCTCACTGTCACAAGGTGTGGTCACTACAAACACTGGAATGCAGTAAAGGAATTCTTACAGCCTAGAAAACTAGGACAATGCAGTGGTCACCAAGTGAGTAGGTAGGTCTGTATGCCACAATGGCAGCAGTGTGCAGAAGTGCAGGAATAAAGCCTAGAAGCAACATAATCATGTTAGCATGGCTGAATATAATCGTATTAGCCCAGTCTGAAAGGCAAAGCTAATCTGCCCAGCTGCAAATTGTTTTGATGAAGCCATACTGCTTCAGGGATCTCTGCACTCTACTGCACCGGTCTATGCAGATAAGTATATGATCTGCCAGATGAAGGTGAAATAAGCTGGGTAGGGTACTGGCATCATCCTCATCTGCAGCAAAATTATAGGCTGAGATAGGAAAGCATTTTTAAAGTTAGAGATTATTAAAGGATAACCCAGAACAATTTGAAGTTTGAAAAAAATGTAAGAAAAACAAGAAGCTCATTTCAGGTCTGTAAGAGCTTTAACTACTACCACATAGTTCTTCAAGGTAATGGACAAAGGTACAATGAGAACCAAAATTCTCATTAACAGCACTCAAAAGAAAGAAGCCATAAACTCTGAATAACGACTTCAATAGCCTCGCATATAGACAAGTGCAGTTTAAACCCCAATACAGGTTTACAAAATAGCATAGGCTCAACGTGATAAAGCATATGAAAATCTTGCAAATAGTTTTAAGAAAATAGAAATAGGGTGGGTGGTTGATCTCAAAAATGACAATGAAAAGGTGGAAGATAAAGTAAAGGAAGTAAACTTCAAACTTTTTCTCGTGCAACATAAATTAAAACTATATAGTATAATGAATACTATACTATGAAAAGGTTTTAGGTACTTTTCAGGGGCTCTGGTGACAGAACAAACCACTTTGGCTCAGTTTTTTCAGTTTCGAACAATGTCACTGATGTCCCTTGAGGTCAATAACTTTATAATCCACAGAAAGCTCCAACAGTAATTCTTGGGTTTTGCATGCATGTATTCTGCTTTTAGAAAGCAAGAAAAGCAAGAGTAAAATTTTGGGTTTTTTATAAGTAATGAATTCAGCAGTAGTCTTGAAACACTACAATAGCTTAAGATCTGCTTTTTGTTATGCTCTAGTGATTAATCCATTGATGAGACTATGATGATGATAAGGGGTAAGGAGTTGCTCTCCATTGTCACAAGACAAAATTAACACTGAATTGTGATAAAGCATCATGTTACAGCCAGGAAGCTAACCACAGTGCAGAGATCATAGCACAGTCATTAGAATTATAATGATCCCATATTTTCAAGTAGAACTTGGCTTCCCCTACAAACATGGATATTAAAACAAATGAGACAGAAGGAACTTTTTTGGTAGCAGCCAGATTTTAAGTTGAAGTGACAATGGAATAAGACTCCATACAAAAAGGAACTATACCCAGTAGCAGGCGGCGAGGAAGAATCTAGTCTCCTGTGAATACACTGTAACAGCAGAGCTGCCTACAGCAAAAGGGCAAGAGGACATCATCCCTCCTTTCTTGTACATGCCTTTTTGCTTCTTAAGCTGTCTATTTGCAGAGAGGTTTCTGTGCTATAAATGCCAAAACAAGCAAAAAACTCATAGCAACATTAAGCCTCAAAGAGGGGCAGAAATTCAAGCTACAGCGTTATGTTCTGTGTTTCTTCACTTAACATGCTAATTTTTGTTGATCCCATTCTGCAAGTATAACTTCCAGCAAAAGACTGTGTAAGAAGCCAAGGCTTAACTTTACCATTTTTTTTTTCCTTTATCAGAGATAAAATTACATTCAGTAGTACTTTTTGGTGTCCTGTGCTCTTCTAACAACATAAAGCTGCTTGAAATTTGCTCACTGTTAAACCAGGCATAGATCTGTTTGTATCAGTTGAACAACATAAAGCAGCTACAGCCAGTGAGTCTAATCTGACAACTGTTTTCTTCTGAGACACAGCTCTGGTTTTGCATATGTCTGTGTAATATGTACAAACATCTTCAAATTCCTCCTGAGATTGCATTTTTATTTTAAGGGAATTAAGGCTAAGAAAAATATCTGTAAGTACATGGTATTTGTATGACCAGCTCTTGCATGTTTCACCCCTGAGAGACAGGTTAAAATGGGTGGGAGCTCCTGGAGCAGAGTAATTCTGGGTAATTTTTTTTTTTTTTGCCATTACTACATGTATATGTGTCAGTGGTTAGTGATTCATTTTTGAGTCCAAATTGCTGCAGGAAGTAGTGATAGACAGGAGGATTGCAATTTCTCATGTATTACAGAGTTATAAAAGCAAGTTAATGTTAGGTTTCTTTGAGTGCTGGAACATACAGTGTCACAAATGGGGCAGTACTTGTTGTTGTCTTACTAGTAGGGAAACACTGAAAACATTTCAGAAATCTACTGAATAACACTAAAGGAAACTTAACACTAGTCTGAAAAACACTCAGCTTTGCTTTCATTTCATATTAGTCATTGTGAGAACTGTCTTCCTAGATACTGAAGGTATTACCATGGTTGACTACATTACACTTAAAACCCTCAGGGTAGCACTACACTTACCTGTGCATAACCTACAATCAAGTATGAAAAATAAATATTAAGGCACATTTTGGAATCCCTGAGGCCTTGTTTGAGTGGCTTATGCTGTCGACCTTAGTTTATATCATGTTTTAAATTTGGCAGACATATCAACTGCAACAGGTACTTCATTTTCAGTTCAGATAAACCATTTTGTTTAACTATGGGTAGAATATGCCCTGAATTGCATGGCAGTACCGATTACAGGTTGAGCTTTTTTACCTTCGCAAAGCAACATGAGACATTTCTTGTTCAGGTCTAACACACATCACAGCCACTGCTCTTAATTTACAACATCTTGCAAGCAAATGAATAGAAGCAGAAGTGGAGGAAGAATACAATCCCTCACCTTTGCCTTTTTATATGCTGACCCATGGCTGCAGTCAGGAGAAAGCAGTATTCTCTAAAGAAATCTACAGTCTCTGTTTCACCTACTTTCATCTGTACATCTGTTTCACCTACTGAAACAGTGCAAGCACATTGCGAATTGTAAATATGGTGATATGTATATGTAGTTAAAGTATAGTTAGACAATGCCATAATGTATATGCTCAAGTGGTAATCATCAATCTGGGGTTTACTGCTGCCATTGTTGGGTGTTTTTGGATTAGGACACAGCTGCCCACAGCAACCTACAAACCTGGGTAGCTTTAACCTGTGCCAAAGGATAGCCCACAAGAACTTGACGGAGGTTTTATTGAGATCAGCTTCTGGCCCTACTCCTTTCACATCCAGTAAGTCTGACACATAACAGACATTCCTATTATCAGTGTAGGATAAGATTTAGGCTTGGTCTCATTTAAATTTTATCAGCGTAGTTGTTGATCAGCTATTGTTATTTACACATCTATCCTGATTCTAGAGCTATCTGTTTAACTGCTGTTGTACTGATGCCAGGGTATGCCAGTAGAAACATTTTATACCTGTGTAATTGGATCTACACTAAAGCGATTGAAATAATGATAAAAGCAAAAGCTGGTCTTGTCTGTGCAGGGAATTTTATGAGCAGAAATATATTGCTATAAGCAGGGGTTCAGGCACACAGGTGACTACAGCAGTAATGCATTAAAGCATAGTATCAGCTTATCCATGGCAACTACTACATGTGTGGTCTAAACTGTTGTAAATGCAGGATGGGAGCATGTTACAAAGTTCAAGCTAATGTAGTTTACCAGGACCTTGCCATGGGCAGAGAGCACTGACTTGGTCATCTACTTTGGTCAGATGATGGATTATCTTGTTAAGCTTCAATAACTTGTGAGTGAGTCTGAGTTCCCTCTTTGTTACAGCAATTTCAGTCACTCTGTGGTAATGTTATGAAGAAAGAGCATCTTTTTTCCGGTTTATCTTATCCTGCCTTAGCATTTATTCAAGACACACAAACAAAATTATCACAGCCATGACACTTATTTGTTTTTTTTAGTAGCTGTCTTCTCTACGATATTAATTTAAAGAATACAAACATCAACATCTATTCCTGCCGAAAAAATCCAAAATATATATTCATGATAGAAAAAGTTAAGTAACTTAAATATGGGTGTTCTGAGTCATAGAATCATAGAATAGTTAGGGTTGGAAAGGATGTTAAGATCATCTAGTTCCAACCCTCCTGCCATGGGCAGGGACACTTCAAGCGTAATGCTTGTGGAAGTATGTTCTCTGGGAATGTATCCTTTAGATGCATAAAGATTTATTGCACTTGTATCATGTATGGGTTTAATAGGGAGGTTTTTTTAATCTCTTGATGTCTAACTTCTTTGTCAAACCATTCTGAACATCAGTGATGATTGATCCCGGCACCCTGAGGTCCTGGTGTTATTTTTTAGTTACTTTTCAGAGAGACTTCATGAAACTTAGGGTGCTTCCATGCTCTAGGTTTGCAGTTTAAACTGATACAGTTAAAGTGACAAAACCTAAACCTCATAGATTAAAATCAGCTTAAAAATAGTTATAAGAGTTCAGGAGGGTAAAATCTTACTCACATAAATCCTTTCTGCACTAAATCAACTGCTAGAGCTTCTCTTACCATGAATATGTCTGTATAAAAGAAAACACAGCCATAACTGCCATAGTGGTACAGCTAATCACATGTATTTTAATCATGTACATGAAAGGCGCCTAAATGGCACCTGTGTGTTCTTGTCTCATGTGCTTTTCAAATCGTAGGCATAAGTAGCCAGCTTTTGAGAGCAAACTGGGCTTCACCAGTACGTACAGTAAGTACAAAGTCACTTGTTTCTTTATGTTTATTATGACACTCTGAAACGGGTACACACTCATTTTACTGGATAAATGGGGATTTAGCACCATTAGGCTACATTGGCAGTTACTAGTTATGAAAAAGAATAACCATGTGTTAAGAAAAACAATTGCTTGTTGTCAGTTGTCTTTATAGTAAGACAACTTACTTTTATAGTAAGTTTATATCAAATGCATTACCTGCAATCTGTCACTGTAGAGTTCTGCATACTATTTTGTTTTATTTCAAGATTACTAGGAGTAAGAACAATTTTCAATCTCTTTTGGTTCTCCCCTCAAATTCCTCATTTTTGAGAAATTTGGGGGCTAACAACTTGATTTCAACATGGAAATGGTCTAGGACAGCAAACACTCCATTTTATTTTTCCTAATCAAGCATTTTCTTCCTTTGGCAATATCAACACTACATAAAACTTGAATAAAACTGATTTTCTTCCACTGCACTGAAATTTACATTAGAAATCCAAGAGCAAAAAAGTCCTGGGCTAGGCTGAACTAGTGAAAGGTATCTAAGTGCTACTTAAACCTGACTGATCAACATATTTTTAACTGATATTTACTTTTATCTTTATTTTCTTTTGCTGTTTGCTCTAAAATTCCTGTATGTTATCAACATCGCATCTGTGCTTCATAATACTAATTGAGAAATATGTTAATGTAAAGCCTTGTGTGGGATGTTTATCTTGCTGGTTTGTTGTGGCTGTTAAGCAAGATCATGATTTGCAATAGGTGACTTGTGAGGTTAAACCAGTTTCATAAATAATCAGTAACTAGGCAGTGAACTGAAATTATAGTGATGAAAATTATCCTGTATTTTCCCTGCTAAATATTATCAGAAATCTCTCCGAATTTTGTAGTTGCAGAGCTATTGGAGATAGTGAAGGAGTAACGTTGCCTAGAACTCCCTCTAGTGATTCTGGTACGGGAAATGCAGCCGACATGCAGATGCTTGCCGTACGGCATCACCCGAAACCGACACGACATAAATTCTTCATTCTGAAAAAAAGGTTTTCAAATAGCAATTGAATACTCAGTAAATTAAACAGGTTTGATAAACAGTGGGATAAAGTACTGCAGAACATACACTGGTTTGGGAAACTGCTGTTCTGCAGCAATAAATATTTTCTGATGCAAGGAGCCTTTCTTCCTTCTATTTAATGGAAAGCCTCGATAAAGGCAGTCGAAATACAGTTATATGGTAAAAGCAAGCAGCACTAGTGCATTGCTAGCTTGGTGTTGTTGAAGGCATGGCATTTGCAAAACATGCTGAACACTCTTCTTGGGATAATTGTGAAACACCAACACAAAATTAAGTCTAATGCACTTAGTGCATCACTCTCTGTATCACTTTTCATCTGTTCGTGGTGCAGTGAGACAGAATGTCACAACGTGATCAAGATACAAGCACGTAATTATGTGTAACTGTAATTTTCATTTTCACTAACAGTAACATCTCAGAGTCTTCTCTCCAGTTCAAATATCCATAATACAAACCATTACCATCAGTGGCTGATAGCCTCACACTAGCTCAAGAAACTTTCATGAGCATGTGTTCCATTTTCACAAGCATTTAAAAAACATGAGTTTTATTAATGGCAAACATTGTATTTGGTCCACATATGAATAACTTCTACCACCAGGTAAAGCATTTCTGCTTGCCATCATTGTGTACCGTATTTGTGGACAGGTTTTGAAGTCTCATCAGCCAGCTTTTTATAAAAAGGGCCTACACCCAGTTTGGCACAAGTTCTCAAAGACAGCTCAGAACATCTATCCATAGCAAATGATATCCTGGTTTGCTCTGTATTAAAAAAGTGGAAGAATGTGTTTGTTCATTAGTCATAAAATTATCATAGAAATCAAAAAAAGTTACTAACAAAAAGTGATTTGCTACAATTTAGTAATGATTTGGGGGTTGGATTAGTATTTTCAGAGACTAGGCTAGACTAGAACAGTTACAGTTGGAAAGGGCCTTAAGATTATCTAGATCCAACCCACCTGCCATGGGCAGGGACACCTCACACTAAACCATGTCACCCCAGGCTCTGTCTAACCTGGCCTTGAACACTGCCAGGGATGGAGCATTCACAACTTCCCTGGGCAACCCATTCCAGTGCCTCAGCACCCTTACAGTGAAGAACTTCTTCCTTATATCCAATCTAAACTTCCTCTGTTTAAGTTTTAACCAATTACCCCTTGTCCTATCACTACAGTCCTTAATGAAGAGTCCCTCTGCGGCATCCCTATATTCCCCCTTCAGATACTGGAAGGTTGCTATGAGATCTCCATGCAGCCTTCTCTTCTCCTGTCTTCATATGGGAGGTGCTCCAGTCCCCTGATCATCCTCATGGCCCTCCTCTGGACTTGTTCCAACAGATCCATGTCCTTTTTATGTTGAGGACACTGGAACTGCACACCATACTCCAAGTGAGGTCTCACAAGAACATTTTCGGCATGGAGGTATCTCATGGTTTAATGTTTATTGGTAGCTCAGTGAAGCGTTAACAACAGATGTAGTTTTGATGAAAAAAAACCAACAAACCCAGCTAAATGCAGTTCTGGATTTGGTTGGCAAAAATACCTTTTCAGCAATTAGATTCAGAGTCCACACTGAATAGCCAACATTGAAATGAGTGAATGTCATGTCCTAGGGTGCCAACCCAAAACACAGGTAAGACTGACACCAGAGGCTGTACTGATCCTTAGTTTTCTTGTCAATAAATCACTTCATGTTCCTGTTGTGAAAGGGAAGTCTAGTATGTTATGTAATGCTTTGAAAAACTTTATAATAAGTATTGTGTTATATAAATTGAAAGGAAGGCATCCATATCCCAGTGGTATGCTTTAGTTCTTTCAAAACAATCCCAAGCATTTTTTAAATGAGCGGCTTTACTCACCAGTGAAATACAGCAATCTTTGGAATGGGAATTACTGAGCACTGGGTAGCATTACACAGCTAGAAGCATTCATACTCATTCCCTATTATTATTTTGACCCTGCAGCACATGTTTGTTCAGAAAGTCCTATCTTGGAATTACTTACTTTGAATGAATAAAGTTTTTGTCCAGGTTAGTAGTCTTACCTGGAAACTGTTTTGCAAGCGATTCCTCCATTCTGTAGCACATAAGGGTAAGTAAATGCTTCACAGTTAGGTTCAAAGGATTTTGAGACTATGAACACAAGCTCATCTGTTTTTCTTCAAGTCCTATTATAAAAGCTGATATTGATGAGCACTTTGGGTACTCAGATTACAAAGCTTAAAAGCCACAAAACCTCGTTCCCTGCAAATCATGCGTCAGAGAGAAAAGTAACCTGGTTTGCACACCTCTCCTTTGCTTGCAGAAATCAGAACTTCAGGGATCTTTTTTTCCAGCGATTCTCCATCAAACCACTCTCTCCCTGACTCTCCCACACTACTGAAACATTCTAAGCACATCTGTATATTGGAAGAGCTCCTTTTTTTTAAATTCCTCTGGTTATTAATTTGAAAGTAGGCTGATTCTGTCGTGCTGATGTTATATTGCTGGTGCTACTGGACTTCTTTTGTGATAATGATTGCCAAATAATAACTTCAATTAGGTATGCTCTGGACATGCCTTACTGAATCTACTGGGAACTAGTCACCTAATACAGAATGTATATTTTAACAAATGATTCAGCTACAGCGGGTTTCTGATCCCAAAAGTGTTACGTACCTTGTTTCCCACTTTTAACCTTACTGTGAAACAGAACTAGTGAGTCCAACCTATGGAAACATTATAGCTTATTTTGGTTCTTTGGAAGTTCTTGGCACCATCACAGTCTTGTGCAGAAGGTAAAGTCTGCAGATACACCACAGTGCTGTACACGTCCTATGACTCTGTTCCCTGATGAGTTTACTCTCAGAGTATTTCTCATAATATTGGTATTCCACACATGCTCGTTTCAGTCAGCAAAATAAGGAAAACCAAACTAGCAGCCACACAGGCCACTGAACTCTGAGCTTAATGCAGATTCCAACTTGATTTAGATAAGGTCCTGAGTCTCCTCAATACATACACTTCAAGGAAACCTTAAAAATCTGTTTTTTTGAAAGGAACTCTCTTCAGTATTATATGGCCACCAAATACCATTCATATTAAAGTGATGCCAAAAAGGATGCCTAAAAAAATCCCATTACTAAAGAGCAATGTTTTTTGTTTCTGTTTTTTTTTTTCCCCCTTTTGCAAAGTACAATATACTTAATAGTTTAGGTAATCCAGGTCTGATGAAGATTTAAAAGCCCTTTATTTTAATTTATTTTAACTTTGCTCTCCAGCAATACCACACAAATAAATCTTGGCATGTAAAATACTGTTAAATCAATTACATTTTTGAATGTGAAAAATTTGAGCTATATGAAACAATATATCAAAGAATGTGTGTATATCTCTTTATTCAAGCATAATCTGAGGAATATTTAAGATATTCATATTATTGAAGTATTACTTTTCATATTTAATAAGGATGTGACTGGCATAGGAATTAAAGGACTTGTCACAAGCAAGACTGAAGAGAGTACCCTGGTGAGAAAGATGGGTCTTCCAAGATCCAGATCAGTATCAGATTTACTCCCCTCCTGTTGTTCTCCGGCTACAAGTGGTACAAAAGGGCATCCTAAACTCTAGGAGGAGCAAGGAACTGCAGGGACAGACAAAAATGGATAATTTCACGTTTGAAATACTCTTAAAAATGATTTATTTACAATCTCACAAAGCACCTGTGATGAGGTGGGGTTTTTCTTCAACATGTTTATACATATAAAATAAACAATGTTTATTACCAGCCAAGGATAATTAACTGATGCTTCAGAATGCTGAATCGGGGATACTTTTTCAAAGGCTGAATTCAAATCTTTCATTTATATGCAGTTTGTCTCAGTAAAACTGTGTCCCATGATGTATAGTTGTTGTGTCATGGAATTGTTCCTCCATCCACAAACCAGAAGACTAGTTGTCAGGATAGGTATCTACCTGCTTTATTAGTATCCTTCACGGACACAGGGAGAAAAACTGCTTACCTTGGCATGACCACTTCCATCACTGTTTTCCAGAATAAACAGCTCATTTCTGCATTCAAAACCTCAATCCTGACTCCAGCTGATTATTCTTTAATTGCACACACAATGCAGCTGAAAGGGGAATAGAGAGAAATATTTATTGAAGACCAAGCAATATTTGAAGCTCCATAATGAATATTAAGTAGTATTTAATAATGTTTATATATTAAAATGGGTTAAGCAACTCACTAAAATAAGGTAGGATGTGACTTTTCATACTACTAAGTAGAATATCCTGTAAAGTATCCTGAAGGTTTATGTGTATTTTTTCTTTTATAAGAGATCACTTGTAATTGCATTAACTTGGAAGGAAATTCATATTTACAATGGCAGGTAAGTCTTTTAGTCTCTTCTGGTTTGAATATTTGACTAGATACACAATGCCGTTAGTGTGCATCATTCTGAAATCTATAGCTTTCCAGTACAAGCTAATTTAAAATAATGAAAAAAATATTGTTTATTCTAGCATTTTTGCATGTCTAGACGGATTCCTAAACACAAGCTGTGCTGTAAAGTACAGCACAAGACACAATGTATTTCAGCTTTCTTAGTTTGTTTCGATTTTGTAAGACATAAATTCCCAAACATTCATAAGAGATGCAGAGAACAGCACAGTGGAACACTTGTAAAGTTTGCAAAATTAATTTAAGTGAACAGTTTCTGTGGAGTTTTATGAAGTAATTTCCTGTTATCAAGGACACTTGACAAAAGGTATTTCATTAATTCCTAGGTTAAAGACTCAGCCTGATTTTTATCTTATTTAAGTCATCTTACAATATCACCTGCATTGTCATTGATATCATAGCTCCTGACACATGTAATCAAGCAGGGAATGGGGTCCACAATCTCCTGCCTGTGCTCTAAGCTCCATTTTGAGTCTTTCTGACATCTTGTCTTGTGCACCCAAGACGAAGCCATGCCCTTTTGGTACATGTGTGTTAACTCACCAAATGTGCAATAGAAAAATGAATGTATCTTATACATAATTCATGACATTTAAAAACCATTGTCACTTGACAGCTGAGATGATAATAAAATTAGTATGTTCTACCCCCCGCCGTTAGGTACGGGACCTCCATAGCTTTATATTGTAATTGTTCTTGCAATAGACTTGCAAGACCATAAACACCTCTGGTGCCTGGCTCTCCATCCAAACTGTATTTAGAAACCATGTATTTAGAAACCATGACCCTTCTAAATAAACACAGTCTGAACTCCCTGCATATTATCAGTAGCAGATATGTAGACCACTGCATAAGGGGAGACTCGGAGCCCCGCTGCTTGTGGTCATTACCAAGCCCAGATGCAGTGTCAGTTGGTGTTTATGAAGCATGGTGCAACACAGATAAACATTACTCCTAGAAAAGGAGAAACTTTGGAATTTCCATTATCAAAAAGCAGGAGTAAAAAAAGTGCTAGTGCTCAAAGGTCCCAAGTGGGATTTATTCCACATTTCCAGTAAATGGGGATGAGGGAAAAGGAAGAGAAAGAAATGACTGTCACATAAGTATAGGGAGAATAAAAGTCAGGATTGAGGCAAGATCCTGGTAAAAGATAGAGTACAATGCAGTTGCAATTTGTTTTCTGAGTTTTTCTATTGCTATGACAGGAAAAAAGAAACAAAGCAGCACTATGTGAGGCCTTCAGGAGGGACAGACCTCCAACCTTATCTGTCAGGCTGGTGAAAGTAGCTGTTTTTTGTTCCCTGCACCGGCCTCCACATATGCCCCATTCCCAGTAGGGAAAGTAAAGCTTGTGTCTCCTATTTTCTTGCATAGAGACATAAAAGTGAATTATGATCTTTCCTTGCAACTGTCATCTACAGTGGCCTCTCCATGACTTATCTGGGTGACCAAAGGAAGGCCACTCTTGCAATATATTTCATGTGACCTTTGCAAAAATGCTGAGAATTTGTCCTACAGGCAGTGCATTTTTATTAACAGGTTATTCCACAACGACTGCAAAGCCGGTACTTGTATAGTATCTATGAGACTTTTCTCCTTACATTTGGAGAACTTTATAAGAAAATCAGTGTCTGTGGGAAGAGGAACCACAGGAACTGCAATCAGGGAAAGGCAGGGTCACCCCCTGTTCTGCAAGCAAGCCTGTCTGCACAGCACCCAGCACCACAGTCCCAGGGAACTGCTAGTGCACGAACTGCATCCAGCATCCTGAAGAATCAGCTGAAGGTGCTCTATGGAAACCATATTTCTGAGAGTTTTCCTATTAAGTGCAAGTTTTAGAAAGGAAGCAGGCTTGACCTTCACAGTATGCAACACTTTGGCTCTGGGCCTAGCTCTTTTCACATGTGAATGGTTCCTGTGGGGCCTCTTCATGTGCTTAGAGTAACAAACAATTTCAGGACTTAGACCTTGATCTGAATCAAGGGTAGCAGCAACTCCTTCCGAGATACAGAAATAAGTTTGTTCGTAGCAAAGCGATGTGTTTGCTGCATGGACAGAGTTAATCTCTGTCTTTTGACTCTTCATGTTCATGATGTAACTGCTTTGGTTTGGAAAGGGGTTTTGCCCTTTTTAAGGGTACCACTTCCCTCCAATATCAATTAAATAAGCTGTCTACTCCTTCCATCTTGGGGGGTTTCCTTTTAATGAAATAAGTTTTCCGTAGCATTGACTTCTGGCTGTGTGTTTCAAACACAGTTGAGGCTGAACTGCTGGACCCATTGTAGCTTATCCTCAGAAGCCACTTTGAAAAGCAGGATGGGTCATCCCCCCCAGACATGCTGCTTGCTTTCCTTTCGGAATGGCTGATGCTATCGCAGTTGATCGCTCTTGCACAGGACAAACCACCCTGTAGGTCATTTCCTCTCACAGTAATATTCCAACTCCTTTCTGTATTATTTTTTCAAGCAATAATCTTTATTATCATTTCATCTGAAGCAGGGGGGACAAGAATTATGACAGTGCCCATACCATACACACAAATTGCTCCATCAACTGCCCCTCCCGAGGTGTAAAATACAGTCATCTGTTAGGAGATGCCTTCTATCTATTGTAACAAAGGCTGAATGCAATGGGTATTAACAGGATTGACAGCTGGTCCTAATTGTGAAGTACACCAAACACACATAGCTGTGCACTGCTTTTATTATGTGTCCTTTTGGTGTTTATATATGCTTTATTTCACATTTCATTACAAAATCTGCAGAAATATTAATAAATGGGTATAACTGATGGGCAGGCATTACTCTCGGCATTGTGCTGCATGGCAGCTGGGACATGAACTCTAATCTGTGAGTGATGGGGTCTGTACATGTGGGTCTGTACGTATGAGATGCCTCTGCTGTCTGAACATATACAGGACAAAACTAATGATGTCAGAACTTAACTAAACTTATAGAATTTATCCACCAGTGCAGTAGTATACAATGGGCATTTAGTCAAAGTCAGGTGACTGAAATATAATATGGAAATATAACCTGTAAAGCCAGGAATTACATCTGTGTGGAGTGTTTCAGCATGGAGCTTGATGATCTTAAGGTCCTTTCCAACCCTAACTATTCTATGATTCTATGATTCTATGGTTGATGGCCATGCAACTGTTCACTCCATGTCCATATTCAAAGAATCCCACTGAATATGTGAGTTAGCAGGTAACATGGAGACAAGTCACAGAATGGCTGGGGATTTTTAGAAGCTGTTTTTAGAATTCTCTGATCCTCTCTGTTCTATACCTTTATTTCAGAGAAATTCTGGCGTTTCAACTATATTTAGCGATGAAAGTGAGACATCACCTACATCTTGCTGCAGTGAAGAAGGTAAAACAAGGCTTCACATACATTTTCCTACTATTTTTAAAGTAAGACATGTGCAAAATGTGCTGTTTAGGGGAAGTGCACTGTCTTTTCTTGATCATCAGAAAAGAGTTTGAATCTGCCTCCTCACCCAACAGCAAAGTACAGGAAAAAAAAAGCTGAATTATTTACTAATAATTATTGTGTTCACTGAGAAGCACTTACTGCAGGCATCTGGCAAAATACTGCAAATAATTCAAGATACCCAAATTATTAAAACCAACACCATAGATTAACCATTAACTAAACTGTATTTCCACGCAAGCATTCATGGACAGCCGAGCTCACCAACGCAACTCCGCTCTGCAGCGCCTGACCCTGCACTTAGAACGCACGGGTTGGGCCAAGCTCACCCCCCCGCCCGCCGCTGCCACTGAGCGGGGCCCGGCCCGGAGGGACACCCCGGCCACCCGGGGCCGGCGAGGCGTTCCCAGCAGCTGATCCCCGCCTGAGGCTGCGGCTGACCCCGCGCCTCGGTTCTCCTGTCTCCCCGAGACCCCGGCCCCGAGCAGCGCCCGACGAACCGTGCGGGACGCCCGCCCACCGCAGCCCCGAGATGCCTCCCCGCTCCCTGGGAGCCCGACTCCCGCCGCCGGGGCAGGTGCTGCTTGGCCGCCGGCCCTGGCCCGCTCTCTCCCCCGCCACGGGCGCCAAGCACGGAGAGCGGGTCCCAACTCTGCGCCACCGCATCGCATCCCCCGCCCGGCCCCGCGGAGGCATCGCGCTTTGGGGGCTCCGCAGCGGAGCGGGACTGCGCCATCGGCCGGCAGCTTCTCCGGCCCCATCTCGGGCTCCGCCGGGGGATAGTGGAGGCACCTCCGTGCTGTCGAGGTCGGCGGCCGCCTCCGTGGGCACGGACGCTCTGCCCGCCGGAGCCGAGCAGCCCGAGAGGGTTCCTCTTCTCCCACACCGGCACCGCCGCGGGGCTGGAGTAGGCGGGAGCCGGGCGGAGGGAGGCAGGGGCGAGCCGCCGGCTGCCTGGCAGCCCCGAGCTGGGAGCGCTGCACCCGCTCCGGGCCCGAGGGCCGGTCCTCCCCGCCCCGGGCGGGAGAGCGCGGGGAGCCGCCCGCCGCAGCACGGCCGGCCCCTCTGAGCCTGTGCTGCGGGGCTGGGGGTGCCGGCGGAAACCGGGGCTGCCCCTCCCGGCGGAATGGCGGAGCGGCCCCATCGCCGCTTTCGGGGGATTCTCCGAGAGGAAAAGGCAGGGCGGCTCCGGGAGGGGGAACCCCCCTCGGCTCCGCTGTCCGCATCCCCGGCGTCGCTCCGCCTCCTGGTGCTGATGTCAGCCGCGGGGAGGGCCGGTTGGCGGCGGCAGAGCGGGGCGCGGGCGGCCGCGGCAGAGCCGAGCCGGAGACGGAGGAGCTGCTGCCGCCGGGACAGCGCGGGCTGCGGGGCGCCGCCGGCAGCGAGCCCGCGCCCCCAGGGCCCCGCAGCGGCCGCGCCGGGCCAGCAGCCACCCGCGCCGGGAGGCAGCGAGCGCCCGGCGGCTTCCCCGCGGGGGACCTGGCGTCCCGCAGCCGCCGGCCAGGGAAGCGCTGCCCGCGGAGCCGCGCCGAGCTCAGAGACCCCCGCGCAACTCGGGTTCCGCGGCTGGACCTCTGAGGACTGGCGTGAGGCTTCCCGGGCGCGACTGCGTTTCCATCCTTTTGCGGCTGCAAAGGCAAACGATTAACTAAACCCAAAAGAAATAAAACAAACTCAGGCTCACCTAAAAGTTAGGAGACCTCTCCCCTCCCACCCCATTTCTTTTACAATCTTGCTCCCTCTGTGGAAGTCGCTTATGAATCGTGCTCGGCACGCTGCATGGGAAGAAGCAGCTTGTGTTTTGGATCGAGGATTTGCTGTTGCAAAGCGGTCTAACTTCCATGCAGCGGGGCAGCCTTCACTACTCTAACCGCCTTGATGGTGTGCTAAGGAGCCCGCGCAGATTGGCATCTTGTGCAGAGAAGGCGCTGGAGGTAAGAAGGGGCTTGTGGAAAAGAGGGATTTTTATGTTATTTTACACGGTATTTTTTGTCCAGCATCTCCCTTTCAGCAGACCATCAGCAGTACCGATAACCAGACAAAATGCAAGTCTGCTCCTGTAAAAAGTACGCGGAGCTCGCAAGTGACTGCAGGAGATAGATGTGCTTTAGTCCGGTAAGGCAGCGCGGCCGCGGTCCATGCTCCCAAAGCGGCCAAGAGCTGCCTCCGGCTCGGGAGCGGGGGACCAGCGGTCGCGGTCTCTGCCGGGCAGTTTGCATTGGATGCTGTGTCTGGTTGAACGTGTGTGTACCCCCACTGCCGCCCCAGAGCGTCCAGCGCCCTGCTCGAGTCGCTGGGGGTTGCAGATACAGTGCCTAGTATTAATGAGCGAGGGAGCGGGGTGGGAAAAACCCATATGGAACATTTTATTGATGTGATCGTAATCCTGTAATGGAGATTGCATTGAATGAGGATTGCATCCTAACGCCTAGCTGCTGTGGAGAGACCGGGAAGCAGAAACTGTGCTGGATTGTAAATGAAGTTCTTTGATTGAAGGATTTTCTTGAACCATGAAGGGATGTCTGTAAGCTTAAAGTTGCGGTGTATGTGGAGTACCAGAATGGGATAGAAACCAGATCAAGCTGAAATAGATTTTCATGTACTTGGGCTCTGGATACAGTTAGAATTGGTTAGAGGCATTGCAGTGATGGCCAATGAATTCTTGGTTTCATCTATGGAGACCATAGCAAGGCAAGGAGGGAGGAGAACACAGCAAGGCAAGGAGAGAATGTTACCATTTGGGAAGAGAAGGATGGTTCCTTTGTGACTTGTGCCATAATGGCACAAAGCTCACAGCCTGCAGAAGCCTTGTAGGTGATCTGGGAAGCAGAGGATTTATCTCACTTGCCTGTTGCAACCTTGGTGTAGCTGCCTGCAAGAAGTAGCTGCCAGGTGTGCATCAAGAGGTGAACAGGGACTCACCTGCCCCTCTCGGACAGCAAAAGGAGCTGTGAGCTTGAAAGAGACGGACTTGATTCCCCCAATCCCCTCTGTTTGAGCCTGAGTTGATAATACATTTTGAGTCATTGTTGCTGCTTATCTCAGTTGGCAAAGGAGAGGAGAAGATGTTGAACTTGACTGAAGCACAGCAGAGCTGAGGTAGATATTATGAATTCATCCTTGCATTCTTTTTGTGCTAATTTTTATCCTGGTGTGGAGAACGGAGCCAGAAAGAGCATCTTCCTCAAGCTTTACTGAAAAGAAACCTGATGGGAACCAAAAGATTAAGTCAAAGCCAAATTTTAACTTTTTGCTTGCCATCAGTGGAAGTGGCATTGACCTGTCAGATCACACAGGTCAAAAGATGTAAGGTAGGAATAAAGTTACTTGTTTATTTACTAACGCTGCTCCCTCCCCTCCCCAAGTTGGCATGCAAAGAAACATCAGAGTGGGAAAGCACCATTTCTTAGTCCTTAAGTCCTAACTAATGTGAGCAGCAGAGTAATTCCTGTGGGAATACTCAGCAGCATTTATCTGTAACTGCAAAAGAGCTGGTTAAATCCCAAATAACAGAGAGGAAAGCAAACCCAAAGATCTGACGTTATCAAAGTGATTTGTTCTCCCATTTGAGTTGTGTACAAAATGTGAGGCGAGAGCTTCACAGTTCAGCCTCTCTCTTGCCGCATGTTTGGCATGAAGTTGAGATGGAAACACTTATTTTACATAAAATGAAGAAGAGCAGTGTAAGCGCATTGAGTTCCTCTGAAGCATTTTATTTTGGCAAAAGATGACTTTTAGTGAATTGTAAGAGATGGGTTTAGAATATTCATGGCTAAACTCCAGGGAGCTTAGTGTTAGCTCAGTAAGCAGAAGGTTCTTCCTCTAAAGAGATAGCTGGAAAAGATGTGTTTAAATTTCAAGCCATATTCAGTTGAGACTGTTGATTTCCACGTTTTAATATAATTTGTTATGCTTCTTAGGGGAATGATGCTTAATCTGGAAAATAAAGTGAGTATTCCTAGCTCACTTTTTATAGCAAGAGCAAGCAGTGTGCTTTAATTGTACTTCTGCAAGTGCAAATGTTCCAGATTTCACTGTATTTTTTATCAAATAGCAGCTGAGGAAAATTTGTCTTTCGAAACCATGGTTATCCATGCAGATCTTGGTCTGTATTTTGCTACAGGAGAATTCTGCTTCATGGCTGCATTGTTCATCCTTGCAGCATTTCTTTAAATGTGAGCCTTGCTATGGTTAAAGGATAATTTATATTCAATGTAGTAGGGTCTGCTCAGTGGAATTGGCTTTATACATCACAGCCTCTGCAAAAAAGGAGATCAAAGATCTGAACCTGTGGTCCTGTATTGCATTTGTATTCTACATGGACTTGAGTAATCTTATACTGGAGTCCTTCACACTCCATAGTTAAGGATATGTCAGTCACTCCATTAAAACACCCATTTGCTTAGTTATTTAGCAGCTAGTTTTAAAAATAGGCGCTAAGCTTAAGTTAAACACATTCATATAGTGGAAAAAAAAAGCTATCCTAAGCAATGGAGTTAAAATAACATTTGGCGTTTGCTAATAGAGCACTGTTAAGTGGAATTTATAGAAAGCTCAGTAGAAAATAATGCCTGCCTATAAAATTTAGAGATGAAAAGGGGAAAAAAAAATCCTTTCAGATTTAGGAAGCCCCTTGTGGATCCAGGTGAGTGCTTATACCTGGATTGTAAAAGGGCCTGAGATTGTTGAGCAGGCAGTAGGGCTTTTCTTAAAGGAGAACAGAGCTGGCTGAAAGTAGGGATTAGTCATATCTTAGTTCAATGGTTCAGTTTCGGATTGCATTAGATCCAATGCCACTGGCACTATTCCAGTTATCTCCTTTGGGAGTTAAGTCACAAGAACAAGAAAAGCCCCAAGCTCTATATTTTAACCAGTGAAGTTCTCCTTTCCCTAAGTGAAGTAGAACTACACATTTTTGAAACATGTTGATGGGGTGAGTGGAGCGTTTGAAGCATCTTGGGGCTGCTGCGGCTGAGGAGGGCCAGAGAGCCCACCTGAGAGCAGCTGTTGTGGTTATCATGCTTGCCACTTTACACAACCTAAACCTAAGTTTACACTTAAACACCACCTTCTCTTCTACAGCATCCCCACATCTTTGACAAGTGCCTATCTCAGTTAGACAGCCATCTCCTAACAGTGAGGAGGTTGGAGGTTGCTTCATCTGTGCAGATAAAGTATGTGACTGTTTACAGTAGCTTTTTGCATATTTCAGGTTAGGATTTAAAAGACCAGATCCAAAAATAGATGTGATTTCAATGTGCCAGTTGCACGTGTTGTCTGGTACCTATGTTCATGAAGTGAGTTCAAGATAGATACAGATTGCTGTATTCCAAGTATTTTGGATGGGATGAAATAAATGAGTATTGTCTGAATGAAAGTTTTGTCATTGGACTAAAAATTCATCAGAGGGATAATAGGCTTCTGTCCCAATTCCCTCTTTCTGCAATGAGGTCACCGGGAGGACATTTGTAACACTTGTCTGTCTTTAGCGCAATGAAATAGTGGTGACTGTATCTTTCTTAGGTCTTCGGAACATTCATGCTCCCTGCAAATATACAGGCAAGTAATATGAAGCAGGAAATTTTGGGTGGAAATGGGAATTTGATTATCCCTTAAGATCTGTGGGGAGACTCCCATTCTCATTATCCAACGGTAAAGTAAGGAAAATAGGTTTAAAACAGTCTTTTTCAATTACGGTCTCTGAATTAGTAGTGACTTGCCAGGAAGCATAAAAGCTTCTATAGCTTTTGCACATGTAAAAGCTCCACTGAAAGGAGTTTAAACTGCCCTTAAATTTGTCTTTAAGGTGTTGTATTGTGAATAAGAGTAGGATTAGTGGAAAATACATTTGGAGTGATAATAACAGTATTTCCTACCTCTGGTGCAGATGAATAAAGAGAGATATAACTTTTACTTTTATTTTTAAAGAAAAATTCACCTTCCCATTTGAATGAAACCCCACCAAAGCCACCTCACTCGCATGGGGGCTTCATGAGCGCCGGGGAGAGTTAATGTAAAAATCAGAATACAGATAAAAATGCCTGTGGAACTTAGGCTGTAGATACAAACAATTCACTGTAGTTTCGACACTAATCAGGAACTATAAAGTTTTTTCTGTACCTGGGTCATAATGAAGCATTCTTTTCATGTGAAGTCTTTTGTCATTGCCTTTAATAAATATCCTGTTGAAAATTATTTCAGATACACTTAGAAAACCCATGTTTTTTCACAGACTACGTAAGATTCTGCATTCTTCATCCAATGTAGCCCAAGCCAAAGCTTCCTGCAGTCTGTGGGAAAATTCCTACTGGAACAGGGCCTTCCATAATCACATCTTGCATTACATGAAATTCTGCCACTTGTTCAGGAGCTTGGCATGTCGATGTGGGGTAGGTGTTGCTGGAGAGGAGTTTTGCTTGCAAGGATGTCAGAACTTTGCCTGTTTAACAGCACCAACTTTTCAGGGAAGTTCTTTTGAAATGACTGTTGTTTATCTTCAGTTAAGCCGCGATAGACTCCTTGAGGATTACAGAATTTCAGGGGAATCTACATCAACAGATCAGCAGTGAGCCAAATATGCTCTCAGAGGGACAGGTGAATGTTGAAGTTATTGGAGTCTTCCAAACTCAATAGTGAAATTACAAAGGTGGTATTTAAAACCTATCACTGTGGGGTTTAACATGGCAGTGCACTGTGCTGAGAGACCTTGCCCGCCTCATCCTCCTGCCGGGGGAACATCCTGCGCTGTGTACTGCTTTGATTTGATCTGGTTATTTTAGGGATGTTTTTGGTCTAGAAATAAGATGTCTCTGGTGATGTGCTCTGTTTGTATATCAGTATTTACCTCTTACAGCTTTATGGACATGGTTGTATTATTTTTGTAGGAATTTAATTAGTAATAATGTGTGTTTTATGCTGTCTACTGAAGTAGCAGGAAATCCATGCTAAATGGGGAAAAAATGAAGTAAAAGTTTGGAGTGCTTTAGGCACAGCAGGTTTCATTTAACCAGCTACTTACACCATCATTGCTATGGCTCTGTGCTATCTTGCTAAAGAAATAAATGTGTATGTATGGAAATTTGTGTTCTACTGGATCTGCGATCACATATAATGGGCACACTGAAGCCAGCTTTGTCTCCAGCTTTAGTTCCTGGCACATGCAATGTACACATATCCACCAAAAGAAAAGTAAAAAGTATTTAGGGGGTAACAGAACTGAAGGTGCCATTACAATGTAGCGTAGGGAACAGTTATAAACCAGTCATGAAGTGCCTGCCTTTAGCTGTAAGGCTGATTTCATTAGAAGGTCACATTTTCTGATAAGCCTCCTGAGAAAGGAAGTTTCATGCCTTTGGCATGGAACCGGGTTTTATCTCTGCTACTGGAAGCCACAGTTTATAGTCATTTAAGCAGGTTTTGTGGTTGCTTTTGTAATTATAAAAATATGGATCTCCCTGGTTTTTGACAAATGGGTATGAAACTGTGTGTCCTGGCAGACACATGGTTACCCGGATCGTTGGTTTTCCTTAGGTATGCTGGCAGCTTTCCTCCTGAAATGGAGCATAGCTTTCACAGGAGTCATTATGTCAAGGTGCAGGCTGGTTTCACAAACCGGGAAGAGATTTGCTTGGCCCTTGTATAATGTTTATGATGAAAGATCTAGACTTGACTTGTTGGTGCTTGATAGCCAGAGTGTGCCATAGCGTTCTCTAAAGAAAAGTGCACAGCAACTCCAGTGTTTTGAAACTTCATTAAATAGTGATTTAATAGAAACTGTAATGTGAATATATAACTCTGAACTCGGATAATTTGGGACCTCAGTGTAGTAGTTTGTTCAGATTACAGTTGCTGCCAGTAATTTATAAATACATGCAAGATAGAAGGCATGAAACTAAGGCTATCATTAAATGGAGTAATGGTGTTACTTTGTCAGTCACTTAACTGACCCTTGGAAAATGTGCATGGCAATGTGTTGTAAATTAAGATGCAACATACAAGGCAACACAGGAATAATGTTGGGAATGAAAGTTGGGAATGAAATGCATAAAATTAATTTTCTCTTCATCTGCCTGCCTTGTCCACATGTGAGACTTCACCAGAATGAATGGACTCTGTGCAGGGTTTCGTAATGGTTTCCTGTAATCAGACTGCTACAAGAGACCAGTTAAGTTTATGTCAGACAAGTGTGGTCATGTCCAGTTATCAGAGGGTTCTTTTTAAAATTCATATTCAGGAGATCTGTAAGTTTTTGACTTATTGAAGAAAACTGGGTATCAAGTAAATCAAGAGGTTTGTTGTCCTTCATCTGTTACAGTTTTCTAAGACAACTAAGAATGGCATTTCCTCTGGCCAAGCAGCAGCTGAAGTAGCAGGTATTACTGCTTCACCTTCCATGGTTCTGCCATAAACTTGAGGAAAACAGTCACAGATGTGTACATATGTAATAGTTTATGGCATTACTTAAATCTGAGGAATGAAAATTACAGAGAAGTCCTTAGATTCTAGAAAGAAGTGTATTTTAATTGTATATAATCAGTCTGGAATAATGATGACTACAGAATAGAACATTTTGGTACCCACATATTCTTCTCCTGCCCTCTTGGTTTTCATATATAAGCTCTTCAAAAAGACAATACCTGTAGGATAACCCTGTAAACTGTGCTTTCTTAACCAAAAGAAATATTTTAAATACATCTTCAAAAGCCTTCAGACTTCTGGCCCATTAGTTCTACTTACTTTTTTTTAATGTGTTCAGTCCAGTATCAGTTAGTTTTTATCTTTCACAATTTAGCTTTAGCTACATATACAAAGAAAACTGTTTTCAAGACCTGCTCTGAAGGTACCATAAAGCATGACACAAGGCATGTCTGGAAGGAGTTCACAGAACATTAGCTCACAGTGTTTCAAGTTATATGGGGGGATGCAAAAGACATTTGGCATATCAGAAAAGAGTTGACCACTTGAAAAACAGTGAAGGTGAGTCAGAAAGCAAAGACATTAATAGTCTGTCTGAGAGATGTGTTGTGTGTGCATGTGGTCAGAAGCTGCTCTCTGAGCTGAGGAGTAAGGTCAGCGTGTGTTGAATGTTGGCAGCGTTATCATGAGGAGCAAAGCAGTAAATGCTGTGGCTGTGGTACTGTGCCAGTGCTGGCCTCTGAGCGTCAGTGAATGACACGAAGCTTGGGTGCTAACGGAAGAGGAATCCCTGATGACCAAATGCCAGTGGTCTCTAAAGAGTTTTGGTGTTGCCTGCGTCGCTTGTGAATGTTTTAATGAAAGCACCTACAAATTCCTGCTTCCCTCTCCTGTCCCCTGACAACAAAGAAAATTTTGCCCACTCTTTCTCACCTTTTAAATTTGATTGAATCGTTTATTAGAGCATAGCATTACAGAGTAGAAGGATATGTTCTAATAGAAGAAGTGTCATTTTAACAGGTACATTAAAACTTGTTAATAGCCCCTGCCTTCTTTTTCCAACAAGGAGGAGACGAGTAATAAAGAATTTAGGTTCCTCTTCAGTGATACAGAAACTGAGTTTCTTTTGGTTCTTTGAAAACAACGTGTCTTTGAATTAACTTTGTTAACTGAAGTTGAAAAGCAGCAAATGAATAATTTTTACCATGGAACTGAAGCAGGACAAACATTTTCAAAAGGACTTCTGTAGTCTGGATGTACAAGTCCCATTTTCAAAGTAAGCTGGACTCCAAAAGAGCCTAAAGCTTGTCTGCTTTCAGGAATCTTCTGAGTGATTCTGAAAACAGTACCATTTTTATTAAAGACTGTTTATAGTAACAGTTTGTACCCCATCCATGTTTTCTTACATTTAAGTATTAGGGACATTAAATCTAGTTGCACTCACCATTCAAAACATGGTGGAAATCAAGGATGGTTATTCCATCAAAATCCTAAAGGCAAACTCTGAACTTAAGCTAAAACTTGCAGTATCTACTGGAGTTGTACAGAATAAACTTTTTTTTTTTTTTAAAAGGAATTATGTCCTTTTATGAACTTTATTTTATTCAAGCAGATTTAAAATACTTAGGAGGAGCAGAAGAATTAGAAAAGCTGTCATAGAGATGACTCTATTATAGTAAGGCTGTACAGTATCATGGTGTGGGTTGAGTTTGAGGCCTGTTATTTCTTATTTAACATTCTGTATTTTGTGGCTCATCATGCAGACATGGTTAAGCATGAACCAGCCTGTACAGCTAACTGTTACCTTCAGCACTGGAAAAAGACCTAATTATATTTTAAGACAATCACTCCAAGCGTGAATTCCAGTCAGAAAGAGATCCTTTTAACTTATTCTGTTCATCTAAACTTTAAAATTCAGCCAGAAAAGCTGAGACAATAAACAGACATTAAAAGACTGAAGGAAGAGTTTATAGAAAGGGAAAGAAGTGGCTGAAATCTGCCTGAATTTATGATTAAAATAGGCCATTTTCATTCATTATGGAATGGTGGGCTAAACCTGAAACCCAGTGTATTATCCCTTAGGCTGGAGAAAAAGGTAAACACGCTGGTACATTTGTTGCGATAGAGCAGTTGTTTTTGTGATTGTATTGCATCACACAGCTCAAAATTGGTAAGAACTTTCTAGCAATACGAATGGGATTTGGTCTGATTCTGTGTCTGAATAGTGCTCTTTGGAAACACTGTGTAGGGTATTTCTAAATTACCAAAAATGTTAATTATTTGGGAATGCTTAGCTTCATGCACTGTGTTACACACTTTGTTCAGTAGCTGCTTTCTTTGGACATCTTTTCATGTTGGTAACTTAAAGCAGATTTCAGAGGTTTTTTTTAATTGTTTAACATAAATGGGAAAATAGAGCTTAATCTGGCTTCATGTAAATGCCATTTGCTATGAGTTCCCTTAATATCAATGTTTGTGTTTTTGTTGTACTGCACTTAACAAAAATGAGTATTCAAAAAATGCTGTCTGAATCAAAAACAGTGCAACATCAGTCTGCAAAGAATGTATGGTCTCAGTTTCTTACGTCTAATTCATTTTGGCAGGTACAGTACTTTTAGGTTTTATTGTATTATAAACAGTAAAAAAAGCTTGAAAGAAATCATTGGAAAAAGGTTTAGAGTGATTTAGATGAGGCTGGCAGCTGGTACAGTGTGGCTATTGCAGAATTAACTACATTCCCAGAATTCAGTCACTTCAGAGTATTGGATCTATGTCTTGATTTAGTCATTGCTGAAGGAAAAGTCAACACCTCGCTGATCTGCTGAACTGTGAGACAGTGGCTGATGGAGATAGGAGTGAACCAACAGAAACTGCTTGCTGAAAAATTTGGGATGCGTCAGTGATCAAAGTGACAGCTTGGTCAAGACATCTCTTTAACTGCTGTGTACATGGTTATATGTATATATGAGTACGTAACACTGTGACATTGCAGGTATGTCTGAAGGGGAAGGCAGTAAAGTGTAGGGAACCTCTAAGGGACAGAGAAGCTAGCGCAAGGAAATTCCAAAATCCTCAGTGCTCTTGGAAGCCACTGCAGTAAGTTAAATACCTGTTGATGAGCTTTACAGAAGTTAGCCATGCTCAGATATTTAGTCTGATCACTGAGGGAATAATCATTTTTAATAGACTATTTTGTGATCCATAAGAACAGATTAGGGATGCCATCCATCATTTTGTAAACCACAGTTTCGGCAGATTTTCCTCTTTTCCTACATAAAGGTCTGACTGATGTAGTTCTTATAACCTCAGCCGTAACTGTTTTGGAGGGAGGAACATGTAAAATCCCCTGTGTGCTGGCAACAGCTCATTTCTTTCTCAGATTTTGGAGATCCTGCTCAGTTTTCTGAAGGACCCTGTAAATGGGAGCCCAAAGTGTAGTTATGTATCTCAACACTGGTTGCTATTCTTATCTCAGTGTGTGCTAGCTGGGGTAATTTTGAACTGGGATAACCTTGAACTGAGGTTGTATAGACAGGCTGCCACTTCAACAAGTCACCTATTCATGGTCTTTCTGCAGCGCTGTTCTGAATACAGTTTAAAGGACTGCTTTTGATCTATGAAATGCTTTTTAGTTTTTTCTCCTTCTGAGGAAGACCTGCTGTACGGTTTTGTTCTTCTGTAAAAAATAACGGGAAAGCAGAAGCTTCAGCTTTATAAACCAAGCTGAGGGCAAGGAAACCTGAGACCAATTCTTCTCCGTTAGTCCCGCAAGACCTAAGTTGACATTCAGAGCTGTAAGACAAACACATTAATTCAGCTTTTTCCTGAGGGTTTTCTGGAGTGGACACATTACGTGGAGTGTAATTTTGTTTGTATTTGTGAAGAGTGTTCTACTGATGCTTCATGTTGATGGTTTAGTGCTCTTTACTACAAGAGTGTCTGGTTGACTGAAAGGTTCCCTACAAAACCACTAGAAATGCAGTTTCTAGAGAGGGTCCATATATGGACTGTGTGAATAAGAAAGTAAGATAAGGCTGAGAGCAGACAATATTGTTATGGGCAGAAATTTAAGTACTTGTGCTAGACAGAAGAGTAAATGAAACCAAGGTCATTAAAAATCCTCTAAAAATAATGAAAGATCTTTACAGAAGCTCTAATTTATACTTTGTTTCATCGTGGATTTACTTGTCAAAGCAGGCACTCAAACAGAAGTTGTGGACTGGAAAGAAGTGATGAAGGTGCCTGAGTCTGAACTAGGATTCATGATTTGCTGCTGTTAGAGTTAGATTAGACTGCTTCTTTGTTTCAGGTACTTTCACTTATTTTCCGTGCTGCCTGTATAACACGATGTCATTGGTACGTTTTTTAAATGTGTATAAGGATCATAATGACTGCATATGCTAAATTTAACTGAAATTTATGTTTAAAATTATTTCCACAGTTTTGCATTGATTTATGTGGGCCAATTTTAACTGAAAGCTCAGCAAAATACTGAGTGTACTCATTCACTATTTTCCACCCTTCCCTCTTTCCACCCATTTCGCTACCCATTCTGCTGCTACTCTTCAAACAAGAACACTTTCCCTTGAAAAATACCCTGGTGTTATTAAAATATTACACTAAGTTTGCTGTTTGCAGTTGATTTGTAGTTGCTTGGCCATTAAACAAAGTTGTTCCACAATGATGGACTGTTTCCTTCAGATGACATCAAGGGAAAGCTTCATATCCTAATGATTTGTTTATCTTCATGACTGTGTGTAAAGGCTGTACTTGTACCATCAGACACTCTCAGTCTGGTATTTTCAGACCCCTGCAGAAGTGGATTTTAAATAAATGGAACAGTGCAGATGGTATACAGGGGAACCTCTGGTAGGCCAAGAAATGAAATCAAAGTTTCCTGAGTTCCAGGATGAGCCCTACACAGGGACTCATTTTCCATCACTAGGAAATTTAATATTAAATTGCTGATCTACAGCATGTTGTAGAATGTCCTAAATATGCAGAATATTCATAGAAAAAGTGTATACTATAGAGCGAGATCTGCAACATGTACTCTATGCTTGCTAGCACATATTTTAGACAAGGGGCTTAGGCTTGCTTTGAGATGATCAACCCTGATGGTGCTGAATATAAAAATGGCAGTATAATTAGTCATCTCCAGCAGAAAATGATTTTTGCCATTTTATTTTCACTGTGTGGAGGAGGGGATGAACTGGTTTTCAGTTGCTCTCCATCATCTAGGTTTTCTAATTTTGCCTTTGACTGGGAACACTTAACAGTGACTTTTTTTTTCATTTTGTATTCAGGGATGGGTTATTTTATATGACAGATCTTAACTAAAGAAACGCCGTGATGAGCCAGTGTGAACCAGTGGTAGTTCAGAAAAAGCTGTTCCTTGACTGATGCTCAGGAACAGGACACAGAGCTGTAGATGGTTAGGATATAAAGTGAGCTATCTAGGCTATTCTAGTGCTAATCCAGACTCTATTAAGCTATACAAGTGTTCACAGTAGAGACTTCACATTAAATATTTTGAATGAGGTACATATATATGAACAGATTCTGTTTCTGTGTAAGTGCAACTACAAGAAAATAGTGTTACGCAGATTTAAGGTGGTGTCCACAAAGAGACAGTTGTTCTGGTCCTCTCCTTATTTGAATCACTGTAAAAATTCTCAAAAGATACTTGCATGCAATCATAGCTAGGCAAGATAGTGTAATTTAAATGTACAGTTGCCACCATGAGTAATGTGTATGGGTTGTATAACCATTGGGAAACCTCAGATTTTCAATTTCCCTTGGAATGTGTTCATTATTAGAAGGCATTACCAGAGTATTGTTTGTTGTAAGAGAAGAAAATCCTGTTCAAGTTTTTAATGAATCTCTTGAGAGATTCATCAGATTTACAGGTTAAAAAAGCTGTAAACATTCTGCTGGGAGTAGTCATTAAAGAGAAGATGAATGTGAGTTATCTGTACATGCCTTTTGAAACAGAAACCCTGAAGATGATTTACAAACCAAAAAGCTGTTTCTCTTTAAAGGGTCTGTACTGCTGCATTATGTAACGAAATGCAAAGAACGGTTAAAAATAAGTTTGCAAGATGAGAAGCAGTTTCACCATTTTGTCTGAAGACTTTTTACAGGGAAGACAGTGCTGATCTGAAATTGAAGGGAAGAAGCCTGAGACCAGCATTTCCTTAATCTCTAGATTAGAGAAAGCATTGCAGCAGAAGGAAAAAACCCCTTACTACAGTTAAACAACTTAGAGACCTTATGAAAATTAAATAAAAATTAATTAAAAAAGGGCTGTAGATTAAAAGAATAAATTCCTAAAAACACAGCTCAGTCCTCTGGCAAGTTACTTTTTTAGTAAATCAAGAAGTGCCAGCACAGGACTGCTAAAAGGCTTGCCCTTCCACCAAGCACTTCATACCCTCGAATGCTCACTCAAGCTTGACTCCACCAGCAGCATGCTAGTAAAACCTCATCATTTGTGATGAAACAGTTTGTTTAATCCTTATTTTTTTTTTCATCTGAAGTATTACAGAGGCAGTGAAGGGAACAGTTTTGAATATACTGATAAAAGAGAAAATGTAGATACCTATTTCTAAACTAATGAATCAAAAATGGTTGCTTCAAACTTCTAGATCAGTCCTCTAAGATTCCTCTCAATGCCTTTTTGTGGTTCGTATCCCCTGCTGCTTCAGAAAGCTGTAGATCTGCCATGAAGAAGACAGCTTGCTTGTTAGGAGGAATTTCTGCATTAGTTTTGTTTTGTTGGTGTAGCTTTTCAATGAAGCATAAATGCACTGAAAACTTGGATAACAACAGAACGTGAACTGTGTCCTAACTGCATCTGTTGAACATAACAACAGTAGTTTCACATTCATTCAGCTTTCCAAGAGGTCACACCCTTTGCAAATAATATGCATAGCAAACTGCTGTATTCACAGGACCTCATCATTATGAATAGCATGAATTTCAGCTGACACTGCCATTCACAACAGGATTCTACCAGGTCAGTACATAACTGTGAATCTGGTCTTACTGTCACACTGGAAATATTCAGGATTCCAACATAAAATCACAGTGATACCAAGAGTATCGGTACTTGTGCTGAATTTTCTTCATTTTCTCAGTATTTTCAAAAGAGTACATGAGTATTTCTTCTGATGTATGTGTATGGATGGGTTTCTTACATGTACGTATGAACCTGCTGTGGTCATAAAAGCTGTAACTTATGCCCTTGGTCTGAAGAAACATTGGGTTTACAAGTTTTGAACAAGCTTCCTCAGGAAGCAGTCCCAGTAAAATTAATCTCTGATTAGAAATACCCATGTGCAGAATCCTCTTCAGTAGAGTTCAGTCATGGCATTTGTAACAGTGCAAATGACAACAAAGGTAAAAAGACAGGAATAAAGACATTAAGTCCATTCTAGCTTAATACTAAAATATCACAAACCATAAAGGAATGTACTCATTCATGCAGAATAATTTTTTGCAATGTAGCCTATTGATGATTAATGGAAAGTCTTATGACATGTTTTCTAGTGTTTGGGTATGTCTTAAATATTAGTGTTGCAGCATGTTAGATCTCATGTTCTTTTCATTTCCTTTTTACATGAATGTACACTTGGCCTGTAGTTTCTCTAGATGACTTGAGAACATTTTGCCAGTTTTCATGTATCCACTGTCCACTGCTACCTTTCTGTGCCTGTTTGTCTCCCACAACTTCTACTTTTCCCACAGATGCAGGCCCAAAAGCAACATGTCTTCTTATGAAAGCAATGGGCTCCAAATGATGATTTGACATCCTGTGACTATTTCCTTCACAAAGGCTTGTAAGGTTTTAGGAAAAATGCCAGCTAGTGCACAGACAGTTTGGCTCTCAGAGCCCAGTGTTAAGGTTAACAAGTTGTAAATAGCTTCATGTTGCCATTATCTCAAACCCCTGCTGCTTTCAGGACATGATGAGGACTCTAATAAGAATGCTGCTCATGGCTCATTTTTTTTTTTCTCCCCTTCTCTTGCACAGCACTTCCTGAAGAGTAAGGCTTAAAAGTTGGATGGCTTGTGATGGGGTCTTGATGCAATTCATTCATCTTAGTGATGATAGAACTCTAACAAACAGATCACTTAGATGAGGGGAAAAAAACAAACTGAACTATTTGTAGGAAGGAATCTGTAATTTTGGATTTTTTCCCTACAAGACTAAAGACAGTGTTAAGAGAGATGAATATATTTACAGTATCTAGTGTAAACATTCATATATGTATAAGATTTTTTTACAGCTATATAAATGTGCACATCTTGATTGATGTCTGTTGAGCTATGCTGACTTACAAAAATACATGGATTGTATCTATCATGTCACTCCAAGTTACAGTATCTCTGTTTTTCAGACATATATAAAAATTCAGCTTGGTGTATTTAATGAAACAAAATATTTTCAGCATTTAAGACCTGCTTGCTTTGCTTTGGGAATGTCTAATGTATTAACTTAGGCATGTATGCTCAGTCAAGCAGTCACCTTTGGAAAAAGGTTGGTAAATGAATCCTTATTAGTATATTTTTGTAATGAAACATCAGTGTGAATTTGACACCGATCCAGGAATACTTAGTATATTGAAATTTGGAATGCTACATGATAATTTCTTTCCAAAAGCAAGCACCAACACATGATCACTAAAGAAACATTAGACTTGGATATACTGGGAAAGAACTGAAGCTTGATGTCACTTACCTATTCATATTTTCTGGCTGAAAATGCAGAAAAACCTCATATGATTTGATCTGAAGGACAGTGAAAAGTGTTCCAAGTAGACATAAAATAGTACTAACAGCATTACTACACCAGGAGCACTGGTGGCAGTACCAATCAAACAGACTACCCAACCAGGAGCAACAAAATTCTCATGAGATGATTTTTCACAGGAGTTTCAATGTCTCAGAATAAGAAAAAGAAAACAAATGAGGCAAACCTCAGCTCACTGATTTTCTATGTCAGGCCATGATGGTCGTTATCAATTAGTTTTTGCTAATTTTTATTTTGGGTGGGAAGGAGGGATGGGGGACAGTACCTTGTGTTATCTAGGAGCACTGTGTCATGCTGCTGCCTAAGGTATGTCAGACCCTGCCTTGAGCCCACTAAAGTTACAATGGAGCTGAAAAGATCCGCCTGTGTAGAAAAGAATTAGACCGAGTCCTAGAGGAAAATTTTGTAGCCGTGAAGACATGGTTGTAGAAGTACATGGCTGAAACACCTAAGGTACTGAAGATGACTATGCTGCAACACCAAGGCAAAGTGCCAGGATGAAGGGAAAGTGTTCAAAGATACTGTGGCATTGGAGCCTTGCAACAAAGAGAAGCTTTGAGGCAAGACACTGAAGTAGTGAGCAAAATATCAAAAAGCCTGAGACGTTTTGCCAAGTTAGCAGAGAACAAGAACCAGGGTGTACATTAAATTCTTATGGATTAGCACCCAAGTGCTGAAGGAAATGCTAAAATGTTCAGATAAAATTGACGGTTCTAATGCAGAATGCTTAACAGGGAAGAGCAGAAGTGAGAGTTGAGTAGCTTCAAACTGAATGGCTGAACACAGGAACCATGGCAGTAGTCAAACTAGTTCACTTCTTTTAAACTGAGTTTTTTGGGAAGCTGATGTTATGATTCAGGCCGGGTTTGATTGGTAGTCTGCTTACGGCAACACCAAATGACTTAATGGTGTTTGGGGACAAATGGGAGGCTTTTTGCAAAGAGGCAGTTATTCTAACACAGAAGACTATTGTTTTTTTACTATAGAGAAAAGTTATGTAAGAGATGCAGAAGTGCACCCTTCACAGTATTGCTGTGTATAAAATGCAAAGGGGGAAATTACTTTGTTAAAAATGCTCCTTTGGAGGCTTGAAATCTACAAAATGCTACCCAATGACACCAACATGCCTTAAGATCAAAGGCTTATTTAATAGCTTTATGACATGTTGGCAGTTTTATAGGATATGAATCCTACTGCTGAAGATCTTCAGGAATGGTTACCCTAACTCACACCCATCCAATTTCATTTCTGCAAAGGGAGTGCATGGTACTTCAATAAAAGGGACTTGGTTTTAATATAGAGGAAGTGTACAGTTTCTTCAATATTCAGCTCACCTGCTAGTCATGTCTTTTTTGTCAGTATGTATTTATTTTAGAAGTAGGAAGGGGACTGTAAGGTAGATGGTGTCCTGTGACTGGTGTGGAGATTTGCTAAAGGGAAATGAGATGCAGATTTTAGCAGAGCAGAAGACACTGCCCTACTGGCTTATTTTCAGCAAAACGTGATGAAACCGTAGAAAGGGGAAAATGGGTATAAAATTGTCGACTCAACTCAACCTGAAGTAAACTTGTCTCACTCTAATAATGGTTGAAGAACCAGAGTGATGACAATTTGTGTGTGAAATTGTATCTATGTAAAGTAATGCATGTTTGTCATGGTTCAGTGCACCTTGAAAGAGAGTATGGTGTGTACTATATGCATGTTGTTGTCCATGGAGTTGGTAAGATGCCATTTAACTCTGCATTTCTGTTCATTAGAGATTGCTCTGCTCTCAGCTGTATAAACTATTGCTTTAGGTAGGGACTGCCAGTGATACTTTCTTGATTGTTGCAGAAATTTTCTATAAATATAAGATTTTTAGCATGATGCTAAGAGGTTTTTCGTTTTTAGTGTAAGGGGTTTTACAGTTCAGATTAGGGTATCCATTATCATATCACATAAATATGACCTCACCTGATAAGACCAATGTTGTTTCACTTCTCTTCACCTGTTTGTTCAGACAGCAAATGACATCTGCTTCCACAGTATACAGCATCTTGTGTTCTCTGCAGGTTCTGACAGATTGATTGCAACAGAACATAGATGAGTGCATTTTCCTTGCACATTCAATATGAAATATGGAAAATATATTTTGATTACCATCTTCCATAATGGCCTCTTCCTGGTATAACAGGAGTGATGCCTAGTGCAAGGTTTAAAAATGTTCAGAGGCTAAATCACACAGATGTGAACAGAAGGACCCATCAGCTTGGAAAAGAATGATCCTGGAGCAGCCAAAATTTCCCCTTTACCCTTTAAGTGTCTGCAACATCGGTCTGTAGCACTGAACACATTGTAACTCCATAGGCACTGGAAATCTGTGGGAGAATTACTGGAGATTCAGAACAAAATCTGTCCATGATCCAAGTCTCTCTTGGGAAAATACAACATGCTGGAAACTTGGGAAGAGTGTGCATTATGTAACAAGGCTCAGCTTCACAGCTGATTTAGGAAAAATGACATTTTGCTTCCCAGAATGAGATCTGGGTAAAGAAACTTTGTCTTGATCAAATGCAGCAGCTGTTGCAGTTTATATTCAAGTGTGATGCAAATCAAACCCCCATTTCTGCTCTGTTCCATTCTTCCCAACAAGGGAACGGTTGTTGTTTCTTTATTTTCCAGAGAACCGGCCTGTGGTTTGACCCCAGAAATTACAAATGATAAAAAAAAAAAAACCCTAAAATTATACAAGTTCTGGAAAATTGTAATGACACATATAAACAATTTAAAAATACTTAAGTGATGAAGCTGTGTTGTAACAGCCAGCTGCAGAGTACTTATGACTGGAGTATGTTAAACCATTTAAATATTGCAAACATTATGTACAACAGATCTTATACTAATTCATTATGAAAACAGCAATTTCATTTAATCATTTATTAGCTATTTATAAGGTGTCTGCATATTAAGTATGCATACAGATTGTTGTTCAACCTGGCGACCAGTATAATGACGGCTTAAATGTCACCCCTGTGTAATCACTAGCAATTGTTTTGGGTGATCATTGTTCTCAACTACTTGTTACTGTCATGATTGTGTGGTTCTGAAACAGGTATCTGCAATAGAGTAAATGAGGTTTTTGGCCCCCTAAAAGGAGAAAACCCCCAACAAATACCTCAAAACAATGCTCGAATTTTAATGTAAGTAATTCATTCCTTGTTTCTCTTCACTTCTGGAACGTATATTTACCACTGTCGTAATACAGACAGCGAAGCAGGTTGGCCAGAAACCCTGTAAAATCTCTTCCTGTAGAGGTTTTTAAGATCCAGCTGGCCAAAGCCTGAAGCAATCTGGTCTGAATTTAGCACTGACACATATTTGGGCAGGATACTGGACTACAGCCCTTTGAAGGACCCTTCCAACATCAACAATTCGGGGACTTCCAATGAAGTGGGGAACTAAGCAGAATGCTATCAGTTATCTGTTACGTTTGCATCATCTTACTCATCTGATGATTAAATCTCATCATGATTAAATCATCATCATCATCTGATGATTTGAGAACATAAGTCAAGAATTTGCCACCAAAGTTAAAAATATCCAAGGACTTAGGCTACAAAATCCTTAGTAGCCTAGAGCATGACTCTTACCTATGTCCCATTAATATGTACTATTTTGGAAATAGTAGTGTATATCTTTCACAAATTGCAAAGATCTTAGCTTGAGCTCTAAATAGCTTTACAGCACAATGTCAAATGCTAATTCCAGAATGTGCACTAAAATATGTCTAGATTGAATATGACTTAGTAATAATTCTCAGAGAATGTTAGAATTCTTATTAACAGGATTATTTATCACATCTAGTCTTACTCCTAAAATGAGTATGTGAAGATCAGAAGAGACCTTGTAGGGTTTAACAGTCTTGAACCATGCTACTGCAAAATTGCTACAAAACATACCTTCTCACTACATAGTCCTGCTTGTATATGTACTGACAGGCTATTCAAACCTTATGAAGTGTGAGAAAGGGGTAAGACTTTGTTGCAATAATAATGTTCACACAAACCTCAAAAATTCCATGGTTTATTTTTCCTTTCCCAAGTAGATAAGTATAAAAACTCCTCTTGCCAGCAAGGACTTGATAACCCCCTGAAGATTTCAGAACTCCATCAGATTCCCGTACTGATACATCACTTTGTTCTTTCAACTTGAAACTCTTAGATGCAAATATTTAGCACTGAGGTATTTAAATTACTGAGGTATTTAGCTACAGTAGGCATTTCTTGTGAGGTGAACAGACTCTCACAGGCAGTGACAATGTGAATTATTCACTGAGGGATTTGGTATTGTTTGTGATGCTATATGAAAATGCACCTGCATTAGCTTAATTCTTTTCAATATCTATATTGTTGCCATTTTAGTTAAAACTGAGGCTACAGCTTGTTGTAAATGTCTATGTTTCATGTCTTTCATCTATAGCTGCACACATACAGATTTATGAGAGAGGTTTCTTTTTGAAACCAATTTTATTTTCAGTTGCGAGAGTGAAATTTTCTTCTCTAGGCACCTCAAATTGAGAAAAAAAAGAAGCTTGTTTAAAAGAAAGACAGTGACAAAAGTCAGCAACTGATAACATTAAATTGGAGATAAGGAAAACTGTGAAAAACCACAATCTTAAGTCATGCATCGCTACGTGTGGACCCAGTATGGCATTCAGTCAAAATGAATACTGTTTGAGTGCCAGTGATTGGGTGTAAGGTATTTCTTGAATTAATGACAGACTGAAACTGCTAGCTTGCAGTCATCAGGAGAACTCATCTGGCTATTAATTGCCAGAAAAACCTGCAATGAAGTCCTCATTGCTACTGGAACTTGCAACTGATGGAGAAAATGGTATAGATTCTTTTTGCATGACAAACATTCATTTGTTGTTTATCCATTTCTCAGTGTTTGTTCCTATCACCTAAAAGTGTTTCCAGAAATAGAAGAGAGGAAGGAAATTATCCAAAATTATCTACAAGGGCTTGTACAAAGTACTGCTTTTGCTGCTGCCTAAGAGAGACATGCCAGTTACAGGCATCAGTAACTGAACTACCAAAATCAACATAAGCCCAAGAACTCAGCAATGGCAACTGCCAAATAAAGGACAGCACATTAAAAAAAAGGAAAGCTTCATAAAAGTATTTGTGTATCTACTTGCCTGGCACCCCAAAGAGAGCTTTTGTGGAGAAGTAACATCACTTTACACACATATAGGTATTCTGGAAATGGAGATAGATATGAACACACACATAGCCTGCTTGTCCTGCCATTTATGCTCTTTTTATATCAGTGCACTTACACTAACTTAAATGAAATTATATCCTGATGAAATATGAAATTAAACTGTCTTTAATGTTACTTTGTCTAATATTAACTTCCAGAAACACATTACCAGAGGTTTAGAATGAGCTGTTTCTCGAATGTCTTACTGCAGTGAATTGTAACACTTTGCCATGAAAATTATGTACAGAAAGCTCCAGAATACTGAGTACTCGGGACCAAGTACTGAGATCCTGAGAGTGCAGTATGTGACAGACCATTTCTGAGTAGCAGAATTGGCAACCAGCATCCAATCCAGTTTCAGTGAGCACGGAAGCCAATAAGCTAAGGTATGAACTTGTATCCTTCACAAAGCAAATCAAAGAGAGGAAAAATCACATTTGTTAGTTTAACAGACCTTGTTCCATACTGCAGCCTGATTCTGTGTTATCATGTGAATATCCTTTTATATGCCACTAACAAAGTAATCTCTCTAAATTCCTTTTCAATTTATGCTTAACCATGCTGATTTGCATGCACATAGAAAAGGAAATGAGAAACTTTTAAATCAAAATCTATATTCTTAGAACTTGATATTCAGGCTCATTTTTATGCATGGAATTCCCGTTAAGATTACTGGAAGATTTACCTACAAATCTTCCATCCTGGAAGAGTGATTAAATTCCCAAAGTTTTATGAGAAATAAGAAAACTGTATCTTGCTTTTCACTTGTCAGTTAATGCTAATGAGAAGCATGTGTAACTACACTCTTGTATGTTTAAATTGACCAAAAGGTCCGTATGAAGCTGATTTGAAAGCTAGAGTTAGCGAAGAATCCATGAGTTATTCATGTCTCAGAGGAAATACTTTTTGGTTTGACTTCTGCTTCAGCTGCTGAATAATTTTTACATTTTATCTTCCTGCAGGAAAACCACCTTTAATAAGAATGTGAATCCATGTGAATGTGTGTAAAGTAGATTAATTGCATGGGTATCAACTGAAATAAGTCTCATGTTTCCTAAAACCATTTAGATAACAAGACTTTTAATGCTGCTCTTCAGTATGAGGAGTTATACCTTCTGTTGGAACTACTGGTTAATCTGAATATGGAGTCAGTTGCGTAAGTGTGATGTAGCAAAAAATGTCTATTCCTATTTAAATTAAAATACATTGCAAGCAACACACCCAACTGCAGAACGTCCCAGAATATTGCTTCATTTTCTGTTTCTAGTGTAGCAGCACAGAATGATTTATTTCCAAGTTTCACCACCACTCTCTAACTTGTGGCAAACATTTGTTGCATCATTTTGCCAGATACATTATACCAGAGGACTTGAATTAATAGAGGCATCTCAGTGTGGTGGTGATGAAAAGCCCAAAGAAAGATCTGATTATTTAGTCCGAGCTGCTATACAGTAATATACTGTGCACTGTACACTGTGCAGCTGTTTGAATCTATATGGTGAATCCAAGCAAGTGTAGAAGGAATAAAACTGGAAGAATACTGAGAAACAGCTATTGAGATTGCAGTACTGGAGCATGAATGGCTGTATTTTTTTATCTGGGAGACTTAGGAGAATCTTTGTTGATCACTGCATGTTCTTTTCTTTATATTATTTCTAAGTTTTGAATCCTGTGGAGTCACTGTAAGCATTTATTTAGGAAGGACCAAAAACAATAAAGAAGGAGGAAATAAATATTTCTTAAATTGTCTTTTCTTGTTTTTCAGTTAAATTCAATAACCTGTATTTTGTTTTAAATGATTTAAATTAGCTTATTTTGTGATAATTATGACTCAGCACAACAAATATTCTCTCTGACATAAATAATACTGGAGTAAAATCACAAGTTTGGAAATGAAAGTTATTTGATGATTAGAATCTATAGATAATTAAAAAGTTCTCATCAGGATTGATTGCTAAAGATGGTGTTCAAAAATAAATACATGGTTCTGGCTTGAAGAGTCTAGGAAGTGAGTGTAGTGAATAACTTTATTCCTGGATAACAGGTATGAAGTGAAAGCAGATACATGCCTCCTGTGCTGCTTCTGGTCCTGACATGAAAAGAATTACCGTAGGTTTCATAATTCTGTATTATTACATCCTTAGCAATTTGGAAAGGAAAAAACTAACAAAAATAAAAATAAATCTAGAAGATGATACTACATTTAAATGCAAATTCTGCCCTTTCTATAGGTAACTCTAAAGAAAATACTGTCAAAGCAGGATTCTGATCTTATTGACTACTTGTGCACTGGCAATACACAACTCAGAAAGTGCCAGAAACCTGCCACAAAAATTGTTAGAAAATGTGTGAATGCAGTACCAGTGTTTCAGAATAGTATTTTTGTTGATAAGGGATGAGGCAGTCGCAGTACGTTCATTTTTATGCAGTCATCTTATTTTTTGACATATACTGATAATTTGGACTAATGCCTTGTGAAAGGGCATTTTCTTTGATGAACATGTTAAATGCATTTGCTACTTTGACATCAAAGGGGTTGCTCTGATCTGTAAGTGCCAAGCACATAAACCAAGCATAAGGCAGGCTGAGGGTACCTGTGTGAATACTGACATGTTTATGGTAAAGAGATCATGAAGGAATGTGCCATACAGTTGCCGTCTGACTGATAAACTAACATTTTGCTATTATTTTTATAAATTGAAACTAGTTTTCATTAAATATCATGCTTCTGTTATCACATATTTTTCATAGATTTTAAAGGCATGGAGATTCAAACATTCTATTACATTTGCATTATTTGTGCTATACTCAGCTTTGACGTATTTTTTAAATTCTTTGATAAAATGTTTTACCTACAGTTGTTTTTTTGGCTGTTTTCCATTCAAACTACAGGCTCTGCACAGATGAGAACTTTCTGACATATAAAAAGCTATGTAGTTCTTTCCAGAATTCAGATTCCTAGTGTAGCTTCTACTGTATGATTGGTCAGATGCAGCTGGATATTGCAGATGACAGTAACATCAAGGGGCATTTTTGTCTCTTGCTCCTATGTAGCATGTTAGTATGTCTGGTTAAATTAATTCTGAATTGCTCTGGCAACCGGACAGCTGGGAATGTCACCAAGAATTGCAGGTACTTGTTGGCAGAGTAGAAGAGTTTGATCATTATAAATATCTTCATTTTTACCTTTTCAATTAATGCCTAATGCCTCCTGCTTGCATTTTTCTTGACTTCCTCATTATCTCTAGTTTTGTTTCACCTAGAAATCAGGGATTGAGCCATTAAATTTACAGCAAAAAAGCACTCCAGATTAAAAAGGAAAGAAGAAAAGAGAAAATGTAATTGGTATAAAAGTTGTATAAATTAAGTTACTTCTTATTTTTCTTTAAATAATGAATTATTCAGTATTTTGGTGTTAATAATTTAACAGAACCCAAAGTAAGATATCAGCAGGACATATGTGGGGTGGGTGGTAGTTCAAGTTTGATCTAAAAGGCTTGCCTTTGTACTGAAGTTGGGTTGAAGCTTTGATCTATTTATAATGAGTATTCTAAGGGTTTACTAATTATTTTAAACCTGAAGAGAATCTCATAGTCCATTTTTCAGTTGGAAGGGAGCCAAAAATAAACCTTGCTGGAAGGTAAAGGCACAAAGTCATAAAGTTCAGGCATGTTTTTGAAGTTAAAACCCAACTGTCTACTGTCTATAATTTATGAGAAGTTTGGGGGAAAAGTGTATTTTCTGTTTCTTTTTTCATTCTGTAGCATAAGGAAATTTTCTGAGGTACTCTAATTTCTGACTAGAGATATGGCACCCTTTATATATACCATCCATTTTAAAAGTTTGTAGCCATAAATGTGAAATAGAGAAAAAATCCTTTGTTTTGTTTGGAATTACATTTAGACCAAATAAGTATCAATTTAATTTCCCTACCACATTGAATCTATTACCAAACTAAATAAACATACTTGTTTATGAGAAATCGTGGGATCGCAATCTATTTATCAGGGGAAACTATATAAAGTGTTCATGATTCTACACAAATACAACTTTAAATAGGAATTTATCACTGCTTAGAACATTGCTCATGATTTGAGAGGTTTCTTTGGAATCCAGATACTTGTGCCTGATCCATATTTAATTCCTTCTTCAAAGGCAATATTCTTATTCCACTGTGCTACAGTTTTTTTATACAATGATTTTGTCATTCCTCAGTGGAAAAGCTTTCTTTGAGTTTTTCAGACACACAGAGCACAAATATCATTTCCTAAGGTGCTCATTCTGGAACAGCAGTGACAGTAATCAGGTGGACATAACAGAGTCCTTTATATCTACAAGCACTGCAGCATGCAAGCTACACAGCTGTAACAGCTGGAAATTTTCATTGTGTTTGAGGGTTCCTATAAATATTCCTCAAAGCACTAGTAACAAGGCTAGGGAATTGATATGTTTGCATCACAGAAAGCAGAAATTCATATAAAACAGTTCTGTGGATTCTGGCTTTGCATCAGTCATTTTTAAATCTGAAAGATGTGGAAGGCATTTGTTTAATGCAGACATTACTTTAACTTACTTGATGGTGAAGATGAATACTTTCTCTGACTGAAAACACATACTCTAGTAACAAATACTGCGGCATTGCTCCTGAACATAAAATGGTATGCTTCATGATGCTATTATGTGCTATTTATATCATGTGAGAAATACATTTTCCCCTATTTACTAGGAAATTTTCCAGTTTTCAAGGGGTACTGACTAGTTTAATGAATCTATAATACATACAAAATACTTTCTTCCTCCCTTGAATCAGTATTTGGGATTAAAGGTGAACCTCTTTTCATGGTTCAAATCATTTTCATTAGCAGAAAGGAAAAAACATGCCCAATAAGCCTGGTACAGCAAAGAATTATTTAAAATTGTTCTGAGGAGCAATTTTTGCCTTTTCAATTATGCAAATGCTCATAAAGCTTTTGTCTTTGGTAATCTTTGGCTGATTAAAAAACTGACACAGACTTCTTGACCTGACACAAATGTAATAGCTGTGAAGGTTTTTTGTACCTTTATCCTGGCACAAGATTAAAGAAATGAAAGTACTGCATTCCACAAATCAAGCTCACACTTACACCTGTATCTTATCCTTGAGATTAAATTTTTATAGACTCATAGAATAATTCACATAGGAAGGAACCTTGGGAGTTTCTAGTCCAACCTCCTGCTCAGAGCAATGTCAGCACTGAATTCAGCTCTTGTTGCTTTAGGCTTTGTCCAGTCAGATCTTAACCTGCACTGAGAGATTCCACAGCCTCTTTGGGCAATCTGCTCCAATGCTTAATTATTCCAAGAGATGTTTTTTGCCATAATATCCAGGCAGAACCTTCCCTGTTTCAGTTTATGAGCCTGTCTCTTGTTCTCTCTCTGTGCACCTCACTAAAGATCCTGGCTTTGTCCTGGGATTTTTCCCATGCTGGAAGCTCCTTTCTTCCTTGAACTTTGTATCTTTAGGCAAAGACCTTTTCCCTAAATACAGAGAGGCAAAGTTTCTAGTATCTGTCTTCACTTTCATGTCCTATCTGTGTCTTTTTGTACTGGAGCTCAGCCAGGAGCTTCTTGTGAAACTAAGCAGGTCTGCTGGTATGTCTGCTAGTTTTCCTGGGCTACTGGAATGGAGTGATGTGCTTGCAGAGGGCTTGCTAGTTTTCTTGAGCTCCTTTTCCTTTCAGAGCTGCCTCACACAGGATCTCACCCACCCAAAAGTAATCCCTGTCTAAACTGAAGTCTATCCTCTGGAAGTCCAGGGTCTGTACTCTGCTACTTGCCTTCCTTTGTCTCAGGATCTTGACTGACTATCCCTAGTCTGACCAGCATATCCAGCAGTGTGTTTGGTACTCCTGTATGACAGCTGTTGGTTGGTTCTATTGGCTTGGGAGCCAGAAGGGTACTTTTCTTAAACTATTTCTTTAAGGGCTAATCTCAGAGCTTCATTATCCATCTAGCTGTTAAAACAGCAACCTAGTTGTATCTAATGAATGATGTTGTAATCTAATGAATCTAGTTGTAAGAAGTTGTAAGAAGATCACCCTTCCACATTGTAGGAACACCTGGAAATGGACTTTCTGCAATGACTCTGAAGAGGGGGTTTTTCAAAGAAATCAAGAATCATAGCTGATTAACCATATTTATCATTATATTTTTATCTATAGCTAGACTTCTAGACTTCTCTAACTCATCAAATAGGATATAGGAATCTCTTAATTAACACACTTGTATAACTAGACACATTTTACTACATTCAGTGAGGTGTAGCTATTTCATGGTAATTAATTAGAGATTGATCATTTAGGAATTTGTCACTGGGACCAAGATGCAATGGCTAATGAGACTGCTTGTTACAAATTCAAACGAATCCAGATCTAAGTGGAAAGTATACAGCAAAAGATATCAGACTTAGACCTAACCGATCACTTAATTAGCTGTGCCAAGTAAAAAGCTGACAATGAAAAAGATCTTTAACTGTTCACTCACAGTATTTCACTTCCAAGGTACTGAATTTTAAAGCCATTTAACACATGAGTGTTATAGGAGCCCATGACTACGCATTACAGCAAATAGAGTTACTCATTGTCATCAATTTTAGCATTTGGGGACAAATTTTATAACGCATAATATTAGAGATACTTTAATGCCTCTTAGACCACAGAATTATTGCTATGCAAATATTTTGGACTGTATATTTTGGTACAAGAGCAGAAATACTATAACAATGAAACTCTCACAATGTCAAAATTAGCATTGACTCCAATTGAGAGAGGGCAATGGAAGTCCTGTCCAAGTTAATGGAAACTCAATACAAATCAAAATAATATAGTACGTGGCTGTGCTACTCTTTAAAATTAATTATATTTCAACGCCATTGGCTTTATTTGGATTACATTGAGGTAGGCTCTGGTTTGTTTATTTAAAATATTTTTGTATAAAAACCAGGAAGAAGATTGGAAGAAGGAGGCTTCCATTTTTTACTAAGGGAAAAAATGTTTTTCTTTCATTCATTTTTTCAGCCCTTTGTTTTACTGAAGTCAATGGAAGAGAAGAGCTTTAAAGCTCATAAAATCCTGTCTGAATGACATGCAACCAGAAACCATATATGTTAAACCACAGTGCCGAGGAACCAGAGTTAATTGTGTAAAAAGCACACTGAATTCTAATTTCTTAGAACTGATGAGTCCAGACACACTATAGGAATCTAATTGCTAAATAATATACAGTGAAATAGAGTTTTTTCTTCTCTGCTCTTTATTTTTCCCAACATCACTAAGGTGTAGAAATGGACATATGGCTTGCAGCTTGTACATATTTTCCTTCGGCTTGTGTTGAGTCTGAACAACAAATAAATACATAGTATATAGAAGATAACCAGTAGCTAGGACATATGCAAAAGCCTTAATTCAATCACATTTAGGTGTTCTAAATGTTTTAATTTGATCTTTTAAGCCATATCTGTATCTTATCATGTGGTGTATTCCAGTACAAGAGCAATTTTACATAGTAATAGATTAAAAATATTTCTCTGTTTATAAAATCTTTAAACCCTTTTATGATTAGGAAATTCAGAAAGAAATGAGTTTATTTCTCATTATTTGACATAATAAAAATACTTATGTCTGACAACAAAATGTGGGGGGGTGGCAGTGGAAGAGTAGGAAGAGGAGGAGGAGGAGAGGTGGGGAAAAGAGAGACACATGTACCAGCAATGACTGCAAGTGTAAGCAAACATATACAAATAACTTTCCAAAGCCCAGCTGCTTTCTCTCAGTATTTACCATGGTTAAGCTCCCTGAAGGCTGCCATAATTAGTTTTCTCCCTTACAAGTAATTATAAGCACCTGCAATTTTGAAAAATATTTGTGTCTGAGATCTGATCCCTCAGGTATTTTCTTTTAGAACCTTCCTCATTTGCTCTTAGAAGTTCTTTTCCACTAACTTTTACTCTAGGGATGCTTTAAAGGGAATGACACATTCCTCTTTCTTTTAAAACCTGGTGAGATCTAAAACAATGCTGACAATGTTTTTCTTCCCGACAATCATTTTGGAGTGAATGCCATAGGCTCAGGATAGGTGATTACTACCAGAGAAGACAGGGAGGTGAGATCTACATAAGATATGCTCAGACCAAGGGCAGCCTTGAAAGGGTTTCACATGGCTCACATTCAAGTTCCCTGAAAACTTCACAGCAGATGTCAACAATGTAAGGGTCTCTATTAATTCCTTTCCCTAGTTCACTCGATGATGGCCACATATTTTAAGGTAATTATAATGTAACCAGAAAAGTAGTGGGATGGCTGCATAGAAACTGCCCTGTTCCAGACCCTTGAATCAGACCCATATGATACAGGGTATCTAAGTGATGGTTCCTTTCAAATCTCTGTCCTGGAGGCAGCTCTTAGGAGCTCTTCAGTGACAGAACGATGAATTTTGCAAGTAGCTGGATCTTAAGTCTAAGATTCTTTGTTAAGGGATGGTCAACACTTCATATTTTCTCACTGTTCTGTTCTGCTCCTTCTCAAAATAGACTGTGTATCACTCTTTGGGGAATTATGCAGTACCACAGACTAGAAGATACATTAGAGACTGAAAACCCAGCATTATGTTCCTCTACTTGTCCTTTTGCTTGGATGTGTTGCAGATCAAACTCTACAGAAATTAATCTTCCACACCTGAATGTTGACATTAACTGTAAGCTGAAAGATTTCCTCAGAAAGAATTATTTAATAGTAATTTTGCTTAATGTGAGAAACTGACAGGATAAGCCATGAAGTCTACAAAGAATTGCCCATTAATTTGACAAGCCTAAACCACTGACAATCTGATAAATGAATTTGATTCAGTTGTTATTCAAATACTGTATTGATCTTACAATGTAGCATCATTTTGGTGCAGTAGACCAGTGATTAAATTTTGTATGCTTTCCTTTTCATAAGATATTTTGTAATTTCTCTGTGTACTTCATCACCAATACAATCTGATGGAACTACTTCATATAAGCAAATTCTCAGCGATGGATACATATTATTGAAAGTGATTTGGTATAAAAGTACTCTGGTTATCTGTTGTCAGGTACAGTACCTACCCCTGAATTCACATGAGGATTAGCAAGTGTCCTTAGAGGACAGAGATGTGTACCTTTAAGACTTTAAGCCTCTAGTAGGTAACATATAAAACACAGGACCTATAAGGCCTTCCCAGGCTCTGGACAAAATGTCCATCATGGGAATTTTCTTAGTTTATGCTGATAAGGAATTCAGGGCTTTCCAATTCTGTATCCTCCCCTAGTAGATAGGAAAGCCAACTGCACAAGCTTAAAGGAGACATGGGCTCCATCTTCAGTCAGACTGACTGGCAGATAGGAGTGAACGGCTCCTGTTGTACAGCTGAGAAAAAGCATAACTGGCTCTAATTTTCATTTAAAGCCCTCCTTTAATCCCTGTTAAAGACAATGGAGACACTGTATTCTTGGAGGGCAAACACATCCACAGTTCTTAAGCTACAGCAGTTTCAGAATTTCTCTGCTGAAATTCTCTCAGAATTTCTGTCACACATTAATACCTAACTAAGAAAAGGTTAATTAATACCAAACCAAGAAGCACAGTATGCTTCAGCATGCCCTTCCTCTATCTTGTCATGCAAATACTTAACAAGAACAGGAATGATATAGTGCTATTTATATCAGCCCAATGCTTGGCTCAGAAATTACCCATAAAAGAAGGTCTATTCAAGGAGCAGTGCCCATTCCCTTTAAAGCCCTTTAATATTTTCAGTCAGCTCCACCTTGTTACATTTGACCTTGTTAAAAAGACCGCATTCAAACAAAAGGGAACTAATCTAGATTTCTCAACCAGAATAAAACTGAAAGCAATCACTGTCTTTTCAAAACGTGCAGTGGTCTTGGCTGGATATGCTCACCTTGTAATTGTGTTTTCCCAAGAGCCTTTCTCCCAAATAGGAGGTTGGGATGCTATTGTAATGTCAAATGTGACTCACTGTTACAGTTGCTATTAAAAGTTAGCAGCTGTAATTAGGGGAGAATTTTGAAGCTGCAGTGTTGTATTGTCAGTTGTAACAGCTTTTAATTATCTTATATTTTTCTTTAAAGTGATCAGCTTTGCAGAAGTTGAATGTGCTTTTATCATTTTTACTCTGGAAATGAGCTGACATGTTTAATATAATTTGGATAGAAATACTGTTACTGCAGAAAACAATTGGAATCTGTGAACTTTTGAAGGATTTTGCACACAGGAGACAGCCATAGTGCTTAGAGGGATTTTGCCATCATCCAATTAAAATTGTCCTCCATTCTCTCTAATACCATTCTATCTGGTCTTAAAATGCGTAAGACTAATTACATTAGCCCGCAGAGGCTTGCATGGCTAATACTATTGGCCATTTCCTCAAATAGGAGAATTATACATGACTAACCACTCTGCAAATAATACCAGTGTTTCTACTGCAGGGCTAGATTTGGTACATAGATATGCTGTCATTTTTACACTGCGCTTGCAGCAATCTATGATACTTGAGCTTAGAATAGATGCCAGTGCTGAAATAGCAATGGCCAATTCCATTGTCCCCTCAGCCTACTATAGCCCATCAGGAAACCAAAATCTTTTGTTGCTATTTGTAATCTGGTCTTATGCTGAGGATAGAAAGAATAAAGACAGAGCTCTATAGATTAACTTTATAATAGCCTTGTTATGCATGACTTCACTCCCTTAAAGTCCCTTCGTTTCTATTGGAGGGGGTGAAATCAGCTTTCCAGGGAAGGCCCCTGGTTCTTAAGGAGCAGAAAGAATGCAGTTGGTGTAGGATCTACTTGTGAAAAAGAGCCTAGGTTAGCAAATTATCCTGTGGCATGCAGCAGTCTAGAAGGCGAGATACAACTAAAGAAATGCTATACAGTATTGTCATTTTTGGCAGGCAGCATCCTTGTCAATATACATGAGCACCCAGATGAATGAGAGAACCTGTCACCCAAGGGATGTTACACATTGATGACAACAGTCAGTCACAGGTCCTCTGCTATAAAATGTAGTTAGACTATGTTCTTTTACAGCTATCACCCTGAAAGAAGGAAAACTGCTAGGCAGGGAAGGACAAGCAGGATTGGTAGTGCAGCTATCCTTGCAGCCAATATTGATGTTTTCACTTTTTGGATCCTCCTTCATAATTAATTCCTCAAGACTGGAAAAAGTGAAAATTCCTTCAGCTTCAGGAGCCCCAACAAACTTGAAAATTAATCTATATATTATGATATTGGCCACTGCATCCCTACTAGAGACTGAGCCCATGATTTTTAGTTCTGGGAATGCTATCTCACCCCAGCATGTTGGTATTAGATTGTAATGTTCATATCCAACTAAAAATCCATCATGGGAGAGATTCATGGTCATGTCATGATCTGGTTCATGTACTCTGTTTTTTAATTATCCCAGACATTACTGTCTCTATGATACAGTCCCTAGATTCTCTGGAGCAGGCTTAAATAATGGTTCAGTTAGGTGGGCATTTTTTTTCTTATTATTAATGTTTAAGTAGGGATGATGCCTTTCAAATCACAAAAGCAGATGTAACCAATCAAGCAGGTATGGACGGGTATCCTTTATCTTTCTAATACATGACCAGTATATGTCAAGAGCTGGGTTAATAAGACTATAAAGTTTCAGAAAGAATAGTTCCTTCTCCCTGTGAAACTCCAAAAAGGGGAATTTCGTTGCTGTGAATTTAGATTTTAGATCTGAAATCTGGGAAAAAATAGGATTCATTTACCTCAGAATCATAGAATAGAATCATAGAATAGTGTAGGTAAGATTCTTTTTTTTTCCCCAAACACATTCAGAATTTACTTCTTGTTCTAGGCAGATCTAACACCTGGGAGTATTCTGCTTCTTGTTCTTTTACTTTATTTGACTTTAATTTTTTAAATATAAATGTTCATCAGTATATAAATCAGTAGTAAATGCCATGCATTTAAATGGTGTTGGATAGTATTGGACAGTGATATGGTCACAGTTATCTACAGAATGTTCAGTATCTTGGGGGAAGAAAATCTCTTAACTGTTCCTTTGAGGTAGGTTTGTAAGTAGTGAGCATTTCTCTTTAATTTTGCTTTAAAGCTCAAAAGAAGTTTATTTCACTGAAATAAATGCTTTTCATTATTTCTTTTCCATATAAGCAGTGTATATATACACACGTATATATACACACATAAGTCCTACACAAGTTTAGAAACTGAACCAGAAGATTCAGGGTATTTTATTTTCCAGACTAAATTGGTTTTTGAAAGAAATATTTAGCTTGGAGTATAAGAAGTGGATGAGATATTCAGCACTGGATATACATTTCCCAGTGCTCTAAGAACCTAAGTTCCACTGAACTTCAGGAAGACTAAAGCACTGGCTCTAACTAAGCCATTTGTGATCTGACTCACTTTAACGGGACATGTCAAATTAGAGTACTTAAAAATTAGTCTATAGAATCTGAATAAGAAAATACATTCAGTGTCTTCTGATACCTTTGAACATAGCCTTTCCACAGGCTTAAAATCTCACTATTCCAAGGAAATCACTAATGATAATTTAAAATTGAGTAAAGAAAGAAGTAGTCTTTTTACTTTGAGGGACTATTGGCTGCTTCTGGGGATTCTTCAGTTTTCATTTCAGTGTACAGGAAAGCAGTATATTGCCAAGATGAAATAGAAAGCTTAATAGCCACTGTATCTCTTGATGTTTATGGAAACTTTGCCAACAGTCTTTAAAGAAGCTGAATTGGACTCTGAAATACTGACGCAAATGAAATTAGGAGTAAATACCCTTTGCAATGGTATAATCACATGTCATTCAGACTTTTAAAATACTGCACTATTCTTCTTTTTACTAGATTAAATAAGAAATCACATGTGTCCAAGAATAATGGGAAATCTTACGTGTAGAAAAAGATGGGTATTTATTTCTTCAGCAACAGACAGAAATAATGGAAGTCTTCAGGCAGCATGATTACTTATAAAATTAGCTTTTAAAGAAAATGATTTTATCTTTCTTAACAATAAAAAGGTGCACATCTATTCCATATTTAAAAATTTCACAGGAAACTGCATAATCCTACTCTAAGGTAGGTGGGGGAACCTGAATCCTCTACTATTTTTGCAGAGTTGTAACATGGCAACATGATTTTGATAGCCAGTTGGCTAAGTGTATTCTTGCTTCTTGCAGAACACTTCAGGTCACTGTAGAGTACTTGCTATTGTTAGGCACTAGGTGGCCTGCTTGCTAAGACATAGTAACGAACACTTACACAAAGACAATTTGCAAAAGCAATGAGGGAAGAGTTAGTGAATGAAAATGCATCTTTATTTTCTAATAGAGAACTATGCATTTAAACTATCTGATGCAGAGTAACGTATGCATGGAAATCTGTAGATCATATAACCTACCTAAAAGCAACTTAGCACGTTTTTTCCTTGTCTGGCAGACCAATATTTAATTCCTCTCTTTACCTTTGCTTAAGGAAGACCAGTAACTCATTCATACTTACAGCAAAAACATTCTTCTCTCACCCAGCAATGTCTTAACAGACAAAAACTATAGCTAAATGTGCACTTTTTTCCTTCTCAGTAGCATAACAGATGAAAAGTGTCCCACTGAAAGATGGGATACCTGTATGTTCTCTAAATTGTAAACACTTCTCCTGAGGGAAGTTAAAGACTAGCAAGTGCAATGTGGCAGTAGCATTTGGCTTAGAAACCTAATGGATTACTGTATTATGCTCAGAAACATGACAGGGGTCAGTGTTATTTATTGTTTCTAAAGAGCAAATGCAACAGCTAGGAGTTGTACAAATACAATGTAACAGCTAGGAGTTGTACACATACTCTCAATCTGGTCTCATAACTATAGAAACAGTAATTAAGAACGGTAAGCAAAGCAACACCTCCTAGTTTTCAGCAATTTTGTTTTCTTTTATTGGTCTCTGACTCTTGCTAGTGTCAGTAGAAGGAGATAATGGTGACTTGAGGTGGTGGTCAGTTTAAGCTTTTGAACATGGATATATATATTTTTTTTAAGTATCAATTTATGAAAAATGTAATAAAATGATCATTTCAATAACAAGCCTTCATTAAAAATAGTTTTACTGTTCAACTGAATAGCTAAATAATTAACCATAGCTTTATCTGAATATAATTATTCACCTTCTTAATTTCAGGTCAAAGGCAAGACTAATGAGATAGCTGAAAATCTAATGATTATTTTATCTGTCATTGATAGAATTCTAAAATACTAGCGGTCAAGGAGAGTGCAAAGCTTTTACTGTTCTGCAGAGGCCATGTGAGAAACATTTATCTGAACCAAGGAATGGAACATAATCTGCATTCCAGGCAATGCTATTTTGGTCATCATCTTGGAAATTCATCTTGCAAATATTTTTCACCTGATTTCCCTGAATGTTTCTGTTATCAAACAAATAAATGAACAAAGAACAGAAAGCCCCACTACAGTGATTTCTAATTGTGTAAGAAAGGGCATTGTGTGGCTAGTGTCATTATTGGTTTCATTTTGTATTGAAATCATATAAATTTAAACAATGGATTCAGATGACTGATCATATTTTTCTAGGACAGGAAATATATTTCAACCTGATATTTGTGTGCTTTAATCTGAGTATGAGTAGAAGACACCAGCAAATATATGACAGAATATATTGCATTCCATTAAAACATCTAATTATTTATTTTTTTCCTATAAGAAAACATTGTATCCCCACAGAAAAGGAACTACAGGAACTTGTATTTTTTGTGATTTGATCAAAAAGTGTATGCCTCTCTATTCCAGCCAAGTCTGAGCATGAATCTCCTGAATTGATTTTAAAGAAATCAGACTTGGCAGTATCCCTCAGGTTACAGAGAATGATTCTCCATTTAAAACAACGCAGCATCCTTCCACAGTGTGTACTGAGAAATAATGTGCCTTCTCAAACTCTGTCAGACAAAGAAAAAAAATCTGTGGTATGTGGCAAACACACACAAAATCCCATCGTTAAGAACTCTGGTGGTAGCAGTAGGGAATGAACTACTGATGATCTACATGCTTCTACTGATGCATAAAGAAACATCACTGTGAGACAGACATCAGGCTGCCTCTAGGAATTCATCATCTCTGGGCATCAGAAAATAGGTGTAATGTACTGCATCACATGAAATATATGGATTTTTATTAGGCAAATAAACCTGCAAACTTAAGACACCATATCACACTGGTTTTACATACTGGAATGTTTGAAAAAATTCAAAATATCTCATAGTAGTTTAAAGTATACATAGACTAACATCATTAAGTTCTAGCAAAGAGTTCTAGTAATCCTGTTAAACCTGATTTTTTGTTCCTCATGATTACGTTGTGGCTACTTTTCAACACCATGGTACTTTTAACAATTCCAACTCCTATACCAGGATAGACATTTTCTTTGGGAAATTTGCTCTAGTACATTTAATACATATTGCATATAATGCAACACTGGAATTCTGATAGATGTTAGTAAGAGAACACCAAGTTTTATTTACTAAACACTCAGGGTTTGGATTTTGTAAGTTCTGAGCATCTACTTTACTGGAAATCATGAGGAGTTCTGACTGACAGTTACACTGTCAGAGGTTGAAGATTTGAAAAGTTATTATTTTTCTCTATTAATTTAATCATAAATCAATATTTCTACTTCTTATACCAGTTACTGATTGAACAGTTAATCTTATCACTGCTGTTCTATCTCATGAAGCAACATGTAATTGTGTCCTTGTGTCACTTGAGCTGATCTTGCTCTAAATAATTCAAAACAACTTCTGCATATAAAGAAAAACGTAAATTTTCTTGGTAGGTCTCAGATTTGGAGGCATAATTAGCTGATGTAAAGAAACAGTCTATCTGATGTGTTTTCATGACATTTCTATTACAACTTTAATAAAAACGGCTGATTTCCAAAAATAACCAAAAAGCCTTTGGTTATTTCTAGTTAACTGAAACAAGACTCTGATATACATACGTGCACTCTTCTCATTAATGTAGTTATGCCCACCCCCCTTTAAAAACCTTTTGAAGCTGTTCATCCTCTTGTAGTATGTCAGAAGAAGAATGGATGGGAAATAAGATCCCATGCTTTTCCTCTTCCACATTAGAAGCATGAGGCTATGCCACATCACTTGTGTCTGCACAGTAGGCTGGCCACACTGAGTCAATAGGCATGCAGATTTCTAGCTAGGAATGCTTTTTCCACATTACAAAAACCCTTTTATTTCATCCCAATTGTTGACAGCTTTCAATGAGGACACAGTGAAGAAATGCAAACAACACATTTTCCAGTATCTGAGTACATTCTAGGAAGGATCTTGATAAAGTTCATGGATCTAGGCAAAACGTTAAAAATCAAGTTTTCTGAGATTCTCTTAAACATCATCTTTACCATGGCAGGCTTCAGTCAAGCGCATAGCTTCTTTGATCTGGCCTGAACATTTGTAATAAAATCTTAAATTAAGTATTCAGGGCTAACATATAGCAGCCTATGCCAATATTTAATAATACGCTCTGTTGTTGAGATATGTAGGCTCTCCCACTTCATGCTTAAGTTTTGATTTCCAGAGCTTTAGCTCTGTCAAACTTTTTAAACCCTAAGGAAGATGTCACTGATTTTAGTAGCCTCTGACTCAATTTAATAGAAAAGATCCATTTACTATACAGGTAAAACAAAATGTAAAGTACAGAATAGGGCCTGGCACATCAAAATGCTGTAACACATTTTAAAGTATCCTTATAGTTCTGTTCTGTCCAATTCTGTGGCTCTTTTTACTGAGCATTTTTGTACAATTAGACCAACTGACTTTTGGTAGCTGCTTTCTCCGAAGACTAAACAGCTATGCTCCATCATTTCCACTGGACAATTTTCAATCCCCTTTCCAGAATCATTTCAGTGTAGTGCTCCTGGCACAGAAGTTCAGTGTCTTTGAGAAGCAATCCATGTGTTTGCAATTTCTACAGCAGTTTGGGGATCTGTCAGGATGGGAGGTGCTATGCACTAGAAAGTGGTTTACCAAAACAGATGATTCCAGCATCATTTTGTGTTGTTTTTTAAAATAACACCGAAAATACCTATAATTTTTGTCCATATAAATACAGAATTACAGAAATATTTTTCTTATCAATAAGGCATGACACTTTTTAAAATTAAGAGCAGTTTCTCACAAGTTTATATGATTTCACCTTTCAAAAGATGGTATATCTTCAACTCACGCATATGCTAATATTGAGTTATTAAAAGTTCAGTCCTACTCCATTAGCATATAGGATTAAGTAAAATTTTGTTGCAATTAATGCATAATTTGCTATACGCCTTTTGTTTGAAAGTTACATTAAATAATGTGGAAAAAAAACTGCAGAAAGCAGAGTATGAAAAAAATTTATTATTACTTCCATTCATTACTGGCCCTGTATCAGTATGTTGAAGTAAAGGTCATTTCAAGCTATAAATATGGTAAGAAGAGTATTTCTCCTTAGGAGGACTGGAAGAAGAACAGGTAATGAAAGACAAAGTTGTGCCACAAGGAAATAAATTATATTGCTGAGCTTGGCTGAATTTTAAACACATATTTACTCTAGATTTTAATATCATAAGAGAAATTCATGCCTTTAATAATGTAAGATATGAATTAGTAAGGCTTGATCTTAATCCTTTTAACTACAACCATCTGGGATCCAACTCAAATGCTTTGGTCTCCCACTTAATAAATCACAAGAAATATTTTATCAAACTGTTTTTCCTTTTCTTTTACACACGTTTATCTCCTATAGTTAGTAGGGGGAAAGTGAGGTTCACATCTTCCCCAGAGAAAAATTCCGTGAAGCCATGCCATTCTGCTAACACTTTCTATGTATATAGCATCTTTCACTTGGACCAATCCCCAAGTGCTCCATAGACCCTAAATACAGGGACCTTTTTCCTCATAGTTTGTACAGTGCTGCACTGACGCAGCTTTGGGAAAGGGAGCATGGAACAATCTCTCCACCTGAACCCATGAAACACCGCCATTTTTGAAGACCAGAAGTGGTACTGCTTATGCGCGTGAAAGTTAACAAGTTATGGCCTCTCTTTGCCCCAGTTTTCTTCACGTGGATACCCATGCAGAAGAAACGCACGCTTAGTTTCTACCAGACAGGCTCACTATCAGCCATTCACTCTCACTAAGCAATGCTACCTTGCTGCGTGTCTTCCTGTGGCCGAGCTGCGGGGGGAGCCCTCGGGCGCAACATGGCGGCGGGAAGCCCCTGAGGGAAAAGGAAGCTTCTCCCTCACCCGCTCCCAGGAACCTTCCAGAAGGAGGCGGTGCTGCACGCCGACGAGACCGGCGCGGTCTCCGGGCTCGCCTCGGGGGAGGGAGAGAATGGGAGTAGGGCACCATAGAAAGTGGTGTTTGCTCAGACTTTGTATAGTTTGTACCGCAGGACCCCCCCAGAGCTGAAGGTGGTACTTCCGTCCTGCTTATAGGTAAGGAAAAAGGGTGCTGGGGACTGATGGAGGGTCTGTGGAAGGAGTGCTGAGCCCTCGAGCTGGCTGGGGTTAGGGGGAGCATTTCTGGGAGGAACTGGGGAGATGTTTACTTGCAGTCCTATTTTTCTGTTTTGTCTTGATCTGTGTTTTGTTTTCTTTATTTATTTATTTGTTTTGTGGTTATGTGTTTTATGTTTGTGTTTTATGCTTTTTGTTTGTTGGGTTTTTTCCCCCTTCCTGTGCAAGGACTGCGGTTTTGTTTCATGTATTGGCATAAGTTATATTTAGGTGGTTTTGTTCTGCCCTTGGGAAGGCCTTGCTCTCAAATCATCATCTCTTAGAAGAATCTTATATTACATACTGTGATGTTTTATTCATATGGTGTGTGTAGATAGGGTCAGTTAGCTAAAAAATGTGTTGATTGCTTCCCTGCCATTTGGACCCATACATAAATGAGGAGAAAGTGCCTTTCAATGTGTGCTGTTAGTTCTCATGTTCGTGTTATTCTTGGAGATTCCAGAGTCAAGTTTATGGTTTATAAATGCATATTCGTGTATATTGTATCCATATGTTACATGTGACAACTTTGGACTAACATGGTGATGGGGCTGTTAATTAGTGAGGCACATGCTAAAGTATAGGAAGCCTCATTTATGATGTACTTACATTTTAAGCTCTTGACCAGTAGCTTCTAGTTTGAATCTCATTTACATTTAAGCTAACTTTAAGAAGAGCAAGAAATCTGGCCTGCTACTGGATGAAAAAGTACTGTTAGTGATTTTAAGATGTGAAGATTGTGGTGCTAAGATTTCATTTTTGCTGTACTGTATAAACTTTCGAAGGAAATAAATTGAATAGGAAACATTTTGCTTCTGTGAAGTGTTCTTGAGGATAAATGTAAAACTGCCTGCACTGTATTCTTCCCATTTTACCAAGGAACAAGAAAATAACCAGCTAATCATCAAATAACTAATCTGTTCCATTACTTATTATTGTAATTAAGGACCATGTAAGTGTATGAATTCTGTGTGGTTTAACATGATCCTTCATGAGTTTTAGAATATGAGAAATGGGACACAGCATCTATTTCCAGACAGCCTGATGGGAGGTTGGAATAAACAAATAACAAGCCCATACATTATACATTGGTGCTATAATCTCCTGGACTTTTTTTATGTAGGCATGCTGATAATTCACTAAGCAAGAATTATCCTTAAGTTCAGCTGCTCTTTTTCTTTTGGACTTGGAGTACTGTAAGATCTTGTTACAAAACTTGTGAAAGTAATTTCACAGGACACTTGGCCTTCTCTGGGTATGTTATGCTGAGGCAGAGAGAAACTGATGGAAATACAAAGGTTTACATGATTGAAAGAGAAATGCATAGAGGAAAAGTAGGGTTCAGTTAAAGTGTGTGAATCCTGATATATAAGATCCATGAATCCTGATATCTTGGGTTTAACATGAATTACTATATATATATATTTAACTCAAGACTTTTAAAAAAGAAAAAAATGGTAGTATATATTATATTGCTTTTCTTGGTTTTTTTTTTTCCTATAAGTTTTGGGAACTATTTTCTCACAAATGGAAGTTGATTAAGTGAGAAGTGCAAGTGTAGTTACCTCTGCTTTGAGGGGTTGGATAGAAGGCATCTGATTTCTGCTACTGTAGGATGTTATGCGTGTGACTGGACTCTAGTCAGAATTGTATTTAGTAATAGCATCATTCAGCTGTGGACGATATTCCTATCCTAATTCACAAATACTTGAATTGGTTAGTGGACACTCTGAAATGTATTTTTGTATTATTCAATAATGAAAGCTATTAACCAGCAGTGAGGCAGTAAAGGAAAATGCATTATGTATGAAACGGGTAATGCTGACAATCGCCATTTCAAATGATTTGACCCAACTGACTTAAATCAGATTTACATCAGCTTTACTTTTTAAATAAATAAATAAATATGTTTTACGTTGAAATACATCCAAAGTTCACATGTGTGATTTCACATAATTTCTTACTGTGATAGTGTGTTCCCCTGCAAGGTTTGTGGCTGACTTTTCTTTTGTTTGCTTTAGCAAAGATTTGATTTTTAGATTTGAGGCATGAACAGATTTTCAGGGACCAAAACTAGAGCAATTCTCACTTGATTTGTAAAATATATTCACATGTGCAAAACACACAAATGAAATGGTAAGAGAATGACATTATGAATCATACCATTAATAACTTTTTCATAGTGCTTTTGAAAGTCAGTGATTGAATTGTAGTAAATATATATTCGAATGTGTAGAGCATTGTTGCATTAGCTTTGGAGTTGTAAATTTAATCAGCTTTATGGAGGGTTTGTTGTTTGTTTCGTTTGCTTGTTTGTTTTGTTTCTGAGGTATCCCAGTGTTTCTTTCTAAGAAAATGGGAATAGCCATGCTTTTCAGGGGGAGATCTTCACCTCTTTCCCAAGATTTCTGTTCTCAGTCTTTAGCTTTCTATGCATCCCTAGTGCAGACTTCTTTGACTACTAATAGCAGGGCTGTTTTCTAGTGTTACTGATATGTTAATAAATTTGTTCCTGCATATTCCCACAGTTTTCTGGAATAAGTTACTAGATATTTTTAAAATATTTGCTGAGTGGTTGCTAGATGCGTTTTTCCAAACTGGGCTGTGCTTACTATTTTAGTAAAAATGAGACATCAGCTTCATACGGATTCATTTAAAGCAATTAAAAGAAATTACTCTTTATGCCATATATCAATGTGATTGAGTTCAATTTGTCCATTCAGAATGCTCATTGCCTGTTGTGTATTTATAGTTCTGTTCACTGTTTCCAGTGTCTTGATACAAGTTTTAATGAACGTTCCGCCTGGTAGTTGCAAACTAATAGCAGGAACATGGTGTTATGTTTCAGTAAGAATTTACCATTTGCTTGTTTCTCACACCTTGGCTGCTGCTTCCTGTGGCTGCAAGAATCTGCCTTTTGGTCATTAACTTTTTATTTCCTCACGTGATGGAAAATAAAAAAAAATAACCAACTATAAAAATATTCTACTTCTAAAGAAGCAAAGACTGAATCAGGAGAGCATGCAACTGTAAGCAAGTTGTGACTCACACTTACTTTATTCTTTTGTGGACTTAAATGGATGTGGAGTGATGTTTTGTCCTCATGATAAGAGTTTCCAGTTTCATTTTGTTCATCACTGGACAAAAAAAATCAGATTAAAGAAACCTTAATGAAGTCGGTATCATCATGCTAATAAAAAATAGATCAAAGAATAAATCAGCCCCTTAGTAGATTTAGAGTAAAATCATATGAGGGAACGAATTTGAAAACCTTGATAGTATAGCAAATTGTCTGTTTCTCTTTGAGGTAGGTCTTTCTATTTGGATATGATCATAAAATATACCATGTAGGGAGTGGATACTGTGGATAAATACTGATGGCTGCAAAGTAACTTATGCTTGAAACATTATGGAGTGTGAAAATGAGTTCAGGTCTGTTGTTATCATTTGTGCCTGACCTCAAAAAGAGGGGTGGGGTGGGGAGAGGAAGGCAAACCTTGTCAGGCAGCAGCTCTGTATGTTTCTAAGCCTCTGCCTTTTTGATGAAAACTTAACCACCATCAAAATGAGCCACTTCCTTAAATGAAACAAGGTATGTGTTAACTCGTTCTTACTGTCGATGAAATCTGAACCCTGGTATCAAGAAATAGTGCTTTTTCATGTGGAGTGAGTACCTCAACTCTTTACCACATGTACTGCTTTTCTGTGATCCTTTTAAGTAAGAAATAGCAGTTGAGTCTTGTAATAAGCTACAAGAATTCTTACTCAGGTGGGACCAGATAGATCCTTGTGTGTAAAGAACAGATTTAGATTCTTCGCATCATACTCCATTAAGTAGTTAAAATTTTAATATTCTGTCTACTGTTCAAGGTATGATTTGACAGGTGCTAAATGAAGATAATAATGAACAATGATAATATTTAAACTGTGCCATTAATATTTAGTATATCGGACAGAAAAGCAGGTACATTTAAGTGCATAGATAGACAAAAGGGAGCAAATGTCAAGTTTTTTTCCCCTCCCACTCTCCATCCTGTCCATCTGGACCATTTGCCTGACTAGTTACCGAAGTCAGCAGTACAGGTGTCAAGGCATTCTTTTGAAAGCTGGGAAAATGGCTTGGCAAGCTTCATGTTACCTTCTGTTAAACCATTTTGTTTATTCTTATTATTTTTTTATTGCCTTCAGAGTGTTAGTGCTGGAGCTGATTAGAGGCCCTTTAGAGTTAGACTACTCCCTTTAGCCTTTTATACTTTTTTAACTCCACCACAGTCATCAAGGAAGCCTATTTCCACACTTTGCTGTGACTGCCTTTCTACCCAGTTCCATTCTTTTTTTCCTTCTTGTGTTTTTATTTTGTCTGAGTTAGTCTCTAACTTGTACCACCATCTGTTACCATTCACATGCTCTCCTGACAATTTCTGTTAATGTACACTTGTCTGACTGCCATTTCCATTTTCTATTTGTCTTGCCTTTTGGTTTGGAGCTTGTGTTTATATTGCTTTCCCGTTTTGTTATGTGTATCTATGACATAAGTTTATGTCATTAGATTAGTGTATGTTGTTAATAAAATAGTGTATGTCATTAGAAATACTTTCATTTTTGTAGGTGTCTTTAATGCTAATGCTTGGTTGAGAGAGAGGACCTCATGCTTTTTTTCTTTATATTGCTGTTGCCATAGTATTCCTGCGCTATGGCCACAAGTGACAGGCAACATACAGTGTTCAACCTATATGAATAGGTTGCTTTAAGAGCAACACTTTCTCCATGGGGTAATATATTCCATTGTGTATGTAAGCAGAAAACTTGAATTCTGTTAGGTGTTTTTTGTTTGTTTGGTTGGTTTCCCCCCCTCCTGAAATGTCTACAGCTGTTGAATAGGTTTTAGAGGTTCGGAATTGTTCTGAGGATGGTTGAGAAAGTCAAGTAAAGATCATTTTAAAATAGTGAATTCAACAGAAGTTTATGAGTTGTAAGTCATTGTAGTTTCTTTTTTCTGCTTTGAGACCAGTTTTCTGTTTAAACTTGTAACACTACCTATTGTAGGTCTATACGCTTTTGTAATTCAGGCAAATCTATGGCAGTAAACGACATTATAAAAAGTCATCATGTTAATATTTATCTAATATGGTGTTCTATTATTTCTATGTTTTAATATATTTAGTATGGCTCAAGAAGTTTTAATAGATGATTCAAACATTTTTCATGTAAAAAAGAAATAAAAATATGCGTATTAATGTAATGCTGAGAAGTTCCACTCTGCACTTTCCCTGAGAAACCTCCTAAGAGTCCTGCTGTTGTTATTTTATAATCTTTAGAAACTCCACTGCAGTTAAAATGGGGTGTAGGAATTCTTCGAAGTTATTTGTAATACAAATAATTTATAGGTACTATCACAACTTTCAGAACTGATTCAGAAAAGTTTGTCATGAACTCTTTTGGCTGTTTGATTTCTATACTAATTCTCAAATTGCTTTGTAAAACTTAGTAGGTAAAATAAATATTTGTGTGACTGAGAGAACTAGAGAGAAGCAGTATAGCACTAATAACGTGATTAGTAATCAAAAGGCTTTTTTAATAGCGTAAGATTATTTATTTGGAAGGTGTATATACAGGACTATACAGTATTTTTTTACATCATACTTTATAGGAAATACTTTTGTTAATACTGTTACAGAAGAATTTGGGGTAGGGACTTTAATTTGGTTCATATTTATGTACAATTTTTTATTTCTTTATCTCCCCTCAAATGAGCTATAAGTTGAAAATAATACTCTGTAAACATCAGGTTGTGAAGAGGTTTTTGTGTGTTTGCTTCTTGGTTGATTGGTTGTTTTTCCCCTGTTTAGTTGTTTCTCAGTCTTAACTTCTGGTAGAGACGAAAAAGTGGCATAATAGTATGTTCCAGTATACATGGAACATGCTAGTGTTCTGAAACTTATTTTAAGGGGAATGTAGAAATATGAACTCTTCATTATTATTGGTGTTTTGCATGGAAACAGCATAAACATTTTGTCTAATAATAGTGGATACAAAGATACTTTGCTAAAAGAAGAGCTTTCTGCAGGTTCTGTGTACAGGGGTGCTTTGGTGGAGTGACAGTTGCTGGAAATGTATTTACAGAAATAGGACATTTAATAAAGGATCACAGAATAGTTAGGGTTGGAAAGGACTGTAAGATCATTTAGTTCGACCCCCCTGCGATGGGCAGGGACACCATACACTAAACCATGTCACCTGGGACTCCATTCAACCTGGCCTTGAACACTGACAAGGATAGCATGTTCACAGCTTCCTTGGGCAACTTGTTCCAGTACCTCACCATCGTCACAGTAAAGAACCTGTTCCTTACATCTAACCTGAACGTCCCCAGTTTAAGATTAGACCCATTACCCCTGGCCCTGTCACTGTGTTCCCTAATGAAGAGTCCTTCCTCAGCATCCTTGTAGGCATAGTCAATCTATTTGTGCAGTATCTCCACAGTTTTTTGGATTCAATTCATGCTATCATAGTGTCACCATTAATGATAATCAGTATCTGCTTGTGACTTCCTTATTTACACGTTAAGAGGTTAATGTATTTATAAAATGTATTTATAGTACACTCTTTCTTCACTTCTGAGTGTCTGTATAATGTTGTATTGTGCCTTATACTGAATTACTGAAGTACTGCAAATAAGTCAACGAATTAGTGAAATACCGCACGTAATGCAGTAACTTTGCCACATAAACTGCATAATCCTTTCTCACCCATGTCAGCAATCTCATTCAGGTTAATTGAACTACTCCAGTGAGCAATACCTTTTTTCATAAGTGAAGACTTGCAGGATTGGATTTTTATTTCATGTTGCTCCTTTTGTATAATCATAAAACCAGAAAATGCTTTACAGTTAAATCATGCTGACGTGGAAAGATACACCTTTGCAGATCTATTTGGATTGTTCTTTATCTGTTACTTATTCCCAATCAAAAGCAGGTTGCAGAGTTTAAATGGAATAGCAACATTAATTGTTCCTAATGTGTTTCACCGCAAAGTCAAATGATTTAATTTAAATTGCCCTGAAAATAGTAGTGCTGAAAGGCAGTAACTAACAGGTGAGGATAATTACTGGCTTCAGTGATTTATTCAACCACTGCAACTTGATCTGCAGGAGTAAATCAATCTATGCTATGACAGGGAGAATAAAATCAGAAAAGACAGGCAAAGAATGACAGTTTTACCTGCACAATGAAGAGAATGTGGATTTGAAACAGATGCTAAACTGGTAGCAGCTAAAATTTCATTAACTAAAAAATGAATTTGTGGTGCAACTCTTGAACATCTACCTTGCAGTAATGCTACCCTGGATTATCTGAAATCCTTTAAAGGCAGAATTATGCAAAGATTAGGCAAGGCAGCATTTTCTATACATGGAGGGCAATAGTGTGGTTTTTCTCTAAAAGCCTTCACCTGAAGGCTATAGTTACATAGATGGATGTATGTACCTCTAAGTTATCTCAATCTACTTATTTTTCTTTCTACTTTTTTCTTTCTTGGCTGGTGGCTTCTCCCAAGTAACAAGTTAACAAGTGACAGAACAAGATGTAATGGCCACAAGCTGTGCCAGGAAGGGTTTAGATTGGATATTGGGAAAAGTTTATTCACTGAAAGCATAATCAGGCACTGGAACAGGCTGCCCAAGGCAGCGGTGGCATCATTGTTCCTGGATGTGCTCAAAATCCCTGTAGATGAGGCCCTTGGTGACATGGTTTAGTAGTGGACTTGACAGTGCTGGTGAGCGGTTGGACTTGACCTTAAAGCTCTATTCCACCCTAGCTGATTCTGTGATTCTTGAGGTTGTTAACTGTCCTGAGAGGAGAATATACTGTGATTCAGAAATTAGGTTGAAAAGTACAAAATTTTCTTCAGGCCAGAACAAATGTGTATCTCACTTCAGAGGTATCTCTAATCTCACTTTGGGAAACTACTACTGCAGTCTGTTTCCTCTTCCCCTTCCTCCACCCGACACATGAACACACACACAATTGGAAGGAAGGAAATCTTCTGTTTTGGAAAATAATGACAAGTTTCCAGGTAGAGATTGTCAATACGGTGGGCAGTGGGGGAACAAGAGTTACAAGTTTACACTTCCTGCTGGGAAAAAAAAAAATCTTTCAGTTCTACATCAAAGGCTTCAATGTTTTATTGTTCTCTTTTTGTTCTGGAATTTGTGCACTTTAGACACATAATCCAAATTTCAGTAAATTGAGCACTAGTATTTATGTTTACTTCTAAAGATCAAATGGGGTCTTGTCATCTGAAAGAAAGGGACTGCTGGATTAGTTTCCTTGTGTTAGGTTTTCCACCCATTGTCGGCTAAAGTTCACCAGCCTCCATCTAGATAACTTTTTTCCTTGCTATTTTAAGTTCCTGTATTAAAAGCAGCCGTATTTCTTTGCTGTTAACAAACATTACATAACTTTGTCAGTGCAGTACTTGGGTGAAAGTGTTTTTTGGTTTCTGTCTCTGAGCATGAGGTATAAAAAGTTGGGTTTGCAGCAGATGGTTGTTTGCAAACTTCTTACCTACTTTTTTCTTTGGAAACAAAAAACTGAAGACCATGTGGCAGATGTAGAGGAAGAGGTTTTCTTAAGGTGCGAAGCAAAGAAAGTGTCATGCTACAAATAGGGATTTTTCTATTTCTTTGTTCATTCAGTGTGATTCAGTTCTGAGATTCTTCTTAACCAGTTTTAAGTAAAAATGCAAGATATTTTATATATTTTAAGAATGGTTGTTAAATATTACTTTACTAATAGGGTTTCAAACAGGTCAGATTATTTGCTATTGGGGAAGTACTGATTTCATGCCTCCATCACTTGAACACAATGTTCTGTAAATTTTAAACAATTTTTCTTTCTATTCCTTTTTCCAGCTGCTCTTGGTGTTCTGCACGAATACTCATTAGTCATTCTGGAGATGGACTTGCTGTCTGGAACCTACCTCTTGGCAGTCTTATTAGCCTGTATTGTTTTGCAATCTGGCGCACAGGAGAAGAATTACACCGTGAGGGAAGAACTGCCTGAAAATGTCCTCATTGGCAATTTGCTCAAGGATCTTAACCTAACGCTGGACCCAGATGTGCCCCTGTCCTCACCCCTGCAGTTCAAGCTTGTGTATAAGACTGGGGATGTGCCATTGGTACGGGTGGAGGAGAACACCGGTGAGATTTTCACAGCTGCAAACCGCATAGACCGAGAGAAGCTGTGCTCTGGCATCTTTAGTGAGAATCGCTGCTTTTACGAGGTGGAGGTTGCTGTTTTGCCTGATGAAGTCTTCAGACTGGTTAAGATCAGATTTCTAATAGAGGATATAAATGACAATGCCCCTCTCTTTCCCTCAACAGTTATTAACATCTCTATCCCTGAAAATACAGCAATTAATTCTCGTTATTCTGTCCCATCTGCCATCGATCCTGACATTGGTGTGAATGGTATTCAACATTATGAATTACTTAAGGTAGGTTTCTTCCATTCTTGTACGTTACTTTCTGCATTACTGCCTTCCCAGAAATGCTGCAGTTCTCATGAACCACTAGAAACACAAAGCTGTCTACCACATTAGTGGTACGCTGCAGATACATGTCTCAAAGTGTTAATCTGTACCCTTGAATCCATTCTAGGGCATCATATCTTCATTAGTGGGAAGGTGTGTCTGTCTGTGTAACAATACCCTGAAACATGCATGAACTCTCCACCAGCATTCAGAGTGTTTGTGAGCTTCGCCTAACAGTCATCTTAGACCATTAAAAATGTGTTCTTATTGCTACAACGTGGCAGTGGCAAGTGTGGCAACATTTTGCATAGTGTTTGTGTTTCCTTCTTCCATGACTTCTGGATTTGAGCAGTAGAACTTAGCATAGAAGCATATGAGATGTGATGCTCATCTGTGTACTGATGAGCCGTTCCAGAATGAATGTGTCTAAACAGCTCTGTAATGTTTGGGTAGGCAAAATATCTGGTCTGGAGGAAGTCCAAGATACACATGAATGCAAGGATAGCAGAGCCAATGGCCTTGCAAGAGCAGGTCTTTCATATTCTTGCTTCTTTTACCCTCCTAGCAAATAACAGGAGAACTGCAATTAGGGAACAAAAGAGTCATGTGTGAACCTGAGGTATGTAAGAGTGTGTGATTGCTAAATAAAGATTACTTTCTTTTGAGTTTACTCAAGTAGAGTTTAGAATAAGAAAGGAACTTACCCTGAAAATGCTGGGTTATTACGTGGGAAGCTGAAATCTTCACTTCCTTGGTTTGAAATGGGGGACTATCGGGTGGTTTGGCTGCTCAGCTACCAATCTGACACCCTTGTTACTGACTGGAAGAATATAGACTATAGACAATATATTGCTTGATTGACTTGACAGCTACTATTCACTGATATCAGTACTTACTAGCAATTTAATAAAAATAAGGCACTGCCTTATTTTAGCTCTTTTAAATTGCTTGCAACCTGAAGTAGTTGTGACATTGTGGATTCTGACTAGTGACAAAGACATACAAGTCTCTTTCAGTAAACTGCATCCCATAGGGCAGTTCTGGGTAGCTCTAAAAAAATTCCCCACATCCATCTGTCTGCTTGCAGGGTAGTTGAGGAATTAAAACTTTTCAAGAATTTACTATACGTTTTGAGGGCTTTGTAGTGAGATCTTTTAATGCTTTTAAATTTCTAGGGTGTACTTAGTGCAGGCAGTGTGTGTTGTGGTGGTTTGGTTTTTGTTTTTGTTAGGTAGCTAACCAGAAGGTCCCAGTAGGAGGCAGTCTCCCTTATTTGGCATTTGATTGAGAATATGAGAATGAATAACAGCATATTAAATAACAGTACGGGTGAAAAATAATAAAAGAGCTAGGGCTACCGGTAAAATGTGGCAAAATGATACATGGTCTGAAAGAGGTACGTTAGTTCATACATGAGAGAAATGTGCTGTTATTCTAGGAAAAGATCAAAAATAAACCAGCAAAATCAGGAGTCCCTGGGATTGAGTGAGCAACAGTTTTCAGCTCACCGCGATAGCAGTGGGTTTATTTTTGTACTGTGTGTTCAGAAACAGAATGTAACAGATCAGCAGAAAAGTAGAATATTTGTATTGCACAAGTGGGAGCACATGTAAAATGCAAGCTACAGCTCTGTACCAGAAGTGGTGTAGGGTGTAAGGCCTTGTCTGAGGATCTCATGTGAGATGAGATGATGTGCCAGAGCACCAGCTTTTGCCAAGAGATGTGCAAATAACTTTAAAAAATAAAATTGATATTTGAATTAGAGGAAAAGAAAGAAATAAGAAACACAGTTACATGTTTATTCAGGTGTCTTTGAAAAACTGCTTTTGCCATGTAAGGGAAGGAAAGGTGATAAGGATGAACATGCTCTGAAACTTCTGAGTTCTTGTGCTAGGTGTGCTGCAACAAAAATAACATGTAAAGTCATAGCCCTGCAGACAGTTCTTCGAAATGTATTAATCACATCCTTCTCTTGCATGCCTGTTGGTCGGGTACTTTTTGAGGTATGAATCTACTGCCTTTAAATAAGCCAGCAATTTTGCATGCTTTGGAAAGTATCTGTAAAACCAAGAAAAACTTTATGATAGCTAGACACTTTTTGGAACCATAATGTCCAGTTGTTATTCCATTGGTAGTTTTTACAATGTTAATACCAAAAGTGATCATACAAGGAGAGGGAGAGAGAAGTTGTAAATTCTGGTGAGCAGGCAGGGAGTGTAGCATGTATAAAGGTCTATCTATCCCTGGGGAAGGATAGGGAGATGAAAAAGGAAGGGAAGAGTGGTGATGCCTGAGAATTCTTTTCTGGGTAATACTGAAGCAGCTAAGAGGAAGGATGACAGGCACACGAGAACTGCATTGCTTGTCTTTTCTCCCAAAATGCTTCTCTTGTTCATTATCCTGTGCTATTTTTTAGGGTATGCTCTGAAGGTACTAATGTCTTCTGGCTTCTGATATGTGTTGACCTTTTCCTTCCTTTTGTAACCAGGAGATAGAAAAGTGGGGAAACTGCAGCACATGAAACTGTTTTGCCTTCTGAACAGGATGAGTCTAGCACAGCTGATTTGACAGTGTTGTGGGGAATTTTGGGAAGCACCAGATAAGAAGATGATGGGCAGGGCAGCATCCTTGAAGGATGGCAGAGGAGAGGGAGATGAGAGGTGCAAGTCACTTCCTAGAAGAACAAAGGCTGATGTTTTAGCATGTGTGCAGCAACAGAGGAAAATGTGTTGCTATATATTTTAGAGACAGTAACAACAAATTGAGAAGCTGTGCAATGAAGAGAGAGTTCTTCAGTTAGCTAAACTTTTTTTTATAAAGTGAAATATAAAATGTGCTTATTGTCTGTGTGGAGCCAGAACTATTTTGTCAGAAGATGAAGAGATTATTTTGCTATAACTATTTATATGAAAGAATAAACTCACAACAGACTCAGCTTAATACAGATTTTTAACACATTTTCAGTAAGTCTGTGTCTCATTGGGAAGGTAACATTCATGTGTTTTACAGTATTTCCCCACTTTGTTACACTTACCTTACTGCCTCTCTAAAAGTATCAGAAAAGGTTTCATAAAATTGTTGTGTTCAGTTTCACTTGCAAAGTAGATAATAATAAAGACTTTTAACTACATGGCAGACTTCCATATTAACTCTAACCCCCTGCCTCTTTCTACAAATCTTTTTCAAATAGAAAAAAGCCAAAGCACAATGTTGTAAAAAACGTATTACTGTGTTTTGGTTCAGTATTATTTGGAAGTTTCCTTACATGGGATTTGACTTTTTTTACGGAAAGAGAGAGCTTCCAATTACCACACAAATCAGCATCCAGATATTTTTTGTTTGGCTTCATTTTCTGAAAATGCACCTCAGTGGAAATTAACTTATTTATCTGTAACTGGTCCGTGGTGCTGCAACTTTAGAACTTTCCGGTTGTCTGTGATTCAAATATACACTGTTCGAAATGCGTGAACTCTAAAAAGACTACAGTTTTATCTAATATCTGCATTTCTTCTTATGAGACTTAGTTGCAAGTTACGTGGAAGACGAATTCTAAGAGATGTTCTAAAGAAAGCAGTGTTATCATATATATATCTATAAATACTAATGTTCTGATTTAACCCTGGTAGGTAGCTAAGCCCTCAGGTCTTTCTTCACCTCTTCAGGGTGTTCGTGTTGCTTACATAATGATTTAAATTGGACATTTGTGTCTGACAGTACCACCACGTTTTTAAAAATACTGTTGTTAATCACAATACACTTACATTTGACTTCAAGGCAAGCTAATAATTAGTGTAACTTCATTAATGCATTTAGGGGCCTGTGTGACTTGTAAGTTCTGGTTTGACTGTGAAGATTTTCTCATGAAGCATCTCTGGTCTCTTAGACATGAAAAGGAGTAGCTGTCTCAGAGCAGGTTTTGAATAGAATTCCAGGTTAGAGCACTGTAATGGGGAGTTACATGCATATTTCCAAAAGATTTCATGTATATTCTTTTTACTAGTTACTTAGAGTTGCTTGTCAACTAGGTATAGCATATACACAAGATGTTGCATAGGTGCAACAGTACCTGATTAGCAGTCAACTTGAGTGAAAGCAGAACTCTGTGCTTATAGGAGCAAAGCAGTTTCTTCTGTGAGCTTATCCTGTGTATTACTAGGTTATTGCTTGAATTTATTGCAATTTGGGGGAAAATTAGGTTGGTTTTACTATTCTATTACCTATTACAGTATTTACTTATAAGAAGCAGTTGGTACATTCCTTCTAGAATAATAATCTTTTTGTAGCTGTCACTTTATACCTCTGTAATCTGACAAAATATATTCTTAGTCTCACAACACATCAGTCTTGCCTCTGAGGAAGAGAGTTATCTCTTGCTGCTCTAGGTCATCACTTGTGATGTCTTTCAGTAGAAGCTTTCCCCTTCTTTCTGGTACAGTCTGTCAATTCCGTGACCCATAGAAGATGGAGATCACAAGTCACATTTCAAGCCTGCTCCTGCAAATAGTTTAGTTCTGATCCTCATGATAATTCTGGATCAAGTAACTAATAGAACTATTTGTGAAAATCAAGAATGGAAGGAAATATATTTCATGTAAAATGAAAGCTAGGAAGGTGGTTAAATCAAAATTATAGAGTGCGACTAGACTTGTAGTTACATCTGAATGAGAAAGTCAGAGTAGTGAAATCGCTGTTGACAATAATATTGTAAAGTGGCACAAATATTACAATCGAAACCACTAACAGTGGAGGAGGACAAACAAGGTTTTCTATTACCTGTTTGTGTTTTAATGTTGCATCAGTAGTGAGTGGTTCAGTACACAGAAAGGAAGAAAGCATGGTTAATGAGTGTGCAGACTCAGTGCACAGAGATACAGACCTGTTTTCTTAACACAGGTGATCATTTTCACTGTCCCAAGCATCAGCTGCTTGAACTTCGTATCTTCTGTCCTCTTTTTATGCTTTCATGCCTTTAAATGGAAGATGAAGCATCCACCCTCACTTTTACTCTCATACCATGTTTGAATGGGGGAGCATCGCACAGTCATACTGAAATTACAGTGGGTAATTTGTCTGTCTAGGCTTCAGCAGCATGGGAGGACAATGAAGTGGTATATTGGCCCTTTAAGTAGGCCACAAGAAGCCTGGGGTTGTTGTTATCAACATCTGCTCTCTGTGAAAAGAACTGCCAAGACAGAGCTTTTTCTACATCTAAACAGACATTTATTAATATTGTCAGGTCTTACTGAATATTGCAATTAGACACAAATAAGATGAGGTAAATTCCAACTTCATCATTCTCCTGTTATCAAAAATAACTTCGTAAATCTGTGTGAGCCCGCTAGTAGCAAAATACTTTTGCACTTCCTAATTTTTATTAGCAACTCTTTATGTTAACTGTTTAAGGGACATATGGCTGAATTATAAAAGGTGGATGGTCAAGATCCCAGGAATTTTAATTTACAGACTTGTATATACTCAGGAAAATACATGATTCAGGTAGGAAATTTCTTGACTTCCTGATAAGACAACAACAGTAATGTACACACAAGGGGAAAATAAGATGCATGCTAAAAAAGCATTTGAGTGTTGGGGTTTATTTTGCTTTTCCTCCCATGGACATGTAGTTTAGAAAGAGATTTTGAGTGTTTGCTTAGATGGGGGGAATGGCTTGTTTCTCTTACATCACAGTCCTTTAATTGAATTAGTGTTGGGATTTAATTCAGCATAACTGTGTGGGACAGGTTAACTTCCATCTTCGTTGTAACGGCTTATATGGATTATACTTCACATATTTGTGGAGCAGTACTGTGTCTTCTTTCCCATTTCATGTGACAGCATAGATGGGAAACCTAATAGATTTAGGGAGTTCAAAAATAGATTTAGGATTATTTTTTTTCCTCTGGAGTTGTACTGCAGTCAAGCTCTAAGGTCACCCTCTAGTGCTTGTAATTTAATAAATATGGAGAGCTGGACATGTTGCCTTTCTAAGGTAACTTTTAGCTGCCCTTTAGAAGAGAGAGGTTTTCTAGGACAGACAGGCTGTCTTTTGAATGATGCTGGGTGCTCCCCCCAGGCCCACAGTGGCAGTGGGGATTAGGTCAGCGCTGAAACATCTTTTCCTTTCTCTGTTACTACTACAAGATCAGTGTATTTTTTTATGTTTTAACATAGCTTCGTTTTTTTCATGAGTGGTTCTCCCTCTTTGTCTTTTCCACCAAGATGTGGATAATTACTATCCGAAGTGTCAAGAATTTCAACAGTGCTGTGTAGATGTACAAATACCACTTGCTGAGATGGCCAACTTCACAAGCGGATGTTGCTCATAAAACATATTTAGCTGAATATAGGATTGTAGATGTTGAAGTCCCATTGCAGATTTCTGTTAAATCTTGATGCACCTACGTTTCCAGTAATTTAGGGGCTTTTTTATCTCTCATGAGGTAGTAATGTGCTACACAACAGAGCATTTAAAACTTAGTCTCCAGCTATAGGGAGGTTCAGGTATTAGTAAAAAGTCTCAAATAGTTGGAAGATTGAGCCTCACAGAGTCTAAAACTATTTACTAATGCACACCACTTCCCACCAATTGTGCGGTTTAGTTAATGTCCTTAGTACTGTTATGTAGAGCTTCAGATGCTGACTCTTTAAAGCTCTGACTGGTGGAAGAATCTTTTTGTTCCAAAAACCTGAGCTCAGTTGGTTTCAGGTTAAGTAATAACTTGGACGCCACCGTATTAGGGTTAAATTCATAACTAGGTGTCATTTACTCTAGAATTTAATTCTGTAGAAGTAAATATATTTTCAGAAGTTAATACTTTAATGAACAGATATCATGACTTAGGACAGGATATATTTAGGTAACTCCTTATGTTGTCCTTGAGAGAAGATAGAGAAAAATCTGTTAGTGTTGCTAATTGTAAAAGTTCTTAATGTTGAATAAAATCTAATATCAAAGAAGTGGAGAATTTTCTCATTCTCAGTTTACTTACGACATGGAAGATACATTGAAGTAATGAGAAATAGTTCAAATAGAATGGAATAGAGAGTTAATCCAGCTTTCAATTTAGGTGAAAAGTAATTTTCTCCCTACTGCCATTTCTCTTGTCTAGGTCAGGTGGTTTTGGGGTTATGGAAACTATGGTATGGCCTGAAATAAGCCAAAAATGAGGTACAGAAACTTGAGGAATGCTTAGGAATGCTAAGAGACATCCTAAGATCTTGAAAAGCTCCCCTGCAGATATATTAAAGGGACAAATAACTGTCATTTTGATCTTATTTTCTGTTAATAATCACAGGAAAACTTGAAAGGTGAACTGAGGCAGAAACTATAAATATTTGTAGGTAGAATTCTTACCCCTTACATGTGACATTATCCTCGGACATCTAGTGAAATATATTTTCTTCTCACTGTTTAATAATTTTTAACCTCAGGAACATAAGGAATTAAAAATACCCAAGCCACATCCTGTTCCCTTTATATAGCTCTCCGACCTCAATAATCTTCTTCACATCATCTTTGCGTAAGACTATTTCCATTATTTGATGATGCATTTTAGCATGCACCTTCTTAAAAAGCCAATCCCATTCACCCTTTTCTTTTTTACTTTACAAAATATCAAAGTATATGCTCCTTATGTGAATGTTTTGTAGTAGAATTAAAATACTGCTCAGCAGTAATTTGTTTAGACGGATGTGCAGAGATAAGAGGGCATCTGTGACCAGTGTCTTGAAAAAGTCACTGCAGCTGCTTTTTAAAGCGAAAATACCCGATTTGCATTCTTACAGCTGTGAGTTAGTGTCTCTAAGTAGATAAAACTCTACTACTGACTGGTGGTAGTGAGTCAAGAGTCAAGGTAATTGCTTCTTGCTGTTGATACAAGGCTCCTTTAGGGTGGTTTATGGCATTATTACTGTAAAAACTGTCAGGTCCCGTTATCCTGACATTGCTTTGGGGGATTGACTGAAGACTGGAAAAAAGTCTTGCTTCTAGGCATGGTAAGTTCAGTGAGTTAGGGTGAGGGACAAGTCGGTGTATCTTTTTGCATTCAGGGCTCTGATTTTCACACTAGCTGTCATGAAACAATAATGTATAACTTATCATGTCTCTGTGTGGGAAGGATGATAGACTCAAGCTGGAAGGCACAAATCTGTCAAATGGAGATCTTCACTTTGTCTGTTTTCTATGAATATTTTCTTTTGCTGATGTCCAGACAGATCAGTATGCTAGTTAACACAGATGTGGTGATGCTTTCTGAACATAGTAGACTAAGGATTTGTTTACTAGTCCTCTAGAAATGAAGTGTGTAGACAACACTTCGAAATTAATCTTTTCTCAAAATACCTCAAGTTAAAGCTTTAGTTTCATTTATATGTAAAGAAATGGTCAATTACACAATTAATAACAGTAAACCACAATAAAAGCAGTAACAAAACCCCCATATAGCTCAATAAACAACTTTTTTTTCCCTGTATGCATGATACTGGAACTGCAAGTATGCAATGTCAAGCAAAGTTGCAAAAAGTGTGTTGTATTCTTAAGCAGTGACACTGAAGTATCCTCATGTGAATGATAACATTCTATGTTTACTATGCCATGGCAATGTAATGCATCTCTGAGCAAATGTATAGAAAAGTATGAAATGTGAAATTCAAAAGAAGTTAACTCATATGAGTGCTTTTAAAAACTTCACAGGTTGCCAACTTTTCTAATGTCAGCAATATGAGTTGTGTACAGATGAAAAATGAATAGCAGAAGTAGTGTTTTCCTTTTGTCATTTGTGTGTTACAACTTTTAAAGTAAGCTCACTCATCAACTGGACTTTCTGAAGGTCTTTGAAGCTTTTACATAAGCTGCAGTGTACTTAAAGATTCTTTTTGTTCTTTTCTGTAGGTTTAGATCCTGGTCATGGTTACCTGGAGCACGGTTTTTTTTTTTCAGTGTGCTTATTTGGTTTCAGATAGCTGTGTGAGCTACTTGGAGTAGAGAAACAAATCAGTGTTACAAGCTGAAGTCTGACTTAAGAGTATTAGAAACTGATGAGGGTTTATGAAGCATGTGAATGTAGACAGTTAAAAATACTTCAAAAAATGCTGAAGAATCATTGAAGATGAGATTTTATTTTAATTTATTTTTCCCCACCAGTTAATTGCAGAAATTATTGGCTAAACAGTTTGAGTGCAGACAGTGAAATTCTCTAGGAAGATCTCTGCATGTTAAAACTGAAGCTGTGATTGAGTTTTACTGGTCACTTTGTCTAGGCTTCATTTGATTTCTGTAGTAGCTGCCTTGAGTCTTGAACTTTTCTTTGTTATACTTGCCATAAAATATTTCTCACTTTCAGAGGGTAAGAAACTATTATTTATATTTGATTTGACTTCCTCTGCTTTCTCCTTTGTACAAGATGCAAGCAGAAAGACAAGAGTTTTAATAGGATATCACCACAGAGTATGCTGCTGTTACAGTTGCACTGAGATTTCTTGTGTTATGTCTCTACTCTGAAAACTAATTTGAGTTAGGGAAGCAGAATGTGCACTGTCTCCACATACTTCACACTCTTTCTGGGGGCTGTATCTAAAAATATATGTATGTAAAAGAATTCTAACTGGACATCTTAATTTTTGCAGTTATCATTAGCTTTCCTCAGGACAATCTAATTTTGAAATTCAGTCTTTGGAAAATCAATACCTTCACAGTACTGAAACTAAGTAAATTTATTAGCATTTTTTAGGAGTAAATGCTTTTATCAGTATAAAGCAGCTCCTGCTGAGTTTTTTACCCAGAGATACAATTTTTAAAGTAAGAACAATTTTGAAATCTGCATATAGAGATGAGCTGCAAATTTGCCACTGAAGTACTCGGGTGTAGAGGAAGACATCACAGCTCTTTCCTAATGTATTGAAACACCCTTAATGCCTTACAGTGTAATTAAAAGTGTAAAGATAAAGAGCAAGTGATACAGCTTTCACCACTTGATGATGATTTGCAGACAACTTGCAAGAATTTTGTGGGCCTCAGACTTCATTGCATGTTCTGTTTGCCGTTGTTATTACACTTCCCTCACCTGTGTGTCATTCCAACAAGGTAGCCATTGTTTGCTCCCAAATGTAGCAGGACTCACACTGAACTTCCAGCTGTCCAGCGAGTGGTGTAAAAGCCTGTTCTTGGCTCTGATAAGTCATTGTATTGCTCTCTCTCTCTCTCTCTCTCTCTCTCTCTCTCTGCCCTGTGGTGTTGCGAGTTCATCTCTCCTGACTGCTTTGCATGGAGCAGGTCCCCCCCTATATTTAGCAGGTTTATATATGGACCATCTTTTATTCTGGCAGGCTGCTAACTGCACTTAGGTCAAATTATACGGCACCCATAATCTTCTGTGTCTCAAAATGTATAATATTGTAAAGACTCAGTGTTTTGTATGTCAGAGAGGAAAGAGATGGGAGCCTTTTCAAAATACCCTGAGAGTTTACTGCCACTGTGCTGGTACATTATTTTTATATATTCACTCTCAGGATCTATAAATAAAGATGCTTCTCTTTGGCCCCTATTTTATTTTTATTTATTTTTATTGTTTAAAGAATGACCTGACATAGGATTCTGACATTCAGACCATTTGTTTATGAACTAGTGTTCAAGGCCAGGTTGGACGAGGCCTTGGGTGATATGGTTTAGAGCGAGGTGTCCCTGCCCATGGCAGGGGGGTTGGAACTTGATGATCTTAAGGTCCTTTCCAACCCTAACTATTCTATGATTCTACGTTAGCGAAACTGCCTGTGGTTTTTTGCTTGATCATCACCAATGTATCCAACAGGTTTTTATTGTTTTGGTAATTTTCTCAGTTAGAAAGTTTGTGACTAAACTCATTCATAACTAAAAAAGAACATTATTACTAAAGGTAGCAAGAGCTATCACCAGCCAAGCATAAAACGTATTACATTTAAAGGCCATTATTTTTTATCCAAATTATTGCTGCATAGAATGTAAAAATTTGTTGGCTCCAAAGTAATTCTAGTTTCAGAATCATTTTGTGAGGATATTTTTTTTCTTCTTCTTTTAGTTATGGTAATGGATGAAGCAATACATATTTTTCTTGATATTTGTATGACTTATCACAAAAAACCTTGAATTAGGTTTCCAGCAGACTGCCTGCAAATCCTATAGTTATTCTGATGATTATTATTAAAAATTCCAAGTTATTCATGAATAATGCTTTTTCACATAAGTATGGGATAAAAAAATCCCAAACAAACATATTTTAAAATGTTCAGCGAAGAAAAGGAAAATGTCAGTGATAATATTCATAAAACTTTCACATTTTTCTTTTGTCTAGGTTACCTTTCTATGACCTCTATTTTTGGAAAGGATGAAGATTTCCAATTTTGAAGCTGTGTTTTGCATATAGGAGATGCAGTTTGGAATTTTTTTTTCATAAAGCACACAATGTTAAAGAAGCTTTTAAAATGATACTGTGTTCTGAATTTAATTTTACTTTTAACTTTCAAATACTGGAATTTAGTGAGAGATTTAAGTAATTGTAGTTGTTTTTACTATGAATACACTGTATGTAGTATTTTGCTTCTTTTCAGGAGGAGAAAAAGGCAAATCCATTCTTTTAGCTATCAAGGAATACTACATGTAAATCAAATATCAGTCATGGGTTGTGGCACTTGAGTGCATTAGTATGGTTATTTTTATTCCAAAGTTTATTACAAAGTAATTTATATTCTCTAGCCCAGAAATATAATTGCTCTGAACACGGAAGTCCTGTAGAGCTTTTGAAGCTGGGAGATGTAGCAAAGAGCATTTCAGACAATTTTAAAGAAACAAAAAGAAACATTGGTAAAAGGATTGAATTCTGAGTCATCAGCTGTCAGTATTGAAATACATTTTTCTCACATTGTGCAATAATTGCTGGCTCTATTAATGTGATGTGTGTTACTGCTTTGGTTATTGCTGATGTTCCAAAGTCAAATAATTGTAGTGTTTTTTCTGTGCTTTATCAAGCAAATTGACTTTTTTTCTCCTTTTTCGTTCCTTTTCCTTTTGAATCAGGATCTTCCTCAGTGCTTTTCAGAATGGGATATAATACGTCTTTTTCACTTTGAGATTACTTTTCCCTCTTCATTTTAACCCCTGCCGTGTAATTTTCACCCTAATTTCCTCTAGGGACTGCACATTTAAAGGTATAAACAAAGTAATAACTTCTGTTTTGGTCCCCATCCCTGTTTCCCATGTAACCTCAAAAACAGTATTCTGGCAGTTACATATTGGTGTTTTCCATTGGTGAGTTGACCTTTGTCAATGGAAATCCAATAGAAAGTGTGAATACTCTGACTGGGAAGTCAGTCTTAGAAACAGACCATAAATGGTTTAACCTTACTGCTTCCCATCTGTGTTGCACTGAAGTGCATTGTGTTAAGACTTTGACCTTTGCTGCACCTTTACATAGGATGCTTAGCTGGACTTCTGTTTTTCCATTTTTAACCTGTCTCTGATTTCAGAGTCTCAGGTAGTTACTTCTGCCAAGCCTGGTGGTTTCTGTGAAGTACTAAACAATAGCAGCAACGGACAGCAATAGGATCTATTTTGTTTCTGTTGTGGTTTTTGCTTTCAGGGGTGCTCCCTTGAGGGTGGGCTCCTAGAGGTAAAAGTGTGCATTTTGATCATAATGAAGGGAAAAAAAATTGTTCAAAGAGTATAAGTAAAAAAATGGAAAGGGCACAAACCATTCCAATGGTCTGTCTTCTACTACTGCAGTATGTGGATAGTAGGATGCTGATTTACAATGTTCATGACTTCCATTAAAGATGAGTTGTATCAACATTCTTTCTACTAACTTTTGGAGTTATCTCCAAAATGAACAATCTGAATAAAAGTTTTTTGTTATTTAGAGCAATGCTGTATGGGAAACAGTGGTGTCTTCTTTCAAACTGCCTAGGCAATCTTCTAAAAGGGTATGTTGACTTGAAATCCTGTTCTCGCTTTGTAATGCTATCTAAACTGGTATTATTAGTGCTTTAGTGTTTTCTGTAATGCATATATTCTGCACTCTTGGTAATGTGCTCTTACAGGGCCACTGAACTGTGAGATTTGGCTTGTGGTTTGGTTTCTGGTCTGTAGAATAGTTGTCAATGAGTGACTTCTGCTTTCTGTGCCTCAGTTTCCTTCCAGCTAAGTGATGTGAATTATACTGACTTGGCCTGAGAATGGCCAAGAAATAAAATTAATTTGGCTTGTATTTGAAATACCTAAATTCTTGAGCAAAGATAAGAAGTAAAGGTTAGAAGCAGAATTTATTCTGCTATCCAGTGACAGAAAGCTTTGTACTACTCAAGGAATAAGGTTCTCTCCAAAGCTTTCCAATGTTAAGGAACTGGAAGAATAGTCAAGGCTCCTTAAGTGAATTTACCTTTGTGGAATTAAAACCCAAGGGATTTAGATACTTCCATATTAATGATAAGCTTTGATAATAACTTTTAAATTATTTGATGTATGAGACTAATTCACTATTTGGTTGAAAATTTTACTTCAGGACTTTAAACTACTAGCTACTGAGTTTACTGAGCTAGGTAACGAAGAAAATTGCTTTTTGGTATTCATTTCCTCTAACAAAACCCCATCTAATTTAAGTTATGCACAGGGGATTTTTTTCCCCTTAGTTCTTATGTTTTCCTTGTATACTAGTGGGTGGAACAAATTTATCCATCAGGAAATGTTTTAAGCTAGTAACTTTGTGATAATCAGGAGTTTCTGACGTGGTTTCTGTTTGAAATACTCAATATCATATAAATCAAAATATGCAAACTCATGCTATAGTGCTGTGTGCTACCTGGCTCTGAAATCACTGAAAACAAAAGAGATATGTTAATATGCATATTACTGTGGAATAAATGGTTGGCTTTTCCTGCTGGGCAGCTGTTGGAGCTAATCAGATTGTGCCTAAGAGCATAATAGGGAAAAACTTTAATAATGCTCAGCCCTCTTGGAAGCTCTGTCATTTCAGCTACTGTACTTGCATTCACTAATTTAGTCTAGGTTTGCTGTTTTGTTACAAGCCATAATGCTGAATCTCAAACCAGATTTAATTTCATTTTACAATGGATTATTCCACATACATTCGCAGTAGGCCACCTCTTACAGTAACAGTAAAGTTAATTGAGGGTGGAAGTAGAGTTTTGACTCTGTAGGTAGAATGCTTCACAAATTCAGCAACTTGTTTTATACTGTCACTTCACGTTTTTGAGATAGTGCTCTGAATTGTGAATCGGTGTAGCAAATGGAAGCTACTTTGGTATAGTGATCACTAGTGCAAATTTCTATGAGCAAAATGACTCAGTCCTTTCTTGAGAGTACTTGTTTTGTATCTGTGAATTTGACGTCTAATCACAGATGTAGTTGTTGATAGAATGTCCTAGGCATGTTTTAAGAATAGTGATGTGCCTGAAAAAAATCTTCAATTCAGAATCAGCTGTTCATTTAGCTCACTGCTTTGTCAACATAACAAATTGATTTATATCAGTGGTTCATAGCTTAATCCCTTATATATATATACAAATTGTTCATAGCTTAATCCCTTAACTAATATGCAAGATCCTAACAATACATTAAACACATTAAAAATTAACATTAAACCCACGAAAATAAAGAAATAGAAATTAAATGTAGAAATTAAGATTTTAGGCTAAGTCTTGTGTCTATATTAAAAATTGTTTAGGGAATATTTAAGTTAAATTGTTTGAGGTGTGTATGTGTTCCTTGCTGATGGTCAGCTTCCTAGCTGGTGGACATGAGCTGACATGAGTTAACATGTTTATGCTGGACTTTTAGGTTGATTTCTTTGAATAGATTTGGTTTGGTAGATTCAGTTGTTTCTATCATGCCTTTAGAACAGAAAGGCTAAGCTTCTCATTGAATTATTGAGAACATATTATTTCCAGAGGGTGCTTTCTTACAACCATTTTCCTGGTTCCAACCTGTGAGTAGCTGAGAGATGCCGTCTTTGTTAGAAAGTGTCTCAAAACAAGATTAATTCTGTGGGCCTTGTGGTAGTTCTTTAATCTGAGGTTGTTGTCATAGTGGAGTAGTTATGAAGAATCTAGGAAGAATTCTCGGTTCTTGTTTGCCACACTGAGACCTTGGTGGTTGAAATCATGTTGATTGCTCAAAAGCTGTTGATATTTTTAACTAAGTACAAGGCCATAGGTCCAGTTTCTGTGTGTGTATTATAAAGTCTTATTGCACCATAAACAGCATGCATACTATTATTTGGAAACATCTGGTTTAGGATAGTGGTTGAATTAATCTCGGAAGATCTTTGAGTGGATGCAGAGCTGGGAAAGCTTGCTTTTGCCTCTAGGTTGGATTACACAAATGGTTGAAGTAATTTCTGCCCAGAAACCACCTTTGCTTAACTTGCTTTTTCTGGAATAGTACAGTTTTGTGAGGTCAGTCATACTGCTAAGTTCTGTTTATTCTGGTGTTAGCTTTCCTGTGAGCATACACCCTATCATCCACTTAGCTGTTGAGATTAACTGTTCTATGCAGTTTTTGTGAGAGACATTCTTTCAGCCCCAGAGGATAGTTAATAATTTACTGGAGGATATATGTTTCTTGGTGGGACTTACCTAGATCGTTGCAACAGGAGATGGATATTATATTTACCTCCTGAAGTTGGTGTTCATGCTTAAGTATTGGCTTCTGTTGTTCTATGGTTTTCTGTTTTCTTTTACATTTTTTTGTTCTTGGAGAATAAAATCCCTGCCTATTAACCAGAATTTATAGTCAATACTCAAGACTGAACTGCTAGTAGAGAATATAAACAGTGAACAAAAACTGAGCAGAAAAGCTGGAATGGAATGAGAAGTGTTTAGTGTTTCTCCTGTAAACATGCAATTTTAATATGCGTAATTTGATTTACTTTGTTGCAAATCAATTGTATCAATTTCATCACTGATTGTAAGTCTGAGAAGTAGCACACATGCATTCAACTAGAGTAAATTGGAATTTTGTTCATGTTTTTAGAAAGGAATATATTCTTGAGTATAACTACTTACAAACCTATGTATCAATTACACTTTTAAGATTTTTGTTCCAAAACAACTCATAGGGAGCCTGGTTTTGAAATATAACTTGTCAACTAGAAATTCACGACAGTTTTTATACTAGAACTTTGAATACACACAGGTAGTGTGAAGGTTTTTTCCCAATTGCCTTTTTGTTGAGGTACTGCCTTATAGTACCTCTTTTTATCTTGCTTTTGTTCTGGTGATTCAGATAAATAGGAGTCAGTAACACTGGAGGAAGAAGAAGACAAGTTGTCTTCCTGATAAATCCAGCACCAGAAAACACATTTTTGGCTTCTCCATTATATTCTGTGATCACTGTGGTGAAAAGACTTTCATTTGATGAGTTTTAGAATCCGGTCTCCCTGGAACTGTTTTTAGTACTTACTGTCATACCGTACGTCTTCTCAGCAACCGTCCCTGATTTATTACTTTGAAATTGCAGTATTATTTATTATCTTCCAGTGTGTAGTGAAGTGGCATCTTGCACTTACGTACATCACATACTTTTACAGTTTAATATGGTAGTTCTACTTTATTTTTTTTTTCTCTCGCAATAATATAAAAAGGATCAGTTTTGATTATTTGGAAAAGCATAGCTTCATTTCTTTCAGAAGCAAAAATGATGCTGTGGTAGTTAAATGTCCCACACAAACTTTCTCTTTGTGTATTACAAAACCCTGCAAAGAGTGGAGGCCTTTAGCAAGGCTTACTGTCATGTTCATTTCAGCACTTCTGGCAACAGGCCTATGATTCCTAAAGCTGGTTTATGAAAACTGGGGATGTCTACTCAAAATGAAAGAAGTGAACTCTTACAGTAGGTTTTTTCTCATTCTGTTTTATTATTTTTTCCCCACATGAATTGTGAATTTTTTGCATGAAAGCTGTGTATTTTTTAATGTCAAAATTTATAAAGCAGTGATACACACACATTAAAGTATGGTCTCTGCATGTGAAAATGTGCTTGTGATGTAAATCCAGAGAACATGCTGTCTTACTCATTTATTGTCTTTTGTGTTTCTGGATGCTAGGATCCCTGAAGAGAAGCACGTGTGTGTGAGTTACTCTTGCCATTCAGATGAAAGTTCTGTCAGTGTTTTTTTCCTGAAGGTGTAAACATAAAGGGAAGATACAGTTGTCTTGCTCACAGCTCAACTTTAGTGTAAAGGGCCTCAGATCAAATGAGTTGATCTTCCTAAGGAACTTATTGGGAAGACTACAGCCCTGAAAGTTAGCATATATATTTGTCTTAATGAAGATACCATGTATTTGAAGAAATCGGGCACCTTAGATGTGTGTGTGTATAAGAGGGAATAAGATAATAACAATATCTTAATTTAATGAGCAATGGTTTGAAATACTTGTACTCCTCTTTAACAAAGGACAGAGGTTTTCAGTTTGGGGTTTTTTTGTGTTTGTTTCTCTTGTTTTCACAAGCCAAGTCCATATGTATTCATCACACTCATTTTCCACAGAAATGACTTAAAGCTGAGGATACTGGATGGTCTCTCATGTAGGGTAAAGAAATCTTTAGAAAGATCTATATCCTTGTATATGAATTCTGTTCTTGTTATGCAAGTCACTGTCAGTTTTAATCTTCTTCTGCCTGAAAGTATGGATCTGATTATAGAGTAGGTAGAGAATAGGAGGGTATTAGAGGTTCACACTGCTGTAACACCTGGTCAGCATTCATCTGAGGGCTCAAAAATGTTCATTTAGGAGCCCAGGATACTTTGGCAGTTGAAGCAAAATGAGGTTGTGATTTAGGAGCAGTTCTGAACAGCAATACAGAACTGTTAGCTGTTATTCTGAAAGCACAGTGATGCATTAGAGAATTACGTTACTGAAGCAGGGACTCATTTATTTCTCTCTTTTTAGAGATACTTGGTTCTGTTACGTTGATGTTCTCAACTAAGAAATGAGTGAATATGTGATTGTCACACATACATAATGCAAGCATCAAAATTCACTGGTTGAATATATTGTAGCCTAATATAAATCCTCTTTTTCTTAGTGGAATGTCTCTAGTGTGACTACAAAGGGAAGGTACTGAAGGACAAGTCGGGTATCTGGAGCCTTATCTAGCTGTGGAAAGATGGCAGTTCATCTTTCAGCAAAGTTTGAATGTATTTAATATCTTAATCTGAACACCTTGAGGTGTGGTAAAAATATAGTTTCCTGTTCATAAGGTTGTTTGAATATTTCTGAGCAGGTATAGTGGGGGAGATTAAGAGGGACTTCCGTAATTGCTATACCTGCAGCTATTGACCTTTCTTGTTTTGAAAAGGATGTCTCTAAATGAAAGAGTACTTGTTTAAAGTGTAAAATTCTAAAGTTTACTTTCTCAAGTTTACTTTAAAACATGATTAGTAATTCAGAAGTGTTTGGCTTTTTCAAACAAGCTACAAGCCTTGGACAACTGATAACATGTCCCTGTACTTCAGTTTACCATCTTTAGATAGTGGCACCACTATTTATATAGCAGGAGTATTGTCAAGATAAATTCCTTAAAGTTTTGTGGTGCAGCTGCATATTTTGCTCAAACATATAATTGCATGTCTGTGATACATGGCAGGAGATTATTCAAGTGACAGCCCAGTTCCTGCTGCCACTTTTCTGCAAGCAATTATCTTGGTGATTTTTATATTGTATTAGTGCAGTAATGTGGGTACACCATTACTCCTGTCATTAGATACATGAAAGGATTTTTTATTAGAAGAAAAGTTTTGGGTGGTGGAGTTTTTGTTTTGAATCATAATCCATCATTCAAGAGGGAAGATAGGTTCCATAAAAAAAAAACCCAAAGTTGAAACAGCACTTGACAGACCAAAGATGTGATATGGGAAGAGAGTTACTCTTAAAATCTGGTGCAGTTTTGAAAATGTTAAGTGTGTGTATTCCTACTTTCCTGCCTTTCATGTTCTCTTCCTTGTAAAGCTTGTAGATTACTAATATTAATACCATTTAGAGATGGAGTTTCAGGCTTGCTTTAAGTGTAGCCTGGACAAATAAGGGCAGCAAAACATTAGACATATTACAAATGTAATACTGACTGTCTCCAATTGTTTTTCCTTAGTGGAGATGAACGTGCTCTAAAAAATAACTCTGAGAATTGGGTGCCAAGATTTAATGCAAAAATAGTCTGCATTAGATGTATATTTTTTCCTGTCTTAGAAAGTGAAGTTGACAAGGTCCAAAATATGACAAGATAGAGAAGAACTCTTTCCAGAAAGGAACAAATAATCTAAAAGGATTAAGAGGCTCAAGTGAAGAAGTTCTTAAACTGTTTCAGTCTTTTCGTAGTAACTTTAAATTTGTATTTCCAAGGAGGTAATTTTGTGTTTAGGTATAACTCCTAGCCATTTTTACCTTTTTCAGAAAATCAGTATTAAATGCATTGGTTGTTTGCTGCTTCATTCCATATTATACTTTTTAGTGATCCTTTCCAGTATGAAATTGTTCATTATTCATGAAATGGTTTATTATTATCCTTATGTTCTATTGATCCCTTCAACAGCATTTTGCTTTCTGTCTGCTTCATAGGATGAATAAGGTTTTGTATGTGGTTGTATATATGGAGAGGAAATCTTTGGCAGTGTTTTACATATAGAGAAACTCTACGTGTAGCTCTATTAGGAGCTGAAATCATGTTGCTCTACACTTTCTGATATAACAGTGCAGATACGGAGTGGTTCCATATGCCTTCACAAAAACAGGCAAAGAAATAATGGCTGGAACCTATAGTGTAGTTTTGCAGGAGACCTGCAAAGATTTTCCATGTTGCTATATCAGAAATACATACCAGTTAGCGAACAAGCATTATTTTCTGGAAAGATTTTAGGGTTCTTTGGACACAAGATAGAATTTCAGCCAAATTTTTTATTATTAATTACTGAATTACTTTCTAATGGGAAGCTGATATTTGGTTTTGGGTGGGTTTTTTCCCTGTTTTATTTTTTAATCTCTTTTTAACATTTTGTCTATTTTATTTCCCAGTATTCTTATTTGGTTAGCTGGAATTTAGTTACTCTTTATCTGTTCGGTCTAGATTTCAGGCAGAGTAAGATTTTTAGAAATCATGAAACTGGTTTTAAGAGGGTTGTTGACATGCACACGTATTACTTCTAGCTTGTTACAGTGCTTATGGGAATGAGTTAAAGTGAGTTAGTATAGAACGTTTGTTAATTGCTTTTTAGATGTGTGTTGTCTAGCTCTTGACTTCTGTTTTAAGATTCAGTTGAACTGAAGACATGCATCCTATAATGTGTTTGGCATGAAGTTGTAGATACAAAACAATGATATGTCTGCTCCTGTGTCTGTCTTGAAAGGTTCATAATGCTCTTCTTGAATGAAGATTGAGCACAGTGTGGATCTACTTTGTTAGTTAACAATGTATAGTTGTTACATACGGTCACATAATTTATAATGTAGAAAGTAAGAATAATCGATAGACTAATTTCAGAGTGCTTTGTTTCACAAGCAGTCATTTTTATACGGTTATTTAGTACAAAATTTTTCCTTTCCCTATTTCTTTGAGAAATAACTACTTTCTGTCAAGTTAGTGGTGGACAAATGGACTATTGTGAGCATTAACTAGAAGCTGTGGTTTTTTTCCCCTTTCTTCTTGACAATCTCCAGGTAGTCAATGCCCCATGGGTTTTATGACATAGTGTAATACTGCAATATGTATATCTAGAGAAGAGTTATGTATAGACTTTAGGTGCGCTTTGTCACATGCAGTCCTGTCCATAGTACTAGAAGCTCTTGTAGCTTATCACATTAAGTGTCCGTGTGTCATTGATTATGTATTTATTAATCTACCTAAATGTTTCATTTTTTAAAAAAACTCTTTATTTTTTTTATTTACATGACAGCCCAAAACAGCTCCGAAAAGGACTTTTGGATCCATTACAAATGATCAGGTAAATACACAGTAGGGAGTGTTCAACATGAAAACCAGTTTTATTAATTCTGAAACTACTTTGGCCATGAGTCCACTGAAAAGTATGTTATGAAAATTGAATAAGGTAATGCATTTGCATATTGATCTGATGAAGAGTCTTGTCATCAGGGTTAGAGCCTTGTAAAGCAATCCTGGCTCTGAGATGGGCATAATCTTGTTTTGCCTCAAATAGGTAGGTTACATTGCCTAAGCTGTCTTTTATAGACTAAAACCGCTCAGCCTTTTTTATTTCTCACTCCCATCCTTCTGTTGTTGTGGAGATAATATAGCAGATTATTTGTACTAGTCAGTCATTTTAATGGCAAAAGGTACTATATAAATATTAATTATTTATTAACATTTTTCCCATGTATGCATATCCTTTCTACTGTGAACTAAACCTTCAGCTCGCTATGATAATGTAGTGACTGAGGTACAGTGCAGTCCAAATAACAATGCTACCCTACTGGAAATTTGACTGAGGTTTTACCAATGATAAAGCCATTTACTTCAACATCAGGAATTTAATCCTGAAGGTTTTTCTTCATGTTTCTCTCAGAAAGTTTACTTTTCAATTTATTTGCTCATGAGGGAGAGTATTAGATATTTATAGTCTTAAAAATATGTTTCTAGAAGGTTTCATTATTTTTTGGAGTATTAGGAATGGGAGAATTCTTCATTCTTAGAAAATATCTGTTAAAATGCAGCATGATGTCACACCAACTTAAGCAACATGAAATAGACTTGCTTTAACTAGGCAAAAGTATAATTTTGTGTAACTTTTTTCTTTTTTTGTGATTTAAAAAGATGTATAAACCTGTAATGAATAGCAAGAAATACTCTTGAATAATATTTTAGCATAGGAAATTACTCAACTGTTAATTATTAACGTGGAAGAGATCTTTGCTGCCTTTTCTGTTTCTCTAGGAGTTTATTGCTAGTGATAGGGAACTAAAGCTCTATTTTTTATCAAAATTGTATGTCATAATGAAAAATATCTTTCTCATAGTTGATAGAGAAAAGCAGAAAGGGTATGCATATGTATAGCTACATATATTCAAAGTCTGTAAGAAATGTTTGTTGTAGTTGTGGGAGCTAATGACTGAATAATCAGTGCCCATCTGTCAACTTGTATACAAATAAAGAAGTAAAAGATAGGTGGCAGGTTTTTTCCCCCCTCTAGCTTCTGTTGGTTTTTTCCTGGAAATCTATGTTAAAGTATAGAATACAGAATTTGTCATTTCTCAGTAATTCTGAGATATATTGCAGTTAACTGCTAGCCAGATTGAAGAGGAAACTCTGCCTTTATGGAGAGATCAGCAAAGAATTACTATCCCAAAATTTAACCTAATTGCTACAAAATATGCATCTTGATTTGGAAACAATTTAAAAGGTTTATATTTTCATATGGCTTCTGGTAAAGAAGCCAAAGCTGTATTTGTTTTATTGTTTCAAAGTGGGCTCCAGTTTGCTTTAGAGTGTCCCTAGTTGCAACTTAATGTCACAAATACTGGGCAAGTGGCACAGTAATTTTTGAAATGCGGATATATAGTTCTTTTCCATGAAATAAATGATTACTTAGGTAGGGTCAAATTCTGGCTTTGAGAAAACAGATCAATGAAAGACTGCAGCCTTACGCCAAAGTAGACCTGTGAATGCATTCCCCTTAATGATGGCTAGAAGAGTACAGCGAATACAAATCTTTTTTGCAAGTAATAAGAAATAAAGAGCCTTGCACACTGGGAACACTTTCTTTCCCTTTGGTCTGAAGTGTCTTAAACCACTTTTGAACATGCATAATTACATAAGTGAAGGTGAAAGACAAACACAATAAACAGAACCAGGCTGGATGCTATTGTTCATTATTACAGGTATGGCAGATAAAACCAAAATCCTAATTAGTCAGCATCTTTATTGATGCCTTCTTTTTCTGTTCATCCTATACATTCAGCTTTAGTGGTCTGCATTCTAGCTCTGCCCTTGGGGAAGGGAAGACATGGCTGGAAGACTGCCTTTAAATCCCTTCCTCCTCTGAAGGATGAGAGATATGAGAAGAGACAATAATTGTGATATTCTTAAGCCCTCCTTGTCTGAAGAGACAGTAGAAGAGGGAATCTACTTCTAGATTCCAATCTTTATTTTAGCAGACTACTTCTGTCAATGCTATTTTTTAAAAGAAGCTGTTTGTGCAATATATGTAGCGTTTCTTCCAGGGGTCTTAGGTGTTCAGCAAACCCCATGAAAAAGATTGATCTCGTAGTTCTGTGATATTTTTTGAAATTAAAATAGATCATATTTTCTTCCTGGGATTGTATTTTTCACTACAAATGCAAAATGCTGAATGATGAAGAAAGGAATAGCTTTGAAGATGTTTTAGAGTGTATTCGTAATCAACTTATGACTTAGTTTTATCTTTACCATCTAACACCTGAATTAGGTAGTAAGCCTCTTCAGTGATGGTGGTGGTTTCTTATGCTAATAGTTTCAAATGTTGTTCAGGGTTGCTCCACAAACAGAAACTCTTTTTCTTGTTTTCCTTGAAATTGAATATTGGTTTAAGTCCTCCACTGTGTGCATGCTATCTTGCTTTGCATATGCTGAACTCTGGCTTCATTCCTCTTTTCCGTACTCACTCATACAATGGAGGAACCCTCTGACCAGGTATTTAATAGCTTTTCTGTAGAAATAGAGAAACTGATTAAAAAAAAACCCAAAAGAAAACATCCTCCATCTCTCTCCCTCCCTCTCCGCCCCTTACCTACCTTTTCCTAAAGTGTCTGTTTCTTGAGTGTTTGCTCTGAAGCTTTCTTAAGACTCTGAAGCTTAAAGTAAAACCAGATATTGCAAAATAAAGGTAAATATAAATGTATATTCCTGTATACAGTATATATAAAAATATATATTCAGTGAAAAATTCAGAACACTGAGATATTTCTCTATTTACATATACCGTCATGCTAAAGAGTGTTCTTTCTGTGTCTTGTAGGGTCAAAACGTGTTTGGTCTTGATATAACTGAGACACCTGAAGGAGATAAGTGGCCTCAACTGATTGTCCAACAGATCCTGGATAGGGAACAGAAGGATACCTATGTGATGAAAATTAAAGTTGAAGATGGTGGAAGCCCCCCAAGATCTAGCACTGCCATCCTCCAAGTCACAGTGACTGATGTGAATGATAATCGCCCAGTCTTCAAAGAGAATGACATTGAAGTCAGTGTCCCAGAAAACGCTCCAGTGGGCACCTCTGTTTCTCAGCTTCATGCCACTGATGCAGACCTGGGCTCAAATGCACAAATCCACTTCTATTTCAGCAATCAGATCTCCAGTTTGGCCAAAAGGCTGTTTGCCATAGATAACACCACTGGTCTCATCACTATAAGGGAACCACTAGATAGGGAGGAATCTCCTGTACACAAATTGATTGTTTTGGCAAGTGATGGCAGTTCAACTCCATCAAGAGCAACAGTGACTGTTAATGTTACAGATATTAACGACAATGTCCCATCAATAGACACGAGATACATCATCAATCCAGTGAACGGGACAGTACTTTTGTCTGAGAAGGCTCCCCTTAATACGAAAATTGCACTGATAACAGTAATGGACAAGGATGCTGATCTGAATGGAAAAGTTACTTGTTTTACAGATCATGATGTTCCTTTTAGGCTAAAGCCCGTGTTTGATAATCAGTTTCTTCTGGAGACAGCTACGTTCCTAGATTATGAAGCCACACGGGAATATGCCATTAAAATAGTGGCTTCAGATTCAGGGAAACCTCCCTTAAACCAGTCTGCAATGCTCCTCATCAAAATAAAAGATGAGAATGACAATGCCCCAGTTTTTACACAGCCTATCATAGGTCTTTCCATCCCTGAAAACAACGCTCCTGGTACTCAGCTAACCAAGATAAGTGCTACAGATGCTGACAGTGGGCGCAATGCTGAGATCAGCTATATTCTGGGTTCTGATGCACCCCCTATTTTCAACCTTGACCGCCGTACAGGTATTCTGACAGCAGTGAGAAAGCTGGATAGAGAAAAGCAAGACAGGTACTCCTTCACTGTGCTGGCTAAGGATAATGGGATACCACCCTTGCAGACCAATGCTACTGTGACAGTGTCTGTCCTGGACCAGAATGATAACAGCCCTGCTTTCACACACAATGAATACAATTTCTATGTACCAGAAAATTTACCAATGTATGGCACAGTGGGGCTTATCACAGTTACAGATGCTGACTCAGGAGAGAATGCTGCGGTTACTCTCTCTATATTAAATGGTAGAGATAATTTCATTATAGATCCACTTACTGGTGTAATAAGACCTAATATTACCTTTGATAGGGAGCAGCAGGGGTCATATACTTTCCAGGTGAAAGCTGTGGATGGAGGAAGAGTACAGCGTTCCTCAACTGCTAAAGTGACCATCAATGTTGTTGATGTAAATGACAACAGGCCTGTTTTTGTTATTCCTTCATCTAATTACTCATATGAGTTGGTTCCAACATCAGCCAGTCCAGGGTCTGTAGTTACTAAAGTCTTTGCAGTTGATAATGACACAGGAATGAACGCAGAGCTCCGCTATAGCATTATAGGTGGGAACTCACGGGGCTTGTTCACAATTGACCAATTAACAGGCAATATAACTTTGAAAGAGAAGGTAATTACATCAGATCATGGCTTGCACAGACTGGTGATAAAAGTCAATGACCTAGGACAGCCAGAGTCTCTTTACACTATAGCCCTTGTGCATTTATTTGTCAACGAGACAGTCACCAACAGTTCCTACGTACAAGAGCTAGTGCGCAGGAATATGGAAACTCCAGTTGGCCAGAATGTTGGGGATGGGGAAATAACCCCACAAACCAATGATTATGTGAAGATCATCATTGCTATTATTGCAGGCACTATGACAGTTATTCTGGTAATTTTTGTTACTGCTTTAGTACGGTGCCGCCAGACACCTCGGCACAAGGTTGTCCAAAAAAACAAGCAGAGTGGTGAATGGGTTTCCCCAAACCAAGAGAATAGGCAGATCAAGAAAAAGAAGAAGAAGAAGAAGCGCTCTCCAAAAAGTCTCCTTCTCAACTTTGTGACTATTGAAGAATCCAAGCCTGATGATCCTGGCCACGAGCACATAAATGGCACTTTAGACATTCCTGTAGAGCTAGAAGAACAGACTATGGGAAAGTATAACTGGGCCACCACACCAACCACATTTAAGCCTGATAGCCCAGATTTAGCAAAGCACTACAAGTCTGCTTCTCCACAGCCCACCTTTCAAATTAAACCTGAGACTCCTGTACCCCCCAAGAAGCACCATGTCATTCAGGAACTGCCTCTAGATAACACCTTTGTGGTGGGCTGTGACTCACTTTCCAAGTGCTCATCAAGCAGCTCGGACCCTTACAGTGTTTCTGAATGCAGCTGTCAAGGAGGCTTCAAGACCCCAGGACCCATACACACCAGACAGGTAATGAAGGTTTTAAGGTGTTCTCTTTCTCCTTCCCTTCTTACTTTGCCATTCCTGTAACTCTAGATCTAAGCACTGCAAAATAACCTTTTCTGCAAGGATTAGAAGTCTGAAAGTGCATGTGAGGTCGATGCACTGAAGAGTAAACATTTTAAGATTCATCAGTTTTAAGAGAGAAAATGAAATGTTTGTTGGCTGTAGGGACACCGAGCAGAGAATTATGCCATCGGTGGGTATTACTAACTGCAGATGGCAGCATGGCACTGCCTGCTTCACTGCAGTACCTCATGCAGCCCTGCAAGGCACAGAGGGGTTATGGTGCTGTCCTCTGTAGTATTTTGTGCTCAGGAATTGAGGTAATCTAGGCCAGGTGGAAAGCAATAAAGCCTTACAGGATCTGATAAGTGGTTCTTAATATTAATGGAGTCTGGAATTGCAGCCTTCATTTGGGCATAGCTTTACTTCAAGGTCTCTCAAAAGCAGGCAAGGATTTTCCTCTGAGAGTTTCAGTTCCATTTTAAGACTAGAAGCATACTGGACTATTTAAATGTGGTGGAGAAACACAGTCGGCAGGCAAAGTTAGGGGAAAATGAGAAGCATCAGTATAATTGCTCTGACTTCTATGCTGCTCTGCCTGATAAACCAGATAGTAGCTTCTCAGAAATCCAGTACATGTAGCAAAGGAAATGTCTAAAGAATCCTCATCTTAAAAATAAATTGAGAACCAAAGTACATTTTAGTCTTCTAGACACTACAGAAAGGCTTTAAGTCATTGGAAATGGAATTTAATAACTGCCCTTATTCTGGACAATGTTATTAATAATAAAGCTTTGCTGTTTGTGTTTCCTTCGTTCTTCACGTATCACAAAGTTTTCAGTGAAATAGTTTTCTAATTAAGCTTTAATTGGTCAAGGAATTAATCATGAAAGAAAAATGTCAGGAGATTTAATATATTATTGATAATATATTTTAATACTACTGCCTGGGAGCAAATCCTCAGCATGACTGAGCCAGTTAGACTTCTTGCTTTAGCTAGGTTTTGATTCTTTTTTCTGTGGGCTTTGTTTTATTACCATGACAAAAAAAAATGTGATAATGGTGGAGTAAGTGATAACAACATCTGCCTCAAAAAAAGCTGCTCATTTAAAGTAGCCATCATATCTTTGAAACTTGCAGGTCGGGTTGTTTTGTCTGTTTTCCTTACCAACCCAAAGGTGTGCTATATTCTGAATCACTATGCTTTAGAAAACTTCCATCTTTTTCTGAGGTGCATTAACAGAAAAATTGAAGGGGAGGGGCTGAGAGAATTTCTTATTTCTAAGATGTGGCAGCACTGAAAAATGCAGCTTTTTGAGGTTTGAGTATTTTCTATTAAAGGTATTTGAAGGTGTTAATTTAAATTACACATTACAAAACCTTCTTGCCAATTTGTTCATCTGTTTGAACTATCATAACTCTGAGGAGGCTAGTGCTACAGCAGTGCTCCTCAGCATTTCTGTAGGTCTCATCTAAGTGATTTTTCAGTTGAGTTCTGGTATAGTTCCTCTGAGCCAGAAAGGTTCTTCCATTGTCTGCTCAAATACACTGTCAAGCAGTAATGCTGCAAACAAAGCAAGATCCTAAGACTCTAGGTTTTCACTAACATAGTTCTTCCATCCAAAGGGGCTTTTAAAGCAGAATGGAAGCAATTCTCTTCTGCAGAAGTTGGTTGGGGAAAAGAGCATTTACTTTTATTCGTACCTTAAAGGTCAATGACAGGGGCTTCCTATCTGGAAGAGCAGAATAGAGTTGTGTTTTTTTTAATTTAAGTGCTCATTGCCTAATACTAGCTAATCTTCATATAGCTGTACCTGAAATTATATTAATGTGATGCACTGAATATATCAAAAAGAGATTAATGTACTATGATTCTATGATCCTATTGATTTTGTTAAATCTATAGCCTATCCTTTTACATGTATTTTTCTGTATGAAAGTTGTTGGAGAAAGTATAACTGCTCACTGTCAAGGGCTTTTTACACAAATTTGAAAGCAACATCAACCTATGAACATGTGAATTCAACTTCTTACCCTTATTTAAATAAAAGTAGTTTCGTTAATGAATTTATTTACATAAATTGGGCAAGAAAATCTATTCGATTTAAATCCTTTGTGTTGGACCATGATCACAAAGGCAGAATTGTATTTCATAAGTAAAACCAAGTACAGTAAGTATTTCTTAAACCCTGATGGATCTTATAAGTCAGTCTTCCTTCTAACCTGGTTTTGTATGTGGTAGTCTCTACAGTTTTCTCAGGTGGGGCTGTAAAAGGTGACTCAGGGCGAGTTGTCACTGTTAGCCTGTAAAAAGACCAAGCAAACAAAAATGAGCTTCTGCCACAATGGTTCAGCTGTTGTGCTGTCCCACTGCCCTCCAGCCTCAGAGACTAACAGGGTGTTTGTGCTTAATGATGCACATGTGTGTTGTGCGGGCTCTGAATTACCAGGAAACTGAAGGCCAGGCTGGAGAATTGGAAGATAGGGAGGGCAGCTGACAAGGGAGGTGTGCTAGTTTGAACAATGAAAGTAACGTGTCTAATGTGAGTAAAAATATTTTTTACTTTACCACTAAGAATTACTGTAATGCCTCCCTTTTACAAAACAAAAGCATTCTGAAGGAGGCTGAAAAAGATTGCATACACTGTGAAGATGACTTTTCTGTTTCTACTGCATGCTGCTATTAAGAGGTAACACATCTTAACTGTTCTTAGTTTTGTTCATGCAAGGCTTTTCTACTCAGATATTTGAAGTAATATTGAGCTAGAGCTAAAAATATATATTTTCTGTTGAAGCTCTAAATTTTGTGTGTCCGAATGGTATCGATTCAGGTCTTTAAAGAAAGGAAATTATGTCTTTGCTTTACTGCTAAATTTGTCTAAGTGATCTATAAAATGACAGAAAGTCATTACAACAGTTGTACTCAAAAAGCGTGCAAGAGAAGATGCAAAGGTTTTTCTACTAAAACCCCCAAAATATCTCTTTAGTGGTCATGTGGAAAAATAAATACAGCAGTACAACAACTGAAATTTTAATGGAGAAGGAATCAGAGACTCCTGAAGCAGTTGGGGACACATTGAATCATGAACTACAGGAAGCTGAAGAGGAAAAAGTATGGTCCTAATGTAATGTCCCCTGTGTATGTGAGAAGGAGAAAAAAGGAGAGAGATATTAATACTATTCTGAAATACTAGTGATAGCAGAGCTGCAGAATAGCGTGCTTTCTTTTGGGATGTAGTAGAGATAATTCCTTGAACAAGCTTCTTATTCATAATAAAAATTTTCAAGCTTGTGTATTTGAAGCTTGTAAATGAAATTCACTTTCAGTGCCATAAGATTTTCATTGTTTTGGTAGTCATGGGCCTGGTAGAAAAGCATACAGCGCCTTTAAAGTTTTATCTGTCTGCAAGCTTTGGAAAAGCTCCATTGCTTTTGACATTTACCTCAATGAGGGCAGACTATATGAATTATTCCATACCAACGCAAATCTTCTAATTCTTTTTTGCATTTGCATTGGAATGATGAATAGAAAAGAGAGTTTTTTCCAGTCTAGTTTTCATGTAATTTATAACACAATTTTTAAATATATATTCTTTGCTCAAGTACTTGAAACAGTGTTCAGACAATTGAAATACCTGTCTAGGGATCAGCCTGTCAATTCAAACCATGTACAGTATGATGTGCGGCAGTTTGGTTCAAGGAAGTTCCTGCCACAGATGTTCATTAGAGCTTCCCATGCATTTTCTGCCTTCTTCTCCCTTTCTTTTCGTTAATGCTATTTCAGACATTCTTTTAATTTCAGAGTAGTATAATGCATAATATAGGAACAGTTGAAATATGAAAATAAACACCCAGTCACTGAGGGAGAGACTTGTGACCTTTTGTGTTGTCATTTACAACTTAAAAGCCAGTTTTATTCTGACTTTGTGTTATTGAAGAAGGGTGAGTGTTCGTGAAGGCAGCACCTCTTCAGCTGATAGACCTGGGAAGTACAATCGTGATATGAATCTACTGTTACATACTTCTTGGTGGTTCTCCATGCTTCACAGGGAACTTTGATCTGTATGCTAATTTAGCTTCACTGCTAGCACACTATACCAAGTTTGGGAAGCTGTTGAGGGGGTGAAGAAGCATGCACACTGGTTTTATTTGCTAATGCAAATCTTCATCAGTTCATTTTAGTTGCCAGGATTCTATCATTTGAGAACATATCCATACTTATGAACAGAAATTTCAGGTGACAGTGATCGCTACTGCACTTGTTAGAAACTGGTTGGAGAGAGACTTTATATTCTGTAGAAATCTGAATGGGAAGTAGACTTCATTTAAAATAGATTACGTTTTGGGCCCCTACAGTCACAGTTTTGATTCTGTTAGTAACTGCTTAGACCTGCTTGCAGTCATGGTATATTTCGCTTTCTGATTTGAAATGTAGTGAAGAGTCATTATAGCTTCCCACTCGTTATGAGAACAGTGTGCTTAGGATGTGAATTGAGAGAATATTACACTGTTCCTGAAACTAATAGCTCTAAAAAGTCACCTGTTATGTAAATCTGTAGCTTCAGGATTTATTGTTTCATTTAATAACATGAGACTAGTGAGTTTAACCTAGTATAGTGCTCATCAGTAGTCAGTGCTGATGCTTCTGGTATGTAAAAGGGCTTAGAAATAACACTGGTAACTTTGCATTGGCAGATACAATTATATTCAAAGAACAATATCTTCTAAATAATCAGTTTAATAGCTGTTGGTATAAGCCATTTAAAAATTGATCACTATGATTCTAAATAGTTTTGTTATTTTCTCTTAATATTCTGGTAGCTCTGATACACTGCCATCTGTACACATTTCAGGAAAAAAACCTGACATTCCCATCTGGAGAATTTCTAACTCAAGGATAAGTGAAAGTGCAGCATGGAGGTTACTGAGCAGCTACTGAGTTGTGCAGTACTACTGAAATAAAGCTGGTCAAAAAATGCTTTTCCTCCATGGAATACTTTGAAGAAAAACTTTAGAATTGTTCTTTTAACACATGCCTTTCACTGGAAAAGTGTAGACATATCTAGAATGGGCCCCCCTTGCCTCATAGTAGGGTAAGGAAATGTCGCAAATGGGACATAAAGAAAAATGATTTGTACAAGTTAAAAAGTGAAGTATTTTGAGTAGGACACTCAAGTAAAAACTAATTCAGGGAAATCAAAGGCTCCCCCCCCCTGCCCCTGGCCCCCAGTAAGAGCTTGCTGACTGAGTTTATGCTGAAGTTGGAAGAGGAAGTTCCAGCATTCATAACTGGGTGATTTTTATGCAAGCTAGAGTTATACACAACTCTCTCTTCAATAGCAGCTTGCTTTAGAGTAGTAGCAGCATAGATTTTCTTAAGCATTAAGTGCATTTTGCCTTCATTTTTCTGTGGGATAACTGAAAAGTTTACTCTTATCCTCATGATACAACTTTGTGGTTATTTTTTTTTCTTTAAATGGCCTAGAGCTGTACACCATTGCCAGCAATGGTGCCTGATTTAGATAGAGCCTAATTTTTGCATTTCTTTCTTTTCCTGTTTTCTGCCAGCATATATTGCACTCAATAATCTGCAGTTGATAGCAATTTCCTGACCAGGGAGTGGCTAGCATCTTGGTGATGGTGGTATTGATGGTGTTTTCTTTCCTGTGAAATAATTGATTGGAATGGATTAATTTATGTGATTTTGGGTTTTTTAATGACTCTAACTCTGTTGATGATAAATAGACATCAAGGATGCAAAATATCTCTTCAAATCAAAATATTTTTATGCTCTTAGGATCAATGCTCTTGAATGAAGTCTGCTAAACCTCTGTAGAACATGTTCTAGGTGGTATGGGAGTCTTTGAATAGCTGTAATCTTGCAACAACACTCGGGGTTTCAAGCTGACAAAGCAAAAAAAAGCCATACCTAGAAGCAATTTCTTTTTCAGCATTTTTACTATGGGTGTATAGATGTGTGCAGGTCTTTGCTTGTGTATAGAAACCTAAAACCACAACACACATCAAAAAAGGTTGGTTAGAACCGCAGTATCTCAGTACTTCTCAAATCCATGCAGTGATTGACAGGGTAGAAATTTGGAGACAAACTTTACAATATGTGGGGAAAATTATGCAGGAAAGGGCTTTTCTCATGCTGTTTCTCTGTTTGCCAGCTCTGAACGCCATCGCATCTGATGTTATATACTGAAGTCGTACGTGTACACAATGATGTTAAGCCAGCAAACATGAAAACAAGGAAATAGCACGAGAAAGCCCTTTGTCCTGTCTCTGGTTGCCGAAGAAATTTATCGTCTGATCTCCAGAGGGGTTTGGAAGTGACGATGAACTGTTCAAGCTGCCCTACTGAAAGGTATCCAGGGCAAGATTTTTTTAAAAAGCAAAGACAGAGATTTTAGTACGTTGTGCTATAGTGTTCTATAATGTAGTTTTGCTAAGAAAAAAGTAATGTGACCCATCCTTCTGCACAATTGGTGATTATGGTAAACCTATTTTGCTTGTAATCATCCTCTTGTCCCAGTTTTCTTTTTTCTTTATTTATTTTAGTTGAAACAATTAGGAACTTTGTTTCTATAAATATATTAAAGGGAGCAATAAATTTTATTCATACATTAAAAAAAGAATGTAAAGTTCTTTATACTCCCTGCATTTAAAATAAAACCAAATTGTTGGCACTTATAGCATCATTATCCATGTTAAGAATTAAGTGTTATTTATATCTATACCATAATATTTTTAATGATGATATTGCTGCTATGGATCATAAATAGAATTGATCAAATCACTGCTTTCTCATTTTACAGGCACAGTAGTAGTAGTAAAAAATGAGTACTTCCTGCTTTCTTATCCACAACATTTTGTAATAAATAAATGATCACCTTTTAAGTAACTGGAAAGTATTCACTTAACTTTTAAAAATAAAATTCGATTTGCTTGCTGAAGTCTGGCTAATGTCTGTGTAAACCTACCGTACGTTTAACCTTTTGAAGTACTTTTATTTAAAACAAGAAAGTCCTGAGTCCAGTGACTTGGTTTTCAGTGTGATAAAATAGGAAATAGCATACGTCATATTTCAGTGTTAGCCAGCACATGGGGGAGAAAATGGCCTAACGTTGGTTCCCCCCTTCCCCCCCGCCAATTATTTCTCTATGTAGTTAACTTTTTAAAAATTCAAATTTTCTACGTGATAATTTGTTATTTAGCACGGCTCATCAAAAAATAAAATCTGAGTCTTGTAGCTTCGTTTGCAGGTTGGTTGCAGGTTCTTGTATATTGCCTCACATTTTAGGGAGTAATGCTGAATATGTATCATCTATTATATTAGAATTTCATATGCAATGCGAAATCTCTTAGGAAGCAAAGGAGTATAAAGAACCCTGTTTTCTGCACTTATATGAAGACATGTAACATTAGTTTGCTAGAATAAAATGAAATACAGACACTGCTTTTAACTGGGATGTATACAGTATATATAACTTTCTTTTAAAGAAAAAGTTATTAATGATTCATGAATTAGACTACAACATGGAATTCTTACACATTACTATATGTTTGATGTAAAGATATTTATAGGCTTGTACTTAATAATCACGTTGCCTCAGTTCTTGGACTGCAGAATGTCTACCATGACTGTTGCCTATAGTTTGCTCCACATTTGCTATCTGGCTCTTTTAAAAATGTGTATTTGGCTCTTTGATCTGTAAAATAAATCCTATTAATAATGAAGTACGTATTGTAATTCAGCATATTGTATTGCATAATTATAGCTGTGACTGTTACAGAAGATTTTTTCATTTCTGATAATGAAATAATTTTCTTTGGAGGAAGTTTATGTATCTATAAGACAGTTTTGCTATTCCTGTTTATCATACCCTTGCAGCATTTATGTTTCAAACTGAAAACCCAACACTTTCAGTGATTAGACATACAGTAATGATATTTATTGACCAATGCCATAATTCAGCCAGTTGCTTTGGCTTGAAAGTTCATTCCTAACATAGCAAGAATTTATCCAAGAAGTTTTTAATGTAGCAAAGATTGGTCCTACCTATTGCTGTTGAAGTTGTTAGCTTAAGTGGGCGATGGGAAGCATTCAAAGGTACTGGTTAAGTATAATTCCTTAGAGTTGTTTGTCAGGAAGATAGCAGGATTTCACAGACCTTCAGTTTCTCTTTTTTCTATGGTATTTAAATCTTTGGATTTCTGTTTTTATGATAATTTGGTTGGATTTCCTCAGTAAGAAGACTCATATACATAAAATTAATGCTTGAATAAGAAAAACACCAAATAGTTTCAATGCTTATATTGTATTTTACTCTTTTTTCCTTTCTATTTTTTTTTTTTTTGGATCAAAGGATACTGAGTTGAGATAATGAACTAGGTTAATCTAACCTAACCTTAAGCATGTAACTGAGTCATCTCAAGTGGACATCCATTTGCCCTCAGTTTTTACTCTGGTAGTGAAAAGGTATAATTATACTCTAGCAGGTTATTCTGGTGTTAGGACAGCATGCCCTCTAGAAGTGCCTACATTCTTACACTGAGTATGAAGATAACCTTTTACAAATATTTTTTAATTTAAATGTGCCAGTTATGTGCTTGCAGAGCAAAGTATTTTTTTGTGAGATTCCTGTTTGTTTTGTTTTTAACGTAGCTGAAGGTCTACATTTCTTCTAGTATTTTACTGGTCAAATCATTCTGGTCTGTCAATGAATAATTCCAAAAGAATTTGAAAGTTAAAAAAAAAAAAAAAAGGTACATGCATGAAATAAAAGGTACATCAAGCAGTTTATTGGTCCAAATTGATAATCTCTTTTAGTTCTTTCCTGAGTCAGCACAGCCAAATACAATAACCCTCCAATTGCACTGGGGGAAAGGCCAGTGACCTCTTAAGTGGTACAGTTTCATGTTTTTCCTCTATGTGGGTTGTTTTGTTTTCTTCTTTACATGTAAGTATCACTTTAAAAAAAGTAATTGTTTCATAGACTGGCATAAGTCTTGTTCAGAGAGCTCATTTCTTTCTGATGGTAAAATGCGTTCATGAAAATTTAATGAAAGCTTAATGCATAGTGACCAAATATGTATGTGTGCTGAATGTAAATTTCTACACTTTCAGGGATGTGAAGGCAAAATGGAGACCAGTCAAAAACATTCCATGTTCAATTTTGGGTTTTTTAAATGAATATTAAGATCCTGAGTCAAAGTACATGTGTCAAAACCAACTCTGTTTCTCAAATGTTTTCACCTACAGAAGTCCTGTTCTCTGCATACAAGTCAAGTAAATTAAGAGCAGAAATCACTGAGTTGAGCAAATGGTGCTTTTGAAATTGACAACTCATGATATTTTCTTGAGAATATTAGTTGTATTTTCTAAGTTGGTCTTTTTTTTTTTTTTTATTGTACTTCAGAATGCAGTTATTATTGCTCACTATCATCTCAGTAAACTTCTGAAGAGATTCTTCCTTCTATCCAGTGCATGTTTCCAGCCCTGTCTAGACAGGTCTGTGTCTGCCAGTCAAGTCCTAGCCTGTGGTTTTGGTTACAGTGCTATGTGTGGCCCAGCAAAAAGAATAGTTCTTTATTTGTTGCCACTTCACAGAGTAAATTAATCACATCACTGCTTTTAGCCCTACGGTGCCAGCAGCCAAAGACGACTCAGGTTTGCTTTTCTACATCCTGTGTCATACTGTCAATGCCTGGATTTCATATGGATGTGAGTCTACCAAAGCTCAATGCCACTTGATCTCAGATGTGCCCTGATATCAAGTGAGTCACTCCAAGGAAAAGCAGTGGCATACTATCTGCAGTTTGTATGAAAGCTGCCTATCATATCAGAAAATATATTGGACTTTGGAAGCTTTAAATCCTTCTGAATTGGAGTGGAGGACAGCTGAAGGGCAGTAGGTGCTGTCAGGAACAGAGCTGGTTTGTGATGTAAATAGAATTATTTTTTTAACATAAACTGTAATGCTGCGGGGTTTTTTGTTACACATTATCAGTGATTTCCCATTTTACCATAAGACATAGATTTATGGTAATTCCTGGTCTTAAGTATTATTTGTAAAATCTTTTTAACAAATATTTTTAATATATATATTTTCCTTTCTTATTGAATTATGGAGCACTGTTCCTTTTATGTCTTATTTCTAAAATAAATTTTATTTGAAGATTATATTTGTATACCTTCTGGAGAAGCACTCTTTTTACACACACCTCTAATCTGTTTGCTTAATGCATGCAAAATATCAAAGCTATATGTATACTGATACTTTTTACATTGGTTAGGAGCTATGATTATTAACATAACTTCACCACACAAATACTGTAAAGCTTACCAATTATCTACAGAAGTGTGCTGCTTATGAAACCTCATACTGCTTACCAGTACATTTCTTTTGCCTAGGTTTTCTTCAAAGAAACCTGGTCTCAGCAGGAATTTCAGGAGTTGCACTTCTAACATTGTTTACGTGTCTGTGTGAATGTTTCTACAGTGTTTAGCGCTAAAAGAGAGCAAGATAGTGCTTATAAATATATGTATATTGTGTATGTATGTATTTTGTGTGCATGTGTATATAAAGAAAGAGCATGAGGGTGTGTGTGAGGGTGCATGAGGCATTCATCACAGTTAACAAAGTTTATAGGCAGTATGTATTACATAGGCATATACCTACAGTCATATTCTACCTTAGTACCCTATGTATCGGCTAAGAAAGATAGCCAAACACTAAGGTTTTCACTTGACCACATTAATTAGAGATTTGGAAAGGTCTGTCTTCTCTTCTGAGAATGTATGTTGTTCTCACTGTACTAGTAAGTGACTCTTGATAACTTGGAGGTTAGGATGCAGTATGATAAGTACAGTTTTGAACTACAGTTCTTTTTCTTTCACTGTTTCAGTTTTATTCATTCCTACATTGTCTTCCACTTTACTAAAATACTTTTTTTTTTCTGTTACATGGAGTTGATCTCTTGAATCTTGCCACTGAAACTGTCACAAAAACGACATTTCTCTATTTCTTCTAAATTGTGAGCCTCTGCTTATTTCATAAATACACATGTAAATAAAGTTCAGTTACTTCTATTCATACAGATGGATATTAAGTAACTGTTACCAGGTATACTGCTGACTTTCTGCAGTCTAAATAGGTTTTATTTGTTTGTATTTTGTATGTTTTTTGCTTTTATAGGAGGTGTTCATTAAAGCCAAACGACTTCCAGTAAAAACTGACCCATCATACCTAAGATAGGAGGTTTGATTTCCTGTCACTGAATGGCAACTAAGAATCATGTGGGGAATTTCAGTCTGTTTTCTCAGTACAGTTTTCATCCTTTCCCTGCCAGGAGAAGATGTCCATGATTGTCAGGTGGATGAACTGCCCTCTGCTTATGCTCTCTGTTTCTTTCTGGGCTGTGATGTTGTTTGACTTTGTTCTTGATATGATCACCAGAGTCTGACATGAAATTTGAATCTAAGACCTTTCCTCAAAAGAATTTCCTCCTTTTTATTGTCTAGGCTGTACAAAAAACCTCCCTTTTATCTGTGTGCATCAGTAGCAAACAAGTTGCGGGCATGCAGACACACTGACACGAGTATGGATCTGAACGACTTCAGTCATAAACTTTCCCCCACAAAAATACTTTTCCTACATTTGTATTAAGTCACTGATGGGTGGATTCTTCCTTTCTCTCTTCCTCCTCTATTAAGAAGCAATAACTGGGGAAAAATTCTGGTCTTATGCAGACACTAGCGCATGTGTGCTTCAGATAAACAATTGACCCGAAGACAGAGTGTTTCAAACAGGCGAATGGAATTTGGAACATTCTTTCCTTTGAGCTTTTAGAGTATTGGAGTAATTGGAAATACTGATGAAAATATGTCTTCCATGACGTAGACATACTTTATGGGGAGAAGCAATTCATGGGGAGAAAAAAATCCTCTTATTCTAACCGGATACTATCGTGAACTCTTTAACCGTTATTTTGTATTAAATAACACTTAAAAATTAAAATATAAACTGATTACAATTAAATACCAAATAACAGCTCATTTTCTGGTAGAACTGGAATAGCTTCTTATAAGCATAAATCTGAATATTTTGTTTAATTTTATGATATACCAAAATTACCACCTTATTTGGGAGTGTGCTGTTATTGGAGTTGTACTGGAAGATCTGACATGAAGTTAAGAGGACATTTTGGCTTACATGTGCTACGGTAGTTTATTTTTTTGGGTGTTGGACACTCAAATTGCTCTCTATTTTCAAGTCAATCTTTTGATAAGGTGGTATTTAAGATCTTAATTGCTGATCTAAATGAAAACATCTTAAAGTATTTGAAAGAAACTAATGGAGTACAATAGTAGTATTCATTCTTGCCCCCCAGGTAAATGAAAAATACCTATAGTTTGGCTATTCAGTGCTGTATATCTTAGTGATTATCTAGCCAAAGGTGCCAGGGTTTGCATAAGCAGGGTCATGATCATGGGCAGAACCTAGGCTACATTGGGATAGAAATGGGATGAGAGATAAGGAATATCTTGTTGGTGTATAATTTTTCATGTTATGAGATAACTCTATCAAAATCTCAAGTGCCACGTCAGAGGCCTTTGCAGATGTAGTTTTCCATCACATTCTGACATAATTTCCTGATTGGATTAGTGTGGATTTATTATTATGGCTGAAAGTAGCAGGATGTTGCCTACTAACATAGAATGCATGCGAGTGCATGGGTCTGTGTTCATATCTGCATTGAAAAGTCTGATTCATATCAGATTTATTGTTTCTGTAAGGTAAGATGTCTTGGTTGTATTGTTGACTGATTTCTATTGTTTGTTAGAAATTCTGTTTCTCTCCCTTTGAAAACTAATGCATGTTGAAGTGGAAGTGAAAAAAATGCAATTTAGGATTGAGAAGCATATGGTACAGTTTTCTTTGCCATATTAACTGGATGAAAACTATTTCAGTTCTTAAGTTCTTCAGTTCTTTGTAAGTTATGGATATGATTTACTTTTTTTTTCCATTTTTGAACTTACCTGAGGTAAAATTATAGTTCTTGTATAACAATAAACTGCCTTGTAGCTTTGTTGCATTTTTATTTCTTGAAATACATAAAACATAAAAAGCAAGTACTTTTTTTTTTTTTTTTGCAGGTACCCCGTTATCATAACATCCATGTTTAGATTTTTAGGATCATACACCATGAAAGCATAGCATTTTTTACCTTATATCCTCTGTTTTGAAAAGCATCTGGTTTTGGGGGTGTTAACATGAAACTCCCTGCAGCAAACATATCAATGCATCAAAGTAAAGCTGGGAAAGTGCATTTCTATTTTGAATAAGTATATTTGTAAATAAAACTTGAAGAGGGGAGGGAGACATTGGATTGTGTTCTCAAGCTTAACAGGAAGGAGGCAGTAAATTCTGCAGCCTGCTGAGATTTTGATTGCTATTGATTTCAAAGTTAGAAGCCAAACCAACTACAATTTATAGAAGAAATGTTTCTTCCAACTCATGTTAAACTCAGAACTCGGTGAGAGCTGCTGCCACTTGTAAAGGTATATCTGATACTGTTATTAGCAGCAGTGATCAGCGTTGTTGTTATTTGCTGTTTTATTAGTCCATGCAGTCAGTTTGATCTATAATATTTTTTGTAACTGAGTGGGAACAATGGATTTACCAAAAATCCTGCAAGAAAATCCTTTCTTTTTAATTCCCTCCCTCAAAATAGCAGTAAGGTACTCTTCCAAGGAAGGATATCTAATACTTCTCAGAAGTATGTCTCATTAGAGACACTGAAGAAAGATCATAGTTTCTATGTAGTTCTTTGTTCTTCATACTAAATATTTACATTTTAAACTCTTTATATATCACAGGGCTCTATCATGCATAGATACACACACAAAAAGAAGGTAATTTTCTAATACATTTAAAATGCTTATTTTTTCTATAAGGGAGTATTTGAGGATATTTATTGCGGTTTAGTAGCATGGCTGAATGCCTTTTTGAATGGCCCAAAGTAGATTTTTATTTTAATCTAGCAAAATGACATTGTGTGTAATTAAAAACATGGATAAATAGATTGGTGTTTACTCACACGTGGGACAATCATCAAACCCACTAATTTCGAAAACATTAATGGCTTCAGGCTTCCTTCAAACTTACTGACTCAAAAGATAATAATTTCTAAGTTCTTTGGCCATTGTATGGTTTGCTCTGACCTCCTTCAGTTGACCTCAGAATATCTCAGGGTGCAGATTCCAAAACCTGTCTGAAACACTAGTTCCAATTTGACTACCGCCGTGATGAAAAGCTTTCCCTTGTCTTCATTGCAGTTTCCCTTGTTGTGTTTAGTTTCTGTTGAAAGAGCATGTACATACTTTACAGATTGATATGAGGTCCTTGAATACCAGTGAAACCTCTTCTGGGGCCTTAGAGAAAATCTAACAAAGCCTGTTTTGAACAGAAATCATTAAAATAGTTAAGTCATTCATTTTCTGTCAGGCATCTCTCTGTTTCTTTGACAAAAGCGTGCATTGTATTCCAGACAGCATATGTGCCCGATTGTACTTCTAGTGGTTGTTGTATTGTGAGCTTTCAAAGAAGGTTGTTTCCTGGAATCCCAGTTGAAAAAGTTAAGATGGGATAAGGTGAAAATTTCTAGTCAGCTCTAGTGAGACCCTCCTACGTTCAGGTGGTCAGTCATCTGTCCTACCTACTGACCTGGAAAATTGCTTTGTTTTGAATGAGAAACTGAACTGCTTCACATGAGGAAGCCATAGCATAAGTTCTTTACTTAGTCTTATTTATGTCTGTATCTCCATCTTTTAATTTCTAGATACTGAACAGTCTTCAGCTGTCTCATCATGCTGCACTAGACGTCTTCATCTTGTTCAGCCTTCATGTCTTTTGCAGTCTGTTTAAATGCATACAGTAGTATATTGTATTCTCATGCTATTTCTTTTGAGTTGCTCCATATTATTGCTAATTGTAAATGAATTTTAAACTAATTCTGAAACCCAAGCATATTTTGGAGAATTTGACTGTGCCATGTCAATACTTTCAATAAAATACTTTTTCCTATTTAGCCTACTTCTGGAATCCACTCGGAATTCTGAGATTAATACATTCCTATGCCCATGGCAGGGGGTTGGAACTAGATGATCTAAAGGTCCTTTCCAACCGTATTTTATGATTCTATGTCAGTACAAATATGTAATAATTCTGGATTCTCAAGTACAGAAGTGTCTCAGTGGAAATCAGAATATTAATTGCTTTTATGGATCCACTTACATGTAAATATCCAAATGAATTCAATTTACTTATAGGTGCAAATATTTTAAATATATCTATTCATATGGATTTTTAGGGTAGAGCCCAAAAGAACTCTGTTTTTTGCTCATTTGTACGGCTCATCAACTTTTGTATTTGTCTTTATTTTATAAATATGTTGTGAGTTTTCAATTGGATTCCATCTGGTTCTACTAGTGAAAACACTGATAAGTTGCCAATAGTCATGATTGTTTCACTCAAAGTGATGAGCAAATCAAACCTTTTCAGAAACTTATCATGAAGGTTAGATATTAAAAGCAGATAGAAATGACAGAATAATTCTGTCAATAGCAAATAAAAAAGGAAAACGCAGTTGGAGGGAGAAAATATTCTTCTGATGTTTTCTGTATGCAAGATGTACAATGGTGCAATTATCTGTTCGCTTTCAGCTACCAAGTATGATTTAGTAGTTACAGTATTTTGGCTTTGAAACACTGAACATGGATAAGACGGCACGTGCTCAGTTGTATAAGGGTTCCAACATCTGTCCTGACAATCCTCTTAACAGAAAGTCTTTTTGGAATTAGGAAATGGCAACATGAGTTCTGAAATGGATATGAAAGAAACAGGGTAAAGGGGGAGAAGGGGTTTGGAAGAAAATATTTCATTATTTTATTGCCCCTTTTTAACACATTAACTGCTTGAACTGTTTGTTTTTGTGATTCCAGATGGTAGCAAGATGCACATAAATGAATAAAATGAAATAGAACAAATCAAATGCTTGGCTGCTGTTCAAGAACAGCTAAGGCTAAGCTTTATTAAATTCACATGAGAATATGATAACTGTGGAGTTTCACAGAATGAACTGCAATAATATTACTCATGAAGAACATAATTCTTCTTCCGATAGATGGGGCAATCTAAAATTTTATAATGGAAAAAAACTAAGTCCCTTTGGAGTTTTATTTTCAGAGGGCATTCAGTACTTGAGTGCAGTCTGTAACTGTAGCACAAACAGAATCAACATGCGCAATCCGTTTGTACATATAAAAAGTTCTAAGGGTTTCTTCTTTCTCACTGACTAGATAGAGAATGCTACAAAGAAAGTCACTTTGTTCAAAGTTAAAACTGTTTCCTGTGTCATATAAAGTCCCTTTAGGAATAAGCATATTTGTATTTAAAAGGAAGGGGGTTGGGGGGAAGCATTAGTTTTGAAAGTTACAGAAGCACAGCATGGTTTGGATTGGAAGGGATGTTAAAGCCCATCCAGTTCCAGCCTCCCTGCCATGGGACATCTTCCACAAGACAGGTTGCTCAAAGCATATAATTTATCAAGTCCTGCAGATCTTGGTATGTACACTGATGGCTCATGTAAAGTAATTCATTCTGTTTCAGTGGAGTAACTACATGGATCAGGAGAAGAGGGGAAAAGAAATTCCCTTTAAGGAGAGATTCACAAACATGGGAAAGGGCATAGTTCTTGTTTGCAAATAGGTTTTTGTGAAAGTGTCTGTTTGAAAGGTCAAGAAGATTTTGAAGCTTTGAGATAGCCTAAAAGGCAGCTCTGGTATGACAACTTGGGTAGCTGGGTTGGGTTGTTTTTTTGTGTTTTTTTTTTTTTCTTTTTTATTTTTAACAAGTAGGGTTTTGGGTTTTTTTACAGCTATTTGTCCATTTGATGGAAGGTGTCACGTAAGTTGGATCTTCAAATTCTGTTTAATAGTTTGAAATGATTCAATGATGGGTGCAGAAGCAGTGCAAATACATGTTATATGTACTGGAATTTTTGGTAACAAAAAGTATTTTATATGACACGTACTTGTATCCTGTTCTGTGACTCGTAAGTCTATTGAAGAAGATTAGACTGGTGACATCTTTTGATCTTGTCTATAAGACTTAGTTCCCTGGATTTCAGTTCTGCATTGAAATGAATGAAAATGAACGTTTTGGGACAAAAGAAAGGGAAAACTGCATTGAGAGAGCAGTAAGCTGTTTGAAGTCCAAAATGTAACTGTAACAGAAACTTTATCCGATTGTTCATTGTTTATTACTTATTTATGACTGGTATCTGTTTCTACATTATATGCATTTACATTAAAGTCATTTTTAGTAATATACAAACTCAGAGTGTAGTTTGCCATAATACAGTGCTGTACTGTATGTAGTACAGTGGTTACAAATTTTTCAGTAGGTGCAACAGACATTTATCAGTTCTCTAATAGGAAAAAGAATGTTGAAAGAGCATGGGAAATTCTTATAGGAAGGGATGAATCACTACCTTCCAAAAGTTAGGTACAGTTAGAGTGGACATCAGATGGAAATAAAAAAACAGTAAAAAGCAACTGCTGTTTTAAGTGTTTTGATGAAACCCCTTGTAGTTGGTTCGGGTAATGTCAAACAGGTCAGTCTGGGGGGACCTGAATAACTTGTTCACTGTTGTCCCCTTTGAAAAATGGAAGACAGAAACTGGCTGCTTGATAAACTGAAGATATTCATCAAAGCCAGAAATGCAGAACTTATTTGAAGGCACCTATGCTTTTTCCTGAAAATAATAGTTTAGTAGTCTATATAAAAAATAATGGCCAGAAACGCCTGACATTTGTCAGAATAGGTAGATAACCTTTTCTCCTTGTGAAACCAGCCCAAATAAAACGTCTCAGATTTAATCTGAGCTGGTTTCCCCTTCCCTGTGTCAGTCAAACCTTTCCTATTGATAATCTGGACAGAATAGGGTTGAGAGCACAAAGTCTACTTTTATATTATTAAGATGAAAAGATTCTGCCAGGGTTTGATAACATTTGAGATGCAGAAGTTGTTACAGGAACATAATGAATAACAAATATATCTGCAAAAAGGACTTTTTATCAAGATAAAATCCTGATGAAAAATGCCACTTATTCTTTATTTTCCATCAGGCAAATTTAAAGACTTCAAGTCAAGAATGTAGACCTGTATTTAATGGCACTATTTAGTTTAGTACTCTGTGTGCTGAAATGTGAACCTTGAATTCAGTTGTTTCTCATCTGATCCAAGAAAAAAATTAAAACTTTGGTGTAGTTCTTTCATATTCAAATACAGAATATTCTATTAATGAATCATAATTTACCAATGGATGGCACAACCTTATGGGTAAATGTGTATAACAAAGGAGTTCTGTAGTATTTGGACTTGTTTCAATGTAACTATTTTGTGGATTATTTCCAGAGGAAAAAGTTTCTGACTAATCACTTTCAGTTTATTCACCTCTGAACTACTAGGTTCCATGAGTGAAAGCATCAAGTTGGGTACAATGAACTAAAAGTTGCCATAAGCTAATTTCATATAGTAGTTCATGATTTGTCATTTATTTTAAGATAAAAGAAAGTTATTAGTCTGCTCACCGTTTAATTGGTTTCTGTTTATTTCTGGTTTTATGTGGCAGCACAAGACATTTGATCCTGACCGTGGTAGGACAGGGAGGGAGGAGCTTGAGCAGCATGTTCCACTACTGGTCAAAATAATGTTACGAGATGGGAATTCAGAACTGAATGTATTGTAACATTCCACAGGGATTCTGTTTCTGTTCTATGACTTGTGTGTAGTTGTAGGCTTTGTATGGATTTTCTTTTTTGTAACTGTTTTTGCCTTAGCCATGCTGTGGCTGGAGATTGGAAGAAAAAGAAAAAAGGTCAGAAAAGCTTAATATCAAGGCAGTGATTGTACCAAATCCCTCACACTAATGCAGGCCAACATTTCGTACATATTTTAGTAGCAGAAATGCTGGAAAGGGATGAGGTACTGTTTTCTTTTTATTATCTTTGGGTTACTTAATTCTCTTTTGCAAATTCAGAACAGATTGGGTGACATACTGGATCAGTAAATATGTTGTATCAGGCCTCAACTGTCAGTGAGCTGAAGCACAAGCTTGGTGAGGGAGAATAAGCCCAGCACATAACAGCTTTATTATTCACTTCAGGTTGTGTAATGCTTGATGTTGAAGACAGACATGAGAATCTCACAGTGATTTCTTCTAAGTGATTATAGCTTCCATTTTGAATGCCTGTGCAGGCAGCAGACATCCATCTTTTTTATGAAGGATTTAGGTAGGAATCCATTTCTTCTGTAGCAGCTGAAGGAAGAGACACACCTAGAGAATCATCTGCTATAGCTGTCTCAAATACCTAGCATAATCTGGAATGAGTCACTAAGTGTCTTTCCTCTATGTACTGTAGGGGGAAACTAGATGAACACTAAGCTTTTAGATAGCTAAAGCTGAGTAAGATGGTTTCTGATACACAAAAATGATTTTAAATACTAGGGCTCACACAGGTGAAAAGATTTTGGAGCTCTGACCTTCAGTACTATAGGCATATGTAATCTGTCAGAAAGAGCCGAGGTAATTAGGTGATAGATAACTTAGAGAGGAGTTTTCAGAGTGAGTAGAAGTATTGTACTTGGATATTTTCACCTCCATTAGCTCTAATTTTTAGGTACTTATTCCATGTATGTTGTTGAAATTTGTTTGAAATATTAGTAAATTTTACAGTGTAAAGAAAATTTAAATTCTCTGATATTTTCTCATATTTTTGTAGAATAAACATCTTATATGCTGTGTTGTAATGAACATATTTCTTACCTTTGAGGTACTTTTTCATCATTATGTCATTTTTTATGTTTGTTTCCATCAGTTTGATTAATCTCCTTTACTCTTTGCCATAAGCTGATAAAAGATTCCGGTGCATTCGTTCTGCTTGCTTATTTGGGCATATAATTTGTTACCAATGTAGTTACAAAGAAGAAAAGAACAAAGATTTTGGAGAACATGTATTTACTGTATCAGGAGATGCTCCCATGCTGCTAGCAGACAACATGCAGTGGGTCCTGATACATTCCAGGAATCCAAAAAACGTGCCTGGGGAGAAAGTGTGAAATGTCTTTAGGCAGTGTGGCTGGTATCACTTTCTTGTTTGCAAAGTTCACAGGTAGCAACATGCATGTTTTTATTTCCTTTGATGGCATCTAACCTAATGCCATTCGCTTTGCATTCTGACCTCACTCTCCAGCTCAGCCAGTTAAGCCTTCCTCAGTTCAGGGAGTCCCTTTGGCAACGCTCCGTTACAGGACAAACTTCACACAATGCTGTAAGAGAAGTCAGAGTCACTGTAGTCTTGTAACTACTTGTAACTTGCAGCAAAACATTCTGGGAGAAGCGTAGAATCATAGAATCAGCTCAGTTGGAAAAGACCTTTAAGATCATCAAGTCCAACCATTTCCCCAGGACTGCCAAGACCACCACTAAAACAATGCACTGAGGGCCTCATCTACACAGTTTTTAAGCAGTTCTAGGGGCAGTGATTCCACCACTTCCCTGGGCAGCCTGTTCCAATGCCTGATCAATGTTTCAGTGAAGAAATTGTTCCTAATACCCTCTAAACCTCTCCTGGAGCAGCTTGAGGCTGTTACCTCTTGCTGTATCTCCCTCTTTCTACTCAGGAGAAGAGATATATATGTGCACTATTGGTTCATCCATATATGTGCAATACTGGTTGTCACTAGGGATGAAACCCATACTTCCTGAGATTAACAGTTTCTAAATCTTCAGCTGTTGAAATATTTGTGAATTCAATGGAACTTACATGCAGGATATTCTGAGCTGGAAGCAGAGCAGAACTTATCAAACCCTAAATAAGCTGTGCAGGTACAAGCCACACGGAAAAGCAAAGTTTTAGTGCATAGTCAAGTAACTTAATTTCCAAAAATGCTAGATAAGTACTATTATCAAAGCTTAAATTGAGTTAATGGCTTTAAAGAGCTCACATTCTTTTTGGATTATGCCAGCAGGACTGCTTTTGGAAAAACTGGACTAAGAATGATAATCTGTCAGTAACACTAATTCCAAGATGGGATGCAAATGGAGAATATCACATTCGGTTGCCTGTTTCCATTCCTGGAAACATTTGAACGACTGAGCAGTGCAGTTGCATCCTTATGCAAAATGTGGGAGTAAGATTTGGAAGCGTGGTGATAGGAAGATGGGAAATGGACACTTTGCGGGGGAGGTTTTTTTCCAAAGTAAATCTAGAAACTCCTTAAATGTCAGAGAAAATCAGAAGAAACTTGTTGGCTTGCACAACTTTAGGTAAAGTCCAGGTGTTTTGATGTGTGCTAAGTAATTTTTACTTTATCCTTCCTGTGCACGGTGAGAATGATGCAGGAAAACAAATTAAATTCCACTGTAATCCAATTCTTTTATCAAAATAGTCTATTGCTCTTTTTACTATTACTGGATTTAAACATCCCAAATCTCATAAACTGCCATCCCATGAGGTAGTAATTAACACATTTATTGTGATGTCCAGAAGGATTTAACATCCTAATTAGCGTCTGACAGCTGAACTTTACTTTCAGCATAAGAGCAGCTCCTCTCATGTCAGGGTTTACCTGTGTTCGAGCGATATGGTAAAGCTGCTCTTCTACAGTAATACGAGAGAGGTTTTAAATGTGAGTCTTCCAGAGTAGCCCTGATACATGTGAGATTTAAGGAGTAGGAAAAAAAACAAACCCCAAACTATATTATTATTTAGTTTCTATTAGAATATTTTGACAAACAATTACTTCTGATTGTTTTGTGTTCTGGTAAACCTTAAAGAACTTACATTATTACTGTTAATTATGTGGCTAATTTTTATTTCTTCAAGGCCACATCTTGAATTTATTCTAAGGTACAGTTATTTTTTGATGCTTCATCTCATTTGCTTTCTTCTAGTTTAGAGAAATAACATGCTTTTATTGTCTGAATAAAAGGCCAAGGAAAAGGTACAGTAACAAGAAAGTAGAATGATGCTCTATAAAGACATCTTTGCGATACTATACATTGTATTGCATTATACTTGTTCACAGCTTTACACTGTAGGAAAACTACAAGAGAAAAAGAAGAAGCCCTAGGAAATGAAAGCAGACATTATCAGAGCATAAAGGGTCTTGCTAACCTTTACAAGTGCAATGCAGTTGCACACAATTTTCTTCATTCAGAAGCAATCTGCAGCTCTTTAGCAGCAAACCAATCAGTTAATTTCTCACTTTGATGTATGGGTTGTAATTTAATACAAGAAGAAATTTTGGAAAATTGTATTAATGAAGGTTCATTTTCATTATGCCCAGTTTTCTTTCATTATTGGTTAGTTCTAAGGATATATCTTTTTTTTTCCTCCCCCAGTGCCCTTCTCTAGATTACTTTCTTGCTTGTATGTGTTTGTGCACGTGCCTTGAAATCAGTGTGGTAGTCTCTGCTACTGGTTTCTTCCATCTTATCTTGCTGTATTAATTTTAGCTACAGAATCTTATAGGTTAAAATTTTAGAATCTTCTGTTCTGCACTGTGTTTTGACATCTCATATTTTATTTCTTTGTTCAGTGGCAAAAGTTTAATATTGCTTTATAAAGATGATTTGTTTGGAGTTTTATATGAAACCAAGTGTTTGCGTGATCGCAAGTACTGAACAACAAGGAGAAAACGAAGACAGTAATGGAAGTATTTTAGTAAATTATTGAAGTTCCAGATGAAGTCTCATTATCTGCTTTTAACTTGCTCTATTACCTACTTTCAGTGACTAACACAATGGAATTCAATTATCGTAGTGAATGAGTACTCATATTTTACAGGGAAATCAGAGGAGGCTGGATTTGCTCAGGAGTTAAAGCTGCTGAGTGTCACTGGTAGAGCATGAGGTCATACCTGTTCTTTAGGTTCTTTCTTCTGTATGTGCTTAAGACAGGCTTTTCAAAACTATGCACATTAACTCCACTTTCACTTGCATAACTATTGACTTCGGGGGAAGCAGAGTAAGGTCAGTGCATAAGGCTTTGCAAAACTCCATTTATGTGACTTCCATTCCAGGTTATCATTAAGAAGGTAGGCAATATGAGACAGGGAGGTTAACTGTAAATGCAAGTGTCATGGAAATGGCTGCAGTTACAGATGACTCCATTACTGTCACTCTTTTATCTAATAACATATTGATTTATTTTAAAGTACTTATTTTTTCAGAGTTCCATACAGTTATGAGATATATCTTTTTTAGCCACATGCCAAGCTGGTATGAAGTACACTGAGAATTACACCATTTATGATATTACATCAAATCAGATAGTTCTGTGTGGGTCTGTAAAGAAGCATTACATTCAGCTAAACTTAGTATTACTGTAGATTGCAGTTTCATTCTCAGATTTGAAGCAGAAATTACTTTGTTTTTGAATAAACAGAGACGTGTTTGTATAAGTACATTTATTTCTCTGGTTGTTTATAGATGTCTACAGGAAAAAAAGCTTAATTAGAAGAATTTAGGCATTCAAGAGTCAAGAAGAGCCTATTCTTAGAGCCGTTAAAGGCTAGGCTTCTCTTTGTTAATCCCCTGTTACATCTACTTATTGGGGTTTCTGTCTTACTGACAGGTTAAATTAGGACCAGATAAATCTAAGTTTAAAGAAGACTTCTCTGGTTTGATGGGACTAGGACAGGGGATTGATCCAAGGGAGTTGTAATGGATCAATTACCTTTGCTACTTGGAGAGGGAGGGAATTACCAGCATAGGAATGACAATCTGAACCCTCTTTTCATGAAAGGGAGGTTACTAGGAAACAGAAGAAAGAAAGGGGGAAATAAAAAAAGGTTACCTTCTATTTTAGCAGTGGAAATTGAATGTATGTACAGCTGAAGGATAAAAATAGCTGATTAGTGTGTTGCTAAATTCTGCTGGTCATCCTCACCAGTCATCCCAACAAAGGACAAGTAGGATCTAATGAATACTTTGTGGAAATCTTAAATTCAGCTAAAATAAAGTGTTGCTCAAGCAAACAAAAAGAGCAAGGATTCACTCAAGACATTGCCCGTGTATACTTGGAAAATTTGAGAGCAAGGGTTAGATACTGTGGATGATGATAGAGTTTTAAATATGAGATTTCTTGATCTGGTTTTGAAGAGAACTTGTGTGGTATTGAAAAAGCATGTTGCTGTACACTGGTTCGTGTCCATTTACACTTTGGAGACCTAAATATAAGGACATGCTTGAATCTGACAGAGGGATGTAAGAAGAAACTTGTAGTGGCCTGCTAATGCATTTATATGCAGTGTGGTAGATAAACATAGAGCAACATTCACTTATAGCATGATCTGTTAAATCTCATACCAAAATTTGTTGAAAGAATGTTAACCAAGCTATTCACTGTAGAACCTAGTGAGAGTTTATTTGGAACAGTGTGAATCCCTACAGTCTGTTAAATGCATTCATAGATTGTCTTAGTTTGGATGGCATAAGAGCTCACTGTTTGGAAACCACTGGTGTTAGTTTGGCTATATTTAGAACAGATATTGTGACTTAGTGGTCTTCAGTCTCCATTAGCTATGTTTCCATAGCAAGGACACAGTTCAAAATTGCACTGTTCTTACGTGCCATACAAATGAATCCTGGTAAGAGATAAACTAGAGAATGCAGAAGTGTTTCTGAGTACAAGCCCTTTGACACAATCATCTAGAAGCCAAATCAGAGGTTTCTCCTTGTTGTGAAATATTTCTTGCTTGAATTAACTTACATACAGAAGCTGTCCTGAGGTAAAAGCAGTGTAAAAGGGCGTATTAGTTTCACCACAGTGAAAGCTAGGTGAGGTCAGCCATGTGCTGAGGCATGGTGCTGGCTATGCCGAATTTATATCACAATAATATGAAAGAGTAGCATCATCTCATCTGTGTTTCTTTTTTGTTATGCCATGTTGTTTTTTCCTTAGAGCTCAAATTTCTCATAATTAACTACTCAGCAGTAATAAGTTTTTTTAAGCAATGACATTACTTTAAAAATACACCTTCATTTCATGATTACTCCAATTTATCATCAGGAAGAGGCTTTTGCTAAGTACTTTACTTGGCTTCATTGGTCAACAGAAGATTCCAATCAAACAGCTATTTTCTGAAACTTTTAAGTTCAGTAAAGCTTAATTATATGTGTTTCTCTCGCCTTCCTAACAGGGTCAAATGAACCAACTTCTTACAATCTGGCAAGAAGCTTCTTAACTCTTCTAATTCTCTAAACTCTCATTCATGCTTATAAGGAATTGGTGGTATAGTTTTCCTTTTATATCAGTCAAAATAGAAAACCCTAAGCAATACATCTAATTCAATATTTTATAGGTTATCAAGTAGCCTAAGCTTAGTAAAATGCAAAAGCAGTTTCTGCAAATATTTCTGATACTTGTCTAAAATACTCCAGTGCTGATTTGACAACTTATGGACATTAAAGACAATTTTCTATCTTTAAATTGTAGACAATGGTGTGGAAATACTAATGTGGCAAGTTTAGCCTGTGAAGTATAACCAAAGTGTAAAAAAATTGTATATGATACTTATTACTAATTTGAGAACAATGAGTAAGGAACTGTGAAAGGTATTTGCTATCCAAGAACAGTCTGCACTTGGCAGAGGCAGCTGGGGCTTCTTTGGAGAAGGAGGGGGGGGGGGAAGGGGTGGGGAATCATCTAACAGAGAAAGTAAAGATGAGTTTTAATCTTATAGCTTAAAGAACCTATGATAAAATCCATTCCAAAGCAAAAGGACAGATTTTTGAGTTGTGATAGTCATAAATCATGCTAAATTCCCGGTTAATATAAGAAATAAAATTTACTTATTCCCCACAAAAATTTAGGCTTGATATTTATCTGCCATTCTTTAGAATGAAATAGCAACAAAAAAAACCCCAGAATATGAATTTCCTTCCCATTTTCTAAATATTTCATATTCCTACAGATAATAGAAGTGCGTGTGAAGCAGTAATGCAAAATTTGGCCATTTGAATCTGAAAGATGCCAGATAAAAGTCTGAATCTTCATTCAAGAAAGTGCATCGCTTCCATTTTCAGTCTGACTTGTACTTACTGTCAGATAGTGTCTGTCAAATTTTCATGATTAAAATAAATCTAAGGGTTCAGTCTCAGCTGAGCGATGTTCTCTAAGGTCTGTTTTTCGCTACCTGCTTAGGAAATAAAGATGATGAATAGATACCATTCACATACTTATGAGATGTACCCTGTGGCAGCTGGGTAGAATTATCTTTGTCTTTATTTCATTAAGTTAGTCCCCTCCTTTTCGGGTAGCATGAGTAATATCTATGCAGCTCAGTTTGAGGTTTTATAATGTAGGAAAACTGCAGTTATAGACAGAATTAGAAACCTTAATTAAAAATGCAGAAAAAACCCCCAACCTTTACTTTGTGCATTTATATACAAATACACAAATTCAAGCATGTCAGAGAGATCTTTCAAGATTGCATCTCAGTGATGTCAAGTACACTGATTGCTGTGAGCACACTCTGTGAATGTTACAGCATGACAGAAGGCTGGCTGTGACCCTTGAGTCATGAGCTCCAGAGACATACTATATCCCAGAAAACATGGAGTTTCACCAGAAGGCATACTCTGCTTCCATCGCCTCTCATGATCCTAGACTTCTGCCTAGACCTGCAGTGGAGGCCTACTATTATGCTATGGGTTGTTTCCCATTCTAGCAGGTATGTTAAGATGCTTCAGGGTTCTGGCTTATCTGTTTTCTACATTAATAGGTAAGGGGTTTTATTCTGTATCTTAGAACACGGTTAAGGTAGAGAAAATTTAAATGCACAACTGTTTGTTCAGAGCATTTGGAACAGGCAACAAAATTGCAGCCCTTTCTAAAGACGGATGAGAAAGATCACATTATGTCTGACCTACTCATACAATGGTTACTGCAGGTTTCTTCCTCTGCATTCAGCAGAACACAGGGAATGCATGATTGGAATGATGGACTGAAAAGAGCCAGCAGCATAAATTAACATAGCTGAACAGTTATTTTAATTCAAAGTAAGTTGCAGTGTAGTGACATTATACGGTGATTACAAAAGTGGGAACATCTCTTAACTGGCCTTGTGTTCTGCCAGCCCAGGAACACATGTCTCAACCACTCAAGTGAGAAATCTTCAGTTCAGTTTTTAACATTAGTTCAGCTGTACACAATGAGCAAGTTCGCCTCTCCCTCCTACAGGACTCACATTCAGATGATGCAGATATACACTGGAGTTGTTCAAAGGCACCAATCTCTGTCTCTCAGTGGACAGTGTAGCTAAGGCCTTACAGTACTTGCAGGAGTGTTGCTGAGTTAGGAAACTCCATAAATTTACCACCTTCTGTCCTTCAAAACAGGAGCTACACTCAGTATCTGAGTACATCAGATGTAGGGGTGCTCTCTAGGGTTATGTGATCCATGTCTGTGACTGGACCAATGATTCTTGCCCAGATTCCTATGAAGTTTTGAGGCTTTCTTAATTTTCATATGACATCTTACAAAGATGAAGCATAATAGCTAACATCATCTAATACTGTCATTTATATACAGAAATATATTCTGCTACATATATTTACTTCCACAGAGATAATCTGATAGGTTTCAAAATGCTAACGTACATATGGCTCCTGTAAACAGAGACTAAATTGGCATGAAACACCAATGTAACAGTGTGATTTAGCCACATTCAGAAATGAATAACACACTTGGTCATGCTATGTATAGTCTAGAAAATATACTTGGGAATTAGCCCCTGATGGCAAGAAAATAATAAATGAAGTGATTGTATTCTGTACCAAGGTTAAAAATAACCTAATGGAGTTTTAATGATCTTGCTAAAACTGGAAAGCAACTGTTAGTTTTTCTGTCAAAGTGGGTCATTTAACCAAAACTTGATTGGGCAAAGGAATAGGCCATGTATTTTCTGACTTTGACACTAGTTTATATATCAGTTTTATTTTGTATTTTGTTTAGCTGAGTTTTGTGAACACATTTAACAATTTTCATGGCATACTTAATTAAGCACAGAAGTGTAACGTGCATGTCATAACAGCAGTCAAGGAAGGAAGGAAGGGAGCAAAGCTTTTTGGCACCTTAAATCAATATGCTCAAAGATACTGACATTGTGTATTCTGCTGTAAATTGCTCCTCTGCTTTCTTGTTACCACTGGCTATTGCCACTGCCTAGACAATGGATGGAGCTCAATTCACAACATGAAGAAGATTCAAAATGCTTGTCTGGTGCTGTTAGTCCCAGAAGCAGGAATCAGATTTCCCCCTGCACCTTGTCTTCATGGCCAGAAATGAAACTTGTGTGCAGTGTAGTTTCGTATTTCAGATGTGGCAAACACACATTACAGTGACCTAATTCAAAGTAGATGCACAGAAAAATGGAAATGACATGACCAAGTGCAGCAGTGATAGAGAAGGTGAATTACAGAGTGACGCTTTTGTTTATAGAAATAAAGTGCATTTTCAGTCAAGCGTGTAGCGTATTATGTTGCTTATAAAAATAAGGGTTTTTTTATCTGTAAGCATTGACTGCAACAGGGCTGAGTTATAAACTGCAGTATGCCATAATGATATGTATTTCTAGCACTCTTTAGAACAGTGGACTGTGCTCTAAATTTAGCTGAAAAATGTCTCTCTCAGTACAAATGCAGTGCAGTGCTTCAGTTAAAAGTCTGGCTCAGACTTTTTAAATGTGTTGTCCCTAACTTGTCAGAAGACTCTTCTTAAGAATATAATGCCTCAGCATCATCTACATTTAAAGCTTTCTTTAACTGTGAAGACAAAAAAAAATATGCTAGGTTTTCTCATATTTTAGAGGAACAAATTGCAGTAATCACCTTGGCTTCCCCTGCATTACTTCCTCAGGCTAAGTTCCCATGGAAGTGTGACTTTGATGGAAGTCACAAGTAAAGAGTGCTGAACAGGACCCATTGTGATTAGACACGTATTTTGACAAAGCTTTAGGAATGATGAACTGCACAGTTGCAGTATTGCTTTATTTCGTATTTAAGAAAGACCAATGAGATTTGAGGCCTTCTGAAAGAGCAAAATGGATAATAGGAAGTATGTTCTCTTGGAGTTTTCCTGAAGGCACTCTCTTGTCTACTTCTGTCATGCTCCAGAAAGTGTAAAATATATTGTTTGAAACTAAATGAAAACTTTTACAAGAAGCTTTTTTTGTCAGTGTAATGGAGGATGAAGTCTTATGAGAATTCACAGGAAATATAATGCATTAAAGATTAAAAGCTAGCAATGTTACAAACAAGTAAAAGGTCAAATGGGGCTATCTTGCACACAGACATTGAATAATTGAGGGGTTTGCTGTGCCTGTCACCTGCAGAGCTCAAATAGTTGAAAAAGTGCAGAATTATGGCTTGCTGAAGCATGGTAATAGAACAGATTATAAAAGACCAGTATTGCCATTGCATTAATTACCTAGCTCCAAGTAAGCGAGCTCAGTGCTTATGGCTTTTGTAAAGAGTTAAGCTGGTAGGAGGAAGACAAGTACATGGTGCACCACTCAGCAGTCCAGCCTTAGCTATGCATCCTACGCTGGAGTACACGGTCGGGTTTATAAACCTAAATCAGACACCTAATACTTTTCTTTTCCTTTGTTTGTATGATAATTGGTTTTCACTGTGGCGCATGAGATGGAGGACATTAAATAGCAGTTAGGAGTGGAACTTAGCACTAGGCAGCCACTGGGTAAGTAGTTAGGAGTGACAATGATTCTCTCTGGGGAATCATGTACAGGGTGTCACCTGCTGGCTGCAGCACAAAGGAAGCCACACAAGGAGACTGATAGGAAGTAAAAAGCATACAATTAGGAAATACAAAAGTGAAAATTACTTTGAAGCTCAGCAGGGGTGCACAGCAATCCACTGCTCAGAAGCAGATGAAAACTACATAGGTCAGAATCAAGGCGTCTAAGTTTCACATAGCACTACAGATAACGAGTCCATTGCCAGTGAATCACTCAGTGCAAACCCAACTATTTAAAGTGTCAGAACTGTCAAGGACAGTTTGACTCCTCTGATGACACTTTTGAACCTGTGTCACTTAGAGGCAATCAAGAAATTAAGTTTGAAATCTCAAAGAGATTATCTCAATTTAAGAGATGACTTTTGAATCAATATGCTTTTGGATCTTCTAGTAAAAGAGGGATGTATGTTGATTCAAGTTTACACGCTGTAGACAATGGTCTGTTAAAGCAGTTAGAGTCACACGTTAGGCTGGGTTGGAAATCAGTGTCTGCAAATGTGAGTTATTTGCACTTTTTTTTTTTCTCCCTGCACAAACCTATTTAAAATAAACTAATCTTTTTCCCTCTCTGGGCTGTTTAAAATGCACTTTATATTCTACTTTCAGGAGTTTTAGAATCAGGTAATATTATTAAAAATAGTCCAGGAAAAAGCGAATGCCAGACCTTGATTAAAATTACTGTCGTGTACGCCCATGTGGCAGAACTGTGAAATTAATTTGATTTACTGTCACTTGTCTTTACTTAGCTTTCAGGTAGATTTCAAGCGCATCAGTACAGTGATGCTAGCATATTGTAGATTTACTTAGCCACACTTCCAATATTCTTGATGGACTACTTTGATTCTTTTAGTCCTTTCTCAGAGTAATTTTAAAGAAACACTAATTAAGCTTTTCTATTGAATTATACATGTGCTTCACCCTCCAAAGTTTAGCTTAAGGGACTCACATTGATGAAAATACATCATATTCCTTTCACTTAATTTCATTAGTGGGACTTCTCTGACTTTGTGGGTGCATACAGATTTTCCTCCAGAGCACGTTAGAGCACAGAATGATTAGCAGAGCATTAGAAGCAACCACAGCCCAGGAATAATGTCAGTTAGCCCTATGGCAGTATGTGAGTTCCAGGGCAATTTGTAGATGTTCTGTTCAATGGTGTATAAAATAGGGATGCACTGCATTGTACTTGAGGCACTTTCTCTAGAACTCCAGCCAAGTGTGATACACTAAATAATACAGACTTATATTTTCCCTTTTACTAAGTAGTATAGTTTATGTACTGTAGTGGTAACATGAGAATGTGAATTGAAAAAGTGTTTTTTATTATATTTTTTTGTATGCAAACCTAGAAAAGATTGTTTCATTCTTGTGTTTGTGCTACTGAAAACCAAAACTACTGAAATCAAGAGGATTTTACTGGTGTAAAATTAGGTTAAGGAAGAGGAGAATTGTGCACTCATGAAACACTGAGAAGCAAGGGGTGACAGTCGAAAGCATTGGTATTCTGTTGTGAAATGAAGCTTCCTGCAATAATGAGTGCATTGCAGAGGCCAAACAGAAAGCAATACGTTTGGGTTCAACACCACATTCACCTTTTGAGGTCTGAGAGCACACAGGAACAAAAGGGAATACGAGCAGTGATTTCAAATATTTCTTGTTATCCTTTTATTTCTTTACTGCTTTCTGTTCCTTTCTCTCAGTTATCAAGTGATCATAATTTTAAAACCACTTGTAGTTCTGGGAGCAGTTCATACTCCTTTGTTGAAGCATTTATGATTGTCAGTAAAACTTTTCAGGCTATCATTCGATTTAATACAAGCCAGTCTTATTCTCTTTCAGGCTACTAGAAGCGTTTCCCCTTTTCATCAGCCAATGAAGTTGGATGGCTGCGCTGGATGGATAGAGTTTTGCATTAGTGTTCTGAATTACATTGTGCTCATTCTTATTTTAGGGCAGGTTTTACACAACCATGGTGTTGTATAGTATCTACTCGCTATTTGCAAGACATTTGCTAATGTTAATAGGAATTTATAACTACGTGCTGTTATTAATGCATTTTTTAAGTGCCAGGTCTAATAATGGGAACAAACCAAGACTAATTTTGATGGTTGCTCTATCTAGTGCAAATCTTAAAACTAGCATTACACAGATATGATTGGTGTTTGTGGGGGGGTTGGTGTGTTTTTGGGTTTTTTTTGTGTTGTGTACTAACAATGATGCAGATTGTTTTCAAACAGGAAAGAACTATCCTGCCAAATAAGTTTTCAGGTTAAAATGTTAATAAACATTAGTTAATTAAAAATGCAAAATTGACTGAAATTGTGCCACTACTGAATTACTTCACTGAACATCTGCAGTTACAGCTGCTATTTTACAGATCTGAAAATACAGCTTCAAAACCTTCACAGCAGTGTCATGATTTTCTTCACTAGGTTACCCACTCAACCTCCTCCTGGTTCTCTGATCATTTCTTTATTATTTTATCCAACAGAATATCCTCTCTTCTCTCCTTTGCTACTCTTTCAGTCCATTTTTATCATTATCCTGTTGCTATTTCCTTTTCTGTCTCCCTCTAGATAATATATCTGAATATGGTGAGTTTAAAGACCATCATGGCCCTGATGTTTCACAATTTTACATCTTTACTCTTCATCACCTATCCCCTGTAGACACTGAACTGAAATGTATCAGAATCATGCTTCCAGTGGGGTTTTTTTTCCTAGCTTTGACTGCTGGCTTTCAGGCAGTGGAGTTCTAACCCAAAACCAAGCTAAAGCTTTCCCTTCAATGTGAATAAAATTCTTGCATATGTGGCATTACAGACTACTAGAGAGATCAGTTCTCATATCTTAATGTGAAATAAGGCAGCAGGACTAGTGGATTTTTTGTTTCAGACTTGCATGCAAACTCCTAAGACAAGATTACCCTTGTTCTCTGGTAGTTACAGGAGTCGAGTGTGTGACCCCTACACTACAGCTGCTCAGTGCTTCACAACAGACCTGTTTTTCCTTGCCATCCTTCAAAATGAGAAATTCCTCCAACAGGAGGACTTTGTTGTTACCAATACTCTTTAAGACACAGTTTTCTGATAGTATAACTAATGGCTTCATTAACACAATTAAGCCATGCGTGCAACCTTGGTTTTGTCATTGCTTTTGTTATGCCCTCAAGCAAGTTTCTTTCCAGGTTGTTTTCTGTGTTTATCCACAAGTGGTCATCTATATTTATATTTCTGTGGCTTCTGGTTTTATCCTGTGGCTGCATATTTAAGGCTTCTGCTCTCAGCCTGGGATTCACTTGATATGCAATAGTATTTATGTCATTGACAGCTCACTTTCCATAGTAATGCTTTCTTAAAAGTATATATCTTTGTATGTATATAATACTTTTTTCAGCAATTTATTGGTCTCTAATTATGGCAATGTCACTGATAGTCTTCAGATGTGTTTTCTTTATATTTTTTAAAATTCTCTTCAGTCTTAAGTATCTATAACCAACGTGTTTCCCACTTGATACTCCATTCAGAAGCATTTTCTCCTAGACTCTTTCCTAGTATACTTTAATGCCCACATATTTACTGGATGCTACTAGATGGCTATTTTATCTTAGATTTTGCTCCATCTTAGATATTACGCTTGTCCATTTGGTTCAAACTGCAGAATGTATTGAAAGGGAGAAATGATCTTTCACTATTGAAATGGGGGATTATGAGAATTCACTGTGCAGCAGATACGGCATTTTAAAGGCACATTGCTCTAAATAATAGGTGGTACCATTTTGATAGAATTTGATTCTTTTTGTGCATATCAACTTGGACACAGAGGATACTAGAGACAACAGAACTTTCCCATCTCTCATAAAGTTGTTCCCATTTTTTCCTCAAAGTATTGAAATTGGAAACAAAAAAAGAAAAAAAGAAGTAGGAGGTAACTATGTATAAAATACAAGAAACATTTTGCATTATCTTACTTTCAGGCAAGTTCTCCCATCAAATGTGAGGTTGATAATAAAACATAAAGTCCAGAAGTAACGCTAACTTCCACTTTATTTCACTTCTGTGTTGAACAGTGAAAGCTTTTTAGTTTGTTATTGAACCACAAACCTCTCTGGTTTTTATTCTGCATTGTCACATTTAGACAATGGATCTACACACCATCGCTTGACTTGAAGTGGTTGATTTTTTTTCCTATGCATTTCTTCTGTGTGCCGTACTGTAATCTGCTATGTATGCATAGCCAAAGGAATCTCCATTTCTTTCCTCACTGTGAATGTGGGGTACTACATAGACATTTTATCAGTTTATTTCATTCCCAGAAGTTTTTTTTTGTGTCGTACAACACCATATCTCCTCAGATTCTTGCTTCCTTTGCAGCCAGGTGATTGATTGGTTTGTCTGTTTAGGTTTTTGGGTTTTTTTTGTTTGGTTGTTTTTTTTAGGCTACTTTCTTGTTTAGTATTCATTGGATCTGTGGAATAATGTTCTGACTTTATAAAGGTAGAGGCTCAAAGTAAAAGCATGCAACATCGACACTGTCCAAATGTCGATGACAGCAACATGAGCGTACAGATGGTATTAACAGCTTTGTAAGAAAGTGAAGATACAGTATTTGTAAAAAGACATTATTGATATACAAGCATATCTTATATTTTGACTTATAAAATTTGTAGAGCTTTTAAAAGTTGATATATTATTTCTATCCATAGAAATAAGACTATCCTCTATGCATTTGAACAAGAAATGCCACTCATTGCCTGATAATATAATTTAGTACACCTGGCCTGTCTACCCTCAGTGATCCTTCCCTGTGGCTTGTCATTGTTCTTGTCCCAAGTCCTGTCTGTGTGATTTGACAGGGCAATGTTCCTGACAACAGAAAAAAACAATCTAGGTAGATTCAGAGGCAATGCAGTGAGAAGATCGTGGATTTTAGTAGCTCTGCTGGTTGATAGGTTATTGAAGAGAGGTGTGTGAACCCACTTTATTCATGATTCTAGCCAAAATTAGCAATTTGACAAAGTGGTTACTGAACTGAAATTTGAGAACCAACAATGTTGATGAAAGTGTCAATAGGAATATATAGGTGAATTGTAAGATCATAAAGTATCCAAGCTTGTACCTATTATTGTTACTTTGTGATCTTTCTTCTGATGGTTGTAGGCTAGTCAGAAGACTTATTCTGAGCTTGGTCACCTGGATAAATAACTGAAAAGGAGAGTTTTTTTCCTATCCAGTCTGTATAGTAGGTCTCTTTCCCTCCCTTACTCTGAAATCTGCCCATTTAAACTGCAAAATCTCTTTAATCACTATCTTAAATGTAGTAAACTTGACTGAAATGTCTTTATTTACTTGCCACTAAAGAAACTGTTTGACTTAAAACACTCATCATTGTAAATATATCACCTAAAAAGGGCTATTTTATTGGATTTCTGCCCTTCCTTTTCATCTTCAGCCAAATCCATTCTCCTGTTGAATTAAAAATAAGAGAAACCCCGACCCCAAACCAGATGTCTCAGGATTAGAATGATGAAGACTTTTTTGCTTTATTTCTTGATTTTAAAAAAAGAACAGTAGATTATAATCAACATTGTTTATTTCACTGCTTGACTTCCTAAATACTGGCGGCTGGATTATGAGCTTTTCTGTGGATAATCAGAAAAGGCCAAGAATTGCCTATTTTGAAAATCCTTTCTAACCGGGGGTAGAAATCTTTATCTAGTAAAGCTGATGGCAGCTTTTAATTCCTGATTAGTGCCAGTTGAAAAGCTATAGAAATTAACTGACCAGACAGCAATCAGAAAGCAGAGACAGACAGGCTGGGAATGCTTAATAAACTATGATGATTAGCCTGACCGTGGAGACCTTGTTGCAATACTCAAAGAAAATAAAAAGTTAGACTTTAAAGTTGAGTAATACTTACAACTAGAAAATATTTTAAGTGACTTGTATATAATTATAAGAGGTTTTTGTATTTTTGCTATATGTATGTCTGCTTAAACCAAGACATATGTCTAGCAGAATGAGCTGTCACAGTACTGCAGTTGTCAGTTCTCTTTTCTAGAACCCGTATGATACTTAACCTTAAGCATATGTTCAACTGTTTGACTTGGTTACTTTTGTGTCTCAGATTAATGCCTAAAAGCTTCAAAATGTGAGTGCCCTCTGCTTCCACATATCCACCAAGGACAAAATACTTGCACAAGCCAAGTGGTTCCTACCAGGCTGAATTTCATAGCCATACATGTTACAGATGAGCTGTTAATGTTAAGGTCCTTGGTATAACAGTCATGTCAGGGGAAAAAAAAAAAGAATTCATAACATCCTTGGAGATGTTAGAAAATACATTTACTCTTTTTTTTAATCTCTTAACTGGAAAAACATCCTGCAAATTATCTAGGAATGCACAGAAGCTTCATTCACATCTCATATGTATGCTATGTGTGGCCTGGGTAATTTTGTTTGTTCATTTGGTTAAATGCTAAATCCAATTACACCTGCTCACTGTGTGCAGGAATGAAGGAATTCCTAGGTAGGAAGCCTAGAGGTTTTAGAAGAATTGCTTTGCTATGTGTCACACGGTTCATGGTCGTCTGTATTAAGTGTGATTCAGTACTGCCAGTTAATCTGAAATGCCACGACCCACTGTTGCTCCAGCACGTAGGCATACTTAAGCTGACTTAACGTGTAATCTTCATATTTTAAAGTCCACTGACTTCGTGACACACAAATCTAATGGGTGTCATGAATCCAGATACGTAGTAAGAAAATAAAATTGTGACTCTAAATTATTAAGAACTTAGACATCTTTAAATGTGGTAAGCAGTGTTTTTTCAGCTTACAGAATTTAAAATATTTGATGACTTTCACCCATACTTTTCCCAGTATTTCATTCTTGATCTAGTTTTGAGAAGGCTCTATTTTATTCCTCTTTTTTTGAGTCTTAGTGACCCAGTAGCCTAGTGCTAGTTACACATTTATCTTCTTCTTGTGATGTGAAAAGAATTATCATCAGTCTGACCTTTCTCTTTTGAATAATCTTGAGCATTAATAGAAGATAATGCAGATTGAACATTTTAAAATTCTTCATCATACATGTCATGTCCTCAGTACTGCAAGTCCATAGTGTGCTTTCACAGTGAGACTTTCTTATGGGACTGTGGTTATATTTAGCTTGCAGTAATGTGATGCTCTTTCCTGTCGTTAAAGTTGCATCATTTTCTTGGAACTAAATATAATGCAGTGTAAATCTTCCCTATAATGCCAATACGACTCACTCATTGTGTCATTAGTCTATCACATTGTTATTATTATTATTATTAGTAGTAGTAGTAGTAGTAGTAGTAGTATATCTTCAGTATAAAGTTGCTGGAAGTAGTTCGAAATTTTTAGTGCATTACTTGACCAGATACATTATTTCTTCAGGAAGGTAATTCACATCCCATATGGCATTTCTGGAGTTTGGGATTCCAAGAGCAACAAGAAGGGACCACAATACCAGTCAGTCTAATCTGTATCCATTTTGAGCCTCTCAATCTGTAGGTCATAAAAATATTGCATAACTGTTTTTCTTAGTAAGAAAGATTCAGCAACCAAGGTTTCATAGAGACAGCACGTGTCTGTTGGATTACTAAAATGCCTTAAGTTGTTGCAACTAGAACAATGTATGTTGTCCCTGTATTTTGAAAGAATCCCACTGTTTGAAACATTGCTATCAGATGCATCTCAACAAGTCATAGAATAATGGAGTGCAAGAGACTCAAAAGAGAGGGAAATGGTATTTTGGAGTATGTATCAATTGCAGGGGAACGCCCTTTTTTTGGGGGGGATACATAATTAAAAATTCATGGTACGTCCAAAACCCCAAATGTGAAGGAAACAGTCAAATAAAAGTAATTTAAAATGCTTAGGTCTTGACTGTTTCCATTTCACCTCTGTGACAGAGATAAAAAAATTTGCAAGAGCCATCACCAGATTGGAATTTGTGTGTGTCATCCAAAAGGAAAATGTGATTCTTAACATCAGAAGCATTAAGAACTGATGGCATTAAAGTGTGTGTGGAAATAGAGTGTGTGGTGCATGGAGGGAAGAGATATTGGACAGCAAGTTTGAGTCTTAATAAAAGACAAAAGCAGAAGACAAACATTGTGTAGAATCTAATGAGCTGAATCAACAGGAGAGCCTACAGAGAAGATGTGAGAAATAGTTACTGTTGAGAGAAGTTAAGGTGCAGAAGCAGTGGGCAGACTGGATGGTGCAGCTACAGGCAGAACATGAAGAATTAGTTAAGGAAATTAGGTGACTGCTACCCATTGTGAATTAATTTCAGCAAATGAGAATTTCACTTCGTGCAAAGATTTGTTGTTGCTTATTTGAAAAACAGTGAGAAGAGAAATAGTTAAAATCTAAGAAGCTGCCAGAAGCATTATCAGAAAAATCTCCATGGAACTTGGGACTTGTGTGTTATACTGTATAAAACCATTTAAATTCTGTGTCTTTCTTTGTTCTCTCCTAATAGTGGGAATCTGGTCAGCCTTTGGCACTCTGAGAAATATCCAAATGACAAGAGATCCAAGTCGGTCCTCTCTAATTTTTGTCATGCCTAGTTGCAAGCTTCTGGGAATGCAGGAAAGGAGGAATAGCCAATATGCTGTCTTTGTGTGCTTGTGCTGGTATTCAGGTCTGGTGTTCCTAAGAATTACAAAATGATGAATAGCACTGTATCCTTCAGTACTATAGCTATGAATTATGCTAATATCATCATGATTTTATGAATGTTAACTAGTGAGTAAATTTTGACAAATTAACTAATGAAGAAATACATTTAAGAAATGGAAAGCCTGTTTTGATGAATTGAGATGTTTTGTAAGGCTGCAGTTGGAAACAATGCATGAGATGATGACAGCACTTCGAAGATATTTCAGCTCTTGTTAACTTGGTCATTCTTTGTGGCTTTAATATGAGGGAGACCATTGTTTTTCATTAAATGATCCACCCATCTGCAGGGTAAGAGATAAGAGGATCACAAAAATAACTCTAATATCTATCAAACTCTATGGGGTTTACTCCCTCTTCCCTCCCTTTCTTTAATTTAATGGGATGGCCTGGGTTCTGCTGTAACTTCTTCTCCATCTTAGTAGCTGGTGCAGTGTTGTTTTTGACTTTAGTCTGAGAACGGTTCTGTTAACTCACTGATGTCTTAGTTGCTGCTCAGTAGTGCTTACACTGACCTGGGACTTTTCAGTCCCATGCTCTGCCAGTGAGAAGGGGCACAAGAAGCTGGGAGGAAGCAGAGACAGGACACCTGACCCAAACTAGCCAAAGGGGTATTCCATACCACAGCATGTCATGCCCAGTATATAAACTGGGGGGAGTCACCCGGAATGCTGAATGCTGCTCGGGTCAGGCTGGGTATTGGTCAGTGGGTAGTGAGCAATTGTATTGGGCATCATTTCTGTTTATTGGGTTTTATTCCTCTCTTTTTTCCTTACTGTTGTTATTGTAATACTTGCTTTATTTCAGTCATGGAACTGTTCTTATCTCAATCCAGGGGTTTCACTTTCCCAGCTCTCCCCATCACACCAGGGGGTGGGCAAGCAGCTCTGTGGTGCTCAGTTTCCAGCCAGGTCTAAACCACAACATGGGGAGAGCTATATTTCTAGTTTAGAGTTTTTCTCATTAGTAAGAGAGGATTTTTCTCATTGTTAATGAGTAAATTAAAAAAAATAATTGTCAGGACTTTATCGTGTGCAGCCTAATTTTCCTGTGCAATTTGGGGCATGAATGTGTCCAGGGTAAAGTGTAATTTGTCCGTTGGATCAGTGCATAAGTACTAATGGTAATACGGTTATGGAGGGATTTGTTAAATGTGCAAAGTGAATTTGTTATAAGCTAGATGTGAAATCATTTACTTCTGATTAATGTAGTTCAGTTTGAGAGGCTGGCAAACAGGCTGCTTGTGGAATTTTTACTAATTTTGTGTTGCATCTGTATTCCAAGGACTTCTAAAAGGAAAATGGAAAAATAAAACAGATCTTGTTTAGAAACAATAATGATGTGTGTAGGAAAACACAATCTTGTTTCTAATGTGAAGTGTGACAGACAACATTTGACACAGTTACTCTGTAAGAGTACACTTCAAAAAAGTAATTGTATTTGAAGTATCTTTTGCTGCTGTTTGTGGCAATTTTTTGAAGAGAAAACTCCATTTACTGTCCTATCTGTAGGTTTTGGGTGCAAATGTAGTAGTTTATTTCTTCTGAGGACTCATCTCACCTATCTCTATTTTCTCATGCAAATATGAACTTTCATTTCATGGAATTAAATTAAATTATGATCTTGTCTGGCTTTGCAAATACTTCAGGAGAGGTAAAAAGTTTATCTGAGGAGAAGTGGAGCTGTGGACTCTTCCACTGTTGTTAACTTGACTTTTTTTGGAAAACAAATAACATTTTCTTATTAATTTCTCATCTTTTCATTTTTAGGACGGTAGATCTTTGATGTCAAAATGTAGGTTGTAAATGTACCTTTAACCAGTCTATGGCTTGCAGTCAGTTTTCAGTGTCTTGTGTTGCTAAAAGACTAGCCTTGTTTCCTAGATTTTTTGGTTGTAATTCAGTACGTTTTCAAGAAGGACTAATAGACACTCTGGGAGTAATGCACTGCAGACTATTAATAAAAGAGTGACAATGATACTGCTTTTCCCCATCAACACTCTCTCCCTGGCAACATGTTTTGTCATGTAGCATGATCACTGTTGACAGTATACTAAATAAATCGAAATAAAGGTGAAAATAATGACAAAGCATGCAGTTGAAGCAGAAAGGAGCAGCAATAACAAAAAGAGAGCATGCAGAAGTTTACTGCCTTTTACATAATAAATGATACTTTACACGATATTTTTTCTTTATCACTTACTATAGAAGACAAACAGAGCAAGTCATTAATAATAACATTGATGTTAATGAGTGTTATTATTAAAGGAAGGGCTGTAGAACAAGTCTTTGTAATTGTAGTGCCCAAAGTTTTTTTGTTTTCCTTTATTTTTTCTTTTGATGCAAAGTTTTATTTTTATCTGTGAGATGATGCCTGATATGATGAAACCTGATATGATTTCTCCTTTATTTGGTGCCATCAGTTTGGATTATATTGCTATGTTTTTTTTTTTTTATTTTTTTAAGCTCCTTACTTTTAAAATAAAGATCAAAGCTGTTGGCTTTATCCATCACTCTTTTTTTTTTGCTCCAAAGCTAGATAAATCACAGAAGTTCAAGTCACTCAAAACAACTTAATACAAGTCTATTCACGGTTGGATTGAAAACTAAGAATAGACTTTGTAATTTCTAAAAAGTAAGAACTGAAAAATTTAAATATTCTGTAATGGATTGTAGAAGATCTGAAAGCAGAAGGGTTTTCATGGCCTGTGTTCATTGTTGCCACCAAATAAGCGTGATCCCAGAAACTCTGGTTCACAGTGAAGCTCTCTCACATTGCACACTCACAGGTGGAGAGGTGGAGACAAATTTCTACTTTTCTCCTTGGAGTTGCTGTGTGCCAGGATTGAGCTCTAAGTTGCTGATGTCCAGTATTTATCGTATGTAGCTGAAACTCTGTCATACTTTACAAGATGACTTATCAGTTCCCCTGATGAGGTGCAATGGAGAGAAAGGGAGCTCTGTTTCTACTAGGCATTGTTTTCCATGCTTGATTCACTTTAGTGACTATCTTCATGCTGATACACGCTTTAGAAAGATTTAAAAAGTACCTCTAATAATGTGTTACAGTTTTGTTATTTATCTTAATTTAATATTAATGTTTTACTAATCTGATTTAATGTGTGGAGGCATAAAGCTTTGGCTGTTGTTTTCTAGTGTGGATGTTCCTTTGGTTTTTTGTTCTCCTTATTTTAGAAGTAGACAGTTTAGATTAGTGCATGCATAATTCACAAAATTCAGTGCATTCAGTGCGCTCTGGGTGCATCCCGATTGCTTATGTGTTTTGACTTTGCAGTCTGGAAATTAGCACTGATCCTTCTAGTGGGTCTTTCTGCTTCTTGCAGTGGCTATGAGTGTCCAGTTCTGTATTGCCTATACAGACGTGTTTAAAGCAGTTGTGCAACCTCCTCTGCAGAATAACAAGTAGTGATGTTTTTATCCTTTTAATTGCAGGTGTTGTGTTAATTTGCATTGTAAACCTGTCACTATCCTCTGTCAAGAAACAAGCCTAAAAAGGACCTTCATTTATGTCTCTGTGACTTTCGTATAGGAAGACATAAATAGAAGTATCTCTGTGGAAATATGTTCAGAACATATGTCTCTGAGAAAACATGTTAATTTATTTTTTTGTGTGTGTGTGTGCATTCAGAAGATGTTAAACGTAAGCACATAAGGTATTCTGAAAATCTTAACACAAGTATTTATGACTAGACTGTTTTATTTACCTCAGCATAGTCAGATGGTTCTGTCCTGAAGTCCACAAGAGGTATTTCCCCCTGTTGTTGTGGCCTGTACAGCATCCAGCCTGCATGGCCGAGCAGCAGTTCACAGCTAGAAACTAGAGTGCTTATAATTGAGAGGAGGAAGGAAATGTTGAGTGTTGTTCCTTTGCTTGTTGAGTTCAGATAATTTCATTTATGATGAGGCTATTAGTAAAAATAACTAACTATATATAATATTTATATAAAAATAACTAAAAATAACTAAAAATAACAAAGTAGCAATAAATGAATGAAGTACGTAGATTCCTAATTTCCAACAAATAACTTGTGGAATCTATTAAAACCTGGTTCTTTGCTAAGTTTCTAAAAACTGTTCATGTTGTCCTGATACTGGTGAAAAGGAAGTGCAATTTCGTCTTCCTTTTCTAAAGCCTATTAATTTTACTGTGTGCAGAATATTGCTAAAAGCTATCCTGAAGCCCTTGCTCAAACAGAGCCATAGTTAAAAAAACCCACAATGAGAGCTCCACCTCTTTTAGTATGTTTTTGCTGCAGTCACTTCGAAGGCAGTAGAAACAGCTATCTAGACTTGCTTTAATAAAATCAAGTTATTGCAATCCAGTCTCTCTTTTCTCATCCACACTGCATGTAAGAGGATGCACCATATTTTATTTTGACTGTATGTACTGGCTATTCATGTGGCAGATTTTCAATAGCTCATCTTTATTACACCAGTAGTCCTCCAGTTTTTTTTTTTGCATTGACACCTTTTAAAATGGCTGTGGAAGAAAAAAAATGTGGCTCACTAATTTGAGCATCAGCATTTAGAAATTGTAAAAAATTCAATTTGGAAATGAGTGAAGCAACAGTGGAGCCTAAAATGTCTGCAGTTTAATGTACTGAAAGCTACACCTCTCTTTTGCCAAGCTTTCCTATCACTCTTGCTATTAAAGCTGTTGAAGTGCTATTTGTTAGAGAAGTGGTTTTCACTTTCAATTCTTTACATTGCAAGTACACCATATATCACTGTTCTGACATAGGGCTGGAGTGTGCACATTGTGTATTTCTGCAGTGTACTGCTCTGCTGTTGCAGTAGCTGCTTTCAAGTTATGCTGCCCCAAAGAAAATTAACTTTGGCAGGTGGCTGAAGAAGAAAAACCTGTGCAGGTGGTAAAGGAAAATAATATTCCCTGTTTTATTTTACAAATTGTGATTAATTTCAATTTCATTTCATAATCCTCAAGGAGTGAAGCTTTTAACGTCCAAATCTGATCTGAATAAGTATACTGAAGTATAACATCAGCTGATTTACTCTGCCATGTGCATGCATTTAGAATTAATTTGTAAGGGTGTAATTAGCTCAGAGGACATAAAATAATATGAAAGAAGAGCTTTATTGTTTAGCGGAAATTAGACTATTGTTTTCAAACTTTCAGTCTGGATTTAGATCTTGAGGACGCAGCTGGAAGCCAGCATTAGTTAATAGTTTTGAGACAGTAGTTCCATTTCTCCTGCAAATGGTAATTCTAGCAAATGACTGCCTCCCAACTTCTCTCTCCTGGTTCTTTGATCTTCCACAACTACAAAAAGTCATCACAGTGGGAGATTAGAGATACTGCAAAAACCAGAGGTTTACCAGTTCGGAACCTCTGCACTGGCTGGGTTGTTTGATTTAGAAATAGGTATACAAAATCTGTTACACAGATTTCCTTAGGAAGGGCACCTCTAACAGAAACACATGCTTCAAAATTACACTTGCAGTTGTTCTGCAGACTGGGAAGTAACAGGGTTTTATTTGTCCTTTCAAACTGAGGGACTCTGTTATTCTGGATTCTTAGATATAACCATTAGTACTCAAGGTTTGAAGTAAATTTTACATTTCCCCTCCTTACAAATGAGAAATAAAATGCAGAAGATTAGATTGGTAGGGTGTGATAATAAATGCAAGAAATGACATATGAAGTGAGCCATTTGGCCAAACAATAACATGTACTTGATGAAAATAATGCATGCTAAATCACCTGCTTGAAAAAGAATCAAAAGAACTGAGCTCTAAGTTAAATGAACACATTTTTCTGTGAGAGTCTGGCAGGAAGCTGCTTTACCAGTTCTTTTAAGGCACGACTTTATTAATGGGTATTGGTGGCTGTGGTGAATGCTGGATTTAAGAAAACTCCTAAAATTATCTTAAATTATTTCTATAGTTTGCCTACTTCTCTCCCAAGTTGCCCTGGTGTTTGTGCTAGCTTGTTCTTAGCCATTCTTCATTTTTCACCTTCCATGAAATTCCCACTACCTAGTCAGAAGAAAATTAAATTTTCTTGGATCACAAAACTCAAGAACTCTGATAAATGGTTTCTTTCATTGTGCTTTCCTGTAAGTCTTGTTTTTCCTTTTGTGTAGAACATTTTATACATCATCCATAAATAGCTCACTTGGATTATTACTTGCTAAGAAGGCTTTCATTTTGACCTTGAAGATTTCATTTCATTTCTGAGCTATTAGCAGATATCTCCGCTCATCTGGCCTCCTTTTGGAATGAAACCTGAAAGCAAGCTCACATTTGCAGAGAAATCTTATTCTTACAGAAATAAAAAAGGTGTTTGTATCAGTCAGGATTAGGTTTAAATTAAAAAGTTTAACTATGACTTTCAGTTGGAAATCTTAAAAAACCCCAGCCGACTTTACAGACTTGTAAGGCTCCTTTGCTATGATGGTTTGCGTTGTTTTTTGCACTGGCATCTCCCATGGATCACAGCTTGAGCTACTATGACTCTCAGGAGTGAGCTTCCTAGAGCAGTGCCACATCAGTAAGAAGGTTCTTCCTTTTGAGGAGTGCATTTATAAACTTATAGTAGACAGATACTTAATACTTGAAACTGTAGAATATACTGAAGTTTTAGATACTGTACAAAATCTTTAGGTGTACCTTTCAACAGCTGTTCATCCTCCTCTTTCACATACACCTAATAAAGTATCAGCTCTTTTTTTTTACCCTCTATTTGCCAACTTATTTATAGTAATATTATATTTGTAGTCTTTTATTTTCTGTTAGGGTAAAATACTGGTGCTCTTTCAGTGTTTAGTCATCTATTGCTAATTCTACTGTATTTTCTCTTACCTGGTTTATGTAGAAACACAGGAAGGTATTAAAGGATGCCAGGGTTAGAGAGCGACAATGAATGAATAAATGTTACATTGAATACTGTGTAGTGGTCCAAAAGGTTAGTCTTGGGGAAGAAGTGAAACCAAAAAGAAATGGTAATTATGTCTTACCAGTGTCTTTCAACTTCTTGTCCAGTGCCTCCCTTGAATCACTTCAAGGCACTTTGCCACACTGGAGCAGTTCATGGTGCTGTTCATTCCCAGTGAAGGGCACCACCCACTAACACTGCTAAGTAATGTGTTAGCCAAATGCCACTTAACATTTATCAAAGACAAAGGTCTAGTTTCTTTGCAGGAGTAGTACCAGTGTATTATTCTGAGGTAGTTGACATTACCATAGATAATTTCTGGGAATTAGAAAACAGTAATTCTTTGCCTGGTCACAGCTATCACCTGTATCCAGGACACTTGACTCTGATGTGGTCAAATGAAGGGCTTGAGCAGACTGGGGCAACTGTTCTTTTGAGTTCAGTGTAAGCCCTTAAGGATCCATGTTATTTAACTGAGATTTGGTGTGGATTGTTGTTGTTTTTTTTTTTAACCTTTTCTGACTGAGGTGATCCTGCCCCTTAATTCTGCTCTCGTGAGACCACACTTGGAGTATTGTGTGCAGTTCTGGTGTCCTCAACATAAAAAGGACATGGATCTGTTGGAACAAGTCCAGAGGAGGGCCACGAGAATGATCAGGGGACTGGAGCACCTCCCGTATGAAGACAGGCTGAGAAAGTTGGGGCTGTTCAGCCTGGAGAAGACCTCAGAGCAGCCTTCCAGTATCTGAAGAGGGCCTATAGGGATGCTGGGGATGGACTTTTCATTAGGGACTGTAGTGATAGGACAAGGGGTAATGGGTTAAAACTGAAACAGGGGAAGTTTATATTGGATATAAGGAGGAAATTCTTTCCTGTTTGGGTGGTGAGGCACTGGAATGGGTTCCCCAGGGAGATTGTGAATGCTCCATCCCTGGCAGTGTTCAAGGCCAGGTTGGACGAGGCCTTGGGTGGCATGGTTTAGAGCGAGGTGTCCCTGCCCATGGCAGGGGGGTTGCAACTTGGTGATCTTAAGGTCCTTTCCAACCCTAACTATTCTATGATTCTATGATTCTATGACTGAGAATGAGCTTTGAGGCAGAGGCTGTTGTTACCCCAGTGTATCACATGAGATAGAGACCTAAGCCAGAAGAGAGTTATATCTTAGAAATGAAACCAACCAACCAAAAAAATAATCCCCCCAAAGTCTGCAAAAACATCAAGTGATGATAAACCCTAAAATGTTTAAACGTTGCTATGTAGTTGGCACTGTATTCATGTATGTGGTACATTAGTTGACGATTGCTGAGTATTTCTCATTGAAAGTTCAACTGTGAATAGGAACAGAAGTGTGTGCGTACATTGTAGATACGTCAGTGAATAAAATTAGATGTTTGGAAATCTGAAGTGGGTTTGAGTGAGGTTTGACTCTCCTTAGAGGATTTATTTATTGTGGTAAAGAATAAGAAATATTCAGTGGTTTAATGAGAAGGTTTAAGATACTTTGTGACTCTTCAGTAAAAAGTTGAGGAAATATGAAATCATATAGTGAAGCTAAATATTAAAAGTTGTGTGAATAGAAACTGCTGATTTTCATAAACATTTAGTAAATATGTCATTATGTTTGTGGAAGTCAGTGTTACCTACCTGTACTAAATTAGGCAGCTTTCAGAGAAGTGGCCGTATACCTTCTCTGTGGTGTTAGTTTTCCACAAAACTTCCCATGAATTCAGTAGTTCTTTCCCAAAGCTGTGATGTGAACACATTGAAAGCTTTTTGAAAGAAAAAAAAATATTTCCTTTCCTTACTCTTGTGTTGCAATACTGTAGAAAAGAAATAATCTTAACCTTCATAATGATGAAAGGTTTAACAAAGGACATACATCAGTTGTCATGCCTGCCACATAAGTATAGGGTATTAAGCTTTTTTTCATGCGCACAATTTCTCTGTAGTATTTGAATGTGTTTCCTTGCTGAAAGTCTCTGTAAAGCTTGCGTTTTCCCATTAGAGTAGTGACAGAAATATTGGAGATTGTTTTAGAATTATGCAGTATATATACTGCTGCATAATTCTCTGAATTTCATAATTCAACAGTAGATCAGAATCATATGGCCTCTCAAAGCAAAAAAGAGAGTAAGGCAGTACCTTCATGCATCAAATAACTTAGTAGTATTTATGGGTGTTGAATGTCAGGACAGCATAAGCAATTACAGAAGAATTTGAGAGCACTTTCACAATTGTTTTTGCATCAGTATCCGCTGGGTCTCTGTAATGTTAGAAATTTTGCATCTTTCTTAAATGACAAGTTGTGGGGAATCCTGGTAAAGTTTATTAAACAGAAGTCATTTAAATGACATGGTTAATGCTGAAAAAACTGAAAAAACTGCCATGAGGGTACTTAGTTTTATTAGGAGATGTCTTCAAAGTTAACTTTACCATGTTAATCACATAAATCTCTTAAATAATTATCAGCCTTATTCACTGGGGCTAAGCATTTAGTAGGCTTTAACAGCAATTAAGTACTTAGCAAAGTTAGCAGAGCTTTTAAATAATATTTATTGAGAGAATCTCATAGAATATTCATATGACATCTGAAAACAGTTTTTAAAGTATGTTTGAAAGAATAGCATGCGAGTACACGTTTAACTCATCTGTCTGAATTACAGTGATACACTGTGGGTTACTCTCAACACTTGCTATTTTGACAAGCTGAACTGCACAGATTTAAGAAGCCTGTTATTTGCCAGCATTTGTGCTATGTAAAAGCTTACATGTATGCAAATGCTCATCTTTGTTAGTATTATTGAGTAAAAGTTAATGTTGGTATATGCAGTAATCAAGATATAAACATTGAAGCCTGATTATAAAACCTGCTTCTCATATTGAAAAATGCATAAAGAGAGCTTAATGTGGTGTCTGTGTTGGCATATTGTACTTCAGTGTCTGGATTAATAGGTACCCTGATAGTAATATAGGATAAGGACTGTCACTCAAGAAAATAAAACCGTTTTCAAGAGTGTTGGGAATTTTGTTCCCACTTTACTTCCATGTACAATGTAACCTGAATTATGAATGCATGTGACCATACAGCTGTGAGATTTACCTTTTCTAAGATTACACTCTGAGAAGACTTATTCAATATCTAGGGCTCTATTGTTGGTGTTAAAAATGATCAACCAAGAGTTTAATTAATTTGCTTAGGTATTGTCCATTTGGAATCAAATAGGCATAATTAAGGGATCAGGTATACTCAGAAAATATCATGAAAGTACTCTGAAGATATAATAGCGTAAGCATCTCATGGTGTACCTTCATGCAGGGGTGGCTTTCATTTGTGAGTATGCATTGTGTGTGTTTCTGTCTCTGAATAATTCTGAGATATGACTTGATCTGAAATTTGAGGAAGTTGAAAAAGAGTAAATGGCTGATAAATTCATGATTCATGTTTTGAGGTGCTTCCTGCTAAATCAGACACATTATGCTGCTTCTGTCTTGATAACTGAAGTTAAATTCATTATAGAAATAGTCTTTATATGCACACACACACACATACACAGAGTAGGTTTTGTGTTGTTTTGTGTAGGAGATATCCAAGCCTCAAAACCGAATTTTATTGTATATGGAGGAGTGCTGAAAATATCAACAATCAGTGCAATCATCTATTGTACAGAAGTTAACCAAGGGTTAGTATCAATAGAGTAGAGGGTTTTTTTAACCGGTCAGAAAATCGGAATGAAAACAAAGATGGTTCACTTTGAAGATGCTGTCCTCTACTCTGATTCATTTTATTCTTCCCTTGAGATAGATAAGTTGCTAGAAAGCTAAATGCCAAATGTCTCACACTACAGTCCTGTATAACTGATGCCTCTCCCACTCTTTAATACACAGCACTAATTGCTTATTTAATTTCAGTGTATGTTGGTCCATTTTATCACCTAATTAGATTGTGTTTGAAACACCATTTGGTAGTAACAATACAGTCTGCTTTGCCATTTGGTTCTTCATTAATTTACTTCCAAGGGTTTGTTCTTACTGGGGGTAGGGGGGAGAAAAAGGAGGGAAAAAAGGGCTTTTTTCGCTGAAAGGTAACTAAGACTTCAGCAATCTAGTACTAAAAAAACACACTGAAGAAAGCACAAAAGTTGGTAGGTCAGCCCTGAACTCCACTTGTATTTCAGTTTTACTGCAGTTTTAGCTTCAGAGAACTGACACATACATATTAAAAGCTGCAGGGGAAGATTGGCAGATAGCGAAGACAAACCCCAAATGCATTTTCCTTGTGTGCTGTAATTCGGGACTATTATATGCTTTTACCCATCCAAACCTCCTTGCCCATATCAGCGCTGTGTGTGAGTGTGCTGCTGGTCTCTCAAGGAATGGCTTTGTTCTTTTAACTGTCTGAAAGGCATGTCATTCCAAGCTTTCAGAACAGGAGGTATTTTCATTATGTGATCATCCCTGAAATACTGTTTGAGAACTGAAGATGCTCATTGATGAAAGGAGCTGCCTCCTTCAACCATTTGTTTTCCAAAGCTGATTGCCTGTGGCATGATTGTTTTACTTGTGTCTGAACAAGAGAATATACAATTTACTCGGTGCTTTAAATCAGGGAAACATCCTTGAGTGAAGAATAAAAGGTTGTCCTTACTCACAAAGCAGTGTTTTGTGCTATACGTTAATGTAAATTTAGCACCTATAAACTTCTTGTAGCTAGAAAATATGTCACAAAACTTGATTTTCTCTAGGGTGTAGCTAGATGAGGAATTGCTGTTGGCAGAAGACAAAGAACCCCTAATGCCCTTGTGGAACTGTAGGCAGTAGGTAAAGAAAAATAAATTCTTGGAATTCTTTTACTGTAAAATATTTTATTTTATTTTTTTAATTGTGTGGTACCCTGATACATAATTAGGCCAGAAAACCAGGACCTTGGTAATGAACTTTCTAGTCATTGAAGTGATTTTGTCAGCCACCATTATTTATGCTGTGGAAGATGTAATGATCCTTCGGGTAGCTGTATTTCTCACTCCCCATCCCACTACACATTTGTCACCAACTATTTGGGTCTGAAAAGTAGACTAATAGTAAAAGAAAAATGTAAAAGAAAGCTATGGCTGATGCATTTCAGGTATTGCAAACTAGAAGTTAAGAACTTCTAGTCTGAACTAGAATGGTTTTTTTCATGTTTGTCTAGGCCAGCATCTTCCTTCTAGAAAAGGCAAAGAAGGGGAAAAGGTAGAAATAGTTCTACTCAGCCTATTACAGTGCGTCTCTTAGTTATACCTTTGATTCTTATAGCATTTAATGTATTTTACTTCCACAAATTAATCCAGCTTTTTATCTTCCACAAATTAATCCAGCTTTTTATCAAGCCCCAACATCCATAACATTCTTCATCAATGAATTCCCCACTTTAACTACAGGGTGTCTGAACGAGCAACTCACTTTGTTTTTTGCTTGTTACTTGGTAGTTTCCTTTGGTGCCCTTTTATTCTGGTACAAGGAAAACATAGTAAACAGGCAATCTCTGCCTTCTCTATGCCACTCAGTTTAAAGGTTTTGTGTCACACCCCAAAGTCAACTCTTCTGATGGAAGAAGAGTTGCTTGCTAGCGGTCCTTGGTACAGAGAGCATCCTGTGTCTTTGATTATGCTGTCTCTGGGCTTTTTGAAGTATCTGGTATATTTTTGATAAGTGGAACCAAGCTTACAGTATTGAAATACCTGTTACTTCTTTAGATGGTGTTTCATGCTTAACTGCCAGAAAATTATAGCTACAGACTATGGTTGAGGAGGAAAGGTGTGTAATATTTAAATGGATACTACCTGACAGCTAGATGAAACTGGGGTGAATATTTGGTTGTCATTTGACATGTTTTTTGAATATCTGACTTGAAGTGTGAAGGAACTGGATTCATTCTTGCTCTGAAGTATTTACAGCTCAGATTTGAAATCAGAATGGCAATAGGGCAATTAAGGATGGTAATATCTCTTACATTGATTAAATAACTGTTTAGTGTGACATATGCTAACGAGTATTATAGAGAGGTCCATGATATAAGAAGAAGACTTAATGTTGGCTGGAGAGAATTTAATGAGTGTGAATTACTTAGTGCTTCTTTTATGCAGTCATAGAATGACTTGTATAGGCATAACAGAAGATAAACGATGACACTCTTTTAGAGAGTTTCTATAACTTTTGGAGATGTTTGTTTCAATGTAACCAATTTTGTAGTCAGAATACATCTTACTTACTGTCCAGGCAGGCACAGGGACTAGTCATCTATGATTTATGTTCTTTATGTCTGCTGAATTTGCTGTAACTGACCCTCCAGCTTTAAAACAGAGGAACAGAAAACTAACAGCAAAAACACCTAAAGCAAAAAGCATTTGAAAGTCAGCAAACTGCAGCAGCTATTTTCCATGGACTACTGTGCAACGATCCTGTTGCAAACAGATTAAAACAGCAGGGCAGCAGTTGTACCGATAGTACCAATATCTGTCAGTATTATTTTTCTCCAGGCATGGAGAGGAAGTCTGTGCAGTTGCATTTTTAGTATATACTCATCTCCAAGACGAAAACATTTTTGGTATCTTAGACAAGGTGATTTTTAAGAAAATAAAAAGATTCAAATATCTGATTGCCAATACTCTTATTTTTATTAAAATATTTAGAAGGTTTCTATTGATATTATGGCCGTTAATCTGAAATTTTCCTGCAAGGAGTTGACACATCTCAAATTTAGCAAGGTTTACAGATAGTGTTGCTTGTTTCACCACTAAATGCAGTTGAAGTTGATCAATGAAGGGTAATGAAAAACAGTAACTGTTCTGAGGAAATTACCTCAAATTTATGAATGCCTTTCTCTTTAATTCATGGTTGGATATCTGTAACTTATTTGCCTTGAACAAATCAGTATTAACCTCTCTGTTCATGGATGGGTGGTCAAATGGATTTTCTATTTTTTCCAGCTCTTCATTCTTTTGGGACCAGAAAGGTGACTGCTGGCGACAAGCCATTACTTTAAACAACTTCTGTGTTTCAGAGAAAAAAAACAATGGAGATTCAGATGTGTGGGCTGGAAATGTACCCACATCTGAAATGTACCCACATCCAGCTTTGTCCAGAAGGCAGCAAGACCAGCCAAGAAACAGATTAAGGCTAATTAAAGCAATATGGGTTGAACCCTTCCAGATAGTGAGAGTTGAGCTTTGCAGTCTGTAATCTAGCCCTGCTGGTCTTACAGTTACCGAGCCGACAGTGACTGAGGTTGTGAGGGAGGTTTTATACTTTTGCAAGTCAAGATCTGGTAAAGGAAAGTTTGTTTGTAGTTTGCTTGATGCGCTTTACTTGTCCCGTTTTGAACTTGTGTCTTCTTAATGATGCTTTCATGCAAGTATTTCTGTAATTGTGTTGGAGGAGAAAATCCCAGGTACCTGTGATCTAATTTTCTCCTTATACACTGTAAGTAGATGTACTATATTGAGATCTGAACTTACAGAGAGTGATCAGTTGAAAGCACATCATGTCAGTCACCTGCAGGGGTCTTGCACAGTGCTCAGAGGTAGGGGAAAAATCTTTCTGCTTTATTTATTTTTAATCACTTTTCCTTCCCACAAACTGTTCAAACACACAGCACAATTTTCTTTCTTAAGTTTGAAGGTTGTTGATTTTGCCAGAAGGCATGTTAGCTTTCATTCACCTTGAAGTGTTTTTACATCAACAGAAAGATAAGTGCAAGTTGTGTTTGTCTTCAGAACTATGCTTTTGGTCATGGCCCTGATAGAGATCTGAAAAATTGAATGAACATAAAATCCAAATAAATTCTTTTCTCATAACTGACGTAGAATGAAATCACAGTGTGCACTAATGAGATGGGATGGAGACTGACAGTACACAGACCTTTGTACTTCTGTCTTTTTGTGTGTGTGTGGTTATGCTTAACACTGACTAATGAAAAAACCTGGAAAATAAATTAAAATTGCTTTTCATCCTGAAGTATATGAAGCATGCAAGAATGTTGCTTTGTGTCAGTGCTAGACACCTTCCCAAATAAAAATATGTATGGATAATGGAATCAAAAAAAGCTTTCTGCAAACATAGCAGTTGAAAAGCATGCTTGTATGAAAGAGCAAGAAATCCGGGAACAGGCAACAGAAGATGGATTTTGGCATCAAGTTGTACCCCACAAGTTGCTTTTATCTGAATATTCAATTCCTAGGAATACTTGGGCACTGCTTCCTATAAAAAGCATATCTATCTTTTCCCTGCTTTCCCAGTACAAATAATTGTCTTGTTTAGTTCTCCAAAGGCTGGGAACAGCTAACCATCACTACTTGCCTCTAGCGCAACTTGCCTCCTCCTGACTTGTTGCTAACAAGAGATGTGAAACAAGAGCTAGTATTGGTTGAGCAGCCTGTACTGAGGAAAAGAGAAGTGGTGTTTGGAAAGAAGCACAAACAGGGAATTGTTTTATGTAAGACTGAAGAGTTACTTTAAACTGTGCTTTATCTCCAGTAAGGAACCTCTCCAAAGAGCTGTGTATCTCTACCAAACTTACTACTCAAGTTAAAAGATACATTTTTTTTCTAGCATAAAAAGCTAATCCGGGATTTTACCCTAGTTGTTGTATTTATGTACAAATATATTACAAACATACTTCCTATTGTTACAGATTTGTTTTGAAGACAATAGGAAAATTGTCTCAGGGTGTTGAAAGCCTGAAAGTTGTCTTGAAACAAATACACAGGGGGCTGAAAGCCTGAAGGTTGACTTCTGAAGTCGGTTGTGAGTGTCCCATTAACTTGACTGCTGGTAGAAATGAGATATTGCTGCTTACAGGTAGAGAGGGGAAGGGTTTTGACTGAAAATTGTTAATTAAAAAAACCCAGCCAACTGTGAATAGCAATTTTACTACTGATTTTAATGTGAATATATTCATTACAGTGCAGACTGGTATAAGCTCTAAAACATGACAGTGCTCATAATGCACTGGTCTAAAGTGATAAACTCAATAAATATTTATAGATTATTGATACTTTCTGTCAATGTACAAAGCAGACATTCTTCCTAAGTGAACATGTACAGTCTTTGATGTCCAGATACATAATATTGAATAACTGTAATTGCAAGAAATAGCTAACAGATTGGCTCTGTTATTTGTGGATTGGCATAAAGTCATCAAAGTTCCTGCAAACAGCCTATTTATTTATAGAAATGTCAAGATCTTACTAAAAGCTTTAGTCAAGCAAAATTAGTGTTGCAAATCATATTAATTAGGGTATATCAAGCTATATTAACCAGCATAATTCATTTTTTCTTATTAGAAAGCTTTAAGTGGTTGCACCAACACCAATTAAAAGAATATCTAGAAATCCTTTTTTATTACCAGTCCTGTTCTACAGGTGTCAAACTGTGCAAATAGCTGAACCCCAGAATTTATACAGACTACTAAAATGAAGTTTAAATAGTGCTGAATACTTCTGTATTTTATGGCTCATTAAATAGACTCTTACAGCAAGCTTCATTGTTTTCTGCAGGTTTTTGAATATAATGTCAGATGCCGAGCTCAAAATAGAATGGGAATTTTCTGAGCTTTGCTTCAAAATATGCAAAAAAGAGCATTTAATTGAATTTATTTCTAGGTATTGTAACTCCAAGCTCTCACATCTGATTTAAAAACAATATAGCAAGATTCTGACTCGTGGACGGACTGTAAAATCACAAGCTGTTCCTTGTGATAGATACAATTTTTATTTTAGCAAGTAATGAGTTAGGAAGTAAGCACACTGTTCACAATTTTTGCTGATAGCTAGGGTTTAAGACACAGCCTCCTGTCTCTCAAAGCCCAAGTTACAAACCTCTGCGGTGGGTATCTTGACCCTCTTGCCCATTAAAAGGTAAGGAAATACCTCTGCATCCTGGCTCTGGTCTTCTGTTAGGTGGTTCCTAGCATCTGCATCGGGGGGAATATGGCTGAGATACTGTAGACCTTCAGTTTAACCGCATGTGAGTCTTTCTCATGTTATGCAAGGCTCCACTTGGATTTAGATAGGTGGGATTTTTACTGTTTTTCTAATTAATGATCACTAGCACAGCACCTTTGTGCCATTCTGCTGGGAGTGGAAAACTTCATGTTTTAAAAAGTTAAAGCATTTAGCAGGTGGTTGCCTGTTATCCACTCAGACTCTCAGTTGTTTCAAAATTGTTCAGATGCATCTCACAAAACCCCACAGCTCTTTCTCTTATGTGCATACGGTTGTAAAGGCCTTTGCTAAGGCTTTAAACATTACATGTTTCCCTTTCTCTACCCCCCACAAATAACTGAAACATGAAAATCAACATTAATGTTCAAGTTTAAGTATTTACCATTGTCTATACTGCAGAAGCTTACCTTGCCTTATTCACTGTTTTCAGGCTAAACTGACAAGTTTTACTGCAGGGTATAAGACATCAGTATAGTATTCTGTAATTTTCTAGCCTCTTCTAGAGAAGGGTTTTTTTGTTCCCAGTTTTTTCTACACTGGGAGAAAAGGCTTTCTACAAGAAGCCTTTCATCTAAGAACTTCTGTCCTCATTGTGACGTAAAAGTACGCTCACAGTTTCAGTGAAGAGTGAAGCACGACTGAGGAGAGGGGGAGGAAGGCGTGAGAATGGGGAGGGAGTTGTGTGTGTCATTAGAATCATTATTTTGCTTAAATTTCTGGTAAATACTATATAGTGCTGGGTTTGCTGTCCAGAGATACTCCAGGTCTCACATGGGATCTAAGAAAGATGTATAAACTTCTTGCTTGTTATCTGGTGTCCAGCCAACCTATAATGGTGTTAGAGATCGATGTTCAGGCAACCATTTCCTGCTTTGTGTACTGGTGAATTTTCTAGCAATGATGAAGTTGGACTTAGAAGCCCTGTAGTGTAGGTTACGTTGTTGCCAACTTCATGTGCATTGTATTCTTACATGCAATCTCCATTGCTGGCTTTTCTTGAAGAGAAGCATGAAAGGATTCTTCTTACTTAAAAACTGGTCTTGGGTTTTCAAGTATGTATTTCTTAATTAGTGAACCTCACCTCTTAGCTTGTAAATGATCAGATCTCTGGGAGAGTTTTGGATATGTGTATGTATTTAGAGTTGATTTGAAAGTGGTTACTATTAAAAAGAGCTGTTTCATTTCCTGAGATTTGATTTGATCTGGGGAGGAACTCGTTGGAGCCTGTGGGCATCTGCAAATGCTTCCACATGTCAAGTCAGTTTAAGTGGTGGAACAGTTTTGAGCTGAGAAATGAGTGACTAAGTGCAGAGATTTGGTTTGGTTTTAAATGTTTGTCTATGATAATGACGCATTGCAATTTAAAAATCATTCTTTGTTAGTTTCAACTGAATGCCAGTCACACTGCAGAGAGCTTTACAAAAGAATCCAGTATCAATGAACTAACCACAGGAGGCTCTTGCTTCATAGTGATGCTCAAAAATGTGTTAAAATATTAGTAGAGTGTGGAAAGCCAAAGAAGAAACCTTACCCTGGTCTGATCTGACACATAAATAAATGGATTGATCTGATGTAAACAAGTGGATTAATCTGAGTTACGATGCTTTGCATTCATCAATATGTTTTTGTAATAAACTTGCACTTGTAGGAGGGGGAGAAAAAACCCTCTACCTGCCCTTCACTGATTCTTATCATAAAACAAAACATTAAAGGAACAGCAAGACAAGATGTATATTTCAAGCAAACCAGAAGAGGCTTTCTTTTTTGTTTGATTTTGCACTTGGGGAATTTTACTTCATTTCTCCCTTCAAAGGTAGCAGAGAATTCATTTACTGTAGCCTGAGGTTATGATAACAAAACAAAGGCTTGCAACTTAACATACTTCAGAAAAAAAACCCAAAATAATTCAATTAGACTAACTCACTTGGTTGTACTTAGACACTTGGGAAGTTGGGAAGGACACGTAACTTCTGTTTTTAAAGAAGGTAGTCTGCAAACTGGAAATAAAAGAGGGTCTGGGTTTTTCCAGACTTCTGGAAGGGACTAAGATTGAAAGGGAGCACTTGGACTCGAAGCCGTCATTCAGCTTTCACTTCTTCCCCAGGTGAACAGGTTTAGACCAAGAGGACCTGTCAGTTCTAAGGATAATGATTTTAGTCTAGAAGATAAAATGTTCATAAAGTTGAGGCAGCTGAATGTTTTATACTGGTGGCCATATGATCATGAGAACTTTGTCCTAACGATAGCACAGCTGTTTCTTCTCTAAAGCAAGGTCCTTATCCTTAAGTGAGTAATTTGTCTTCAAGTCTTGATACATTATCCTTTTAGGTGACTTTTTCTGCTACTCTGAGATTGAATTTGCTGAATTTTGAAAGTGAACAGATATCAGACAAGCCTTTATTACTTCTGGGATATTTTTGTGTGTTGTAGGGGAGATACTTAAGGCCTTAATATGCTTGAATGGGTTGATGTAAGTCATATCATATTCCTGAACTCAGTGGCTTAAGCTTTCTGACCTGCACCATGTTATGTACGAGCTTGTGAATTATTTTGGGAGATTTTTTTTCGATATAAAGAAATTTGGTAGATTTTTATTAAAGCCAAAACCTGCTGGTGGATTTGCAGTAAACTGGGTTTGTACCCATCTGGATTAAATCCCATTGCTGTACCTTTAGCTTGTAAAGCAGCTTCTCTGTTGTTAGGGAATGTGTCAAACCAATTGCAATAGGTAATCAAATGTATTCTAAGTTGAGCTGCATAAAGAATGTGATTTTAGTATCTCAAGTCAAGATACTTTGTGGCTACATAACTTGTAAAGGTTTAATGGGGAGTCTTTTCCTAGGCTGGATAAATTTACACTGTACTAGTAAGTCCATGAAGTTTGTACAAGAGCTTGTCCTTTCAGAATGAGTTTGCATGAGTGAAAGCTTGTCTTCTGCTCTCTCCCATATTTCTGTGACCTGTGCTACACTTCCAAGGCTTCTCAAAATAAGTGCAGCCATTTCTGCTGTTTGCTTCTAGTCAGCATCCCATTGTAAAATGGTTTAAAGTGCAAAATTTCATTTCTTGACAGCCCAGTCTCATCAGCCTGACCCAGCTTTCCTCATCTGCCATTGTCTTTTTTTTTTTTCCTCTCTTACAGGGGAAAAGAAAATCTGTAAATGGAAACCTGAACCCTACACAGGGAATATACATCACACGTCTATGCAAATATAGTGCAAGTTACTTATATTCTTCTTTTTGGGGTTGCAGTCATAATGAAAGTGTATTGGCAGCCCTCTTCACCATCTACTACAAGTCCTCCTGGGGTTGTTTCCCTGAAAAGGGAAGAAAGCTCATGTAGGCCTGAGCTTAAGTGTGAGCACTCAGACTAGGATTTATGTGTGTATAGTACTCCTTAGGATGCTTGTACAAATGGACAGTTCCTTGTCTTTGCCCAGCCCTCCTGACCTCACTGGAGATCTCCACTCCCACTCTGCTTAAAAGCATCACCTTTATAGGACTAAGCTTGCATATCTTTTGAAAAGTGCAGTTTTAAGCTCTCATCCTCTCAAATGCTCTGCTCTGCTACTTTGACTTCAGAGGAGGAGGAATATCAGCTGATCTTTGGTTCACCTTCCAGTCTTCCCTAATTTTCAAGCTAACAGTGAGAGTGGGCTTGAAACAGGTTGTCCCTCAACTTTTACATAAAAATAAATGTCAATGAAAAAAATCCCCCTTTCTTTCCATAATTTTTCATTTGGTTTTTCATACTTGGTGTCCCTGGTACTAGAACTCAACCTTTTCAAAGCTAAACCAGATATAAGCGCTCCTGGGTTTCCTTTGTTTTTGCATCCAGCGGTTCCCATGGTTCTGAAAATCAGTTTTTAATCTCCCCAGTTAAAAATAGATTTGAGTTCAATAAACAAGAAGATGAAATCAATTTTTATCTTTTTTTTTCTGAAACAGGTGAGTACATCTCTCCCTAAATTTCTATGTATTCAATTCCTTTCCAAATCCTCATAAGTAATCCTGCTTTTACAAACATATTTAGCTTCCTTTTTGGAGATCAGAGTTGCAGATGGTGAGATTTTTATAAAAATATTTAATCTGGAAATAAACCAAAGAGGACTTAAAACTGTGATGGGAAAAAACAGATGAAGAAAACAATCTTGAAGTGATCCAGGAAATTCAAAAGACAGCTCAGACCCATTATATTTAGTGTGTTAGTGCCTGTTTGCATTGTATTTTCCTTCTGTATAGAGTTGCAAGCATAGATTTCAGAACTTCTTATAATGACATAGTCTGTGCTAGTAGGGACCATATGCATTTATAACAAATTGTTTCTAACATGGTAATCCGTGAATAGTAAAGCAAACATTTCTTAGTTCAGGAAATTTTGAGGTTTTTTGATCTTCTCTACTTTTCATCAACTTTTGAGACCTCACTTGGAGTATTGTGTACAGTTCTGGTGTCCTCAACATAAAAAGGACATGGATCTGTTGGAACAAGTCCAGAGGAGGGCCACGAGAATGATCAGGGGACTGGAGCACCTCCCATATGAAGCCAGGCTGAGAAAGTTGGGGCTGTTCAGCCTGGAGAAGAGAAGGCTGCGTGGAGACCTCATAGCAGCCTTCCAGTATCTGAAGGGGGCATATAGGGATGCTGGGGATGGACTCTTCATTAGGGACTGTAGTGATAGGACAAGGGGTAATGGGTTAAAACTTAAACAGGGGAAGTTTAGATTGGATATAAGGAGGAAATTCTTTCCTGTTAGGGTGGTGAGGCACTGGAATAGGTTGTCCAGGGAGGTTGTGAATGCTCCATCCCTGGCAGTGTTCAAGGCCAGGTTGGACGAGGCCTTGGGTGGCATGGTTTAGAGCGAGGTGTCCCTGCCCATGGCAAGGGGTTGGAACTCGATGATCTTAAGGTCCTTTCCAACCCTAACTATTCTATGATTCTATGATCTTTCTGTAGGTCCATAATGTCTACATGCATTCTTATTAGCATATTAATATTTTTAATATGTTAGATTTCAATAAAAGAAAAAGATTGTAATAATCTGAATTTAAGCATTTCAAACAGATAGATGAAAGAAAAACATAGTGGAAAATGCCTCTGTGAGATTTCCTTCAGTTGCAGGGCTGTAGCAAATAGCACCTCTCCCTTTGCTGGCAAATGTAAGAACTGGAGGCATGGCTGGACAGCTGCAAGTGCTAAAATAGGGAGTACACATAGTGCTGGGCTTATGACAGTAGAAAAGGAATTGAGTTTTGTCCCACCTGTGGAAGAAATTTTGGCATGTGGGAGAGAGAGAAATATCTGCTTGTCTGTGAAATGGCAACAATCACTGAATCAGCATAGCTTAGCGCATATTACCTTGGGAAAGAAACATTTAGGAGACCTCCTTTAAAAAGGCTGTGAGACGTGAATGTGTTATATAAATAAATGGATAGCCTTGAGGAGGTCGTTCTTTACTTCTGCAAAGCCAACTTTTAGATATATGTGAAAAAAATGCATCTTCTTCCTTTAAGAAGTGATTTCTTTTCACATTTTATTTAAATACCCAACCAGGGGGAGGGATATGACCACAGTTAGAGGATTGCAGTGTTATGTGTATCACTTCACATAACATTCACACACTCCAAGGAAGTATTCTGCTTAAAGAGGAAACAAAAAATGGATTTATGCTTGGGTTTGATTTTTCTGTTAAATTTACCTATCTAAAATGTGTGAAGAACTACAAGACACTCAATGTGCGGTTTTTTTTAGCTTTCCCTAAACAGTTGTGCCATCTAGAAAATTCTTACCTATCTTCCCATGCTGCAGTTCCCTTAGGAGGCAGCAAGTCCTGAACAAAGCCGAGTAGCCATCTCTGCTGTTACTTCAGCACATGAGCTGTTGCCTCCAATTTTGTGTCACTTTCAAACTTACTGAAGGCACCCTCCATCCCTTCATTCAGGTTGTTGATGATGTCAAATGTTAAATGATGTAGCCCATGTATTAACCACTGAGTAACACCACATATAAGTGGCTGCCAGTTATAGTTTGAATCATTGGCTAAGCTTTCAAGCCCAGTAGTACAGGTGTCTTTTTTTGTCCACCTTGTACTCTGCTGGTCCAATCCATAGCATCTCAATTTACCAGCATGGTATGGTCAACTTTCAAAAGCCTTCCTAAAACCAACATAAATGATGTGCACTGCTCTTCATTATCCACAGAGACATCTATTGGTAAAAGGCTTGATGGGGTTAGTGAGGTATACTTGGCCTAGTGTTAGTTCCACTATGGCTCTCTCTTGTGCTTTTTGTGTTTAGATGTGACTTCTGTGTAGACTTGCTCCATAAGTGCCACTGAGACTGAGGTGAGGCTGCCTATCCTGAACTTTCTGTCCAAGTATTATCTTGTCTCTCTTAAGATTTAACATTTCTATGGTTTATTAGATAAGTTTTTGAGTTGGATTACAGTCAGGTACATGCTTTATATGCTTCTGCAAATAAAAATATTACAAAATGGAGCTAAGCTTAGAAATAGTTTTCTTTGCATTATCTGGGCATGTATTTGAAATTGCAGTGTCTGTTACTTCTACATTGTCAAGCTCATGAATGTAGATGAACGTTGCCACTGGAAAGAGAAAGAATACCTTGCAGTATAGGTCATGTAGTTCAGTGTTTGAGATCTATGCATTCATTAAAAGTAATGAGTATCCCAAACATGAAGCCCTGTCAATTCCAATAATAATGAATCAGGAGAGCCGAGCTGTCCGAAGATCTGAGCATATTATTGTGAAAACAGCTTTAATGACTTCCTGACAAAATTTACAATGAAAACATAGTTCAGCTAATTAGTTTTGTTTATATTCCTTTGACAGGAGGGCTGTGGCATGTGTTTGTAATTCCCCTTGGAGCACAGTGTTAAGTTTTAATATTTACATTTTAGTTCTGGGTATTTGGTTTCTAAAATAAGAATGAGCTTTCTGCTTTAGTCCCTTATCATAGAGTCATAGAATAGTTAGGGTTGGAAAGGACCTTAAGATCATCAAGTTGCAACCCCCTTGCCATAGGCAAGGACACCTCATACTAAACCATGCCACCCAAGGATCTATCCAGCCTGGTCTTGAACACTGCCAGGGATGGAGCATTCACAACTTCCCTGGGGAACCCATTCCAGTGCCTCACCACTCTTAACAGTGAAGAACTTCTTCCTTATATCTGATCTAAACTTCCCCTGTTTCAGTTTTAACCCATTACCCCTTGTCCTATCACTACAGTCCCTAATGAAGAGTCCCTCCCCAGCATCCCTATAGGCCCCCTTCAGATACTGGCAGGCTGCTCTGACTTCTCCACACAGTCTTCTCTTCTCCAGGCTGAACAGCCCCAACTTTCTCATCCTATTTTCATATGGGAGGTGCTCCAGTCCCCTGATCATCCTCATGTCAGTATTAAGTGTATTAAAAAGACACACAGCAAATACAGTTACACAGAAAACTTCTTCCCCCACCCCCCTCCCCCCCCAAACTTACATTTAATATCTGGCCATTTTCCTATTTTCTTTATTCTCTCCATATTTCCCTTTCTCCTTTGGGTTAATGACCTTCACATTAACATCAAACAGGTCTTCCTGCAAGATCACGTCTTGCCTTTTGTACAGAGGAATAGCTAAAAAACGAAGATGAGGAGGAAATGTTTTTCTTTTACTGTACATTGATTTAAAAATGAAGGACTAGAATGGAAACAATAATATACCTTAACCCAAAGTGGCAGCGAAGCTTCAGTGCTATGAGTGTGCAGAGTAACAATCATTCTTTGCTCAGAATTGCCTCTGTATTCTTTAAAGAAATTGCAATGGAAATAAAGTTGCTGGAATAATGGAGAAATGGAAATAAAGGGTGAAACACAGCACCTACATTTGGGTGGAAATCTTCACACTTTTGAGGATACTTTTCTGCTGGATACATGTTCATCTTTGTTCTGATTCTGATAAATGGAGACTAAGAGTAAAGAAAGGCAAAAAATGCCCAGATAGTAAATGTAAGCTTTCTGGAAAAAAAATATTTCTTTGGTTGAAGTCCTCTGTCCTCTAAATGCAGAAGTTCTTGGGCTGTGAAGGCAAACAAAAAGTCTAAGCTCCTAGGAGATTGATGTCCTTGCTATATTATTCAGTCAATATCTTTAGTTATTTGGAAACATTTAGTGATTCTCTAATAATATGAGAAGTACGTTAATATTTCATTGTTTTTTCCTAAGGCTTCCTGCTAATCACTTATAGAAATGACGATTAAAAAGTCAGGGAATGGATCAGCACGAGTAGTTTTGGTCGTATGCTGTCGTATCATTATTGCTGTACTTGAAAACGTGGGTAGTAGCACAGTTGGAAAAAGGTCATGAACATTTCATACCTCTTTGGATGTAATTTTGTTCCATTCATTATGATTTATTTATGATTGTATATTGTCAGTACAAAAGCATTGAGAAGCTCTGAATAAGTGTTTAATTATATCAGACACTATAGACATGCAAGGCAAGCAAAAGAAAGCCTATTCTCCATCTAAGTTACAATCTTACGGAATAAAGGTATGGAGGGAGAAAGGAAGCTGCTTTGTCATTGCTTTACAGATCAGGCTCTAACACAGTTGAGTTTTGTCTCTTCTGTCCCTCTCCCCCTCATTGTCTTTCTCATTTAAAATATCTTGAACACATACCCAACCAGCTTCATATAACAGTAGAATTTCTTCCTGGGTGCCAAAATTGGATTGCTTACTATAAACATAAGGGATGTTACAGAATACATACAAGTAATGACCAAATTTTTCAGCCCAATGGAGCTATCCGTCATTTTGCCAAGTCAAGCTGTTAGTGATTGAGGACGGTTTTCAACCCTGATTGTGGAGGTGTTCCTGCCTGAAGAATGACCAATGCAGAGTGTAATAAAATCTCTATCACTATTGCCATTTTTCACAATTCTCTACTAAGCTTGTTGTTTGATAGATTTCATGGAATTATAAAATACTGTATATAAAATGCTTATGGGACACTGGTGTATCTTCTGGCCATATGTGGGAGTGTGTCCCAAGGAAATCTGTTTTATGGCCAGGTCTTCTAGTGAAATGTGGTGTGTAAAACTTCAGAAATCAGATTCTTGGTGCTGATTCCTCAGTAATAGCATCTAAAAACCCCCAACAAATGGTTCTTTATAGAAAGCAAAGTGCAGCACAATTGGAGATGTTTGGGGTTTATCCAAGACTCTAAAACAGAGTACACAGGAGGACTGATTTAAGGAATAGAATCTGTTGTAAAAGAAGAAAGTTATTTATGTCTGTGCTTTAGAAAGATATCTTATTCAATATCATTTATAGGAAAGCTATACATAGAGAATTGTCTTCTATTTCTTTGATATTTTATTCCTAACAATATGCTACTGAACATTATTTCTTTGGAGAAGAATATCTTAACTTTGTGCAGAGAATAGATTTCTTGACATATTTTAATACAGGACTGTATAATTACAACTACAGATTCTTTTTTTTTTGGTCTTTTTAGTTGTTGTTTTTCCTTAAAACCTACAAGGCAATTTACTTTGCTCTTCCTTTTAATACAAACAAACACTTCCAAATTACAGTAATCAGTTCACATGCAGTAATCGCATTAGCTATGTAATTATTATATGCATCACCTGGACCTCTCTTTGTGTTGATAGACAAAATCAATAATTCTCAAGTAGGAAGAATTGTGAGGGTGATTATGTGTTCAAGTGCTCGGCGTTCAGATTGCATTTGATTAAATTAATTGGTTAGAGATTTTAGCAATTAATGTTCTTCGTTAAAATACAAAGAACTAAACAAATGCATATGCTCTACCCTTGCTGACAAATGGTCATGCACACTGAATGCCAGGATTTGCAATAGAAAAGCAGAGTGGCAGAATAAACCCAGGATCTTGAGGCTGCAAGCTTAACAAAAATTCTTGCCATCTTTCATTACTCACCTATTCTTTCCTGAGAATATCAATTCACAGACAGTTGTTAGATCTTGCTTTTGGTACTGTCTTGTCTATCAGATACGCAGTCTAGTATGATTCCCCCCGCCCCCCCCCCGAGTATTAGAAGAATAATGTGTTTGCAACACTGCTGATTACTCATCAAGCCAGCTGAAGTAAAAAATTACTATGAATGCATACCAAAATAATCAGCACTTATATGCAGAGGAAACTTCAATTTTACTCAGAACAAAAGTCTTGCAGGGGGTTACAGAGCTCAGTGCGCCAGATTTCAGTCTTGTTTTACCTAACCACCTAAGTTTTTCAACAGCAACAAGAGAAAATCCACAGATCAGATCATAGAGTATTCCCACAGTGGATGTTTTATATAATCTGTGTGATGCATAAAACCAAGCACCTTGAAAATATTTCTTGTATCAGTTTGTCTCAAAATGAGTCCAGAAAACATTTAGAAAAATTGTAAATGCTGTTAATAAAGACTCTCTCTTCATATCCAAATTACAAAATAAGGATGTTCTGTGTCAGTGGTATTCTTTTGCTTCTCTTTGACCACACTGTATGGGAAAATAATTGCCTATGCAACATTCGTGTCAGCTCTGTCTTGGAGAGAGGAAGGACTCGTCCTCATGACACAAGAACACAAGTCAGAAAAAAAGTGAACACCTGCATTAATATGCCACACATTAAATAACATGGCTATGAAATGTCAGCTTTGTACAGTTCAGAGAAATGTGAGCAAAAAACCAATGAACCAGCAAGTTCTGTTATCACTGCAGTAAAATCAGGAGTAGCTATTGCAGAGCATTGCTGAAGGGCTAGCTCTGCTTCCCCAAAAGAAAGTAAGTTTCTTTGGACAAAGGAGGTACCTTGTACTAGTCTTGAAACCAGTCAATTATATCGATGAGCAAAGAGAATGAGATCCAGCTGTGAAGAAGCATCCCAAAATAGAGGGTAAGAATGAAAGACTGAGAAAATGACAGGCAGTGTTGTGTGCATCAGGGTATGGTGTTTCTGCAGGAGTAACTTCCCAAAAATTTACACTTACTCTTCTCAGCAAGGCTAGACTACATGAAAGTGCTGCTCTACACATTACAAATCATTCTACAATAGCAGTAACTTAAGAAATGGTGCTGCCTGGGGTGCTTGTTTTCGCTTTTGCTGTGGACTTGAAAAAGGTAGCAGTGAGAAGTTGCAGGCAGGTAGAAAGAATGAGCAGGGGCGTGGAGCTGCTTCTGTCCAAGAGGTGACTCGTGAAACAGAGCTCTTTGAACTGAAGGGCACCTGGGATGTGATGTGGCAGAAGTCTAAACCCATGCGTACAATGAAAGAAGCAGCAAAGGGAGCAGCTAATCACGTTTCCGAAATAAGAATTGCAATGCATCAAGTTAAGTTAGCATCTAAAAAGTTCAGAATAATAAAAATTCCCAGTTATAGTTAAGTTCTGGAATTTCTTTGCCAAACAGTATTGTTCATAACTTATTTTACATGAGTTAAAGCGATAATAAATTCCACTGGTAACGAGCAGAAAATGCTCTCTCATTCAGGAGGTAGTTGAGTCAGAAGCTGAGAGAAAAATGTTGAATGGTATTTGGGGTCCATCCACTATTGATCACTGTTAGGGACAGAGTTTGGTGAATCTTTTCTCTGTGTGGCTCTTCTTTAATATGTAGGTTTTAAAAGCTGGATGTTAGATTGCAAGGCTAGAGGTTGATAAAGTACCTTTTCGCAAGTGCAGCACACAGCCACAAGATCACTGAACCACAGAGCTGTTGGGGATAGAACTGGGATGCTAGTAAAATTCAAGAGCAGAAAGCAGACTCATAGGACAAGAACTTACTAAAATGTATTGAAGAGCAAAGAAAATGTTACATAAATATGCATGTATTTTTTTAACAGACAAATAATGTTCCATCATGAATTTTGAAGGACATACCACATTGCCTGTAATACTTTGGTAAGCTGGACTGTATTACAAAAGTTGCACTGTAGTATATAGCAGAAGAACTTCTTTACCCTTTTAGCAGTATCATAGGAACACTGAAGGGAAAAAAAGAAAAGAAAGGAAAAATACAGGAAGACCTTAAAGTCCATTAATGGAAGTGTACTGTGCCGTTAACTTTTATACAAACAGATTGTGTCAGCAGGTGACAAGTGGTACCAAAGAGGTTACACTTCTTTCAGGATTGAACCCTTTTGGGGATCTGAATTTTCAAAGAGATGAAGGCATTTTGGGGGGTCACCAAGCAACCTTAAGAAAGGGTAGAGCAGGGAATGTAATGTATAACCATGTAAGTTTAAGTTTGCCCCAGATGAGCATGTAGGTATCTCAAACAGACATGATGAAGCTCAGCTTTTTTTGTGGTCACAGGGTAGCACAGGAGACTGCTGGTTCGAGTGCTGTAGCTATCGCACCAGCCTGCAAGGGCTGCTTCTGTAACTGATCAGAGATGTAATTGCTCCCAAGTTGGCTGCCACTATCCTTGCTTTTCTGTTTGCAATTCTACTTAATGTAATTTTTCTTTCCTTATAATTTTTACCTACCTCCCTAGCCCCCAAAGCTGGAGAAGGTTACAAAAGCAAGCAAAGAGAAAGTTTACTTTGTGCATTCCTTAGCCTAAAAAATGCTCAAAATGTGCAATTTTTAAAAATTTGCCATGGAAAATGATCTGCACAGATTGTGAATTGTATGTGGGTTTGCAAGAGAGGTTATGATTTGCTATAAACTGGAATAAGCAATCATAAAATCACAGAGCGGTTACGGTAGGGAGGCACCTTAAAGCTCATCCAGTTCTAACCCCCTGCCTCGGGCAGGGACATCTTCCACTAGACCAGGTTGCTCAAAGCCCCGTCCAACCTGGCCTTGAACACTGCCAGGGATGGGGCAGCCACAGCTTCTCTGGACAGCCTATGCCAGGGCCTGTTTCAATGCAATAAGAGCCTTTCCTTTCCTGCTGCAAACTCTTTTTTCTCCCTGGTATGTGTGTAACTAATACCAGTTTAACACTGTGCTACATTCAGAGCTCCCAGCAGTCTAGAGGTTTAATCCATATCAATATAAACAGATGAGTGATTACCTTACTTCAAGACTACAATTTTCTAACATCTTTTTCATTCTGCTTACTGTCTCTTAAATTATCATTAAGGATTACTTTAACAGCAAGTTCAGTACAGATCTTTTGTTTATCCAGTTCTGTTTCTTATTTTGTGTTTCTTCTCATTTAAAAGCAAATGAGTTTTTCTCTTTAACAGAAGGAGAGGAGTTCTTTGGATTCACTTAACAAGTATTCCCTTTTGTCATTTCGTATTGAAAAAAACTTTTGAGGACACTTTCTTTAGCCTATTAAAGTTGAAATATAAAGTACTTTCAGAAAGCTACTTCTTATTCTGAATTTTATAGGATAAATTGCTAAGAGCTGGCTTGTTTTTCTACATTTTTCATCTGTAAGTAGCAGTTTTCAGAAAGACATTTGTGAATCTCAAGAAGATTCTTTCTTTAAGCATTAGTGCTACACCTGGAAACTTCTCATTAGCTCTAGCCATATCATTTGTGGAGTTCACTACACTTCAAAGTACTTTTAAAGATTGTAACGGTGGTCCCTCATGCCGCACAAATGCTCACAGGGAGTTTGGTTATGCTGAGAAACACTGAGTAAAGTATTAATTGTGATCTAGGAAATCAGATCAAAGCACAGGTTTGGTGGCTGTGTATACTTGGTAGCTATTTCTGTACCTAGTGATTAAAACATGTCTCATTGACATAAGAACCTGTAAGTGAACAGGGAACAGAGAGATTATGCTGATACAGAGGGACTGATAAGTTGGTTTTGAGCAGGTAAGATTCAGCACCCTGGCTGCTGGAGACAAGTGCAGGTAGTTTTTAGGTACAAACACATGTTATTTATGTGTAATCTATGCATTTTGATATTATCAATATCAATTTTTAACTATGAGTCTATTCTCTTGTGTCACCAGAAGTATGTACTGCAACCTAAACCACCATTTATACAAGTCTGCCCATGTGCTGGATTATTTGTGTTTTCATGCAGCAGAGGTTTGAGAGAACCTGAATCACTGACCTTAGCAATAATCCTGGTCTCTGCACCTCTTCTTGGGATATGCAGCGCTTCGGTGCAGACATCTTATGCTCATAGTTCTGTATCTTAGCATCTTGATGATGATCTCTTGTAAATAAATGTGATCTCCTGTAAATAACTGTTTGGCTGGTAGGTAGTTCAGGTTCATAAAAATTCCTTGTCAGCTGGGGTTATTCTTAGAAGTACTTGTATATCTTTGTTAAAGATATCAATAAAATGCAATAAAACAGGAGTTGTTTATACAGTAAGTAAGAGCTTCTGTCATCCCTGGATGGAATCTCAGCCACTCTGTGAAGGCAGCTTTGTCAGCATTTCAGCAGCATCTCAGTCTTAGTTTATCTCTGTTCTCCAATCTCTTCTTCAATAGCATAGTCTTTAGCATGTGATGATCAGTATCCCCAGCCCATGCTTGCTGGAAGAGTGTATCTTCTCAAGTATCATTTTCGATTTCTTTTTGGTACATATGCTGTGATCAAACCCTTTCCTGGGGTCCAGTGTGGTTCAGCGCTAGAGGCTTTGATACTTCAATTTGATCAACTTCTTTGCAATTATGTAGAAGAAAATGGGAGTTGTATTTAGAGGACAGAACTAATGTTAATCTGTGCAACTATATATTGCTGCATTCCTTATGGGCCCTGCTGCAAAACATCTGATATATGCGGGTGGTCATATTAAAAAACATAGTGCTTATTCCTTTTTTATTTTGCAGGTTACATCTATAAATCCTTAACCTACAGTTATGTTCTTTGAAAAAAAATCTTTAAATGCAGCCTGGAGAAGGCTCTGGGGAAACGTTAGAGCAGCCTTCTGATACCTAAAGGGGCTGACAAGAAAGCTGGAAAGGGACTTTTTGCAAGGACACATAATGATATGACAAGAGGGAATGGCTTTAACCTGACAGAGAGCTGATAGAGATTAGCTATTAGAAAGAAGTTCTTCACTGTGAGGGTGCTGAGGCGGTAGCACAGGGTGCCCAGAGAAACTGTGGCTGCCCCATCCCTGGCAGTGTTCAAGGCCAGGTTGGACACAGGGGCTTGGAGCAACCTGGTCTAGTGGAAGGTGTCCCTGCCCATAGCAGGGGGGGTTGGAACTGGATGAGCTTTAAGCTCCTTTCCAACACAAACCACTCTGTGATTCTATGAAGGGAGAAAAAATGCATCCTGATTGTCTGCAGCCCTCCCACTTTGGGTTAGTTTTGTTAGACAGCTTCTATAAAAATACTCTAGAAGCCTAATATTCTCAACATGCAAGGACCTATTTATTGGTTAATGCACACATAACAGAGCTAGTAGTCTTCTAGGTTAAGTGTTAATATGCTCACAAAGGCAAAGCCACACGCAGAGAGGCTTTACTGGCCAGGCAGTTGTCAGTCAGAAGGGGGAAGGCTGTGCACACCTTTGCTCCTTGGGACAAGCTAAAGAGCTGCCATCTTTCAAGTTTGTTACACCTTTGTTCCCCTTTCCCCACCCCCTGGCCCTTCAGACTTTGTATTTTTCATGTCAGTATTTTCCTCTTATACACTTGAGCCAGTAGCTAGAACCAGCTCACTCTGGTTTTGCTTTTTTTTTTTTCTTGGCTCTGGCTTATTTTCTCACACTTTCTAACAGCTTCCCAATTTTCTCAGTAACCTGAGCCAAGGTCACCCAGCTACACTGCATCAAAGCTAAATCTTGGATCACAGACAGCTGAACCCCTGGGTTGAGAGCTACATCTCCAGGATAACTGAAGTGCAATAGGTTTAGGAAATCCATTTCCTGGACAGATCAGCCTGGATTCGTGATTGGCACTTAAGTGAATATTTCAACGTTTCCTTTGGCTTTACAAAATAGACATAGAATTGGCATAATCTTGAGGTTTTCCTGAACAGAGGTATTAGTTATAGAGTTTAAGGCAGAGTTTGAAATTCTAAATTATCTTGCCAACAGGAAGATCTTTAATACCCTAAATAAGTCATTTTGCACCAAACAGCATTAAAGTTTAGGAACACATTTCTTGTTGAAAATTTTCCAAAAGTCATATTTTCCAGGGAGATACATTACAGTAATATTGAATACTTCTAAAGCTTAGGTATAACACACAAAATAACAACCAAATGTTCTACTTTTGAATAATTCTCAGTGGAGGTACTTAAATAAAATTTCATATATACTCGACTCTTAGATCTTATAAGATCTGTGGAGAGATTTCAATGATTTCAGGGCTAATGATGAAAATACTTGTCTTTTTTTTCATTCTCCCTAATGAGAAAAATATTATGTTTTGAATATTTGGAGGTAGAATATAACAAAAACTGGGTAAACCAGTGGGGATTGGCGTCTCTCTGAATTCCTGTGCATTACACAAAGTTGCCAGAGTTCATTTTAAAAGTTGCTGGAAGATTTCTAAGGGACTAAGGTTTTCTCAGTCTGATCGAGTGAGTCCCTGCACCTATGAGTGATTTCACTGAAGTCAGTGACTGCGGAAAGCTGTCAGTAAGGACTGACTCACAGCAGGAGTAGCTTTACTTCACTGCTGTTGTTTCTGTTAGAAGTAGTCTACTTCTATCCCCTGTTGTTTGATTTAGCAGTCACATCTTGGTGAATCAGCAGCTTAACCACTATGATTTATCCCATATTATGTTAAGCAGCCATTGATTTTTTCTTTCATTAATACATTTCCTTGTAGCTTTCAGTGATTTGGTGAATATTATGTGAGCATTAGAGCCAGCAACATGGAGCTCTTACGAAAGTCACAGGTTTAGCCATTGCCATTTGTAAATCAGAGCCCAACTAATGCTGGAATGTGTTTCCCATATAGTGATATCCAAGGCTCTTCCATAAACATTATGACTAGTCATTGGTGATATATGATGATGCAGTCCTTCACCAGAAAAAAATGATAATCTAATAAGTTTTGCATGAATGATGACAGGAGAGAGATGCAATCAAATCTATACTGTTTTTACATGCAAGCATGTTCTTGCTTCTATTATTATAAATACCTAGAGTAAGTGTAAGTGCTAAAGCACTAGCTGGTCATTTTTGCTGTGGAATTATCCTTGGCCTTCTCTGGTTATCCAAAAGCAAAGTGATAGTTCTTCGTTTCCATTTGATCTATTTTTTTGCCTCCAGCATAATGAAGAATGATGATACTTTTAGATGTTGACATTTTAGAAAGCTGAAATTGTGTGTAGTAGACTACAAATGATGAAAGCTTAATGAAAGTTATTTTCTCATAATAGCTCTAAATTGGCTATTTTCGCAGACTGGAGTGGGTCCAGTGGATTGAGCTTGAACTTTTTACCTCACTGTAATCCTGTAGTTACCAAAAGTAATACAGAATGGCATTAGCTGTTTAGTTTTTTTTTAAATCCAGAGGTAAGAGAATGGATTTGACTTGAATTTTCAAGGTATTCCTGTATGTAGGAATTTGTTACTGTAAAGACCTAAAGGATTGTTATTTTGCGATGTCGTCCACTGCAAGCCTGGCAGTGAAACCCAGAAACTGTTTTATGAGTAGTAAAGATCATAATGTAAAGCAGTAGGAAATGGGGATTTTAAACTTCTATACTAGGATAAAATTTTCATAGTATCCAAACTGTGAGCCAATATATGAAATCTCACAGTAAATCAGCCTGTAGTCATTTAATACGTGTAGAGCTGGAAGGCTCCTAAATCTTGTTTCTCTCTAGAGAAATACTTAAAATTGTTGGAAATTTTGTTATCCTGATTTCATGCAGATATTCTCAGGGTGCAAAGATTTCTTTCATTCATCCTGCAGTGGGTCAAAGATCTAAAATAACCAACCAGAGACATTCTAATACATTGCTAAAAGGAAGTTGTGACTTTTTTCTGACCTCAAATGTAACTGTTTTTATACAAGTCTCTATTATCTGTTATGTTAACAGTTTTTCAGGACACATTTATAAGAAAGGTTGACTTTAATTTGTGTAGTGATCTCAGGTGAAAGATAGGGTTGTGATATTTTACCAGTCTTAAAATGTCATGTGCATTCTGGGCAAATACAGTCTCAGAAATACAAATGTTTTCATACCTAATGAGATTCTATCGATTTCTTAATCATAAGCTGCTGTTTAAAGGTGATTGATAGAATTAATGAGGAAAACTCTGCTTTTGTAAATCTTCATTTTGGAAGCCTAAAGTTCCCAGTAAACTCTTTGTTCACCCTATCAATTTGATAAAAGTATGTTGTTGAACTTCCTAAGGGTATGTTCTAGTTACTTGGCAATGGATTGTGGAACAATTCATTTAAAGTTCAGCGAACGCACAACTGGAATAATTTATTCAAATCCACCACTTATTAAATCAGGATTTGACTTAATTTTTTTTTTCTGACTAATAAAACGGACTTGAAAAGAATTAGCTAAACCTCTGTGGAATTGTGACAAAGGAATTCCGGTGACTGTGTTGTCTATTAGTTTTTACTGCCAGTAAGTAAGGCAAATAGAGATGAATACATTCCCCATTGTTTTGTGGATTGTCAGAAAGGGATTTATTTTTAAACAGTTTTTTGTCTCGACATCATCCTCCTTTCAAGATAAGTAACACGGAGATAATATACCTGCATTTTTATGAGGCATCTGCAGTATCTGAATATTTCACAAGAATGGGTATTTTCTCTCTCTGTCACTAATAAACAGTGTTAAGAAACAGAGACTGCAGGTGTTGAACTGAGATATTTTTCTGATGGGCATGAATAATTTTATTGCTTTAATTTATCATGTTACAATGATAGATGCATTGCATTTTAAGTATCATTTTTTGGCCCAATTTTACTAATGCGTGTATTTCCGGTTGGAGAGTTGCTGCTTCTTTAATCTAAACACAGACAGACAAATATAACCTGACATATTCTGGAAATGTCAAGCTCACCTGCAGTCACTGGCTTTTACTGTGGAACTCTATGAGCTTTTGATCAGAGCCATAAAGCAGGTTTTATTATGCATTAGGACTGGAAAGAAGGAAACATGAGATTCTGAGAGTTGTGGTGTTGTTATAACATCATCCTCACTACCTGTAAATCAGCTTTAGATTCAGGGCACCAGAGCCCTATGTCCTCTAGGAGAAAACAAAAGCAAGGCAGGCCCAGGAGCCTCCAGATTTAGTATAAAAGAAAATACATCTGATGAAAAAAAGACATGCATTTCCTTGTCTCCCCAGGGAGATAATACGAAATATTTATCTAAACAAGAATCGAGCCTGTGGGATCTATAGCAATATACTACTGCAAGGCATCTCATCTTATTTTCCCTACCCATCCTCTGTTTTGAAGGGATCTCAGGGATGGGCAGAGTACAGACTGCAGCTGAGATGAGATGATCTGGCAGTGTCTGCTTGTACCTACTTGCCAGTTCTTTCACTGGCAGCCTCTTGGACTGAGGCAGGCCCATGCAAGTCCATGTACCCTGTAGCGCAGCTGCAGTGGGCTCTGCGCTTCCTGGCCAGTTGGCTTCATCAAAGGATAAAGCGCACGCAGAAGATGGATACTTATGCTTTGTGGTTCTTATGGTGTAAGCATATAACCAAGACAAAGCTTGTGGCAGAGATTTTAGGCTTGTAAGACCCTCTTCCTAAGGATTTTGACATGTTCAGTCAGGACTTTGAAAATATCTTTGTGATAGCATCCTAAATGTGTAGGACTACATTTAGAGAGGATATATTTCCTGGTATAAGACTGCATTTAGAGAGGATATATTTCTGAGACACTTTTAAAAGACCAAAGGTGAAAATAATTAACAGAGATTTACAAAATAAAATAGCAGGGTGATGAAATGCAAACATTAAATCTTCCAAAGGAGATTTTGCTTGACAAACTTGACAGATACTCATGATCTGTGTCATAGATTGCCATGAAGAAAACTGATGAGAATAAACTAAAGGAATAAAACCAGAAGGAAAGGACTTCTGTCAGGAGAAGGCCATATGTAAAATTGCCTCTGGTGACTTCACAAGTGTCATCTTCATAAGGGAATTCTTAGTTTTTTTTTTCTGAGGAAGAAAAAAATATTTGTATTTGAAGATTTTTGACAGACTTACATCCCTCAAGGCTAACTTATGTTTTCTTGAGGAAATCTGAGCATGCATGTGTCTGTGTATATGTATGTATTCACTTACATGATGCATAGGTGTCTGAAATAGAGTTGAAACAGTCTTGGAAAGACTTCCCTACTTTTCTCTATTAGACCTTTTGGCTCTTTCCAGCAGAATGTCTTCCATTTTTGTTTCTATTTAATACCTCTGCTGCATTATCACAGCCAACTCAGGAAGAATGTCTTCAGTTCTGAGTTATTTAGCATTCCATGACCAAAGCCTCACTCAGAGTAGAATTCACTCTGCCCAGTTACACAGCCACCCTTAGGACCCTCAGCATAACAATAGTTTCCATATACTTATCTTTTAGTAATGAGTGTCTCAAGAAAAAAGCTAAGCATACAGCAGAAAACACTAGGCACCATTTCTAGAGGAGAAACTGATACATTCTAAGGACTTTGCGTCTTGTTTAATTATGTAAGTAGACCCTTAATTTTTAGCCACCATTTAACTCAAGTGTTTGACTTCACCCCACTAAGTGAAACCCCCCCACTCTTAGAAAATGATTTGATGTTATGTTTCTTCTTTTTTTTCTCTTGTTGTCCAATCTTAAAATCCATAGAAAATAACAATATTTGGGGAAAATGTGGCGAAGCAAACTATTACTAAATCTTCTCTTATTGTGTGTATACTCCCAGAGATAATAGACTCAAAGCATTAAAAGCATAGATGCCTTAACAGGGTATTCAGAAACGATGCATCTTATAAAATGAAAAAGTAAGAGCAGCAGTGAACATGGCGGTGTCTTACCATGGTTATCAGGGGTGAGAAGAGACGTCAAGAATATTAATGGATTCAGAAGTAGCCAGAAGTGTCTCTGGAAGTGGAGGTGTGAGTGGGTGTGCAACAGCAATGCTTACAGGAGATTAAATGTATAAAAAGAAATGGGACATACTGAATAGTACGATTTTAGCAGACCCTTGTGTCTAGCAAAAAATGTGTGTGGTTTGCAAAGCTGTTAAAAATTAGTAAATTAATCCCCACAATTTAATTAAAAAGTAAATTATTTCAGGTGAAAAGGGAGAAAAGAGGCAAAGAAAAAAGATACACAGTGTACTTAGAATTACAGAGGTTTTTTTTTGCTTTGTGTGTTTTTTTCCTGCCTTTATTTTTTTTAAATGTGGAATAAATTCATGAGTTCTTTACTTTCATTTGCATTCATATAACTAGCTGCTAATCCTTCCTTCAGTCTATTCACTTTGCTTCCATCATAGTTTGGCTCATTCACGAGCACTTACAAAGTAATTATGTAGCAAAAACTTCCTAGAAAGGAATAATAAAGGCGAATTTTATCCACTTGGTCTTCTACAAGTGAGTTAAGAATCGAAGTGTATAAAATGCTAAAAATAGACAAATCAATTTTGTTTCTTACACAGACCTACACTGAGGTCTGGATCAGAAGAGCTGATGACGACTTTCACCACTTAACACCTTTTACTACCAGAGTCTTAGATGCCTCATTATTTAGCAGTATTATTGCTTCCAGAAATGACTGATGCGTGCACACTGGCTTTCTTTCTGACAAAATTCTGCTATTTCTGTGGTTACTGTATTTTGGGGGAATATTCATGTTGTGAGACAGGTGTTAAAAATGTTTAAAAATTGAATATGAGAACTTGCTTATTATTTTGGCACTGTTTCACTCTCACTGATAAGCAGAGTATCTTTCTAATAAGAAAATAGTATCTCTAGTAGCTCAGTGTTGAGAGTCACGTAAGTGCTCTCCTTTCCATGAGCTCTTTCAGATGTGACCAGATGCCAAAAATGAGTTAGGTAATTATGATTAAATTCTGTGTGCCAAAATATGATGCCAGCAATACTCATATGACTACTGTTGCATTTTCTCTTCTCATAGTCATCTGTAATTTATTTTTTTATCTTCCTGTCTTATACTTCAAAGAAATCATTGATTAAACTGTGTTACACTCATTGAATTTTATGCCTAGAAAAGAATTCAAAGTATAAATTTCAGCAGGAGAGAGGTTGCAACAACCACGTTTAGGAATCAAATGCAAAGTTAATTTAAATAAAATCCATGCTAAATGGAGAGTATGATGGCTGAAACCTAAATCTGGAGGCAATGTGCATGTCCTGTGGGGTTTTTATTTGCATCTACCTGGACTAAAAGTACTTCTGAAAGAGCTTCATTAAAAACAAACAAACCAAAAAAAGCCTTTCTGTATTCCCTGGTGAAGTTTTTAAAATTCATGTCAATAGCAAAATTTAATAGCATCTTGTAAAAAATCGATGAGATGAATCTGAGTATACTGGAATAACTCAGTATGTGTTGGAAAGAAGTGACTAAAACTGGATGTTGAGGTGGTGGCTGTTTAATTATGGCATCATGTCTCATCTCACACTCATTTTGTGAACTGATGAATTACAGTGCTTTGTAGTTGGTGGTGACACTGTAAGAACAGGAGGATCCTTTTTTTGTATATATGGCTCTGACTTCTGCTTGTGAGAAAACAATTGAGTTGACATGAATTTTAGGGGACTGGTCAGGCAACAATGCACTAGCTGTGTCTGACAGTCTAGGAACAAGGAGGGTTCAGAGGAAATTCAAGTGCTGCTCTCTTTAATTACCTACTGACACCACCACACATTCTGGTAGTGATTTCAGAAGTATGTTATTCTCTTTCCACGTGCCTTCTGTTATTCATTAGCACTTTCTGTTTCCAGAAACAAACAAAACCTCTGGGTAAACACACACGAGCAGGGTAGATGCTCATCTTTGGGAAGGTAGAGAGTAAAAATCAGACAGGAACTAAATAATCGCCACAAATGCTGCCAAAACGTTTCTGAGGGGTGAAGTAATGAAGAAACTCCACATCAGCTTCAGGACTTTGAGTGACAGAAAGTAAAAGACAAGGAACCAAATTACCTGTAATTATACATAACAATGCTAAAAGGAAAATCTGTGTCCTGCCTGCAGATGCAGAACCTCTGTAAATGGTTCTGGTGTAGCTGTAGGGAATACCAATGAACACCCATCAAAATCACGTGTGACAAAACATGTCTCTGTTCTAGATTTAGTGTGAGTTACTGCCCTGGCTTCTGTCTGACGAACTGCACTGAACACTTGCTGCTTCCAGAGCTCAGACTTCCCAGCTTTTCTAGAAGCTGGACAGAAAGTCTCAGCCAGTCTATCTCAAACAGGCCAAGTGCACAACCTCCAGTTTTTGTGCAGCTGCACGCTCCAAGCATGAACAGCATATAGAGGTTTGTGATGTTCCTGGTGCCTGGTTTCATGGAAACCCCTGGCAGAAAGGGGTTGCAAAATATGGGAAGGAGCATCAGTGGGCTTGGTTGTCTGGCATACATCTGCTGGAGTTTTAAAAGATCTCTTCTGAAATACTTTATATGACTCCTGTAAGCATTATCTCTGAAGTCTGAGCTGAAGTTGTTTTTTGGTCACAGTTACACTGCCTTGTGCTGTCTATAGTTTAGGTACTTATATAATGGAAAAGACATTTTCTGAATTAAAAAAAAATGTTTAATGCATATGTGATTATATTTATAGCATAATAGGAATAACTACTTCTAAATCTTAATGACAGAGGTGTGCCAATTAAAAAGCTGATTTAACTTTCCATAGCAATGACAATATGGATAGGTTTCCTTTAGAAGAAAAGTATAGTGTGTTTAAAGAATAGTATAGAGTATTTAAGGAGATTTAACTTTCCATATTAATGAGGATATGGGTAAGTTTCCTTTAAAAGAATGGTATAGAATATTGAACAAGTTTTAGAAGGAAGAATGATGGTTTGTGTTGTATTTCTGCAGATGGTTTTATTAGATCATTAAGAAGTTATATACAAAGGGCAGCGTTTCTTACCAAGAAAATGAGATTTTAAAATAACTCACATTAGTGGTCAATCCTTGTTATGTGTGTTTGAGTTCTAACAGCTATAATGATTTGTTTTAAAGGAGCCATATCAACCTGTGCTGATTTTAAGCCTTTGCTGATTGATTTGACTTGTTTGATGTATTATAAATCACACAGTTATAAAGTCACAGTAAAAATTCCATTAAACTTGTGAGGTAAAAAAAATAACCCATAAATAAAACAGGACGAAATGTAAGAGAGAAGCAAATGTGCTGTTTCTTTTTAAATTTAAGTCTAAATTTGTAACCAAGGCCATTTTTATGTGGAGAAAAGCAATGGCAACAAATAAGAATCTACCAGGAGTCTCATTATATAGGTGTATTTTATTTCCTATACTTAAACTTGAAATGCAACAACATTTCGGTTCCCTTCACTGTGCCTCTCTAAAGCTTATTTTAGTTATTTCATTGATCAGAACTAATATTATTATTAGCTTTCAAATTAATACTCTTGACCAGGAAGACTCTGTTAAAAATACCTAAAAATAGCAAGAAGAGGTAAGGACTTCTGAATATGATCCCTCTTGTTTCTAATACTTTAATCCTTTCATTTCCACAGTCTGGTACCATTTAGACTGTCTAACCAGTAACTATATTGAATCTCACACCAGACTCTATTTCTGTGTGATTTCTTGTGGCTGTATACTTTGTCTTGTGAGTTATCCTTTTCAATTTCCACATTTAGGCTGAATTGACTAACACTGAAGTAATTCTTTAGAAATGACAAAAATTCTGTGACTGATATCTCAGAAAGGAAAAAGACTCAAAATTCTTGATATAAATACCTTAAAAAGTCAAGTGATGTGTTCTAACTTACATAATTTTATCAGAATTCTTGCCATTTTCTACACACACAAAAAATACTTAGCCTAAATATGAATTAAAATTGATTATTTTTATTAAGTAGGGAAATAATAGAATTTACTGGGGTTTCTTTCTTTTTTTTTTTTTTTATTTTAATATCCATAAATTCAGGATACATTCAGATCCTTATATTGTATCTTAGCATCTTCATAGAACCAAGGTGTAGTATTCAAGACATAAGATTCGAATTTGGGTTTCATCATAACAGCCAAACACGACAGGGCATATGCTGCTAGTTAGTTAAGCTAGACTTTGCTTGTACTGCAGGGCAAAAGGTGACGTAGTGGTGTATGTGTGAGATCCATGTTAACTGGCTAAGACATCTCCTCAAACACCTTAAAGCTAATGAGTACCTCTTTCACCTGAGGCTGCCTTTCTATAAATAGTAGTGCTACTGCTGCTGTGATCCACATGCCTGTTCCTTATCAGTGAGATGCTCCTGAAGAGCTGCTGATTTTCGGAGGTGTTGAAGAACGTGTAACACTTTACAGTATGCTTTATCTACACTTCAGTACTGTCACGTGGACAGTAATCCTTGATTGTTCCTTATGGCTATCCTCATCCTGGCTCCTCCGACCCACGTTACTAGTGCTCCACTGTTGATGTGATAGGTTGTATTTGCCTGGGTCTCTGTCCTGGTCCATTTTGTTATCATCAGAGGAATGGGGTAATCTCTGTAAAATGACAGCCCAGCTTTTGTTAAGGGTCAAGTACTGGAAAGTCTGCGTTTGGCGCTGTGATCAGTGAGGTTTATGAGGCAATTAATGCTGTGTTCTCTCCTGAGTTGTCAACAATGAAAATATTCCTAGAATTACTGCAGGGGTGGAATAGAGGAAGTTTCTAAACTATTCAGGCAGATACAGAAATACCATATGCACACTATTTCAAACAAGTAAGTTTAGGGAAGAATAGATTTTGGAGTCTATAGATCTTTAGAGGCAAATCTGCAGAATCTTGATGCACATATATTTATCAGGAACTTTTAAATGAGACAAGATACAAGGATATCCCATGGACCTGCTCATTGCTGTTTACCACAATAATAGGGTTGTAAGGAGGTGTTCATTCCTCTGGAAAGGCCAGCATTCACTCTCTTCCCTTTCTGAGTAATCCTCATGCAGAGAATTGTATGCCAGCAGGTAAATGGGCAGTTTAAATGTACACTGGGCAAGTAAAGGTTATCATTGGTCTTAAGTGCTGCTCAGTGCATTATAGCTCACAGTGTGGAATGACATATGAATGGGCGTTAATGAGAAACTAGAGGGGAAAACCAAAATAAGGACATAGTCACAGAGTCGTTATTGTTGTTCTGAGTCAGAATGGGCTTGTAGAAGATCAACAAATCTTGCTTACAGTTGTGTTAACCTGCCAGACAGGGATTCCTCTTCAGCTGGTTGGCAGACACAGGAAAATGCACAATTGATTGCTTATTTGGACTGTTGCTTTCTGTAGAAGTGTGCATCCTGATAGTTTTTAAAATGATGGATATCTAGCTGCCTTTAGTGTCAGTCCAAACAAATCCAGTGAGTGCCCCAAATACCGCATAACAAATGTTGTAGCTCATGACTGTGCACAGGCAAATATACAAATTCAGTGTATTCCAGTTCACTCCATTGGCTCCTGATGCACATAGTTTCTGAAATTTCTCTATAAAATTCTGTATCACGAATTTTTCATGGGATCACAACAGAAGGCTCAGAAAGCAGCTCCTTTCTTTCCACTGTTTCTCTCTCCTTTTTTGACTTTCCTGTTTCTTATTTCAAGAACTTGCATGACTGCATGAAGCACATCTCATTAATCTGTTATCAGATTCCCTCTGCTGGTCTGTCATTTCGTCCACACTTCAGAATCCTGACATCAAATGCTATTCCTGACAGATTGGGTATATGTTACAAGAAGAAAACTTGGGTTTATGTTTTTCTTGCATATTCAGACACTATTACAATTAAATAGTAAAGGGATTTTTAGTTGTTCTACTCCAAAGAATGATGTTCCTTTGTTTTACATATACATACACATTGAGACTATTGCAGAAAAAGGAATAGTTGGATAATTCTACCTTTTAACCATTCAAGCCCTCTTTGCAGTCACTGCAACTTTACAAGATGTGCTATTTCAGATGCTGAAATGGAAGGAGGGTTTCTTTCATGCACTGGGGCCGAGACCATCTGTTTTTACTAAAGCAGTTTTTGTATGTCTTTTGGCAGTTAAACTGGTAAATAACCAAATGGGATTTGTAGGTAGCAGTGTGAGGTTTGTCATGCCAAGAAATCTCAGAGACCACCTGGAATTACTACTGAATGAAAAACTGAAATATGTCCTACTACCCCTGAGTACCTGTCCTTTAATCGCTTTATCTTTCCTGTACAGTGATGTCTGCCCTCCTTATCTCATGTTCTTCCTGCAGCTTCGAAGAAACACTTTGGTTTGTTCAGTGTTCTTATTTGTTAAAGTCATGGGTTTTGCTCATGTCAGCCACAAACTGCTGCAAGATTATTGCTCCAAGATTGCCATGAGTCTGTACAAACTTCTTGACAGGATTAGTAGAGGCCACTGCCGCTTCAGATAATGAAGATAGTCTAGAGTGGCAAAACTGCAAGCAGCACAGAGGTGTGAGTACTAATCAGAGAGATGTCAAGATAGGCTATTTATTGTCTGAAAGTAGAGAACCAAAACGGCAAAGTGTGCATGAAAATGTGCTCAGTATACATGTTGGAAGGTGGGAGGGATCTATGATACCTGAATTTATTTCAGCTACCTTGGCTGTGTGTGTTCACCTCGATACACATTTGTAGTGTGAAGACAAGTTAAAAAGTCCCTGGTGTCCACAGAAGTGCTTACTTCTCTGTGTGCTGGATAATAACATGGGTAGATATTCCTATGTGTGCCAAAGTAACACAGAAGAGAAAACACTGCGTAAAGAATCTCTCTGGTGCAATCACAGCCGTTGCTGGAAGAGCTGCTGCATGTCTGGGGTACAAGTTGACTGTAGCACTGCTCCCTAGTAGCCCAGGAGCTGCTGGCTTTCTGAAGAGATGTGCAGAACACAGGAAAACCTTCTGCATTTGCTCTTCTTGTCCATTGCTAATGCTAGAATAGGCAGAGCTGTAGAAAAGTGAAGCCTGGGTGGGTGAGCCCTTCTTGCTGAGCTGAGCAGAGGATGGCAGGCAGCGTTCTCTCTTTGATGTCTGCTGCATTTGACAGAGTTTCCCGGGTGGCCGGAAAGGCTTCTTTCAGAATGATGTTCCTGTTAGAACTAGCTAATTTGGGAGGCATCAAATAGTTCCCAATTTAGCTTATTTTAAAGGAACTCAATATTGAAAGTGAAGCAGATACCAGTGAGATACTAGTGAAAGCTGCAGGTGGGTAAATGTATGTGGGGTGAGTAAGCAAAGGAGCCACCAGAGTACTAAAGAAAATCCATTTGCCTTATGCCAGTTTGGCTCCAATACATGTCTTCTGAAAGTGTCACTGAAATAAGATTTCCTAACTGTTCTTACATGCAGATAAGAGTGTATTTATTTGTTACTCACATGTAAGGAATAAAGCTGGAAAGGCTGAGATCCTGAAATCAGGTGTTGTAAATATGGGTATGAAAATGTCAATCACAGGGAGTGACACATGAAGTTGTGAAGAAATATGAAGTCCGGTTCTGAGCTGTTATATTGTGTGGGCACCTCTCCTTGCTAAACAGGAGCCCTGAAGACAGGTCCAATCTCTTGAGGAGTTTTTTCACACCTTGTGATACACAGGCTGTTTCAGGGCCATGGATACAATCTTACTTGTAACCTTCTCCTTTCCCATCTTCCTTGAATATAATTGAAACTAATTCAGGCTAATTCTGAAATGCCAGCAGGTTACTCTCTGCTTTGTATCCCTTCGCTCCCAATGTGATGAGTTTTCTGTGGTCACAAGACCAGTGGTGACCTTATAAAACTATGTTTCCAGATGTATTCATCCCCTTCACAGTTGTTTCTGAGGGCAGCCAGGAGCAGGCTATAGATGACTTGGCCGGGTAATGGTGTCTTCCCAGCTCCCGTTGGATGCTCAGAGAGCGGATGCCCATTACACATGCAGATATGTGTAGCTGATACCTTTGTAATAAGGCTAATCAGATGCACATCTATCTATTGCCTGGATTTGCCATGGAAGTGAGCGGCTTGCTGCAGCAGGAAGGTAGTCTATACATCCAGCATTTCCAAGAGCATGAGATATTTATACCCTCTATCCTCTATCTCTTTCAACAGTCTTGCAAATATGTTAAACACGCAGGGTCTTTAACACATGTTAGTATTGCAGAATCTGCTTGCTAGACAGATAGTATTTAATCCAAATTTACTGTGGCATTCAGAGGAAGATCTTCTTACTTTAATTATTTTTCAGATACCTAAGGATATCTTTTAGTACTACACCAAGATTTGACTTTGCTATTGAATTGAGTTCGAATACACTGGCAGCACAAAGAGACTGGGCATCGCTGCACATAGCAAAGTAGCAGCACAGTGCAGTTTATGCAGTGCAAAATGTTCTTTCATTTGGAATGTTTTTCAAGATACTTTATATTTTCAACATTACAACTTTCACAAGTAGCTGAAAATTGTTTCTTTTCATAGTAGCCAAATATTCAGTATGAGATTATAATATCACATCTCTCTGATTACTATTTTGCCTTTTTCCCTTCACTAGAGGATTGTCAGATGGGTGTAGTTGATGGTACTTCACAAGCTGACTGAAGAGAAAAAAAGCTAATTCTTGCAGCATTTTATGTATTATATAGAAATAAACTTGAAATATCACATAGAACTTTTACAATCTGGGGCACTGTGCTTAAATAAAAGCTTGAATTCAAATTAAGTTAGGAGAATCTGGTATAGATGTGTGTTTGTGCAATCAAAAGGAGGGATTTTACTTTTTTAGTGTTTGGATCACATGTTTGAGGAAGAAAAAGTATCTTTGAATGTTCTTCAATGGTGGTAATACTGAGATTTTTACTATGATGCTTTCTGCTGGAATGTTCAGGCCAACTAATCTATTGGGTGCTTTATTCCTTGTTCACACCGGCATCTCTATGATGTAAACCCACCAACTGAATGCATTCTATACAAAGAAAAAACACTTCTCAGTGCTCAAGAATATGTTATTTTTACAGTTTCAGTATCTATTGCCACACTCAAGAAATGAAACAGAAAAAATGAAACAAGTTTGGTATTTCCAAGAATACCTTATGATACTGCTTTCAATATATGTTCTATTTTTAAATTACTTCTGAAGAGGTGCTAGAAACACTGTCCTTCTCATGTATGATGTTCCAAAAGATTTTTAAGGAAAAGTACATGATTAGGAAGTTAGAAGTTATTTGCTGAACATTCATTATCAAAATCTCAGTCCCATAGACTCCTGTACTGCATTCAGCAGAGTAGAATGTCCAGGTACAGTAACAATTTGTGAAGAAATCGAGGTGCTCCCCAGTTGTATACAGAATTCTTTCTTTCTCTGTAGGGGAATGACATTTACATAGGCTGTTTCTGGACGCTCTGAGTTTTGTAAGGTTGAGACTTGCGAAAAATAAAATACTGCTAATAACTCATGACAGACTTTATACCCTCAAAAAGAAGTGAGCTGGAGCACACGGTTCAGATACAATTCTGTGTATTAGCTTTTTATTAGTACTTTCTGGATAAATGTAGTGGGTTTTTAAAATAGCTTCACTGTTTCAGTGTTTAACAGGTCAGCAGAGCTGCTACTCTGTAAGTGGGTATTTAATTTAATTTGCCTTTTTTAGTGGTGTTGCAATAGAACTTTGTCCTCCTTTTGGAAGAATCACTTTATTGCAGAGGTTGGACCAGGTATTTTAGCTTGTGGCTTTGGTCTTTTTTCTGTAGTATCTTCCTCATGCTTACTGAAGTCAACTGTTATTTTGTGATTGGATTCAATAATGATCAGTCTTGTTCTTCATTTGTTTTACAAGTTAGGAGTTCTGTTTGTCATGGAAATCCCTCTTCAGAAAGACAATTACTGTCACATACACTGGCTGAAGGAATAGAGTCTAGCTCATTTGATTTATTACAAGTGTTGTTGGTTGTAGCTCTGGCATATAAAAAAGGCACTTAAATGGGCTGGTGAAAGATGCATATACAGACTTGGAATGAAGTAAACTTTTTGGTTTTAATTTGTGGCACTGAGTGTGGTTTACATATTTTCACAGTCCTTGTTCTGTGAAAACCTCTGCCGTAATCAAGTGTTGGCTTCACAAGAGTAGCAGGTTTATACCATAATTTTATCCTGCCTCCAATTTGTGATCACTGTTTGACAGCACACTGGGATGACAACAAATACAAAATTAGCATTGACAAAATCACTTTAAAGTGTAAGTCCCTTTTCCTGATGCAACACTGTCTCCGTAGTCTATGGAGCAGCAAGCTTCGAGCTTGGAAAGCACCTGAATGTCTCTGTCAGCTTTTGGTTGTCCCTGTGTCTGTGTTAAATGTATGTAGTTATTTTGAAGAGAGGTTGGGCAGTAGATTGAATGGACAAATATATTATTGCATTTTAATGGCTGCTTACTTAAAGGTTTGTTCATACTTGGTTAAATACAGGATCTTAAAAATATAAAGGTGAATTTTTGCAGTCCAGTCAGTGTGTAAATTAAGACTTTTTGGTTGGAGCTATTTAATGTCACTCTTGGCAGTTTGTCTTTTTTTTTTTTTTCTTTGACATAATTGGCTTGGCTTTGGATAATTACAGATGTAATAAACTGATCAGGAAACCTTCATAGTTTTTAGCAATATAGCATCTTTACAGAGACAGTTGACGTATATATTCTATTTTGCAAATGTGGGTTTAAGTTAGCAGCTGTATTGAGTGGTGCTATTGAAGTCAAACCTGTAAAATAGAGAAGCACAGGAAGACTTTATCCAAGCAATCTGTAATATTTAAGCAGAATGAAATTAGCTGGGTAAGAATGAGATCAAAGCCTGAAGTGAGGTTCCGAGGGTAAAGAAAAGGCTGCAGTGGTGAATAGCGATTACTTGTAGTTAATTTAAACTTACTGAAAGATTTTAAGGATCAAAGTTTGGTCTTTTGAGGAAGGAGATTCATCCAATTTCCTCTACTTACATTTTCCCAACATAAATTAATCTTGATATATTTTACTAGCTTCTGACTTTTTGTAGGAGCAGGAGCACTGTGCCCACCATCTGCTGAAACTCCTCAGTATTTCCTTATTGAAAACACACAGGAGTCTTGCTGTTGCTGCCTCTGGGTTTCAGGTGCCATGGGCTGGTTCTGGTCCTTCCCCTCAGTAGGAGACAGCAGCACAGGTCAGTGCTTTGCTGGGGAAGAGAAATGATTTTTCTCCAAAGCTTTTAGTCCAGCCAAAGGTGGGTGCTCATGGTTTCTATGTGCCCTGATAGGCATCCCTCTGGTACCCATATGAAGTCAGCAAAAATATTTCCTTTACTTAGTTTATGAAATTGAAATTCTTTCCAAGTAAAATTACAGTCTGTAAATTATATTTTGAGGTACTTTTTCACCATGCATGGTTTCTCAAATGAAGTCTAAAGAAATGAAGTCATCCACTGCAGCAGTGTTTGTAGTTTAGGGTAACAGAAAGAAGCTGCCTATATCTCAGCTCACAACAGGCAATGAAAGCCATTTTTCATTATATTTCTTGTAGAAGCATAAAGCTATTTGAACTTTTGAGTATGCAGCATAGCCCAAAATTTTCACATTGAATTCTTAGGTAATTCCATTCAAGTGCTATTTAGTGTATGTTGAGTTTTTGTTTTTTTTCTGTTTGGCTTCTAACACTTCAAAAAGTGATCACGCCCATTGTGTATTATGTTTTTTAAAACTATTTGTGTAATAGTAGTAACAATAGATTTTAAACAAGGTTTTTGCTACTGATTGAATAATCTGTGTGAAGAAAGCATATTGTAATGAGTGAAGGATAAATGTAGTTCACTGTTCAAAACTTCATGATGCTAATAATAATCCACTTTATGGCTTCCTGTACTCCATTCACTTACTATGCTCCAGTGTTAAATCTGTAATGAAACCTGAATGCAGTATTTGGCAAACAAAGCATTTTAATACGATGCTGTCCTTCTAGGGTAACCTTTCCAATTCTGTTCTCTTGCCTAACTTTGCCTGTGAAGGTATCCCACCAGGTAATATTGTCCAGTGACTTCTTTGTCTTTTCTGCAGGTGTCAAAAGTCTCCAAAATGTTTCCTTTTTCATTTTATGTTAGTGTTTGACATCTGTGTTTGAGAGCATTATACTAGTGTATAATACTGGTGTATAGCTAAATGACATTTTAAATCACATGTCCTCTTCTAAGTAATGCAATTAATAACTGTGTCACAAAATAATGAGGAAAAGATTAATCAGGTATTGAATGGGAATAAGAAGTATCTTGTAACTTGTGTATTTGCGTTCCTCAAAAATTTATTCTGATAATTAAATATAAATGTTACAATTTAAACAAAAAGTACTGTTAGAAAACTACTCACCCCAGATAGCTCTAGTAGGTTTTCTTGCTGGTAGTCAAGTATCCCTCTACTTAGTTAAGAACTATGGGGCATGTTACATTCCTTTGTATACTTCTATGAGTATGAAATCCAGAAAAAGAGCTTAAAGTAAAAATAAAAAGGGATTTTGTTTAAGGTTATAATAATGTTATATACCTGGTGGATTGTTTCTAGGCTCAGACTCTCAAGATTTCACGTGGTTGATGACACAGTGAAGTGCTGATGTAAGCAGGGGCTCCACTCTTCTCTGAATCTCTCTGCACACTTGAGCTGGATGTGGTGAGCTGTTAGTGATCAGGGTGATTCTGTTTAGGATCCAAAAGGGAATGTGAAACCAGCCAAGTGAGAAATGCAGCTTCTCTCATCTCAGGTTCCTGAAGCAACTCTCTGCAATTTAACCATCATAGTTCTGGTGTAAGGGAAAGATGCAGGATCACTACTTCATCAGCAGTTGCTGGAGGCAGTGATCATCCTCAATGGTCACCCTGTACCTGCTTTCCCCTGGGGAGTCTGTCCTAACGCTCATGGTCAAATGAATTTGGCCCACCCTCTTGCAGTGTTAGCAGTGTTGTGTTGTGCACCCTGACAAAGCTGTCCGTGCAGCAAGGCAATTGCTGTCATTCTTCTGGCCAGACCTGTGGGTAGCATGAAGTGCTAACATTGCTGATCTCAATAAAACTAGATCAAGTTTGAACCAGGGAAGAATTTAGCAGTCTGAGTTTGGAATTTTCATACTTAAAAGCCTTCCTACAGCCTTCCCAGTACCTGGTGCTGTCACAGATGCTTACAGACATACTTCATCTTGCTGTTTTGTGACAAGATAAGGAAAAGCAGAGTTGCAATCCGGTTCATCTCCTGAGAACAAAGATGGGCATGTTGGGGATTTTCTTTCCTTCAGATCATTTTATGAGCATGATTTATATCCCTCAGTTTTCAAACGGCAGTCTTTTTAAGCTGTTTTCCAAATCGTGCACCTCTTCTGATGACATGCTGTATACAAAATCATACTTGCTAGCTCTGCTGGCTAGGATTGTGTGAGAAAACAGCTTTTCAACTTGACTTTTTTAACTCTTTAATTTTTAAATGTTATAGCTCTTAAACTGTGTTTTTTATCCCCTGAAGTGAATGGCAAAGCTTCAGTGCAACATCGATATATAAGGAATATGAAAGTCTGAGCTCTGAAATCTTTTTATTCTAACCTTAATTTTCTTCTTCCTTTAAATCTGAACCATGTTTAAAATTTTATCCTTAATTGTGAAAATCACAATTGTTATATCTTCATTTCATGAGCTTCTTCCACTTACTGGTAATTACAGCCTGGGGGAATAGAAACTTGCTAGTTTCTTTAAGACTGAAATAGAAAGCTGGAAGTTTGTAAAATATTCTGTTCTTTCTCGATTAGTACTTGACTGCTAGCAGTGGTGCACCACCTTCCACTTGGTCCATGACACTGCTAGTCATTGCCACAGACAAGTCATCATTTTTAAGCTTGTGCAGCTGAAATGCTCCATAAGAATTGTGCTAAAATGCTTCATCTGTTACACATTAGTCCACGTATTCAGCTGCATATGGTGATCTTCACAAGGTATTTTGCAAACCCGCTTCTGGTAAACATGTATAAAATGTGTAATTCTGCACTTAGCTACTAATACTCTAAATGTCACATAATTAATCCCACTGTTTAATAAAGAGAATTTGAACTACAAATTCATATGAAAGACTGGGATAATGTGAGTGTATATAGTTAGCCTAAATCCACTGAATGCTTCTTGTGCTGTGTTGTGAAAGGTTTAGATTCTGGAAGGGATGCAGGGAGTTACATCTCTGTTTGATGTCTTTAGACATGAAAGTGTGCATCTCCACAGAAGACTTTTTGATGATATTACAATATTCCTTGAAGAGATTTAAATTCCAAAACTACTGTCACTTGAAAGTGACTTATTATCTCTGTATCTATTTTCAATGAAAAGACACACAGCATAACATAATCTTATTTGGCGGTTATCTAAAGGACAATATGCACCGGTTGATGGAAAATAAAAGTTCAGTGGATAGAAACACTTTCACTTTCAATTTGTTGCAGAATGTGTCTACCTGCAGCTGATTACCAGATGAGTAAGGGAGAAGAGCTTGAAAGCATAACTTCTCACAGGGCCAGCAGATCACTGACTCACTGCTCAGTCAGAGGGAGAGAGCATGCCTGATTGGGGAAAACAACATTTGCATCTCAAAGAAGGAATAAAATAATCAACATATTTCATTTATGTGGATACATTTCCTAACTGCTTCTTACAGCAATTAAAAATAAATGTTTGGGATGTGAAAACAAGGCAGGGGAGAGGAAGGTGTTAAACCTGCTCAGCTCCTGGAGAAACTTAAACCGAAGATTAGCTCTAAAAGCTAGCAGGCTCCATTTTTAAATGTGCTTCTCTGACTAAAGAAATCTGAGGAAGACAGAGTCCCTGAGGAGGTTTTGTCAGGAAAGCATCTAAAGCAAGTCAGCTGGATACAGGAGAAGGGCCTTTAAGATGTAATCCTGGTTTGATAGGTTAAGTGTGATTACTCTGTCATTTTTTCTTGTACCTATATGAAACAGGAACGTCTGTTTTGCGTGGTGCATAAAGTGCTTCTGTTGTCAATTTACTTTTAAGCAAGTTAGTGTTAAAGATAAGTATAAGGTTTTCCTGGTCAGCATCAAACTGTCCACCGAAGGGTGTCCTCTGTAAATCAGGATACTGAAATCTGAATAAATATTCAGCTCTCATTAATACTTCCCTCTATGATATTTAAAGAGTAACGGTGTGTAGCCCCATAGAAATTTTACAGGCCATTTAGTGCTGTGGTTTTGAGGTGTGGAAGAAATGTCATCTAGTGAGCAGTTTTAACTAAGATGGGTCTCTGGAAAGCAAAAAAGATACTAATAACTGCAGTCCACAAGTTATCATGATGTTCTTCCAAATCTAAGGGTATGGTTGGGTAGGAAATTTAATATCCATGAACATTAAAATACGATACAAAAATCTGGAGACCCATGGCAAGGATTTCCTGAGTGTTTTTTGGCTTGCGGATGGAGTACATTTTAAAATGGTGCTCTCTGCACACAGGGGTGTTTGGAAAGATGTCTTCCATGAAAATTAATAAGATTCTTTCAGTTTGAAAATGCCAGAGTGTTTACTTGCTAAATAAAATATAAAGAAAGCTGTAAATATGGCTCATTACAACAGAGCCTGGTCTTTAGAGGATTTTGAATAGCTGTTGTGCACAGTGGAGGACAAATTAATCTCTCTGAATCTCTCTCAGCTGAAACATTCTAATGGTAACTAACGGTTTCTAGTGATCAAAGTGATTTAGTTAAATTATTTATTTGCATATGCATTTAAAAGTTTTTATCATTGTGGCTCAAGGGAAGAGAAGGGAATGGGGAAGAAGAAGGTCTTAACATAATTACCTGAGATTTAAGAGCAGGTGGCCTTTCCTTGTCCTACTTTCAAAGCTGTATCGGGCATCTTTGGCTGCCTAAGATCTCCCCATTGCCGCATGGTCTCTGTATGGCTTCTCACAATTAGAATTGCAGTCATTTCTGCCCTTCCTCCTCCTAAATAGTAATCAAAATGATCAAGAACAGGTATTTTCATCCATTAAAAAATTTGTTGTTTTGTATTCTCCTGTAGTCAAAATGTTTGCTTAAAGGTTGTCTCAGTTTTCCTGCAGTTGTCTGTGTTGAGTTTTTTTTCCTGTTGTTCTCCATATCGATCTCTCTAATGGGAAAAGTGTCAGCTTAAAAATCAGGACCAGGTTCTGTTTGACACACAAGAGAAATCAGTGGAAGGCTAAGATTATAGCATTGCTTCCTCTCCCCCCACCCCCACCCCTTCAAGTTAATTGGTTACAATTGCATATTGCTGCTTTCAGTTTATAGTTTAGTCTGCTACGTGGAAGTGTAGAGCCCCAGCAGATAAATTGATTTATGAAAGCTAATTGGGGTGCAAATTTGTTTGTATTGGCATTTGAAACCTGAAATCAATACTATATAAGAAAAAAAAGCAGCTAAGCTATCACCTTCAAAATGAAAAAGGCAGCAATTTTTGGTTTTTAAAAATACCTGTTAGCAAAAATGATGCAAGGAGAAAATTGCCTGTTCTTAGTATTTTGAGTGTCATTCCTGTTCCATTTTAGTTCTAATGCCTTTGAAACTTTAAAACAGCCCATGACAAAACAAAACCTCTGGTAAACCATTTAGAAAGGTCAAGGTAAATCACTTTTTATCATGTTTACATCTGTGGAGATATTAATTCTTCGAACTCATAGGAGGAGGCATTTATCTGTATGTTTTGTCAGTCTTTTGTTGTCTTCAGGGCTGGATTTTAAATGATTGTCTTGCCACACCTGTGCAATAAAAAATGTAGGAAAACTAACCTGAAATAGTAGCTATTTGTGCTATTTTTCTCCTGTAGAAGTTCTTTGCTAAAAGTTTGGTGCAACTTCATGTTTTCATTTTTTTTAAGCCATCTTTTATAAAGAATAGTCCCACAGAGAATTCTAGCAAATGCTGTTAGCCACCTATGTGTCATGTTAGTGTGCAGACTTCAACATGTATGTTAATATAGCCACATATAGTTATATGTATATATATAATGTGTATAAAGGTTTCTGTAGTAGGAAGGTTGAGAACTTTCTCAGGCCTTTGCCTGAGAATTTGTTTGCTTTGATATTTTGCAAACAAAACCACAAGAAACTCAGCATTGTGGTGAGTATATAATAAATAGAATATGGTGAAACCCAGCAATGTGGTGAAAACAGATACACCGTTTTTTCGGGTGGCAAGCTAAAACTATCAGTTATCACTGAAAAGAACTTTTATCTAATAAAAAGTATAACTGGTTAATTGCATTGCCTCAGATCTGCTTTATAGTCTTATCAAATGTGAACAAGACCTTTCTTCATTGCTTATGAATGAAAATGCATTAAATTGCTAATTGTTGCAGTTACTTTTTATGGAAGAATCAGTATCATAAGATTAGTTTCAGGTCTATCCTGTATTGTCGTATTCTGCAGGCAGGGCATCAGTATATTAAAAATAGACCATTTCATTTGAGTCTTGTTGCTATCATTTTTAAAAACAGATGAGGTTTGACCTACCTCTGCTCCTGTTGGATCTGGCCATTTTCAGTGACTTTATGATTCTGTGATTTTATACTTTTATATTTGCAAATTAATCTCATTTCTGAGGTGACTGACACCTTTTTTTTTCCCCAGTTCTGATTGTAGACTGCTTTTGTGATGCTGTCAATTATTTGTACGTGCCGGATGCAGACTTTTCACTGCTAGTTAACTCCCAAGAAAGAATTAGAGTCAAGGTCCCCTGAGTGCACAAGTTAGTGTCTCAGTTCATGAAGTTATGTTACTTCTCACAATAAAATTTATTAGGGGATAAATCAGATTTCTGTAATCATTAGCTATTTCAGTGACATTTTTCTTCCAGTTTTTGTGGTTGCATCCATAAGCACTTGGAAATCAGATCCTCACACTTGGTACGGTTCAATGTGTATATCTGATAGTACATACAGATCCATCTTCAGCACAGTACAAAAATGCAGAAAAAAAAAAGACATAGAAAAGAAAACCCTACACTTTTTTTTTACACCTCTAGATCTTAAATTTTACATAGCACTACCTTTTTCCAGTGTGTCGTTCAGACTTCAGGTTCTTTCTGTGTGTAAATAATCCTACCGCTATGCTTTTCTTCTCTACCTTGGATATATTAATTTCATATCTTGAACTTAGGCATACTTATCATTTTCAATTTTTCAAGACTTCTTCTGGTTGAGTACTTTTAATGTTTTGATTTTTACATGGTCTCATTTTCCTGCCTGCCTGCGTGGAGGCTGGACAGTGTGTATGAGACAGATTATTTTCCCCCTTTTTGCCAAGTTCTAAACATTTTCTGTTTGAATAGCTTCATAATGATAGCTACAGCAGTTTTTAAATTCAAGCCATCTGCAGAAGGAATAGCTCCTTGGAAATATATTAACGTGGTCTAGTGGAAGTAAAGGAAAGAAAAGAAAACCTAGTGTCTGCCTATTTCAGCTGTGATTTAAATAGCAATCCTGTACATTGTTGAAATAGAAAGATAAGGGGTTCTGATTCCTTTAACAACAGTTCCAAGGGATATGCAAGCAAGTCCTGAAGGGAGATCCAACTCATCTGATTACCCATGAGTATAAGATCTTAATTACTATGAAGATTATTGAGACTGCTATCCTACAAATCATAGTTTTTCCCTGGTTCTTGTCTGTGTGAGTACACATACCATCTTTATACAAACATTTGTAATTGTGCTGAGTTTGTCAAGTTACCAACAGAGATTGCTATTGATAAACCAAATCAAGAATACAGTTACAGTAAATATACGCTAATGCTTATTAGTAAAAATGTGAGATTACATACCTAAAGGACATAAAGGCTATGGTAAGTTGCAGTCTTTGTAATGCTAAAGTGCATAGCAGATGATGATACTGGTTTATCTAAGGGCTCGCAGTCTTATCTTGGAAATTGACTGTTAAGAGGGCTCTCTTTTCATTGTGTCAGATCTAACTTACCTAGAATAATTACTCTGGGATACTAATATCATAATGCCTTCTAATACTGCTTTTAATTAATGATCTCTAATAAAGATAATGAGTCAGCTTGCATTCTAGCAGATTAGTTTAAAAATGAACTTCAAACTACAGTTCAAGGGACTAAGTCAGGCAGAGACTGGTGAAAAGGGTTTGACTGTATGAAAATGTTGATTGAAAACAGGGAGATCTTAAGTGACTTGCAGCATTGAGGATGTTCTCTGTCAGAACAGGACCATTCTCCTGCCCTTTGGACTTCTCATCAAGTTTTCCATTATTACAGATCTGGGAATATAAGGATGATAATATTTTGTGATCATGTTATTATTCTTTCTGACCCATTTCTTGCAGTGCTTTTTCCTTACATCACAAAAAAGTGTCTATGTTCTGCATAACATGCACTCACTTTTCATTTTCATCTCTCTTCCTTGTCTTTCCTTCTGTTTGCAATTAATTTCATATCTATATATTATGTATTTGATCTTGATGTACGTATTCATTCCCCTGAATTGAAACTCTGAAGTACCCCTAGCATGTGATATCTATAAATTATTCAAAATTCCAGTCATAAATTTTAATTTGATTCTGAAGAACATACTAACTTAAGGAGATGTTAAGTAACCTTTGCAATATATGTTGATATATAAATAGTGGCATTAATGCCTCTGAACATTTCGGTAAGGGTTTCATGGTTTCATACATTCTCCATCTCCCTCTGTTCCAAAAGCCATTGTTAGCATATATAATTTTCTTAGTGAATTCTCAGAGTCTGATCCCATATAGAGCTGACCTACTGTTTGGAGAGTTTAGGAACCCAGTTTTGCCAGTTATATTCAAGGAATCATGGAATGTCTAGGCCATGCAGGACCTTTGGATGTCTTGTCCAAACCTCAACTGAAGCTGATCCAACTTTGGTGTTGCATTAGGTTCCAGGGCCTTTTCCAGGTATTCATTAATATTTTCAGGAATGGTGATTCCACAAACTCTGGACAACTTATTCCAAACTGTATTTGTGAATGTTACAGCATCAAAAACAAAAATGTCTTTGAAGTATTAGGAAGAACACAACGTATTTGTCCCGCGAATTCAAAAGGAGCTGTTAATTAATGAGATCCTCCATGTGTCATGATAGCATTGATTAATGGGATCCTTCATTATAGCGTAACATTAAATAAATAAATCTTGTCTCTGTTTTTACTGATTTAATTTTATTATTATCAGTTGTTATTACTTTGTGATCATCTTTGAGTTATCATTTAAGAGTAACAGCCCTCACAGGTACCCACCAGCAGAGTGATGCGTAGGAATGCAGGCGTATTTTGTCTTTTAGTTACAAGTATTAAATGGTCTTGTTTGATTAAAAAATCAAACAAAACATTCTTGTGAATTGCTATGAGCTAAAAAAACAGTGTTTGGTACTTGTAGTACAATTTAGTGTAAAAGGATTAAGTAAACCATAGAAAACAGTCAGTGGCAGGACGAAGAGATAACTTGGAAGTTTTATAGTTTAGATATTTCCTAAGGTAATTGTTAACTACGATAAGTAGAGGCAGATTTTATGGCACTGCAGTATACCTGCCAGGAAGTATGTAACAAACTGTTTCCATTGCTAATGCAGTGATATTAACGGTGCAAGCCATGACAATTGTTCTATCAATAATTACCGAGACATGATAAAAAATAGTGTACATTGCTTGACATAGCCAGCCAAATGGAGGCCTAATAATTGTCTGCTGCATCAAACTGTAAAATATAATGACTTTTGAAGGATGAAGTTTACGAGAGCAGTTCATTATGTGTTCCAAACAATGCTTTATTTTGCTATTGTTTCTTCATTATGTGGATAGGAAGCACTGCAGCAGAAATTGGGCTCAAGGGAAACAGTGTCTACCAGTAGTTTAACCTTGTGACATTCCACTAAAAAGCACAGGTTCTTCTGAAATACATAATGCATGAACTTCTCTGATTGTTTAGCATTGATCAGTACTCAAGTAAATTGAGTTACTATCTTATTAGCATAAACAGCAAGGCTTTAGTGATCCTCTTCACCCTCCCATGATATACCAAGTGGCTTAGGGATTTCTGCTTCTTTGAAACTCTTAAGTCAATTTAAAAAAAAGCCCACATAGCAAGAAAGCTCTGTAGCAAAGGCAGAGCAGTGTTTTGAAGCGGCATCCTTCTGACTGCAGTTCATCCATTTTAACTTCAATATTCAGGTTCCACTATAGATTAGTTCTTAGACGTCTTGTCTTCCGTTGTCAGGTCTATATGTCATTACATTTCCCTCTCTCTCCATAAGTATAGACATTATATATAATTGTATACATACAAGATATATTTTTGATTTCTTTTCCCCTTTAGCACCTGGCAAAGCAGAACTTCAAATACATTTACCTTCCTTTGAGAAGAAACAATGAAAGTGTGTTTTAGAGGCATGTTATCCTTTTCTTTATAAAAACATGTGCATGCACAGGTGATATTTTTAAAACACTAGCAGTTTGTCATTGAGGATGTTTCCTGTTTGCTGTGTTAAGATTACATCTTTCCTCCCTTTTACCTTTCCAGTTGCAGAAAGCAAACTGGCCAAAATGGGTGGAATGTTTCTGGTATAAAGAAGACTGATGGAGTCTACTTTTATCTTCAGTTGTACATAGTTATAATTGTCAGCATTTATTTTTAACTCTCAGCAAAAGGTCAGGATGAAATATTATGTTGAATCAGGGGAACATGCAAGATTAAGGCTAACCATGTATTAAGAGTATTTCAACTCTGAGGGAGGCATTTCTGTTTAAATTAAAGTTTGATGCTGTGGGAACTAACTTTGATTTTATAATGTTCTGAGCCACTCGTCCAGATTATCAAAGGTAGTTTCTCTATAAGACAGGCAGAAAACATCAAAAAGAACCTTTTCCAAGGCTTACTCCTAGAGCCTTAATTGTTCAGCATCTCTGACAGTTCTGAATCCCTTCTTGCTTGTCAAACTCAGCTTTTTCAGGTGATGCTTGGATACTTACAATCATAGGAGCGTAGGAATCACAGAGACATGCTAGGCAGCAAACCACCAGATTTTGTGTCTGCTCCTTTGTCTGCAAACTCATGATGCTGGAGTTAATTTTTGATAAAATTAGCAAGATGAACATCTCATAGATAAGTGGAACTGGGGCATAGGTTTATAGTGTCATGTGCACATAATTCAAGCTTTTGCATGAAAATTCCGCTAGGATTTTGAAGGCATTAAATATGTGAACATATTTGACAGAAGATGTTATGTGGTAATATTAGATCAAGGAGTCGATGTCGTAATTGTTGTTTGCCTATCATTGTGGTTCTTTTCTCAATCAGTTCCTAAGTATTTTTTGTTTGTTAAATACCATTCTTCTGTTCACACACAGACACTCCAGAAGTAGAATAATGAGTAGTGAGATAGTGATTCCTGGATGCACAAAAGCTTTCTCATGGCTCTGGGAGATGAGCTGCTATCTGTACTTCTTTTCTGGGCTTTTTGAAGTAAATGTTCACTTACAGTATGTGTAAATTCAAGCTGCCATCTTGGCCAACAGCAAAGTACATGACCGGGAGAAAAAATGTAGGTCTGGAAGCTACTTCTTTTACTGTGAACTACAGAGCTAACAGAGAAACAAGTCATGCCCCTTCAGGGGTTGAGATTTGTCCAAAGCAGCCACATAAACAGAGCCATTAGTCTCTCTATCCTTAGTCTAGAGCTTCAGAAGCTTCAGTTTCAGCTTGGTTGTTTATCTGTAATCATCTGGGTACTAAAAAAGGGATCTTCCCTGCTCTCCCTTTTAAAACATAGTCTTACTGTTCTCCTGTTTCTGGATCACCCACAAGATTCTATGACCATTTGAGAAGTTATCACAGGTGATTGACCCTCAACACTGTCAACACACTTTTGGGCTAAAAAACAATCCCTGACTTATTGGTCAGGAGCTGATTGCTTGTAGGCTTCAGCTAGGCTTGCTGATTAGAAGTAATCTTATAAGCAGCAGCAGAAGGTTGCTAATTGTAAGATGGCTCAGGAGAGAGTTTTTTAGGTGTTCGTGCTGTTGTAAGAAAATGGTTGTTTGACATGGAAGGTAATGGCAGGCACTGGTAAACTTGAGTTGATGCTGAGGTAGGGAAAGATGGTAAATGCAGATCACTGTATAGTAATCGCTATGTACTGTAACTATACTATGGTTGAACTTCGAGATCTGCTTAGCAGTTGGATATGCATACTGAAAGTTTTTCACACTTTGTGTACGAAGGTTAATGTCTGTGCAAATGGTGTGTGTAGCAGTGACTTCAGTCTTAAGTCAGGAAGTGGCATTCCTAAGGAAGCAGTTGTGTGAATGTCTGCTGTCAGGAGCATCTTTGCTAGGGTGATTGAATTGACTTGCTATGGTAAGGAGTTTAAACATACACCTATGAATGCTTCTACAGTTGGTGCTTGCACAGATCGCGATCCGTGTTGGACCAGAGCTTCAGGCATTAAACTTCCATTCTAACACAAAACTTTGAATTTTCTGTTCCAAATAATGAAATAGCAGTTATGTTTCTCTATAATATGCTTTTCCTCTAAGATGCAATCCCTTACTTATCTGGCGTCAAAATATTCTAGCTATAAGTTACCATTTGGTTTTTTTTCAACCTAGAACCTCTATGTATCATGATCCATCATTGTGTATTGTAATAACATGTAGTTCATACTTCTGCCCAATAGTTACTGCTCTAAATATCTTAAACTATATCATGAGACAGGGTGATAAATTTATTTTGATTTGGGGTGAAAGGTTAAATTATGGCCTCTGTTGTTTTCAGACCTGCTGAAACATTTCAACTGCAAATACAATTCACTTAAGTAGTTTTCTGATTTGATTTCTAAAGAAGCTAAGTCAGAGTCATTTCACTGTAGCAGATGTTGTTTAGCTTCAGTCACCTATCTTTCTCCATTGCATTCTTGACACACTTCTGAACTAAGAATGGGTAAATTTATTGCTAACAAAATGGGAGATCTGTATGTAATTAAAAAAAGTAATGGCCAAAACCATTTTCATGGACTTTTTTTTTCTACAGACCAAACTATGTTGTGCAGAACTTAGCCTTCTTGGTTAGATTTGGTGTTTATATATGTGTTCATATGAGCATTTATTTAGATTTTGGTCTAATAACTGGCAGTAATTAGATGTCTGCAACAGAAGTACATTGCACTTTTTTGAAACAGGTTAATTGGATGACGCTTGTATTCTATCTGGAAGTGCAAATACATAGAATGAAGAAGAGTGAAATGCCAATGGATTTTGCACTGTAAAGTAAGCATCTTCCTTACAACAGGTTAATTTATACACACTTCATATGAATATGCTTTAGACTGACGGACACTTAGCAAAAGGAAGTTACTGATTTCTTTATGTCTATGTAAATTCTATGAGATTTATAGATGAGTTCTGTCAGATGAGTCAGAAAATAAAAATGGTTATTGGGAATGTGCTAATAACAGATTACTGCCTATATGCCAGTATTCTGATCATCTGTAGAGAGGAAATAATCAAAGTCATTAATGTAACAAGATTTATCAGAGCAAGAAACACTTTAGCAATCTGTGCATGGCTTTCCATAGGAACAGCTAAGAAATGCTGCCAAATGTTGATTGGAGGCTCAAAAGGACTTGCTGAAGAATCACAATTTTGTTACTTGTTTACTTGAGATCTCAGGTACTCCATTCTATGAAACTTTTTTTAGGTAGGTTAATATCTTATCAAAGATTTTTACTTTACACAAGCACTTTAAAAGATTAAATTATATGAATTGTCTGTCAAGGTCTTTCAGAACCAAATTATTCTTAGCGCTTGCATTTGAAAAGAATTCTAAAATTGAAAGTGTTTTAAAATATGATTTTTAACAGCTGATCATTAAACTAATTTCAGGTCCAATTCCATTTTCTGAAGGTGGATGGAAACTCTTCCGATGATTTATTTTTTTTTTTAAATCCATAAGTTTAGTACATTTTTAAAACATTAAACTAAGTCAGGAACATACAGTTTTAACAGGCGGAAATCAAAAGGTGTAGAATTTGCACTGTGCACAAGCTCCTTCCTATTGGAGTTGCTACTTGATTGTGTTTTTGTCCTCCCTTTAGTAGCTTACAAGGTCTGAACATCATAATACCTTTAAAAGTGGCCATAGGAAGTATTTTCTGTCTTCACTTTGGAAGTATTTGGTGGAAGTATTTGATCTTGGAATTCATTCTTTTTTTCAAATTCACATCATGTGTGTTAACTTTTTTGACTGCTGTAGCAAAGATCTTTAAAGAAGGGATTGCTGGTTTGTGAGGGGGAGGAAGTTGTGTGTGAAAGTGAAGCTTTATAGGGCCTTGTACTTGATAACCGTCAAGGTCTTTCCCAAAATCTAGTATCTGGGCAGAGCTCTGTAGGTAAATCCATCATAGGTTCTTGAAGAGCTTCTGTGACACTGGGATTAATTCTGCATCAGTGTGGTAATAGGGGGCTCAAATCTAAACCAATGAGTTCCCATTCATGCTTGAGAGAAGGTTGCTCCTTAATCTGTGCTGAGGGGTAAGGTAATCGAACTCCCCACATGAGGTAACTGGGTAGAGGCAGCCACTTGTCCTTTGGCATGTATAGAGTCTAAGAGGCAAATTGCCTGACTTGCAGCATAACTGCAGCCATTAATATTTATGATATAATAGCATATACTGGTTTACCATGAACACAGAGTGCAGGAGAGCTGGGATGTAAGAGCTGTCACTGGCTACATTTATATCTCTCTAGAAAAAAGAGAAGGAAAGAATTAATAGATCACTGAATTCATCCTTGCAATACAGTCTACCAAAATTTAATAAGCTCAAACATTCAGCTAATTTGATTGAAGACTTTAAATAATCAAACTAAATCAAAATCATGCATTTTAAAAAGGAATCCAATCAAAGTACTGTCATTATGACCATATGGATGTACATCTGCATGCATCTCTGTATGTTAACTGGATATGTATAGGTGTAAAATCACAACTGATAGGAGCACTAGCTCTAATAACCCTCAAAGAGAAATACAGAAGTTTGGAGCTTAATCAGCAGTAACGTGAGCAGAAAATTCCTTGGATGAAAGATGTTAGGACAGAGTTATTCATACTAAAGAGGAAAGTACATACTAGAGAAATGCTTGCCTTCTAAGCCCTTGTTACAGGGACCATGAGTGGTTCTTGCTAGGAAAAAGCTTGTCTCTACCTTTCCTCTAAGTCCTCTTTAACTACTGAAAAGCTGCAATAAAGTCTTCCTGATGCCTTCTGTTCTCCAGGCTGGACAACCCCACTCTCTCAGCCTTTCCTCAAAAGAGAGATGCTTTGGCCTTCTAATCATTTCTGTGGCCTCCAGATTAGCTCAAACAGGTCCATGTCTTTCCTATGCTGAGGGCTCCAGAGCTGAACACAGCACTCCAGGCAAGGGTCTCATGAGAGGCGCTTCAGCTGGGCTGTTGGTCATGTCACCTTCTTATAGGAACATCCCTTAATTCCACAGAGGTATTATTTCACTCGTGTTTCCAGCTTGGCTCCTGTTAACACAGGAGCTCCTGGGTTATCTCCATAAGACTTCCAGTATGCTGCACTGTAGCCAGCTGTCTCTGAGCTTCAGGCTGAGGGCTGTTGCTAGCACTTCATCCCTCAAACCGTGTCCCTTGGGGTGTCATCCCATAGTTTGTTACAGCCAAGCCTGATATCATCCCCCTCCTTTTTCAAGTCTAGTTTAGATATAGATGAGTCTCCACAGATTTAGACCATATAATACTTCAGTTCACAGCACAAACCTGCAAACAATCTGAGATGGTTTTGAAAGATTAATTTCCTTAATAGATTAATTTTCTTTTAATTAATTTTTCTCTCAAACTGCTGAAGTTATCAGACTTTCCCCAGCACAGAAGGATATCTTTCAGAGAGAAATACCAATAAAAAATAAACCATCGAAACCATATTTATAGCTGAAGTCCACCTTTATCTGGCAGCTTGCAAACAAATACCTTTAGAGAGCAATAGAATTATTACCTTCTGTGCTGATAAATTTCTTATCAAAGCTGCACAAATGAAATTCAAGTGTCTCTTCCAATAATTTTACTCTTCATTACTTGGACCATATTTATTTATAGTTCTCACCTAACTTCTGTGAAAGAATATTGTCAGTACTTTTGTATTCCCAGGGCTGATTAGCACTGCATTTTCCATCTATGAGTTGTCATTAAAGTGTCTCCCATCTTGGTCTCTCTTAATCCTTCTTAGGAAGATGCAATTTTTTATTTTCTCCCTCTATGCCTATCACATCATTATATCTCTTTACAAAGAGAATCTTCCTCATAACTGATAGGTTCAACAATCATGTTATTTAAGTGTTTTAGGCAGAATGAGAATTTACTATGGCTTTGGTAAAAATGAAACATTGCTTTTGAGATGCTTTTAACCAGAACAGTTAGTTCTGGACTGGCACTTAAAAGAGCTGGCCTCAATTTCTTGGCACTGCCACAGACCCTTTTCTGGGAGCATAAGCAAATAACTGAATTTTCTCTTTGCCTCAAATCTCTACTTGGTTAATGGGAATATAAATACTTTATTTCTGACAGCTTTAATAGGTTAAATACTCAGGCCACATTTAGGTATCGTAGTTATACAAACCATATATATATATATGGAATTATTTGGAGTAAAAAACCTCTGCTTCATGTGTTTCATAGGCATGAATTTGCTGTTCATTGCAAGGGAAGACTGAAACAGAATTTGAATTGTGTGAAAGATGGAATGTGGTTCTAAACAGGTCTTTGGTATTTTGTTCTCTTTAAACCTTGCATGAGTTAATATTCTGAATTTGAAGTTTTTTTTCCTAGCTTTGAATTGAGTTATTCAATATGTTGAGTAGTGTATAGGTTAAATTTGTGGTATATGTAAAGGATTTAGTCCTGCAGCTTTTCTAGGTTAAACCCAAATGTTTTAAATGCTTGGCAAATTTTATTTAATTATAATATATCTTGAATGATATGGTTTAATGTGAGGTGTCCCTGCCCATGGCAGGGGGGTTGGAACTTGATGATCTTAAGGTCCTTTCCAACCCTAACTATTCTATGATTCTATAATGACCATAAAGTGTTGGCAAAGTAAATCTGTGGCCAAAGCTGTTAGGATTCTGCTCAGCACTCAGTCATTGAAATCTTCACAAAGAGCATTATTAAATGATCTCCTAGTCCTCCTGATTAATCTCCCATAAATTGCTTGCACATCAGGGGAAATACTTTGTAAGATTTCTGTAATATTTGCTGGAGATGGATTCATTCAGTATGGAATGTGTTTATTAACAATAAACCAGTTCAACTGAGAGCTTTCTGAATTTCACCAGTGAGTAAAAAGAGTCCTTTTAAGCGAGTGATTTGTATTCCAGTAGAAAAAAATCAAAACTGGGTACTGCAACATGGATAATTATGTAAGTTTGCAATATAAATTCAGAGTCACTCTAACAATAACTTTACAGTTGTACCCCTCATTTATTGGCTGAAGTAGTATGTTACTTTAGCTCCCAAGTAATTACCAAAGGTCATTCTTTGTCTGCAGGGAAACATATGTTCAAATATAAACCACCAGACATCTGCTGGGTTTAGTAAACTCTGAGTATGGAAATGTTTCTGTGCAAATGTGTGGGTATAAATGAGCCTATGGTGTGTGTGTGTTCAGCCAGTGGGATTATCTGAAATAATTCCTGCTGGGTTTGTGTTCCTTAATAAATAAGTTTAACACTGATTCACAAGGAACCCCATAACTCACTGATGAAGATTATTTGAGGCTTGCATTGCAAATATGGAAGGTGTCTCACTGAAAACTAACATTAATTGCTGATAACAAAGTAAGCCTGAAGTTTGTTCCCTCTAGGCAATTTTTTTCTTTAAACTTCTTACTCTAAGCTTGCTGATAAGTGTCATTGTCAGGATTTCTGTACACCTGTTTTGTGTGTGCCGTTTCTCTTTGTTTTGTGAGTTCAACCCAGGTGTGCATCTGACCCTGATAGTTCATAATGAGCAGTGATAGTCTCCCCAGACTCCTGCTCAAAAACCTGACACCATCAAAAGGCTGCCTTTAAATCAGAGCTCTCCTCTGGTTGATGAGGAGAGAGCTTTCTGAGGCAGGGCGGTTGAGCTGCTCCTTTTTTCTTGTCGAAGAATAGAATTGGTCAGTTCATACTGTTAACAAAGAAAATCCACTTAGTGTTTTCCTTCTGAAAAAGTACATAGTATAACATGCCTGATCAGTTCAGCCCTGCATTCATGCATTCATGCATTTTAAAAAGGAATCCAATCAAAGTACTGTCATTATGACCGTACAGATATACAGCTGCATGCATCTCTGTATATTAACTGGATATGTATAGGTATAAAATCACAACTGTTAGGAACACTAGCTCTAACTAGCTCAAAGAGAAATATGAAAGTTTGGATCAAACATTGTAACTTTTCGGACACAGCATTTCATGACTTTAAAAAACTAGTATTTCCTCAGGCTTATTGCTTATAGGGGGTGCCTATAGTAAAGGCTACAAGTCAGAATGAATGTCAAGAAGGAATGCTTTTCCTGTAATATATGTCCAAGTCACTCCATTCATGCAGACAACTTCATTGGCAGGCAGAAGACTTGCACAGCTCTTTAAATTATAAATTAGAACAACGTGATTTCTGTACATTTAATACCTCTGCTTTCAAAGAAATACAGCATAGAATTACACTCTTTGGTGGTGTGACAAGACAAAGCTTGTTGTGAAGGTAAGTTAAGGAGCGGTGATTCTTTAATTGATGGCACAAATTTAAATGATTGTCTCAAAAGCATAGTCTTGACATGCAGGAATTGATACCAAAAAGCACACCAAAATGTTTGGATGTGTTTTAAGAACTTGCCCTCCCTGAAAGCTTGCTCCTATGAAAGAGGCAATCAGAAAAGGGTTGATTAATAATGGAAATAAAAAAAAGAAAATATACATCAACAAATACTGCAAGAACAGAACACTCTTCATCAGTGTCTGTTACTCACAGTAGTAATATTTCTGTCTGCCTCAGTTCAGAGGCTTAATGAAATACTTGAAGAAAAGATGTATTTGTTTACTGTTAAAAGGTAAAATTTAGGTATCTGAGGCAACTAAATTGTCTATCTTCATCAGTTAGTTCCTTATTCCTGTGCTCCTACGGTGTGAATGTCTCATAAGTCTTGGAACTACTGCAGAGAGATCGCTGACCCATGATTTTCATCTTGCTTTAAACCCTAAGAGAAACAAAGGACAAGACTTGTCTTGAAAAGCTAAATTGGCAGTTCTTCCTGACCTGAAGGCTGACCCTACCTCATTTGTCTCATCATGAAGTAGCAATACTTAACTCCATTAGGATTTCACAGCACAGTAGGTAACTTAATCACATAATGGAGAAGCATGCCTTTTTATTTCTTTTTTTTTTTTTTTCTTTTGCCTCCAGGTGGTAAGATCAGCTGCTTTTGCAGAGATAACTTCTGCGTGGGTAGTAACTTATTTGTGACACAACCAAAGTTTGTTTAGCCAGTGATTACTGCAGCAGGGGCAGTGCCGAGGAGAGAGGCTTAGGTAGGAAAAAGAAGGTCTTGGGTTTGGTTTAAATTCAAGGTGAAGGTGTTTTAAGAAGAAGTGTGTATGTCCAGAGGGTGGAGAAAAGTGTTAGCAAGTGGCTTCTTGTAGGCTATTTTTAGTCCCTGTGTCAGTATAAAGTCTGCATCTGCTGGTAGACTTGTGTCAGGCTGAATACAGTTCGTAAGTTCTCATTATTTTCCCACTTAAAGGGAATGGTGAGTGTTTTAGGGTTCTAATCTGCTGTACTGCCATTAGGAGTAAATTCAATCACTAATTTGAATAGTGTTAGCAAATGGTTCAGTTTGTGTAACAGCACAGAGAATTAGTGGGATGAAGCATTCATATTTGGTGGGATCTGTTGTAGTGCCTCCTGCAACCTAAATTTATTTGAACTTGAAATGACTCAAAAAGCCAATACCCTGACTGGAAATTCATCTTATTAGTTGCTGGTGACTTTATAAACAGCATTAGCAAAGGTAGATGGGAAAGGATGGGGGGAAGGAGAATGAAATACACAGTAGCACAAGATATGCTACTGTCAGAATTAATGCTGAATCCCAAGGACTCTCTCCCATGGTACTGTCAAATTCTTAAGTAGCTGAGAGTATTGTGTTTACTTGCTATGTTTCTGTATCCTCAAAGTACTGTGGCTCTCTTACAAGCCACTGAAGTTCTGGAAGTAATTTTATAGTTCACACAAACCACAGAAGTTTTATAATGTCTTTCAGAAAAGAGGAAGACTGGAAACCAACTGATAATTAGCTAGAAAGAATGAGTCCCCATTAGCAGCTGAAGAATTTGGTAGAGTTTCGCTTGGAAACCACACTGGCAGCTGTATGCCAGTTCTGATGCACATTATGCTTCTGAAAAGGGAATCTCTGGCAAGTGATTTCCATAAATCAGCCAACTTCAGAGCCAGCTTGATCCAGCTGGGCCATATGGAATCATCAGCAGTGGCAGCCCTACCGCTCTCTCTCCATCCTTCTCAATCCATATGGAACAGGAAGAAGCCAAGCTTGAGCAGAATTGGCGTGCTAATTTTGGTATCTAGCAAAGCTGTGCTTAGGCAGAAGAATGCTACCTGGGGCATCACTGTATCATATGAGCTCTTCTACAGGTTGTTGTAATGGTTCTCTGGAGATCAGTGGTTTTCAGGGGGCTTGAGTTACATTCTCAGCTTCACAAGTTTCAGGATAGGGTAACAGCCAAACAGTACAGTCATGCATTTCTCTATCTCTTAAAAATGATACATCATTCTGTTCCTACCGCCTAGCTGTGGTTTGTCAGACAAGCTGAGTTACCATTCTTGTATCAATTAATGGGTGCCATGAGAAATCTTATCCCAAAAATTGGAAGATACTGCTGGGCAGCATATAGCTCACTAAACTGTTGTGTGTGCTGGGAGGGAAACATGAGGAAAAAGGTTCTTTTACATTATTTTTTAGGATCAGAATTATGTGTTGATAAGGCATAAAATTGCTACTCTGAAGTTATATGATAAGTTTGAGATTTTTATGGAATGAGAAAGCATTTGTTTCATCTCAGATGAACATAATTGTGCAATGTATGTCGGATAAAGGGGCTGCACGCAGTCTTAGGTGATACTGCAAGACTGCTGTTAATGAACACTCTATTTTTTGTTTCTGCTGCGTGTATTTTACATTGTAGGAAGCAATGTTGTGTCTCTTTTCTTTAAAAATAATGCTGCCTGATTAAAGGAGCACATTGTTGTAATGGACAAAAGATCAGATATGGTTTTCCCAAATTTCCAATTCGTATCTTTTGCAGAAAGTAGCGTAACAGAAAAGACATTTTTTTAAGACTATTATTTCTTAGTAGCTGCATCTACACTGTTCTGTATCGAGGTCTTCTGAGAGAACAGGAATGTAAATTTTTATATACATATATTCTGTATGAAGACAGCTTTTAGAATTGGATCTAGAATGATCATGTGGATATTTCTAAAAAGAAACCTCCTTTCTAGCCCCTGCTGTAGAGCCCCCTCAGGGGTAGGGTACCTGTGAGTCCATCTGTCTTTACAGAACTAATGCTGGAAAAGATGAACATGTGGGAGTGTTTCCTAGGTGGGCCCTGGCATTGGCGGCATGTGTGGTTTCCAAGTAGGAAAAGCTTGTGAAAGCATGAAGAGAGGAGGAATACTTGTTTCCTTCAGCTTCAGAGGAACCTGAAAGAGCAGAGAGCTTCCTAAAGCAAAAAAGAAGAAAAAAGAGGGAGGAAAAAAGCAACAATGGGTTCCTTACAAGTGAGGGAGCTGTTCGGAGTTAAATGGCCAGTACACTGGATTGGCATCCAGAGGTGTTTTCTAAATAAAGCTTGCTGCTTTAGGCTAATCTGTTCTGCTGTGTGGTTATTAGCCATTTTATCAATATGAGCTTTTATTTATGGCTCAGGAACCAGAATTTCTTTCTGAAGATATGTATGGTCTCAGCATTCCCATTAATTCTAGAAAAACATAAGGATCAGAGAAACCTTAGGCTCCAAAAGTTAGCCTAATTAGAATATCAGTAGCTGCTTTTCCAGTGTAAATGCAATAAGCATCATGGGAAATTAGCAAGATAATTATGGGAATTGTTGCTCGATGAACTTGACTGCTTATTTGGCAAATATTCCATTTGCAATGAAATGCTTTGCACTATTTTCTATTGTTCTCTTAAAAAAAATCAAATCTCTTTTAGATTCTGTTGGGGGGGGGGGGGTGGGGTTTATGCCCAGTTCCCCAAATACTTTAGCCCATTTAAACTCTTCTGTAAAGCAGGGGGGGAAGCATGAAGTTTGGTTTTAAGCAAGTAATTCTGCTTGGTGAGGTACTGCAAAGAATATGAAGAGTTTAGTTATTCTGTTTAATTTTTTTTTGGTCAGTGCATGATCTTTTTCGAACAGATTTTTAACAGAAGACAGTAATAAAAAATGGTGACACATGCACATATTGCATAAAGAATCTTTTTAGTTGTCATCACTTTTATTTGCTGGTGAATGATGGATTAGTTTAGAAATAGACATAGCAAGTACACAAACTACGATTGCAAAAAAAAGCACTTGGCAGAAATAACTCAAGACATAAGCTTTCTGTAAGAGGAAACGAAAGCAAAGGATGAGATTTGGCCAAAACTTGTCCTCATAAGCATATTTCTCTCTGTGCCCTCCCTCTCTCTTTTTTTCCCTGTAGGGCAGGCATGAGATAGTGCACAATATTGTGAACTCGGATTTTACTCATTACCAAGTAAATTGTGTGAGTGGTTTTCTTCTATTTGTGTACTTTTAGCATGCTTTTGATTTTAGAGTCACTGTCAATATAGTTCTCGCTGCTTTGTCATGCTAAGAGAAGGTTAATCATATATGTAAGACAAAAAGTACTCTATGAAGTTTGAGTCTGAAAGTGACTCTTCTAAACTATGGGCTCTGACAAAAGCATACATTTACTGTTATTGTTTTGTATTTATTTAAAAGCTGCCAGTCTGCCAGTGAGGTTGGTACGATCCCTGGAGAAGAGAAGCTTTATGCCATTGCCAAGTAGCATCTCTTTGATTAAACACATCAATTAATTCTGCTGTAATCTAACAGAATAGGGTCTTTTTGACTTTAACCTTTCTTAATGTGGCATGTCTGTTGCAGACAGGAATGTTTTTAATTGAGGAAATAATGCTGTGCGCACCAAAGAATACTACTTATTCTAGTAGAGAGAGCAAATGAATCCCCTAAAATATCTCTCAATGTGTTCTGGAGTGGTTATAGGTAGCACTATTAGCCAACTACTTTTATTTATCTCTGATAGCTGGTTCTGTTGGAAAAGTTGTAGGAGTCAAGTTGTGTGCTTTTGGGATATTTAAAGACCCACACTTTATCTACAAGAACAGTGTGAGCTCCAGTCCCATTAAGGTTTTGTTCTATTAAGCTAAAATTTTCCTAGACCTTAGTCCTCAGTTTCAGTTTGTGTGATCTGTCCCTTGCACTGCAGGAACACCAGTTTACTCTGGATGCTAGACCTGTTGTACAGCATTTCCTTCTCTATGTTGTTTACAATCCATGTGCATATGATGAAATGAATTCCTAAATTACTGCCTCAGTGCAGGTGTACGATACCTCAAACAATCTTAATGAAATGCCAACATTTCTCAAAGTTCTGGGGTCCTTCACAGCGTAAGATGATACCTGTGTGCTGAAGTAACCATTGGAAATCTGTAAGTAAGGAATAGGAAAGTACTGCCCTTCTTTTTCCTCCGTTTCTAATAGAATCCAATAATTACTTCAAAACAGAGGGAATGAGTGAAACAAATCAGCATGGAAGAAGGAAACCTACAATAAAGTTACCTCACGTGGTGAGAAATTAATCGGAATTTATAAGGAGAGGCAATTTTCATGTTTCTCTCTTGATAAAGGCCCAAGTGGGGAGTTTGTTTTTGTTTGTTTTAACTAGGCTTCCCTGCAGGCCAACACTGGCTCAAGAAAAGCTTAAATCGTGTTTTAAATATACAAGGTAACAAGTTAAATTAAAATAAATGAAGTTAATTAAAACACCAGACTAAAATTCTTCATTATTTCTGTTCATGAACTGCTTCAGTGATGAAGTCAAGTAACAGAAAAGTAATAGAGAAGAATGTACCTGCAAATTGCCTTTTTCACTGTAATCTAAAGAAAGAATCAGTGAAGAAGAAAAACTGGTAAGATAAGTGGGACACTGTCCCACACGACATTCTTGTCTCTAAATCGGAGAGGCATCAATTTGATGAATGGACCACTCGGTGGATAAAGAACTGTCTGGATGGCCGCATACAAAGAGTTGTGGTCAATGGCTCAATGTCCGGCTGGAGACCAGTAACGAGTGGTGTCCCTCAGGGATTGGTGTTGGGTCCAGTCTTGTTTAACATCTTCGTCGCTGACATGGACAGTGGGATTGAGTGCGCCCTCAGCAAGTTTGCCAATTACACCAAGCTGTGTGGTTTGGTTGATACGCTGGAGGGAAGGAATGCCATCCAGAGGGACCTTGACACGCTTGTGAGGTGGGCTGATGCCAACCTCATGAAGTTCATCCATGCCAAGTGCAAGGTCCTACACCTGGGTTGGAGCAATCCCAGACACAGCTGCAGGTTGGGCTGAGAAGAGATTCAGAGCAGCCCTGAGGAGAAGGACTTGGGGGTGCTGGTCGATGAGTAAATGAGCATGAGCCGGCTTCAGTGTGCACTTGCAGCCCAGAAAGCCAACCGTATCCTGGGCTGCATCAAAAGGAATGTGACCAGCAGGTCAAAGGAGGTGATCCTGCCCCTTTATTCTGCTCTCGTGAGACCTCACTTGGGAGTATTGTGTGCAGTTCTGGTGTCCTCAACATAAAAAGTACATGGATCTGTTGGAACAAGTCACGAGAATGATCAGGGGACTGGAGAACCTCCCATATGAAGACAGGCAGAGAAAGTTGGGGCTGTTCAGCCTGGAGAAGAGAAGGCTGCATGGAGACCTCATAGCAGCCTTCCAGTATCTGAAGGGGGGATATAGGGATGCTGGGGAGGGACTCTTCATTAGCGACTATAGTGGTAGGACAAGGGGTAATGGGCTCAAACTTAAAGAGGGGAAGTTTAGATTGGATACAAGGAGGTAATTCTTTCCTGTTAAGGTAGTGAGGCGCTGGAATATGTTGTCCAGGGAGGTTGTGAATGCTTCATCCCTGGCAGTGTTCAAGGCTAGGTTGGACGAGGCCTTGGGTAATATGGTTTAGGGCAAGGTGTCCCTGCCCATGGCAGGGGGGTTGGAACTAGATGATCTTAAGGTCCTTTCCAACCCTAACTATTCTATGATTCTATGAATATCAGCAATATTTAATCATTCCTTAAGTATTTCAGTATTCTGTAGTATTTGAATATGTGCTGACCATAAAAATGTTTGTGGAAGCCCAGAACTACACAGTACTGTGACTTGTCTCTTAGATTATCACAGTGAGTTCACTGCTTCAGTCTGAATTTGTACAAATGTGCAAGTCTCTGATGAACTGACTCAAAGATCTGCACATGGCTTCTGGGTTTGCTGAGGTGATGCTCAGGAAAAGCATTTATCTGGCTTCATTTTAATGTTGTGTTTTTTCTCCTTGTAAAGCCTCTCAAGATCCTACATTTACACATCAGTGAACAATGTCATGTAATGAAAAGCATGTAATCCCATCAAGTAAAATCGATGTGTTATAAATTGTGATTAGTTTATGAAGATGCCTACTGTTCTCCCATCCTCCTTCTGATCTGGGCTTGCTTGTGCATTCTAGCTCTGAGTTTTAACCAGGAATTCATGCTGTTTATTTTCCATAACCCATTAACATAGGTTAAGCTTCTCACATGTGAGCCTTATTAAGATTTCTGGCCTTCTAAACAAATGCTACAGTGCCTCCAGTTTTATTACAGACCTTTCTTTAATAATCACGAAACACTGTGTGAAGAGTGGTTCTGTTGAAGCTGAGATGTACTTGTTATGGTACATGCAAGGAAGCTGTGCCAGCAAGAGACACAGAGTTGCCTCTTCCTTTTTTGTGTTGTACCTGTAGTAAGAGGCTGTACCCACATTTGGTGTGAAAAGTCTGAGTCTTTGAATTGCTACAGAATGTGATCTGGTTTAGATTGAGTAAGAAAGGCTCTTTATTTTTCCTGGAACTGACAAAATAATGAGTTAAATGCTGATAGCGCACTGACTTGGCAGGCAGATGTTACAAATATAGTATGCTGAAGAATAATTTGCTTCCAGCCTTGGCCATTGACTACAGACTAGCCTGTTAAGAAAAGACATGGTTGGCTGGTGGGATTCTTCTTTGTATCTTACCCCAGATGCCAAAATGTGACTTTTATTTAGTGTGTGTGTTGGGGAGTGAGTGTACTGCTTAGGCAGATTTGGGCCTGTGTACACAGATTACACAGATTGGAAGCCAAGGACAAAACAGAAAAATGATTTCTGTTTTTTGTTTGTTCTTCTCCTCTCGTTCCTTACCTTTGCATTTTCTATTTTCTTTCAAATTGACAATGCCTGTAATGTTGAAGGTCCTCAGCTGTTCTGTAGTAATAGGACTATTGGGCTCAATCCAGCAACATGCTGAGTGCTCCAAACCCAGTGCAATAAAGCACGCAAGTGCATCCTTACAATTATGGATGTGGTTGGTTGCAATAGGGATTTCCATTTAACTGTATGCTTGATTTCTTTCTGGGTTTGAGGGAAAACCAATGTAGCACCTTCTAGGGATAAGCTCCTATGAAGAATCTCATTATCTGTTACTGTTGACGTTGTTTTCGGGTTCTACCTGCAGAAGTCATTGCTGTTGGATGTTGAATGATCATGGCTTATCTAATGAATACTTGAAATACTTTTATGACAGGTTAACCCATTTGTTATTAGCTTTTTTTACTTTTTGTTTAAATTTCTCTAAGTAGGCACAGGTTTTTCAGTAGCCTAATAGGATGAATGATGATCTTGTAATCCTTGCTTATATAAATTGAACAGATTTGACTAAATGAGTATAAGAATTGAAAAATTTGATGGTGTAGGTAGGTCAGGTTGCTGCCTTTGGTACTCTTTTGCTCGTGTGATCATTGCATGAGCTCTATTCAAATATATAATGACTGGTTTTAAAAATTAATGACCAATTCTGGGAGATCAATTCTTCATATTCTCTTGCATTTAGGTTCCCCCCTGTGTCCTTTCAGCAGAAAGAATATTTCTCTGTTTCCCCTTTGAGGGAACTCAGCACGATTTTAACAAAGCACATAATCATAAACTATCACCGATAAAATGTTGTAACTCAACTGCTGTAAACACTAAGAAAGCAGGTTTGTTTAGTGTGCTGTAAATTGGGTATCTAGAATTGGTGACTGATGCATCTGTAGTAACCATAACACATCTAGGGATACTTTGCCCAAGGAACAGCAAAAATATAACAGAGGGAATAGCATTGAGATTAGCTGTAAAGATAACTCTATGAGTTCTTAAGAATTGTCTCAATGCTAATTTCAAAGTAGAAAAAATAGGTCTGAGATTTTATGTTTAACTACTGTTGGAAATGCCAAGGGGTTTCTGATGGTATCAAAAATCCTGTGCAGTACAACTAAAATCAGTACCCAAAAAGTAACCTCTAACCAAATGTAAAGCAATTAAAGGTCCCCTCTTACTGTGAGGTCAGAACAGCAAAGTGCTGGGAAAGACAATCCAGTTCTAACTTTGTCACAGGAAGAGTTACTCAATAAGCCTGGACTTTCCCATTATAACATCTTGATTTTCTGTTAGTTTGCTGAGCATCACATGCAGTTTTCACAAGCATGCAATTGAATCCTTCTAGACTGCTGCAAAATGGCTGAAATTTCTCTGAATTGCAGCCTGATTTGTGATTTAGGGTGAAGTATTGTCCTTTTTATAACATTGAGGAAAAATCGGACATTTGACCTTGTATTTACTGAAGACAATAGCCAGCTAGCTGCTTCTACTTTTCAGGCCAACTTGACATCTTGGGGCTTTATTACACTTTTTCCTTGAGGCACTGGTGCTTTCATTTTGCTTGATTTAGAATAACAGAAATGTTTTTGATTAAAAGGACCAGCTGAACCTAACTTCAGTGTTTACCCTGAAGCATGATCCCTGTGAGCACATGGGGTTTATTCATCCAACCATTACAGAAAATGGTTTTAAAAAAATTATTCTTACATGCACTGATTTCATTGTAAATGAAGGCCTAGAGCCTTCCCTGTGGGCCTGCCATTACAAAGAAAGGTACAGATTGAAGAAAAGGGGAAGACTTGTATGTCTAACTCAAACATGTCAAGCGTTCACTTCTTTGCTGAAGAAGAATAATGCATTTAATTAGACTATCATGTGACAAATTGGTTGTGATGAGGCCGTCTATCTCAGGAGAGTGATGCTAATCTTTCTTGTAGTTTAAAGGCTCTCCTGTGTTGGCATGAGATAGATAACTAAGCGGTTTTGGGCCATGGGAAAACAAGAAATTCTTCCTGTTTGAAACGATTGGATACTCCAATTGCCTTAGATATGTATTTTCTTAAATGAGGAATGGCTTTGAGGGCATAGCAAGTTTGAAGGACTAAATGCCATTAATGCAGAATGGCAGCACTGCATTCAGCACTGCACAACTCAACTTCTGAGTGTCTAACCTCTGCCCCTGTCGTGGAATCCTACGCCAGAAGTTTAACTCTCCCATGCAGTAAGGAAAGGGTTATGCACCTGAGAAAGCTGGTCCATAAAGTTCCTTGCTGAGTTAAGGATCATCTTGAAGGAGCTGACAAGAGTCACAGAGCAGTGTGGCACATCTTTGCAACTGAGACACTTCTGCGCTGCTGGGTGCAGGTGTTGCTACTTTTGCTCTCCAAAACCAAGAGTCCTCTCCTAAGAAGAGGCACTGACAAGTTTTTCTCAGTGTTCAGCATGCCTGTTTCATTTCAGAGTGTGGCTTGTGCTGCATCACCTGCAAAAACTGAGCAGTGCAACAATTAACAAAACCTTCACAAATTTCTATAGTTATGTTTTCTACCATGAGGCTTGGCATAGAGACAAAGCAAAGGCTTTGCAAAGTTTTCTACTACAAGACTTGGCAAAAAGTATTATCCTGCAGTATTTGAAGCAGATTTTGAATGCTTGCTTTAACCTGACAGGAGTGGTCCTCCAGGATCTTGTGAACTTCAGTGAAAATGAACACTACTGCCAAGTCTGTTGTAGATAATGCTGAACTGATGCAGTTCATCGTAGAAGGCAGAAGACCAAATAGTCCATTGGCTTTTGGTTAAACACATACATGCTCCTGACACATCACTGTTACCTAAAGACAAATATTTTACCATGTCAAATGCTCCATCTTAGCCTTTTCCGAAGGGTAGATGCCCTCTCAACTCCTCTCCTCCAGCCCCATTGCTTTCCCTAACCTTTAGACCGTTTTGTTAGTCTCTGGTCTGTCTGTCTTAGGCTTCTCCTGAGTCCTCACTGGAGCTTGAATGAAGTCACAGTCTGTCTTTCACATACAGCTTTGTTAGTCTTTCCAAAAGAGAACTGGTAATTTTGAGCCTCTCTGTTGTAGATAATCGTAACTTATTTTTTAGACAGCTATATCTATCTTTTTAATTCTTGTAGTTTTCAATAAACTTAGTGTCAGTTCCTGACTACTGTCTGTTATATCTGCCTGTAACAAGGTTCTCTGGGCTGGCATCTGTGTAACATCAGCTATGAGATTGAAACAGTTGAAGTATGTGAAAGATGGCATGGACTAGTAATCATTAACCTAAGTTAGGCTGTTGATCCAAAATGGCCAAATACATGACAAAGAAACTGAGAGTGGGGAAGTAGCTTATTGCTAAGTTCTTAGAAAGCATGGGCACTTCTCTCTGACAGCAGTGCCTGAACTTAGGCTTCAAGGTGGCCCAAATGGCATCCAGCTGGTGGGTACCTTTCTATATTTATTGCCATATTTATTATGAGCACAAGATGCAAACACCTACACGGTGCAGCTAGGGCATGTGAACATGAGTATATTTTGCTGGGATATTATTACCTCTTGTAAGTAGCTAAACTCTGTTGAACTGATAACTGCAGTGCAAAAAACACTAAAGGTCATGGGGGACTGTCGGATGTGTGATAGTTATTTCCTATAGTTACAAATTTAAGTGTCAGCTGTACCTATAGAAATCAGTGAGATTAGGTTTCTAGAAAGAGCTGTGCACTCCCTGCAGGTTTACCCTCAATAGCATTGTAACAAGGAATCTGCAAGGACTGCCATGTGTTTACAAGTTGAATATATATTAAATTAAGTTTGTTATCCCAATCAGTTAAAAATCGGTCTTATAAAACTGCTCGTATTGATGAACAATTTATCAGATGTGTAGTCCTGTTGAATGAAAGCTTAAAGCGATAGATTTATTGGGAAATTTGTTACTTATCTAGACAGCTGATATCAAAGAAGAAATATGTTTATTTATTTTTACTGTAATTGAAATAGAGCCCAGGACGCAATGAAGATAAGAATGCCTATGTGAGCTGATCTTTATATAGCCACTTAAAAATCATGTGATTTGTTCCTTTATTAAGTTGCAAATGTGGAGGCTCAAGTGCATGTGTTCCACACTGTTGGCCTTTCCAGTGAGCTGCTGGGACAAATAAGCAATTGGAGCTGTATGCTGGTGAGATCACTGTTTAACCTTGCCTGGGTTGTACCTAACAGAGGAATGGTGTCATCTTGTGTCAACCTATGTTTGTTAAATACAGCATCTAGTAAAATAGAAAGAGAGTGAGTATGTATGTGAAAATAATCAGCTTGGAACACCTTGGTATTCAGGCTGGCGGATATCTGCTTCCTCCCAAAGATCAGATTCAGGGGCTTGAATAGCCCTGCTGACTGCCTCACACAATGCTCTTGTTACCTCTAGCAGTAGATGAAGCATATGTGCCTATGAGATAACTTTAAGCTAAGAAAATGCCATTTTCCAATGGTAGTGTTTAAATGTAATATGTTAAAAGGAATTTTGTTGTATCCATTCTTAGGATGTACTGTTTCCCCTAGTACATGTTAGGATTTGGTACACTTGTAAAGTGGTCTAATTTGCTGGAGTTAGAGTTTAGATGATATTCCAGAATATGTAAACATCTGCTTAATGCAATCTGATTAGTATGATCCTATTTAAATGAGTGAACTTTGGCAACAATTTTTTACGCTGTGATGTATCTTGATATTAATCTAGTTATGTCTGAAGGCACACTTCAGTTCTAGGAGGCAGAACCACTATATAAGAAGGCTGTCTCTTTTCCCTCTGCCCTTCCCCTTTCCCAGACCTTCCTGCTGCGTCAAAGCAGGAGAAGGAAATTCAGATGTTAACAGAAAGCTGTGAAGCATGTTCTAAAGGAAACACTGGGAAAACAAATATTTACTCGGAGACTGATCTGTAAATGAAGATGTATTTTATTTTAAAAATTACAATTGAGAGGACATCTATCAAAAAAATTCTTTGCAGAAGGAATATTATCATCAAAGAGTAAAGAAAGGAGACCCATACTAGCAACCATGTGATGTGCGTAGCACCTGGAGAGACATGGTGGAGCTTTGCCAAAACCAAGAACAAAAAATCACTCTAAAAACCTAAACAAAACACACACTTGGGACTTAATTCAGGATGTGAACTGAAATGGACTTTAGCAGGTGCAAGCAAGAGTTCTTAGTTTCTTCTATGTACTGCAAATGTGAATTGTATTCACATAACTGCCCTTCTTCTTGTATTCTCTGATGAAGTGTCAGTACTGTTTCTGGTTATGCTGGTTTATATGTGAGCTCGTGGCATCACCCACTTGACACCGTTCTGGTGAGATGGCCACTTAGCCATCCTAGCACAAAACACAGCAGATGATACATTCTAGTTTCCACTACGTATGAAGTGAACTGTAATGCTGCCCAGTGAGTTACCTGTATTTGTAGCTAGGCCATGGGATGCTTCATAAATTCCTGGCTGTAATGTCCTACTGCGGACATGAATGACAGAGGTCTGCTTCCAGTTGCTGCATGGTTCTTTCTGTGACACAGTCTGAAAAAAACCCACCTTTTCCTTCACCTTTTCTGTGACACAGTCTGAAAAAAAACAAAACCCTTTTCCTTTAAAGGTTTTCTTTTTCTGGTAAACTGCAATACTCGCTTGAAGAGATGACAATAAAGATGTGCAGAACTGTGATCCTAAATATTTAACGGAGTTTCATGATATTTCATCTATTTCTTTTTTTTTTTCTCCCAATTGAAGCTGAATAATTGAAATGATGCATGGAACTTGTCTTCATGAGAGGAATTTTTGAGGACTTTTTAAGCATGGCACTGCAATTGAACACGCTGTGTGTCACAACAGCAGATTAGGTATAGATTGCTATGTTAAAGCATAAGTGGTTAAGCTTTTTTCTTCATTAGTCGTCAGTTTTAGAAGCCCAGTCTTTCAGGCTGTTTGCTGGGTGCACTGTAAATTACAGACATTTATTTCTGGTAGGGCTGGTTGTTCCACATTTACAACTAAATACTGCAGGAAATCCTCTTAGTATGGAAAGGGGTTCTCATCGTGTTTTATATGAAGAGAAGTATCATAAAAGAATAGATGAGAAATGTATATTCCTACGTGCAAAGAAGAAATCATTTCAATACATGGATGGAATTTGGTATACATGAACTAAAAGCAACGTGTCTTCTGCCAGAGTTAGAACTGTTCCCAGAGGTATTTTCTGAATCTTCCCCATATGACCAATAGTTTAGAATTCGGATTGAATGCAAAATGACCCCATAGATGAATTCAATAAGAATGTTTCAGATTGCAACATTACTTGGGGCTTTTGGAGTCAGTATAAAAGAAATAAAAATGTTTTTTAGTGTGAGCACTTCTCAAAAGAATTCCTCTTTCCATAGCCTGCAGCTCATCAGTGGCAGGTCTTTGGTTTTCTGTGTTTTACCTACCCCTGGTAGGTGATGCAATGCTTTGTTGCCATGTGGCAAGAGCAGGGAAACTGAACGTATTTTCTCTGCAGTCCTGAATGATTTATATCAGGAATAGCACAAAAGCTGTAATGAAAAATATACTGTGTTGCAGGCTTGAGTGTTTTGTATTAACTTTCATGGGTTTTCATAAGTGCTACTGGCCTTACCTTTAGCATACAATTCAAGTGACAGGATTTAAGTGGTGGTGTTCTGTAACATGGATGTTTACTACTGCAGACAGGTAGTTTCTCATGCATGGATGAAGTCCATACTGTAGATACTCTTCTACCAGGAAGAGCCTTTACAAATGAAATTATTGATGACCCAGAAGCTTACTGGTGAAGCTCAGCTGTGCTTGGCTCAGGTAGAAATTTCAATTATTCATTCTTGGTTTGCTGTTTTTAAACTCAGTCTTGGGACCACATAGAAATTCAGCAGTAAGCCACTTGCCTGCAGCCAGGAGAGACACTTCAGAAGAGCTTTTCTGATAGTTTATAATCACTGCCATGATACAACACCTGCAGAGTTCCTTTTTAAGAGCTCTTTGTATAAACCTAATGTACAAACAAGTATTGTATACGGCATTAGTTTGTTGGAATTGCTGCTTCTGCAGTGCTTAAGAGCTGTTGCAAGATTGAGGTTTAAAGTATTTTGTTTAGTGTGTGTTTGTGTTTGATGGATTCTGCAGAAAAATGAGGCTATTGTTACAGGAGCATTAGCTGTGTTCAACTGTTTGAGTTACAAAGTGACAAAGCAGTACTGGCAAAATTATACATTGGGATTTTTGAAGCAAGAAGTCAAAGGCTGGCCTCTAAGTAGCACCTGTAGGAATTACCAGTAAAGTGAGGAGCTTTGTTTGGTTTTGTTTTAATCTGTTGACTAGGCATCTATTATGTTAGAGCCAAATTTGTGCTATAGGAATCCAACAGATGGATTCCCCCCTCCCCCCCCCCCTTTTTTTTCCTGATCTCTGCTGGGTTTTTGCTATCAACCATGGGAAAGATGTTTTAGTAGTATTTCAGAACCTCTTTTTGTCAATATTTTATTTGATGGAGAGTTCCTGACGAATTTTGGTAACACATGAAATTTCTCAACACTGAAATGTTAAAGCAGGTGCCTATATGAAACACTTCTTAAATGGAGACAGACCTTGTCAGATCTGAGCTCTTCAGCTTTTTTCTTCTACTTCCTAAGTAGTTGTCTGTAGGCAGGTATGTGCATCTTTTCTATCTGAGGGTATGATCTGCATTGTCCAGGAAGAAAACCACAATGCTGGTTGCATCCTGAGTATGTACTGAGAGTAGAATGAGACACGGAGAAAATGTCAGAGCTAAGCTTTCTTATACGTTGCTGGGTTCAAGGAAGACTATTGGTCTTAGCTTCATAGTGATCTTGTGCTTTAAGTGTCTTTCTTACTCCTGTAAGGATGGATGAAACACCCAACTGGTGAGAGACCTTATATCGGTCTTTGAGAGAGAGTTCTGCTTTTTAGTTTTACCTCAACAGTCCTTTCTTTTACTTTTTAATTTTTTTCCTCCTCTGCTTATTACTGGGCAGTCCTTTTCCTGGGTCTTTCTTGCTGACCTTTCTGACAGGCAAAGTGGACTTCTTGCCTTCCCTAACAAGTCTAGGAGGTTTGACTGAGGAGGAGATACATTGAACTGAGTTATTTGTTCTAAAGGCTCCAGCCAATTAAAGATTAATTGGTAAGAAATGGACCAAAGCTGCAGTGAGAAGATGAATGCACACAGTATTGCTGGGCCTACAAGAGGTGATAAAGGGTCTTAGAAAGAGTAGCAGTACTATTGATTTATATAAAAACAGTTTAAGATTATGCTGGGGCATTTCAGAATCCAGGGCATGGTAATTCTTGGCAAACGGATTTTGAAAAAAGATAGCTTCTCATTTAGCTTTCCAATATCTGAAGGGGCCTACGAGGATGCTGTGGAGGGACTCTTCGTCAGGGACTGTAGCAATAGGACGGGGGATAATGGGTTCAAACTTAAACAGAGGAGGTTCAGGTTAGAGATAAGGAAGAAGCTCTTCAGTGTGAGGCACTGGAACAGGCTGTCCAAGGAAGTGGTAAGTGGTCCTGGCAGTGTTCAAGGCCAGGGTGGACAGAGCCTTGGGTGGCATGGTCTGGGGTGAGGCGTCCCTGCCCATGGCAGGGAGTTGGAACTAGATGATATTTAGGGTCCTTTCCAACCCAAACCATTCTGTGATTCTATGATTAAGAAGTAGATCATGTAGAGAAAAGAAATACTGGAATTTTTAGGTCAGGATTTGACGTCTCCTGAAGTCAGAAGTTTAGTTTGTTTGAAGGTTCATTAGAGTTTGTTACAAGATCGGTTTGTTGCAGAGGGAAATGCAAAGGAAACATTTCAGTAGAGCTGTTTAAAACTGTCAGTGTGCTTCTGTGCTAGTGGATAGCACAACTTTTACTTTTTTCCTTTCTTTGCCTTGTTTTCTCTTTTCTTCTTAATGAATGCTGATCACCTGGCTCAGAAATAGGTGATCTTATCAAACAATGTGCTTTTCATCAGCTGCTTTCATCTGGTCTGGAACACTTAATTTAAATGGATAGAAGTTATTTTTCCATTGATATGAAATTTTTAGAATAATTTCCTTTTTCCCCAATTAACCTCAGTGTGATGTCATTGTCTTCACAGTGTTTGGTATAATCACAATAGACACGTAAACCTCCCTTCTTTCTTTCCTTTGTTGTGCATTGTTTTGACAAGTTTATTAGCACAGATGAAGTTAATTTTTAAAGTTAGACTTAATTTTCAAAGTTCAATTTAGTTTCCAAAAGTTATCCACTGAGAACTTGTCTTGGATCAAAGATGCTAAAGAGCTCATCATTCCACAGGACAAAGAACTCATCAATCATTCTTTTTTCACTGACAGGTCATTAGTGTGAACTGAAGAAACTAGATGGCTAGTCTGTTTTTCAGATTATCTACTGGAATAATCATGTGTCTGTACATCATCAATAAGATGATCAGAGGATACGTTATTAAATAATTGGCACAAGGAAGCAGAAAAAAATTAACTTTCTTTTGCTAGAAGATTCTCATAATTAAGAAAGCTACTGGAATACAGTATTTGTGCAGGCTCTTTTCCCTTGTCTTTCACAACAGATTGTATGGATTGTCCAGTCAGGATACAGCACCAAGAAAGGTTTTTGGTTGCGCTCAAGTAGATCTCCCAGTTATAACTGTGTAGCTTAAATATAAACTAACTTAGAGCATCTTGGTAAGTCTGTGTAGCACAGACCTCAGTTCCTATTAATTTCTGTTCTACTGTGAACTTAACCAGAAGGTCAGTGATCAAAATGCTAAGGTTGATTTTACTGTGGTAATTGATTTTCTTTATTAACCTGTACATTGACAAGATTAAATTGTATGTATTTTTACATACATGTTTTCTTATTGTTGGTGAGGGTCATCTTACTACTGTATTGGTGGATTTAGTTGACTGAATGATTCAGTGAGGTGCTTTTTCATTTTTCAGCTTTATCTACGTGCACTTTAAGCCTAAATAAGTGAAGAAACCCTGCACAAAATGGAAAGCTACCATTGCATTCAAATGAACAAAACACCAGTATTAATTTGAAGGGAGCGGTTTGCTGAATGGAGGCTGTTGGCTTAAGGCCAAATGGGTGGTTATACAAGCGTGAAACAACCAGGCAGATTGAATTCACTGTCAGTCCTTATTGACTGGTAGAAAATGCAGCGGTTCTTGCTCTCACCTCTGGTCGTGCAGTTGCTGGGGAATATATGGATGGGAGCCCTGGCATGTTCTCTGGTGTTATTCATGCCACTGTTGTATGCAACAGCAGCATTTCCAAATAGTTTTTTTTTTTTTTATGTGAAATGTATTGCATTTAAAAGCAGTGACAGTGGGGAAAAAAGAGAATGTCTTTTTTGTGTGAGCTCTGGTTTGACAGAATGTAGGATCATCCTGTGTCCACAGAATTAGACAAGGTACTCTAGCTTTTCCTCCCCCTTCTTATAAGGTAAGATACTATCAGACCTCATTTGAGCTGGAGGATGGTATTTTAATTGAGTAAAATGAGTCTGTCAGCCATGTTCAAAGACAAATCTTTACTCTGAACTAATTAAATTGTCTAGATTTATTATTAGTTTTGCACTATGACTTCAGCAGTGAAGTTGGCATTTACAGTCACATGCTCTAGAACAGTTTACACAGCTGTTGTGTCCAGCTGTCAGCAGGCTTGAGAACAGAATTTCCAGATTATTTATCTGCTTAGCTTAAATATTGCAAATTGGGAAATGCTAATGTTTCGATGAAATCTTGTATCTTTATCCTCTAGATATTGATTTTTATCTGCTTCATCCTTTTACATCTCATAAATTATAGTTTCTGGGTGTAGAAGTAGTATCTTCTTGCTTCTGCTGTGTGCAGACAAGTGCTTGCAGCCTTTCTTCTTACTTGTGACCAGATCCAGCAAGCCACTGTTTAATGGACATTCTCTGAGTTGTAGCACATCTATGGGAAGTCCAGATCTTGAAGTCAAGCTTACCCAGTGGGACAGATTACATACATTCAGAAAGAAGTATTTGCAGACACTTGCCTTCGAGGTCTCATCGAGGTCTGTTAACGAACACATCCCAGCCTAACCACATCTGTAGCTTTTCCCATCAGCTCCTTATAGGGCTCACCACAGATATATATACAGCACAAAAGAAGCTTCAGCAAAGATGCATGCTAACCAAATCACCCCTTAGTTATGGATTTACTTACAGTGATATCTTCAGAAATCTGAAGGGGATGTATTTTTGTCATGCTGGAAATAACCACTATTTTTAATGCCACATGTTGGTTTATTTCCTTATTGTAGTAAAATTTTGCTTATACTTGGATCGAGATATATGGGAGAGTAAATTACTTGTGAATTAAATGAATTATGGATAATACATTGATTTTTCTTGTTTTTTTCAAAAGTCTAATTTTTTTTGCTTCGTGTTTTACTCTCTCCTCCCTTAGTCTTTGTGGCTTGGCAAGTCAGTATGAGTCAAACCTCTGAATAAATCTTTCTTCATTTCCTCCTGTATTTTTCTCTGTACTTTGTTCATATTGCAGTAGTTGTCATGTATATAAATCCCACTCAAATCAAATAGAAATTAAACTTTAATAAGGTTATGCCATAGCTTAATAAACTTAAGTCCTGATATTTTAGGTAAATGATGAGTAGAGTAACAGACAGGAAAATGCAATGAAGGATTTCTTTGGGAAAATGTGTTTAAACTTGGTGAGGATTTTTCTGTGCTCATATTAAGCTTCTAGAATTACTTAGCAGATGCTCTTGAGCCTGATCTCTCTACAACTATATTTGTTTTGTTGTTTGGGATTTTAGCTCTCATCTGATTTTCTGTGTTGTTTGAGCAAGGAGCTAAAAGTCAGAAAGCAGCGCTGCCCGGGCGAGCCTGGTAATAACAGGAGGCTGCTCTCGGGAGACCTCGCATGAAGTCCTGCCAGGTCTCCCATGTCAAACAAGAAGAAAACAGGCCAAGCACTAACCACACACTGACTGAGACAGGAAAGCTGGGGTCTTGTTAAATATCCTGTTAGGCTTGTGGAGCTACTAAGCTGTTACACGAGAGCATGGCTTCACCTAAACTTCACGAAATCATGCTCAGCTATGTTTAGGTAGCGTGAAAGAGTAAGACATACATTAGAGTCGTGTGCTACAGAATAACAAAACATAGTATGTAATCTTTAATGTTTCTACCTACTTAATCACATGCATATTTTCTCAAAGACATAAAGCAAAATTTGATGAATGGGTGTAAGTAATTTTTTTTGCACTGATTATTAGTTTGGCATTTTGCAACTGCTTTTTAGTTTGCTATAGTGGAAAAGTCTTGCACATACACGTTTAGTGCATTAACTTGCTGGAGTTTGGAGTTTGGGCTTACTTTTCCTTTTAAAGTCAAGCATCTGAGAGCTTTGTAGTATGAATTTTATTTGACAAGGGTTTTTTGTGTTTACACATGTAGTATCATCGGAAGTGTTTCTAGCTTCACCTGTGTGTCCCTGAAGGTAAAGGCTAGATACTTTGCTTATGCTGTTCTCATTACTGGGTACATTTGCATCGAAACAAGATAATTACAATACCTTCTGCTTACAGTAGATTCCCTATGTACTTTTAATTAGATACAGCCTCCTTGATTTCATTTTGTGAACAATTATGTAGCTTGCTGTGCAATGTTAAATAGTTTGTGTTTCGCCCCAGAAGTGTGTGAAGTGATTCATAACTATGATAGGATCATAAAATCATTTTGTCATAAAATTGCAGATGGTGAAAAGCATTCCAGAAACATCATGACCAGGGGTATATGGTAGAGGAAGTAGGTACTCCCAGGAGCGGGAGGGAGACCTGGAGCTGCACGGGGCAGAGGAAACCAGAGAGGATTCATCTATTGCAGATCTTTCCCCCACTCCCTGCCTCTGTTCCCCACCCACCATAGCAATGAGAAAAGCTTCCCTGGTAATTGCAGAGTATGTTTTGCAGATTTCTCAAAGCAAGCAAATAATGCTGTTTGGAGCTAGTGGTTATTGGTGGGAATAGGAAGGAATGTCTTTTTTATGCTGTGTATGTGTTGTATCCTAAATATCTAATGGTTCCGTTGATGTTTTGCAGAAGGACAAACCTAGGGCACTGTGCCACTCTTTTGCTTTGTCCTGGTATACTTGCTGTGTCTCTGCTCTCATGCATTTCTTCACTACAGGGAGTTTAGAATTAGCTTGTTAAATGCTCTCTGTACCTTAAACAGGGCACTCAGCCACCACTTTTGAAATGCTCACTGGGTTAGCAAAGCCTTTGGGCTTTTTTGCCCCCATTCTTTCTGAGCAGTTTCTGTGCATCTCGCCTATCTCAAGTGTCACTCCACATTTTCCCCACTGGATCTGTGGCTACTTGATTGTGTGTTTCACTTTTGCAATCACTGCGGGTTTGGTTTTTTTAATCCTCTTTCTTTCAGCAGTCTGTTACCAGCAGTATGCAGTAGGAAAGAAGCTTGTCCAAACCCAATGATTTTAACACAACATTCAATTTCTGCACACATCTAAAGACTTATCTTTATGCTAAGCCTGGTCATGTGCTGGCTCAAATTTGTCACTCTTTTGCCCATTCCTTTTTCTTTGATGCAGATTCCATCTCTCTTTAGATTATACGTGCTTTAAATAGACCAACCTGTCATGTTAAGATCACAACTTGCATTCATGTATTTGCCAAAGAAAAAGAAGGTGAATGAAGGATTTGTTTCCCATATGTGTACACTGTACTTAACAGAATTCTGAACAGAGGTGTTGGCCTGAGGGGAGCTGAAAAAGTAGTTGTGAGCTGCACTCAACCTGCCTTATGTAAATCCCTTTCCAGGATAGGCACACAAGTTTAAATGAGTTTCTGATAATATTCTATTTCAGGGTAGGCTTCATGATGCTATGTTTATCTTAGCACGAGGCACAGCCCTTGCTGTTTTACCAGACGCTCCACAGCAGTCCTTCTCCTCTCCCTGTGCCTCAGTGCAATACACGGCAGCCCACCCCTCGAGTTACAGGCACTTGAAAATATTTAGGAAACTATCAAAATCAAGGAGTTTTCCCATTAACTTGGCAACTAGCATAGTATCGTTTTCTTAAAGAACCCTGAATTAGAACTAAAGGAGCTAAGCCTGAGTTTGAATCCAGACTTGTTTTCTTTGATAGTAGCCAGTTTTAGCTATATCTGCAGAAAGTTCATGGAGATTATTCTGCTTTCATTCCTAAACATGTCTGGATTTTAAAGAGCAGAAGAAGCCTTTGAATCTAGTGACTTCACTGTTGCCACACTACGTAGTTCTAACAGCTTTTTCATGCATTTTGATGTTTGGGATTTTAATTTTTAAACCAGGTTCTCTATTGCTGATGAAAAGTCAACATCAAAGATATTAATTTGGAGGCAGGTCTTTTCCTTGTCTGAAAAAGAAACAGAAACATTCTAGCTATCTGATTTCCAAGGGAATGCTTAATTTTATTATGCCAATTGCAGGTGCTACATATTAAATGATGAAACTTAGCTCGCAAGTCACTCAGAGTTAGGAGGCCACAGTATACCATAATTTTAAACTGGCTATGTGTGGTTTAAGCATATGGAAAAGGATAATAAAAATTCTTGAGGTTTTTGTATTACCATTTGCATAGTTCACAAACAGAATGTCCCTGTCTGTAGTTGACTGTAAGGTCAGAGGGTTTGTGGTTTAAAGGACTTGGAAATATCTTTGTTATGACAAATCCTACTTTATTGAGCAAATGTGTTTTTATTTTGCCCTTGTCATAGTCATTCACATTTAATACAGAATGACACGCACTCCTTCCACAGACAGAATGTTGCATGTGGTTGGGCTTCATGTCCTTCTCTATATTGTGCTGTGTTCCAGGCATAGTATCCATACCCAATCTACTGTAGGGACACCAATGTCAGTATGACACTAGCTCAGACAAAACAAGTTGCAGCTGTCTAAATCTGAATATTGCACCTGTTTTGCTGTGGTGATACTCTCTGCCAGGCCTTCACATCCAGATCAGTTCTAGAAGGTGGTGGTGGTGACTGCAGTCTGCATCTGGCAAATCTACCTTGGCAGGTGTGAAGAGCAGTCCCCTTCACAAGATGTTAAGCAGCATGTTGACCATTCCAGAAGGCCCGGGTGCCCTGAGAGGTTTCACTGCACAGCTTTTGCAAGAGAATGTCCAAGCATTATTTCTTGGGCTGTATCTTGTGGTGACCATTTCCTGTGATTTCTGTGCTTTTGCACCCAGCCAAAATAATCAAATCCTTAGTTTTATAGCACCTGTTATTGTTCCCAATGCTGCATGGTGAACGTAAGCATTGATCTTATCTCAGACTCAAGCACCAAATACTTCGCAGTCATAATACATGTTATTTTGAAAACTTTATTTCTGTGTCAGAAATAGAAATGCTCTGAAGCAGATTGCTAATGTCCTCTTAGTTCCCCCTCTTCAAGAGATAGTGTCTTCTACTCCATCTCATCTTCAGAACTCTCAGTTGACGTTGAGCTTGAGTGCTGAAGAAATCTACTAAATTGCCAACTTAATCATCTCAGAAGACAGGAAGAATTCTAGAGCTTTTCTCAGTGCTTCATTTATCAGTTACCAGACAGGGTATCCTGTCTTACCTAGTTTGACAGGCTGCCAGAAGGTGTGCAAGTGAAGGAAGGAGGCTGGTGAGAGAAGGGAAAGGTGAGTGTCGTAAGTTACCTGCATTATTAAGGTTTAGCAAGTGTTCTCTGTGAAGAATAAATAGTGGTACAGATATTGTATTTCGTTATGTTTTGTTACGTTGAGTTCTTCTCACGGTTTGGTGAGTAGGAGGGAGGCTGTTTAAACTACAAAGGGTGCACCAAGTTTCTAAACCTAAAGGAAAAAGATCAGAAACAGCTTTCCAGGGAAGATACTCTGTGGAAGGTGGGAGGTAGCTGTGTTTGTTTTTATACAACAACAGCTCTGGTCAGCATGGAGTCTGATTGTTAGAGGCTATTTAGACTTGGTTTATTTCACTTTGTTGCTCTTGATTTGTTTCCAATTTTTATAATTTTAAAGTGCAAAAACAAACTCGGGTCTGGGAGGGGATTTTTGCTTCAGACTTGACTGCTGATAAGTTTGATTCCTGAAAACTCTAGCAAGCCCAGCACATGTTCCTTTTCAAGATAAGGTACTTCAGTGGATATACTTACAGCATATTTGCAACCAGGAAAAGTCAGGAATCTCCCAAGTCAGATGCAGCCAGCAGTGAGGTTGTTGTACAGTATAACGAGGAAGGTATGTATTGACCATGACACAAGATGAGAAAAGAGGGATAAACAGGCACCCACAGCCACAGCTAGTAAACATTGCCCCCCCCCCCCAACATATTTTAATAAACAGAATAGAAGGTTTTGGTTTGGTTTTCTTAATACTTTAGTAGGAGTACAATGATAGGAACCAATATTACTTAGTTTTGTGTGAACTGCTCTTTGGCTTTTTTAAATATTGTACCTGAAGAGTTTGAAGCAGAAGAACTGATTTTTCCCCAAGGTTGTTAAATGATACAGCAGATTTATGTTTGCTTATGTAGCTGCTGTTACGCTTCAGAAACACTTCATGAATGCTTTGAATGCTGAAAATGTATGTGTCAACTTAGAGAAAGCAAAAAACACAATCTCTAGTGTTTTGGCTTTGTTGGTTTTTTCTCTCTTCTTCCTCCCCTCCGTACAATTTTGTTTCGGATTGTTCACTTCCCTAAAATAAAACTGTCACACTTCCGAATCTGGCAATTGTTATTTATCAGTCTCAACATGTGCTACCTAAATAGAGGACCAAAATGCTTTAGACATGTTTTGATAGTTTTGTTGTGTTTAGAAGTTCTGATACAAGCCTACAAAGTAGACTTCTAAGTCACTGTTGTCTTTTCAACAGCCGTTGTCCTTGGGTTTTTTTTCAGCAGCTGTTTTCATTTGTTTGGGTACATTAAAAATGTGTGCAGTGAGAACAAACTATACATTTGATAACAACATGAGATGATGTTTCGGGATTGCTAGTGGGAGTCTTCTATCTGGAGAATGAGCTTGGGAGCTCTTGGGTCACCCAGGGTATCCATGAGTTGAGCGCTCTGGGTGTTCTTAGGCACGCAGCCCTGATACCCACCACACTTGTAACTCAAGGACAAACTGGACTTGATACATACAGTTCTCTCACACCTTTAATCCCACAGCTCGTCTCAAGAACTAAAAGACTTCCCAAGAAGAAGTGACTAGTTTTCAGAGCTGATGAAGTATGCCTTCAGTGGTTTTTTATGAGTCAGATTTTATCTGTTTCTTTGGAGAATTTGATCAATGTAATATTTATTATAGTATCCATATTATGTAAATAAGTACAGATTTTCCTCTTGTTATGGCTGTACAATGCAAATGTAATTATGTTTGAGGAGGTGCAGAGTATGGAATCTCATAAAGTGGAGTTTCTTACACCTTGAAGAACAGTAGCAAAGTTTAAGTGCTGGCTTAAAAATGTTATTAATTAAATCTTGATTTAGATAGAGATAAAAATAGGTCTGTTAAATGCATGCATTTTAATTAGGTCTTCCTTTTAAAACCATGCAAAACTAATGCTTAAATAGATTGGTATATTGAGTATTATATGCTTGTACTATAGAAATAGTGAAGCTTATATTCAACATTCCTTAACATTAATAACTCAAGCTGTTTAACAACACAAAACCCTAAGAATATTATACTTAACCACCACAGTTTGTGAACAAAACAGTTGACAGATGCCTCCTTCTGTGAAATACAGAAGTATCCTTTCTATCATCTGAGCTATTGAGTTCACAGCTGTTTGTAAAGTCTGTCAATTTTTAAGGTCTTTCTCAAGGTTTTTAATATTTTATCCTATTGATATTATTTTAGTATTGCATTCATTTGTAGATTTACATTCAGTTGTATGCTTCTGTATGATATTTATGCTATTCCAGTATTGTCTTATACTAGACATAACACTTTCTTGCTGAGCTTTCAAACTCCTTTCTGGCTTATATTTATGTGTCCTCATAATTATTATTTCTGGGAGCTTTAATATCAGTAACAAATACTGATCAGAGTCAATAAATATTTGGCTTCTGTAGATATTTTAGACCTTTTCAAGGTAGCTCCGTTAGTGAAGTAGGGGTTTTTGTATCACCTAGTATATCTGCTGAGAAACTGTTTTTAGCACTTTGTTTGATCATAATCAGTACCTATTCAGGAGCTTAATCAGTGTTCCTCTTATAAACTGCTTCAGTCATACCAGTTCCTGTATTTTCATCACAATCAATTTGTGTCTTTCCCCATGTCTTAAAATACCAAATTTTTAATGATAAAAATGTGTCTCTGTCCTGGTGGGATAGTGATAATGATGATTAATTGTGGTGAAGGAAGGAAAAGACTTTCAGTCACTTTGGTGACTGAAATGTCATAGACATTTATATATATTTTATTCATATTATCAGAATGCTAAAATAGTCCCCTGTTGAAATATAATGTACTGAGAAGAATCTAGTGAAGTGTCAGATATGTGCTTCCCTTATGTAGGCTATTGCTTGATTTCAAGGGTGCAGAAATACATGAAGCCTTATGCATATGCAGCATAACTACGTATCAGTAGGACAGCTCTCTTGGACCAGTCACTTTGCATTGGTATGGTGCTAGGTTGAGTTTCTAACATTAAATATACAAACAGTCCAGTACATGAGCAGGGAGGCAAAGCCTTTTTATATATTAGAACCATAAAAACTGTATTATGTTTTAGTAGATCTGATATAATTAAAATTGTTGTATTTGCTGTTCACCCATTTGTGTTGTCCAGTTTTGCCCTTGGACTGTGTGAGAGATGCTTTAAGACACTTGTGCTTTTTTGGCACAGTGATTGGCACTGCATACTCTGTAGCTGTAGTGTTATCACAGAATATTGTTCGATAGGACACACCTATAGGTAGCTTCACTGCTTTTGAGAGACATGCACAGTGGCTCAGATCATGGTTCTGATCTTCCAGTTAACTGTCATTACTAGTAATGGTACATAAGCTTTGTGAATAGAAGGGATAACTGCTAATGTGCTCAGCTTCTTTGCCTTTTGTCTCTGTTTTTCTCAAAAGATACATGACATGAAAATTGTGCCTAAAACTTTCTCTTGGGCTAGAACCGGTATGTATGTGATGTTACACATGTTCAAATTAATAGAAAGGCATTTTGTGCATAAAACCGATTTATGTGTTTTCTTTTTCAAATCAAATGTATGCAATAGCTATGTAGAGTCATGTATCTCTGCTGTTGTTTTGTGAGAATGACAAATTATTGATTTTAAAGCAAATGAGAGAAGGAAAAAGGCTGCCTGTTTATTACCATGCAGACCATAAGTTCTTTACTGAGGTAAATGTTAAATTCTTGAGAAAAGGTTTTTTTTTTGTGGCAGATGGAAATTGCAGTTTAATGTCAGGAGCTCTGTTTGATATGAGTGCATTGGCTATTGTAAGTAAAAACTCTTTGGTCTGGTGTGATTCCTGTTTACAAGCTGTTAATTTGGTGCATAGCCTGATAACGCAAGAGAAGTAAATCCTGATCAGTGGGAATAATTTTATTGAGCTTAATCACTCAAAGTCCTTTAGCATGTTCCCATAAAGGGGAGAGGAAAAATTCAGGAAGTTAGAAACAGGCTTCCCCAGAACCATATGTATCTTCTAAAGGTGGGATGTAGAGTTAAGAGGGTGACATGTTAATTATTTATCACTTGTTTTGAACTGAGTAATGCTGCTCAGCAAAAAAAATTATTCATAAAGTAGGCATTGCAAACTTAGAGGAGTTGCAGAATTTAGCATAGTAATAGGATGTGTTTGCTTGCTAACGTTTCTGCTCACTGCAGTAGGTGCTTCATTTCTGGAAACATAAAACACTTTTTCTTTGTGATTTATAGGAAGATGCTTAAAGTAATTCAGTTTGATAAGTAGGTCTTTCAGAAATGATTAAATGCTTCCTGTTCTCTAAAAAAGAAATAGATACATGCTTTAGGTTATTATATACAGGCTGGCAAATTGCTTCATAATGCTTTCTGTCTTATTTCCACCCCTTGCTCTGAAAAGCAAGAACCCAATAACTCCTCAGACATCAGCATAAATGATAAACAAACTTGAAAAGGAACTTTAGTAATCAGAAGAAGCCTTTAAGAATAAGACTTCTTGGCCAGGCACCATTGCCTTTTAACATCTCTGTTAAAAAGAGCTTATACCTGACAAAAGATGCAATTAGTTTGCTGAATGACAAGAAAAAAATGTCACCACTGCTAGTAAACTGATTACTCTATTCCTTATTCTGTTGGCAGGTCTTATTATTATGAACATTAAAGTAATCAGTTCCCTGTCACTTAAAATCCGTACCTACTTCTTCCTTTCCTCAAATACCCTGATTTCGGTTGCACGCCTTATTATTTATGTGCTGTTTTTACTAATCCTTGCTGGCCTGAAACATTACAATAATCTTGCAATCTGGGTAGAAATATGACCTATAATAAGCATGAGGAAGAAATGACAATGCTGGCATATAATCATTGCTGTTTATAGCTTTGCAATGACATGGGGGTACTGGAGTGATTTAAGGGAGAAAGCAAAGAGGATATAATTCAAAAACATAATTTTAGTAAATATTTATTTTCTGCTGAAATGGAAATGAAGCAGATTTTATTTCTTATTTTTCTTCAACTGTCAACAACAGTTCAGACTCTCCTTTGTGTCCTGGCACAGGCTTTTCATAAATGGCGTCCTGGCAACATGCAATTTACTCTACGTGCCCAGGTTTTGCTCCTTGTTCTACTTTCCTCTCTGTGATTGCCTAACTGGAAACAGTAACTGAAAAATAGTGATTATGTTTTTAAACTGCTCTTAAATTCAAAACCTGTTGACTATCAATTAGGAGATATTAGGTAGGATAAAAGAAATTGTCACTTAAAATTTTGTGTAGCCTTATTGAACACCTGGAGAATGATCCTGAATTTGCCAGTTGGGTGCAGAAGGTGCGCCTGCATTTTAGTTCAGATAAAAGTGATCTCTGCTTTGTGTGTGTCACTTCATTTTGTGAAATGGTTTGGGAGTATGTAATCTGGATTTGTTTTTATGTAAAAGAAAGCGAAGTGTAGGCTTCAGGAGGGCACTTCCTGCACTTCAGTGAAGGGCTTGTGAATGATGGGGCAAAAATGGAGCTGGACTGAAACTCCTGAAACACATACAGGGCAAACACCCCTGTTATCACCAGTCATTTCACTGTAAATCACAGACCATTTCACAGACTCCAGTCTCTCCTGGGATTTGAGCTTTCTGCTCTGTGTTGATACTGTGGTTTAAACTCTGTCTCTTCCAGTCATTGATTTGAAATACTATGCTCAGTTGAAACTGAAGTGATAAGAATGAGCTATGGATGTAGCATTACGTCTGTCTTTGGCCAATGAGTTGTGTCAGAGCAATGGTTGCCTTCTCTAATGTGTATTGAAATCCAGGCAATTACTGCCTCTGTATAGTGTTTAAGGCAGTGCTGTAGTTGCTGGTTGTTTGGTTTGGGGGGGGGGTTTGGTTGTTTTTGTTTGTTTGTTTGTTTGTTTGTTAGGTTTTTTTTAAGTAGTTTATGGGAAGAGTGTTAAAATAAGCCAGCAAATAATCTAGGAAAATCCTATGAAGAAAAAATAAGCATTGCTGTTTGCAAACCTGCTTGTCTAAATTGTGTATTTAAAGAAAGAGATACCTTAATTTCACTTCTTCCATTCTGAGGGAAGCACTTCTCTGAAATACTGTGCTATTGCTCTGGCTCTTCTGCTGCAAGACATGTTTAGTGTGGAGAGAGAATCTTAAGTTAATGACGTGATTCATGGCAGTTTCAATTCTGAAATCCATCACTGGTACAGCACACTAATGACTTACCATAACATCACTTATCCAGCAAGCATGCAGTTCTGTTGTTGGGTCTTGTATATGTGAATGGCTGCTGGCTATGCAGGCTTGAGAGACAAACTGGATCTGAAGTGTGATTAGCTAAATACTTCAATGATAACTTTCAGAGAACCATCACAAGGTAAATGGTGTAACTTGTTTTGGCAGTTGGTGATTTACAGGAACATTAACTTTCAAGCTCAATTGACAGCCCCGAAGCTATGTTTCATATGAAGTACGTGCAGCTTGGGAAGAAAGTCACAGAGACAAAAGAAGTCATCTTTTCCATTAGAGGAAGTACACTTTCAAAAATAACTTTAGCATTTGGAAAGGAGGCATTAATGAAGTATTGTTTGTACACTTCTCTTGATTCTAAACAAAAGAAACAGGTGTCTCACTATAGACACCTGCAACATATTTTTTGTGCTGTTGTGGCAAACTATCATGAGATTGGCAATTTAGGAGGTCTTGTGTAGAAGAATCAAAAAAACTTTGGCAACTTACTGTTAAAAACAGTCTACAAAATAGAAGATGCCTGTTCTGAAACTGTGTATGCTATACAAGAGACCTTCAACAGAGTGGAAAATCAGTCATAGAGTGGTTAGGGTTGGAAAGGACCTTAGGATCATGTAGTTCCAGCCCCCCTGCCATGGGGGTTATAACTCTTCTAAGTTTAATAATAATTATTATTGTCCTAAATTTGAAACTGTCTTCTTTTGTCAGAGCCTTCTAAATGTGTCATTTAGAGTGAACTTTCTACTTCAGAGATCTTAACAGTTTTTCTGATTGGATTGATACTTCCAAGATGAATATCTCCTTACGTATCCTAGGCTCCTTTCTATTTGTTCTTTCTAGTTTAGTCTGCTTTCTACTTCGAGTGGAAAAAAGTTGATTTTTTTGGTTGGTTTGTTTTGTCAGTTGGTTTGTTGGGCTTTTTTGTCTGATTTCTTACTCCTTTGGTGAAATTGGGTAAACTTTAATAGATTAAGTAACTGTCAAATTAATGGAGTTGCCGTTGTTAAAACTGTGTGTTTGCTATCGAATTAGCTAATTTGCAAGATCTGTGATACACATTAGAGATACAGAAACTGAGATATAACATACGTATTTAATTTTTGCTGTAGTCTGTGTTGTATCTAGAACTGGCATAAAAATTCATGTAACAGTTGTGACTAATTTTTATATAGTCTGAATTTGCCTTGTTACTCTTAAGTATTTTCAGATGTGTCTCTTCAAGAATTTAATCTAAGACCCAAATGGTAAAGCATCTGCTCTTGTGTCGTGGTTTAACCAACGCCAGACAGCTTTCACTCACTCCCCTCCTTTCTTGCCCTCCCCCTACTCTCGGAGGGACAGAGAGGAGAATCAGAAAGAATGCAACTCCCATGGGTTGAGGTAAGAACAGTTTAGTAACTAAGGTATAACACAAATCACTGCTGCTACCACCAATAATAATAATGATAAAGGAAATAACAAAGGAAGAGAATACAGCACCCCATCACCAGGCGACCGATAACTGGCCCCCCCCAGCCTGACCAAGCACCGACCGATACCTCCTCCAACCCTGCGGTCCACCTAGTCCTCCCGGCTAACCCCCAGTTACATCCTGGGCATGACGTGCTGTGGTATGGAATACCTCTTTGGTCAGTTTGGGTCACGTGTCCTGTCTCTGCTTCCTCCCAGCTCCCCTCCTCCCTGGCAGAGCATGAGGCCCACAAAGTCCTTGGCCAAACCAAAACATCATTGTTTTTCAGCTCTGTTCCCAGCTGAAAGTCAAAACACAGCACTGCACCAGCTACCAAGAAAGAGAAAAATGACTGCCACTGCTAAACCCAGGACATCTTGAAATAGATATTCCTGTCTCACAAAAGTAATTCATGGGAATGAACAGCATGGTTTCATCCTTCTGCTCAATTGTGCAATATCTGGCTTTGTGCACTTAAGAGCAGTTATTAGCACTTGCTGCAGTGTTACCTGATGTCTGAAAGAAAATGTGCTCATGGTATCTTGCAGGAGGGCCATCATATCTTTCATGTAGACCTTTAGTAGTCTGCTAAACTAAGTATTTTGGTGTTAGGAGATGCTACTTCCATTTCTATGAATTTCTCAACATACTACCTTGGACAATTCACTTAATCTTTCAATTTATCTTTCTGTTACTGAACACCCCCCCCACACACACACAGGATAATAGTGCGTACGTAAGGTGAGAATTATTTCATTCATTGATATCTTTGTAGTCTTTGTGCTTTGAAGAATTAGATACTTAGTTGCATTTGAAAGAGCTATATGGTATTGCTAGACATTTAATCTTAGAAATCATTCAACCCAGAAAGAGGTAGCTAGACAGACAAACAGAAGTTACCTGTTGTAGGACTGGCTGGTTAATACTGCAGATGCCATGTTTTCACTCAAACCAAGCATACAGTTCAGGATAATGTATCTGTAAGTCAAGCTCAAATTTAATAATTTGGTTACATTATTAAATACTGTTTACATCACTTATGAGAAGATTCGAGATGATTGTTTTGTTTCAAGAAATAACGATTCAAAGTGGGGCTGGCTTCTGTAATGTGATGCATCATGCATAAGGTAGGGCTTGCCTTTTCCCATGGCAATACTTGCATAAGGACGTTAACAGAAATATTTCTACTTCACCTTTAGAAAACCTGTTGACCTCTCTAGTTTAAAATACTCACATCTTTCTCTTATTAGTGTCTGTTGGGAGAAATGAAGTGAAAAGATTGCTGCCTTACTCTTTTTAACAGCCTATTTAAGTTAAAATGGTAACATGGACGCACATATTTTGTCCTAATTTGATCTCTTTGCATCTTTTCCAAACAAAGCATTTATTGTGTAAAAGAAAGGCAGGCATTATTTATCTATAAGGGTGAATTAGCTCTCTGGCTGAAGTGTGTAAAGAGAAAGGAAAGACGAAAAAAGGGATTTCACATAAAAGCAGACCTGTAAGGAAACCAAGCCAAGTCTGTGACTTCCACAAGTCTGTGCTTAGAGTCTGTGCAGTCTTTGTATTTGGTGGCATCAGTTAGAGGGAGGGGGAAGAGGATGTAAGACAAAGCTTTCCAGGCTAAAGAGGAATACAGATCTTTATCTTCCAGCTTCTGAAATGTATTGACTGGAGCTGTTCATCCTCGCAGTCACTAGAGGCGCTTTCTGAAGGTTTCCAGTTGGCTTGAAAGTCTTCAGGGTAGAAATGTTGTATTAACTTAGTAATCATGTTGTGTTCTTCTTACCAGCGGAGTTCCAGAAGTTTCCCAATGGCTACTTTATCTGTAAATCCAGGATCTTGTTGCTTTATAATTCACTTATATGGCAAATACCCCTCCCCAGTGTCTGATCTGTGGGGCGGCTGAAGTACAGCCCTACCGCTCTGGGGGTGAAACCTGGCATTAAATCTGGCACACAGGCTGGAAAGGACTGTGGAGAAGCAGCGATGGCGGGAGGAGCTCTGAGGTGCTCAGCAGGGGTGGGTGGGCTCGGGCCAGGCCAGGAGGCAGTGCTCATATGAAGGGTGGGGAGCTGTGCCCGTGCCTCCGCTTTATCTCCCATGTGTTAGCCGCCAGCCGGTGGGCGCCATTTTGTGGGTTAGTCTTGGGTGTGGGATGAGCGTCTCCACAGAGGTCACAGCCGTGATGGCGGACGGATCATATACACTGCTCGTCTGGAATGAAGAGAGGACATGACAGCATTCGCTGTGGTAATTATTTCAGTATAGGCTATAAGTTATAGCTTTAACACATGGATGTTAAGTGTTTTACACTGTGGTAATTGTAAATCTATATAATTAGGTGGAGAGTCTTTTCAAGATGCTGACCCCTGTCTAACAGCGCAGACCAATTTTTATTGATGGTGGTAATGCAGATGGCTAGTAATGGATAACTAAAAGGATAGAAGAGTAAGTGAAATTAAATAAACATTTAAAGTTCACCCCTTGCTGCAAGAAGGGTTAGTTTAGTAATTTAAATACTGGCAGCTCAGTAGAAGCCCTACTTACTCTATTGTATGTGAAATGCTGAAGAAGTTCCTCAGCTTAGAAAAGAGGAGGAAAAGCTGTGGGGAAAGTGATGGAACATGTTTTTAAGAAAGAAATCCACAACAATGCAATTTCTGACAAACAGGCAGAAAATCAAGTTTTCATCCTTCCTTAAAGTACAGGTACACCCACAAGGACTATTAGTGCCATGTCAGCCATAATGGAGCTCTGAAGTTCAGCAATTATGTTGTACCTATGATGTTTAAAAATATTTTTGACAAACTGCAGAAGGTTACTTGACTGGAAAAAAAAAAAAAAAAGAGAGAGGAAAAAGCTACCAAAGCTGCACACTTTGAGGTGTTAAAATTCACAGGAGTTGCATAACTGAAACAAATGGAATTAGTCTTTTGAACAAGTACTTTCGTAAATTCTTTTAATTGGCTTATTTACCTTTAAAAGATGCTGCAATGTTTGTTACCCAAGTACTTACATATATAGCTAAAGAGTACAAAATAGGGATAACTATTAATTATATGTAGCGTTTTTATTCATATAACTAAAACTAACTGTAATAGGTGATAAAATACTTGTAAATTGATACGCCATCTCTAGTATGCCCTGTAGTAAAAAAGCATCCTCTTTTAATTGTTGTTAATATTTTATGGTATGCTGAAACCCAGTAACCACTAACGTAATATAAATAAACAGTAGCTCAGACATCTCTGGGGTGGTTTTGTTCTTCATAAGGATACTGGGCACAAAAGACGAGCTGTGAGTTCCTTGGGAAAGCAGATCTGAGCTGAGAGCTTTGGTGTTATTCCAACATAAACAAAACAGTGGACTAGGGAATTGTGAAGAATTTCAGTTATGTTAAAAGTGTTCTTACTGTCTGACCGCAGTTGTTAATGGAGTATGGACAAAGCATGCCATTTCATAGTGGTGTAGCGTTCCTGCACGCACCAGTTTGTGGTAAGCTAATTTATGCTTGCCAGAGCAAGTCTTTTAGTGACAACTCCTATAAAATGTGGTTGTCATGCTGCCAGATACCACAGTGCAAGTTCCGTATAAATAGACATGCACAGTGCAAGTTCCGTATAAGTAGACATGTCCATTCCGTATAAATAGACATGTACATGTATTCCTGGTTATCTGGAAAACCAGGATATTTATGGGTATGGGGTTTCATAGTATTGTTTTATACTGGTAGGAATCTTACAAAGAAACAAAAAAACCTTTATGCAGCCTTAATGGAAACGGTATAAAAATCAGATTCCAGAAGAATATTTTCCTCAGACTTGACTATTTGTCATGGGCTGATAACTTTAAATGCCTAGTCATCTTCACATTGAAGGAAACCTAAACACATGTGTCTCTGTATGTATGTAATCTACAAATGCCAAGAAAACTCCAGACTAGGAAACCAGGACCAAAGAAAAAAAGGCAGGATTGATGCAGCCATAGACTTGTGTTGGAGAAAACCTCTTCTGGAAATGAGCATTAATATGACAGTTGAATGTGTTATCTCACATTCACAAAGTCCTAGACAGTAGGAAAGAGAAAGCTTTCAGCTTTGTAAGAATCTTTGGAGACCTGTAATCAGTTTGCTTTTATCCCCAGTAGCAGGGATTGGCATGGTTATTATTACAGTACACATACATGAATTATAGTTTTCCATTGGCTCTGTGTGGAGGCAGCTGTGGAGGACACCTAGCAGGCAGTGCTCCGTGGAAAGCCGTTTCACTGTGTTGCCTTTGTAGTAGGTAATGAATCTGATGGAGAACTCGTCTATAACTTTTAACATTGGGGTTGACAAGGCCATGATGCTTGGGGTTTTTTTGTCAGTGCTGCATTCATAACAGCTTGTGTTTGTTGCATCTCTCAGCGAGATGATCGCCTCCACACATTTGGCACTGAGGGCAAATTCAAAAATACAAGTTTGAAGTTCAGTACAGTGTGCTGCAGTAGGGATGGTTTGTTTGGTAGTTAACTTCTCTAGGTTTACTCACATGGCTGATCAGCACTGGCTGATGATAAGGTGGATGATTTATGAATGCTAAGGGCATGGTTAGGATGAACCTGTTGACATCTAAAAGCAGAAAAGAGCACATTGAGCCTCGGGAAACCATGAAAGCTTTTTATGCTGGTGAGTGTGTACTGTGCATTAGGGAGCTGACCTTAATGACCCAACTCATCTACATTTTCTTTTTTTTCTTTAAATTCCCTGAAATATTTTTTTATTATTTCATTATTTTTTACTTCTCCATGTTATAACAGCCTACAGCTCTCTCTCAACTTGTAATTCATTCATTTCTCTGAGTCAGAAACTGGTTTTCTTATATTAACACATGGGTCTGGAACCCAGCTATCACAATATGCTCTAGCAAACACAGGGCCACAGATCTCCTGTTAGCACCTCATGGTTTCTTCCATTTTTATTATTTCTGAAACACAGTTTACCACACGGTGTAACTTACTGAAACGGTAACTGTTGAATGATTCAGTGATTCTGCAGGTTTTGCTGGTGCTGTGGTCATGCGATCGATAGTGGTTTGGATATGGGCTGTGAGGAGAACCATGAAATGCTGTGTTGTGCCCTGCCTACACCAGAAAAGTCATGTCCTCAGAGCTCTGACTTTCAGTTACTGAAATTAAGTCACTGGAGCACACATGTAGTGACATCTTGGCATAGCCTGCATGTCAGCATGAGTTCTTGTGTTGTTCAGGGGGTTGTTTCACTCTGGAGACAAGTGGTGGTTTGCCAGCTTACATCAAACGTGTGTGGACGAATGCAAATGTGCAGAAACAAGAAACGCTGTGTTGCTAAAACTGTAAAGTACACCAGAACTAACACGGACAAATGTGAGTTGTTTATGAAAAATGTGTTAGAAGTGCCATAGGGTGGAATTATCACTTATAAAGATCTCGCTCCCACAGCTTAGAATAGCTTAAAGGTGCTGGAAAATAAGGTTCTGCACAGCTCTCTGGAGATTGTGTCTATTTTGTCTTAATTATTATAGCTCTGAATATTGTTACTCTTTAATGCCATGTTGAGAAATCCATGGTGTTCTCAGCACTCCAACCATACAGCACACAAGATATCTTTTTTTTATGCCCTTAAAAACCAGCTTAGTAATTTGATTCCCCCCCCCCCACCTCTTGAACTAGAATTTTGTGAACAGTTGCCATTTAATTTACATGACCTACAAATACACCCATGTGTGTCAGTGTATATATCCTCTTATTTCATGTGTTTCATCTTCTTCTAAGATGAACAGTGCCATTCATCTTAATATTTCTATAGGAGAGGTATGCTTACCTTATCCATATCCGTTTTCTTTCTGTCTCTCTGATCTAATGATGTGGTGGTCATGCTGAGCTACAAAACTGTCTTGTGCAAAGTTACTGAGTTGCTCTAGAATCTCTGAACAGCTTGATTTTTAATTATGGTCCAGATTGCTAAGGTATAACAGTTACTCTCAGTACATCTTCCTAACTGTGCCCCTTAGTGTGGCTGATTCTAGTTATTAGTACATTGAGACCAAGTCCTAGATCATGATCTTAGGCTTTCTTTTTTTTTTCCCTAGTACAGGGAAAAGATCTTTTTTTCTGGTACTCTGTAACAGTAAGGCAAATGGGAAGAAGTAGAAAACGTATTCCCAAACTGTAAGATGAAAAGGCATAAACTGAGAGTTCTTCACTGTGGTGCATGTCCGTGTGTATATGTGGATGGAGGACCTCTGCTGGTTTAAGTAACTCCTTTGTGTGGGGCAGTGTTGCTGTCATCTCCGCGGGCAGTGATGGCAGTGAGACTCAGAGTACTGACAGGTCCATTGGCTCTGTCTGAACCCAGCTGTGATGGCAAATGCTTAATATAAAATGACTCTTTCTCCACTGCCAGAGATAAATACCAAAAAAAAAAGGAGGAGGATGATTACAACTTTTTTCTTGCAGGCAAGAGGTAATCCTTCAGAAAAGTTGAAGGAGTCAAAGGATTGATTTGTTGGGAAGGATAGTTAGAGGAGACAGCAAATCAATTTACTGAAGTTAGAGTTTTGTGGGAGTGTCTGCTAGGACTTGTGGCTAGGGAGGACGAAGTTAAATGATGCCCCAAAATAAAATGATGTAGATAAAGGTGTATGTCTCTGAAATGAAAGGAAGGAATGTAGAAGTAAATGCACATTGCAAAGCAGCAAGGACATACTCTTGTGCTTGGGAATTTATGATAGAAGTAAATTAAAGAAGCCAATTGTTGGCAGAAAATTGCTTGAAGAAATTTTATGAACTAGAGATAGCTTCATAAGGACTGAGAAAGTTTAAAAAAAGCAAATCCCAATATGTTTCTGGGAGAGAAATGTTACAAGTTTTTAGAGTGAATCTGATTTCTGGTTAATATTAAACTTTTGTAAGGAGATAACTATTTAAGTCTTTACTTGGAGCGGTGTAATTTCCTTTATAGCCATTTTAGCTTTTTATGATATGATACTTCCATGCTAATTTTTGCTGAAACAGAGTGGTTTCCCTAAAGTGAATCCGTGGTATCTTAAGCTACAGTTGAGTATTTTTCTAAAGTAAGAGCTAACTGTAGGGAAAAAATTGTAAATAAACAGAAAAATTATATTCACAGTGGGTTCTTTTTCTATAAATCTTGTTATTTTTTGTAGTAGTTCATGCATTTAGAGGTACAATCTGAAGGGAATTTTAAATACGAATTCTGTATGATTGACATTTCATCTAGTGAAGAGTGATTGTAGATTCTTTGGATGATGAATTGGGTAATAGGGGAAGAACATATGATTTGTGGCTTTACTGTGATTCATTGATGTGTTAAGAATAGAAGTATAATGTGTCATGATACTTTGCTGATTTTTTATTTACTGCTTTTAACCTTTTTAAGGTTAAAAAGAATATAAAAATTCACTACTGTAGCATAGTTCTTTAAAAATTTCCAGGAAACAGAGAAGTGAGTTTATCTAAAATTCCTTACACTCAGGATTCAGGAAAATGCTGGATTAGGTCTGTTGTATGGAACATTATAGTTTATCATGCATATTTAATGCAGAAAATAGCTTTTCATTTTTTTATTTGATCTTCAGCTTTTCGAAGTCTTCCTCCATTCCTGTTGATGTAGCTTTTGTCTAACATCAGTCATGTGGCACGTGCTTACTTTGCTATATATCAAAAGCATTTGGTTTTGAGGGAACTCTTTTATGTCGTTTTCTTTGTATGTCATTTACCATTTTCATTAATTATTTTAGCTGTGATTTTTATATTTGCAGTGGTTAAGTTTTCTTAGCATAATAAGTGTGTGTCTACAAAGGAGAGCAAATGTATTTTCATTCCCTTTTTCAGAAGGTTTGTCTTTTTATGCTTTTCAGTTAATATCTTAATAAGCAGTGTCTCTTGGCACCCAGTGACTGAGCAGCAGTGACACTTTTATTCTTCTCTTTTTCATTTTTATTTCAACTGTTTGCTGAAGAAACAGAATGGGATGATTGGTTTGGGATGTTGTCAGCACAGGTTCCTTGGGCTGGCTGATAGAAATCTTGGTGAGTGTACTTGTGCCAGGTATGCTGCTGCATCGGAATTGAACATAGAAATTTTGAAAGACACGAAAAGTTTGATGTTTGGTTTTAGAGTTCCACTTCACTAATATTGAACAGTAGTGTATGTGCTCAGCCACGAAGGAGGATAGGGAAGAGAAGCTGGTGCATTTGTATAGCCAGCCTATCTGTACTGCTTGTGATTGCCTGGAAAATTCCATTTGGTTCAGTCAACAGCTTTTATGCAGCCTCTTCATTCTTTGCAATGGTTCCCTTTGAGATAAGTCTGGAATAGTAAAGAAAGGAAAAACGTTATTTTTACTTTTCAATGCTGAGACTTTATACATGTAGAAATAGATCATAACAGCTTTGCATTCTCATAATAATGGGGTTTCATCTTTATTTATTTGTGTTACAGTGGGACTGACAAGAATATTTAAAGGATTGTAGGACAAAGCATTTTCCATTTCGCTACTTCAGAAAGATATCATTTAAATAAATTTTGATTTATCTCCTTGATAGTGTTTCAATTTCCACATAATATTAAGCTATACTTGTATATTAAAAAAAAAAAAAAAAAGAATAATCTGTAAAAATAAAGAATACTGATCCAGAATTTTTTTTTTTTTTTTGTTAATTTGGGGGTGGGGGGCTGTGGAGTGTGTGTGCAGTGAGCCTTGGGCCAGTATTGCCCCCCAAAAAATTGTTTGGCATAAATCCAGATCTTTTATATCACTAGTACCTCATCAGGTGTATAAACTGGAATAACAAAAAACTCAGAGAACATAAATGTCCAAGGACCACTGTCCTATAAGTTGTGTTTCATATTCCTTAAGATTTTGAATTTATACTAGGAGGTTTAGTGCAATAATCCTGACATAACAGAATGTTTTGGATTTTTTGGGGAATACATATAGGTAATGGAGAAGATCATATAAGACTTGCATAACCCTTTAGAAAATTACGGCAATCTTTTTAAGTGAAATTATTCCCATTCTACTGCATATGGACATAATAATGCACTTAATAATCAATTAATAGAAGTGGCTGTGTATGATTTCACTGCTATATATTGTTTCACTGAAAGTGTGCTTCGTCCAGGACAAGTACCAACTCAGTGTAAATAGTTTAAAAATCCAATGATAGCTATTTTCTGTGGTTTTGCTGTTGCTTTTTACCTGTTCCAAATGTTTATTTGCACATCTATTAAGTCAGATATGCAAACCCCTCAACTTTAATCTGAATGATGCTTCAAGGGATTTTATCTGGTTAACTGTTTCTAAAAGCTCAAATTATTCCAGAAGTGCATCATGTGGAAGAATTAAAGCAATTCCCCTTAATAAACGAATTGCTGTTTTCCTTAACACATATAAGGGCTCTGCGTACAAAATAGTAGCTCTTTTGATATTGTTTTCCTTAATCTACTAGGATGTATTTTGTTCTACAAAATAAACTGAAGAGGGTGATTTAAAGGGATCTCTGTTTCTAGAAGTTCATATCTATGTTCTTCTCTACACAAAATTCCAGGTTTTGCACTTCTTTCTAACAATGTGTAGAGTTTTGGTGGAAAAAATGATTATCTAAATCTTGCAGAGCTTCCCCTATTTCTTTGTAAGCTCTCTTAAATGGAAGCCTCTGCTATCATGTCCTCACTATTTTTGGTGTTCAAACTAGCTAGAATTAAACGAGACCAGATAAGTGTACCTGTTAATCATGTTTTGGGTTCAGCATTAAAAAACCTTTTATAAAGTTTTTGCTGAAATTCCCAAAGTTCCATATTCACCTGCTTAGGACCAGAGCCTGTAACTGGGATATCCCTTATTCCCTCAGGTTTCATGTGCCTTGTGTCTGTAGCATTCTGCTGGGAAGTCTGATGCAGAAAAAGAATTAATTGCAGTAATTGAGAAAACAGATTGACTTATGCAGTGCATTGCTTAATCAGAGTGACCTCTACGATATAATAGAGTTTATGATGTAAATGGTTTATAAAAAAAAATTATGATGTAAATAGTTTATAAAAATCTTCACAGCAAACCTTATTAGCACAATTAAATATGTGATATCAAGGTAGGTTTTTTCCTGTAACTTTACAAGGGATTCCTGACATGGAATGAAGATGGAGTTGATATAACATATGAGTACTGGGGGAAATGTGTTTTGACTTTGTGTACACTTGTGGGAAGCAGATCCCCTTTGGAACAAGTAAATAAGTATTTTCATACCGTTTTTCTTGATGGAAAGTTTACGTGTTTAGTTGTCCAAGGGAAGAAGTTGCAGGGAGGCAGATGGGCACCAGTTTCTTTTGCTTAACAAGAATGCAATGCAATTTGAAATGGATTTTAATATAATAATAAGATTTCAGACTCTATCCTTACCCCATGTGAAGTAACGCTTGATAGGAGTATGTGATTACACACATCTGTGCTTATAAAAAGAGTTGCATACTGGTTTTACAAGTTCTGCTGATCTAGCCCAGAGAAATTCTTGCCTTAGGCAGGATGATGGATCTCCCTTGTATTGACCTGCCTTAGAGTAGATGGAAGTAATCGTACTTACACTTACCCTTGGTGACTCCTACATGTGTTTCCCTGTTCTTTTCTCTTTTATGAGTTACACTGTTTGTGTTGTCTGAATTCTGTACCATAGGCTAGGATACATGGTGAATAATTTACTCTGAGACTTGATAAGAAAAAAAGTTATTTTCAAGCTTACTTCTTTATCTCTTGAGGGATTATTTATGGTACAGGTACCTGTTCTGAACGTACTCTTGCCACCTAAAGAACAAGCTTTTTATTTTACTTCATATGCTATAAGTATACAGTATGCACTAGAAAAATCAAACATACTTCCTAAGACAAATAGTCACAGCTGGAGATAAGGAATATAAATATGATGACATCAAATGAAAAGAGCTGATGATCCAACAAAGTTTCTATAGATCGTCTTGTCTCTAATGTAAGGAGAATTGCAGATTAGTCTTGCTGCTCTTTATAAGTAAGCCTACTTATCAACTTTCTGGAAAAATCTAATTTAAGGTGGCACATTTTCCTTAGTTCTGCCACACTTCAGAGCTTCAAGTATAAAGGTTTGTCAGCCATTCTCTCCTGGTTATAATTGGCATGTGAGATTCTTGTTCAGGCCTTTCTCTACCAGCCAGGTCCGGGCTACTCCTGGCTGACACTGATAATGTAATTTTAGTTTCTTGATTAGTAAAGCCAAAAAACTATGAAGCTTTAGCTTTTAACAGCTTTATCCAATATAGACTTAATGTTCAGAGAGAAAGCAATTTAAATTGCAAATGTTCATTGTAAGAAGCTGGATTTCTATAAAGTGTAACTTAGTCACACCATTGAGAAAGATGATGACAAGCCCCAGAAAAAAAACACATTTGGACAAGGTGGATAGTGGCAGAGACTATTGCTATTTTTTCTGAACAACATACAGGGAGACTATTTTTATGAAGGGATATAACAAGAGATATGAATTTTAAGAACTCTGAAGAAAGTATGCAGGAATATAAAAATTCATAGTTTTGCTACCATGTTCTACATTTTTAACATGATGCTTTATATCCGAGTCACAAAACGGATATGTGTACATTTATATTCATTCTTTAAAAGCTAAGTAGAGCTCAGGCAACTAAAACAAGCTGTTTAATATTATGTGTTTTATTTTTTTCCCCTTTCACTTGATGTAAGAATACCTTAGCATATAATGTCACCTTAGTTTTATATATGTAAATACTTTCAAGTCAGAACATGCAGTATGAGCATATTTTATCAGCTATTACCACTAGGATTTTTACATATGCGAACTGAAAAAAAGTTGTGTGTTTATCAAAATATTAAGTAATTTTGCTCCTTTAGGATTGTCTGGATTTGGTGGAATGCCTCAGTTCTTATATCAGTAAGTATTCAACTATGAGTTGATTAAGAAATTTTTATCGTTTCTGCAATTTGGGAAACTTGTTTAATTATGTTAGCCAATATGTGCAAGATACAACAGAAGTGTAACACAGTATCTGTTTATTACTTAAATATAATCAGCTGAACAACAAAGTCTTCAATAGCATATTCTCATAGATAGGCATTTTCTGAAGCATTCTAAATGCTGATACTCTTACCAAGCACTTTAGGATAATATTGTGCAATTCCTGTGCATGACATTTTGAAAAGACTGGAGCTGTGAATATCACACCTGGTTGCTTTTAAGTCAAAAGCTTTCATGTGCAGGAAAGAATGTTTCAATTAAAAAAGTGAGGGAAGGGGGAGGTCATTTGACAGTACTACATTGCATTCAAAATCATGTACAGGAAAAGAAAATTAGAGCATATTCAAAAAGGTGCTGACTCAGAGCTGAACAGAGACTCAAACGTCTGTATCACCTGTTCAGCATATTGATGGACCACAACATTAGTATCAAACTGACGTGTCAAGTCTCAGAACTTGGTGGTCTCAGTGTTTTGATTTTCTGGAATTTTGCTGTTGGTTTTGCTCTGTGTTGTTGCCAGCCACTTGGTTTTTCTCTCCTTTGTTCCCACTTCAACTTTCTTATCATTTACTGTCTGAAAACTATAAATTCCCTCTACTGTAATTTCAGCTGTGAAGCTACTGTGTAAGATTACAAATAATAGCAGCAGGTAGAAAGAATTTCCACACCTTAGTATACTGACATTGCTTTGTGCTTTTCCATGTGAACTGTATTTGATTTACAATTGAAAGTATATATATGCACTTGTAAGATTAGTGAGCATTTAATTTTTAATACTACACACAATATTTGACATTTCACTGGGGATTCAGAGGAAATCCTTTCTCCTTGCATAAAACCAGTAGGATGCATTTACCCTAAAATTTTCCTTAAAGTAGATAACTTTCTAGTAATACTTGGAATAATTTTTACCAAATGACATCTCGTCTCCTGTGAGGTGCTTGATCATTGAATTCTGAAATACATATTTGAGTTTTGCTTATGGTTGGGTTTCTTTACAGAAACACTTAAGAAAAGGAATTTGCCATGTGAAGATTCACCATGTATGTATGGATTTGCTAGCTTTATAAGAAGCATTGTTCTTCTGTGGATGACCTCCTTGCGCAGAATGATAGTTTTATCCTTCTCTGCATCATTATGTTTGCTGTACAAAAATCCTGCTGTGCTACATCATAATAACATGTAATCTTCTTGCTCAGTTTAGCTGAGATTTAAGGAGCTGCTGTTCATGGAAGCAGTTTTCTAAAGTCTGATCTATAATTTACCAGAATCAACCAGGCAAAAGAGCAAGAGGCTTTATAAGAGGGATACAGCCCTTAAAACTCTTAAATGAAGATTAGTTTAAAGTTTTACAATCCGGTACAGAACCATCTGGCAAATCTCATGTCAGGCTTTTATAAACCTCTGAGCTTTCCTGGTATGCCGCAGTTATTCAATCCCCACCCCACACCCTGCCTTTATCTCTCATTTGTCTGTCTCCTGCCGGGCAACTGCTTTACTCATAGACATGTTGGAACAAAAGAAGGAAATAAGTAAGTGAAGGGATGGTTGTTCTACAGTAGTACAACAGTTGTAAATGCTGGAGGTTGTGGGTGTGCTCTACCTCTGGAAATCGTGCATTAGGTGATTTATTGCATCTTTGAAGAGGTACTTGCAAGATAAAAGCTACCTGTTGGCAGAACCATTACAGACTTGCTGGGTTAAATTGTGGATTTTGAGGCCATGGAATCACTTGGAGGATGTTTCACAAGGCATTTTGATACTTCCAGAAATGGGGCTGCAGTTGTTACAACCGGAACAGGGTAGAAGTTGTCTCAGTGGCAAGTCCAGGCTGCCAGTTGTTCCCATTGCTCTTAAATCACATTTCAGGGTTCTGGGCTGTGGGTTCCTCACAGATACCTCTACAAAGGGTTTTTTATGCGAGTTTCAAACTGTGGGTTTTTTCTTTGGCAAAAGAAAGACCTAAAGCATTTTTTGACCACGAAGTGAAAACCTCCCAGTATGAATCCGTACTGACATCTTTAGTCAGCTGTCCTATGGTTTCCCCATATAATTATGTCATAAAAATTTACTTTCATATTTATATAAAGCTTAGAAATGTGGAACAAAATAATCGGTTCTAGCAATATGTTACATAAAATTAGACTTTCTTCACTTAAATTAACTCTTCTGTTCACCTTTCACATGAAGGATCTTAGGAGGTTGAAGGAGAGGACTGCAGGAATCCAATTACCCCAAATCAACTTACAGGCAAGAAGGAGGCATTGTTGATGGAGATAATCTCCTTCTCAGGCTTATAGCATTTACCTGTCTCAGTGTGATAATAAAGATGTTCTGCCTGGACAGTGGAATTAGTGTATGTGATTTCCTGATTATAATGTGGGACAGGAAATAAGTAGTAAAGTCTACAGTACCTGTCTAAAAATGTAGCTTTTGGCTGTATACATGAAACATAACTAGAAAAAAAAACAAAGATGCCCCAAATAAACATGTGCAATCCCAACTAGACTTCAATAATGTAACATAGCTAATATGCTACTTAGAAATGTATTTTGCTGTTTGCTACCTGAATTTTACTTCAAGCCATACAGGATTTTCAGCTTGCAAGACAATTTCATAAAGCGCTTCCTTTCCTCTCCTATAAAGTGAAAGAGTTGAACACTTGGAGTCAGATGATCTTTATGCTGCCATAGCAATTTTGTAAGGCACCAGAGAAAAATGCATCGTATTATCTTTGAATTTCAGTCTGCTTTTGCTTCCCACAGCAATCAATGAGTGTTAGAATTATTGGTGGTAGTATCTGTCTAGATAATTTTAGGGCTTTTCCAGAAATCAAAATACATAAACTAAAATTGTCATCTTGTAACTTTTTCCTTTCCTTTTAACTCTGCTAAATCCAGAATTATTTTGAAGAACAGGAAAAATCTGTCAGTAGGGAAGCAGGATGACAAGGAGTTCACACCTAGCGCAACAGATCCAGTAGTTAATATTGGAATAAAAAGTTTGAGGCCAGAACAAATTCCCTTTGCAGCCTGGAAAAGTGATAGTAATTGAAAAATTAGTTCTATCCATGGGTCAAGTTACTAGAAATTTTATGATTATGTTAAAACCCCAGGTCACGAGCTGAGGCCAGGCACTGAGTATAATTTATCTTCTCTCCAGCAAAAAGGGAAGGACTTTCCTGCAATTTCACAGTATGTATTTTGCATTAGAGGTGGGTACCTGGCAGCTTAGGAGCCCTGGCTGTAGGAAGCAAAGGAATACAGCAGGCCCTGTGGCCAGGAGTGCAGCTTGAGCACAGTTTGACAGGGAGCAGGCAGCTGCCTGTGTCTTTCGGCTCCTGAGGAGCAGGGTGCTGTTAGCATGTGTGGCTGGGCCTGTTGCCTTCCTCTGGTTGCTGCTGGTGTGATGCACTGGGGAGAGGCAAAAGGGAATACTCAGTGGGTGGCTGTCAGAAAGGATTGCCAGGAATGGGCATCCTTCTTCTTCAGCCACCTGCATCGCACCTTCCTGACCTACACTGGGGATTGACAGGGCAGAATTGACAGAGCAAGATGGACTAGGACCTTCAGGCAGAGAGAATGGGGTTGAGTCTGAGGGAGAAATCAGTTTGAGCAAAATAGCAGTGTTGTTATGGATCAGCCTAACCTGTACAGACACCAGGAGCCAAGTAGTGTAGAGGGAGGATGCCATCAGACGGGAGATCTGTGAGCAAGCAGCTCTTGTAAGATTAGTTTAAATAGCTCAGGTGCACAAAAGGTTTTCCTCTCGTATTTCAGAGTGGGGACCACCAGTGTGGCATCTTAAAGGTAAAAATGAAGTCTGATTTAAAATGCTGACTTTCATAACCTTTAAAATCTATTCTAAGATTTATTTTCTGGTAGATTTCGGAAGCCTGTATATTACCTGTCAAGCTGTCATAAGTAATTATATGTTTATTAACTTCTTCCTAATAAACAACAGGAAATATTCATGATGAATTTCATTTTTTCCCTAAAAAATATTTAATAAGTACTTTGATTAAATATTAAAGCTTTCTTTTGCTGTTACAACTAGAGAGAAAATCCTGAATATCAGCAAGATATCTTTGCACAATGTTTTTGCTACCTGCTCATTATGCTAGACTTTATCGATTGCTAACATAATTGATTAGGGTAATTTCTACATGGTCAGGTGGAAGTGATGTGAGTGGCTGTTTGCTGACTCAGCAAACTGAAACCTCTTTCATACTGAAAATTGGACTTTCTGTGGATAGACAGGATTGCCTGGCCTTGGGGAACAGTTGACAGTATTGCATTTCCCATTGGGCAAAAGGGATTACTGAGATAAAGGAAACTTACAGCTAGAAAGACCTTATGTATTTTCCTGTCTCTTTTTGCTTTACCCAGTGCCTGTGCCCAGGGCAGTGATACAGGGTGTCAGATAATGATTGAGAGCAAAATGAGTCTCCCTCAATTCTGGTGGAGGGGGGAGAACTCAGAACGTGTTGGATGAATGGAAGGAACTGAATCAGTTGTCCGGATATGCCTTGCGCTTATGGAACGGTAGTTGGCTGTAACAGAACTGACAGGTGGTTCATCAAACATGAAAAGAACCTAATTTATTCCAGAAGTCAAGCCTGCCTGCTAGAGAAATTGTAATCGGAGCGTGTACAAGAGCTAAGGGAGCTTTAATGGCACTGCTGAAACCATAATGTAATATCCAGGTTGAAATCATTCCATCTTTATCTCATTATGAGTACAATTTTCTTCTATGTGTGAAACTTAAATGTCAAATTGAGGAAGTGGAGGGAACATAAACAAAAGACCATGGGCATATTCTATTGTTCCTTTAGAAGGATTGTAGGAGCTACAGAAGGCTGTGGAAAGATGCTCCAAGCAAAACTGGGGAATAAAGGCTTCCAGAAACTTCCCACTTTTAGTAAGAGCTTCTTTATCTGTGCTGGAAGAAAGAAGTTCCCGGGAGGATTGTCTATCATTACCACATTCTGCTTCTTTAGAAGAGAGAACTTGTGAATAAGTGCTGCTTATGTGATCCATTAAGAATATGTGTATCTCTCAGTGAGCAGTAAGTAGGGAGCTTGTACACTAGAAGCACAGTTGCTGTAGTAGCAGGTACTTAAGAGAAGGTATTTGAGTTCTGCTGCATGCTGAGTTAGTTAGAAGCTGCAGGAGATGTGCTGCTTGTTAGCGGTACAAGCGCTGGGTCAGTGTAAGCTGCCTTGTGTGTAGTCACAGTGCACATATAATATGTTTTCTACATGGACAAGGGGCAATACAAATACACTTCCAGGTTCTCCATGGCAAACCATATCAGTGCTGTGTGTTCGGTCTTTAATTTCTAGAGCTCAATACCGTTAGTTCTGAAACAGGATTGTAAACACGGAGAGCTAGAAGGATGATGTGGACTGTGTGTGGAAAGCCTGTAGGGCTTGTTCTTGTTTTTTTTTTCTTTCTTCCTAATGCTTCAGGATGCAGGCAGCCGATAGACTGGCAATTGCCCCAGAATCTGGTCTGTTTTCACTCTCACTGCGTTTTGTCACTGGTTTCTGATGCTTGTCTTTGGAGGGGTGAAAGGGTCTCTTTGAGTGCTGGGTAGTGGAAACAGTAGGAAGTAAATTAAGAGCAAAAGGGTGTTAGCAAGGAACTCAGCACTAAGAGGGATTTGAGTCTTCACTGAGTCATATGTAAGATTTAGAGCATGGCTTTCAAGTGTATCTCAAACATTAAGTATTGTCTCACCTAAATGTTTTTTTTTGCATCCCTTTTTGTCATGTACTCATACACTTTCTTTTTCCTTTTCTCTGCTCTGAACTAACTGGACAAATGCTGTTTAAAAAATGATGCGAAATTTCAAGGAAAACTCTTTATCAAGAAACTGTGATTTTTACTGTCAGTTCCTAGCAGGTTATCCCATATGGAATTACTATGGTATCTTGGCACCACAATCGATACATTTAATAATTTTCATTATGTGTTTGGGTCCTTTTGATGTTTGATTATTACATTTAAAGAAAGATTATAAGGTAGACTATATTTGCTTTTGAACATATGAAAAACACAACCTTCCCTTTCCAGATGCATTCATTTTAAGTCTGTTTAGCATTCACTAAATCTGTGGTTATTCCTTTTTTCTTTCGAAATGCACTTATTGTTCTATTTCAAGAATGAATCGTGTTCTATTGCTACCCCAAAATCTAGCATAACAAAAATGGTAAAAATGATTGCCTGTAATTTATTATTACAGGCAATCCAACCTGCGAAAACAAAATTGCCATTTAATAAGGTGTTTTTTGAAATGAGCTGTGTGAATGCTCAGTGCTGACTGAAATTGCCCATAAATTCTATATTTAAAAAAATAAAATGTTTCCTTTTAAGTGTCCATATTCTACTGTTATGTGACAGAAAATCCAATGGCATATCTTCCCCTCTCTATGTCAGCCCTTGCAGTCTCCATGGGCATTTAGATCACTCTGATGTGAGACTTGGATAAGATGCTATTTATATTACATATTTGGATGTGTCCAAGGCCATATCCAAAAGATAGTACATTAGAGATGTATTTCAGGAGGAGGGAAATCCTGTCATTACTTACAGTATTTCAGCAGAAGACTTTTTATGTGAATGTCATTGTTTCCATTTTATGATAGAAAGAATTTAAGGAGAAAGAAAATATGAGATTCTTTGGGGTATTTTTTTCAGCAATACATGAAGTCCCTTCACTGGGAAATTCATATGGAGAAAATTAAAAGGAGCCAGCAACTTATTCACTGCTCAGTCCCAATGCTTAAAAATCTGACAGATTTATTCTTGAGGCAGAGCAATTACAGACAATAATAAATAATTGTGGGATATTTTGGTAATATGGAAAAAAAAAGTGTAAAGGGGTCAGCAAGTCTGCTTCTTTGAAGACTATTTTAATCTATCTGATTATAGAGACTTTTGGTATGGGGGGTTGAGCTTGAAATACTGCAAGCTAGTGGAAAGTTGAGGAGACAAGAAGCTGTTAGCTGCTCAGACTTCTGGCTCCAGCTCCGAAGAGCATTAACGTAAAGCAAGGGCTCTCATCTGGAAACATAGGTCTCTTGCCCCAATAATGCAGACTTGGAAAAAGTTCTCCATAACACTTCTCGTAATTTACCTCTTGAAGTCTGATCCACTGCAGTCTATGTCCATTGAACACAGGGAACTATGTCCATTTGCTGGGAAGGAAAGAGCAGAGAAACCAGGGTTGGGTTATCTTTGAAATTCTGCAGCTGAACCTTATTCTGTTGGCAAATAATTCCATGGTTTTGAGTTTTTTCAGCTGTACATACAGGTGAAGGTGTGTACCTCCACCCCTTCTATCTAATCAGGTGCAAATTACCTGCAAAAACATCAGACTTACCGTCTACTCCAAGTGTGTGCAGGTGTGATGCTTTACCATTATTTTGTATTATTTTTGTACCTAACTTTTATTGCCTCAAGCCTGAGGGAATGCTGACAAGAGTGGTTGAACATGTAACTGATATGTACTTTCCTTTCTTAAAAGCACACAAAGGAAATTGGAAGGCCACAAACTCCTTTGAAAGAAGCAACCTTGGAGCCATGGACTCAGCCACAGGTAGGCTTGGAACAACTTTCCTGATAATGTGCTTTCTGTAATGGTGGTTTCTGTAAACCTTAATAGAATTAAACTGAGGCTCTAAAGAAGTGCTGCATCAGGTAGTTCTGTGGTTCTTGGCATTGGATGTCAAAATGATTTGGTTTGCTGCCCAGATTTTTGGTAATGTCCTATTAGTTGAAGACTCAATCTTTTTCTAAGGGAGAAATGCCAGGATTATTTTGCCTTCAGTTTATGTTCCTTCTGTGCTTAAAGAACTTTGCAGAACTTTACAAAACAAAACATCCTTTCCAAAGGATGTATCAATAAATTGGGAGCCTCTCCTGGTGTAGAAATGATGGTTGTGCAAGTCTTGTATTTTGAGAGGAAGGTTTGAAATGTTGACCCGTTGAGTCATATGGATTTAACTGAAAACAAAGCAGTAGTTAATAATGCAAAAAGAGATAAGGAAATTGGGTTATTAATATATAATCTTAAAGACAAAGTGACTTTGGATGTTTTTTTCCTTGCAGTTGTGAACTTACTTGAGCAAATTGTTTGTTATGAGTTTCTTACAGGCAGGAGTTCAGGGACATTTTTGCTGTTAGTTCCCTGCGTGTCAGTGTACTGTAGTGCACACTGAAATATGTGGCTTTGAAGATGATGGGAGGGAAGAAAGAGGCAGTTTGTAGTGTAGGTGAAAACTGGATGTTGCTGTTCCAAGGATAAGGATTGGGGCTGTACAAAGAAGGTGCTGGAGTGGGGTGGAGATGAAGTAGGTGCTGGAGAGTCAGGCTGCTTCTGCAAATTCTCAAGGGAGGATTGCTTCTTGCTATGGGTGTGGGGGCCTTTTTCCTTCAGCAGCTGCCACATATGTAATTCATGTGGCACGATGCCTCTTCCTGACAGAAACACCTACTTCTGCTTTGCAGAGTTCACCTGTTGCTAGAGGCAGCAGTGAATCTAAAGCTGTAATGCCCAAGTTGAGAGTTTCCTGGCAAAGATGGAGAGAACCAGGCAGAGGTAGCAACCCCTGATCCATAATTACAGTGTGACTGCACTCTAAGTAAGCTCTGCCTTGTATTTTCAGGATGTAAGCACTGCCAAAAAAATATTCACCTGTTTGTTCTGTAGTTTTTACAAGCTACATATATGGAATTCCAGAACTTAGGCTTGTTCTAGAGGCATGTTTACCCCAAAAGCATGCAGAAAACACAGCATAGAAATGAAATAAACACCAGTGTCTCTGTGACTGCTACCTTTGTTCATGCTTGAGTGCGTTTTTATTAGTTGCAGTGCTGTGTAGGCTTTCATGGTACAATCTATACAGCTGATTAAATTGTAGTAGCTCTTAAGATTTCAAATTCTTCACTGTTGTTGCAGATACACTGTATTTGTGTTTATGCACCCCTACATACACAAAGAAAATAGTTGCCTTTAAACATGTAAACCTTGTATTATAGGGAAATCCCTCAACTGTTACTCTTAAAAGCACAGGATCTTTCCTCCTTCTAACTAAAGGTGCAGCATGTGCCCTGACTGCTTCCAGTTACTGCATGCTCAAACCTCCACATGCCTCTATCCAGGCAGCTGCTAATCACAATAATTAAGTGTGCATTGATCTGTGTCTGCAATCGATAATGTTTATGTGCAGGACCACAGGCACTTGCTATGGTCCATAGTTACTAACAGACGGTAACTCTTTATGTGCAGGAACGAAAGTGTTGAGGAAAATGTTTTGTTCCAGCAGTTACTGCAAAACAGCCGATGAATTGCTAAGGGAGAGTGAACAGGCTCCTCGTGTTCCCTTGCCTACAGCATATGCTGCAGAGCAGGCAGGTAGAGCTTAGAGTTAGGGCTGGGCTTTGATTTATTGGCACAGAAGAGAAAATTTTGGCTTCTGAGCCGAGAGAGGAGGAGTCGACGCAGCTTGATGCCATGATCATCGTTCAGGGGTTCTCTGGTGCATGAATGAGGGTGACAGAGGTGAGCTGTTGCAACCACTTCTCTCTGATGGCTTGTGTGACTGTTACCAGCAGCGTTGTCAAAGCAATATTCTGTTGCACTGTCTCAGTGCTGATGAGAATCATTGTTCTTCCTGAGTATATAAGCCATCACCATGTTACCTGATCACTTCTGAAAGCTGCATTTGCCAGTGCTTTATTTAGTAACTACACAGATTAAAACATGTGAAATGGTTTTTGTCATTCATATTCATTTCTGGAAAAAAAATATTTCTGTTTTTTTTTTTTTTTAAGAAAAATATGTACACAGAATCTATCACCAATATGCTGCTTGATTTTGTGGAGAGAAGAAATGCAATCAACAAAATAAAGAACTGCTGGAACCATTGCTGTAGCTGAAAATTTAATTAATTGTTAATTCTTTCATGGATGTAATTCTGGACCCTGCAAATCCCTCCTTAGATATTTTGTCTAAAGTGAGTAAAAATTCATGGCATGGATAAAAGCTTTGTCTATTTTATGAGCAACAGGCAAATGATCCAAATGGTGCTCATAAAGCAAATGGTTCCCAACTCTAGGAGGAGGAGAAATATATTTAAAAGCTGCTAGAATGAACCATGAATAAAATCACCTCCTGTTTACTAAAAGGTGTTATTTACATGAAAGTATTTTGATCCCCCCACTCCAAAGGCAGAGACTGACTACTTTTCTCTCTTTCATGATAACAATGATAAAAAATCATTCTGTTTTCCTGGGCTGCTTGCTGCTGATCACTGTTGAGAGCTGCTGTGGGATGTGTTTTATCAACAGAGAGTGAACAAAATAGCTGAGAGCACTTTCAGTGTGCAGGGCCAAGCAGGCAGTGAAGCAGAAAGTACCACATCTGGCCCCTAATATCATGAGGTGAGAAGCTGGTACCTATTAGTGTTTGAGCAATTTCACACAGAGGTTGTAGTCTGGGGGGAGCAAGGAGCAGTGCTTTCTGTGCAAGGGGAGTGATAGTTTTATGTTGCCTTTACCGTCATGGCTCTCATTTGAAACCTTTGTTCATCAGAAGCAGCCAGGTGGCTAGAAGTTTGGAAACTGAACTGGTTTAATTAGACAAAAAATGAAGAACTTCATTTTGTAGTGGTTTGTCAGGCTCATTCCTTATTCTGTGTTAGGGATTTTGTTCTTGGCTATATGTTTTTTTGAGTTTTTTTTTTTTTTTGACTGTGATGTAGTAAGTTCCAAGAGAGCACTATGACGTTGAGAACACGGGAATTCTTTCTCATGGCCATGCCTTTTAACTTGCAGTTTTCTGTATCTTTCTCTGTGAAACCAGTGAATGGAAACTGATGTTACTGCCTTGGAAAATGAGAGACTCGTTCCAATAGATTCGGGACAAGACCGTTGCAGATAAGGAAAATGTGTGGTGGTAGTTGCCCAAATAGGCTTGTCATTGGCTTACAAGCTTTACTTGAATGCTAAATGCCATGTATTCTTGTAGTTATGTTTTTATGCTGCTTTGCCTGATTAAACATTTAGCTGATAAACCCCATCAAGACTGTTCAGAGCTGCTGCAGTTAAGATTACATATTTACAGCCTCTACATCTGTGGTCAGTTAGAAACAGGACAATTTAAAATTAAAGTAATATGTGACTGTTTAAATTTTTGAAGTTGCTGACATTATTTTAACAACCCGAAGTTTTGTGTGTAACAGTATGAAATAACATTGTTTATGGTGATTCAGATTCAGAAATAAATTGCTATATTCTTCCAAGTTACTAGGGGGTGTAAATCTAGAAAGAGAGAATAAGGATTTACCAAAGTAAGGAAAAAAAAACAGTCATTAAGGTTGTGTAGCAAATAGTGAGGCAAATGGTGAGTTTTGCCAGCATGGCAAAGAGAGCAAAACTCCCTCTTCTCAGCTGCAGAGTATTTCTGGTTTAAACCTTTTTTTTGGTAACTCTTACATCACTATTATATGTGTATCTGAAATACTGCTTAAAAGTGATTCCTCTCCTAGAGGTGCTCAACAGGATAAAACATGAGAAGGTGGTGTTATTAGTGCTGTAGCTTTTTATTTGTTTATTAATTGTAAGAACTCCAAGTGCTCTCACTCACTTAAGATAATGACTAAAAAGCCAGGGTACAGTTGCATTAATTTTCCTGTCTCAAATGTAGCATAATTATTTTAATGAACACATTAATTTATCCACTTTCCTCATGCTCTCCCTGCTTCACAGTTGTTGCTGTCACTGGAAACCCAGACAATGATGACCCTCAATGTTTATAGCTGTCTTTTGAGTTCTCTGTGAGAGTTAAATATCCAAGGGCTGTGATTTGTCAGGCTCAGATAGTGCACACTCATGTGTGTCTAGCAAATAATCAACATCTTGCACCAACATGGCTTTATTATACCACCTGGTGTAACATTGGTGCATTGCCACGGCAATGAGAATGACAAGCAGGAGCAATAAGTTACGGACCAAATGCAACCATTTGTCTCTCAAAAGTATCTGAGGAAAAAATATGTTTTCTCTTTTGCATCTGTAGTTTGATTTTCTCTGTCTGTGCAGAGCACAGCCCTTTTGTCTCTCTTTCTTATTTTATTTTTTTTTTAAAGCAGAATTAGTTTTTGTGGAAAGGCAAAAATGCTCAGACTGAAATCTAATAAGAAATGATAGAGTGTAGTATTTTTCTGCTCAATTTTAAAGAATCACTTTGTAATCTCGGAACAGTGGATAACAACATCACTAATCCAATATGTTAACAGTAAATACATTTGATGACAGGAATTGCTACACTAATCTTATATCCCTCCACAGTATAGTTAAGAAATCCACAGGGGGTCTTACTAATCAGTTTTTGTAAAGTAAATCAAGTCATGTAATTCTCATTCTCTCTAAATGCCCAGCAACTGCAGGCAGAACCATGTACAGTGCTTTTTGTTCATCAGATTGTACCCTAATCCTCAGCCACACTTCCCACTTCAATATGCAAGAAGGAGACTTTTGGAGAGAAAAGTCTCCAAACACTCTGACAGAGATGTCTATTTGGTGAGCTGGCGGTTCACCTTGTTCACCTTCCGTGTTGTGTTGTGAAGGGATGGAGCAAGTCCATGTCCTGCACACACGCGAAGAGCTGCCAATAAGAAATATAATCCAATCCCATTTGCTGCTATGTATTTGACACATATGGTTTAAACCAGTTAGTTTAGACCACAGACTGACCAGTGACATATTGCAATATGGCTTGTTTTAAAAAACTGTCAGAAGTAAAACAGCTTTCTTGTTTTAAATTATAAACAGTGTTTTACATTAGGAAGAAATATTAGCAACCATGGTTAAATATTTGAAGAGAAACAACTAATAAGAATTCTGTGCATATTTTGCTCCCACAGTTCATGGGAAGTGAATTATTTTTCATGAAGCCCTGGTGTGCTCTGTTTACTTAGCTCACAGTTTCAGCCTTTAGGATTCAAAATCGGTGAAAGTTAGAATGAAAGTGAAGCTTTATTTCTCATTCAATGCTTTTGGCTTAGATACAAACAAGTCACCTAAATAGATTTATACGCTCTAGCTATATTTAGTATTTAGAATCTGTGTGCTAAAAAGATTCACATTTTATTTGGTGCCTTAATAAATTTACAGAGGACTTGAGTATATTTCTTATTTAACAGAACTTCAATTGTCATTCTAACACAAAAGACTTGATAAATTAAAGAAAAAGAAAAAACTAATTCCAGATGAGAGTAGAAAGTGTGGGGATTCTAAATGCAATTAGAATTACCTACAGAAATATCTGAGCTGTTTTTTTTGACAGTCCAATCTTGAAACCTGATTTATTCTCTTTTAAAATGGAGGCCTCGCAAGCTGGAAGGCAGCTGGAAACACTCTTGTCCTGGTCTGCTTTGGGTACCGGCAGGAATGACATAGTGTTTTATTGAGAACTAAGAGGAAAACACACTAATTATTGCACTTTGAAAATAATTATGGTGGATACCCTCATAAACATGTAGTTTTTCCAGCAGCAGCTAGTGCAGTACCTGCCTGCCAAGAGGTACACACCTGGCTTCTCACAGATAGCAATGCTGTTTCATTTTAGCTGCATTTCCAGGTTATAATCTCTGTGGTATTACTGATGTGCTAAGCAAATAACATATCCAAAACTGAGGGTACAGTTCTGGAAGTAAACTTAACGGAAAGGCCAACTAGTAAGTGGAAATGGGCATTAACAGTTTTCTGTCTAGCAGTCCTTTCCCCTCATTGTTCCAGTGAATGCGGAATAGTAGAATACAATTATGCCATATATAAAACAGGATATCGGCCTGGTTTAGGCCACTGGAAATATTCAACTGCAAATTAAAAAAGTGAAGTTTAGTTACAAGATGTTTGCAAATAAAAACTTCAATATAATGAAATAAAGACTTGATTTGCAGTGGAGCAGAGTTGCTAAGATAAAACCTGGTCAACAGCAAGAATCTGTTTTTTTTTTTAATCAAGTAATATTTTGCATCATTTGACAGGCTTTGTATACTTTTTTTTTTTCAAGTCTAGTTTTGCCATAGCATGGGAGCACTGGGCTTTTGTAGCTGATGTAGCTGAAAAGTCACCCAGAGAAAATGAAAAAACCAAGTCAGGATATCAGAGTTGTGAGCACTGAATTTACTATTGATTTCAGCAGGGGAGACCATTACAAAGGCAAAAAAAATTCCCATTTTAAATTTATCTGTCTGTTTTCCAGACCAGCTCATGATTCTATGATTAAAAACTCTCTATTTGAGCTAAGCTGCAGTTCTCTTATGAGTTAATTAAAATAAATGAGAAGTCTACAGACAGCTTCTATGCAGTTTACTCAGTATATTTTCCAGCATTTATCTGTACAGAAGCAGAAAGCCAGTTGCTTTGGGGGTTGTATCTCTGAGGACAGGCACTTGTGTGTTCTTCTCTGTCAGATTGTTCCATGTATTTTCAGAACCCAAATGTCAAAGCTGCTGGGTGGGAAATTGGGGAATAGTAAAGATTTGAGGTACCTTAAAATATTTAAACATTTTCGAAGTAATTCACTGAGACTTTGAAGAGTATCTTTTCCTTTTTTGTCCACTGTGACAGCAATATTGTCTGCCTAATTTCCTTGTCTCACACAGTTAAATCTTTTCCTTCCTCTTTCTTGCAAAATGTCAAAGTTGTTATTACAGACTTGCACAGTGGTGTAAATGAGGAAGGAATCGGTAACAGGAGCAGGGAGTTAAGCTGTAGAGCATCACCTGGAAATTCAGCCCAGTGTGCATGAAAACAGGCAACCCCAGAAAGCTTCTTGTCCGTGTGCATCGTACTGGAGCTACAGGAGGGAGCTGTACTGCTTAACACAGGCAGTTGATTTATTCTTCCTTACCATACACTGCATTGTAGGAGATGGGGTACTCAGCAGTGAGATATCCAATGGCATTGTTTAAAAAGGGCAGGTAGACAGCTACTCTTTTATCTTGAAATGTGGAAAGCCCTGTCAGTGTTTAAGTAAATCACCATGGACCAGCTATCAGAAAATAGAGATGAGATCTTTGAGGTGCTTAGTTACCTACGGGCAGGCTCAGAACGGCTTTCCTCTCCACAGTGTGTCTGCTACCATCACCCCTATTTGGCAAGAAAGCAGAGACGTTCCCATTATTTAGGAGAAAGCACCAAGTAGCAGAATCATTAAGTTGCATTGGACTGTAACTTACTTGCTCAGAGCTGTGCTCAACATGCATAAATCTTAAAACAGAAAACATAAATGAGGTGTGATTCACTGAGGTGTCCATTTCTCCAGTGTCCAGTTGGCTGTCACTCGCAGAGATGTTGGCTGTGATTTAGGGCAGGATCTGGGCACAGGAACAGATCCCTCCACCACTGCAGTCAGCAGATGTATTTATGAGTCTTAGGGTAAGAGGAGTGGTCTGGAAAGCTTTTGGAAAACAGGAACTTAATAAAAGCTTTCTGATCTTGTGTTTTAAACCTTAAAAATTGTATTGGCTTCAGTTTGAATCTTTGCATGAAGAGTGAGTGTCTGAGGGAAAGCTTTAGGAAGTGTTGGGCTTTCAACTGTCGGTTTCTCCTGAGGCTTTTCTTTAACTTTTTTTCTCTTGGGGAGGGAAGGCAGGGGAGGGAGTTACTTGAAACTTTTACAAAGCTTTAGTAAGAACATTGTATCTTCCCTCCTGATGAATTAGCAATGCAAATTTTATCATCCTGGGTAGCAAACACAGGCACTGCCATAAAGTCTTGTCACAGGGAATAACAGAAGTAGACACTAGATGCATCGTGTGAGTAGTTCATCTGAAGATGTCCATCATGGTCATGGATCTTTAACGCTGAATGTTTTACTATTGATCATGACGGAAGAAGGCTGAAATCCAGTGTTAGCTTTCATGTAAGAGGGACGAATTAGTCACAAATGCTGTTAGGGCCCCAGTGCACACTGACCAAACCATATCTTCAATGTTGAAAATAGTTTTAGTCCAAGTTTAGTTAATGAAATGAGGTATTTCACCAGTCTGTTAAGTTATATGATTATTGTTGTGTAGCCGTAGTGGAGATGGTGGCTCTGGGTTGCTGTTGTCAGGTCACCTACCCTCTCCATCAGTTTCTCAGCTATGAAATCACTTGTTTTTCTTGAAGGACATTTTATGGTCTGATTAATTTTTTTTTGGCTGCAAATTGTTGCATATAAAGCAGATATACTCCAACTTGGTGCCCCAGTGGCTATATGGTAATGGCTATTATGCATCCATTCAAAGCCCAAATGAGATTAACACCATTGTTCTCTCCATCTGCCTTTGAGAAAGAATCCACTAAATAACGAGGCATATTCAGGAAGATTATCACATTATATTCCACATTTACATTGTGTGTATTAGTAATTGCAAGGAGACATGCACCCACTCAGGGCAGGCACTGTTCTGTCTGTGTTGAGCTCTTTTAACCCAGAGCAGCACTGGCACTGAAGACACTATCTTCTCACTCCTTTGGCTGTGCCTCATGAGCTCACTGGCAGGCAAAGCGGAACTGTGATTCTTGTTAAGATTTGTATTGCTTAGCTTCACCTAAAAGGGAATGCAAAACAGGGAGGAAAAGGGGGGAAGGCCTTGTGGAGGTTTTGCCTATTCTGCCTCTTTTGATTGTAGGTTTTGATGCTGAGTTTGGAGTGACAGAGTCCATCCTGGCCACATGGCTCCCCTGCATGTGCCTCCTGATCTACAGCCAAGTGTCCTTGCAATATGTACGGAAGCAAGTGTGTCCTCTCATAATTAGTTCAACAAATAAGACCTTCTTCCTGATCTCTTCCCTCTATCACATGTGCTCCTATCTCATATCCCTGCAAAGCAGGAGCAGTTGCTGATTTTCAAGCTATATCTGCCATTTGACTCAGCCTGCCTCTGTCGTCTTTCAGCAGCACAAGTGTTTTTTAACAGTTGGAGACAAATTACAGGGGGTCTCAAAAAGATGGTGGCATGGAATCATTTGACACTTGAGATGGTGTCTCCATCCTAGAGTCTGCCTGCCTGTATTTGAAGGACACAGATGGACAGCACAGTGAATGTGCTAGCTCTGAAGATGCTTCAAAGAGATTTGTATAATAAAGTATTTGTCTTCTCTTAGAAATGAAAATATTTTTGTTTATTAGCTAACTCTGCTTTGATGATGGTAGGGTTGTTTTTGTATATATCATTTTTCCTATGTATAAACATTTTATTTGGAAGGCTCCTACAACATTCTTCATGCTGTCATGAGCGCAAATAAACAATTCAGTTATAACCAGTTGGTAAAATTCAGGAAGTTATATTAGGGGAAATGCTTTTAGAAAATAATTCTAAGTCTCAGATAGATGTTGGTGCTCCAGACCAGTTAGAGAATGATGCCCAAAACTTTGCATTTTAACTCTGTTTTGAAATGCCTCTATGCTTTCCCAAATACCACACAGGTGTAGTAAAAATATTTGCTGTGCATTACGCTGTATTTCTGACTCTGATAGATACTAGAAGTAGCTCAGACCCAGAAAGGAATTAATGTTGCAAACACTGTGACAGTGGTTGGTGTTTGTAGTAGAATTTATAATTCATGAAAAGATACATATTCTATTGCTTTGGTTTTGAATCCATAAATTTTTGCCAGTATTTTATAATGTGATGAATTTCACTATATGGATTGCATAAACTGATCTGAGAGAGAAATTACACTTTATTTGTCACACCCTCTCTTTTGCTACTGTTCTTCCTCAGGCTTTTATTCTAAATTCCTTTCCAATTTTGGACAAAGATTTGCGTTAAATAGTCACGTTGCTACCACTTGTGGAAACTTCCTCTGCTGAGGTGCCCACAATCAGTTATTGCAATGGCCAAGATAAGTTCTCAGTTTTACTGAGGTGCTCATTTTTACAGTTTGCGGTGTTCACAGCAGTATCATCCTCATCTGGAGTACTAACAACTCCTGAAGTATTTACAGTATGGGGACATATTTAATACCAGGTCATTCATCTGATAGTACTGTATAATTACATTTTTAGTCTCCAAATTGCTGTAGTTCTTGGGTCTGTGGTTCACATAATATGGTAAAATACCATCTTCTTTATTCTGTGTATTTAATACAAAACATGTGTTTGCTAGAAGATCTTGAACAGCATTCCAGGTATCTGTGCAACACATCTGTGGAGTATGAGCATCCAGTCCCTCATTTTAGTGGGAAAGAACCCTGCGTTGAACCTTTAGCAGCACTGGCCAGGTACAGAGAGGGAAGTGTGAGGAGCATGTTGTCTGCCCTGCATCTGAGATGTACATCTTACACTTCTATTGGTTTGTGGTGGCTTTTCATCAGGGTAATAGCTAGTATTGATGGATCAATATGATAGTACAGAATACTTTTAATATGGATTCAGCCTTTTTAAATATTTTGCTGTCTTACATTTCACACTCATGTCATTGCCTAGCTAGCCTTCCACAAACCAAAAGGTTGTGTTAGCAAGTATGTCAGTGGTGGGCCATGCCCCTAATCAAGTGTAAGCATACTGACAGATATGTGCAGAGTGAACCTGAGGGTTCTTCTGTTTGTTAACTTTATACAAATCTAAGTATGGAAGGATTACTTACAGTTTTGTATCTCATTGTATTGTGGAAAAAAAACCCTGTAGTTTAAACCTGGTTGCTTGGGGTTTTTTTTATGAATACTGTTACTTAAGGCCTTTAGAAAAATTTGTAGTGTCTTTTTCTTTCTCTTTTCTGAGAAGTTTACTTTCTATAATCAAAGATGGATGATACAGTTTGGGTGTGTTGTTTTTTTTTTTTGTCCATTCTCATTTATTTCATTGTCTTTTTCTTGCTTTTTCACTTTTCCCTAGAAGAAAACTGGTCTTTACAGTGATTCTTTGTCACGTGCTTGTTATGATTTTGTCTTTCTAGATTTTGATTTTGAGCATTAAAGATCATTTCTCAAGATCAGTAAAACCTTTGCTATGTGAAGTGGATTTTATTATTTTTATCTGCTGATTTTATTTTCCTGTTCAGCAGCCTGCCTCTGAGATGATGGGACAAGGCAGGCAGATCTCAGCAAGAAAAAAAGCTTTTGGTGCTATTGAGTTCTGAAAATCAGTCTTTAACTGCTTTTGTCTATGTGTCTAACACACAGATCTTTGTCTGTTTAAGTAAAAGTAATGATGCTTTATGATGTGTTTCATTCCCTCTATTTGAGGATTTACAAGTGATGTGACTCAGAAATAGCTGAACTTTTTTCAAGAAGGAGCAGTGAAAGGAACTAGGTTGCTTTATTTCCTTTTCAGAACACAGCTAAAATGGCAGGCTTCTGGGCTTGGCAGTTTTACAGCAACCTGAGAAAATAAAAATAATCGTGCCATCACTATTTTATCTTACTTCTTTCAGATGTGCTTCCTTCAGAATTGCTTCTTTCTTTCATATTTGTGGAACTGTGCTCGGCAGAGTGGCAGCCTGTTCACAAGCTCTGCCAAGTTGAGGATTTGAAAGAAAGTAAACAACTCGGTTGGTAACATGGATAGCAAGTGTTGCATAGACTGTAAGAAGCAGAGATATGCTGCTGTATTATACAAGAGTTCACTTAATGGAAAAATGCTGTTTTCCCCTTAGAATCTCTCTTGCTAGCTACTGTAAAGTAAGCCAGTCGTGCCTGACAGCTCCACTCTCCTCAGGCAACTTCTCTATCAAGTTTCTTATAGCATTTTTCCTGAATGAGAAAAACTGATTTTTGGCCCTTGGAACATAAGCCAATATTTATAAGGAATAAATCTGCATGCTAGAATTACCAAGAAAGAGCTGATAGGAGGAGCTGGAAAGTACCTGGGAGAATGGCAGATGGACAGTTACTTAAGTCTTTTCCTATGTATGTAATAGTTGCCTCTTATGTGTTCCTCAAATGTTAGTTTATTTGTTAGTGGTATTTATTCTGTGGGCTACAAATCCATTAACGATACTATACAACAGAGTACTCAGGCCCTGACAGATTCCAGTTTTTGCAAATAGACTTGCTTTAACTCAGCTGGTTCTCAAATCATGTGTGTTTTTTGCTCCTAGTCAACCTACAAAACAACAGTGAGATGAAAGGCAGTTCCTCATTATCTTCCTAAAGAAGAGGTGGGGCTTCACTTTCAAAAACCCTCTTAAGAACATTGCTTGGTACAGTTTTCCTGAAGCAGAAAGATTGATGCTAGAAGATTTTCCCCTGCTTCTGTGCTATTCCTCTGTGGGCTTTAACATCCTCTTTTGTATCTCCCCAATCGAGAAATAGCGGAAGCTCAGACTAGACCCCAGAATTAATACTGTATATTTTAAAACCAGTCCCATGGCTTTCTGAAGCCCTGTGACATATGTATTAGTTTAAGGGGTTGCAGGTAACTCATACTTTATGTCCTGCTAAATTACTTTCACTCCTCATGGCAGCATATTTTAGTTCTTCAGGTAAAACAAAAGTTTTACCTTTAGCTGTGCTTCACTGAAAGAGCATGGCAGAAGATGCTCTCGTTAACTCTTTTTCGCTGCTATCACTTTGCTTTAGAAGCCTAGGAATGTGACTGATGCTCTACATTTAAAATTGTGTGCATCAGACTCAGCAGAATTATTGGAAGCATCATTTAAATTGTCAGTATAATGGCCATCTTTTTGGATAGGAAAATTCATATTCCAGTTAAGCAGTGTCTTGAGAGATGATATTTTTAAATGAGATGAGCAACAGAATATTTTAAAAGTTTTTTATAGGTACCAGAGCACTTATACTGGTCCTTATTCAGTGATCTTCATTCTCCAGATAAACTAAGCTCCCTTAGAAGGCATGGGTGGCAGTCATGGTAATAAGAGATGCAGAATGAAGAGGAGGTATAAAACAGATGATGAGATGTTGTAAGCAGACACAAAGGGAACCTGTGTTGGTATGTGAGAACATATGAAACAATGTATGTAGCAGAAGATGAAACAAATATAGCTGCAGAAAAGAAATGCTTCTGAATACAATTGTTTAGCTATGATAGATGCATTGTCAACCTGCTGCAGCTAAAAGCTAAAAAGTTGGATAGGAAAAAAAAATCCAATTGAACAAAATCAATCATTGGGGTGTAGGCTATTAAATGTTGACAAGTGGTAAAGGCTGGTTATACTGCTCTAAAACTTTGGGGGATAGCAAAGCACCTTTGAGTAAACTTGCACTCTTTAAATCAAAAATGAAAGTTCGTTGTTTTCTTTCATGGCATTATATGTCAGGGGCCAGTATTCTCAGAGACTGTTACACTGTGAAATTACTGGTTTACTCGGTTCTTTATATTTCTGACCTTGAGATCTTGATCAGTACAGTTTATCCACCTGCCAGAACGGCAGAGTTCAGAAAGAGTTTATATTCTGTAACAATAAAAATCTCAATCTTTTTACTTAAATAATGAGCAATACTGTTTATGCAAAGTAGAAGTCGGGTAATGGATTAATTTCATTCTATAGGAAACACTGCGCAGAAAGTCGGCATGGCTCCTTCATTCTTCTGCAGCCAAGGAATTCACTACACAATTGCATCAAAATGCAAACTGAGGTCTTAAAGAGACAATATTTAAGGCTCTTTGGAATTGCTTTCTTAGGGTAATAAAGTTCCATTGATTTCTACTTCCCCAATATGTTTTAGACTACAAGGTTTAAATTGTTTAAATGTATAGGGAAAATAGGGAGAAAAGACAGGGTGTGTCTGTAGTGTGGAAACACAGGGCTTCTATTGCATATTTCTTTATGCATTGATCTGACTGTTATTTTGTGGTTCTGCCACCTTCAGGGCTGAGGGCTAATGATCAGTACTCACTCAAAGAATGAAAAGGAGCTGGTAACCAAATTTAACTGTGACAGCCTGCTGTCCTCTTCTCTGATCAGTGCCTAAAAAATGCACTTCTTTTTATGCCAGTCAGTAATAGAATAAGCTGAGGAGTAGTAAGTGATGAACAGTTGTCATAACTTTAATGTTTTACTTTCTGGATCTACAAGGAAGAAACAGTAAAACCAAGAGCAAAAGAAGAGACATGTCTACTCATATTGTTGGTGAATTTTTCAAAAAGATGATTTCTTCTCCCTTGTAATCTGTGTTTACTTGCTGTTTTTCCTCTGAGATACGTTGTTGGGGTATTATGATGCAGTCAGTATCTAAGCTTTCGATGCACACTCGGGGCTGGATTGTACTGAACAAAATAGCAGGTCTAGGACCCTGAAGGGACACCACGTTTGGTCACTTCTAAGCCTGTTCTGATCTTTTGGTCAGCTTTTATGAGGTTAGGGCAGGTGGGTGTTAAAATTATTTGCTTAAATCATTGTTTTAGTGTTCTAAATGTTCCTTGGTGGGGGTGCTTGCCTTAGGGTTAGTGACATTTTCCTAACAAAAAGAAGAAATTGCCTCTAAATAAAAGCATACTGGAAACAATCAGTCTTCCATGGCTGCAGTCAGCTATTGGAACAGACAGCAAAAAGTAATATTGTATGTTATCTGGCCTGTTGCAGACCTCTAGGCATTACTACAGAGCAGTCAAGGCTTCTCTGTGCAGTGGAAGAAACTAAATGCATAACTGCTAATTAAGCCCAGACAAGATCAATGTTATGGTGTGTTTCCTATAGGAAACATCATACGGCTGTGGCTGACTTTAAGGGGAAACTAAGGCCAAATGAGCAACACTGCTGCTGTATATGTGGTAATTTTCCATAGAAACAACAGGAAATACTATGTTGTGACCTTAGCTGCTGCAAAGGGGTGTGAGGTAGCAGGAATTTCAAATCCTAGTTGTGATTTTGAAGATTTTCCAGTTTAATTGTAGATGCTGGTGAAGTTAGCAAGGGTGAACAGAAATGTGGATATCTTTTGCCTTTGTCACCTGTGAGAATGGCAACTGCCCATTTAATGTTACATTATCCTTAGAGAAGACATACGAGAACGGAATAATGTGCATAGATACAAAATAGTTTTGTCTGAACAGAGCTCTAAATGCTTCCACAACAAATATGCTGATCCCTACCTGTTTTGGGGGTGGGTGACAAATTCCTCAGTGTCATAAGAAAGATCTAGTCAGGGCAATGACAAGTTGATTTTTTGACATGAAAAGATAACAGCATTGAGAATCATACACTCTAAAAACCTTATCTTCAGCATCTTAGTAAAACTGTAGTTAAAAAGACAACTTCAAGGCAGTGAGTGGGAAGAGTGTCCTGCTGGGAGTTGGCCCAAGAGAGCACCTCATGGTAGGATTATATCTGTGGGATAACCAGATATCCTTTCCTGAAGATGTTAGTGTGTGTTACCCAGAAATATTTGCAACCCCTGTGTGTCAAATGAAACATAAGATAATTTACACGATTACTTAAAAATTCTTTGGTTTAGAACTTTCTTCCTTTTTTTTTTGTTTTTGTTCGAATTATTTTTATGTTAGTTGATTTTGATGAAATTTTGTTTTCTTGTGCTAATCTTTGTTGAAGAAACCCAGGTGAGCTTTCCATTTTATAGTGAGTTCAGGTATTCAAGAGACTAAAAAGACTCAAACATTCCTAAAAGGCAAAGACAACTGGAAGTCTGAAAATTCCTGAAGTTCTTCCAAAATCACTAGCCTACATTCGTTATTTAAAGGGAAGTGTGAAAATTTAAGGGCTTGTTTTAATGGTAAAATCTTTACTTTAAAATAGATCCTTGATGTCATGTGTGAGATAAATCATGGCAATGGTTGTTTTGACACTCTGGAGTGTAGTTATGTTATGCACTGGTTTCCCCAGAGATCTTAAAATTTAACAAGCAGAGGCCAGTGTGAGTAATGAAATGAGGCAGCAGTATAGTCATTTCAATTATACTTTTATTACACAGCCATTCTTCCTAGAGCACTTCATACTTTTTGCAATGCTTACTAGAGTATGAAGTGCTTTGTGTGAAGGAATGGTAGCTCTGATTTTACGACTAAGTGGACAGCATGATTTCAACTTGCTTTGACTTCAGTGCTGGCTTGTAGCAGCATGAATAACACTGGAGAGCACAGGGAAGAATGAATGTACTGCTTATCTCTAATGGCTGAAAACCTCCTCAGAGAATGATAGGATTTGATAATTCAGTAACATTGTTAGGAATGGAGGTACTTGCAAATGCTTTATGCTTCTCTGGTTTGTTTTGAAGATGATTTACTCTTTCAAATCTATGGTTAACAGTGGTTACCTCCCTCTCCCAGACCCAACAGACCAGTACAGCAGCTTTAATATTAACCATGCTCCTTATTGTCTTTTTTCGCTGCTTATCTCAGTTATTTGCTTGTACTATATGAAATATTCTTGAATATTTATTTCTAATATAGGCTATCATTTAGAAAGGCTGTTCAATATTTTGAAGTCTTAATAATGTAATTTGTACTTGAGATTATGAATATAAGCTCCCTTTGCATGCGAGATGGCACTCTAAGCATGTTATACAATTACATGTATAAGTACACAGATAAAGATCAGAAAGTTTGAACCATCTTTCTCATTTATTACACTTTGAGGAGCAGTTTGAAGTTATTATAAGGGATTATATTAAAATAACTTTACATTTAAGACTGCAATAAGAATACAAGGTGCTGGAATTCCTCTGGAGTTACACAGGACATTAAACAGCTTTTGTTTCTATAGTGAATTTATCATGTGGCCTCTCCTTGCTTTAGGGTATGTATCTTTCTCTGTTATTTCGTGTGCCCCTTAAACCTTCAGCACGGTCAAATGGCCTCAACTAAATGCACAACCAATGCATGCGGCACTCAAAGAGAGAGAGGTCACTGGGCACGTTGAGGACAGTGTTTTAGCAGGGAGAAGGAATCACGGCTGCTTCTCTGGTAATCGAACTGCTGCACATATTCTGGTCAGGCTGTGGCTGATGATATTAAATTCCCATCAGAATATACTAACTTTTGTTCTCATAGAGTGTTATTAGATATCTCCCTCAATGTCTAAGGTAATTGTTAATTTAGACCACTTGTGTCTTTCTGAGATTAGCGAGAAGGGAATCTTATTTTTTCTCCCTTTACAAGCAGACCTGTTAAATCCTTTAGCTGAATGGATAACGATTACAAGTCTCAACTGACAAGCTACAATTTTTTCAATTCCTGAAATGTCATTTATAATAACAGAAATGACTAGCACAGCTACAATATCTGTGTTGTGAGGGAACTGATTAGAATTTCAGCTGGTACCAAGAGGTATGCTTTTTGTATGCAGAGGGAGGCTGTTAGATGCTATTCATGTCCACAGCTACTCTGGCCAGCAACGAATATTCATACTCCTTTCTTACAAAAAAATGAATGTGATGGTATAAATGCAAACTGCCACCATTGATGGAATATTATTAAATTCTTCTGATTAGTAACAGATGTGGTTACAGAAAGAATTGTCAGACTGTAGTGCTGCAGTGCAGTGCGAGCATATGAGGAAAAGAGGGAAAACTCAATTTTAGGAAATGCAAAGGAAAAGGATTATTTTCTTCTATTTGCTATTTGTGCTCTGAAAAAAAGTGACTAAGGATGTCATTTGTAGTGTTTGAGACAGAGCTGTATCTCTTCGCCGGTCTTGCAGCAGGGTTGTTTGGCTTCTTTATTTTTTGTTCTTTTTAATCAGCACTTGTTAACAAAACTCTTAAATATGTTGGAATGAATGTGGAGTTCATGGTGTTGGTTGAACAGTTCTGGTATAGGAGTGGCACTAAAATTCAGGAAGCCTGTGAACACTATCACTAGATATAAGGCAGATGTGCTCAGATCTCAGTGAAGTTCATATGGTGTTCCTGCTGTTGCACCTTTGGACCCCAAATGCAAGAGCCTGTTGGAGGAGCTCTGCAAGCCTGAGTGCTGATTAGGGAGTGACAGCTCATGTTCTGTTCTTTGTATCTGTGTAGACTTTAATACTATTGGGAAATCTTCTTTTCCCTTATAATACCTGTGATCTGAAGTTAGCTACTTATTATGCACCCTTCCTTTTTTTTTTTTTTTTTTTTTTTATATATACTTTGCTTCTGAGCTTAAGAAAGGGCATTTTGTTGGATAAAATGAGGTGAATACCTTGATGCAAACAAGTTCAACCAGAATTGCTCCTCAGCAATTTACCCAGCCATTCTGTTCAATTGTGGATGCATGACATACTTCTCTGCTTCCTTTTACTTATTTTATCCTTCCCATGTAATAGACCACCCTAGTACAAAGGATGTTCTGTCTGACAATATGAATACATATTTTCCAGGAATAAATTAGGACATTTCCCAATGCTCCAGCACATCCGTGTTTAATATAGGCCAATAGATCAAAGACAACTACTGTAGCTTCCCTCCTGGGTCTGTTAAAGCCAGTATAAATGTGACCCTTTCTAAATAATACAGTACATATTAGAAAGCCTCCGTTTCTGTAGATTTAATACATTCCATAAGTTACTGAATTTGGGTTTCTTTTCAAGTACATTTTTCTATTATATGTCTAAATACATGCCTAATTAGCTACTACCTTATTTTATGAAAGCACCTATTTACCTACCTGCACCTACCATGCTGTGTTAGATCTGGACTATGAACCAGCAGCCACATATAATTTATCCAACTAGGAACTTCTCATTTCATGTATAGAGCCCTCAAATGGTTAATGATTCAGCCGTTTACCAATTTGCTAAGGAATACAGAGAGGAGTATATGAAGAATCATATTTTTACATCTGTGATTAACCTCTGTGATGTAATTTCTACTTCTGAAGAGTAAAGTATATTTTTTGGTATCTGTAAACCAGCTCAGCTATTCTTGTGAACAAAATCAGTGTGATTTCTCTCCATGAAAAATAAGTAAAATTGCTATGTGTGTAGGAGAAATAAAGAGTGCTGTGTATGTTGATGAGACTGGAGTATGTACACAGCTTTTGAGAGAGCCTTGTGCAATATGCACATGAAACTCAGTACCTTTTCCAAAGTATGAAAATTTGTGAGCTGTAATAGCAAAGAAATTCTTTAAAATGCTGCATCATTAAGCTAAATATTAGCACAAAGAATGTCATCTCACCACTAGAAATGAGTTATCAGAGCCTTAATGTAACTTCAAAATCTTTCCTAGCATTAGGCGATGCTTTGTTACTTTGTGAAATTATTATTACACCACAATGGGGGGGGGGGGGGGAAGAGCAGAATATTTTATTCTCCTATGTAAATCAGAATGAAAAGAAACAAAACTGTACTTCTTTTTTAGTAGTATTCCAGGTTTCTAAAGTCAAAACCTGTCTAGTATCCAGTATGTAGTTCTCAGATTAACAAATGACAGAATGGCAACTTTGTTGTAATTTGCAGTTGGGGAAATCTGGCATAGCCCTAGTCTTCTGCCATATTTGTAACCCATGTTATGCATGTTTCTGTTAGCTTCCAGATAGAAACGAGGGATACTAGTACCCAGTTTCATGGTGAGATTTCATAATATGTTTACTGATTTATAGGAAATGAATAGGGTAAAGTGATTGATAATATTGCTTATTTCTGTAAATTTGCGTAATGTTTTCGTTTTCATGCCCACCTAGCTGAGGAGCCATGAGCTGTTTGCTGTCCATGTTGCTGGGTCACATCAGCTGCCAAGATTGATGTTCAGCCTTGAGCTCATGCATTAACTGGCCCAACTATCTGATTGCATAGTGCACTAGAATTCCACTGTGCGTTATTTCTTCTCTGTCACGCACTGTATTTATTTATTTCTTATCCTCGCTTACACAGTTTAGTACACTTTGGCATATGCTCATATAAATTACATCAAAGATTAGTGAGGTCTTCCGTTTTCCCCAGGAGACTGAAATTCAGCATTATGAAAATTAACCAGCATCACTGTCCCCTCCTACCTCCTGGTTTAAAACTCGCAGGATGCAAGTTGAGCAATGTTTGCTTAAATTTGAACTGAAAAAAGCAGCTACAATCAGAGCTTCAGAGGTAGTCAAAAATGGGTCATCACAAAAATCATTCTTTGTGCTGGTAAACGCAGTAAAGTGGTTGTGCGCTTTGAATGTTAATACCGAGAGGGCATGTGTAGCAGACCCATTGTTTCTGATTTACCTAGGCATGTTTTTACAAGTGATTTGTTATCTAATGAATTTTCAGGGAGCTGAGGTAAAGCATCAAGTTCAATATAAACAAATCATTTATTATATAAACAAATGCGATCTAAATTACAGTGATTTTTCACCTGATACAGATCATTGCAAAGTAAATAGTCATTTACATTACACCATGTAACTGCAAGTGTTTGCAAATGGCTGGCAGTGTTGAAGAGCAGAGGCTGCATGGTGGGAAAGGACGAAGTCTTGTCTCTGACCATTTTCTGCCTGAGGGTGCAGAGAGTTCTGTGGTAGGAGAGGAAACATGCCTTCCTCCTCATGCAGTCTCTCTTGGGAGGTAATGGCTCGTGGGCCCTTAAATATCAAAAGAGCCTTTCATAGCCAAGGAGATAAAGAGGCCTCAGCCTTTTCGGTTGCATTCCATTTCCTTCCCCTGCACATTTTTTCTGATCTGTGTAAAACTAATTATTCTTTCTGTAAAATCTGATCAGTTGAGAAGGGAAGAGAAAAACTTGGATCTGACCTTTCCTGACATTAGTGCTATAGGGCTGAAGCGGTTCTAAATGTTTTTTTTTTTCAGATGTGTATTTTATAGACAAAATAATTATTCGCTTAATTCCTAACTGTTGGAACAGTGTTGGCCACTTTGAGTTGTCTTTGGGAAATAATCAAGCTTGGAAAATGTGTCCCATAGGATTGCAGAGACACTAGTGGAGAGCAGTAGAAGAGAGAAGCATTAGCAGCAGCTCTATCAACTGGTTGACAGTATGGTCTAGGTACATGATGTCCGGAGGATGCCCAATGGTACAAGACTGCCTATGCAGAGACAGGGACACACAATGTATATGTGAGCTCTGTATTGCATTATTTTAAAAGTAACATTCTTAAAACTTGGGAGAGAACCCTGCTATTGGGGTTGATCATTCCCTTAATTGATGGGGTGCTAAAAACTCTTTTTTTCTGTCTTGGTGGCCAACTGCTCTGTGTCTGTCTCTCAACTGCTGGATAAGGTGGTAGTTGGTATCAGGCAGAAAATGATTCCTGCTAGCAAGATTGACCTTCACTTGAACCAGCCATACAGTTAAGTTGTTGGTAATGATACACATTTGCTCCAGCCTGGTGCATTGGAGAATATTTTTCTGACCCATTTATTCTTCTCCCTTGTATCTGTAGCATATTTTCTTTTTCATGTGCTTTACCTCTAATGATTAATAGTAAACCTAGTGATAAATGTGAAACAAAGGCTGGCAATTATAATTTCATTAATCACCTAATAATTGGGGTCCAGGGCTCAACTGTGACTTCAGGCTTCTACATCCTAAAGAATTAAAGAGAAATTTCTATTAATCACCATGTCCCAGCTGCTGACAAGGGCTGTTCTAACAATAGATCTAATCATTTCAAGATGTGCTACAATTAGCATGAGGATGATAAAGGAGCCCATCGTCTGAGCCAGCCTTCTGGTCCCGGGAGGTTGCAGGAAGGAGCCTCTCTATTACACCAGTGATTTACCTCTAAATGTGGTGCATTAAAGTCCTGCATCCCTGGAGATTGATAAATGTTTAAAGCTTTTAATAAACTTAACCTGACTTAGGGAATCTATTCAAAGCTGGATGGTTTGTTGCAGTCAGATCTCTCTGTGGTGGTTTAGCTTTCCAGTTGGTGGGTGGTGCAATTCCCCAGCCAGAGAAGAAAGATGTTGAGATTATGGAGATCGTCTGTTTATTAATTTGTGCATGAAAAAACATCTGGTTGTAATTCACTCATTGTGCCTCAGCTTCTTGTTAAGGTTTGAGCAGATGTGTGCTAAATGGTAAATTAGGCAAGAGTGCCGTGCCTGGTCTTGTGTAACGGAAGGGCAACTTTGAAACACCATTAGCAGCCCCTCTGTCCAGCTATGCCAAAACCAGGGAAATGCGTCTTAGGCTGCTATTTCAGACCTCCAGCTTGTAGGAGCAGTTTTGTATACCTTTTCTAGAGAAATTATCTGAGTTCACTTTCTCTTATCTGCCATAAATACAGAAATAAATGAAGCCACCACCAATGTGTGAGCAACATTCTGAAAATAAATACTCCATGCATAGAGGGATAATGAATTTTCTCAAATCTACATGTGGAGATAAGGCACGGGTATCCATGTTTGAGATACTGACATGATGTAGCTAAGGCAACTGGAATAATAATTTCACATCAGAAGAAAGCTGGTATAAATGGAGTTCCAGGCAGTTGTATACATTTTCCAGAGGTTTATTTAAACTCTTCTCAGCAGAAGTGAAATTTGTCAGAAACATGAAAACCTGCTGATGTTATCAATGCTTAATGTTTACAGTAAATCTCTGCAAAGGTTTTTGGTTTTGAATTGAAGACTATAAGCAATCTTCTGAAAACAAACAGAGAATTTTAAAGGTTTCCATATTAAACCTTCAAAGCCAAGAATTGTGCATGATTTTAGAAGTGATGCTGTGTTGTATTCATAGGATATTGCTTAGCCCTTTTGGGTGTCAGGGTATAAAAGCACATGTAGAAAAACTCAGCTAAGACCTGTTCTGAAACAAGATTATTGAACTAAATGTGTTAAAGCTACGGAGACAATTAAAATCAAACGAATTTTGAATGTTGATCTAATGTTTGAAGCAGGCTAATCATACATGGGGTAAATGATCTTGTGGAACAATGTCATTATTTTATATATACACAGAAAGTACTACTTGGACCGTTATTTCATAATTCTTCATTTGAAGGAAGGAGTAGAGCTTTGCTCCTTATGAATCACGCCTTCATTCAGAAGAGTGGGCAGCTTGCTGTTCCTGCATAGCCATCCTAAACAAGGGCGTTGGGTCCTGTTGCATGGTGTCAGGAGGTTCCTAATGAATAGTAGAAGCAAATAGGAAAACTGCTTTGCAACGTGTCTCTGAGCTGAATACACACTACTGAAAAGTTGAATTAAAATCTTCACCCAGTGATGAGGTGAATCGCATCTGATTGAGGTGAGTCTGAGTAGTTTCAAGTAATGATTTGAGGTGAAGCCAGCATGATCAAATATGTGGTTTAGAAATTCAGCTTTGTGAGTAATTTAATTGTAAATAATTCAGGCAGTGAATTTAGCTTCCTTTTCAATTCAGAGGCTGTTTGAAAGCAAGTTTTTGTTTCCTCCATGGTATTTGCTATTCTTACTGTTTTTTGTTTAACTCTGAGGCACTGAACTGTTTGCTTTGGTAGTTTGCTTCACCGCAATCAAATCTGAGCCATTCAGCTCAGTCGGTGTTGCTGTTTGTGCTGCTTGGCGAAGCGTGCATCTTAAAGAGGGGACTTCATACAGCTTCTGAAGCTTTAGGTGCTTAGGCTAAAGAAACAAACTGTATCTTTAGTAACTAGGTTCAGTGGAGCTGCAAGCAGCTATACCTCTTTGTGAGGCTCAGTTAAATCCTGGTTCTCTTGGGTGGGTTTTAAGACTTTTGTCTTTTTCCTACATGTAAGCAGGTGCCTCTTCTGTAAATTATGCTTGTGCTGATGGGAGAATTTGGAGGCTCTTGCCTGGGAGAATTTGTACACACAAATGTTGTTGCTTGCCAGCATGGAGGGGAACTGATGCGAAGGATGGAGTAGTGACCTTTTGAATTCACGTGAATTGCATTTTATGGCACATTCACTGAAGTTTCATGGTATTATTTTAATGCTTCTGAGCAACACTAATTTTTCCATACAAACTGTTGAAATTGAAGGGGAAAATAGTACTTTGGTATTTTAACAGCAAATGGACTGAGCTTTCAAGGTTTAACATTCATGGATGAAGTTATATGACATTATTAGTACAGGAAGAACAGATGACTGCCATCCTCTTTAATGCAGGCATGTTATGATATGTAAGAATAGAAATAATTTGAAGATCATAAATTCAAAACTCAGTTGTTACTCCACCCCCTTTCCTCCTTTCTTTAAGAGGAGACATTTTAGATCTTTCCACTATGTTACACTATGCTGTACAGGCAGTAGTGCAAGGATATTCTTATTTTCTTTCATACTCAGACTATTGTATAAAAAAGTAAAGCAGTACGGTATTACAGCTTCAAATAAGGGGACTACAGACCAATGTACTTAAGAATTACTCTGGAATGGAGTTCCTGGGTGAGCAATGCTCTATATTGTGGTCAACATGTGTAAGTTTTTTATTGCTGTGAATTTATGATTGGCCTTCTCAGGACAGCCAGTTTCTAGTGTTGTTTGGGTCATGAAAGGCTTGTTGTTCTTTTTTACGTGAGTGCTACAAATAATAAAATCCCCGTATTTGTCCCTTGCTTGTAAGGACTGAGAATAGCAGCAACAGCAGCCGCGTTGTGGCAAGTATTGCCGTTTGGGATCCTGCTGGCAAATAAATATAGTGTAGCAAAAAGGTGTCATTACAGTGACTCATTTCACCTGGTTTGTGAAAGGCTGTGATTCATTAGTACCAAATATATGCCACAGAACATAACTACTGCAGCCTGAAGTTTTACAGTATAGGAAAGACAAGAATAAAACAGATTTTAAGAAAGAGGAAAAGGAAAAAGGAAGAGCCTCTACCAGCAGTTGAAGATATTAGATTTCACTTGCCATTGATAAAATGAATATGCAATAAAGAGAAGTTATGCAAAGTCACTATACAGATGAATATTAGGAACAGCCAATGTTCATAAACCTTTGCATAGGATCCTTTTTTATCCTTTGAGTGTTTTTTTCACTGTATCTTCTAGTCATAGGAACCTCACCTTAGAAAAAAGACACGCTGTACAATTTTTGTGATAGATTTATGGTAAGTGAGAGCCTTATAGGTTGTTCCCTAATTTTTAAGTTCTGCGAAAATATTTTTACTTTAAAACCTGTGCCCTGAAAAGTTTTGGATGCTTTAGCTTGATTCAACAAAGGCAATCCCAGAAGTTGTGTGGCCCAGTTTTTCTTCTAAATGATATGAGGAACCTTTCTTCTCATTTACATAAATCCTTCAGATCCCAAAACCTTAGCAAAGGGCAGGAGGATAACAATCACTAGTTACATGGTGATTTTGTTCAGACAAACAGGAGAATCCAGTTTTCTATCCTGCATCTTACATTTAGATTAACTTTTTAGATTCTAGAACTTTTGCATTGTTTCAGCATATTCAATTTGCGCTCTCTGTAAATTTTGGTGACACCTTTTGCTTCCTGTAATTTAGGATTTCAAGTTCACCCTGAGCTAGAGCTGCCTATCAACTGAAGAAAGCTTTCTCTTTCTTTGTTTTCATTTTTGGCAGAAGGTGTATTTGTAAATAGGTGTAGTGTCCTATGTGTAGTAGCTCTCCAGCATTGTAGTGTCTTAAGTGTAGTAGCTCTGCATCATTGTCCATATAGCTTTTTTTTTATGTTGATTTTTAGCAAGAAATGTTTGCCTGTTCATTTTTTTCCTGCTGGTGCTCTGCTCTAATGTAGAAGTTGTCTTATATTTGCTAGAGTTTGTTTTCATTCTAGACACCATCTGTGGAACAACTTGGCTTCAAACTATGTTGGAGAATATACAACATTTTCAATAAAAGCAATTCTTAAGACATAGTCATGTTATGGATTGTAAATTTTGATTTTACTGCCAACCTCTGCCCGATTTTACTTGCTGCCTTGTACAACCCTCTGTAGAGCAAAATACTGCCAGTGTTAGTTATTCTTGAAAAGTTAAGGACATCATTTCAGTATTAGAAGGGAAAAAAAAACAAACATTCTCATCTTTTCCTTCGTATATTTTTTTCACTCTGCAGTGTTTTTATGCACTGTGCAACAAAGGTGTCATTGCCTTGTAAATGGAGTATCTTATTAATAACCTCATTAGCATTCTCTTTTCATGTGAACTGCAATTCAGGTATGAGAGGGGAGCTTCCTTGCCCAGTTCCTGTCACTGCTTACCTGAAGACTTTTATTTTATAGAGTGGCTTCATTTGGTCATGAATGCAGTGGCAGCCAGGGCACCTGCTCTGTGCTGTGTGTGAGAACTTCTCCAGTACTGAGGCTTTTGCAACAAGTTTTGTTGATCTCTACCTTCCTCAATCCCAGTGAAGAAGCTCTCATAAGATAAAGGTGATGGAGCTGTAACACTGAGTCACAGCTTTGCTATTGAAGCTCATTTTGCTGTTGAAGCTCATTTTGCTGTTAGGGTCTGGCAGAGAGACACCTTGGGGCACAAGGGAGGCTCTGCAGCATGGCTCTGATCTCACCTGTGGGGCACATCCTGTGGAAGAGATGATTTCTCTGTTTCCTGCCTTGTGCATGAAACTCAACAGGTGACCTCTATTGTTGTGAAATGGAAGGTCCTTACGGGTAGGCACAATTATATATCTGAGTCTGAGCATCTCATACCAAAATGTTCCCATGGGCAAAAGTGTTTGTCCTGGACCTATGAAGCTGAGGGTGAAGAGGGGTAATTAATTCATGGAGATGAGTTTTGACTGCCTCTCCTCCCACAGAGGTGGACTTGGGTTGGATTTGCATCTCCATCCAGCAGTCACCCAGCAAGGGCAGGCTCTTTCACTCACATTTTCCTGCTTTTGTATGCAGATTTTGATTGCAGCAGCACAGTTCAAGCACAGTGTAGGAATACAGCATGGGAGCCACACTTGAAGCACCTGAGGTTCAAGGGCATATTGTCCACCTTTAGTATTTTTTTTCTTTAGATGCTCTTGCATTGTCTGTCAAGTCATACAGGCTGGGGAAAGATGTGGCCAGATGGTAATGCTTTATTGGTGTAGTGTGGCACTTCATCTGCATTAGGCTGTGAAATGATGGTTAGGTGACCTCCACAGCACAGGGAACACTTCAGCTGCCTGAATTCAGCTCAGACTTACCCAGGTGATGGAAATCTATTTTCGAACTTCTGTTACTAAGTTCAAGTAGCTTTGTATCAACAACAGCACAAAGATGGTTCTGCCAGATTTGCCCCTTTAATCTTTTACTGACTGACAGTATATGTGAGTGACAAACTTGATGCCTTGAGTTGCTTGTGTCAGTGTAGCAATGTCACTTGCAGTGCTTCTCTGTTGATGGTTAAATATTTTCATCTTCTGGTTGTTGATCAGCATTGTAAATCTTATAAGAGCAAAAGTTTTAGAAATATACTTTAAGTTACAGTGCTCAGATGATGTTTTATATGAATTGTGTTATTTGTTCTATTGAACAATGCTATCAGAAACAGAAATATTTAATCTCTGAATTGTTAACACATTGCCTCTGAGTTTTTGGAAATTACTTGTTTGTGTCTTGTTTTGTCAAATTAGCTCAGTGAACAAGTTCACAGGGCTCATGTAGTAACATCATATATTAAGTATGAAGTCTATAAAACTATTATTGTCACCTAATCTTTGTAATGATTTTGCCTCAAATGAGCTCATACTTTAGCTGCACCTAATAATGTGATAGTTGGGATTGAGAGGCAGGACTTTCACATTTTTCTGCTGGTCACCCTTGCTGTTGTAACGGAGGTCAAACTGCTGAATGAGCAAACCTTTCCAATGGTGCCCAGGCAAGATACTCTCAAACTCAGTTTTGATGAATCAGAGTAACCATAACACAACACTCTTTGTGTTATAGTTTGTCTCTTAAATCACTAGCTCTCATGACTAAGCTCATTGTGGCACCCAAAGGAACTGTCCTGGCAATACGTCAGGTTTGTTTCCTTTATTCCATCAGAGAATGGTAATTTGTCGATTTAAAAGTATTGTCCATGCTTTAGTCTTCATTTTCCTTCCTTTTGGGAATGGCTGCAGTTCAGTGAAGGAGGGAGTGATCTTACAGGTATTATATGTACATAATATTATGTATATAAAGTATATATTAAAAATCAGTTGATAATTAGTTGCTGTATGGGTGTTTTCTTGTGAGGCTTAGCCAGCTGGTGTTTTTAAATCCTATGCCGTGCTTAGGTGAAAAGTTAAATGCAAAGTGTTACGGTGAGAACAATAAGTAGCATATGTCAGGAACATAAGTGTGTAATAGGCAGTGCAAAAGATTCCAAAGTGTGGCCCAAAGCAGTTTATAATCCTGTATGCCATGAGCAGAGGACTGTGTTACTCAGCTATATACAAATAAAGGCAAATGTTTGTCAAACAGTTTTGTTATGAATGGGTGGGAAATTGGGGAAGTCCTAAGGATTGTGTTTTTCCTCTCACAGCATAAAACCTGTCAGGGATGTAGATCTTCTCCTTCAGGTCTCAGTTCTATCCTCTTACAAAATATTAAATGCCATAGTTCTGTGGTTTCATAATGACTTACCATTGGTGTGATAGTTTAGTTCTTTATTGTAGAAACTGTGCAAAGAATATCAAGCCATGAACTCAATTTGATAAAATTGTTAGCTTAATGTAATCAGTCACAGACAAAGCTGTGTTTACCTTTTCCATTCACTTGAGACTCTCCTAGGCAAAGTGCAAAGGATTATGGGAGGATGAGGAGGAACTTTCCTCTTACCCATTAGCCCTGTGAACAATGTTGTAAATATGCCTTAGGAGTGAAGTAGTTATTGAAGCCAAGAAGGTGGACTAATTCTGACTAGATGTTCAAACCAAAGTGTCAGTCAGCATGATCAGTGCAACTCATCATGCTTTCCTCCCAGCAGATGGTCTGATAGCACACTTGTAATTTATTAGCTGATGTGAGAGACCGTATTGATTTAATACTCTGTCTGTTATACTGGCTTACTGCTATGTGGTGCAATTTTCCCTTGGAGCATGACCTCAATGAAATCAGCTTTAGGTCTGTAACAGCACTAATATAAATCATGTGTCTCACCAAATCACTCCTAAATGTTGACTAGTAATTAAAATTTGCATGGAGATGGGTATATCTAGCCATCCACATGAGGTGTTTTATAGTTTTATGTTTAGTATATTTGCATTAGTGAAAGTTTAAGCTTTTTATCTAATTTTGTAAGGGTGTGTGCAGTCCTCATTTAAATTGGTAAGAATCCACAATTCAGAGGTGTTTTCAGAATTGTGTGACTCCCAATTTTACAATGTCTAAAGAAATTTGGCAGTGTAAGATTTTGATTTTTTTTTTGCTAAAAATCTTTTGTTGTATGAAAAATCAAAACGTGCAGGGATTTTTCTCTTGAACAAAGAAAGTCAAGATTTTTTAAACTGAAGGAAGAGTTAGAGAGGTACTTTTCCCCTTACCTTAGAATTAATATTTAATTATATTCTTGCCTGAAGTATATCTGCATCAGTCTGGGATCTGTGGTCAAGTGTATTCTTTCGATTTAACTGCAAGTTTTCAAGACTCTTTGGAGAAGTGGTATCCAATATTTCTATTAAAAGAGAGTGCAAGCAATAGAGTTTGACTTCCCTAAGGAAAACAGAAGGCAGTTTGCACAGATTGCTCTGTAGGTTCATAAGCAAAAGAGGCAGGAGAGGGAGATGCGAGATTTATGTTCAGTTAGCAGAAAAAACTTGGTCACATTGGTGACCTTCAACACGATGTCACTAGTTTTAGGAAGTTCATCTGTAGAGGTGAACGATTTCACAGTTTGTAACAATAAAGAGTCATGAAGGTGCTTGGATATCCAGCCTGCAGAGACTGGGAACTTTATGACTATACTTTGGCTGGTGCACTCTTCGTACTCTTCTGAAGCATCTATTTTTTCTTAACACCACTCAATTTCTGTGTGTGTAGTTAGGACACTGTTCTTTTTCTCCGAGGGAGTTGTTTGGTAAATAAATGCTTCTGAGTTATGCTCCATACCGGTACAGCTGTTAAATTTAACACTATGTAGAATTTGAGAAACATAAATACAAACTGTATGATTAAAATCCAATAATAAATATAAATTTATAAGCTACATAATGCAATCTTTATATTGCATCAGAATTTATCACAGATGTGATGAAGTAAGATTTGATAGTTGAAGCTTGCAGATAGTATCTCCTTTAAGTTTCCAGCTTTTAGATGGGAATAAGCAACGTGTATTTATATGAAAATTGCAGAGATCTTTTCTTCACTAACAGAAGAGAAAGAGAATTATTTTTAGCAGTCTAAACTGGCTTTGCTATTGCTAATTATTTTCTAGTAGTTAATGAAATAGATGAGATTATGGAATTTAACCAATGCAGCTAGCAGTGTTTTGCCAGACAGTTAGGGTTTAGTAATATGCTGAAAGAAGTTAGCAAACAGTAATGGATAAATGAAAGCCTGCATTAATTTCAGAGTGGAATGCTTGTTCTTGCAGGTATGATGGTTTTTGAATATTAAGTGGATATTTCCTAGACTCTGAGTTCTGAAGAGCTAGTTAACTTCGACTGCAGGAATATTTAAAAGGCAAGATTATACTTATTATCAACAAGAATTTCCCACCCCCCATATTATTGTTCTCATGTTGGTGGTTTGATCTGTGGTGGGTAATGGAATCCAAGTGACACTGGAAAATGTACTGTGTTTAACACTGGGTAAAAACTGCAAAAATGAGGAACAGGAAAGCAGTCTAAATGTGGCTTGTGCTAAGGAGATGTATGTAGTAGGACAAGTATTGAATGATGTATCATGTGGCAATGAAATCACTGTATCTGTGAGCAGACAAGTGTAAACTTGGGCAAAATTGAAGTGTTACTGTCTTCATGTACCAGTAGTAACTGAGAGTGTTGTGGATTGGGTTTGATTTGTGTTCTGACCCAAGACATGACCATACCCATGAAAATCTTAACTACGATTAAACAGCTCATAGCAAGTTTCCTTGTGAAATTATAAAGAATATTTACCAGTTTAAGAATATTCATTCTTAGTACATAACACGTATTTTTTGTCAGGTTTGAGGCACATGCAGTGCTTTTTAGTCAGGTCTGAATTAGCTAATGGCTAGCCGTGATAATAATCAAGATGGCCTTTTGGGGAGTTTTTCTGTTTTTTGCTGTATCATGGGGACCATTTGGTCTTTGTGTCCTCCAGAAAGAAAAAGCCAAACACAGATATTTGCCTCTGACTATCCAGGTCTAGTCCTACCAAAGTAAGAAAGATATGATGGTACTAATTTAAAGGTATTTATAAACTAATTATAAAAAGAAATGTACAAAACATTCTAATGTAACAGCATTGGTTGCTTACCTGTCTACCTATCAGCAGTTAAAAACCTAATACTGTTAACTGTCAGTTATTTCTTGTGCTGATCAGGCATTTACAATTACCACTTTGAGTTAGTATTTCTTCTGAAGATGCGGTCTTGCTGAAGTTCATAGAATCTCTTCAGAATGAAACTAAGTTGAAACAGAAAATTAAATGTTAGTTACATGTGATTCAAGATGAGAATTTTTTCCTGAGATCCTTGTGTTTGATATCAATGTGCTGATTTCTGTGAAACAAGTATTTCAAGCTACCAACTCTCTGATACTCATCTTGTGAGTGGTTTTCAATCTGACTTTATTTTCCCACTGGTAATATATTTCCTGTTGTTTGGAAACTACATGCAGCTGGCAACATCACTTTGAAATATTCTGTTATTAAAATGTAACATGCAGTGATAAAGGGAACTACACTGATGTTAATTCTTAGTTTAACTGTGCCAAAAATTAGTGACTAGGAGTTGTAAAGTAATGAGATGGGCTCTGAAGCGAATGTGGTGATAAAATGATGATGTGTTTGGCCTTTGCTGCAAGGGCACCTGGCATATCTGTGTTGATGCCGTTGCTGACGGACTTGATCGATCCTAAATTAGGCTTGTCTTGCCTAGGTCCACAGGCTGTTGCCCTTATTTTTTATGAAGAACAAAGGTTTTATGGCATAGTCAGCCCTTCACATGCATGACAAATTACAGATTGTTGGCACAAGCTCTGTGTCCTTAACTATGGAACTGGGAGAAAATTGCAAGTAAAATATCACTTTAAGATTTGAATACAGTCAAACTAATTTACTCTTTTTTTTATTTATTTTTTTTTTAGTAATGCACTAGATTGAAATGGCCATAAAAAAAAAAAAGGTCAATTTGAACTATTAATGTCTGCTGGAGTTTTTATAAGCAGATGTAAATAAGGTACCTGAGGGATTTTGTGGGCAATCTCAGTAATCACCAACCTGACCATCTTGACATGCTGTAGCTGTGTTGGAGGTAGCTACAGCTAAAAAGATCTGGACCAAAATGGGCTTCACATTGTCACAGCTTCAGGTGTGCTCTTCCAAGTAAAATGAAGTTGTTTGAGGAAGACCTGATAGGTAAAAAATGAGCTTAGAATAAATGAACTAATTTGGCTGAAAGTGATTAAGAATCACATGGATCTGGAGGGGGTTTATCAGTGGGGATTGGGCTAATTTGGTGAAAAGACAGCTTCTTCAGTGGGCGCTGCTGAAGTCAGAGGAGGGCACAGCCTAATACTTTTAAATTAATAATGTCTGAAAGTGGATTGGAAATCCCAGGTGGTTTCTTAAATTGGTTGTTTGTTTAAATAAGGTAAGAACTATTTTGATGTGAGAGCTGCCCCTTTGGGAATTATAGTAGGAAATAAGTATTCCCAAAATTATGTATGCTGGGTTTATGTGCATCTGTGTTGAAAAATATATTTTAAGAATAATATACTGAGAGATGAATTGTGACTTGATTTCGGGATGCTGATTAATTTGGTGCTCAGTGTACATTTCCCAAAAAAGGTTAATGAATCTGTTGAACTAATGAACTTTTCTTAATTAATACAAGTTTCAGTTTTCTCAGAGCAAGGACATTTGAGAGCAGTGAATATCATACAAATAAATGCATATTCACCACATAAAAATACATAGAGAACTGAGTTATTTTGCTGCCTTTAAGCAAGACACTTGAGTGAATCTGTGCATGTGTATGTAAATATGCATAGACATTTCAGGACTCTCTCCAGAGTAATTTTTATAGGTAGAGTTGAGTTTTTGTCCCTCTGAGACTCTTTTTCTTTGTGTAGCTGTTTCACAGAGGTGTAATTCCTGTGAGATTTCCATCATTCTTTTAGTTAAATTGGCCTATAGATCCTAAGGTGGAAAGGTTCCTGCTCAGTGAGGAGGCTTTTTTCCTCCACTAATGTCTAAAAGTAAATCGCCCTGAGGCCTTGAGCAAATGGCCAGCCTTGTAAAAGAGTTTGCTCATCTAAGTGCTAAACGAGAGGTGGCAGGAGCTGAATGGAGGGGGTTTCTCAGAGGAGTGCTGTATGTACCACTCCATATTTGCCTGAGGTGAAGTTACAAAGGGGTTCCTATCAGTCGAGGTGAGCAGGTAACTGAAACAGGAGTTCAGGAGCCAGGATGTAAAAGTTGCTGCATGCCCCTGGCCACCCATCCTCAGAGCAGCTGTCAGTGGGGCGGTCGGCATGCTCGTGCTGATGTGAAGGTGTGCAGAACCCTCTGAGGGCCTGGGGAAACAAATGTTGGAATGAAACTTCCCTGTTCGTCTGACAGAGTCAGACTGCACCTTTTCATCCCCAGGTATCCCACTGACCATTTGATGGCTTTACAACATGCTAGGAAAATGCTTCCTTCCATTTTCTTCCAATTTTGACTGTCTCACCTTTAGTTTATGCTTTGGACAATGCTTCATGGATTTTTTTTTTTTGGAGTCCAAACTTCTTTGTGAAACTGGAAGGCTCAACTTGCCTTGAGTCGAGTGGCTGAAGCACTGCTTGTGGGTATCAGGGAGCAGATCCTTCAAGTCTCTTCTGTATTTCATAGTCTAAGTGAAGAAAACTTTTCAAGAGTGCAAGCTGCATGTGCAGCTTCAAACTAGGGAAATTTTATTTCCTCTATAATTATATTAAATGCCTTAATAAAGAAAAAGGTATTAAATAGATCATTCCTATTTATAAAAGTAATATTTATGCTGTTACTCTGCTAAGTAGCTATTAAGGACTGTCAAAGATGATTTGTAAAATAAGAAGCTAAAGCTTAATTATGTAGACTTCTGCGGTTAGCAGGGCTCCCTGTTACATCCTTTTTCTGAAGCAGGAAATTTATTGAGCTCATAGACTGAAGTGAAGTACCTGGCTGTGAGGGAGAGCAGGAGGAAATACAGCCGTGATGAAGGGTCATTCAGATGGATGTTCTGCTTTACAGAGTTTCTTTTGAAATGTAGTCTAAACTGCCCTGCATTTGGGTAGCACTGGCTGTCTTTTGAGAACCTTATATACAGTTCACAGAGCCCCTTTTCATTTTAGCTTGTGGTTGTGATAACTGAAAGATCAGTCTCATTTTTTTCCTTCCTTAAATTGTCTTCCAGTTTCTCAGAATGAGCTTTGAAGTAAGCCTGTGATACTTTATGGCACTCCTGTATCAATATGCAGCCCTGCAATGGAGTTACCCTTACTGATGTCTGAGATTACAATGAATAGGGAAAGAAATTGTTTCTTGTACTTGCTTGCTTTTCTGGTCAGAGCTGATGGTCTGTAGGAAAGGAAGTAAACTTCTGTCAACACAGGGCGCAGAAAGGCTTGTAAGGAGCAACAGGAAGGCATGAAACTATTCCAGAGGTGGGCATATTCCTGTGACTTAATTGATATTGAAGTAATGCTACATAATCTTTAATATTACTTCAGTTTCTTTTCATAGAGAAAGTCCCTTCTTGCTTCTAGAATAATTTTTGCCAATGACATCAAGCTTTGTGGTTTGGTTGATACGCTGGAGGGAAGGAATGCCATCCAGAGGGACCTTGACAAGCTTGTGAGGTGGGCTGATGCCAACCTCATGAAATTTAACTATGCCAAGTGGTTGCACACCTGGATCAGAACAATCCCAGGCACAGCTACAGGTTGGGCAAAGAAGACATTCAGAGCAGCCCTGAGGAGAAGGACCTGGGGGTGTTGGTTGATGACAAAACGAACATGAGGCAGCTTCAGTGTGTGCTCGCACCCCAGAGAGCCAACTGTATCCTGGGCTGCATCAAAAGGAACGTGACCAGCAGGTTGAAGGAGGTGATCCTGCCCCTCTGCTCTCTTGAGACCTCATTTGGATTATTGTGTGCAGTTCTGGTGTCCTCAACATAAAAAGGGCATGGAACTGTTGGAACAAGTCCAGAGGAGGTCCACGAGAATGATCAGGGGACTGGACCACCTCCCATATGAAGACAGGCTGAGAAAGTTTGGGCTGTTCACCCTGGAGAAGAGAAGGCTGCGTGGAGACCTCATAGCAGCCTTCCAGTATCTGAAGGGGTGCTGTAAGGATGCTGGGGATGGACTCTTCATTAGGGACTGTAGTGGTGGGACAAGTGGTAATGGGTAAAAACTTAAACAGGGGAAGTTTAGGTTGGATATAAGGAGGAAGTTTCTTACTGTGAGGGTGGTGAGGCACTGGAATAGGTTGCCCAAGGAAGTTGTGGATGCTTCATCCTTGGCGGTGTTCAAGGCCAGGTTGGGTCGAGCCTTGGGTGGCATGGTTTAGTGTGAAGTGTCTCTGCCCATGGCAGGGGGATTGGAATTTGATGATCTTGAGGTCCTTTCCAACCCTAACTATTCTATGATTCTGTGAATTCTGTGTCTGTGCTCTTTTATCTTTTAAACCAGTTTTGCTATTTACCATTTAAGGTATTGATGGACCTACTTTATGCATTAAACTTGTATTAAATAACAGTTTAAAGCTTCTGTATTCAGGTACCCCTCTCACTATTACATATGACTTTCAAAGCCACTTTTTAAGAGTTTATACAAAGGTAAAATAACTTGGGAGAAAAATTTAAGTTGTAAGTATGGTCTAAAGAACAATGAATAAGACTGGCCTCTTCTTACTGGAAATACCTTACACTCAGACTTTTTATGTGTATTTAAAATAAAAAATACTGTTTTGATAAGATAATATTGTATTAGTTAGCCATGTGCTAGCAACCAAGTATAGAAAAAAGAACTGACTTTGCTTTGCATTTATCGGCATTGTTGTGCTTCTCTTTCCAATTCCAGTAACTGTATTATTGATAAAGGTGCATGTCTCAGTTTAACCTTGCAAAGGTACCTGGAGGGAGGAGGGGGGAACAATTCTATTTGTGTGTTTTCAATAATTCACACTTCAGACAAAAATCTTAATGTATGTTGCTGTAATATACAGCTAGTCGTGTAATCACAATTCCTTCTGAAGCACTAACAGCACAGATCTATCTCCATTGCCATTCAGCTAGTGGTATGGATTGAGCAGCTGCCTGAGCAGCAGAGACACGCATGCAGTAATCAAATGCCTCCTTTGAGCGGGAAGCTGTAAAATAAAGCATCTTTAGAATAAGAGTGCTTTGAAAAGAGGAGTATGTGTTTATAACATGCACAATGAACATAAGTAAAATCATTGCCAGGAAGCAGGTTAATGCCCCAGCTCCTTTCACACTGCTTCCAGGATACTTAGGTTAATGCCGACCAGTAAAAAGACAAAATGTTTTCTACTCCATTGAAGGCCTGAGTATCTTAAGAGGCTGAAAAAAACCCAGCTCCTGTGAGGGCTGACAGGGGTCTTCTTGCAAGCTCCTGTTTTTCTCCCAGCCTTTATGGGAAATCAGGCATCTGATGATTAATCCTTGTGTTACATTGATTGAGCTGTTTGTACAAACCCAACTCTGTTAATATACAGCTCCATCTGTAGAGAATACAGAATATGCAGGCACTATAATGGAACAATCAAGAAAAGCAGTTCACATTCTTCCTGGGAGAGTACTATGAGAACACAGTACAAAAGTAGCAAATGAAAATGTTACCTAAATATCAAGTGACAATATTCCTTTAGTGCTTTTGGAAGAGTTTGTTCAAAACTCTGTTTTCTCTAATATTCAGGAAGCTTATTTGTGTTTGGAAAATAAAATTTGGTTTGCAAGGTTCATTTTTAACTTGGGTAAATATTTGCTTGTTTTTTCATATTTAACTACATTATATGCGTTTTTTCCACTGTCACAGATGTAGACAATTTTCTGTCCCTTCCCCCCAGCATTTTTTTGGCAGCTAATGAATGCAGTCCTTTGGATCTCATCTGATCTTTGGCAGGATGTCTGGAATTGATGTCCTAGGATGTGTGTAGCTAGCTCAGTAATGATGTTCCAGGAAAACTAAACACTCCAAGCTACAAAGCTCTATTCAGAAATTTTATCTCTGATCCAGAGGCAAACTAAAAACTGCTGTAGTCCCATGAATCACAAAATGAATATTCAGTAATGTCAAGGATTCAGAATGCCAAGGGAAATGAGAGGGTGATCCTCCAAGGAAAGCATAATACCAGCAAGTCAGAGTGCTTGGACTACTTGTAAAGGGATTGTTATATATTCTCAAACAAGTTGCTTAATTGTTTCTCCATTGTCCTGAGAAAGAACTGTAGTGATGTAACAAAGAATTGTTAGTATATGGGTTTAAATCCATATTCATTATCAAGATCCCACCGTGAAGGAATGTAAAGTCAGTTTGCATTTCACCTGCTTAAAACTAATTCCTGCTTCTGTGGGAGTAATACAGCAATCCCATCCAGGATTTATTCAGGATGCTACCAGGTGCCAAGAGCTATCAAACGGTGCCTGAGCTGATGTGAGACAGGTGGAGGACTCTGTCACTCTCCTCATCTCTTTGGAATAAGTCATTAAATACTTCTACCTGTGTCAGTTACAGGTAAAACCTACAGTGGAATCACTTGTCTCTATTCTTGTTAATCCCTTGCCTGTCAGTTCTCATCAGGCATTACATTCTGCCTGCCTTAGCAATTTTGAACATGCAAATTCTTTGGCTGATGAAGTGCTGCTAGACTGTCTCATCTAGGTGTATATTATGGATTTGGGTGTCATATATTAATCTTACAGTAATATTTCTCTTTGTAGTTTGGACACTTTCTAGCACATTTTTTAACAGCAAATAATTGAAATCCTTTACATTTTTTTCATGGAGCTAGACATTTATGAATTGTTTTTTTCTGAAATATCAAATAGCCAAAATTCCAGTTTCAATGCATGAAAGCATGCTTCAGCATAACTTGTTAGGTGCATAATGCTGTAATACATTTTATATGATGGTGACTGCATTGACAATAGCGGCCTTAATGCTTTACTGAAACCTAGCTACCTGAGGGTGGGCACCAGTTGTTTTTTAAATGCTGAAATCTTGTGTAAAATAGCAAGTAAAAAAGATGAAGTATTGTCTATCTCCATCTACCTACTGAAAGGAGGGACTGTAATGATGGCCTTAAATTTCAGTTAGGATACATCAACTTTTTAAGAAGCATCTTGTTCAAGATCCTGGTAAAACGTTTCATTTATACAATATTTACGTTACTGCACTGGAATTATGACTCGGTATATTGTGCTGTCTTAGGAAAAAGTCCAAATCATTGGCTTAATTTTGTGATGCCATATGAATAACAGAGTACTGATAAAGCAGTGAGCTGTGTATATTTTATTTTATTTTTTAAAGGTAGGGTGATAGACATCCATATATTTTAATGCAGTTAAAGTAACTTCTCCATCTTGACCAGTGAAATGAAGGTGTTGCTGGAATTATTATTTTTACTCATGCTGAGCACCACTCTCCTTCCAATCAGTCCTGTTGAACTTGAGGCAAAGCTCAACTCAAAAGGCTTGACTTCAAAACCATAGGTTGCTGTGGGGCTTCCATGTTCTGCAACTGCTGGAATCTGTACTTCTAAACTGATTAAATGAGTATGTTCCTTATCTGGAGATAGTTTTAAGTATTTACAATTGAGGGAGGTTTATCGAACACCATTTGTTTCCACTTTCTGGCTGTTAATATTTAAACATTTTTTTCTGTATTTGGAAAACCGTAGATCTTGACTAGGCACTAAAATTTCGCTCTTCCATGTGGCTTGTATCTGCACAGCTTATTTAGGGTTTGATAAGTTTCACTCTGCTTCCAGCTCAGAATATCCTGCATGTAAGTTCCATTGAATTCACAAATCTTTCAACAGCTGAAGATTTAGAAACTGTTAATCTCAGGAAGTATGGGTTTCATCCCTAGTGACAACCAGTATTGCACATATATGGATGAACCAATAGTGCACATATACATCTCTTCTCCTGAGTAGAAAGAGGGAAATACGGCAAGAGCTAACAGCCTCAAGCTACTCCAGGGGAGGTTTAGGTAGGGTATTAGGAACAATTTCTTCACTGAAAGGTTGATCAGGCATTGGAACAGGCTGCCCAGGGAAGTGGTGGAATCACTGCCCCTGGAAGTGTTCAGAAACTGTGTAGATGGGGCCCTCAGTGCATTGTTTTAGTGGTGTTTTTGGCAGTCCTGGGGAAGTGGTTGGACTTGATGATCTTAAAGGTCTTTTCCAACTGAGTTGATTCTATGATTCTATGAAGAAGAGTTCCTATCTCTGCGAGATAATTCAGGTTGAATTGCTATATAGCTGCATGGCTACATGTAGGTGCATACACACACATCTATACAGTAAAGGGAGCAATTCACCACGAAGTAGTTTACCACAGAGCTTCAGAGGACTAGAGGTGGCTTTTGATTTAGTATCAAGTTTGCTAGGAAGGTGGTGGTGGAGAGGAGCCAATGATTAGCGTCCTCTCACCGTACCTGTAGGCAGTCATCAATTTAATAGTAGAAAAATTGGAACTGTGATATTCTGTCACCAAGTTTAGCTTGGAGAGGGGGACAGAGAAAAATGTAATATGAAGAACGATGGACAGAATGGGCAATGAACAGGATACTTTGAGTAATAATACAGAAAAAATCCTCTCCCCCAGAAGATGCATAATCCCAAGACCTATCCCACCCTCAACAGCCAAACCCAATTTATTGCTGAAGAAGGATGTAATATATCTCTAAGTGGAATAGTGAATTCTGAAGCTGTCAGTTTGTTCCAGTACTTTAAGTACTGGAAGCCCAGAGGACTTGCCAAAAGTAGTTCTGTCCACATAATTAGGCTTTTAATGTAAAATCAGATCTTTGTGGATTTCTTTCTTTTGCAGGACCGCAACTGGGTAAAGAAACTGTTTTGATAAGCATGAGTGAGCTGCAGCATATGTTTTCAGTACTGTTAATAGGCTGGAGCCAGTGTCAAAGAGAACATATGTATCTCTTCTTCCAGCCACCTCTTTTGGCTGCTCTTTGGGCATTGATGCCAAAGAAATAAATAAATCTTGTCAGCCCTTTCAGGCCGTTCATTAACTTCATTTGTTTTTGTTAAATAATTCCTTGTAGCTCTAGGGGTACCAATTTATTTTATCTTTTTTTGCATGAGTTTGATTTTTAGATTCGTACACATTTCCTGTGTGTGAAGCAAAGCCCTTTTCCTTTTTAATTGGGTTCTGAGTGTGTGTATACTTATAAGTAAAATACTCAATTTTTGTTATTTTTTGGAGTGTGGGATTCTCCACAATACTGAGAGCTTCCAGGAACATATACCATGTTTGGAAACTGCCTAAGCTGCTTCTTAAAGAGTAAAACTCCTTTAGTTTCACTTCTCTAGTTCTAGTATTTAGATGCTGGCTCAAGAGGTTGTTGCTGCTTTTCACTTTTTTCCAGTGAGAGAAGAACATGGGTAATGGGGTTCATTACAGTGCTGTCCTATATACTGGTGTAGTGACTGTGTTAAAGCTAGGGGGCCTTCCTACCAGCCCAGTATGTTGAAGAGGCTTAGGAAAGGGTCGGCTGATCAGACCTAGCACAGGAGATGGGCAACAGTGTGTAGCTTGAGATGCAGGAGGAAAAGGTAGATCTGCAGTAGCCAACAGTAAGGTGGACAAGGCATCTCCAGGTCAGCAAACTCGCTGTTTGACCTCTGTTTCTCTGATGAACAGTATTGCCCTTAGATATAATAATGGAATATCTATTGAGTAATTGCAGTACCAGCTGGAAAATATCCCTCTTCCTCATATCCTTTCATAGCTTACTCATTTCATAGCAGTAAAAATATGGCAGGATTGAAATACAGATGTGTTTTGGAAACATTAAAATTACAAATTATGTAGGTTTATTACTTTTATTCGTGCTTTTAATAAGAGCTGTTTGAAATTATGAAGCTCTATCTTTTCATGCAACTGTGTGTCTGTCAGTATTCCGGAGGGAAGGCTGTCTCCGGGAGAAGGTATCAGAGTATGAATACTGCTGAATGATTCATTTATAAGTTGCTTTATTTGTCAGGAGTTTTTCTGTTGTGCTTTCCTCTATAATACCTATTTTTTTCCATGCTGTAATAGGCTCAGATTCTTAGAACCTTTGAGAAGGTGTGATATTACTTTGATCTCATAGGCTTGGTCCGCAAATGAAGCATAGCAAACTTCCTTAAGGTTCATCTGGAAATGGGGCATGTATATTTTTATTTAATCTGTGTTGTTACCAAAATATAGCCTTTTCTGAGTGCTTACATTTAAACAGAGCACAGAGAAAGAAAACGCCTGGTTAAGGCAATTGAGTTATCAGTGAATCTGGATTTTTATTTTTTCTGATGTGCTTATAGGTATCTGGTGTGTATCAGAATGTGTGTGTTGAACACTAAGATGACCACTTTAATTCTTTAGAGAGGGTGAGGAACAGTAAGCAATAAATGGGGTTATTGACCCACTTTAATAAATGGTCTGTTGAAAGAAATCAGTTACGTGCATATAGTATTTCTTCTGTGCTACATAAAAATCTGTGATGCGGGCTTGACAGATTTGTTCAAAGAAAGTATTTATTGTAACCTGAACTATGTAACTTGTCTTGATTATTTATGTTTCTTGTTTTTGCTGGCAGAGAAGGATATTATTGCCTTTTTCTAGGAGTTGTGCACCTTCATTGCCGTGCTTTGCACCGTACTAGGTATGTTAGATGTGTCTGTGCTAGGAGCTACTGAATATTGATATTCTCTTTACTCCTAAAATTTTATGTCCTTTTTTCCCTTCCACTTCTTTAGAGGGAAGAAAAATGTGCTTAAACTTGTGTTTTAAATGCAATTCAGCTTAGTCTTTTATTGTTATAATTTACATGGAGCTTAGATGGCTTAACGAACAACTGTTTTTTGGGTCAGCTAGATGATGCTGAGGCAGCAGAACACTCTTCTCTGCAGTAGTTACCTTAATTAATAGGGCTTTTGCATGCTTTCTGTGAGGACCTCCATACTAGCTTTAAAAAAGCCCCAGATTCTTTAACCTCTCTGATCATAAGGGTGTTACTGGAGAAAAACAATTGCTTAAAATGAAAGGCAGGCAAAATGGGTTTGAAAAAACTTCATATTCTAAAATACATACATTATTATATAGCAGGAGATACAGGGAGAAAAGGTATCTCAGTGTGCAGTCTGTTCTAGGGGTCTGAACTTGAAGATGAACAAGACAGTTCATTGAGATTTCCTTGTATTTTCCAAAGAAACAAATATATCTCTCGTGTGTGTCATTGTCTGTTAAGAAAATGCCATTGTGAGTAATATTTAATGCAGTATATTCTTATTTGTTTGTATCTGTATGACATTTTGTTAAACATAAAAGCAAATGAGAAAATAAGGTGCATCAGGGGGATGTTATGGCTGAGAGGGAAGTTTATCACTGAACTGTCATTGGCAACTGAAAGAATTCATAGACTCGAGTGTCACACGATAACACATTGCTAACAGCAAACCATTTAAGTATGTAGTTCTGAATTTAATCTATGTGCTACCTTCAAGGTTAGTAGCTAGAGGATACTTGGGATCAAAGAAGGCAGAGTATGAAAGAATCTATTAGAGTCTGAACCAAGTACTTAACTTAAATGTTGAAATTGGTGTATCACCTGAATCCAGAGCAATGAATCTTGTGTTTAGCACAGAGTCTGTTGTGGTGTTTTGGTTATGCAGAAAATTGTCCAGTTCTTGACAACAAGGCATCATGTGTACCCTCATTGTCAGGAAAATTCTACATGGAGTCAGCTGAGTTTTGTCTTCAAGAACAATTGAATCCCAGGTTCCTTTTTCTGTGGTAACTTGCTCTGTCAGGTATTTAAAGGAGAAATTAATTTTTAGCAAGTTGAAGCAGAACTTTAGTATTGAAAATTTAAGGAAAAGGACAAAATGATGGAAAACTGCTCTATTGCAAAGTACTTTTATCTTAATATTTTACTATAAACATGGAGCTGCTTTTTCCTATCTTTAATTAATTTTTTTTTCTCCAGAGGCAATTGAGTAGTCTATAGGGATAATATTGGTTCCATTTCTTTCTCCTTAGCTCGTTGCTGATTGTAAGGTTAACTTAGGAACAAACATAGTTTTGAATGGTGTGTGTCCATGAACAAGTTCTTATGGATACAAGGTTTCAGTAGTATTTTCCAGGATCACTTTAGCTTTGCATGTCCATATTAATTGAATAGATTTTAAAGAGATCCATGAAGGTACTCCTGAATATATATGGCTGCTGAATATTCCTTTATAAAGTCTCTTGTAAAATAATGACCTCAGATACAGTTTTGACTCAGTCATCATGTTCATTAAAAGTCGTAAGACATCTATTTCAGAAAAAAATATAATAGAACTGATCCAACTGTGGAAAAAAATTACCCTGCCCATCATCATCTTGGAAAAATATTTTCATACTCTCTCATAAAAACCTTGCTGACAAAGATGAAACATGCTTAGTGATTCCAGGTGCGGGTTGAAATGTGCTATGCAGTCAAAGGGGGTCTGTGAAGAGCAGCTTCCTTTAGAAGAGTCTTGTGAAGCTTCTGGAAAGGAACAAGTGGGGACGTGGAAGAACCTGAGAGAAAGTTTGTGTTTGTACATTGAGTTGTGATCTGGAGTAAGAAGTAAAATTTCCATAATTGCATTAGTAGCTTAAAGTGATTGGGATAATTGAGCTAGTTGGTTGATTCTGGCTTGAATGTCAGTGGTGGTGTGTGAAGGGAATTCTCTGAAGGAGAGAGAAGTTGCTAGTGGCAGATCTGAGTCACAGCAAGCAGGTGGTGGCGTCCTGTGACGTCAAGTAACCATAGCTTACTTCAGTCTTTATGTTGAGATGTTTTTTATCTGCCTCTCCTCAAATACAGATGTCTAAGTTGAAACACTGGTGTCAAAACCATGGAGTCACTCAGTTAACACACTTGCCTCTCGCCTCAAATACTATGTCCTTAATATGGGACTTGTTTCATATTACTGCCCAGCAAGATGGAATCCATGCTTCCAAATGCATTTTTCACCATTTACAGCTTTTGATGCAGTACCTAAAGCTTGATTTGTCGCCTCAGGATGATTCCATATCAAGCACCATAAATCAAATTATTTTCTAACACAATGGGTTTAGCACCTCTCCTGCTGTGACAAATGGTTTTGTGGAGGTACCAAAATAAATGCTTCACAGAAGCAAGGTTTATCCCATATTTCGAATAAAATCTGCCCACTTGTCCAGTCTTCAGTTAGCTAGAGAGCAGTACAGGGAATGTTTTCCTTTAAGGTGAATCCACATCAGTATACATCATAGGCTTTTTGGAATTCATTGCTCCTGGGAGACAAATTTCACTGAGTATGTGGGGCCAGTAGCAACGGGAAAGTACTTGTGAGCTGGTCTGCTATTCCTGTGGCCTTGGCAGAGTGAAGGAAACCAGCTACAAAACCTGCAAGTCTGCTAGTATGTCTTCAGGGTTTTTTAAGCCTATGTGCATATCACTCACTCCTTAGGTGTTTTTGTAATTCTTTCAATGGGAAACAGTATATCTCGGGGGTTTAGGCCTTGCAAGCGTTTTCTGTGTTTTGAGCGAGAGTGCAAGTTAACTTCTGGCAACTCTGCTGATGTAAATATTCTGGCTTTCCAGTGAAAGAAGAATTCACCTAGCCATAATTTTTTCTTTACCCGTTTAAATATGAGAGAAATAAGAACATCTCAGCTGAAGGCCTCTCAGTTAATGCTTTCAAGCACATCATAAAATATGAATTATTTTATCTTTCTATCCATTATAATTCTAAAAGAACATTATAATTTCCAGTTGTTGATGGAGTTATTGAGTCCCATTGCAGTCTTGTGAAGAATTTAGATCCTGATGGAAAGAAAAACCTGAGACATGAGTGGGACATTTTAGGGGTAGAGACATTCTACATTTTGGGAACGAGGATACACATGCATGCAAACGAACACACTGACATGCATAAGCAAATGTTAAAATAATTGTACTCACATCTGTTTCCAGAGCCTTTGATCGTCTTTCCCCAAATCAAAAGCTTTGACATTCAGATGGTGTTTTCATCCTCATAAAATGTTAGGATAAAAAACCCAGGGCTATATTGGCAGTAAACTCGGGTTGCTTTCAAAGTGCTTGTTTGACTGCAGCAAACACTAGCATATTATTGACAGAACAGTTTTTCTTCGGGTGAAGGTTCACCTTCATCTAGAAGTTTATAGGACATTGTTTTGTATGGAAACTTTTCTTTTTTTATAAATATAGTTTGATATTTTACGTGGGATATTTTCTAGACTGTCAATTTTATACTTTTCTTTTGGGGTCCCTGTTACTAACACATTGTAATTTCTCCAAAATGCTCTGCAAGAAGAGAAATATTACTCGGTGGTTTTGTGTATAAAATACTAGCCTTCCGCATCAGGTACTGTATTTCACATTTAATTTGAAATCCCTGTAGACACACTGAACTGCTGAAAACAATTTGGGTAGTTGGTGAAGCACAATAGCAAGACCATAGATAGTGTGGGAGATGGGGTTTTTTGCTTTTTACTTTCCGTCTTTCAAAAATAGAGTGTCAGGTATAAAGAGCCTCCTATTTAGCTGGATCAGAAATGTTTTAATTCTCTGAGTCTGAAACTTGAATGAAATTGCAGCATAGGAAAAGGTGGTACTTACTTCTAATTAACTTCAGGTTTTCCATAAACCCATGTTACGAAGTCATGTAACATAAACCTGAGATTTTAGTCTACATGTCTATAAACATCCATAACTTAATATTTGTATAGATGGGAAGAACAATTACATTAATGCTAACTGATTGGTTTCTGGGATAAAGGTGTTTGCTCCATTTGTGGAGTAGCTCTCCTCAGTGCATTTGATTGTATCTGATCAGCCGAGGGAGGCTCAAAGATGAAAGTACTAAATGATTTCTGAGCAATTACAGGTATTCACAGCAAGAGGGAAAGGATATTGCTTTTGGTCCACAGCACAAACTATTTTCTTAGGTACCCAAGTCCCATAGCTAGATCTGTTTATAGGTAACCCTTTGGAATCCTGCATGTGATGCCATTTTTCTTTTCTACCAGGATTTGTATTTAGTTAAGCTTTTCTACCAGGCTTTGTATTTAGTAAAGAATCTTTTTCCCAAGTATGTATTCAAAATGCTTGAACAACAGCTAATCTCAGTCTTATGTAAATTTAAACTTTCTGATTTCAGTAGTTTAGACCTTCCTTCTTTTATCTTGTTCAATACTAAATAGGAACACAGACAGTGTTAGGTTCAGATAATGGAAACAAGTGCTGAAAGACACAGGAATTAAATATAATATTGTATCATTTATCATAGAATTTTTGATACCAATGACTAGAATGTGGCAAACTAATTGCAACTAGTCTTGAAGGTCTCAAAGGCTGAACATGGGCCAGCCAGCCTAATGAGTTAGCCAATTTTAGGTGTGTTGACCAGGTAAATTTTCAATTAAAATAAAAGCTAATGTTTCAAGGCAAATCCTATGCCTATTCTTACTTCAGTGTTGCTATTGTATATAGGAGAGAATGGCACGTACACGCTGAAAAAATACTACAATAGAAATTTCAGAATTAATTAATGTCTCTGAGAAAAATCACACTTCATCAAGAAACGTTTATATCAGCACTGCTGCTTTACTGGAGACAAATTAAGAGGATGACTTATTAGAGAAAAACTACTTGAATACACTGTAATAGCAGTAGGTTAAGAACCCATAAGTGCTACCCCAAATAATGGAAAGAATATGTAATCATTTAATGTCATGAACTCTTGTCCATGTTTGGATATCTGCTGAAATTATCAATTCCACCCTTATTTTTATGTTATTTTGGATAGGATTTTTGGTAGACTCTTCTCAAAATTGCAGTGAAATCCATCTAAGATGTGTACGTTCTGTATGGAAACCATGTAACAACAGAGAAGCAGGAATCTCAGTAAGCAGTTTTGTAATATCAACATTTGGCAATTCACTCATGCATAGCATCTGTAACCCATTTTAAAAAACACATGAGGAAAAAGTACAATTTGAGGTGCTCAGCAAGCTGCATGGCTTCCCTGTACAGGGATGAATTTCATACTGAAGTATTGTAACTATTCTGTAATTGTGCAGTATAAATACAGGTGAAATCTCTATCTTGTCTGACGTGAAATGCTGTTGAGTATGTCCAAGAACATCTATTTAGTGAGGAACTTGGAAATAAAATCTAGAAATCATTATGTGCCTCAAGCACAAAACTAAACTTATGTTTTGGGGGTTTGATTTTATTCAGAGTAAAATCATGCGGATGTTAACTTCACATTTATGTAGGATCCGGAAGGCTCCAGATCCTAGAGTTACATGCACAGACCAGTAGCATTATACTTTGCTCTTATGTTCCATGGAGGTGTCTTTTGAAGTGTATTTTTAACAATGATACCACTTCCAAAATATTAATTCTGCATGCTGCAGCAATGCTAATAACAACTGCTGGATTGTGAACTCCTAGGAAAGCAGTAGGATGTAGCAATGTTAATGAGCTCCTTAAAATAATGACAATGAGTGTAGTGATAATGAGAAAACCTCTTTTATGTTCATTAGTCGCAGAAGAGTATATTTTTATTATGGGACTGATTCCTGTAGCAGCAGCTCAGAGTGTGATTGAAGTCTAAATGTTCATTTGTGTTAAATATGACAAAATAATGTATAAAGCAGGTATATGAATCACCGTTCAAGGTGTTATAGCTTTTTGACTTCCAATCAAAACTGTATTGTTACTGGTAAATGGTTGTGACTGACTTTTTCTGTTGTAGCACCCTTAACAATACGGTATTGTATTTTGTGCTTCTTGTTGAGTGAGAATATAAGTGTATTTCAAATCAGGAAATAAAAACAACATGGATGCTCTTGTAGAAAATGAAGTAGGAACATATTAATGATGAACAGCAAAGGCACTGCTTATGTGAGCTGAGTTCTGTGGGACTGAAAGCATAAATAGTTTAAAAAATTGGTATGTAAAAATCCATGCTCTGAATAAGAAAAGTCAGACTGAATAGGTGTAAAATCTCAGGTTTGCTCCCTGTTCGACATGTAAAACTTAGTACTTTTAGGAAAGATTTTTCTGTATTTGTTTTCATTTCCATTTCATTTTCTTCTTGTAACAAGAGACTGTGCAGCCCCATATTCTTATTCATTAAATCTTTCAGATGGATGGAAAGTTCTTACCTTACCAGAAAAGATTTAAAAACATAAACACCACCCCCCCCCCCAACCTTAATTGCTTTGATCTCATTATTATCTCTTGAGAAAGACTGCTAAGAGGTGCCACACACAGAACCATTTATTTTGCAGCTCCCTTTTGAAAGCAAGTCAGTGCAATACTTACAAAGCATGAGGGCTGTTTGCCATTTGAAGCGCTCATCCTTTGCTGCTGCTTCATGGAAGGGGACTGCTCCCCACCTGGAAACATATCCCTGTGCTACCCACACAAGTGAGGACCAGAAGCCAGGAGGTACAGAATGATAATCAAGTAAGGAGAGCTTTAACACTGTCACGTGTGCAGGTAGCCTGCAGAGCAGTCTGTGTGAACTGAGACTTCCTAGACATGCTGGAATCCTCTGGAAAGAGCTGAAGTGGCAAATCAGCCAATTTCCCTCATTTCTAGCTAAGCTAAATTTGTCTCTGCTTATGAATGAGAGCTTTTGACTTAAATGTATCACTTCTGATAAGAAAAACAAGATTAGGAGACAATGACATCTGCTGGCTTTGGAAAGAGAAGACATCAAACCAGCATATCCTGATTAAGCAAGGACTTTGCTTCTAAGCAGTCCTTCATTTTGAGTTTTCCATGAAGCTGTGAACCTATAAGACAATGTAAAAAAGGGTACGTGGACAGACTCCTGCTGTCAGGAACACCAAGCATCTTAGGAAGGAGAATGCTGGCCTCTGCTGGACCAGAACTCACCCATGCAGGAGGGCATTCCAGGGAGAAGGAAGGATCTGAGCAGCAGCTCAATGGCAGGAGCTGCTTCCCTGCGGAGGCCCTCAGAAAACTTCCCAAGACACACTTCTGGTTTTCTTACTTCTTGTTTTAGATCAGAACAATCATGGCTAACCGACCTTCAAGGAAGATACTGTTTTAGAAACCCAGCATATGAGAAAAAAAAAAAAGACATTATTTTGGTTTACACCTTCTTTGGGGTGATGGGATGGATCCCTTCTCAAACATTTCTGTTGGAACTCTTAAATAGCTGCTGTGCTATGTGGAGTACATAGCATCTTCCATCTGTCAAGGTCAGAAAACTTTAAAAACCAAATTAATAAATTGTACCTATCCTTTTTTCCAGTTAGGAACTTCTTATCCAATATTACCAGTCTCATTTGTTTGGAGACCATAAGACTGGATTGAAAATCACAACATTTGCATTGGGTATTTTAGGAAGATTTTTCTGCATTTGCTTTACAGCTTTGATTAAGATTCATATACTAAATCCTTCTGCAATGTCTTAAATCTCTGAGTGTCATGTTATCAGTTCTTGAAGCAGATTTCTGAGGAAAATATTAAATAGTGGGGGGTTTGAATTAAAACTTGAGATTTTTGGCATTTGGAAGCCTTCATAGCACAGTAGGCACCTGGAGGAAACAGAGGCACTATTTGTTTCAAAGATTTCCTCGGGGGCCTAAAAGCCAAATGAAAATGCCAGAAATAAAGCATAGGCTTCCAGCTGGTCTGTGACTGCAGTGGGTCTTAGTGCTTCTCTTGAATAGGGAGTCTGAGAGAGAGAGAGAGATGTTAAAACAGTTTGGCTGCAGTAAAATAATGTCCAAATGTCTGTGTGGCTTTTGATTTGATCACTCAGACTCAGTGCAAAGGGAAAAGTTGATTACAATACAGGCAGGAGACTCAAAGTACTTATTATTTAGTCTGTGTTGTCCATTTTCTGTTCATCTTTATTATAGCCTGTTTCTTGCCTTCTGCCACTTACCCTCAAGCTCCAGAGTTTGACTTACTAGCTGATAACTACGAAAAGTCGGCCTGCTGGTTTTTTGTTTGCTTTCTCTGTTCCTTTTTTCTAACCATACTTCAAATGTTTTTGTCAACCTACTTTTCCTGTATGAAACTGTGTACTAAAAGGAAAAATGTTCTCAATGGGATATAATAGCATAGATTTGAAGTAAAATGGATATATTAGGATTACAGTTTCACTTTGCAAGCAATAGCACTATGTCATTGTGGTGCTTTTGTATGTGAAATATAATTTACTTGTTTCTGAGTGGGGGAGTGTAAAAGTATTTCTGTGATTCTCTGTCAGTTGTCTGTCATTCAGCTTCCTCTGCAGTAGGTTTTGCTGTTGGTTTTGTTCTTTCTGAAGCTTCTGTTGTAGCTGTTCTTGTTCGGTTCTTTGCTTTAAATCAAGCCTGGTATTCTAGTTGGCACGCTCTAACTGGATTTGTACAAGAAATCTGTTGAAGTATCACAAAAAGGAATTAAAAAATGAAAGTTGTCTGGGCCCAAGTAGTTTAAAAGCTCCTCCATATACAAGTGAAAAAGAATCTTAGCATTCATAGCATGCCTCATAGAAACGCGTTATATATTGTTACCACGTCAGCTTGTAATATTGGTACATGGCTTCAGTGCCTTGCTTGTATTTGTAATTACATTTAAATAATTTAACTCCATTATCCTGCAATGTCTAGAGGAAACGCGTGGTTCTTTAGGAAGACATTTCCCTTCAGATTGATCTAAGGACTTCAGAAAATGCTGCTATTATTAATGCTTGTTAACTATTGATGCACACAAATAAAACTGCTCTGAGTGCAATGGAAGACATTAATAAATAAGTTTATTTTTGAGAATATTTTTTCAATAAGCTATCTGATAACTCATGATAAGATTTGGGTTCTGTGTCAGGGTGTCAGCCTGACAGGTTGTATTTTGCAGATCATAGGTATCTTTTACCAAAATGAAGCAAAAAGGGTTCCAACTGATAAGTGACTGAAGTCATGCAGTGAAATAGTCATTATTCTTGAATAATGCAATACCCAGCTAAATTCTTGGATGGCGGCAAGATTTCTTGGACTTCAGTAGGACTGTGTTCACACGTAGCTGGGAGACAATAGAGTACACACAGTAGACTTTTGGTGTATGTTTACTGATGGACTTACGCTGGATGCGTAAAGGGTAGCTTTGTAACTGCTGAAATTCATCTCCTTTTGCTTTGAATTTGTACAAACACTTTAAAGCTGTTTTTCAGCTTTTGTTGGGTTTCTTTTGGTTGGGTTTTGCTCTTTTTTTAGCGTGAAATATCTACCACAAGTTTTGAGTCTAAAATGCTGTATCTCTGTCGCAGAACATGACACCAGAGAAGCTTCTAACATCGTGTTAGAACATCACAGTTCACACTAAAGAGGCCTGTTTGCCGGCTCACAGTAGGAACTAAATAGCAAATACTAGGATGAGAACATTGTTTTTCCTCTGTAACACCAGTGAGTCCTTCCTCAGCAGCACCATGGAACATGGAGAGTTGCAGTAATTTATCAGCTACTCAGTAAATCTGTTGTACCTTTTTGTCTTTGGGTTGCTTTTTCACTTCTTTGCTGTCAGTCCCCAAAATGGGCACAGGACTCTGACTGTCTCTCTTCCTGGGTGTATCTCCAATACTGAACTGCTGAGTTTCTTTGACTTTTTGATTTCTCTTTTTCCAACCTGTTTATTTCCATCAAATCTGCCTGCCTTCTCCCAAGGTCCTGTATCTTCTTTACGTCATTCATTTCCTTTTCATAACCTCTAAGACTTTTGAATGTCTTCCACTCTTTTTGTTCTTTTTCCATCAGGGGGTTCCTGTGGTGGATCCAAAGGTTTGTCTCAGGTTTGCAATACTCAGTGTGTATGATGTGCTCTGGCACAACAATAGTAGCTTTCTATAACCCCCTACAAGTAGTGACAGGCTCAGATTTGTGTAACTATGGAAAAAAAGCCCTGAAAGTGTCTGGATGAGGTTTTCTGGTTCATTAATTGTAAGATAATTTCCCTTTTTCTTAAGAGGCTTCTATGGAGCAATGAGAAAAATCAGACATACATGAAGCTAAGTGGAAAAGATCAGAGTGAAATATCAGGACTCTCTTATTTTCCCGTTGTATTTCCTCTCTTTTTTCCTAGTTTTGCCACTAGTGGTGAAATTAATTGATCAGTGTAAATTTTCCTACGTGCTAATGTACATGACTGAAAAATCATGAAGGTTTTCTTCAAACATATGCCTTGAAATACCTTCGGTTTTGGCTGTTTCTAAGCCACCATCAAAATTACTGACTTTGTATTTTCCTACAGAAATGCATGCTTTGATCTGCTTTAATATAATCAATAACAGAAATACACTCTGATTTGGAGACAACCAGTGGTTTTGCAAAATGAGGACAAATAGCCATCTCTCCCTGTTGTCAAACACATTATTTTTGTTTGATTGAAAGTACAGACATTTTCATTGTATGGTAGCTGTGGTGCTTAATGAAATGGACCTATCGTTACAGCCCAAAACGATATATAGATTACATATTGTTACAGTTGCCATGGCAAATAATTGCCATTATTTAATGATAACTTATGGAACTATTGAGTAGCAAGGCAAATGTAGTTGCTAAAGTGCAAAATGCTGTTTCTCTGTGGAATATATTTAATACCAGATCTAGATTGCTTTTTCTTAATTGTCTGGCTTCAGAGCTTTTTGAATTGTGTACCTCTGAAACTCTTAACAGGTACGCAAGAAGACAGCTTAATTGTGGATACACAATATACCTGTATGTACTTTGTAATCCTGTTTCTTGTGCTTCTAGTTTTAAGAATGTTCCTCATTTGTACTCCAGCCTTCTCTCCTTCCCATCTGTTGGTGTTAAGAAACCTCATAAATTAGTCCTGTGCTGCTTCAGACTCCAGGCTTGTCTAACTTTGGTTCACCTCAGTAGGGTATTACCTTTTAATATCAAAGGGATTTGAGTATCTGTTTAAATGACATTCTGAATTACAGCCAAGATATTACTGATGTAACTGCTTGATGCTAGCCTCTTCAAAAAGGTGAATTTTCTACCATGCATGCATCTTTCAGGATTGTTCATGGAAATCAGCAAACATGCCTCTTTGCAGACAGCTTCTAACTAAAAGGGAATCGTAGCTTACTCGGGAGAGAAACAAATGCAACCACATGGGTAAGTGTAAGTAGAAGTTTTGCAAGCTCAATATATTCCAGAGGAAAAGATGGAAATAAATCTTATGTGTATATTATACTGTCAAATCCAGTAGTAATTTTAATATTAATTTGCCTCCCCACTATTGATCTGTGTCACATTTCCCCTGAGTTGAGTCAAACCCTGTTAATTTTTTGCCTTCTCTCCCTTCATCAAAATTTGAAAGGTGTTGAATGTATAGAGAAGCCTGGAGCTGAGTGTTATTTTAATAATGGATTGATCTAGGGCTTCATATACAAATAAATGATACAGGGAATAATTGCAGAATTTGCAGAAGTCTAACAGATACATGGCAATTGAAATAAAACTTAAGCATTTATTTGTGTGTTGTCCAGTGTTGTTCACCCTTGACAATAGATTTATTTGCAGGATCTTCCTGTGGTAAAGTTTGGTCACTGATTATATCAGGTACTGTTTGGTACATGACTTAGTATTTTTGTAAGAGGCTGATGTTTCCAGTGAATAAACTTGTTCTAGCTAATAAAGATGATCCAGCTTTATAGAGACTATACTAACACTGGCTAGCTTAAAATCCACACTCTGTGGCCTGCCGTGTTGTTACTAGGACTTGTCCAGGTTGCCTTCTGTTTTCAAGGAGTGTACGTAGTTTTTCTCTTACAAAAGTTGTTCTGACTAATTTCTCAGTGCTCTCTGTTCATATTGCAAGTATTAGAAGGGAAGAAGAAGGAAAACTATGCTAAGAAATGTGAATTTAACACAACATAACCTCATCAGTTAAATAGTTTAGATTTGGCAAGGATTAGATATTTACAGCATGTAAATAAGATTATTAATTACATAAGATATTGTTTACTAAGATTCTTAATGCTCCTGCTTCAGGGTGTAAACTAATTAGTAGGCAGTGTTGAAAAATTGCATCATGTTACGATAAGAGTTCATGGAAAAACTGGATGAACAAAGTGAAAGCTGCCATATGATATTAATAGACCAGCATAGACATCACTGGCTCTTGATGGGAGGTTGTACATGCAGAATGCTGGGAGAAATAATCCTAAGCAACTGGAGAACTGAAGTGGGAATGGCAGCAGCCCGTCGAGGGGAAGGAAAGCTTGAAATACCTAATTCAACTTTTCTCTAAAAATGCTATCTGTAAGAATGGGTGATAATTAGATGTGTACCTCAATCAGACCTTTGATAGCAGAGACCACACCGTGAGTGGTGCATTCATCTGTCTGAAATGTGAACATCTTTCTTTGTTTTTCAGTCAGTAGAATAATGGCTCACAAGAACCTTCTCCAGTGGTGTGGTTAAATCAGGGCTGCCTCTGTCTGTGGCAGTCCTGTCATCCTTTGGCAGGCTTTGTGCTCCAGTGGATAATGAGGGTTAGGAATGGGCAGCAGCTACCAGAGGTCAGATCGCTGTAACAATTCACCTTCCTACAAGTCTGTAAAAGGAAAAAATAAACCACCATTTTATTTATCAGCACAGTGCTACCACTTTGAGCAGGATGTATTTCTCACAGGCTTTCCCACACAGAACCTTGTGCTTCATTTAGATGCTGTCGATCTCTCCCCTTCCTCATCTGAAGCCTGAAGGAATCACCAGCAGATTCAGGAGAAGCCCAGGCTCATGACCTCAGTGCACTTATCTTCTCTATCGTGTTCACAGACACTTGGAATGGTGTGAAGCTCTGTTCCTTCACCAAGCTGCACTGGGAGCCCATTGGGGAGCCTCTGTAGTTATCTGCATTCCCAGAGCTTCACTAGAAGCATACAGATGCAATGGGAGCAAATGGAAAGATACGTCAGTGTTAAAGGAGTTAAAAATGTGATATTCGTAATTTCTTTTTGTTGTTGAATTCACAGTGCCAGCAGGCCTCTGTGTATTTGTGTGTATTTGTGGGGGTGTATGTGTGTGTGTGTGTGTTCAGAGGGAGAATGTGCGTGTATTGATGCTGAAGAGGAAAACAGACATTGCAGAAATAGAAAACTATGAAGTTGCTTGTGTCTGCAGACTAAGTAGTATTATGGTTAAAGGTAATAAAGGCAACATAAGAATCAGCTTCTCCTTTGTTTACAGTCAAGGCCAGTGTAAAGAAGGATCTGTGGAGTTGCAGGTTGTTCACATCAAGTATGTTCTTAAAATGGTACAAGATATGAAATGTTTGGAGAACCTAAACATTTTTTTCTGCCCACATGACTCAAATATTATTTTTCTGCTTCTGTTTTTCTAATCCTGTACTACTGGGGAAGCATCATAGTTTATGAAGGTTAATGACTGCTACCTCTTTCTCGCTACAGAACTGGTTGGGATTGATGCTCCAAACAGAAGCAATTTCAGGTTTTTAGCATCAGCTCCAGACTCAACATCAGGAGAATAATCTCATTTCTGCCTTAGTCAAGTATTCTGAGACATCAAATAGTATTGTCATGTAGTGTGCAGTATGATGATCTGTTACATACTTTGTTGATGGCTTCTTACCTAACTAGAGTAGTGATGAGTATAAAGGTTACAAGTACACTGTGAGGTAGCATAAAATTAGAGTAGCTTCCTGTGATACAGTATGCAAAATGAGAGTTGTTAGGCTTCAAGAGATCACAGGAGTGATACTGAAACAAGTAGAAAGATGGCAGGTTGCAACTCCATTTTACAGCACTATTATTCTAGCCCTTTTTCTTTCTAGTTCATCTCATTAATTTTTTTCTAAAGTATAAGCGCATTAAAAATCACTCTAAGGGAATCATTTTTCTAATTCTTTGTGTTGAAGTCATGGATTGATGATATTCTCGCTCATGTCTGAAACTTGCTCACCATTATTCTAATTTATTTTTCTAATTGTCTTGTTGTTTGTTAAATAATTGGTATAATAAGGCTTTGCAAGGCTTTCCAAATAAAGCAGAAGCATAGAATGGCATATTTGATGTATGATTTTTGAGAGTTCCTGACCCAGGCTTTCAACACATCTTAATTTTGTAAGTAGGCAGTGAATGAACATGGTCTTGAATTCAGAGCTGCACATTCATCTGCTTATATAATTTGCTGTTAATTGGCATTGTCTGCTTTTGTCAATAGGCTGTTAGACCTTCAGCTTGGGAAATGCTGGCTTACATTTTGTTGCTCATCTTGCTGCCGTTGGTTCTGACAGAGTCTTTCTTTTGCAAATTGCTTGTAGTCAGCCAGTGGATTTTTATGTTTGTAAGAGTTTTCTGGTTGGTTAAAATTTGTTGGTGTGGTTGAGACAAGGGCAAGAAGTAGTGGAAAGAAAGTGGAAGAAAACCATTATAATTGCAATTTAGCCTGATTCCTGAGCCCTCTAGCACAAGCTGCAGTTAAACCCCACCACATTTGCAGTCAGCAAATAAAACCTTAATGAAAAACTAAAAGTGTTTGCAGTGATTCCAAACTTGGTATTCCCATGAATCACAGAATCACGGAATGGTTTGAGCTGGAAGGGACCTCAAAAGATCATCTAGTTCCAAATCCCTGCTGTGGGCAGGGACACCTTCCACTAGACCACATTGCTCAAAGACCCAGTGTTCTTCACAATAGACAGACTGTAGCTTCCAGAATCCTACATAAATACACAAGAAAACATTAGTGTCTAATTAATCACTGTTGAAACTGTAAACTGATGCTTCTCCAATATGCTGAAGAAGATACCAAGATGAAAATTTGTAATATTAAGTTAGCACTTAAATGCCCGTTTAATTTTGGTTAACTAGACACTCAAATTTCAGCTACTCGTGTGGTTTTAGTTAAGTCCTTTGGAAGTGCTTTATTGAGATGTGGATGATGTTTTTCCCATCTAGCATCACATAGCTGTCAAGAAGAATATGGAATATGACTTCTACAGTTGCAGCAGATTTTACAGTTTGCACTTCCTGTTGAAGGGAACTGGAGGGGAATAGTTATTTCCTTGTGTTACCAACATGAATTATCTTATGCTTGCTAATTACTACACAGAAATTCATTCTTTTTTCTGCATGGGTTTTTTTTTTTTTCATTCTTCAAGTGTTTTTTATTGGTACAGCATCTTTGTAGTTTTGTGTGTTTTTCCAAGTGCAATGAAGACTTCAAACTCAAAGGGGTGTCAGGAAGGGGGAAACATGACTAACATCTAAAGGAGGATTTAAAACCCATGGTGCAATAATGCTAAATATGGTCTTCCCAGAAGGACAGGGATGAGATCTCACTCAAATCTACATAGAAGAATCCAGATAAAAAGGATTTTAATATTCTTCAGGGCTTGCCTAGTGCTTTGTGTTTGTAGAAAGCTGTTCTAATGTTAATGGTTGCCTGTGGTCCACTGACTGCCTGTGTCCCCTTTGATTTATCCTATACACTGAAGTTGAGTAAAAGTAACACAGCAGTCGGAAAGAAGTGTTATAAAGTGTGACAAACCTAGTTTCCTCTGAAGAGTTCAGCTGCCATGATGCCTATTTTACATCTTTCTCTGATGTAATGAGAGGTGTGAGTTCCTTTCTGATGTTACATTTTTGAGCTGGCTATACAGATTTAGACTTGCCTGGAGCCAGAAGATGTCCATCACTGTGAAATGTTTTATTTTGGGTGAAGGGGCAACAAATCTTTTGCAAATGGAAAGAAGGGGTGGGTTTCCTGATACACTCAACCCCAATTTGTGAAGACAGGAAGGGCTTAATGTATGCCCTGCTAATACTGCACCATACTATGTAGGCTGATAAATATTCTGACTTAACAACATGTTGTAATGAAGTCAATCAAAAGTTCCACAAAATATTTCAGGAATTCAGAATAAAATAGAAAATGATCTGAAAGTGTCTGCAGAAGTAAAATCAAATCCAATAAAAGCATGCCTCTGTGGAAAGTTTAGCTGAACTGAGAAATACTTTGGAAAGGAAATGATATAAAATGAAAAACTTTTGAAGGATGAAACAGAAATGCTTCAGGGGAGAAAAAGGAGAAGAAAAACAAATCTTTCAGTTTAGGGAGGCAATTTGGTGTAAAGAGAGACAAAATCATTTGAATTTTATTTTTTTTCCACTTAATCCTTCTGTATCTTAAAGCAAGAGTCAAAGCTTCAGGACTGACACTCTATCTTTTCAGTTACAAATCTTATCTGATGCCAGTGTCAGCAAGTTCTTCTTTGCCAACCTGTGGGCTATTATTTCATTGAGCAAAGTCACTGATTAACTTAAAAAAGGAAATAAAAACCTACCCGTGGACTTCTGTCTATGAAGAGAATATTTAGATTTCAGACTTAAACAGACAGAAGCTATGAAATGCATTGCTTTGAATAAATTAGCCAAGAAATTGGTATTGTTGATCTTTCTTGGGTATATCTACCGTGTTCTGTATGTTGAAGCATACGCAAGTTCATTACTTCTGGAAAGCTGCTACAGTCTGAGAGACAAATATACTATAGAATGTAGCTTATAGAATGTAAGTTATAGAATGTAGATGTAAAAACAGAACCACTAGATTGCCTTTTTAGGAGTCATATTTTTCTTTTTTTCTTTTCAAGAGGTAAATAAATACAGGTTTTCTAATGATCCCTCAAGGACATCATTTGGGGAGAAGAAACTAAGGAAAACGTTATTCCTTCTCGCAATGGGACATAACTAGCTGAAATTTCTTCAGCAGTGTAGTAATAGGGGAAGGCTGCTCTGAAAAGCTTCTGTAATATAAGGTTATGGGGATCTGGCAGTGCTAAACTATGTACCTGGAAGACATTTATGTACATAAAGCCTGAAGGGAAATTATTATAATCAATTGTATTGTTTTTCTTTGCATTTCAGAATGGAAGACAGCATCCATAATACAGCAAAAATCAAATGAGGAAAAAGGGATGTCATGTTAATTCATCTAACTAAATTCTAATGTTCAGGCCTTTTGTTTGGCTGGGGAATAGCATTGGCAGAATGGTGGCTGCTGGCAGAGAAGTTCATTTCTTTCCCAGAAGAAAAGAAATCAAAACAGCTTTGCACTGATCAGCTGGCACAGGCTGCTGGATCAATGGTTGGCAATTTGCAGGGCTGTGCTGTAGATAAGGCTGTCTCATCACTACCAGTCAGCCACATAATAGCTGATGGGTCCCTTTCAGATAAAGAGGAGTAGAAGATAGAAAACTGAAGAGAAAGGGGAGTGAAAGGGGCATAGAGGAGGAAGGGAAGATGACAAATTAGTATTTTCAGCCTCATTTTGTAGCTGGGCTCCTTTGGTCTCTGGTTCATTTCAATGTTCGTTAATATTGGTGTTAATTCTTGCAGCTTTCAAGTGACTGTGGTGTTCATTAATTCCTATGTTTGTGCTGTATCCTTCTGAAAATGAACAAATTGTTTTTATTTTTTTTAATAGTAGCCCCTCATCCCCCCAGAATATAAGTGAACTTTTGCCCATATCGCCTTCTGGTCCCTTATTTATTGCAGCTTAGCTTTAGATGGTCTTGGGCTTTCTTTCAATAAGGGTTGTGTCCTGGGGAGGGCAGGCTGGTAAAGAAGTGAAAAGAACAGGGAAAAAGATATTTAAGCAGCAGCTGAATTATTTCCAGATGTTTCTGATTTTAGGAAAATTCTAAAACCAAGCAGTTTTGAATTCTGCTGCTTTCTTTTTTTCTCGTGGTTCACTGCAGCTTGTAAGGACACCTGTTCATGACTGGATGACAGTGAAATGGAAAGAGGTGTGGGAATCATTACATTATTCCTGGTAAAGCTGCTAAATATGCCTGGGGAGATTTAGATGCTTCCCAAAGTTTGAGAACACACAGAGTAAAAGACTCATTAGTAAAAAGTGCCCTGGCTATTCTTAATCATCTTGAATGTTGAGCTTGTATTAGCTATTCCTGACTATAGGGAATATTCTCTAATTCCAGCATCTAGTGTTCTGCAGCCTTCCAAAAGCAGCTATACCCAGTGCAGAGAATAAGTAAATAATTTGCTTTTCCTTTTATTCGGGTTTCCAGATTTTACCCCACAGGAGGAAAAATGCTTATTTATTTGTAAAGGAAATTTGAAAGTAATTTTCTCTCTTTTTTTCTGCAGAACCAATTTTCAAATGTTGTTATCAGAGCAATTTAATACCACTCATTTTGGAAATCTCCATACAAATTGTTCTTGCTGTTTAGTCCCTCACTCTTTTCCTTGTGAATCGAGAAAAACAACTCCTTTTGATCCGTTGCAGAGAAGCTGATGAAACTGCATGTATCTGCAGCGAGGTAGAAGAACTCTCCCTAAAGTCCAAAAGGATTTGGGAGGTAGTCAGCCAAGTCTTTCAGCCTATTTTCCAACCTGATTTAGTCAATACTTATGGTGCACTGCGCCGCTTGATGTCAGAAATACTGAAAAAAAAAAGGGGAAAATACCCAACCTTTCCTTATTGGCATTCTGGGAATTAAAGACGGGGAATGAGAACACCACAGTGGCAGCTGACACGGATTGTTTATTTAATTCTTCCAATTTGTTCACCTTAATGAAACACCGAAAGATTTGAGTGAGTGGTAATTAACGAGAGAGCCTGTCTAATGAAACCAGTGCAGGATGATATTTGTTTCAAGGATCAATAGGAGAGTGAGTGAGAATCATACCAGCATCATTCAGGAAAACAAATCACTTTGTGCCAATCAGTTGTCATGCTGCACATGCATGAATCTGTGTGAAGCATTTTAAATATTGCATCAGTAGAAAGACAGGAAAGGAAAAGGTTGGTAAATTCACAGGTATCTGGTACTTAATGTGGTGGTTTGTCAGGTACTATAATTATAGTTGTAGAATTCTTCTGTGCCTTCAATAGTCATTACTAAGCAAGTCTAGTGATATAATCTAATTACAGTATGCTTCTCTTAGGGCATACTGAGGCCATTGCAGAGGGTCTCTTTGTATTCTACCACCACTTGCATGTTTTCAGGAAAGTGACATAGACTGCATTCCCAGAAAAAAAAAGAAAACAGAGCAGCTGATGAAAAAGCTGCTTCTCTTAACAATCCTTTTGGGCCTCCAGAGACAGCAGTTGGATTCCCTGTTGCCACTAGTTGACTTAGCAATTAATAATGTATCAGTTAGCGGTGAGTTTCCAGATATCATTGCACAAGGCATGATTTCATTTATACAGTGAAGTTACTGACAATAACATAGTAAAAAGGGACCAGTGGTGGAAAAGTTGTATCTCAAAATACAGAACCAATTTGATTACAGGAAGAATGGGGTTAGTGCTAAAGGAAGGTAAATATGTGCTACATGAGATTATTGAAAACAGTATTGAAGCTAACGTGAAATTGGTTTGCTTCTAAAGATCAGAGATTTGAAATTACATTCCTGAAGGAACAGAACTTGGAATTCTCTTAACTGCATGGAAAGATGCAGATTATAGATCACTGTTTAGAAACTGGATTATACTTGTGCCTGTAATTTAGAATGCGATTGATGAAGAAAGGATGCAGGTGGCCTCCTTTGCACAATTACTGGAGGTAAACCAGGGAGACACAGTAAGGTTAGAGGTGATTAAAAAAACACAAAACAAAGAAGATTTAGATATAATTCTTTGAAAAAAAAAAAACAAACCAACAAAACTGAAGCTCAGTCTTTGGGTTGAATGTGAGGGCAGTTCCAGAGCTAAAGCACTGCTGAAACAAAAATAACCAACTTAATGTAAGTGTGTAGACTTGAGGCACAGGAAAGAGTGTGGAGGATGCAGTAAAACTGCCAACAAGATTCAAGTGGCTGGAGGAGGTTCAGAAGCATTACGTTGTTGATCCTTGGGGATGCAAAGACAAATGGCAGCTTCATTGGAGCAATTGATGTGTATCCAGGAATTTTGTTCTAGAGCGTTTTTTTCCTTTTATTGTTGTCTGTAAAACAGTTAAAAAATTCATATCGCGACCCTGCCCAATGTACACTTTGTGAAGTGTCCAGACAAGCTCATTTGGATAATGGGAACACGTTTTTAACACAAATACAGAATTTTAAACTCTCATGTAAATCTTATGGGCCTCATTGAGTCCAGCTACAGAATCATATTCAGCAGTTGTATTTGTAACAGACTGGCAGCTAGAGCTGAGTTGTAGTTCTGAAACGTCTCAAACCTTATGAAGTAGCACATAGCTCTGCCTGGCTTTAATCCTGGATGGCATGCAGTCCCAGTGGAGCAGGTGCCTTTAAAATGTGGAATTTGCATGGAATATTCAGCCACCAGCAGCTACAAACAGGAGGGATGGAGCAGGGAGAGAGAATTATGACTTTTGTCAAAGTATCAAAGACAAGATGATCCACAAGTGGCAGAAGGTGACAGTATTTATAGGCTAAAAACTGCAACAGATTAATGAGAGGAAATTATCTTCAGCCATTACAAATCATGGTTTTATGATTCAGGATATTGCCCCAACAAATTATTACATGAGCAACTGGAGATCACTTCAATGATTACTTAGAAACATTATCTTTATTATTTCATTGATGTGTATATATATAGTTGGTGTGTGTCTAAAAATATATGTGCATATGTATATGACATCATGGACAATTTCTGTCCACACAGCAAACAAATGGGCTGTGGGAAGGTAAGAGACAAGCATGTGTTTAGTTTGCAGCTCTTCCTTTGTGTGGCAGGGGAAGTAATACAGGAACAAAACTGATTTACCATTCATTAAAATCCTTGAACAGATTTCAGCTGTAACAATAAAACAGTGTCTTTCTACAATCACTGATTTGGAAGCAACAAAATATTGTAAAGAATAAGAACTGTTTGTGAATATGTCGAAAATCTAGGTTTCAGTAATCAAAATGAAATGCAAGACATCACAGTCATTGAACTGTAGACACAGTAAAATAATACAGATATTTAGGACCCAGTCTGAGCTCTTCTGCACTATTTAGTAGCTGGTGCTGCTTGTCAGTAAATGCATTAATTGTCAGGAGTTCTTAAAATTGTGAAGTAAAACAATTTGAAAACTTGAATTGTACAAGGTATGACCGGTAAAAACTGCCTTTTATATTGCACCAACCAGAATGTGAATCATGAGAACGAAGTGCTGCTGACAGGGAGCAAATTGAAATCTTGAGGTGCAGCACTGGCAAAATTTCAGGGAAATAGACAAAGGCTTATGTTAGAAAAATTAACTGCAGGGACTTCTGTCCAAAATAGGTTACAGCAAATTTATCTGTTTGATCATGACAGCTGTCAGAATGATCATACTATTACAGATATAATTATATTAAGGCAATGCTGGAAAGTCGTAATAGAGGGCAGCCATGGTCACATGGATAGAAAAGCTGGGAGGTTGGATCCTGGTGCTCAAAGCCGTCAGTCACCTGAGAACTTCTGAACACTTTATTGAATGTAGGATAGAAATGAGTTACATTTTTTAGCTCTTTTACTTTCATCCATGTTTATTTTAACACTATAAATCTGATAATGTCATTATGCTGCTTCTGGAAGAGGAACTGATTCTCCTCCATGCTTTACAAATGAAACGTTTGTAAGATTAATGGATGCTAAACTGCACAGATATTACACGAATCTGCTTTTAAAACTATGATTTTGATTTGAAAAAAGCCCAGTTTCTGATGAATGTATCTTACCATAAAGCTTTGCAAAGTACATTAATTTTCTGTAAGGATGACCCTGCATGACTGATAGTAACTGTTCCGTTCTGGTCAAGGCCATCTTCTTTTGCAGTGAGTTATACATGCTGATCTACCATGGCATGCCTCCCATTTGGGTTCAAACTCTCTCTGTGTGACAGAACTCCAAACTGAAGAGAGCCATACAGTGTTTGAGAAAATTTCCTGCCTAGCTTTTCTGTTTCCATTAGGAGATCTTGTAAGTGTTGCTCTATTAAATTACCTTTTTTTTAAATTACTAAATTAAAGTACTTTTTTGCTTGTCACTGTTGAGAATGTGTAAATAAGTTGCTAATCTCCTTTATCTGATACTTTTCCCCATTCTTGTTTTGATATTTTTCTGATGACTTAATTAATTTGTCTGTGAAATAATCAGCACCTGTTCAGAATACAACTAAGTACATTTTCAATATAGAAAGAACCAAAGCAGGTGGAATAGAACACTTTTAATTTGCAAAGGGATAGTAAAGCAACTCAGTGTTCAGGCTCTTTGTTTTCTGGTTTCGTGTCCAGTTATAACAGATAAATAAAAGCCTATGTATGACTTATTATTAGCAATGAGAAGGTTGAACTAAAGTACATTGTGTTTTAAATTGTTTCACTTGTAAGATGGTCTGGAAATTCTGCAGGTTGTAAATATTCTGTCTGAAAGCATGCATCAAATTTTGACATTCTACTGGGGATGTCAAATTATTGGTTGACACAAGCTGAAATTGAAAATATACTCAGTTTTTTGTAAATACGGAGGTTTGTGTCTCCTACCTGTTCATGAAATTCACCCCAATTTCACTCTATTTTTTAATATTCCCTTCTTTCTTAATTTTATAGTGTGTACCTCCTAGGCTATATTCATTACCCTGAAACAACATACATAAATCAAGTCTCCCAACTGATTTTATCCCTAATGTATCTCAAAACAGTAATTATTAGCTTAAATTATGAAAGGCTACACACTTGTAGCTATGTATTAACTTACTATGTAGAAAAGCAAAGGAAGCATGCTCACAGTCCTTGATGTTTAAGTTCTCCTTAGGAGTTTCAGATGAGAACTGCATGTGGTGCATATTGCAGTGTCCCCATCTCTGAAAATAACCTCATGTTTGTTCGACACTTGTGCATATGTCAGGATTTTTCATAAAGGAATCGGGTACGTAGGTAGATACGAAGTTGTTTGTTTTCAGATGCTGAGAGAACAATTTTCCTTGTAATCACTCTCTCTCTTTTTCATGTGTCCATCTTTTTTTATCCTAAGAATCTGTCCTTATTGTTTGGGACTTGTTATGCTTGACATTTCAGTCACCTCTTGTCCACAGACACTTGTGTTTGTGGATTGTGCTATTCACAAAACTAGTAGTGTCTAAATATCTATTACATATTTAAAAGCAGTGTGAGGAAAAAAATGGCTTGTTTTTATGTCATATCAATATTCATTGCACTTGTAATTGCTGTTGCAGTTGTAAAGAGAGAAGAAATTGGGAACCTATTAAACAGATAAAATATCAAGTATCTGAATTGTGAAAATGATTTAGCATCTAATCTAGCTCAATCTGTGCAGATGCTGCTGGAAAGGCTTAGGGCTATTTCATTCTAAAATTTTTGCAAGTAGTTACTGTTACTTGTATCTATTTATTTAGAACCAGTTGGGTTCCTTCCATTTGAAGGATATAGGCAATTACAAATGTGTTCTTTCTTTTCTTCTTGGTAAATACAAAAGAACAAATGACAGCACAAATTATTGTATCACACAAATGGGAGGATATGACAGTGTGACTGTTTCCTTTTCTCCCTAATACTCTGAAACTGTTACTCAGTGTTGTATAGATTGGGTATATGACAAGTAGAGCGACATCTACTCATTTCAGAGAGGAAAACACAACTGGAAAGTCTCCAGGTGTTTGGTTTGATTTAGACACATTTGTAGTTGTGTCAGAGAGAGAATAAACCCTAAGGAAAGCTATAGACATGTTGATGTATTGCACTACAAGGGCTGCATTAAAGCCCCTGTCTGGTAGTGTAAATAAAGACTTCTATATTTTCATTTATTGACTGCAATGCTAAGAAAGCTTTACATAGTCCCGTGGAAGTGGCTGAAAAATAATGTATTGAAAATCTATAGAAGACCCAGAGGCATTTTAGAAAGTAGAGAACAATTAGCTTTATCATCAAAGACAAAGCAGTGTTATATACAGGCTGCTTTGATTCTCCAAGAACTTATTGGTATTTCCCCTTGTGTCTGGTTGCTAACAATACCTTTAGTAGAAAAGGCAAAGTCTCACAGTGCAGAGGTGGGGTTTCATAGGCCATTTGTGTTTTCTTGAGCACCATAATTTCCTGGAAAGAGTGAGTCCAAGCCCTTTGCCATTGGGATTAGAGGATCTTTTCCTTTAGCTGCAATATGATCAAACTGAGCTCTGGGTTCTGTGGAGATACAGGAGTTCTGGCCCCGGCTGTGTGTGGGGATGAGCATACACTGAGGACTGGACAACAGACTCAAGCGCCAAACCACAGCTCAGTCCCATTTTTAACAGACATGTAAAAAAATGGTACAACGAAGACTGTGGAAGAAGTCACATGTTCCATTATGTCTATATTCATATTTCTTTTTATAAGCTTTTTTATCACTGATGTGTAGGGGTTATGATATAGTATGTAATACCTTCAATATTTTAGTAGAACTGAGTGATTAATACTTCATAAAGCATTAAGATTCAGTAGTCACTTCATTAGCTTGTAAAAATTAGCTCTCTTCACAGAGCATATATACATTGTCCTGCTTTCCTGCCTTTGCTCTAGAATAAGTATGTATAATATATACAGTGGTGAATATACCCCTGAAGTCTTTTAACCATCAAAACAGAAGTGCTTGAGCAGGCTGGAAGCGCCGGCCTGAGTTCTGCCACTGCCATGATTCCTAAAGTCATGAATCATTCTTTGTGGCTTAGATATCACTGTTAATATGAAAATGGATGTGGAGAGAAAGAAGCTATGGAAAAGATCACAGCTCACATTAGTCAATCAAAAGCTGTCTTTGTAAAGTGTTCCCTCACAATCAGAATTTGTTTTTACTCACAGAAATAACAAAGAAAAAACCCCACGATGGTCTTGATCTAAAAATTCCCCAGGTATGTCTGTTGAGATGTTTGTAGTCATCTCTTATTTATACTCATTTGATGAAAGAAGTAGGATCAGGATATAGAGTTTGTCACGTAGTCTTTGATCAGCACCCATACAGGAGATGTTACTAAGACACGAGGAATGTGCTCCAGGATGAAGTTGTACTATTTGTGTGTCCTGAGTGCCACTGAGCAGTGGGAAATGTCAATGTGAAGGGGAGGGAGTGTTAGAATTAAACAGGAAACTTCATTATATGCAAAAAAAAAAAGCAAATCAAATATTTGTAATCTTGCAATTCTCAGTAAGGCATGAAAGAGCTTGTCTTGAATTTAAGGGAAAGAATTGAAGGGAGTGAATGTAGAGCTGATCCAATGTCATAGAAACATGGCAAATTTTCTTCAAGAGCATTGACCATATGTATACTTTTGTTTGTCTTTAAATGCAAAATAACTATTGATTTCAGTCCTGTTGACTTGGATTTACACACCTGGAACAGAGGAGATTCCTGTTTACCAGTATGTAAAGGTGTTCAGTGCCTAGTTGCCAATCCATATTTTCATCTGTGTACCAACTACCAGTGCTAGTAATTATGTATCTATGAAGTTCCATAACTTGATTTTGCACCTTCCTAATCCTCACACTGCAAATTCTAATGCTTTGGAGGAAAGATATATACTTGTTATCTTTTTAAATTAGCAATTCTTACCGAATGCCTGTACCTGGTATTTTGTTACATGTTTTTAACTCCCTTTTCTCTGTTTATGATGTTCACACATACATATCTAGTTACATGACGCATGGTCCAGTGCATCTAAGAGACATGTGTGTTGCGTACAAGTGAGCCCTTGCTGCAAAGTGAGCTTTTACTGCAGTTGTAGGTATGTCTGTAACTTGAAAGTTTTCAGAGCATTTGTGTTTCCACTCTCCAGGAACCTAGCAGGCAGTGTTGCTGTGTGGCCCAGTTCCCTCTGGCTGCCCAGGTGCTGGGAATTGGGCAGCTTCAGTCCTTCAAAACTGGGAGAGCATCTGTAAGCAAACCTGGTGATTGGTTTTGAGGACTTAGTTTATAGATGAGTTCATACAAGACAAACGTTGCTTTTTAAATCCTGAAGTGTTACATTTTATTGTCACATAAGCAGAACAATAATATTAAAAGGAGAACAATGAGCTTTCTTCTTTCTTCCATTAGGCAATTCTGAAATATGAGTTTATCCCAGGCACTAGTTCGCTAACAGGCTAGACACTTGCTTAAGCCAGCAGAAACCATGGGCAGGGTTGTGCCATTGCCCTGCAGATAACCAGAGTGACAGTAGCTGGGCTGCCAATTTAGGCTAATAGGTTTTTTCCCATGGCAGTAGTGAGTGGGTGATCTGGAGACAAAGGGAAAGCAGGGTGACAGACCTGGAGGCCAGGACCTGGCCAAAACGTGGCTGAGGTGCTCTCAGGCTGCGGCTGTTAAAAGCAGTGTGAGTTTCATGATTTTAATGTTCCTGCTGCTTCCCTGCATTAGTCCAGTTTTCTATATTCCATTTTAGCTGGAGTCTCCCTAATTTCACAACTCCCCTGTGGTGCATGGGATTTTTTCGTAGCTGTAAGGGTTGTGAGTTGTTGCCTTGGAAACAGTTGTGCATGCAGCTGTTGTAACTATACTTGTTAATTTTGCTTTATCACAAAAGGTTTCAAAGCTTTTCTGTATTTGTCTGACATTTCTTGATTCTGTAACTCTTTATAGCAATCTGTTTGACAAATTACCAGAGGAGGAAATAAAACTTCAACCTCGCAGTGTAAAGCATGGCCCTGAGTCCTGCCGGAATCACCTGCTTGCTTGCCCTTGGAAGCCTCAAGCCTCATTCAATCCCCTACCTGCCTATTTCAAAAAATGGGAAAATGTAAGAACTTCTGAAAATATGTTTCGGTATTCTCCATCAGGGCTCCAATCTGCAGATACTGGGGACATTAGCTGATAGGAAACTGCAGCTCCTCCAGGTTTCTGCATGGGACCAGACAGTCAGGCCTCTGCCAGGGCTCTTGCTCATTGGGACAGATCCAGCAGGAACAGCAGGAGGTAGCAGATGATTCCAGAGTGCTTCACCTAGGCAGAGCACCTTTCCCATGAAAGCTGCTTTGGTGCCAGAGAAGTTCATACTTGCTGCCTTTGTTATAGGAGTGCTTAATCCTTTCCTTTGGGCCTGCTGCTCAACATCAGGTCCTTGAAGTAAAAAGCATATGATCCCTTTCAGTACTGAGAAAGGGGGTTGTTAGGCTGGAGAGAAACCACGCAGGATCGCCTGCCAGGGCAGGTCCTCCTTACTTGCCAGCTATGAACTAATGCCAAAGCTTTGAGATGGCTGAAATGTGTAGACAGTAGTAGCATAGCTTTGAAAGTTGTATGTGTTTGCTTTTTTTTAGCCAAGGCTTCTAATTGCCAGCATATTTTCAATCCATATACCTGTCAACTGCACCAGTTTAGTTGGCATTGAACTGCTTTTATATAGTCTTCTGGTTTTATAGCAATATAAATATGGGTAATTTTTTGTCTGTTGCTCCCTCTCTGAGCATTTCCCCTCACTGTGACATAAGCCATAATGGTTTGAGAGGAGGACAGGGCACTATTTCTGCTAGGTTGTCTGAAAAAGGAAAGGAGTGCTGCATGAATAAATAGAAATTGCTAACTGCAATTAAAGATTGAAGTGGGTTTTTCTCCTTGCATCTATTTGTTTCCATAAACATAAGTCTATTATAAAGCCTTGTGCCATGTGTTGTTTGTAAGTAAAGATTTTATAGATACCTTTAATGTGAAGATTCAAATCAATTCAGCAACTGAAATCACAGTCACAGTGTTTTAGATGACTAGCATGAGATTTGACTGGATTTTCTGTGGAGAAGGCTATCCTTATCAGACTAAGAGAGTCTTGCTATATAGTATGCTGTAGCACAACTTTCTTTTTCAATTTAATTTCTTTGAGTGATTTCACCTTAATAAGTTGTATCTTCCATTTTTTTAAAGGAGTTTATTAGGAAAGCCACTAAAGAGCAGATCAAGCCAGAAATAACTGGGCAAGTAATAAGCAGATATGCTGCAGAATGCCAGAGCAGAACGGGTGCTTGTGCTTGCTTGTAAACAACCTTTATAAACTCAGTGAAAATTATAATGATTCTTTTCAAGTTGTCATTATGTTATGAAAATACAGGTTAACTGTCAAATTGTGAGGACAATTCTGGAGTTTCTGTGCTCTGGTTGAAAAAGTACAGGAAACATCCTAAAGATGATCATAATTAAAAGCACTTTTTTACCCCATCTCTTTGATGGGTCAGTCTTCGAAATAAGAGATATTTCTGCAGAAAAGCACAAACTGTATCTTCAAGTCCCTTGTTTACATTCATTACACTGACAGGGATGATACGGGATCTGATATTTTACCCCAGTTTCTCACTGTACGGGGAGAGGGTTTACAGAGCTTCTCACATCTTTTTGTCTGGGCAACTGCAACAAAGTGAACTTGTAAGTTCAGAATTAGGGCAATAATTTAGTAGATGTGATAGTATCAGTTTTAGCATGGCATCTTTGTAGTAGTTTCAGAACATAATTAAATATTAATGTATGTACAGTCTAGATTGTTAGAATGTTGACAGCTGAACTAATCTGTATTTTTACTGATTTTATGATAGTGTCTGAAATACTTGTTTCTACTGTTTGTGTTCAGTATAGTTAAATTCTGAGTCTACAAAGTTCATATACTACCAGATGCAATATTCTGGAAGCTAGATATTAATGGTCTGTGAGCATCTGTAGTTTAAGCATTTGTAAACTTATTAAGAACTTATTGAGGTTGTGTCCTTCGTTCCTGATTGGAGTGAGCTGTGAAAAGCATTGCACAGTATGTTCTGTCATATTCTGATAGTTATTTCCTTGCTCAGACCTTCCTGGGAGGTCACTCTGACATAATAACTTTTACAACATAATTTTCCAAAGCCTGACCTCTGAGACCTTAGTATATTTTGGACTTGCATGTTGTTTTCTTGACTTGAAGGATCCTCTGTATAACAAAGAGATTTTCAATTGCAAAACACCGAATGTATAATAACCCAAGCACATACTGTGCTGCATTAGCAGGAGTGCAGGCAATAGATCTAAAGAAATCATTGTGCCCTCCATTCAACTCTATTGAGACCATATCTGGAGTGCTCTGTCTGGGCTTGAGCTCCCTGTTACAAGACAGACATTGGCTTACTGACACAAGTTAAGCAAAGGCCACCAAGATAGTCGTTGAGCTGGTGTACATGTCTTGGGAGGAGAGACTGAAGGTACTTGGTGTGTTCAGCTTGGAGAAGAGGAGGCAGGGGAGATCTTTTTGCAGTCTGCAGGTGTGTTAGAGCAGAGAGAAGATGGAGACACTCTGAGGATTGGTAAACACTAGGAGCAATTTCCCAGAAATGCTCTGAATTTCCATCCTTGGAGACACTGAGGACCCAGCTGGACATGGCTCAGGGCAGCACCTAGGTGGACATGCTCTGAGCAGGAGGTTGGACTAGGCAAGCAATAGAGGTTGTTTTCAATCAAAATTATTTACTTCTGCTCTGTTGTTTTTTTTCATCCCTTCAACCTTGTCAAAAACAAATTCATCATCTACAAAACCAGTGAAGAGTCAGGCACAGAAACTAGTACAAATTTAAGAGATATTTGCCATTTTGGAAAAAAACCCCAAAGGTTTAGATGAGAGAAAAAAAACCCTGAAAACTCCTGATGAAGGTTGTGTATATCTCAGAACTCTCTCAAAGACTATCAAGAAATAAACTGCCTTAAATTATCCTCCCAGGAATGGGGTGGCAGCGGATGTGAATGCTGCATTTGCTACAAGTGATAGCATCTTAATCTATGCACTTTGTATTTCCTCAACTGTCTTCCCTATTGTATTTCAGCTGTTGAACTCCAAAGTCAAAAAGCTAACAGCTTTGCAGATGAAGTTCTCCCTCCCCATTCCTAACTGCAATTGCTTCTGACAGCCTGTGTTTGCCTGTTGCCGAGACTCACCCAGATTAATTTCCATCTTGGCACTGAGGATTTGCATCAGGCTATTAGGTGTACAAGGGCACAGTGTGTGAATGCCTATCAGTATCCTGAAGACACTTTGGGTCTTGAGAGCCTTTGGGTCTTTATAAACTGGGTTCTGCAGATAAGGAGATGCGTCAGTGAACCACCTTCCGCAGATACTGCATCAGCCTTACGAACTGAAACAAGATTTAGGAGGGTTACTTGCTGCTTTGTTCCTGATTCTACTAAGTGAAGGAAAACCTCTGAAACAGGAAAGGTTATTACCACCATTCCTGAAAATAACTGCAGAGAATTGGTGGTCGTTAAAGTAATATTTTCTGTCACTGTTCATGCCACTGGGATCACAATACTTTTTCCAAATATGTGAAAACGAGGGTTTTTTAATACCTTAAAGTTTGTATTGTAAACGTAGAGATATATATCAAAAAGTGAGAAGTGGCATTGGAAGCTTGTAGCTATCAAGCTAAGTATCCTTCTTCTAGCTCCCTATTTTGTAAGGTGTCTTTTCTTGTTAGTAGATGTTACCTTTTGGTGTCACAGATTCATGTCATTACTACGTGCCATATCAGCAGATGCCCTGATTTGGAAGTACTAAGAAGTATCTGGCAAGTCCATTCAACAGTTGAAGGAAAGGGAAATAACTTGTTATTACTGAAGCATATATTGTTATTTCAGAAATAAGCAGCATTGGTCAAGAAATAGAAACAAGTTGGTCCCTTGAAAGTACTTACTCTGTGAGAAGCATGGAGATGATGCAGGAAAAAGTTGGAATGTTGTATTGCATGTTGTTAGCTGCCATGCCTACAGATATAACTAGCTACTGACCAAAGCAAGGCTTTGACGCAAAGAGGCTTGCTTTAAAATACCCAGCACTGACAAACAAGTTACTGAGTCAGCTGAAGCAGCTGTACAGTAAAAACTACAGATCTGATGTTTGTTGTTTAATAACCCAGATTAAGCATAAAAATTCCAAAGGAAAATAAAAATCTATTAGTGAGTATGTGTGTTATCCTATAAACTATGTTAGGAAAATTGTAGGAAGCTGGAAGACAGTGTTCATTAACTCTCTCTCACCATAGCTGGGCTTGGATGGGTGTTTGAACAACCTCGTCTAGCGGAAGGTGTCCCTGTCCATGACAGGGGGGTTTGAATGAGATAAGCTCTAAGGTCCTTTTCAACCCAAACCATTCTGTGATTCTTGTCACAAGTGTGCACAGCAGACTGGAGAGGATAACAATATCCCATTCATTCTCTTTAAGCTGATCAGATTTCTGCAGCTCATGGTTTTATGGGGTTTTGTATTCTTTAAGCCACGTTTCTCATTACCATGAAGTTTACTTTGCACCTGTAAAGACTCAAGAATCATCAGGGGTTTTAAAGCTTGGTGAAGCTTTTCTAATAGATACTTTCTTTCATAATGTGCCAACAAGACGGTTGGTACACTGGAGGTATGCATGTGTGTGTATCTACACATCTATCTATGCACACTGCACATAAATGCACATTTAAAAACCTGCCTAAGATTTCACTCACAGCAGTAACTATGCCACAGGTGAAAGGGTGAATTTTCAGGGCCATTGAACACTGTAAATGTGTTCATTGTATCAGTGCTTCAGAAATACCCCTTCTAAATGACTTTGTGTTGATCCACTGTGAAAATTCATTGTGCTCAATTGCCCTCAAAATTTCTCATTTCTCATCTGTGATGTTGCAGTCTACTGACTGCACACTGGACTGCTGTGCAAAGTGTGTAGGCACCCAGCTTCAGAGTGCCTGAAGTACTTCATAGTGCCTGCGAGCTTTCCATGTATTACTTGATAACTGAATAGATCTGTGTCTAGGGTTTGTATCTGTAAGCTTTTCAAAGATGGGAAAGGGCTTCTTGGAGTTAGTTTCTGTTGAGACATGCACGCACAAGGAAACAAAGTCTTGCGTGTGTCACATGTCATACGTACCTAACACAGAGATATGGAAAATGGAGCTTTGGCTTTAATTTTTAATCGTACCTTTGATTCAGAGAAATCAAAACCACTCTCACATCATTTCAATTCTTTTTAATTTAAGAGGAAAAAAAAATCCAAATAAATTTCCAGTGGCATAAATAACTTTGTTTTGGCATGTATGGTAAAAAGTTGAATTATAAATGATTGGGGGTGGGGGTTGACATCTAATTGGAAACAAGGTTTACTGGGGTTTGGGTTTTCTGTTTTTAGTTTTCTTTCCTCCATTTTAAAAAAGGGCATTTAGACCAGACTTTTAATTTATTTTTTATGTACTTTAATTTACTGTATTTCTTTATTTCTTATAAAAGCCTATGCATATCAGCCTTTAAAGCGTGGGAGAAACAAATGCCTGTTTTGGAGCAAAGGATAGATGACATTTAAAGATCTCTCCAGTATATGTCTGGAACTGTCTGATTGCTCCTTAACTGTGTTACAAGACATTGGTTATTGCCTGTGGATGCTCTCAGGCATTAGAATAATGATATCATTATAAAAGCCTGGTGCTATTGACAGAAGCTCTGGCTGAGGAAGGTGTGTCTAGGAAAATGAGAACTTTGCATTCAAATTAGATGTGGCAGAAAGTGTGTTGATGAGTCCAAAATTGCAAATTTAATAGAAATGTTGGTTTGGTTCACATCGCAATTTTATGCTTGTAAATTTACAAGACAATCTTATCTTGCCTCTAATTCAGAGAAGTTGGATACCTTGTCTTAAAAATCAGGGCAAGATACTTAATCAGGTAAGGAGACTTTGATTTTTCTTCCAGTTAGTAGGAACTTTAATTATGTCCTTGTACTAACATCTTCCTGGAGCAGTGGATCGTTTCTGAGTTGCTGTAGCAAGGGAATACCTTCTTAAGCACCACACAAGCCACTGCCAGGAGTGATGCAGTCCTACATTACTAATCTGAGATTCAGGTGGACAATGCCAAGGTCAGACTCTACCTTCAGTCAGAGTCTGTTAAAAATTGGAACTTCCTAATCACTACTTAATTACTATTTCACTGCCAATTCAAAACTGTCCATTATTTACAGTTAGTGGGGTTTTAATCTTTAACACAGGAAATGGGAACAAAAATCTAAAGAAATTCCTTTTTCGTTTGTTATTATCAGTCCATTTGTTCCACTCTGCTCTGATTTGGGTTTTTCAGATAGATTATTTGTAAGCAGGTAAAAGCTGTCTTCTAGGGATCTGAATAGCAGTCATAACTCTTTAAAGAATAACAGTATTTGCAAGCACATTACATTTCTACTCTTGAATGCTGAGTATGCAACAAATTATAATCTTGGCAAACACATAAACCACTTTCATGTCTCTGAGTCTCCATGTTCATCTCTGGCATCTAGGAATAATACTCCGGGTGGCAAAGAAGTACGAATTCATAGAAATAATGGTATGAACAGCCATAATTCAGCTGTTCTTCATGTTTAAGACAAGGCCCAGTATTCTAAGACAGAAAATATAATCTGATTTGATTTTTTTTAATAGTTTTGTGTAATAGAACTTCCTTTGAAGTTCTTGGGAGCAAGAGGGAAGATCGCCCCTCATATTAGTGCCATTTTTATTTGTATTTAAATGTCTAAAATAAATAGAGCCATCCTTAGAAAGAAAATAAATCATCAAAGAGATAATCTGACTTGGCTTGTGAAAACAGGGGTTTGTCTAAATTATTTGCTGACTTCAATCATCCATTTCTCAGAAAGCAAAAAAAGAAAAAACAAAAAAGAAGGCACTGCATCTGACATAATCTCAGAAGGTCTCAAGAGGAGATAAAGGCCAGCTTCAGTCTGTTGTCTAGACACAACTGTTCAGTACTCATCATCCTTATTCTTTTTATTCTTATGACTCAAAGTAATTTTAAAATGAGGAAAGATAATAGGAATTGTTGTATTAGAACAGTATCTCTGGCAAATATGACCAATTCTGCAGAAAAGGAGCTGCTTTTGTTATAAAACTTTAATTTTTTTTTTACTTAGCTTTACTGCATGTCTTCAGCATTTCACTGCTCTTTTAATGGTATTTCAAAAACATCTAATTTCACAGTAAAAGATTATATTTATGTAGTCTGTAAATTTACACTTACATAGTTACAATTGCATCTTTTGTCTCAATAAATTGCATTTACGTTGCAGTTACATTCTGTTTCATAATTAAATCATTTCCAATCTAAGTACAGGAAATCTATGCTTCGATGTGCAAGTCTGCTGACAAAGTGAAGGGTAACCCAATTCTCATCCATGCAACTTTTTAATTAGTTGCTGCACATCTGAGGATTAGGTTTGTTGGGTTGTCTTGCATAAAATAACATTAATATTCAATTTGGTTAAGGACTTTCAATAAACAAACAGAATTAATAAAGCTATTAAGCAAATCTCTCTGATGACCAGTTTCCATATGTGCTGCAGTTACTCTAAACCATTTCCAAATGCAGATGGTTGAGAAGGGCTTATCTTTCCACTGTTTTTCTGAATCTTGAAGAGTATCTGGGTATTTTCCATTCTGAGCTAATATGCATTGGAATTTGCCAAATGTATTTTCTGGGGTCTGCAAAAGCCAGGTGGAAAGTAATGCTTTGTTACAAGCTCTGTTATCAGCCTCTCAAAGTACATTACCTCATTTTCTTTATGTCTGGGTTTTGGAGCATTCTGCATACGAACATGACAGCTCTTTTTTCCCAAGTTTGAAATTATTATTTTAGAGATGAAAAGTTTGTTAAATTATGCCCTTACCTGGAATTTTTTAAAATGAAGAGATACATGAGGAACGGTTTTGTGAAATGGTCTGGATGCGCCTTTACAGCTCCCAGTTAAATGACTGGTATTGAAAACCAGCTCATCTGAAGTTAACCTGGAAATTATTTTTGGCTTATATTATAATTTGAAAAATTTGAAATTTAAATTAAAGAGAGCTGGTATAGAAATAAGTCCTTATTTCCTGTATCCCTTGGAAAATAAGCTCTGCTACTTAAGTCCTGGCAAGATGGTGTTGATTTTGTGTGGAGACTTTTGGCTGGTTTTATGGTGGCATAAATTCAGTTTATGTTATAGCTTGCTAATACATACAGTGCTATAAATTGAAAACATTCTTTCATAACTTTTGAGATCTATTGAGGTGACAGGGATGACGTAACTTATCCCAAAATACCATTTACATTGTATTTAGATTCTTGTGGGGACAGGCTGCATTTACATTGAAGAGCCACTCAGTTACTACCCAATATGTTCTAATTTTATTTGTACATTCTGTGTATTTGCAAGTGTCTACATGAAATTTATTTCACTTTCTGTTTTTTTTTTTTTTTACCAAGAAATTTTAAAACTGTTTACACAGCACTGGAAGAAAGGCTATTAAGAAACCCTATGCCCAACACGAGTGCTGAACTCTTTTGGTGCTGGTTTATGAGAAGCTCTGCAGTAGACTGTGACAACAGAGTTGTTCACCTGCTTAGCAGAGGGTGACATCCCTGCAGAGGGGGATGGCTGCAGTGGGATACAGGCACTCCTCAAACGTCTCTCTTCAAACTGGGTGAGGAAAACAGAAACTGTGCTTCTTTTAACCTGCTGACCTGTGAGCTGCGTTTGCAGAGGCTGTTCATCAATCTTGTGGTGGGATTGCAGAGTAGCATTCTCCAGGAGATGGTTTGTGCAGGCTACTAAGGAGGGTCGTTTCCCTAGTTGTCCCAGTACAATTTGCTGCCAATTTGATTTAAGTCTCTAATAGTGAGTTAAATGTGCTGAAACGCTGCAGGTGGTATTTGTCTGGAAATTTCAACTTCTACTATATTGCAGAGGGTGACCAGCTGCTCGGAAAGCGAGTGCGACTCAGCATCATGCTGACTCCTCTGTTGTCTCCTTTGCACTTTGCTCTGTGCTCCATGCTTCAAGTTCAGGGCTTGAACTCTTGTAAGTAAATGAGAAATATTCCACATTGTGGCTGCCAAATGGAGCTGGAAGGGAAAGAATATTTCAAAGGGAGTTTTCTTACGACTTTTCATAGCTTTGAATGTGCAGTTTGCTTTGTATTTTGCCTACATTTGGTAGAAATCTGGGCTCTTCTTCAATTTAGTCTGTCGTAGCCTTATCTGCCTTTAAGGGCTTTTTGTTTGCTTGCCTTGTCCTATAAAACAGTGACTGTAATCTGATTCAGCTATAAACAGCATTTTGGCTGTATTCTTGGTTGTTTTGTATGTTGAGTTTTATGAAGTAAGATGCATGCATGTATAGACTTAAAAAAAACCCCAAACTAATATATTTGCTTTATGCTTTCTTTCAATGACTGAACTTTACAGATACAAAGTTTACTGAAGCAACTGTCAATGTGCTTATTAAATGTAAGTGTTGTGAATTAACCCCCTGGTAGGCTGCTAAATCAGCCCCAGTACAATAAGGTTTATTTTTAAGGATCTGATGTATGTTGTAACCAAGGTGAAACAAACCTGAGAGTAACATTAACCCATAGGTGCAAAATAGTTTATGCTCCTTTTTAATGGCCTGAATTGTCATTACTCTTTTTCACCATCATTTCACTGCCCAGCTCAGTTCTGTGGTTTCTTCCCTGATTCATGGTCAATCGTACATTCCATTCTATAGGCCAGGGCAAAAGTTGTATAAGGGATATAATTTCTTGTAATAACACAGATGCAGTTATTTATAGTAAAACGTTTTCTCACCGTGTTTTGCTGTCCTGCATGGTTGAGCACTCAGGATACTCATATGAATAGTTAATCTGCTGAAATAACAGCAGTTTCTAACGTCTGAGGCACTGCTCGTTGTCAGCAGGCGGGATCCAGCAAGTGCCTCCCCACCATCCGCAGGGAGCTCGTTAAGCTCCATGATGTTTGTTGCTGTTAATTTAAACTGGCATTGCATACAGGACTGGCCCAAAGTCCAGAATGAGTTTAGGGAAAAGCAGTGAAATGATCAAATTCTTTCCTCAATTGCTAGAGGTTTTCTTATAGCCGTGAATTTCAAGTTATTTGAGGATTAAATGCAAAGTAGCTCTATAGGAATAGACTTGTAGTTAGCTTTCATTTCTTAAATTAGAATTCCATAAATTGCAGTTTTATGTGACACTACTTTAGCATTTTCTAGATGCCTTGTGAATTGGATGGCCTTTTCCCAGGAGCAAGGGGATTGATGCCTGGCTTTTATGGAAGGGTTGAGAGCTGGCCATGCTTCCCTTCCTGCCTTCTGACCTTTCTTTCTTTGTGAGGCAAGTGGTTACTGCAACTGATACAAGGCTAATGCAGATCAAATACATCTTTTCTTCCATGCTGAGGGAAAGATGAGATTCCTAATGCAACTGCTACTTAAAACAAACATGGGGAAGGTGAAAAAAAATCTTTCTGAAAAAAAATTCTTGTGCTACAAAGCTTGCTATTGCTTAGCTGTAACAAAATGACAACTTCTTAATCACTTTAATGGGACTTTTTCTATTAGAGATAGATATTATATATTAAGGTACTCAGGAGGAACCTGTTTGAACATTGATCTATTGAGTTCTCAGGGGGAATTAAATAAATAATAAATTGCACTAACATGATAAATTTGGAGGAAGCCTTTAATCAATTATTAATTGATTATTCACATGAGCACAATGCTTGTAAAGATCAAAACCTAATTTTGACAACATATGCAAACTTTTCCTTTTGAGTTTAATAATATATTCTCAATCTGTTGTTCATTAAGGTGAACATCTGTGAATTCATTAATTTTTCTCCAAGCTTGCTGCACCACAAACTTCATTTCTTTAACAAATTTTCCAAAGAATAATCCCATTACAAGCTTAGTTTATAATACATACAGTGACAGCTTCGTTAGCGCAGTTATCTCTTTTTCATCTAATAAGTGTTTGCAACAGAAGTGTTACTGGGTGGTACAGGGTAGGCAGACCAGGGAAAGTGTATAAATCTGGTTGAGGAAAACTGGCTGCGGAGTTTGAGATCTCATTATCTGAGCTCGTAAAGATGTGACACCATAGGTTTCCCAAATATGGTGATTCATAGCTGTAAATTGCCACTTGCAAGTTACAGAAACATGAATTTTATCAGACTTACTGGATATTGCCTTATTTTCTCTTTCTCTTTTTCTAATTTGATGTAATATGATTGTAAAAACTCTCTCTTGCTACTTTTACACTACTGTTCAAATGAAATTATAAAAGTCCTATAGTCCTAGAGATATTTAAAGCATTCTGGAAAGGAGAAAGAAGAAATAGGTTAATGATTCCACCTGTAAGCATTTATTTTGAACTTTTAAATGGAAATAAGCAAGTGAAACTCAAAGATAATACCTATTGATGTTTCTTTAGACTCTTTCCAGACCACATAGATACTCTTCCTTCTTACATAGTACCACTGAACTGTCTAACCCTTTCAGGCATATATCTATGGTTAGCTGCCTCTTCTTTCTTTGATATCTTTTCATAAAGTTAATGGTAAATGAAATACTGATGTTAGTATGTGCTGTATTAATCTGACCAGTCCACATTAGGAGAGCACTGAGCAGAATTTGCAGCTGCAGAAGATTGTTGCTGTGTTCCTGTGTTTAATGGAATAATTTAGGCACAGAGACAGAAAGAAGTCTATGCTAAAATGAGTACAAGCACTTTTAAGCAGAAAACCTGTAGCTAATTTTCAGTCCTATAATTGAATTTGCAGGATAGCACATAAATAAAGCTAGGCTTTTTTGAAAGTTGGATGCTTTGCACTGCATAATAGTGTTTTACTGCCTTGTAATGTTTTCCCATGTATTTTCCCACATCCTGTGCAATTACATTTCAGTGTTGCATGCCTGAAATCTTCACCCATGATGCAGCCTACGCAGTGTTGCATCAGGGAAGCTTCAGCCATGCATCTTGGTTGACTTTTGACAAATAATTGACAGCCTGCTGGATATGAGTGGTTAGTTTACAGTTTGCTGTAGCATGCCCAGCCATATGGTCCCTGGTGGGATATATCTTATAATGAAGTGCAAAACTCTTTCTTCCCCTAAAAACTTTTGGAATATCTTTGTTTTTTGCTCCCGCTAGAAGTCAGAGAAATTCTGAAGGGGTTTGATTCCAAGACTGAATTTTGAAGATGTTTCCTGAAAAATTCCAAGTGAATAGCATTAAATTATGTTAAGAAATACATAATATTCCTTATATCTTTTTCAGATTTTATTGAATTACTTCCTTGTCATACTTAAGCAGAAAATTTTGCAAGTTACTGAGTTAAATGGTATTAAAAAGTTACTGTAATGACATCACCTTGAACCATCCTGTCCTTGAACTCAATGCTACCTCAGAAATCAACAGATTACATGCATTTGAGATGGAATCTTGCAGACTAGTATTTTTTAAAGTCAGGGGAAACCAAGGCCACCTGGGTTGAAGCAGAGGACATTGAGCTCATTGTAATATTGAGTCTTCTCTATAACTTACGCTGTTAACATTTTAGATAACCCATTGATCTCTTTTGAACAGGTAATATCTGTAATAATACCACATTTCTACATCCTCTGAAGTCAATTAAAAAGCATGTATTATAGCTATATTTTAATCAAGACTTACCAGGAAATGGAACTGAAGAATTCTGCTTTTCTTAACTGTACCATTTGCAAAAAGAAAAGCTGAATGGAAAAATGAAATTAATTATCTGTTCTTTATACATCCTTTATATTTCTACTTTCTTCCTCAAATGAATTTAAATTACTTCTGTCCTCCAGGAGAAGCTATTTCAAAACCATGAGAAAAGGTAGATGGATCTTTCCAGAGCATTTACATGGAGAATTTAAGTATAATTCATTAAACTTTGCTCTATAAATAAAAACATACAAATACAGGTTGTAATTGAGAGTGGTAAGTGGACAACTACGTTTAATATCTTCCCGTCCCGTCTACTCTCAAGACTTAAATTAAGGGGAATATATTTCATTGTAAAGTAAGATATGGAAGAAAAGCTGTCATGTACAGAGCTGCAGGATGGGCTTGAATGCACTATTTTCTTTTTCTTCCCTCTTCCAGTCTGAAAACTCTGCTCAGATGTATATCCACTTTGTACACTGCTATTCCAGGGAAGCAGCAAATACCTGCCTGCAGGAAACTGGCTGTTGTATTATTTCTGATCTGTTTGGTATTAGTATGACTGTGTACTACGCTACTAGATTCTGAAGGGTTTCAGCATCGCTCTCAAGAAGCATGTGCTAGTTTTTGGTGTGTTCAAGAGTAAAAAATTGGTATCTTATGATTTCTCTTCTCATCCAAAACATGACCTCACATACTTGAAAGAAAATTGTTCATTGCATGCAGATGAGGGATTGTTGTGGACAGTTGAATTTATTTTGAGAACCTAAGTAATTAAAAAGGAATCTGCAGCTCATCTTAACTCATTGTCATTTGCATTCTGTCCTTCTATGGAGTGTAAGCTCAAGAGCAAATGTAATTAGGAAGGCAAAGGCTGAATTGCTATTTGCCACACGTTAAGAATGAAAAAAAAGATACTGCATTGGCAATGAATCTATTGGTTCTGTGACAGATTTTGAGATTAAGTTCTTACGCTTCCATGACATTTTGAAGTAGACCATTTTTGTTGAGGAAAAGAGAGGAAAAGGAAAGGTCATGTCTCTCTTATCAGGCAGTCATAGTCTCCTGTAAAATAGAAATGTCTGTTTAATGTCAGTGAACAGCCCAGATGGAGATTCATGTTGGAGCAAAACATCTATACTTTATCTTACACCTCAAAGTTTATAGTACTTAAACCTTGTGATAACAGAATCCCAAGTCATTTTCAGATAGGATTCCTCTACCATTACACCGTGTGTCTCCACTCACACACTGTCCACCTTTTTCTTCTTCTCCAAAATTGGCTTCTCTGCATTCCTGACAAAATCTGTGTATCAAGTATCTAACAGCATGAAAGACTCAGCAAGCTCAGACTTATGTGACTACATTAAAATACTTCATAGTCTTTCTGGGAGTGGATTTTGCAAGTCCTTTTTCTTCTTGGCTGAGTGTACAGCTAGAGAAGCCAAGCAAATCATTGACCAAAGTGATTAAGAGGAGCGGTGCTACAGTGGTGTTATACGGCACAAAGGAAGGGATGGTAAATAAAAGCATATTACCTCCAGAAAGGTTGACTTCATAATTCCTTTGAGCTAAGGAACAACTTCATTTCTGTACTGCCTTTTCTTGTATTCATCTCTTTTCTCTGTCTTGCAAATCTATTTCTAGCATGTATATATTTACTTACATGATTTATTTAAAAAAATATTGCTTTAGAGCTTTACTAATAAAATAAGATTGTGTTTTTCTTGGTTTTAACCTTTACAAGCTATATCAAAATGGAGAAAAATACTGTTGGCAGTCATGATAGTTCAATTATAGTAATACAAGCAGTAGCTTTTACTTCATTACTCTGCAGTTACAGTTCTGAACTATTACTTTTCCCCACCTTAAAATAAAAGGGCTTTAAAATGCAGTCTACCTTGAGGTTAAATGTGTGTACATTCATTTGAATGGTTTGTACACATGGGGGCTTGGCATAAAACTGGGTAAAATTGGACCACCTGTAAATTAATATGCTTGAAGGAAGTTTTGATATTACCAGAAACAACAATCGTTTTATCATATAAGTGTATTTTTTTGTGTGTTTCTCTGTGTGTGCACGTGTGGTGGTTTTGTAATCGGCCACATAGCTTTTTCTCACTGTTCCCTTCTACATAAGGAATATCCTTCAAAGAAAGATGCATTCTTTAATAGCCGTCACTTTTACATTATTTCTGGCAATAATTGGTGAATATTATTTAATAAGTAATGATTGAAATACCTCTTTCAAAGAAATTACCTATTAAGGATTTTCAGAAGTGATGGCAAATTATATTGCCTTGCATATTCATGCAGCTTGAATTAATACAATATTTAATGTAAAATTTGACATTAATTGCTTATAAATAGTTTCTTAGAATCTAGATGCCATTTTAGAAAATGCTGCTCTAGCAGAAATAATGACCTGGCAATACACTGTAATCAATCAATGCCTTTCTTCATCTTAGGTATGTTGGCAAAGCAGTACTCATTTGAAAAAAGAAAGTTTTGGTTATTTAGTCAAAAGGGACTTAACTGCAGGTCTTCTGGAGCTTGATGCCATAAAGCAAGTGAGGTCATTGGTTTGGTAACTGAGATTCTAGGAAAAAAAAACATGACTAATTATGTTATATGTTACTGCCTTCAGTTTTTCTCCCCCTGGCCCTTTCTTCTACATTCCCCTTCCACTTTTCCTATTTCTTCTTTTCTCCAGTACTCTGATATCACTGCTTACTCCACCTTTTGCCTATGGTTTTTTTCTTTTTTTCTTTCCTTTTTCAGGACAAGTCCTGATCTTATTCGCTTCTTTCTACATTCGGCACTTGGGTTTCATTTTTTATCCTCCAAACATTATTTTTCCTGATTTTTTGTACATTCCCCTAACCCCTTGGAGGCTTTTTTGATAGAAACAGAGGACATGCATCAACTCATAGTCCTCGTAAGTCACAAAGCGAAACGATCATGTCTTTTGAGTACTGGTTACATCAGCAAAGTCAATTATGTGTAGACAAGTACCTTTACAGTGTTTTGTCCTGGATTTCAGGAGTTACCTTTGATGGGCATGGCTTTGTCTACTCCCTTCTCTCTCTTATTTTGGAATTTTGCTTTTTTTCAATACCTTCTTGTTAGGAGGAGTGGGTTGTTCATAGATGGTGTAATTTGCTGTCGTTAATGTTATATTCCTTTCCAAATCAAAACATGTAAATGTCTCTGGGTCTCTTGGGAAGCTTTAATCTTATAAAGGATGTTGTATTGAAGGGTTGTTGTTTTCCAACATTCATGATAAGTTTGATAATTACATTAATAATTATTCTTTCATGTTTGCTGTTTACAATCAACAAAGCAGCTGATTCTGAAGTTCAAGGAGAAATCAAAATGTTGGCAGTGTCAAAGCTGTAGCAGCAATTGAAAGCAAATACAGTTTATATTGAAAAGAAAGAGTAGAGTTTTAAGAGGGGGGACGGTTCTAGACAAGTCTCTTGCTACAGAACAGTTGTGTCTTTGTAACAGTGCATAAGGTGTGTTTCATCTGTGGCAGATGAGAAACCTGGGAGTGGAGCATGGTTGGATTCCCTCTTATCCTTGGTAACCGTGTCGTCTAACTTTTTTTCATAAACTAATCAATTTCTGCCTGAAATCCCTTAAGCGACCATTTAAATAACTGGGAGCTTAGTGTGTCTATGTTTTCAATTTACAAAATTTATCACTTCACCTCTGGGTTTATAGTGTGGATGTGCTGAATCCAAACACTTCAAAGAAAATTTAGCAGTTGGAGTTCCTTATAAATCCTTAGCTCACCCATCTGTATAATTTTTATTAACATGTCCATTAAAGGCTTGCTTACAGCACAAATTTCTTTCAGAAATGCTTCAGGCAGTGGAAATAAGGGCAAAGCAGACAATAACAAGGTCCTGTAAATGTATATTCATTAAAAGCTCAGGCAACTTTTAAACAAACAAATGAGTTTTACTTCCAAAACAATTAACCAAGTGCTTTTCAACTCCCAAATCATTTTGCATCCATCTCTCAAGCTGTAAAATATTGGAAAGATTGGACTCCACCCTTGTGCTCTTCCTTTCAGTGAATTCTAGTTTGGAATTTTGTGCATGTAACAATCATGTCTGCTCTGGTACTTTTCATTTTTTATTTAGTATTCTAAAAATGTAATTCATGAGAAAGTTACTTCTAGTACTACAGTTAAATATCATTTAACTTACCCAAGAGTTTGCCTGTGACAGGCAAACGTTAATTAGGTGGATAGTGAAAGCTGTTCTTGAGTGAGATTATATCTCTCTTATGACCAAGATTTTTCTTTAAAAAAAGAAAGGAGAAAGCTTGGATTGGTTCATATTACTGTTGGTTTGGTTTATTTTTAAAATTCAGACGTAGTGCAACGGCTTACTGCCCTTCTCCTGGGATGCATGCACTTGCACTGCAGCTATTGCTTGCAAATGGAGACTCTGAGCTTTGGTCACCTGAGTTACAGACTTTGAAATCTGCAGGTTTTAATTGTTTTTCCTCCTAAAGCTTGTGATGCACTGAAATAATCCTTTTTTTTTTTTTTTTTTTTGTTTGCTTGTTTTGGTTGGTTGGGGTTTTTTGTTTAATTTAGACAGAAATCTTTTAAATCTTTTAATATACTTCAGTTTGGCCACCAAAGTTAATGTTCAAACATCCTTTTCAACTTCTTTCATACTTTATTTAAAGGGGGGAGTGACAATGGTGCATTATCTTCTTCTGTGCTGGAAATCAGAAGGTACTGGAAGAGCTGTAGTTCCACAGCAATTGGGGAGAGATATTGAAATATTAAGACATTTCCAGTGCGAATGGGAAATGTGTGCTATACTTTGACTGACAAAAATACTTAATTTCAGGATCAGTAATCATCTAGAGCCAAGCTGAGTCATAGGTCAAGTGTCTAGCCATCCTGAGACCATGCCTGGTTATCCCATCAGCTTTATGTTGCTCCATACAAAGAAACCAAATGTGATTGTCTCTTGCTTAATGCAGTTACAAGAAGATAATCTTGTAGAGACTTCCAGTGGGAAACTCAGAATGTATGTAGGTGCATTAATTTTCTGATACACTTTATATTCTATGCTTTTCCCATGTTATTAAATATGTTTCCCTCTTCCCTACAACCGCCTTGATTATTTTCTGTTTTGTCATAAAATATTTGCTTTGTAACAGGCGCAGGAAATTGGCAGTCATCTCTGCATTGCTGCCTTTGATTGTAAGGAGCTTTGAACCCATACACAACGTTCCACAATTCAGAGGGGAAAAGTAAGCCTGACAGTTGATTTCCAGCTTTTAACCAACATACAAAGGAAAATATTTATTTACAGTGATCACAGTTCCATTGTTCCCCAGACTATAGCAGACAATAATGCCTAATCAGATACTTCTGCAATTGACAACCTAAAATTATCTTGATGTCTGCAAGATTGGCTTTAAACTTTTTCTTATAATTTTCTTTCTTCTTTTTTCCTCAGATTTTTAATGGCAAGAAAAATAGACTTCTGCATTTTTCTGACTTCAACGTGGAAGGTTTTGTTGTCAATCTCTCTGGCTCAAGTTAATGAGTTATATGTTAAACCCTATGCTAGGTACTAACAATTTTTATCAAAAAAGTTTATTTTTTTCACATGAATCTAACATTATTCTTGAGCCATCAGGTATGCCTCCCTTAATGCTGGAACTTAAGGGGATTTACAAGAAAAAGCAGCCCCTGTAGCTGTGTCTGTTGTGGGGTAGCACGTGGGATAGATGGAACTGGAATGCATTTCAGTCTCTCCTAGCTGTGTAGCATCCTCAGTGGTTTTGAGTAAAGACAATTTATTCCTGAAGCAACTGTACCTGCACGTTACAGGGTATTTAAATGATCTTTTGATCTAAAAGACACTTGGCTTGAGGGGACGGGAATTGAATCTAAGAAATCAGTAAAATCAGTGATTTACTCAGAGGATGTTGAGTCTCATCATTCCTAACCACAAAGATGTATATGTGATGTGCGTGTTGTATTTCAGTCCATTTCTGGTCCTTATAGTGGACAGGAACCTACTTCCGCTGTCAGTTATTTTGTCAGGTCAATGAACAGAAGTGTAATGGCGCAAAAAAATGAAGGTGTTGAATATGTAATTGTTTTGGTGGTATGAGTGAGGTGAAAGTTGCTTTGAAAACTAGGAAATTACACAGAAAAGGAAATAAGATTACAGAATCATTCACTGAGAACTTCAAAAGTAATAGAAATACAGCTTCAGTGATACTATCAGTCTGGTTTTTTATATTTATTATGGATAATCAGATTTTTTATCTGCCTAGGTAAGCATGAATCAGGGTCATGGTGTGAAGTTCCAGGTGAATACCACTGAGGACAAAGGGGTGTGTGGGAGCTCTTTGTGCCTATTGTCTGCCAAGGAAGAGTAAGGGGTGGCAAGGTAATGGGTGCACATCTTTATCATGCAGAAACGGACTACAGGCCCCTTGTAACTTGTCCAGTCTCTAGATAAAACTACTACAAAAAGTATAGTGAAAGTATTACTACTGTAAAAGTTTTGCTGAACTGGGATATTCATCAGGTACGTTAAGTCTCATGCTATGCAAGTCTTGTAAGGACATCCAGGCTTGGCAGCCATGTATTTCCATGAACCTCTATAGTGTCTGATTATAAGTTTAGCTCAATACATGCTTACGTTCATTAAACAACAGATATTGTCTTCAGTGGAATCTGGATCACTATTTATAGCCTACCACTTTCATATTTTGAAATGCAGTGTCCCAAATCAAGGTGATTTGTTGAAGGTGAATAAGGGTAAGATCATGGTTAGCCATTACTGGAAAATCCCCAAACACTTCGTCTTATTGAATTCTTAATGCTGTTATTAAATTGATTTTTTATTATTTTTTTTAAGGCAGTAATATCTCTTTTGGTCTTTTAAAATTCATCTGCTAATTACAAATTATTAGACCATTTCCACTTTCTAGACGATACTGATCATGGTCAACAATTTAGCTGGGGAACTGGGGAAAAAGTGTCTTTTCTTTGTTTAAATTTTTTGCATATCTAAATGTAAGCATCAGAAATGAACCCCTTTGTATAAAAAATCAGATTGCCATGCAAGTAATAATCAGCTAATGCTAACAACCGTTTTTTGTGTTTCAGGTCATGCCATGTAATAATGGTTTTACAAGCAGCCTTCAATTATTGTATGCTCTCCTTTTTCCATGGGCATGCCAGATTTATTTGTCTCTGAATAAATTATGTGATGGGGCTGCCTAACATGTGGCAGACCCTGATAGTGGTCCAGACAAGGCCAGAAAAAGGCCAGTTCTTCTAGCAATGACCAATACAAATGATTGGAGCAGCTTGTATGTCCTGGGCAGTAATCTGTGCTTTCACAGGCAATCCAACAGGCTGTCAGCATATCCAGATTGCTGAGCATCTCCCAACTGTGCCTTGGAGGTTTGGTGGTTTGAAATTGGTTGACCCACGGTTTGTCTATTGTATCTGATTGATAAAGTCTTACGATGTGGAAATTTCAGGGAGTAAGTTTGGTACCTTTCCATTGTGTTTTCCCAGAGGAATATATCAAGATTGAATCAATGTTTTAAAATGGGTTATTTTTTTTTTCAAACATTTGAGAACTTTTAAATTGAAGAGGTCAAAGATTCCTCCTTTTGTTGTGGAAAAATGTTGAAAATTTAGTGAGTAAATTAACTTTTTCAGTTAGAAACTGAACAAATATTTTAGATTGTTATATACCTTTATTTTATCATCATTCATTTATGCAAAATCCTTCTAAAAACTTGATTCACAGAAATATTGATTTGATTTGGAAAAAAATAAAGGTATTTTGCGATAGTTTTTTGGTTCTCCACTACACTGATCTCTGAAACCTTTTTCTGTGGTTAGTATAGGGTAACTAGAGATAAAGTGCCATTTCTTGACATGTTTGCACACATCAGGTCATAAATGACTCTCTCAGTTTGAGTCCTTCCATTGTTTGGGGCTTTGAAAGCTGTATATGTTGAGCTCAGACAAAATCCCATGTACAAAGTTCCATGGCTCCCTGAGGTCAGGTGGAATAACAACGCAGGTTTGGCTTCTCTGAGTGCTTGTTATCTTTAGGATTTGATATTTCATTTTTAGGGAAAGCAATGGAAAGAATTGTCTGACTGACATTTGGGCTAATAACATAAAGATCAGTGCCGCAAACCTGGTTACTAAGAGTTAAAAGTAAAATGTAGTAGTTTTTCCTACCTTACTTGGTATCATGCAACAAAACAACTTCCTCATTTAGCATTTGAATAATTCTGTTCAAATGCATATAGTCCAAAATTTTCTGCAAGATTGTTCGTGAAAACATATATCCAGGGAGATAAAATGAAGAAAGTTTAGATGTTAAAATGCAGGAATGGTACTGAATTTTGCATGATCACTGACAGGAAAACAAGCCTGTCCCATAGCCAATCCAGCCTCATAAATAAAGCACAGACATCACAAATCATTCGCTTCTCTTTTCCCTGTCTCTCCCCCTTTGTGCCCATATTTTCCAGCAGCTGTATGTGCTATTAATCTGCATTTAGGTATGCAACTGAATGTCTACAATGTACTTGTTAACAGATGCAGTGTTCAATTTGCTAGTTGGGATTGAGGCCTTTTAAAATGTCATCCTATGTTTTAGCATTGTATACAACATGTTTCTTCAGTTTGATTGAAAAGCTTACTTGAGTGAGGAAAGCATGAACCATCACTTTGCTGTTTTTTTCCTTATTAGCACTCTTAAGTGTATTCCACATTTGCCAGCAGAGAAGCAGTTAGCATACAGTGAAACTCTTCCTGATTGCCTGCTAATCTGTAAGGATCTTTCTGGTTGCCTTCATTACTGCATCAGCAAATTACAGGCTGCTTGTTTGCTCCGTGCTTGACTAGGTCTGGGGCACTGCCACTATGTTCCATCAAAAGGAATCGCGTTGTTCTGCACTAAAGCCTCTGTCAGATGGAGTTTTGCGGGGAAGAGATTGTGGCATGCTTTTAGTCAGCGGTACTTGTAACATAAACAATTAGTGCTACTGCTTGGTGGTGTATACCACGTGATAGTATATATGTGGTCCTATTTATTTTCAGCAAGAGCTGAGACTGTGGCTGTACGATTATGGTGATTGGAGTTTTTGCATTGAGACATTGAGTTTCAGCCAGAGATCTCCAGTGCAACAATTTCAGATAGCCAATGTCTGTGCAAATCCAACCCAGTATTGTTATACTCTGCTCAGTTCTCAGAACAGCGTAAGTCTCAGACTCTCACATTCAGCTTGTGTTGAAAGAAACCAAAGCACCGCTGGTTTTGCTGCCCTTCTTTTCAAGTATCCTAGCAGAACATTGTGAAAAGTTCTGCCATCTCATATGGCTGATGGTATAGATGGTGGTGTGCTCTGGCCATGAGCAGCATCTCTCTAAGTCAATGGCATAGATTCAGAAGTTCACAGAGCCTGCACGTGGGCTCTCTCTGGTGTAAATATATCCTGAGATATTTTTCCATGTCAGTGCTGCTAGGAAACAGTCACCCTTTGATCCATGGGGGAACAGTCCCTGGGAGATAATCTGAATAGCAAAGCAAAGCAAAAATCAAACTGCTCTTTCTGTGCGTCTTTGATGCACTGGAACTTAATTTACTTTATGCATAGAACTGCTTTAACTTCACCTGGAGGCAAGGTGCAGTTTAGATTGCATTTTTTTTTTTTTTTGAGAAATCCTGTTACCAGTATTAAAGTCCTTTAAAGTGCCTTTAAAAACATAGGCTGCAGATTACTCATTATCCTTACTGTAGATTACCATTATCCCATCAGTTTGAAACATGGGCTTCTATAACTTGTTTAGTTTGGATTCACCAAATTAACAATTAAGAATTATTGACTGCAAACTCTTTTTTTTAATCAAGTTATTCTTTCAAATAACTTTTCTAGTATGAATATGGCTTATCCTATTGTGCAGGTAGATGTTAATGTTCTTATGTGTTTACATAGCAAATGCAAAATAAGCATGTCGAAGGAAGAGTGCATCTCCGTATAAAAGCCCATTTTGTTACACCTTTGAGGTATCACACATTGTTTGAGTAGCAGTGATGTATCTGTGATTTATCAGTGGGAACTCTGACTTCCATGTAAATGAAAGCCAGGGTATACAAGCAGATACATCAAATTAGATGTGCAAATTAAATGGCAAGATTTAGGTTCCTAAGTAAGTTTTGACCTAATTTTTCTAAATGTCTGCTACTTGCTGCTCCCAGCTGCCTCACCAGCACAGATTTTGGTTTTCTAAAAATATGAGTGGGAATGTAGCTTTAAACACCTTGTTCTGAAAAAGAAGCAAGATAAACAATTTAAGTCCTGGAATTAAGCTTGAATCTCTGATGTTCTGATTTGCAATATATTGAATACACTTTTATTAAAACTTATTTGTAAGTCTGACAAGTCAGATGAACAATAAGGGTTCAATTCTGAAACAGAGGTTATTTTAACCTATAAACTATGTTCAAATCAAACTCCAGGCTAACTGCTGTAGGTTTGTATAAATTTTTGGTTCTGTGATAACTGACAGAATTACAGGATGCCCAAGAGCAGCTGTCCATTAAGTTTTCCCTCTGCTGAACGCTGGTTCGTGTCTCTACTGGGATTCTTTTCTTTTTCTGAAATACTGTTGTCTAATAAGCAGAAGCCAAGTTCTACCACTCCAGATTTTAATTAGAACATTTGCTTAATTAAGAATGCTATTCTTTCTTAACTGTAAATCCACATAGATTTTGTTAAATTCTCTTGTCTGTGGGTCATAGCTTAAAGTAGCTATTGGTCTCAAAAGGAGTTAATACTTTAGACAATGGGGGCTCATAAAGCAAGTGTGTGAATATTTTCATCAATTCCAGCTAACTTTCAGTATTTCACCGGTCAGATCTAATTTGTTTGATGAGACATCACTGAAAGATGTTATCTATAGTGTAAGCTTAAAAATTGATTGTAACACATAATTCAAGGGCACTGCTTCATGCCTAGGGCAAGAAATACTATTTTTCTCTTCAGTTCATTTGCTGTTTTATAATAGCTTACCTTTTCCAGACTATATCCACCAGATTTGTTTGTAGATTTGCAGAGAAGCAAAACCCACAGTAACAAACCACCCTAACTATTTATTTTTCACTGGGATCATGCTGTAAAGTTGCATGTGTTTATTTTTGCCAAGGCATGTTGGAAAGCAGGGACTTCTTGGGTAAATCAGCTCTCAATATATATTTGCATTCAGAGATTCTGTGGTTAATTGGGTTATTTCATTTTTCATCATTAAAGACTTAGCTGTTGGAGTTTTAATAATACTGTGAAATTCACATGTTAAACAGTCTCCGCTAACAATTTATATGTACACGTATATACACACAAACACCGCAGTCATCTCTTTAGCTAATATCCATTTAGGGCATATCTTACAGCTGAATCTTCAGTTCTCAATCTGAAATTCTTACATTAATTGGCTTTAAAATATTCCCTTTCTACCAGTTCTGTCTTGTGCAAGCCTAGAGATACCCTTCTGCTTTGAGAGCAGTGTAGTTTTATTAAGTATGTCCCAAGATGTGTATTTCAACTGTTTTGTTTGCTTTGTGGTGGCTTCCCCTATAATAAGAGAGAACATACTGTGATGAGTCAGCTGAATATTTACAGTACACATGAAATTTACTGCTGTGTGCCTTTACCCTTATCACTGTAACTCCCCTGGGACTGCAGACACAAATACATTGCCTTTGCTACAGCTGTCTTTCTGACAGTCTAGGAAATGCTAACATTCAAAGTATTAAAAGAGACCATCAGTGGTTTTCCATAGTGCCTGCGAAAATTTCAGACTTCAGACAATTCAAGCATCTTTGACCTTGAATGTATGTAATTTATTAGAATTTCTTTATATTTTTTATAAATACAAAGATGGACTATTTACTTTTTCCATGATTTCTGTTAACTCAGATTTCTATGCTTTCAATAGGTTGTAAGCAGTGTTAAAATATGCTCCTTTAGTATAAAATTCATGTGTTGCTGGAATCAGGAATAGTTTGGATCACATTGGGCATAGTCTTTCCTGAGTTTCTAAGATTCAGGTAATCGGCAAAGTCAAAAATTATCAGGGCAAAGCACTGACCAGAGCAGCCAGTCTTCTCTATGTCCATGATGGTAACCCATCAATCTTACTGCTTACAACAGAGGTGTTTATGTCTCCCTATCTTGGTGCTTCATTTTCCTAGGAGCAGGTTTCCCCTTCTATAGTCATTGTTGATGCTGTTTGTCCTCCTACCTTCATTTCACAATGTAAGGGCTTGTGTTTTTTTAAATGTAAGCTCAAAATATCACAGGGCTCACTTTTGACTTGATGTCTGTGGTCTCTTCTCCACCTTCTCCAACACACCATAGTTTGACATTTTTTGGAAGCTATTTTACCTTTTTTTCCTTTTTTAATTACAGCAGTAGAGTTGGTTATTGGACATCAGGATGTATTCAGTGGCCTTTTTGTGTGGTGGCTTGTGGGGCAGTTGTTCTGCAGATCTGTCTATAATGCCCATGTATAATCTGATTACCTATGACCGTGAGGGACATGGATCATTGAAGAAATGAATGCTTCCAGTGCTTTGATTGTGCTTTTTAATTCAATCACTGTGTAGATCCCCTATTGTTTCTCAGTGTTCATTTCTCATTCAAGCAAAATTATTTGACTATTCATGTGAAGTTATGCACGGAATATATTTGATGCCCCTCATTCTGAGTATTGTCTGCTCAGGATTCAACACTTCTCTTTGACTGAAATTACCATTATAGGTGCTGTTGTCATAGTTCAAATTAATTTCCTGTTTAACAGGGACACTAACGAGCTGCAGTGACAAGAATAAATGTAGTTGGAGACTGCTGAAATCGGCACAGTAATTGGTGGTGTTTTGAGTTCTCAGTGTTGTGATTGCCTTTCTGAGAGGGGAGGCTCTATGATTCTCCCTTTTTCTTTTAAGCAATTTACCTTTTATGTCATAGCCCAGGTGTTTTCTTGAATAACATTTGGAGTGGATTGCATTCTGTCTTCTGCTGCTCTGTTGAAGCCATAGGTTTTTTCTAACCTGCCCACCTGCATCCTTGAAGAAAATGGCTTACTGTATAGCAATATTTGGCCTGTCTGTATTTCAGATATTTCAGTGGAAGATGTAGAATATATATATATATAAAGCTTGGATCTATTCCTAAATTTTAAGTTATGTGGCAGCTACAGTGCTCTGTGCCATGTATGAGAATGAGCAGCTCTGGAAGAATGAAGGACCTCTTGACCAGCCATACGTGACCACCATTCTGAGCCCTTTGTTAACGAGAACAATCACAAAAACATAATTTTCTTTCTCGGATGAACACCCACCCCATTATTGATCAGAAGAGGAAAGATATTCCTCTTCATTATCACACAGTTCAAAATCCATAAAAAATACTATTCTTCAGAAAGATTTTTAATATTTGGCTGTTGCTATGTTAAGGAACTGGGTTTGTAGAAGTCTCCAGAAGCTTTCCATCTTGGTTCAGGCTCTTGTGTTTTAGTAATCTTCTTGTTATGTTTCAGGTTGAATGAAGCTAATACTAATTTTTCTTCATAAAGAAACAGTCTAAAGATTCATTCTTGAAAGTGGATGAAGTTTTTTTTAAATTAATCCTGAAAGAAAATTGCTTTCAGGAGAGAATAAAATTTTGGCAGTGAAAACAAACAAACAAACAAACACAGTAACATATAATAAAGAGAATGATGGTAATACATTTTTACATATTGGGCATTACATTTTAAATTAAAATTTACAATTTCTACTAAATATTACCTAAACATTTTTCAAATTAGCATCCCATAGATTCTGGCAAATATTTTGAGGCAGAATTGAATGTTCCAAGTTAATTTTATTCTTTTTTGGTGTTGTATATCAACTACCTGTAATAAAATAGAGTTTTCCTATTCTAGAGAACTTTAACAGGGTATTTGCTGCCATCATTTAAGAAAAAGATTTGAATAGTGTTCTAGGAAGGAAGAAAGGCTCTTGACTTGTAATGTGCAATCCTTAGGACCATATTTGTGTTGTTTTCTATCAGAGCCAGCTAAGGTCATCAAACCTCTGGATCAGGTCCTACAGAAACAGCATACGTGTGTTTTAATTTTTGTGCCTAAGTAATGTCCTAATGCTTTCTCTTTCCAAATTACATCCCCCTTGAGATTCATTTGCTAGCGCTACGTGGACTGATTTTCTGTCTGCTTTTTTTGTCACCACTGGAGTCAACGCACGCAGGTGGAGGTGTGAGAAGAAATGTGCAAGTGAGCATTGCTGCAGCACAGAACCTGCTGGGCCACGTAGGCATCTCTCAGCACGTGTCAGACCATTTCCCAGGGGGCTGTTTATTGCTTGGCCACCACCCTCACACAAACAATAAATAAACTGAAATTAGTCACACAACAAACTGCCAAAAAGAAAAGCAAACTGTGCTGAGCACCTGCAAAGGCGGGCGGTTGTGCTTTGGCATACATTGAGCGAAAGAACATTCCAGAGCACACCTAGCAGGGCTAGGCTTAATGAGCAAATTGACTTGACAAATTTCACCTACCTTTCTGCTCATCTGCAAGCTTTCATCATTATAAATTTCCTATTCTGAATTACCTGTTCGTTGTTTCCTGCAGAATTTATTTCACGTCAGCTTGTGAATTACTCATATGCTCAGTTTTCTCATTACTGGGGCTGTCTGATTGCCTACTTAGTTAAATACTCCAAGTTTCTTACCCCCCCCCCCCCGGCAAAGTACAGCAGCAAAGTGGTAAAGGCCCCATACCAGAATTAAGTTTGTATCCAGAATCTTCTGTTTGCATACAGAAATAAAAAGTCCGTGCCTTAAATGCTTGCATTCAGGTTTACCACTGAGTAAAGGAATTAAGGAAGTGATGGCACAGTGGTTCCTCATCAGGTTGATCCTTACTTGATAAACTTAGATTCATATTCATATAATGCTAGAGAAGATCCGCAGATGTTTCACATTATTTCTGAATTCCCCCCAGGCATATAGCTAGTATTAGGGCACTGATCCTGGCATGATAGAATGTTACACCTTTTAGTTGTATTTCAGTTCTGGTATTTACAGGGAAAATTCACAGAGGATCCATTTCTGTTCACCTCCTCCTGTGAAGGTCATTCATTACAAGTAAAAAAAGAATGAACACATGTGCAGACAGTTGTCCTGGTGAGTCCTGGCTACTATGCCAGATATGTAGTGTCTCTGATGATTCTCCTTTGTTTGTGTTGCTATTAGAAGAAATAATAGGCCAAGAATGGATATCTAATTGTATTTCTGGTTTGCAGCTTACTATCAGCCCTTTCATTATAGTTTATGACAGGTCAAGTAACATGTATTTTCTTACAGTGACCATTTAGAAACAGCGTGGGAAGATTATTTTTGAGCCAAAATACAAAGAAGGTTTGCGGTTGTGGAAAGATAACGGTCCCTTACTGGCTATCAGCACATGTTGCAAGCTCAGACTTGTGTCAGCTGAAAATGTGGATCACATCCCCATCTATTTTTGAGTAGTGTGAGGATGGTGTGACCTGGTGAGGGCCTGATGAGTTGGAGTGCCATTTGTTAGGGTATGGGCTGGGAAAGAAGCAGATTTTTGTTCTTTCCATGTCCTATGCCCCGTCATTATCTCCACATCCTCCTGCTGTTTTCTGCAAACACTACTATTGTTCACAAAGCAAATTAAGTTTTCAAGTAGATTTTCAACTTTTTGGTATTTGGGTTAAGCATTATAGAATGTGAAGTAATGAAAACCCAAGACACCAATGCTTATTTACTTACTGCAGAAACAAAAGAAATGAACTCTGGATTGCTCTGAAGTGGTTTTACCTACAGCTCTAAAGGTTGAAATGATTCCCCCTTGATGGCTGCATGATGCTTTGGTGATGGAACTCCCTCGGTGCTGTAGTTTCACCTCATTAGTTGTACTACCTTTTTTGCTGTAGTCTTTCAGGACAGCTTGAAAGGCTATTGATTAAGGGCTTAACTCACTTTTGATCACAGCTAATTATATTTTTTCAGCCAGGTGCTAGTATTCAAGACATTGGTTTTGGAGCAGTCTCTAACGAGTAAATGGAGGGATGATTAGAACTTCAGTGAACTGTTCACTACAAGTTCTGACTATTGGCTATGAAAATTAGCATTCATGAAGAGTTTGAAAGGGAAAATTCTCCAGTTTTCTGAGATATCTGTTAAGAATTCAGACCTTATCTTTGTAGCGAGTACATGCTGCTTTTCATCTTTCCTAACTCACACTGCTGCTTCTCAAAACTGGGAGGAGGGAGAGAGGAGGAGGGATCCTGAACAGTAAACCACAAAAATCGGCTCTGAGGGAGCCATTGCATTTCTGTGAGAGATTTTAAGAGCACATCTTGAAAATGAGAGATGAAGAATTAACCAGGGTCAAGGGTCCCGATGTACTAATTCAATACCATTACATTTATACAGGCATCAGAACAATGACACTTGCTTTTTGCCTTTTTTTTTATAATATGTTTACGTGCTCATGGAGTATTCATTGAGTAAGGTGCTCAAGTTTTGTTGTTACTGCATGCTAAGCAGGTATTTCTAATTGCATTTTATCATCTCAAATTACATAATGTTTTAGTTAACCTGAGAAGCAGAGTGCTGTGGTTTAACCCCAGCCAGCAGCTGAGTGCCACAGTGAGCAGGGGGAGAGACTCAGAAGAGCAAAAGTGAGAAAACTTGTGGGTTGGGGTAAGAGCATTTTAATAGGTGAAGCATAAGCTGTGCATGCCAATAAAGCAAAGCAAAGATTTCATTCATCACTTGCCATGGTCAGGCAGGAGTTCAGCCATCTCCAGGAAGACAGGGCTCCATTGTGTAGCAGTTACATGGGAGGACAAATGCCCTTGCTCCAAACATCACGCTCTTCCTTCCTCATCTTCATATACTGAGCATGATGTCCTATGGTATGGGATATCCCTAGGGTCAGCTGCTTCCCCTCCCAACTCCTTATGCACCCCAGCCTCCTTGCTGGTGAGGTGTGGAAACAGGAAAGGCTTGACTTTGTGTAAGCACTGCTCAGCAGTAACTAAAATATCCCTGTATTATCTACACTTTTCAGCACAAATCCAAAACCTAGCCACATACCAGCTTCTATGAAGAAAATGAATCCTACCATCCTATTGTGGGCAAAAGAAAATAGTTTTTGTGCAAAACCAGGGATTTCTGTTAGCTTAACTGAAGTCTTAGTGTTCTAAAGAACAATTAATAATCCAATTACAATGGTACTTACACTTATAATTCAAATTATATACAGTTAAATTTAAGATATGCAATCTTGCTATTATCTACCCCTTTCTCAGGTGCTACAATACATTTCCACTCTCTCACTGCTCAATAGCTTCATTCTGGAGGGAGATGAGAATACCCCAATCATAAGCATTCAAGTCCTTTGCCAGAAATGTGATGCTGACATTGATGATTTCTTCTTCCTGGCCCTTCAGTTCACCTTTATGTGCTTGCCAAGTGTCCTACACCCTGTTCTTTCTTCATAGGATGGCTTAGGTCCACATTTACAATACACAGTGTCTTTTACCGATGTTTGATACTTGTTCTTTATTCTCCTTGTTAACCTTAAAGCTAGTTTTACACAGCTACCAGGGGTGCAGTCACCACTAATGAGGTGATTTTTATAGCTCTTGGGCTTCTACGCCTATCATCCTACACCTGTACTTTCAAGGCCCCTACTGTCATCCCATGCCTGTTATTCCTCTATGTTGCATTTTATCTACAGTCATAGTTCATTTTACCTAGAATAGCTGCATGTATTGCTGTTTATTAGTTTCATATATTATATGTGTATATATAAAACAATAGCTACTTACCTGTACCAGAAGCACAGAAAGAATTGCATGTTTGAGAAGTGCTGTTATAAACAAAGCAAACAAATGAGCAAACAAAGCACACCTTAGCCTGGCCAAGGCAAGTCTGGGCAAAGCCTGATTAGACCCACAGTCTGTGTTGCAGCTTAGCACAAAACCTCCAGACTGTTCCAAGCAATGCCAAACCTCTATTTACTGGGCTACTGGGCTACATAACAAAGACAAAGCATGAGTTAGGTAAAGTTTTATTCTCTACAAGCATATCACAAACTAAATCTTCCTCTTTTCTCTTTAACTACAGTAAGCTGAAACCCTTAGCTGCCTTTTTCACACTTAATCTTTTGCAGACTTAACCTTGTTACACTGAGTCCTTCCCTAGGCTGGTATCTACATCTTCTCTGCTTGTTTCATTCCTCCCTCTGCCTATAATAATTTCCTTTAAAATCATAGAATCAACTAGGTTGAAAAAGACCTTTAAGATCACCAAGTCCAACTGCTAACCCAGAACTGCCAAGTCCACCACTATACCATGTCACTAAGGGCGTCTAAGTGGGTTTTGAAGACTTCCAGAGATGGTGATTACACCACTTCCCTGGGCAGCCTTCTCCAATGCCTGATTTACCTGTGGGTGACTCCTGAAAGATACTAAACTGAGATAGCTGAATGCTGGAAAATACAAGTTGAACCCTCTTAATAATTAATAATGGGGATGAAACGTATATCTGTGTACTTTCCCTGCATTCTTAAATGTTGAGGTTTGGGTAAAGGGAAGAGGGCTGTTCCTAATGCAGATGTTAAGCACTGAACACTCAAAAAGTCTGGACTGCAAGTAATACGCAATAAACACTTGTAAGCAATTCCAAATATTAATTGTAACAGTGCTCGCTCCCCCTCTGATTTTCAGCACCCATTCTTATCTCCTCTTCCCTGATTGCTAATCAAATCGCATATAGTTATACTTTCTGCTGAATCTCGCTCAATCTGTGGGCAGTCTCTCATGTGTACTTCACTACCAAAACATGTAATTTCATCACTGTATCCCTATATTGTAGAACTCATCTTGTCACAAGCATAAAAGATTCTCCCTCTGTGTCAGAAGGTTAAATATTCCAGAAGACTTTTAAATGGACTTGTCCCTAAGGTCTTAAGAAATAAATGGAGTGCTGATTTGATACAGATTTGAGCACAGTTTAAAGAACCAGAGTATCCCATTTCATAAACTGTGTGCTGTCTACAGCTTCTCTGTATTGATCTTCATGTCTGGGAATGTTATTGTTGGGTTTTGTAATTTTGCTTATAATTTTGTATTTTTTTTACCAAGAAAATGTGTATTTTTCTTTTGTTACTTGGAAAAAAACCCCAAAGATGAAAGAAAGGAGAAGAAAATAATTCTTGCTCTGCTCCTGAAATGTTTCCCTTTTTTGATGCGTTGTAGGTTTTTATGTATTTGTCCAAGTTCTCAAGAAATTTGTTTGATAGATTAGACTGGATCAGTGATCCTGAAGAAATAGGATTTGAGTGAATAATGAGAACGCACATGTGAACAGGATAGAGGATGAAAGCAGGCTGTTATTGCATTGCCGTGCCTGTACGCTGGCAATAATGCCTGTGATTGCAGTAATAGACCCAAATGAGTAATAAGCCTTTTTTTCGAGCAAGTTAAGCTGTCAGCCTCTCCCTAAAATATTCCTCTGTCTGTCTTATTGAGTTACCTGTAGCTCTTGAGAATCACCAGGTGCTATTTTTATGCTCTTACTATGCAAGTAGAGATGTCACACCAGCTGGCTTGTTCCCTTGTCTGTAGCTCCTGTGCTTTGGCAAAGGTCAGTATGTGAAGATTTCTGCTTAACTTTGGAGTCCAATGTCTGATGCTGTACTAAGGCAAATTATCCATTTAAGCACTGTCTAAAATGAGTTGTCTTTTTTTCACAATGGTCTGAATTGAGTCATAGTATATAATAAATAATGAATGCAAAAGTGAGGTTGCAGTTCAGTCACAGATTATTATTTGTGGAATTACTGCTGACCTCTCATTAGCACTTACAAGTGCCAGACCAGCTCTTGAAGGATTCAGGAGATTGCTTAATGAAGATTCATTTATTAAGATGTATGACTGGCCAATGTACTGGTCATTACATTGATCTGAGGATCAGAGTGTAAGCAACCTTTGTGTAACAGAGGAATGACAAGGAGAAGCAGTTAACTACTTTGAACAACTTTTGGAATCATTATTTTTCAGATTTGTCTGCTCTTTGTATTAGGAGGTAGCTCATTCTTTCAGTCTTCTTTAAAAGCTTTTCTTTCTTTAAAGAAAAAGATATTTTGTATACAGTATTTATAAAAGCAGGATTTTGCATAATAGTGCTGTATTCTATTCCACAATTCAGTATTACATTTTCATTACCTATTGTAAGGCCTACTGTAATTCCATCCACACAGGCATATGTAGTCTGCACCCAGCTTTGTGGTTTTGACAGAAAATTCTATAGGGATGTCAAAAGTATAAACACAGTAAAAACACATTAAAGAAACAGGATGTCTAAAATTCATAGGCATTCATTTTATTCATAAATAATGGACCATTGTGTTATCTAATCAGGGAAGATAAATGTCTCTTTGAATTTAAACAATATATAGGTATAAATGAAGGTTGTATTGTGTCCCACCCCTATTTCTGAGCCTCATTTGGTTTCTTAACAAAAATCATCTAATTGGTAGGAGATAAATATGTACACATTGTTTAGGAAAGACATATTTTTTCTTTTTCCTGCAGTCATTCTTGGCATGCACTCACCTTCTTTCACACCCTCTCTCCTCCTGGAAAAGGCAGGATAATGTGCTTGGTTTTAATGGAGCCGTTGTGCAGTTGTAACCCAGGTCTTGTAAATGGGGGAACCTGGGGTCTCCTGTGTGAACCATGAGGGGCTTAGTACCCTCTTGATGCACTGCTGAAGTCTCATGCCTTCTGTTTTATGGCAGCACTGCTTCTGCATTGAAGCATTTTTATTGTGCACAAAAGAATCAATCTTTCTTGCAAAAAACCCAAGGGTGAGGGAGTGTGCTTGAGTGACAAATATGCTATATATGCCAGACTATAGCCACAATTTCAGCTCTGGGAGTTTTTGTGTGATCTGTCTGGAGGAATTTACTGGGTTTATATATGACTTTTTACAAGAGCATTTAGTGATAGGACAAGGGGTAATGACTTTAAACTGAAAGATGGTGCATTTCAGCTTTTTAGGAAGAAATTCTTCACTATGAGGGTGATGAGGCACTGGCACCCAGAGAAGCTGTGGCTGCCCCATCCTAGGCAGTGTTCAAGGGGAGGTTGGACAGGGCTTGGAGCAACCTGCTCTAGTGGAAGGTGTCCCTGCCCATGGTAGGAGGATTGGCACTGGATGAGCTTTAATGTCCCTTCCAACTCAAACTATTCTATGATTCTATGAATCATAGAATACTACTGGCAAAGTAGTGACTAAAAGCACTGGGTCTGGGCTTAGCTGTCAACAGCTGGAATACTGCTTCAGAGGGGCTGTGAGTATTGACCTGAAGTGTAACAAGCTTTGTATTTATTCTGATGGCAGAACAATACAATGCAGTTGCAGTGTAGATTAAATATAGGGAAAGAGTGGTTTGGTTGGTGGTTTTGTTGTGGGGTGGTGGCGTTTTTTTTGGTGTTCTTGTTTTTTGTTGGGTTTTGGTTTTGGTTTTTAATCATTTAAATGGGATAAGCTAAAACCAAGGTACAGTGTGTTCTGAATTTTGGTTTTCAGGATTTCTTCTGTTCCAGAGTTTTGTTTCAGCATCATGCAGAAGATCAGGATTCTTATTCAGTTGCTTTGGATCAGTTGTTTAGTATTTTCCTAGAGTCAGAAAATTGGATTTTGCCTGGATTTCCACAATTAAAAACAAACAAACAAACAATCAAACCCATGGAAAGCCTCGAGAAACAACCAACCTCCCAAAGAAACCTACATGTCCAATGCTTTATTTTCATGGATGGGAAAACAACCATTGATTGTTTTACTCAAGTTTTAAGCTAGCTGGGATAATGCAAATCGTTACACTTTAAAATATAAGCTGCAATAATTGAACCCTCTGCCTTTGGTATGGGCATCTCAGTGGGAACCTTTGTCAGACGTTAGCTTGCACTGAGGAGACAATGACTGTTTTATCGTTCCATTTCTGAAGTTAATTGTCTGCTTCTGTCTCCCCTCTGTAAATCGATGAGGTTTTCAGCTTTTTCTGCAAACACTCACTCTTACAGCACTGGTGGAAGGTAAGGCAGCACATTGTAGAGTCTGTGCTGGATTTCCCAGCTGTAAGACAGACTTAGTAAAGAGAAAATCTACCTTACACTTTCTTACCGAGCAACAAGCATCACAGGTATTTTAGTTGGAGTCTTCTTACACAATGGCATCCCTTTGTGTGAAGAAAGCTGAAGCAGGGAGGTGAATACACCTCGTCCCTGTGTGGGTGGTGCAGCATTCTGACTATGGGAGAGCAGTAGTCTGGAGGCAATGGTCAGCCTTCACTTAGAGCGGAATGTGAGCTTTTTATTTTTATTACTTTTAATTAGTTGACCATTTTGCAGTTTACAGGGAAATAATTCTCCCAAATGACCTTTCACCTGGTCAGAGAACCTTTTAGAAGAGAAAAAGAAAAATCATTTACATGTTTGCATTAAGGTACAAGATCTCTGCCAACCATGATTGAAAATATGTCTAAAATCAATTTGGTTTTCAATATTTTTCAGTCATTGAAAACCAAATTAATTACTTTTTCTCATAGGAATTATCAAGAGTCTCCTCAAAATAGTTTAGAAGTCAAACTACATGAAATAATGTCATTACTTTGCATAAACAAACCAGTAAAAATCTGAGGCGTGATGTCTTCAGCTGCCTGGAAATTAGCTGGATCCATTCTAATTCCTGTTCTGGGCTTAACCACAATGTCACTAAATACTTCCAGTAGTTACCCCAGAACAAGCAAATTTTAAATAAATTAATTTATTTTTTTCTTCCGGTTTGCTTTCTTGGGGGTTATTTTTGTTTTCTAAAGCTTTAAACTGGGTACAGAATTGGTTAATGCATGTCCTGCTTGTGGTGAGAGGAAAAAGAACATGGTGTAAATGAGAAAATACTGGTGTGAGAGATAATGTGTTTTCCAAGAGCCTGTTGACTAAATCATACCCAGCAGCACGACTCCACAGGAGCTTCATGCACGTGTTGTGGGGTGAATTAGTTCTTTGCCACCATACTCATAGATGAGAGGCAGCAAGTACTGTTGACTGGCCTGTTGCTAAGAGAAGGTAAGGTGCACAGGTTGGTGTTTTAAGTGAAGCGTGTTTGGGTGAATATACAATAAATGAACCTAAATGTACAGCCTATTAGAGTAAATTCACTGTTACCACTTTCAGTGTTGCTATTTTTTAATACTTTGGTTGTTTATTTGAGAGTATCTGCAGCTGTGGCTTTAGAAGTGTGCTTATAAGAGATGTAAGCTCGGACAAAATCAAACCTTTACTGATGGATGTGTTAGTTTGCGATATAATGCCTTTTGGCTGATTTTGATTTGAATCGATTTGCCTGTGTTTCTATTTGATTACCTCTAGGCTGGTATTAGAAATGTGGGCATTTCTGTTTGACCCCACATTAGGCATTTACTGAGGTGCCCTATCAATACATGCTACTCACTACTGGCCTCTGCTGAGTGCAGCTCCCTTCCTGTCCAGGTTTGGAATTTGAAAATTAAAAGGAAACATATTTAGAGTGGGCCTGGAGCTGAACAGGGCTCTGGTGTTCTGTTTGACTTTCAACAATGAATAACAATAAACAATTCAGCATTCATTCAATGTGATGAAGCTTCATGAAACTTCTGTCCTGGCTTTCCTGAAGAAGTTTGCTAATGGTGTTTTATAGCAGGGCTTTGGTTAAAGAGAGTTTTCTGGAAAATATTATGGTCAGTTTCTGTAGATGTTATTTCTTCTAGTATTTGGATACAGCTTGTGTTGATGCTCAGTTATGAGATCGATGTAGGAAAATCACTGAATACTGCTCTACTAATGCTCCCTTTATGAAGGGAAACTACATTTTAAGTAGTGTCTGCTTTTTCTCTGGACATGTCTGCTTTTGTCAGTGATAGATAACATGTTGGGACTCAAGATTTAGCTGGTTTGTATCTTCAAACTGATCACTATTGCCATGTCTTAGATTATGAAACCGGATGTTAGTGGAGCTTTTGTCATTCACTTCACCCAGCAGTTACTTGGAGGGTGGTGGGGCTGGGGGAAAAGTCCTCCAGGGAGCTTTGGATCAAGTCTGCCAGAAGTAGGTAATGCATCTGTCAGGGGTATGCTGGTACTACCTTCAGGCATTTTAAAAGTTTGAGCAGATTGCAAGATTGACTTAAATGCTAAAAGGAACACCCATGCTTCTAATCTAAATTCTGCATTGTGTTGCAGAGCTGGTAAGCTGTTGACGTGACAGATTTCAGGCTCTGTGCTCAGAGCTCCTCCCAAACTATTTTTGTGCAACGAGTGGCAAATGCTGGCAGGAGCACTGCTGTCAATGCAACTTCAGAATGAGAAACAGACATATTTAAAACTGAAAGCAGATAATGGTAATGACTCAATCCTAACCCTCATGAACCTGTAGAGCTTTTAAGCAGGAACTTTGCTTGTCAAGGCAGTCGTTTCTTAGCTGTGGGTTTCTCAGCTCTAATTTGAAGATTTCCATTAATGAACTTGTCTGTTACTCACAGATGGAATATCTGGCAGAATGAATCTTCTGCAGTCACCAGTTTTTCAGTCTTGTTAGAGCAGATAAGATCAGTATTGTTCTCACTTGCTCACAGAGGTTTAGTGTTAGATGATGTTGCTAATGGCATTTTTTAATCCATACGGTTCCATTGAAACAGACTGCATTAGCACTCACTTCAGTGAATACCCGCTAGTACTGGCCAAACTAGTCAGAAAACAGTTTTTATTGAGTCACTGTCTTTTGGGTTTGTGGTGTATTTTCTGGCTTTGATACGGTTTTAAGCAATGCTGTATGTGCTTGTATTTATGTGCATTATTCTTATAAAATGCATATGCATTTTGTATTTCAGGCAGTCTGTGATAGTTTATTTGAATGTAAATACCTTTTCTCAGTCTAGGACCCCTGATTTCATATTTGGTTTCTGTCACTGAGGTAGCCTAACCTTCAGTCACAGAAATCAAGAGGGCATAGTTCTTTGTGCTTTCGTTTGTTGATTTGTAAAGTATTTTAATAACTGCCTTTTCTGTTCTGTTATTCTAAAACTGAATTCATCTTTCTAAAGCCCATTCAAGTAAAGAATGATATATATGTGCAAAGTACTATTACACTATAGGCTGTTTTTCAAATTTTCTAGCATGTATTGTCAGTCTGTGGCGGTTATTGTATATTCATATTGCTGGGAAAAGGAGATTTACTGAAATGCAAAACCCACGGGATACAAAAATGCTTAATGTCTACCTAGCAAGTGTAAGAGTACATCACTGATAAGGAACTTCACAGAGTTATGGCGAAAAGGAGATGTGCTTGTGGAGTGACAGGCAAATTATTGATTGGAGCTGGAGAGTCATCTTCTTGTAGTTGTTGTTTGTCTTCTCTTTCTTCTGAGAGTCCCTGGGGAGCCAGTTGGGAATTAGACTGTAGTCTGTACCAAGAGTGGATTTATAGTCCTTAACTGTGGGGAAAAAAATGGGGTCTATCTTTTGAGGCTGGGATGTAAACAATTACAGAAGGTGAATTTGTTGGCTGGGGTTATGGTGAGCCAGCACAAGGGCATATAACATAAAAGGAAATGATTTCCTCCCAACTAGGGAAATTACTTCCACAGCTGCCTGATCTCTTTCATCACAGATTCAGCATTAGTCATTATTTCTGGTATGAAATAAATGAATGTATCGTGGTTCTGAGTCTCAAAGGCAATTCTAGAGATGTAGGTGAGAGACAGTGTTGCTCTGGATCCCTTTTGTTTCACTGCTCGTGATGGCATTTAGTATCTTGCCATTTTGCTACACAACACTGACTGAAATCTGTGCTGATCCTGATTGTGTTCATTTAAGATGTGACAGTACATTTCTCTAGTAAATATATCCCTGTTTGTGCTTCAGCTACCTACGGCAGTACAGCCCCAGTCTTTTGAACTTCTGGGAAGAGTCAGCTGGTGTGCTTCAGGCTGCTTCTTCCCTTCTGGTTTCCCAGTAAACTACTTACTTAGAAACCAAAGCAGCACTACCAGCCGTCTTTCAAACACTGGTCCTGCATCAACAGTTTAATATTATTCTAGTGAATCTCAGACAAGCAGTGGTTTTTCAGAGAGGGGGTGATTGGTTTTTGTAAGAAATTACTTTGTTTTCAACACGCTAGAATGAGATCAAAGTCACTTTAGTTTGTGTTCTGTGCAAAGGTCTGAATCCATTGTGCTGCAAATGAAGCTTCATCTCCTTGTAGCTTTGTTTTCCCCCTTGCAAATACCATGTTTATGTGTTTTCTTTGTTATGTGTCTCAAAATGTTTAAATGTCTTATACATTGGAGTTAGTATTTCTATTGCTACCCAGCTTCTGCATAAAGGGAATTTTAAACAGGGTGGGCAATTAACTGTAAGGGTAGCTACATATATTTTTGATTCCTCAACACCATATAAAACTGCCAGGAGACTGTAGAATTCACTCCATTAAAGGCAGTTGCTGAAGTTCATGACGTGCCTTAGTTTCTGGCTACTAATGAAAATGCATTTCAGTCTGTTGAAATGGAAGCTGTTTAACAATAAGCATTTACCTTCCTCTAATTCTTCACAAAGAGCCAATACAATTTTAAATAAAGCAGGATTCTTTTTTAGATGGTGATTAGTCCCTGGTGTAAAGAAGGGTCCTGAAATTGTTTAATTAGGCAACAACAAAAATCACAAAATGAGAAAAGCTGATGCTGTAGGTATCCGATGATCATACTGAGATATAATTGAAGTAGAGAAGCCTGTTGCTTCTAATAGTTTAAGTGCCCTGCACACCCACTGCATGCACTGAGTACAATAAAATGTTCTATCACACATTCTCTTCATCATACCCAATATATGATCCATGTTCCTGCAGTAATAGCAGGGATAATTAATTCTGGCTTAAGTATTTAGAAAATTATTAAGTGCTGCAATTACAGGCTTTTCAAATGGCAGTATTTAGAAGCAAGAAGCTATTCTCTGTGCTCTCCCCCCCTCCCATATCTGAGTGCACTGAAAATCTTCAATTCATCAAAATAAGGGAAAAGCCCCTGCAGGAGTGCATCTTAATGTAGTATTAATTGGGTAAAGGAAGACCGTAGCTCCGGAGCACAGAGGGTGCATTTGGAGCAGGACAAATAATCTGAAATACAAGTTTGATGAATTCTCTTCATCTTGATGCTGTGGTTGCAGCAGCACTTTCGTTTATATTGATCAGAACGGCATGAAAATTTTCTTTCATCTGTCATTTACATTCATTTTACCTCTTGCAATTGCCTCTGCCAGCTTACATGCTTGTTTTCTGGTGAATCTATTAATAAGATTTCCAGTACATCAAAAGAATTTCTTTTGTGCCAAGGTAGAATATTGGCCACCTGGTGTAGGAGGGTTCCTACCTTCAGTTTTACCTACTGAAATTTATTAATAAGTTCTGTGAAGTAAAACAGAAATAAATGAAAAGAATAATGCTAATTGCATGCTATAGATTTTCCTCCATTGCTTACTCATTTAGTTGGTGACTTGCAGAATAGAATACTTACACCACAGCTTTCTTCTGATTGCAGCATGCCTCCCGAATTGACAAAAATAGGACCAAAGGTCAAATTAATTAAAAGCAGTAGGAGAAAGAACATAATTAATGCTGCAAGTTTATATTTATGCCTTTTGCCTGGAAAATGTGTGAAGTGCATTTTGTTTTGTGCAAAGCGCAGGTGCTGTATGCCAATGAAAATAAAGAAACACTAAAAAACATCTTAAGGAGTATGATTTGAAGTCTTTTAGTCTTTTATGCATAACGATGATTTTAGGGTGAGCAACCAGAGCAGTTGCCATGGGCATTCGATAGCGTAACTGATACAGGAATGCAAGTCTGTGCATGTGCCTGTAACCACGTGTAAAAGATACCTGTGCTCATTGTGTCTCCCTGTTGCCCCTATGATGTATGCCAGCTCTCCTGACATTATCCTTACACACACCCATTTTTCCTGCTGGTTTATTTCAAAGATCTTCCCTTTTTTTCAGATATCTACAGCAATTTGCCTTCTCCTGAGCAGTAAGAATACAGTGTAGACCTAAAGCCTTGCATTTGTTCTTTCTTAACTGCATGTTACAAGGGGTTTCTGCCCTGTCACGCTTTTATGGATCAACTAAAACAAGTGGTTGCCTTTCCTGGTCATCTCCTGGGTGTCAGAGTTGCAGAAGCATTTCAGTTTTAGAGGTTACGAGTTCAGTGTGACTCATATGGAGAATAATATTTATTTCTGATTTAACTGAGCTTTACATGAAATTTGAATAAACCTGTACTAAAGGTGGTAGCAGTGTTAATCTGTGTGGTAAGTGAAAGAATGCACTCATGGAGCTGCAGAACTGTCCTCCACTGTGCCTTTGGCCTTCCCACCCCTGCCTCTTATTTCTCAGTTCTCTGGGACACTTCTACTCAGGCATCTTTCCAAAGATGCAGGGTCTTGGCTTGGGATTGACATTGTTTAGTGGTGGACGTGGCAGTCCTCAGGTAATGGCTAAACTTAATGATCTTAACTGTCTTTTCTAACCTAGTTGATTCCATGATTTATGAGAATGCAGTAATGTTATTTTGGGGTTTATATAGTAAATGGCTGGGACTAAGTTGCTTTAATCAAAACACTGGTATGCTCATGCTGGTGGCAAAGGCACCTGGTGGTCTGTGTGGGCTACGCAGTCGCAGTCCCATGAGGAAGAGCTTGGCTTCAGGGCTCCCTCCAGGTGCCTAGTCCTCACTTCTGCTGGCTTTATCTACCATTCCCCCTTGGTGCTTAATGTATTTTTGCATTAGTACCTTTCTCTTGACTCTTTGAGTTACAAAGTAAACAACTTCTGTCTCAGTTTCTACTTACTGTGCATGGCTTGAGTTTGTTTATTTTCTCACCACAATAACTTTGTCAGGCAAGCAACCCAAGGTCACAGGGCTGTGCTTTATAAAGCCAGGTCCCTGGTGACAGACACCCAAATGTCACAGAAATAGGCCTTGGCTTACAGTGGCGCTCTCATTGTGCTTTCAGAGCACAAACCCTCCATCTGTGGGTCATGGCTGGGTTGTGATCGGGACAGCTGCAGGCACATGGGGCTGGCTGCAGGCTAGTTGCGGGCTCTTGATGTTACACAGCAGCTCTCAGATTGATGTGAGAGAGAGCAACTTCCCTCCAGCATCAGCTGGAGTCCCTCAGTTCCCCTTGCCCAGAACTGCATGATTTCCCTATGCAAACTAACATATGCTGCATTAATTAAGTAATTTGTATTGTATATTTTGCTCTGTAAAGAAAGATGAGTAAGTAATCTTAATAGTCTTAAAGAATGGCTCCACTAAATATGGAAATAAGCCAGAAAGATTTGAGGAACAAAGAAAGGCTAATGGCTCTATATTTTGCCTTACTGAAATTACCAAGTGGTGAATGCTGAAAGACAGCTATGTATTCTGGTTATCTGAAAGGACAATTGCAGAGACATCACTCTGTAGGAGTGAAGGATGCTATCAGTGATACAATATAGCACTTCAATTTGTAGAATTTTTCCCATTTACAAATAAGTATTTCAGATATCCATTTAAGAATGTGTTAGTAATATGCAGCTCAACTCACTTTAATAATTTTGAATATTTCATGTATTCTACTGTAAATAACAGCTAAAAACTTATTCATTACCACCCTGATAGTATAAGCTATGAAAATAGTGATTTCTTCTTAGGGAAATATTGCAGGAAACCTGCTGCTTTACTGTGTCATGGTGTAGGAAGGAATGGCTACTCTCTGGGGGGCAGGAGCAAAGAGTTTTTGAGGGCTACTGTGAATGATCCCGAAATTAGTGAAAGTGTAGTTTAGAAACCTTTGGATCCAAAAATATTGTGGGTTTGTTGTGGTTGTTTTATCTAGAAGAAATTGAGGAAGTCTTTCTTTATTTATTTCTCTTAATTCAAGAGCTACCTCAACCTCTTCATGTTCTAAGCTGAGTGCAGACTTCCTCTCCGCCCTAATTCGAGAACCTTATTTTTAACCATAACAACATGAATTCGCATTCAACAACTGCATATATCAATATGAAACATAAGGTTATTCCATGTCATTCCACTCCAATATCCTGCCCACACCTTCAGGAAAAAGTTGTGTGGAGACAAGGTTTATTTTATAGGGTAAAATAAAACTGAAGTGATAACACAACTACTTGTGCTATCATATTTAAGAATACTCCTTGAATAAGACTTATTAAAAGTATGTGTCTTGTGTTTTTCTTCTGGCTTCAGTACACTTGCAACCCAAGGAACCAAAGTTAGATGAAAGACTTTTTCTGGGGAGCACTGATAAGAATAGCTCCATTGGTTAGAAATGATGAAGGCACATTTTGAAACCTCTTCAAGTAATACTTGTGATGGCTTGTGAAGTTATACGCATGTGTATTGCTTCAGAAAGGTTTGACCTTTACATGAAAACCTGAATAGAAAAAAATTGCAAATGGAAATTGAATCAGGTTCTTGAGATTTCTTCCAGGTCTCTGTAGCTCTAATAACCTCATCATGCTTGTACTTAATGGCTTAGCCTTGACTGCTATGATGCAAAAGTAGGGGCTGGAGATCACTGAGTTATTCATTGGAAAAACATTTATTATTCCATAAATCTGTACATTACACATGAAGAAAGATGAAATCTATTTACCTGAACCACAAGTGAAATGTGTAAATTAACAGAATGAAATTAGAGCTAGGGTGCTATCTTACATGTATGAAAGTATAAATTCTACTCTATTCCAGTATTAATACAAAGAAAACCCTAGGTAAGCATAGTGTTGCTTTTAAAAGAAACATTCACAACGGTAATAATACCCAATCAATATTTCTGCTAAAAAAGGTCCATGCTGTTGGGCCAGCAGTCAGAAGTGGTGTCAAATATTACCAAAATGTTTTTATGTTATTGTTTATTATTACATTCTTTTAACTAAAATGGCTTTGCTATCAGAAATCAAGCATTTGAGATAATAATATCGAAGATGATAACCTGGAAAGTGAATCATGTATTAAAAAAAATCAGAATTGATACTTTCCTATTTCTCAGCCTTAGCAAGAGCACAGCCATAGTGCAACTTTCATGTGTAATTTTTATTTAATCACATGTCAAATTGAAGGCTTACATGAATTAAACTTTAAAAAGCATGCTTTCAGGTTTCATTTTGACATCTACCATACAATAACTGCCTTTCAAAAGCGAAATAAAATGTTTGACATGCTTTAAATGTTATTTTCAGGTTTATTTGCTTTTTATTTCAGTTCTTTGTTGTTATTTCAAGAAGCTCAGAAAATACAATTTAATTGTTAAATGTTGCTGGGAAATGTCATATGAGGCACACACTTTGGTACAGTGAGGATTAGAGTCTGGAAATAAATACCCATTGAGGCTGTTAATCAGAAATTTGTGAAGTTGCAGGTTTATAATGTTTTTGATCAGTGATGATTTGGCTAGAGAGTTTGTTCTGTGACCACTGGGCCACAGGAGGAAGATGGGGGTATTGGCTTTGCTTCTAGTAACTTTAGTGAAAAATGGCATCAGTGAAAAGCTGCTTCTTAAAGCAGGTGGTATTAAAACAATTTTCAGTTGCTTACCCACCTGGAAGAGGGTTTCATAGAATTACCTTTTTGCAATAGCCAATAGCTGAAATAGATGACATTTTTGCTTATCAGTAAGGTGCAGTTTCTTTACATGCCTGCAAGAAATGCCTGTAGAGCTATGTAAGTGTAATTCTGAAAAGGCACCCTGAGTAAGTGAGCGTGGCAGAATTACAAGATAGACTTGCAAGATTATTTCTCATCACTTGAGCCAACTCTTTGTGTGAGTGAATCCAACTACAAGATCTGTCAATTTTAAGTAATTTCCATTTGAGCAGGTAAAGAGGCTCTGTCTGTTCCCTGATTTGTTGGGGAGGTAGTACTTCTTTCATTGAAAAACTACAAATAGGTCTAGGATAATCATCCACATTGAATTTGCAGTTGTCTGGGCAGTCAACCAAGCTTTTACTTGCTTTATTGAAATTAATTGATTATGCTTCCTTCATCTAAATAAATTAATAAAGTGGGAGGAGTTATTTAAATCAGTAATAAATAAAAGCCTAGAATTACTTGCGTATCTCATACTGCTGTGAAACAGTTAGATTGTTAATCACAGTGAGAAAAAATAAAGTTAGTTATCAGAGCTTTCTCTTCATGTATTTTCTATTAGTAATTATTGAGGATGTAAGATACCAGCTATTAATGTTAGTCTTATTAAATCAGTATGACTAGATACATTTGTGGTAAGAGTGTAAAGAGTTGTACTGGATTTTTGAATTTTTCTTTAGCTGAAAATGTAATGTTTTCTCAATATTTAAAAAGGTAAATATGGTAAACTGGAAAACCAGTAGGTCTCTTTGATTTGACAAGCATAGAAAATCAGAAGCTGAAAGGGATGCAATCAGTAAAGATAAGACAGTAGGTGATTCTGCTGAACTTGTTCAGTAAACAGGGCTTGTTCAACAAGCTTGATCTGTACGAGATGACAATTGCTATATTGACAGTAGTTGGGAATGTTATTTTTCATGTGAGATAGGGAAAATGATTTTAATGTCCACTGAGCTTGGACTTCTGAAATCTAATTTGAGTAAAAAAGAGTAATGAGCTACATTTATGCATTTTGTCCAATACAAAGTTATCAAGATGACAGAGTAACATCTTAGGTTTAATGTTCTGAGCCTGTGGCAGGTACACCCGCCCAGACCAAAGCCCTCCCCAAAACAGAAGCCTATGATAGCTCCTGCATGTGCAGCTCTTGTCCCCCCACATGGTGGCGCTGGTGGGTGCAAGGGTCCTGAGTCTGGGTCCTGAGCCAATGGGGGGCTACGTGACCATATTGGGCCACAGCTCATATCTGACTTGGGTATAAAAGGATCCCCTCCAGCCGCCATTTGGAGTCAGACCTCGTTGGAGCGGTGGTCTGCAGCCGGGGACAATCCCCTTGGGTTCAGAGGTGTTCCCTTTCAGGTGAAATAAATAGTGATTAGTGAGTGATTGTGCACTTTGGCTCATTGGCTATAGAGATTCAGAGCCAGCAGCAGTGTAGTGATGAATCCATGTGACATCCTGAATCTGGAGTTTGTGTCAGTGGAGTTTTAACTGAGTTTGAGCAGTACATTTCATTTAGCCTCAATTGATTGGTTCCGGGACAGAGTTGCAATAAGTATGTGAAATACAGACTTATAAAACAATTGGTAGAATCTATTTGGGCCATAATAACTGTGCTGTACACTAGTAAGTCTAGGGAAAGGGAAAATGAAAATACTGGCTTGTCTTTCTGGAGTTTCATCATGTTTTCCATTGGATTTGTAGTTGGATCCTGTCGAGCAATTGGATTTTGTGTTATTCTGAGAACTTTACATGAATAGTAACTGGGTCCTGTGTGTCTCAACCAAAGCATATGGAATAGAAGATTGTTGCTTTGGAACCAAAGGTGACAGTTGAGTATAAAAAGATTTGAATTGGAAATCATAGTTTGGTTAAGGATTTTCTTTAACAACTGAAAAGTACTGATCATAACTGGAGATAGTTGTCTGGATATTTAAAGCACGCATTTTATGCCTTCCTGGCATTTGAAAGACATCAGCAACTGAGAAATAAATATTAATAGCAACTTAGAAAATATTTTTTACTACTCCTTCATTCACTTGCTGCTAACAGTGGAAAACAAAACTGTTGAAGTAATCCCGTTCTTTTACTTCAGTGCTGTCTTACAGCATCTCCTAAGTAAGGCCTGTTTTAAATCAGAATTATCATCTAAATAATATAATTAATTCAACATAAATTAAACAGTAATGTTTTTTCTTTATGATCTCCTTTTAAAAGGATATTAATTTGCTTCAGTGAATGAAGATAATAAGGTTAATAGTTTAATGTTCCTCAGTTGATATCTGCTGCTTTTTCTATTACCTTTTTTTTGGGTTTGATTATAAATTGGCTAACCCCTGGTGTATAATTCCAGAAATCATCCCTTCAGTGTATCCAAAGCTATTTACTTAGACTCATCTTTTATTATTCCCACTGCCACAGTCTAATTATTGTAGTGAAAGATTGAACACAGAATAGTTTGGGGCTTTGATCAGTCTTCATATAAATTTCAATAATGAGAGTAAAAGGTTTGCGGTTTTCGGAGATAATTTGATCCCTCCAGACACAGACTGCCTTTGCAGAATGCAGTGAATGCCGTACGAGACCTCTGACAGGATTTGTGTCTGGGCTCGTGACATCTCCAGGAGCAAAATTCTTTTTTCCTACCAATAAAGAGTAATTTAATATTGTTAAATTTGTCAGAGAAACTGTACATTTTTCCTTACATTTTCACTTCATTTTCCCCTATCAGTCTAATTGTCTGTGTTACAAATTCCTGCATCAGCATTTTCAGAATGCTCTACGAATCCATAATGGGCTTGCCTGGACTTCTGTCTTTTTGAAAAATATACTTACTGTCTGTCAAATAAATAAAACAAACCATAATCCTTGTTATTCTCTTAGTATCAGTGCTGACTCCCTTTGGAGATAAAGAGAAAGCAGCTGGAGTCTGGGGATATTTTGTAATCTTATAAATTGAAATTTAAATGCCTCAAGGAGGAAATTTCCAACATAATTGTGACAGAAGATAAGTCCCAGCTTTTGGCAAAATTTCATTGGAATTACTTGTTCCAGATCATTGTCTGATGCTGCCTGAATTAAGAAAATGGCAGCACTGCCATGCAGAGAAATAGCTGGGGCTTTTTCATCTTGATAAATTCTTCTCAAAGAGCTCTGTCACCAGCAGTATCAGGTGTGGCATACTCAGGAACACTGTCAAATTAAAATCATGAGCCTTTACCTGATGCCTGTTTATTTTATATTGGCTGGTTTTTTATTTTTTTGGACTAATAACATCTCAATTTATAGAACTAAATATTTACATATTTTTACTGTATGTGAGAGTTAGCTAAAATTTGGTTGTTCAATTTGTTTTTCTTTTGCAGGGGCTGTGGGGGTGCTTTTTGTTCTTCTCACTGGGGCAGGCAGTCTAAAGAAGGACTTGACATCTTACTGGTCTCCTTTACTGTCACCTGCTTAAGAACTTCTGCTGTATTTTGATGACAGACCATGAAACGAAACATGCACTTGTTTACACTTGGTGCATCCTAGTCATACGTAATAGTAACCATTGTATTCCCAACCTAATCCTGGTATTTTACACTAGAACTTGGGCTAATAACATTTTAAGAATATTTTATTTTTAAGGCTCACTAGTAGCTTGGGGATGAGAAAATACAACCCAGCAGGAGTATCAAACAGCACATGCGCAACATAAGACAGCATGAAGGCAGTGTAAACCTCACAAAATACACAGAGGTTTTACAAACAGTTCTTGCAATAAAGGTTGGTTTTTCATAGGTACTGTGACTATCAGGCTCATTTAAAGACCAAAGTAGTAATAGATTCTATTTCCACATGCTGTAGCTACACATCTGTGCAGTTCTGTATGCAGGGAGCAAATCAGTATCATTGCAGGAGTATTTTCACTGGATCAACTTCACAAAACTTTAGTTACTTAGACTTTCAGATTAAAGTCAACTGAGACTGGTGGTAAGAACAGGGCTCTGAGAAGCATCTGACAGTGAAAAGGTAGAAGAGGATAGGTCATATTAGTAATTTCTGTGCATCCTTCTTTGCACTGTGCAGAGACACTTCATATATCTCTGTCTGTGGTGGGAAAAGGATAAGAGAGATGGTGGAGGAGCAGGACCACTGCCCCACCCAGCCTTCCAGGTTGCCCTGGGAGCAGCTGCAGACAACATTCTTCTGGTAACATCACAAATGCATAGAGAAATGTGTGGGTGTTAGCTGGGAATCTTTTGCTGTCTGAACTTCTCTCCAGTGGGCTGTAAGGCTTCTCCTGCAGTGACAGAAGGGAGGTCTTCTCCCCTTCCATCGTGTGTGATGGCAAGTCATTCTGCATTCAGGTTTTCTGAGATCAGCTGATGACTTGGCTCGATCTGTTCTGATTTTTCTTAAAGATCTGCCAAATGAGGGAGGGTCTGAAATCTGCAGATTTGGTAAACAGTAAAGCAGGAGCTTGAAGGCAAGTGTACTTGATGATAAACAGATGAAATCATCTGGGAAAATAGAAAGGCATGAAGAATGAATGCAAAACACTGCACTACAGCTCCAGCAATCAACGGTGATAACCAGAAAGTGGACAACCAGCAACAGGTCATTAGAAAAGGAGCTGGACATTATAGTGGTTGGCAAAGAGAATGTGTTACGCTGCTATGAAAAAGGCAAAGCAGTACTGGAGCCTGCAGGAGATGTGAAATGATCCTTCTGCTCTACTCCACTCTTTAAAGGTCTCAGCTGAAGCTCTGTAAGGAGTTTCGAGCTGTGCACAGGGAGGCATGTGTGAGCGTGTGTGCAGAGGGGAGCAGCAAGATATATCAGAAGGCACACAACAGATTAAAATAATCAGGTCTGTTTATTCTGAAGCAGACTAAAGTGCCAAATGCCAGAAAGATGAGTGGGAATAACCAGACCATGATGGATGGGACTGAAGAAGTGATTTATTTTGTAACAAGAAAGAGGCGGGTTAGACATTAGAAGAAAACCTCTCCATTAGCAGTGGTGAAGCACTAGAACAGCTTTTCTGGGAAAGCTGTGAATTTCTTACTGCTAGCTTCTAAGGGTTTTCACTCACATCTGTCAGGAATTGCATATGTAAAGTTGATCTTGCCATTTTCTTGGCTGTACCACAATGTACAGCAGCTGTCTGTGGGCATATGTAATAACGTCACAGTGATGAAAAGGGGTTTTGAAAAGTAGAGGAACTTCACTTCTTAGCAAAAATGTAATATAAGCAATGGAGTTCAACACCATCACCTATAGGAACCAAATATCTAGGGACCTCTGACAACATCTGCTCTGTTATAAACACTATATATACTACTTTTTGCATAATTGCATAAAAAATCTGATCTCCAGCTTTTACTAATCCCAGGAGTTCTGGAGTTGGAAAGTTTTGCATTGCCTTTCAAATGGAGTTTTGTGTAACATCAAGCTAAGAACATTTTGAATTGTTATTTTGGGTTTTTTTGAATCTTCATGTTTCTAAAACACATGGAAATAAGACACATGGAAATGAGCAGGGGAGCTGCTTATTTTTTATTTTTTATTTCCTATTTTCTTTTAATACTGGGTGAGATATACATTTCAGTTGTTCAACTCCTAAATCACACAGAATCACTTCGGTGATGAAAATGCCGTCCTATCCCTGAGGCATCAGGTTCTTCCTTTCACCTGGCCCTTCCTTCCACAGCAGTGCTGTGACACTTTCCCTCCTTAGCTCTCTCTGTTTTCCAGTTTCCAGCCTTTTATAGCTGAGACACAGGTCTGTGATGTAACAGAAATCAAAGGGGTTGTAATGAGATATCTGAAGGAGAGTAGTGGAATCGACTTTTAAATCATTGGTTTAATGTCTATGCAAATTAAAATTGTTTGCAATACATAAGGCTTGTTATTGTTTGTTCTTTCTTCTGGCTTAGAAGAATTCAGCACCATTAAAAGTGTGTCACATTTTTTAGGCCCAAAAGTGTGGAGCAGCTTTTAATGGGAAAGAACATGTTTTTTGAAAACTAGAAAACTGAGCAGTGAAATAAATTGAGCCTCAAAAAGTGATTGAAATCTCCAAGTCAGGATACAAAAGGCATCGAAAGACTTATGAAGTCTGACAGAATCTGTTTAGTTTGAGGTGTCTTTCATTTTGCATCAGGGCTTACATTTTTAAAAACCAGAAGAAAGCATTGCTGTCAGGTGGAGCGGGTTTGAAAGCAGGCTGCTGCTCATGAAAGCCTGAAATTGTGCACAACTCCAGATAATGCGTCTTCAGCAGATAACTGAAATAATACATTTCCTAAATTGGCTGCATTAAGCAATTACTGATACTGTAGTGGAAACCATATAATTTTCTTCCTTCCTTGTAGCCTCAGCGCCGTGTCACGTTTCACCTACCAGATGGCTCCCAGGAAAGCTGCAGTGACAGTGGGCTTGGAGACCACGAACCCACGAGCGGTGCTAGCACATCGCACCCTCTGCCCCTCGGCTTCCCCCAGGAGGAGTACTATGAGCAAGCTTCACCCAACAGCCGGACAGAAGGAGATGGCAACTCGGACCCGGAGTCCAGTAAGTGATGAACTCTGGTCATCTCAGTTGTTAAATCATTTGAGTATCAAAAGTGAGCTTCTCATTCAAAGAATTATTAAAACCAAACATTGATTTTAATATGGCCAACAACACCCCATATTTCTAAAAATGTGAAGTCTGACTGCTGAAAGTAAAACACTCTTGAGCTGTACAGAGTTTGTGGATAACCTGGTATTTTTATAGATCTGCTGTGCTATACACAGAGGAGCTTTCTGATGAGGTTAACACTGTTGCCCTTACAGTCATAAATACTGTGCTTAGAGACTTTATGGTTTTTAATGTGTTTCCCTACCCAACGCTACTGCACGTTGTAGTTTGTTTTAACGGGAAGGACTTCTGGATGATGAGTAGATCTGTAACGACACTGCAGTCTCCAGAAATGAGGTTTTCTTGATTTCTCTTTTGAGAGCAGCTACGGCATGTAGTAATACTAATCTCCAAAAAGTTTGTCATCTAGTTTCTGCAGTTATCACCGTCTTCTCATGACACTGAAAACAGTGAAACAAAATCAATATGAGCTCAGGACCATGCTAAAGCTATGGATACCGGCTGGTTTTGCTTTCCCTACTGTGATGTGACAGCCAGTTGGAGACTCCGCTGTACTTTAGTTAACTGTTAATTGTCCAGGGGCTCTTTATCTGGATTAAATTGAACTGTGCCATTGATGAAGAGATACCTGAATGTGTGAAAGCCTCTAAGGGCTTGTTAGCAGCCTAATAAGTGATGTGAAAATACATCTGTTCTGGGCAAAACTTGGCCCGAAAGGTGTATTTCAGCTGCTTTAGTGTGTCATGATGAATGAATTATTAAGTCCTATGCACTTGAAATAGCTCTGGGTGAGAAGGTACTTACATCTTTGCACTGGCAAATACAGCATCCAGCAGAGAACATTACCTCTGACTGGTAATGGCTGACACATTCAGCCTGGCTATTGAAAATCACCTTGCTGCCTTTGCCTTGTGCTGCCTGAGACTGGAGTCTTGAGGTGCTTGTCTGAAGGGATGAGGTCCATTCTCTTTTTCTTGGAGCTCAAAAGCTATTAACTGGGGAGCCTCAGTTTCAGACTTTAAAAAATTGTAGTTACATGGTTCCTGAAATGCCAGAATGTTGCATTTTTTTCTGAGCTGGTAGACAGCTGACAAGAACCATCAGAGGTTTTGGATGTTGGGTTAAAAACATTATTCATTGTTTGCTTTTGTTTGTGTATATATATTCAAGGCTGTATTATACCCTTAAGAATAGTCTAGGCAGTCAAACTGAATTCTTTACACAATGACACTCTAAAGGTCTACAGACAAACCCCAGACAAAGAAAGTATCAAGTTATATGTGTATCGTTTGCTGCTTTTGCTATGCATACTCATGATCTGAACTTGTTTGCCAGCTCTCTTTTGTTATCTGTAACTCTGATATTTATGCTTTGCTGAAGTAAGCATGATGTACATGAAATGAGCATTTGGGTCCTCTCATGCAGAAAGCATGGGACAGGACCTGGTATGAGGAGGTGTAAAACAGGCCTGTGAATCCTGTCTTGCCTTTAGAAATAGGCTCAGTGCTTTTTGAGCTCAGTTTTTGCAATTGCAGAACTATGGATGATGACTCTTCTAGAATGTTGCCCTAAAAGCAATACAGCTCTGACATCTGAATATCATTGACACATAACAGTGTAGAGAATAAGCAGATGTCTGATGTCTTTTCAAGTGTGAAGTTGAAAAAAGTTTCATCACCTGTCTTAATTACCTGCCACTTCAGTTTTAAACCCAACATCACAGTTTAATTAGCATTTATGTTATGTGAAGATTTTTTGCTGTTCTAACTTGTATCTTATTGAAACAGTTTAATTGACACAATACAGTGTGATGCTTACAGTGTGGAGAGCACAGGTTGCAGTCCTTTTTGGTGTTTTATGCTTATATTAACGGCAGCATCTAGTGGCAGAAAAAGAGCAGATATAAATAGATGTTGGTATATGCTCTTATACATCTAAATAAAAAAGAGGGGGAAGACCCACAGCATATTTTTGTTCATATTGTTGCTGCAAAGTGACTTTCTGTAGGTAAGGTACCAATGTATCTTGTGTGCTGATATCATTCAGCTTGAGCTTCATTTTGTTCATTTGTGCATGCATGACAGTTAATAGTGAAAACCATTCTAAATTGGTAGTTTTCTCTACAAACATGCTGCTAGTTCCTCTGATTGTTGCTTTTTTCATCTAATTTGGAGTGGCATGATATATTCAAAGTATCTTTATTTTTGTTTCATGGACCAAAATGTTAATGTGAAAAGAGAAAGAAATATATGATCGGATAATCTGAGTAGAATTCATATAACAGAATAAGCATGGACTTCATTGTCTCTCAATATCTTTAATATCTGACATGTATTAATCTGAAACTTTGTCTAAAGCATTGACTGATTAATCATCTAATGGTAATCTAGTTCAACTTTGCCTACAAAGGAGACATAGAGTTGGCCTGAAACAACTTCTGTAACATCTATAGCCTACTAAGATGTTAAGTAGCTTGTGAAAACTGATGACAGATGCCACATCACTCAGAGATATATTCAAGTGTTTTCTCCCTTTTTTTGCTTGAATACAGTTCCTTGGTTTTCTTTGTTTCTCTAATAGTGGAAATTGTTGTGTTTTGGAAACTTCCCATTTATTAGCAATAGCAAAGTATGTATTACACAACACTGCAAAACATGACCACAACTTAAAATAAAAAAATCTGAGAAATACTGGTGAAAGGAAGCCTTACAAATTAGTATCCAATATAGGAGTGAAGCAAGGGGGGAAAGAATGACTGTAAAAGCATTGTGGCTAGAAAACTATGAGGAATTTCTATGCACACCTTTAAAATTAGTTGACTGTACTAATTAAAATTAGAAATAGGCTATTTAAAATGATTTGTCTTCTCTTACTTTAGTTGTCTTCTCAAAAAAAGCATAATGTGCAGTGTGGTAGGTGCATCATAAGGAAGAGATGCCAGTAAGCTGTCACACTAAGTAAATACTAATATAAAAATGTATGTATATGTAGGTTTGTAGAGAACATTATCCTTAAGTAACAGCACTAATGTGTGTGGTATTCATACATTTTCTGTTCATAAATTGCTCAAGCTGATAAAGATGCTCTAATAAATCCCTATGCTAAGGATTCGTAGTGGCTGTAAGCAGTAAGGTAGATGAAAGGGAGTAGAAAGGTTAAATGTTATGCTTGGTTATTTAATTCATGTGACATATTAATGACAAATGTTCATGCTTCACCTGCTTTTATAGCCTTATCCAAATAATCTGGGGTGTTCCCCCCCCCCCCCCCGAGAATAAATACTTTTCTTACTTATTTGGAGAAGGTGGAATATGCCCAGTTCACCTAAAAAAATTGGGCAGAGTAAGAGGAATATGATTGCAACTTAAGGGAAAGCAAAAACAACAAAACCCCCAAACAAACAATAAAAAAAGCCAAACAGAAACCCAGAAATCTGAAATTAAATAATTGTAATTATGTTGTATAAATAAAATGAAAGTATCAACAAAGCTGGTTGAAACTTAAAGGAGGGGTTAATGAGGCAAATCACACTGAGATGTCAGGTGTTTTAAGAGGAAAAGGCTGGCCTCTTAGGGAGAGGGGTCTCCATAAGGATATTTAACATGAATTAGCGGGTAATAAGCAAAGAAAGTTGTCTTGAACATCAGAAGGTGTAGAGCTAAGGAAGGAATGCCAAAAGGTGAGCTGATAGGCACTGTAATTTCATGGTTGCTCTGAGCTGCTGTTGCTAGAGGCATCTATGGCTGCTTGTATGGATCTCCTAATCACTCTTTCTCCTGTGACAGTACAAGCAATTGTAGAGCTGCTTGGATGAACTGGGTAGAAGAATTCATCTGGGTTCAACCTGATCTAAGGGGGAAAAGTTATTTGTAAACAAATCAGTTTCCCAGTTCTATTTGTTACATGGCACACTGCTTGTGGGCAGCAAATGAGGGAAAGAGTAGCTGCTGCAAAGCTTATGCCGGCTTTAAGTGATCATCAGACTTCAAGAGAATTAGTCTTAAGAAGAATTAAGGCTCTAATCTATGGTATTTGGCCACATAAGAAGGAGGTTTGCAGCAAGGATGACATCTGTTCATGATTAAAGATAGTGTATTTCTTCTCCAAAATTAAAAGAACACTTTCACCTTGCCTTAATTTTTGATAAGGATGATGTTGATGAGAGCAAAGACAGGCTGATGAAGAATGATGATAATGGAAGTAAAAGTCAGAGTAGGTTCAGTGCAGTCATGTGGAGGAGAGGAGATAATCTTCCTCCCAGGATATCAAAACTGATAGTGTTTTCCTTATTTTTCTGTAATTCTAAGAGACGAGGTGTCAAGGAAAAAGAAGTACTTAGGCTTTGCCACTGGAAAACATTTACCAGAATGATAGATACATTCAAAGATAAAACTATAAATATATGCTAGGCTTCACAAGAATAGTACCAGATTAGCTCTATTATCTCACGTCAATGACATGTATTTTTAATATTGGGTAATACGTTTATAGTTAGTCTATATAGATTTAAGAACTAATAACTATTATTATGACATTAAGGTGGAGCATTAGAAATTAAGAAGGAAAAGACACAGATGAATACAAGAATGGAAAGATCTTCATCATTATCTTCATTAATGAGTTTGGCATTAAAAGCAGGAACGTGTCAATGAAATATTCTGCTATCTCAAAGCCAAGCATCACTGAAAATAGAGGAGGAGGTGTGTATGACACAAGAATTGGATTTTGTTAAGGATTTGGAGTAATAGCAGCGGGATGAAATCTAATAGTTGGGAGTCTTTCTTACAGGAATGGGTGTAACTAGTATATAAATCACCAGCTGAAAATGACATAAAGAAAAAAACAACTGAGTATTACAAAGATAAACTATAAATCACCAGCAGCTAATGTGATTGTGGAAAAATCCTGGCTTACTCCTAGCACAGGGGGAAAAAAAAAAAGAGGAAAAAACCCCAAGACGCTGATGATACCACAACTAGCCTATTACAAATAGTGTTGGCTTCCCACATAAAAGGAAGGTGAACTCATGGGAGTACCAGGCATAAAGAAATATTATTAATCACAAGGGAACGGAATGCCTGCATACAGAATAAGGAATTAATATTGGCTTGTTAAACTGCAAGGTAAAAGCTAGCTGGGGATTAGGACCACTCTCAAGTAAGAGCAGAGAATGGGGGCCAACATAAAGCACTGGGTTGCTTCACAGGCAAATGAACTGGTGCTGTCTGTAAACTAGCCAAGGCCAGAAAGTTTTAGGGATTTCAAACAAGATCAGTGAGGAAGCATATAAGCAGGGAATGAGACTGCAATCTGGTTTGAAAAAGAAGCTTGATAAATTTATGAGAGGGTAAATAAATTGCCCTCTGTAATAGAAGCAAATCTAGTCTGTGATCTAAGAGGACCCTTTTCTGTCTTCTAATATAAAAGCTGGCAGTGAGGATGTTTGCTGAGTTTCAGTGCTGTGTTACCCCTTGACTTCCAGTTCCAGCCCCAGGCTGGACACTGGGCTGGCTGCATCACCCAGCCAGGAGCTTTGCCCTGCTGCTGCTGATCGCTAATGCTGGCAGGGAGTCGCACTGGCAGCCTGGACTGTCTCAGGCACCATGAGAGGCTTTCCTTAATGACGGCTTGCAGGGTCCTGTAAATCTCGTTGATGTTGTTGTGGAGAAGAAAGGGTCAGTGCTGCACGCTGATGGCAGACAGCTGAAGGTAGGGAGCTTGCTCTCCCTGGGGAAAGCGGCTGCAGTTTTTGCCATGCTGACTTGTCTGATAATCAGAAACTCCGCAGTTGCTGAAATGCACTCTTTAAACATCATCAGTAAGACAGCTCTAGCAGCTGGGCTTCAGCCCTCATGCTGGAGCACAAGGAAAAGGAAAACTATGAAGTTTTAAGTATCTTGTTCCCTGTCTGGAAACTGGGGCTAGGTGTGCTTGCCAGAGATAGGAGGGTTTTTTTTTTAAATAGCCATTTCGTTTTTTAAATCCCTGTGTGCTTTCAGTTCCAGAATAAGGTTAAAATGGAACAGTAATATTTTAGTTCTGTTGTTGCTGAGTTATAAACACACTATAGCAGTTATGTCTAATTTAAGTAAAAAAGGAAGACACTGTCATTAGTTAAAGATAATAAATCTTGGGCTAAAATACATCCCAGTCTACCACATCTACCCACTGGGTCCTTTTACTTCTACTGTATTGGGTTTTTCTATCCCCACGGATGAACACTAATAATTAATTCAGAAAGTGCTCAGGTAATTAATCTTTCTGAGGCAATAGAGTTTGATTGATCTTCTACCTTTAATCAAATTAGCTTGTACGTAGGTGGGAGAGTGTAATGGCTGACTGCGGTACTGTACCACTTTGTGAAATGCCAACCTTTCTGATGACCTCCTGAGAGCACGCCTGTGAATCACAGATATATAAACCACCACAGCAATCATTAAGCGGCTGTTTGATTTAAAAGATGGGGGAACTGGCAGAGATCAAAACCAGAATGTTCTCAACATTCACATTATAGAGTACATCTCCTTTAGAAGTGCAACTTTATATCTGCATGGCATATGTTTGAGGGCATTGAATGTCACAGGGCTGACAACTGTGTGGATTTTCCAGATGTTTTAGCTATCTGTTTCTAAAATAAAATAACTTTCTACTCGTAAGCAGAATGAAGCAAGCCAACAGACACTGCTATAAAATAAAACAAATCATTATGATATTCTTGATTTGTTGATAACTGGAGGTTGGAGAAGGGGGAAGAGGTCATGCTGGAGAGGTGAATTTACAATGATACAGATGAGTGGCTTTTGCAAGCGGATTTTCACTTGTACCTAAGAGGATACAGATTGCATATTCAGAAATAATTCCATGACTTGGTAATTTGATCCCTGAGTGCCTGACTTAAGAGTTATTAAGGCAGCTGACACACAGGGGCAAAACTGGACAAAGCAAATTACATGTAAAAATGCAAAAGCAAAAAGATTGTGCAAGTCGGACCCTATCAGTCAAACACAGCACTGCAAACACAGACTCTGAGTTTGAAAATCCTATACTTCCTGTGAATAAGGAGCACTCTATAAATTCTTCTAAAAGTAAATTTTAGATGGGGGAGACCTTATCACCATGCCCTAGTATTTAAAAGGTATCTGCAAAGAAGACAGAGACTCCCTTTTTACAAGGAGTCACATGGAAACAGGGGGCAATAATGGGAACGAGTTACTCCTGGGGAGATTCCCTGTGGACACAAGAGGAAAATGTGTCACAGTGAGAACAACCAGCCCCTGGAATAATCTCCTCAGGGGAGTTGTGGATTGTCCTACATTGGATACTTTCAAGATTCAGCTGGACAGGGTGCTGTGCCACCTTGTCTAGACTGTGCTTTTACCAAAAAGCGTTAGACCAAGTGATCTTTGAGGTGCCTTCCAACCTGGTTGGTACTTACGATTCTGTGATTCTATGATTTATTGTTGATACCAGAGTATGATGCCTTAATGTATATTTTCTACTGTTTAAATACAAGTAAGATAAAAGCAAATGTTCTGAAATGCGCCATATATTTTCATGTAAAATCAATGGGGATTGATAGGGAAAATCACTGGGGAATATCTGTTGGATTTTGTAGGGTACATACTGGGATGAAGTAATTCAGGCAATAATAACATGTTTGTGAAAGCTATCTAATGTTCTTCTTGACTGAGGTTTATAATGGAAGTTTCTCTGTCTAAAAAGATTAGAAAGAATAGCTCCACCTTGCAGTTTAGAAATCAGTCATCTCTTGCGAAATAATAAGGACGGCTTTAAAGTGTTTGTTTTGGGGTTTTTTTTAATAATAAATGAGATCTGACATCTAGAAACAGTGATTTAGTGGGAGATGTTCTGTGATATATATTTATGTTATCACTTAAGCTGACATGGTAATGGATAATCCTATTTTTTTCTTTTCTGAGGTTTATGAGAGTTTTAAAATATATTGCTATAACAAGCAGCCTGGTGGGGCCGAGGTGGACAGAGCACAAATTTCTTCCCTTTTTCAAACTCCTTTTAGATCTGACTAGCTGTCATATCTGCAGTAAAATTGGGCCTGAAGTTTAGCTGGGTAAATGGAATCTAATTTGGAGCACCCTGTATCCAGGAGTGTATTAGGGCTTTGATGGTTATGATACCTTGAAAAGTCACAAAGGGCACAGATTAAAACAGAAAGTTTATCTGAAGCATATGAAAGCTGAAGTCATTGATAGAGTTCGCTTCTGGTGACAGCTTTGAAGATGAGTGTATCCTTCCTATCTTAAATCCAGTTATGGATGAGATAGAAGTTTATCACAAGGAAGCAGACCTCTGCAAGCAAAGCAATCCCTTATCTTGTCCACCGGGTTTGCACATGACAAGTGTGAAGACTGGGCACAAGTGAAGGGCGGCGGTGGGAGCCTGGGGTGGCAAAGTCATCCTGCTCCAGCAAGGCTCCCATCACAGAGAGTGATGACCGGTTCTTGACAATGGGTCTTTCTTTGCTTCTGATCTTTATTAAGCCACCCACCCAGTAAGATAAAGTTCATATGATGTTTGTGTTTCGGTTACTTACAAGCCATGAATTCATTTTATGTCTTGTCTCTGGCTCTCTTACTTTGTCTCACTTTTTAACTTTTTTCTTACTTTAAAAATAGGAAACTGCAGATGATGCAATTTCTTTTCTTTTTTTTCAAGTCAGGCTAATCAGTGGCACTGGGAGGAGATCTCAGCAACATGAAATATTAAGCTGCTTGTTAGCTTCTGTTCCTGTTTTAAAAACAGAAATACGGCAGAAAGGATGAAAAGGTTTTTGTATGTTTTATTCAATTTAAACTGTGTGGAAAATTGTGTGATTATTATTTCAGTTGAAGCATCATAATTTATTATTTGATTTCACTCTGATTAATGAACGATATATCATGAAATATATTTAATGACTGTCTGCAGCTACCATTCTGTTTTAGAAATTAAACAGAAGAATTCTATTTATTGAACAAAAAAGATTCCTAATTGACAGTGCACTCAAAGTCACATTTGCTGAGTCAAATCCGATCAACACAATAAATCTAGTGATTGTTGTCCTTTTTTGTGTAGAGATAAGGTCATACTTTAATCTGATCTTTTCCTTCTTAATTGGACTTTTGGTAGGGAAATAGGATCCAATCTTGAGATACGCATTAGGAGCAACTAGAATTTTTGTTCCAAAAGTCTTGTGTGTATCCATATATTCTTGAATACGGGAGATGTTTTTTGCTTTTACTCTGACTATCTTTTAGTCTTTTGGAAAAGCAGCGTGTTTTTAATAAGCTGCTCTTTCTGTGATTTTTGAGTCTGCACTGTGATCCTTTTATTTTCTGGTTAGTTTTCAAAGCTCAGTTTTACAGCAGTCAGGTCAAGGGAAGGCTCAAAAACCTTTGCACAGGCTGTGCACCAGGGGAATGCAGGGTTGGTGTCCTTGGTACATGCTGTTGATCCTAATGCCTGTTTTTCTTGAAACCTACTGGTCACTGATAACGATAGACACATTCTGAAGAATAAAGCAGATTTGTCTGGGTTGAGCTGGAGAAACCTAGGCAAAATATTTATGATGATACTGTTGGATTTATATTACATCAGAGGCTGAGATTCTCACCTTAGTGTTAGATACCAATAATAACATTGCTGCTTTCTAGTTAGTGGCAGGATTTTGTATGGTTTGTGTTTTATTCAGAACGTTGTGTGATTCAGTACTTCTGTTATGAAACCAAGTAACAGTCTAATTGTTCTTAAGAGTTTTCAGGGTTAACTTTGCACATTGCTGGTTTCAGCAATGCCCGTAGCTCCTATCTCATGTATCCCTTTCACAATTTTCGTGTTGCTCTTACCCTGTCTTGGTTATTTGTACATATCCATTCCCATGTTTCCATTTGAATTATCTGGTAAAATCCCTGGATTACAGACAGAAATTTTGCTGTTTGTGGGGCTCTTAATGCAATGGGGCTGCTATGCTGATTTTATGCTCACAGTAGAATTGTAGTAAAAATCATCCATAGTACTTGCATAGCAGAAGTACTGCAGATCTATACAAATACCATGCAGTACTAGCAATGCTTTTAAGTGCCTGTGAGGTCTTTTTATTTTCATTTCATCCTTCAAAAATAGATGTTACCTTGTCTTGTATCGGATTCCTGAAGGTCAATCACACTGTTAATGATGATGTGAATTGGGTAACTGGTCATGAGGTGAAAAGGCGGGAGCAGCAGCATCATGCTGGTTAGTCTGCAGAGTTGCCCAACTGATCAACGGCTTCAGAGAGGTTCTCACAGTAAGAAGTTATTTTAACCTGTACTGTCTAGCAAATACTCACCTGTCTGTGCATGTTAGTAACTCGAATTTGCTGACTATATTTAACAAATGCTTTTGTGTTCCTCAGGTTTGTGTTATCTCTGTCAGGGTGCATAACACTGCTGCATCCTGAATAGCTTGTCTTAGATGGGACAATAGGATGGGATAGTGAGATGGAGCAGGAGTTAACAGCATCTTCCCTTTTGCCTCCTTTGTGCTTAAAAATGCATTGTTTTCTGATGTGCCTTGCTGCCAAGCAGCACTGTTGCAATGCTTGTCCCTGCAATGCTTAAAGCTCTACTTAAAGCCTTCGTGCATCAAATTAAAATCCTCTCTAAATAATAATAGGAAGCAACTACCAATCGAGCTCAAATGCTGTTTTGAGGATATGGACATAGCTAGCTGATTCTGTACGGTCTAGTATACTGAATTTCCTGTTAACTGAAATAACTGTTTCTTTGAAACATCAAGAAGAACAATGACACTATTTCAATAGTTGTTCTTTTATCTGCTTATCTTGAGTGATGTTTCAAAACCAGTGTCCCAGAAGATGTGTCCTCTATAGGATGAAATGTTATAAAGTCTATCCCTCACCTAATACTTTAAAAGAAAGCAAACATTTCTCTACCAAGAAAGGCTTTACTCATGTCACATACTAATCATACACCGAAGAACTCCTTAGAAAAAGAAAGACAACCTCTGCCTGTCCTCCTTAATAGTAATGCATATAAAGAAAAACAGTGTCAATAAACGGAAATAGGGGTGTGAGAAAAATCACTTAGAAAACTATGAAAGCAAAACTTGTTTTTATCTTATTAGAACTGATATTAAAGCTTTTCTTTATACACACGCTCGTTTTTTTCACTAGGGGTCAAATATCACTGATTACCGATTCTGCTGGGGTGGAGCTGTCATACATCTGTCTCTAAAATTAGCTCATTATTTCCCATTTTGTGTAAAGATCACAAGAATCTTTCTTTTCATCAGCCCCATTATCAGTCAGCATCACTCTGAACCATTCCAGTACCAGAATGTATTCACAGCACTGTGAAAAAAAATGTATGCCAGAGCAGATCTGTAAACAAAGCAGGTCCTTTACTTTTTGTTGCTATGTCCTGTGAAGGGAATCACATTTGGTTATGTCTGTGAGGTCTGAGTTGTTGGATGCTAAATAGGAGTTTAGATGATTAAATTATGATTTCTATGTTTTAAAGAATATTAACAATTAAATAATCAGCTTGGATATTGAACAGTGCAGTTTCCTTTGGCAGATTCTGAATCAAAAGAGGTTTAACTTTTGGGAAAACGATAGGATACTTCCTTCTCAATTTTACTTTATAATTTTATTTATGTCCCCTAAGCTATAGACAGATTCAAGCTATAGAAAGATTTCAGGAGTGCAATGCTATGAATTATTCTGGAATTGGAAAAGGACAATTCTTTCTTATTTGCTTTCTTCCCCCTGAAATCTTCTGATTTTTTGATACAGTGGGGCTATTTCTGTGGGGAAGTTTGTGTCTGGATCATTGTATGACTCGTGGCCCTTAATTTGTGTCAGAATGCAGCAGATTGCCAAATACATGTCACAGCTTTAGAAATGTTATTCTCTGTCATTCTCTAACTGGCACAATGGAAGAAAGCACCAAGGAAAGAGCCATGACATTAGTAGGACTTCCTTTGCTATTGGTACCAGCTAATATAATAGTTAGTAGGGCTCTAACATTAACTGCTCAATAAATCTAATGAGTACACTTGGTTTATTTGAAACTGCCTGCCTCTGTAACAAGAAAGCTGACTCACTAGATCTTAATTCAGTAGGAGATTTTCTGTCTTTAAGCTGAAATGAGGGGTGTACAGTGAGGCCTTTAAGGAGCATTTCCTTTGAGTGTTTGTTTCTGGCAGAGCCCGTGCTGTGACAGGCGTCTTGCAAATCAGAGCTACTCACACACAGCCCCAGCAGTTGAAAGCACAGAGAGGAAGGGAAGGATTCACACTGCATGATGAAAATTGCCAAGGAGACCCCTGTCCACATTGTGATAGGATTTTAGGATTTGTTTTCCCTTTGAAACACACTTATGAAGAAATGTAGTTCTGCTTTGTACATTCATCATTAACCTCTGCTATCAACTTTGCATTTCTAGTCTAATGAGTTCAAGAGAAATTATCATACAAGTAAGCAGATGTTTTCTATTTTGTGTAACACCCATTCTTGCTGAATAAGGAGAAAAGATGATCTATGTAGAGGGACATTAATATTTCTTGTTAAAACATGCTTTGCAGGCTGAAGAAACTCATATACATAATGATAGTCAAAAGTCAGGGAGTAAAAATAGGAATTTGTTAAAAACAGCTGTGCTGCACAACTCTTTGACACGAACAGAGGAATGCATTATCCAGTCAAAATCTGAGAATTTGTTTAAAAGAAACTGTAGCTGCTAATTTTCATCAAGATAGAAGGTTAACAACTCTGTGAAATGGGGGGTTTGCTCTTGTTTCATGACCATGAAAAAATGAAATGATTAACTTTCTGATGGAGCTGCTATTTTTCTCACAGCACAATTCTTTGTAGCATCATACTGTAGTTGCAGTGTATTTTTAATGCTGCCAACCGCAGCAATCATCTTAATGTTCCCTGGGAATCTTTCAAAGAAATGCTGACACCAAATAATAATAATGTTTTAATGCTCTTGCTGTCAGTTATTTTTACTTTTTTTTCCCCAAGGTGATCTTACAGTCATTGCCCCATTGACCAGTGTGAGCACCACGAGTTCAGCCTAGAGAGTCTGTGTGCCGTAGTGCAGCGCTTCCTATGCTGGGCAGCACTGCAGACAGCTCGTGTGATTACCTCGGACGTGCAGACACTGGTTACCCACTGTACTATTCAACTGGAACTGGCATTAACTTAGTAGATTTCTAGTTTATTTGGTTAATGTAGACTGTACGTCAGAAAAGATCTTGGCTTTTTAGCCAAATAATTAGCAAGCTGAATTACAGATAGTCCAATCTATGAACTGAGGAATCAGATCTGGACAGCTGCCTATACTGCAAGGAAAGAAGATAGTTTCTCACCTGCAACACTGATGAAGCTCCAGGACATATAGTACAGTACTATGCTGCATTTATGCTTTAAAAATTGATTACACTCTAAGCATATATTTATGTTACTGTAAGTCACTGTATCTTATTATTTACAGTGACTGAGAAAAACAGTTTTTGACTAGTACTGTACAATTTTGAAATAAGCACATAAACAGAGTAGATGGGGGGGTCATAGAAAGATTTTTCTGGTGGAAGAGCGGGAATTGAAACTGTCACCCAGCCAGGCGCCAGCATTTCTAATTCACAGTCACTCTATCCCTTTCCCCCTAGGAAATGTACTTTAATCCATAACCATTATGCATGCGGAGGTGAGATGTTAAATAGAAAGAATTGCTTTTAAATAATAAGCTTATGACAGTAACCAGCAAGAACAGGGATCTCAGGGTTAAAGATGGCATTCCTTCTTCAACCTAAGCTGCTGTAAAGGAGGAAGGAGATTTAAAAAAAAAGAAGCTGTGAATACTTTGAAATACATGACAAAAAGATTTCTTAAAGCTGGTGTCAGTGTATGTATATCTAACTAAGACGTAGTTGTCTTCCATTGTTATAATACTTGTATGGAGGCAAAATCTTTCTTAGGTCTTTGCTCTATATGTACTTCATTCAAATTGTCATTGTCTTTGTTGCATGTATAACAACTTGTAGAGGGACATGCTTTAATACAGATGGCAACTTTCTTTCCCCTAAGCAGGAGAAGATGGTTCCAGTAAAAGTCTTAATTCAGATGTCCATAGTATCAAATAGAGGAACATAAACAAGCTTTTTTCTCAACAGAAATCCCTTTGAAGCCAAGTGGTTTATTTTTATTCAATTATCAGTGGCATTTCCAGAACTTATTTGAACGTTACACACGTGTGAGCTTCTGTTATGGTTCTGCTCTGAAAAAATCCTTTCTCATAAACACACCTCTTTCCTGCTCAGCATGTGCCTGAGTTCTCCTGGAGGGAAATTAAACACTGTTAACTGGTGACATGAGCTGGACTGCAAAAAAGAGGTCATATATCTGCATAGATATAAAAGGAAAAAATCTTAAGCATTCAGTTTGATTCTATGGGTGACTTTTTTATTTTAGAAAGAGAAGTAGTATAATTTGGTAGATTACCGATACAACTGGAAGAATCTGGCAAAATCTGAACTCCTCAAATACCTCCCTGACTGTCAGAGGACTGTGCAAACCATCTATCTGCTCAGAGCTTGCCTTTGGGTTGTGCACAACTCTGACTCTTAATGTACAAGGAAGAATTTCACGTACTGCAGAGAAAAGCCAGTCTGAGAGGATAGGTGTGTTAAGCTAACAGTAAGAAAACACAGCCCTGTATTGAGCAGACTTCACTGTAAAATTGGTAAGATAAAAACCAAACTAGCTTGGTGAAATAGTAGTTCTATGTCAACTAATTCCTTTTTCCAGAAGAGAACTTCAGTCTAAAAGTGTGATGCCACTTTTCCTTCAAGGTTTGTAAGAATAAGAGTGCTTTCTGTGGAGTCCTTAATGGAACTTGCATTTTTATTTCCAGTGTGTCAGAAATTTGTTTAACTCCTGCCAATGTCAGAAGAAGTCTCAGTTGTAAAATGTATTTGTAAATTACTGGTTTAGAATCTTGAACTTAAAGACCTGGTTTATTTGATGTGAAAATAATTCTAGTTGCATGCGTAAGATATATCATCTGTGACAATAATGTTTCATTGATTGTACTATGTTTGTCTGGGAAAAAAAATCACTAACCCTGACTGAACTAGGCAATTTGCAGTCTTGATTAAATAGAACAGCCAGATGAATGACTGAGAAGAAAAAAGAGCTCTGAAACTATGGACAGAGCAGTACACTCAGGCAGTGCAGCTTTTCTCTTCTTTTTTCTTTTCATGTGCTTCACCTTGATCACCTATTCAGTGTCAAAACGAGGGTTGTGATATGCTTTTCCCCAAACATACTGAGCTTAGCACTAGCTTTCAGCAAGGCCATGATTTCCTAGACAGGATCTTATCTAATTATTTATCTACCACTGAGTAGGTCTCTGGGTTTAGTGGGATTTTGATTAGTCCTGCTCTGCCTGCTGATGGATACGTTTTTCTAGTCTGACTTCTTGTTCCGTATAGTGGCATTGGGATAGAAGTTATACATGACACAGGTTTGTGGGACAGATGCTCTCTGCTTCCAAATACAGTGAAACTGTGGAGCAGTTAATAACAAGAAGCATCAATCCATAAATTGTTACAATTGCTATTTGCAATTATGAATGCTAAGACATAAATTAGGAAACTTTGGGAACCAGTTAAATAGGCACAACCATGGCCAAACTTCACCATGAAATGCAATGAGTAAGCGACTGATCTGCAGCAATGACGTCTATGAATAAATGCATATAAGTTGGACATGAAGGGTGGTTGGGGTAGTGGAGGACATTACTTAGTTTTTGAGCAATGAAGCAAATGGACAAAAGCCCATTGCTAACATACAGGCACATCTAAAACTTGGCTATCGTACTGGAAGATGTTAGGGCTGTGACTCACTGACAAATATGAAGGCTGAATTGTTCATCTACAATGCGCAATAGTAGCTCAGGCACTGATTCTAGGCCGTATTCCCAAGGGACATAGCATACTTTAACTTCAGACCTTTGAATGTATTGCAAAGTTACTGTTGTGGGGTCTTGAGTCCCACTGGAAACTTAAGTGAAAATATTAAGGCTGTTTTTAAAGCATCCAGCAGATACCACATGCTGGAAATACAGTGCATATCCCTTATAAGAAGGTTACCACCCCAAGATCTAGTTAACATGCAGTGAGTGTTCTGTAGACCAGTTTCTCTGAAGTTCTGTGTTCTGGAACTCAGGAAAAAATGTATTGGTTTCAAATAACCTTTTACATTGAGAATTTTCAAATCACTGGATACTACAGAGACAGATTTTTTCCAATCACCAAAAAAAAACCCTACTCCTAGATGTAAATCCAGCACTTTTGATTATTAAAAATTGTTTTGAATTATATTGTATTTTCATCTTAACATTGAAACTTGTTATGTGCTCAGAAAGCTGAACAGTATGTCTGGCTTTAGCCTGTGCTCGTTTATAATGAGCAATTATCTAATGATGATAGTGTTCAGCATGCATGAGAGCTCCTGTAGCAAGATTTGGAATTTTAAGGAAATGCTGTAGATCAAATGATAATGTCTCATTTGTATTCTCTCAGTTCCTAGTTACTATTGCACTTCATAAAGCAACTACAGAAATGGATTGCAAATATGCAACATTTCTATGTGAGATGAGAAAAGGCTCAATGATCCTTAAACAGTCCCAGTAATCTCTTTCACACACCTTACAGTATCATATGATACTGTTCCAAGCAAATCACACATAGTATGATACATGTTTGCCATCCTGTCTAGAAGTGTTAAGAACATTGAAGGCCCTTGTATCGATACTGTTGTCGTAACAGCAGCACAAGTTCTTATGTTATCATATGTTTAATAATGACTCTTTTGTTATAGAAAACCAGAGTGTGTGAGATGGATTAAAGATTATACAGACAGAACATCACTGGGATTGATCGTCACACTATACACTGAGAAACACACTATGGCTAAGTCATGGGTGCTTACCCATATGTTTTACCTGGAAGCTCAGATTCTGTTCCTTGTGGATTATGTGGATAAGGAAGATTGTGGCAGGAGGATAAACTTATTTTCTAATGTTATACTCTGTTCCAAGAGTTACACATATTTAGTACAATCAGGTATTTAAGTTCAAAGTCTTGCAGCAACTACTTTTGATGTCTCTCTATTAAGATGAGTATTTCTCTTCATCTGTAGGTTTGTATTATGGATCTGTCACTGTGATACCTGACAGCAGCTGCTGACAGAGTGGCTTTATTCCCTAGTATTTCCCAAAAACTATGATCTAGAAATTATATGGGTCATATAACATAAAGTGTATAGAACTGTGCTACTTCTTGGACTTTGTATTGCTGTTATGTGGGTTTCAGGGTCTCTTGTCTGTGAGAACCCTCTTTAACTAAAGCCAAAGTTGAAGCAGAAGTGTTCCTTATTGTGGAACAGTTAAATCCATGTATAACTTGCTATGCCATGATATGTTACGGTAGCTTAAATCTCTGAGCATATACAACATTCCCATGGAAGAACTTGATGTCTCGCATTAATGCAGTAGGTATAAGTAATGTGATGCAGGGAAAGGGAAAATGTATGAGTCCAAACCTATGATGCGTTTGCTCTGTATTCTGTTATTTAGTTAATGGCATAGTTCCATAAACAACACAGTGTGTTGCAGATCAGTTCTCTGCTGAGTCAGACACCATTCTTCTAGTGTGCTTTTAAATGTGAAAAATACTTCTTTTTGACATATGAAAGTTTTTTGGTGTAGTTTAATGGTATAGTTGTTCATTCCACAAAGATGGAAGGTTTTACAGGGGTTCTGTATTAAGCCTGACTTATGAGATTATTATTAATATGCCCATGATTTACATTTCGAGTCCTAAGGTTTCAAAGCCAAACATGTAAAAGAGAGTAAAATCAGAATCAAGATTTCTTATATTGTTCTAATTTGGTGTCCTTTGCATATGCTGCATGATATTCAGTTGATCCTTACGTCAAATCTTATTTTCTACAAAATGCTTTGCTTATTTAGTCATAGGATGCACAGTGTGGTTTGAATAAGAAGCCTGCCAATTTTCATTTGAAGTCTTTGATACTGCAATTAGTTGAACCTTATTTAAAGACTAGTGGCCCTCTTGCTCTTCAACACTTCCCTGGTTCTAACAGAGAGAACTGGGGAGCACAGTGGGGATATTTCTGGAGTTAAATGTCTCTGGCTGGTGCTAGCATGGTTGTCAGTGAGTGATCTTTGGGATAACACACAATCTAGTTTTGCTGGTCAGATGAATGGGACTGGAATATGATGATGGAAAGCATTGACACAGGCTGCCCAGGGAAGTGGTTGAGTCACCATCCCTGAAGGCATTTGAAATATATGCAGATGTGGCATGCAAGGATATGGTTTAGTGGCAGACTTGGCAGTGCTAAGTTAGTGTTTGGACTCAATGATCTTTAAGGTCTTTTCCAACCTAAACAGTTCTATGATTCCATGAATTTAGCTGCGTGTTTATGACAAGTCTACAAAGGAGATCTTTATGTCCACTTGGCTAAGCACTGCCTCCAAAGCCACTGTTGGATCTGCCAACTGATGAGACAAGAAAGTATGTCTGATCTTTGCCAACTGGCTGACCAACCAGCACATGTCCTCCAGAGGTTGTACAACCAGGCCAAAAATTAGAAAGGATTGATGAGAATTTGAGGAAGCTGCAATATGTAACTGAAATATTAATTGAGGCATATAGTGCCCCACTTCCTTTCTTGAGTCAGGGTCCCTTTAAAATAAGATGTGGAAATTTAGGAAAAATCTTTTCTACAAAGAACAGCAATGTTAGTGAGATTTCATTAGCAGCTCTTAGTCCCAGTTTCAAAGCATGTATGTGACAGAACTTTCCAATGACATTGAAATGTTTATAGCCAAAATGGAGGGGGGAAATGATAAAAGCTTGAATGGCTGCTTGGAAATGAGAAGCTTTGTAATCCTTTTAAAACTTCTCTGTTTGCAGTGTTAATTAAACAAATAGAAAGCTGTTTAGGAAAATAAAAATGGTTTATAGTCTTAAAATGAATGAACTAGAAATGCAAGTATTCTATTTTTAAAGAGATTTAGGAGTTTTCCATTGACAGTAGACAATAATTTGGCTTGTAATTTCAATATTTTTCACTATGTAGGAGATATGCTTGTGTGTATGCACATATATGAATATTTATCTGCCTTCATAATGTGAACAAATTATCTGTGCATCTACACATACATATATACAGATGCATGCATCTCATATCCCACTGACTCATGGCTCAGTTTTGCCTAATTTGACACTTTATCAAAGAGGCTATCAGGGAGCAGTTCCATGCTTTGTTGGGGAAAGACAGATATGCCCATTGAAGACAGTCTTGTAATTGGAAATAGTAAAGAGCAAAATAGTTTAAAGTCCACCATCGATATAAATGTACAAAGCTGTGCTCACTGTTTAGCTTTTAACCTGCCACGACTGCATTATTGAGTTAGATTACATACTCTGAGTAGTTTCAATGCATTCAGTGGGTCTACCCTAAACGAGCAAAGTTAAGTAGGTGCATAAGTGTTTTCAGGCTTTAGGCTTTACGAGCTTTCATAATTAGTGCTCTAGACAACATTAATTAAAGAGTACTTTAGAAAGAATATGGCTGGTTCAACCTCTCTAGTGGTTTGCATCTTATTCAAGGATCCCAATCAATGCAACACATGGATAATCCACTCAGGAAATGATTCTGTGTTGGTATGATTATAGTTTAATATAATCTGTATGCATCTTTGCAATTGTATATGACAAACATAACTTTATAGGAAGTCATTTTAGTTCAAGGATAATTAAATAAAAGATAGTAAGAATGAAAAGCAGCATATGTTGTCTGGTTTATTATAGATTTCTTGAATATATTATGGTCTATGGCAATCAAATATGATGAAGAGGCAGGATTTTGTGAGGATATTAATATTTCTCTTATTTCCTTCTTTAGCCTTGGGCCAGAGTTAGAATTTGTATCTCACTCATCCTCCTGTTATATAATTGAGGGAGAATTAAAAATAAAACACTGATTAATAGTTGTAAAATTCCTTTATGAACAAAAAGACTTATGGAAATGTTAAATATGACATTATATCTGATTTATTGTGGAAAGGCTGTTTTGGCTGTTATTTTTTTTTCCAGTGCGCATATTATATAATATAGTCTTTTGTCTTCATGAAGCCATCTTACTATCATGTGGCAAATCTTTTGATGTTTGATTGAGAATTATATTTGACAGTATAAGATCCCCTGCAGTAGCTCTACTTAACTCTTAACCAGTTTTAATTTTTCACATTACTTACTTTTTATGCTGCCTTTTCCTCTGATATTGAGATAATATCCAAATGCTGACAAAGAAAATTACTGCATCTTGTACTGATAGAGCTGTAAAGGCACAATAAAGTTTGATGTCTTCCATTTAGCAAGTGTGTCTTGATCAGAAATAGGACTATCACTTAGAACAAATTCTCTTGAAGCCTAAAGCAGGGAGGATATATTACAAAATCACCTGATGGGTCTTTAATCGCCTGACAATTATAAAAGAAACAATCTCTGTCCATTATTGAAAGAGGAACAAAAGACTAAGAATAGAAATAGAGACAGTAACAAACTAAATCATTGAGGGGGTGGAGGTCTCCTGTGCTATCTAAAAAACTCTTACCAGTGTTTAAAGGTGCTCAGCATAAAGGGGAAACGCAGACATTTCCTTGTGCTTCTTTTCATCTGGCTTTGTACTTTAATTGCTCTAACATTAAGAAAATATTGAAAAGTCCCTGGACAATTTGGGTGTCTGCTTGTTTTCCTGTAGTGTTTTCTGTGTGCCTGCGGGGTCTGAGGTGTGGAAACATACCCCAGGCAAGCCTGAAGACTGGCCCGGAGCGCCAGAGAGGAGAACAGCAGCAGTCCTTTGGGTTAAGGGACAGAGTTACCCAAACCCACAGAAACTCAAATCTTCAAAATAGTGATAGAGTTTCTCAAAGGTGGACAGATATAGAATTCTGTAGTTCTGCAAATACTGTTTCTCCATTTTCTTTGAAAGACCAGTTTCTTTACAGTGTGTCATTTCACTCCCTCTCAGCGTTGCTCCTGCGAATTCCACTTAGTTAAATTAAGCTCCACTATAAAATCCTGATTTGGAACGATAATACAATAATTATGGAACAGGTAAGTTTGATTCATCGTTTTTTCCGCTGGCCTCGACTCTGTGCCAGTGACTGCAGATTATAAATACTATTAGTGAATCAGAAATCAGCACAGTGTACTCAAATTTCTTTTCAAATAAGGGCTTTTTTTTCAGCATTCAGGTTCCCCATAGGCTTTTAATCAAGGTTATGGGAAAGTCCATAAACTTTCTGCTGAATATTTAACAAGCTGGAGGTCATAGCAGACATGAGATCCCGAGGACAAATGAAATGAGATTGCAATCAGAAGAGCAGAGGAGACCTCTAGATAAGCAAAGCTTTGTCCACAGATAATATCTAACAGAACAAATACCAGAGTCACGTTTTCAAGATTCTTTTGTGAGACATAATTTTCTCAGTATAAACAGCCATAAAAAAGTGTAAATAGAAGTGTGTGGTTGCATGAGGTTTAGCCACTGAATTTCACTGAAATGATGATTGCAATCCAGTTGAAAAAAATGTAAGAAACAGAAGACATTTCATTATAGTTATAGTCATTGCTTTTTTACTGACCTCAAATCCCAATTCCCTAACACCTTTTAAAAATAAATTCTGTAAACAACCTGTGTTGTACTGAACTGTAATGCCTGTTTATATGTTTTTAGGCACGAAATTTGGCTTGCTCGATCTTTATAACTGAGCTATTTTTAACAGTACAGTTGTCACAATATTTTCCTGTATGCAAACAGGAAAGCAATCTTGCAGAAACTCTTATCCATGCCCATCCAGCAGCTATAAAAGTATAATTACAATACTCTGCATAATGTATAGAGTGTATATTCAGAAAAGCTATCTATAATGGCAGCCTGACACGCATGTAGAGGCTACATGAAGTTTGCACCGTGATTTCACTTTGCAGCAAAGAGCAGGAGTGAGACGGTGCCACCAAGCTGCTGTGTCTGCAGGAGCCGCGTGGCAGCACAGGCTGCAGCCAGCACCTCTCAGACGACATCAAGTTGCAGCATCTGCTTTTTTTGGTGATCCTTGGAACTAACTGCCCCAAAAAGTTCTCTCCCCATTTATTAGTGGAATTTTAAATGTGTATTTCCTGAAACTGGTATATTGCTTATTTTAAATTTGTAGCAAAAAGACACTGAAAATTTTAACACATAGCAATATAGTTTCACGGCCTGTTCTGAATAGTATAGGTATAAAAACCTGTTATAAAGCCAAGTTGTCTATACCTCTTTGTCTCATGAGGATGCTGAGGCTCTGACACAGGTTGTCCAGAGAAGCTGTGGCTGCCCCATCCCTGGTAGTGTTCAAGGGCAGGTTGGATTGGGCTTGGAGCAACCTGCTCTAGTGAAAGGTGTCTCTGTCCATGGCAGGAGGTTGGGACTGGATGGGCTTTAAGTTCCCTTCAAACCCAAACCCCTTTGTGTAAGAACCATTAAAATAGTTATCCTCAAAAAATGTGCTAAACTTAAAGTTGGCATTGTAGCTCAAAAGCTGAGCCCATCCCATTTCTATTAATAGAGTACACACTGTTTTGCAGTATATCTGGTTAGATGAGGTAGAACATATTCATAATATTGTCTTTGGCTTCATTATCAGAAGAAAGGCTGATACCATGCTAAATATTCTCCCTCCTTTTATTATACCACACACTGTTAAGGAGCCCAAATGTTAGCAATTCTGTGACAACAGTTCCAGGTCTGCAATAATTCCCAACAGTCTTTCATAAATCAAATAATTCATTTGGGGATTTATTTCTAAGAATTAGATGAGCTTTTCTTCATATTATTCCTATTATAATTTCATTTTCATCTAGGGGGAAAGATAGCCCACAGGAGAATTGTAAGCAAACTGTTAATTTTTATGACAAAACATTTGAGACGTTTATGTTACAAAAATTCTAGTTTTTATAGCACTGTTATACCCCTCATCATTCAATAAATGGATTATTTAGTTCAAATCTTGGCGAGCGCTTCCAGCAAGGAAGACTAAGAGTGACCTAGTGGTTTCTTCATCAAATGCCAAGAGCTGGAATCCCTTTTCCTAATGAATGAGGACTGCTCATCCAGACTGGCTGGGCTCTCTGTCCCAGACACAGTATTGATACTGGCACACACTGTAATGATGAAAAATTTATGCACCTCAGAAGTAGAAGTTTTTGCATGACTTCTCTCAAAACAGGGAAGAAAACACCTTTTTGGGTATACCCAGACTTAATGAAGGTGAGGCTTCTGCAGGGGGTTATGCAGGATGAAGATAACATTTCATGTGCAGGGTTGAGAGTGCATGATCTATCACCGCTTGCTTTTTGATCTTGCTGCAATCACCTTTGCCAATACATAAATAACTTCAGATGAAAAAAAGTCAGCCTTTGCTTTATTTACAAATACAAGACAACAATTTGAATCGTGCAATTTTAAGTCTAGTCATAAACTAACATCCAAGCATCGCAACAGTGAAATGTCTGATAAAAATACTGAAAACCTGAAGGAAAGGTTGGTTAATAAGAAACCTATTTGCAGTGCTTCCCTCATAAGATAGTTGTGATTCACTTGGGACTACTGCTTTCAAGATAGAAGAGCTGAAAAGTAGTAAATTGTAAACATCCATTATATATTTTTTTCTTTGCCAATCTAATCATGCAGTGTTATACTTTCAGTGTAAGATGAAGAGAAATAGGTTCAGTAACTGATGAAAAAAGTAGAAAACTTGTGTTGAAGATGAATCTTTTGACCCCACTGCATTCCATCTGTCCAGTGAATTTATACAGGAGGTGTTTATGTTTGAACTGCCCTTCTCAATGGAAACACCACAAAGTAACAAGTGTAAAGCAACAAAAAGGAAGTTTGTGTTAGAGATGTTTTTTAAAGTAACAACTCTCTAATAACAGCACCAGTAACAAAATTAAGAGGAAAGTATTTGGTTAAAATAAATGCAAATTTTGTTTTTAAAGAACTCTTCCCTCCCTTTCCTCTCTCTCTTCCTGCTTCCCCTGATACCAGTAATTTATAAACTCAGTAGCTATTTTACCAGTCCAATATAGGATATTTCAGTATGGAGCTACTTGAGTTTAGTTTCCGTCTCTAACAAACCATAATAGTCTCATTATCTTTGATTAAATATATTTTGTCTGCAAAAGAATAACAGATGGATTCAAGATAAGAAAAACCAAAAACTTTTAATCTTTTCTAATTGATCTTTATTAATTTTTTTTTTTTTGCATTAGTAATGTATATTAGTTTCTTAATCTCTAGAATATCTTTTGTAAATTTAAATTAAACCTAATGGATTAAACTTAAATAATATTCTCTACATAAACTTAAATTTATGTATATGTGTGTTGTATGCATTTTAAGGAGCATATAGAGGTTGAGTTGTCTTGAAAAATAAGTGTTTTACAGGACTGCATAATATATCAAGACATTCAGAATGTTTCATAGTACATATACTCTAACAGCACTTAGCAGTAGTCATAGTTGTTCCAGGCGATAGATCATACCAGCTGTTTCTCTCAGCCTGGCTTACTCCAGTAGCAGTCTGAGAGTCTCAGTCTCAGGTCTCTGCTGCTTTTGGCAAATGCAGGCTTGGAACTGTCTGACTTTGAAAAAACAGCACAAATATCCATGGAGAAAGATGAGTTCCCAAACCACCTCTTCTGGTTCTGTAAGATCCATGAAATTAGCAGAAAAGGGGAGACTAAGATTAGAGACCCTCAAAATGAAAAGCTTTTGCAGTCTCTCTGCAAAATGTTATAAATTATGTGCTTATGAATAACACATCATCACTGAAAATATTTCATTTATTCATATGGAGGTATTAGTATGCAGCAAGTGCAATAGATACCATGTTTATGTCTCATACATGGAGGGGAAAGTGATCACCTTCTAGTCTGTGCTTTTTGCATTTTCAGTCTGTTTTCTCTGAAAATACAAAATACTTTTAGAAGATTAAAGTTCTTGGAGGTTCTGCTGGGGAGGGTGTTTTGTTTTCCTTTAAAGACTGGAGAATGCCAATAAGCCAAATGAGGGGTGGTATTAAAAAGGATATAGACAAAACTATTTCAGTATTAAGCAGACTGAATAACTGGATCTTGTGAGAACTGAAAATTTAAAAACTGTCTTTGCATTTTTTGTCTCTGCACAAACTGTAAGATAGGGATTAGTTACAGGTAATAATTTATATTAAAGGAAATATTAATGTGTTGGTAGAAATGAGATGTACTGGTAAAAGTGATACTTCCATTCTCCACTCAAGATAGTGAAAGTATGTATGTATTATCTGAGAGCTGTTTCACCAAACAGAAATAGCAACATTGGGGCTAACAAATATGATAAATGGCCTACACATGCTAAATGAAGAACAGTATCTTTAAACCTGACAGAGCTGTGACAAGCCTTTCAGATAGCTAAAAAGCAGTAATGAACGAATGTGTAGTATTGCCATATTAGAAACAGTCATAAATCTTGCATAATATGAAAGTGAAATGGTTTTCAGCAGGATTAGGGAAGGAAGTGCAAAATTATTTTTCCGGAAATTAAATTAGACTGCAAGGATGGGCAAGATGACATCCTGACAGCATCTCTGAGAACTTCATTTAGCCTATGTCCCTCATATCTGATCTATATTTACAAATAAGGGTATTGTGGAAGGATGTATGAAAGTTTTTCCAGTAAATGAAATTTGGCACTGTGTTTTTAATTTAGCCCATTTAGCTGTGGGTTTTGATGTAATACAGAGAGATAGGTTGGCTTTTCTAATAGAAAATAGACACTATCCTGCCTTCTCAGTCTGTAGGTAGGATGCATAGCCTTCCATAAGGTATTCATCGATATGGAAGATGACTTAAAACAAGTTCTCTTTTTCAAGATGGGGAAGGTAAGAAAAAATAGCATTGCTTTTTGTCCTTGGTGCTGTTTCAGATCTCTTTCCGTACTGTCTCAAATGAAAAAAACCACTGGTTTTGCTCAGGAAGTTAAAAGCAATTTAATGTATTTTCATTTCTCTTTATGAGACACTGATAAAATACCAAGTGTGGTAAAACCTGATAATACTAAGTTGATGTCTGATAAATGACTTATGATAGTATGAAAATGGTGTTACATCATGGGAAAGCTGTCAGGTAGTTATTTATAGGGGGGCTGTCAAGCAGTGAAAATTATAGGGATTTTCAGAAATGAATTTGGGAGGTCAATAGGTATGTTTTGCTCAAATATTTTGTTCATGTTCATATTTTTAAACATTCATCATAACCGTTTACTGTAACTAAGTAATTTCATAGCAAACTTTAAATGATGCTTATATCAAGGTAATATAAAAGTTTATTAAATTTTAAGGAGCTTCATTCAATTTCTGTTGGTGACATATTTAAGAGCTGGAATTTTCCTAGCAGTTATGAAAAAATATTTTTAAAGAGATGTTTTGTTTTGGAAGCAAATAGTAAGTAATTCCTTAATTTAAAACCACCATCTTTCTGCCACTCTACACTCATTAACTAATTTTCAGATGAAATTATGGAAGAGGTGGCGATTTGAAGTAAGGTTAAACCTGCAATTCCAATAGTAGAACAAAAGGAAAAGTGAAGAATAATCCTACAAATATAAATGAAGAAATAATTCTTCACATGTATTTTTCAAAGCTGTGGTGACATTTTTCATTTTGTCAGTCTGTTGTTTGACATCACTCACTCTCATTATTCTGAAACATTAATCCAGCAATGGCATCTTCTGCCTTCATAAACTTCCTTGTGTGATTGCTATATACGGTCACTGATGTCTGAGACCAAAATAACTTTAAGAAAAAGTTATATTTGTAAGATTTATAAGTGGAGAAGATGCATTTCATGAAAATTTAATTAAAAAAACCTATCATCAAGCCCACTCATCTGAAATAGTTCAGAGATTTTTCTGGAATAACAGCCATGGAGAATGTTTTCCTGGGTTTTGGCAAGAAACAATAGTGATTGACTGAACTTAGTGTCCAACTGCAAATGTTAGCTAGACACAGCATTGCTGCCAGTGTTATACAATCATTTACTGTGTAATCTGAGTAGCAAAGGTGACAATAGAAATTGGACTTGAGAGCTATATGGCTTGCCAGCGACCCATAGCCACTTTTGTCCTGTAAATCTTAATTTGCTCGGTTTGGTGTTGGTGCGGTTTTACTACAGCGTGCATATATCTTCTTGTGACATTACTGTGAAATTTTCTTCAATATGCTCACAGAGATCAGCACATGATCCTGTACTCAGTCTCCTTATACTTGCAATTTAAATGGTCCTGAAATAATGTAGAAGTCACAGTTACATATTTACATGTTATTCGATATGAGAAAATGCTGTTATTCATTCAGCATGGTTAATTGGTTTTAATTCTAAGAAAATCTAGTGAAGGTCTCTGAATGGAATTCAGGAGATTCAAACCTGTTGTCTCTTTTGATGGCTTTTGTGTCCATGCAACAGTCGATGTGTTTGGTTCAAACATAAGGATTTAAATTAATATGTGTTTATTACTTTGTATTTGTTATTAAGATGAAAGAAATGCAACTAGTTATTTTTGAGTGTCCCTGTTGGAATTCTGAATCTGCTGTCTGTAATTTCAAGTTAGATTCTTCCAGGCTTTCTATGGCATTCTGGCTATGTGCAAGTTTTGTGGCAAAAAAAGAATCTGTGCATACACAAGAGTTCCCGACTTTGCTGCTTTACAGTTTTTAGAGAAGTCTTTCTCTGTCTCCCATGATAACAAATTTTTACATAGCTTTTCTTTTTCCCCTGAGTGCTGTGAACTGTCTAGTTAGAGATGTGTCCTGTGCCTTTGTTAATGTTAGGAAATCATCCTCTCTCCAATTCTCCGCAAGGAATTTGCTCTTTGTTAAATGTGAATAAAGGATAATTGGTGATTGGTTATGTTTTCAACTCCCTAGACTTGTGAAGTTCAGTGTTGCTTTATGAGCACAGTTTTTATAGCATGGACTATTATTTTATCAGCACAACAGAAATCTCGCTAATTTATTTTACTGATGACAGGAGCTGGTAGCTGGCACTTAGGCTTGTTTAAGCTATTATATTACCATTTTCTTTGGTGTAGCTTTCTGCTTTCTCCAGTAAATGTCATCTGCAGACAAATTAATAATTTGTTATCACTTCTTAAAGCAAGGAATAAGAGAGCTGGAAGTCAGCTAAATAGGCAGGACCACAGCAATGGTAGAAACCAAGTGAATGTCACTGAGGCAAACCTCAAAATATACTGATAGAATCCAGCAAAACTTAAATAGTTTCTTACAGTTGTTTACCACCTTCAGTGCATTAATAATAGATAAGCATTCAGTGGTGCTATCAAGTTATGTCTGTTCTGTCCCTGTGATTAGGGAGAGCATCAATATTCTGAACTGGAGAATACTGTAGTGTAGGCATGCGTATGAAGCCTTTTCGCAGCAGGAGAAGCAGGAGTTTCATCATCCACTTAACTGTGTGTCTGAACAAGCCTCTGTAGCCAGTCAAGTAATTAAACACATCCAGGAATGATCTTTTAATATGTGCTTCAGACTGGGAGTTTCTGAAGAGCCTGAACGTGTGAAGTAACTAGTGTCCATTGAATACTGAAGTAGGTTTCTTTCAACGTCTGGTGGAAATACCTTCTTCCAAATAATCTGCATTATATTATCACTTGCAGAGGCTGAGATACCTCTCTTTAAGATGCTGGGTGCCTTCAAAGTGGTTCAGTATAGCCCTTGTTCCCTACTAGGTTCAGTTGGAGTTTGATCAGTGAGTTACTAGCTAAAGGTGAAGGCTGCACCTGTCAGAAAGTACTTTTTGTTCTGCAGGATTTGATCTTGCCATGCAGATGGACTGGTTCATAGAGGACACAGTGAAACCACTTAGCTGCAGTTGAACGTAGCTAGCTGTCTGGCTGCTGCTTTTAATTAAATCGACCACCAGCCAAACAACTTGGCTTATTTCCATGGCCTTGTTTCTTAGAGGGCTTTTCTCCCCCCCGTTTGTCCAAGGATAATCTGAATGCTACTGCTTATTTGTGATTTTGACTAAGTAGTGCACTGTTTACTCTTGGTAGTTTTATTAATCTTTATTAAGCTTATGACCAATGTGGACATAGTTCCTTGAATTAGCTTTTATTTTTATTATAGTCCTACTAAATAAAATCAACTTTATCATTGGCAGAAGTACTGTAAGGAGTAAAAAATCTTTCACAGTAAGGATATTTTTACTTAATGGGTGTGTTTGTTATAAAGAGTTATAACACATTTTAAAAAAATAAGCTTATTCAGTATGTAGTTATTTGCTGGTACCTTGATGAATTAGTTTACAAATTATGGTAGTCAGACATGTCCTATTATTTATACAATGGCTTATTTTAAGAAAGTTCATTTTTAAGGTAAGCAATCAAGTAACTCCTTATATGGAGATGGGGGAATACTTAACCTTGAGTACAACATTAACTCCAGTGAGCTTAATGAATTATTCATGCTATTACCCACCTTGAGAGACATCAAATTGCTCTGCACTGTCTGCAAAGTGCAGTTTATCAAAAAATGATAGTTTGGTGAATTATATTTGTATATCTGAACATTAAACACAGTAGTATGAAAGGCATTGGTGAATATACCTATGTAATCCATTTAGAAGCAGGGCCCTGCATGTAATTTCCTGATCCACTTGCAATCATAATGAATTAATAATTTGTTTTCAAGGGGTGGCCTGATAGGCAAAAATAATTTGATATGCAAAGATTCATATGCCAGCAATAGAGGACATAATCACTGCAAGCACTAAACTTTTTACAAAGAAGCTGTTCATTTTGGTTTTTGGAGTTAGGTCCAACACCTGAAGCATGATGTTGCCTTTTACTCTGTTGTAGTTGGTTTTTACAGATGGAAACAAAAATGGTATTTGCCTTTCACTGTGCAATTCTGGAAGGAAACTGTCTATTTGAAAAGCTTGATTGAGAATGGCACTGGCATTTTTGTTGACAATAGCAAAGTTTAGTATCTTCAAATTATTTTTCTGAGGTCTTCAGACATGTGCTCCTCACAAATATTTTCTGGTTTTCTCCCCCCATTCTCAAGCCCCAATTTAGCAGGCTACTTAGGTGCATACACCTAATTATGAAGCATATAGAGAGTACTTAACCAAAAAAAACCCACAAATTCTGCTGGTGACGCCAGGCTTGGAGCCATGTATTGTGCTGGCTGGCTCTTCCTTCTTCTTCCCTCATCATTTATTGCAACTGGAAGGATAGAAGAGAACACTGCTTGTGCTCCTGATCCCTTAATCAGTCATGCCAAGGCCCTGAAGTTTATCTTGATTGCCCATGGACTTCTTGCTGCAACTTCAGTGCTGCCTACCTGAAAAGTCAGGGAAGGATAATAATCTGTGGGCCATACCAGGGTAGGAAGCTTTCTCCTCACACCTTTAACCGAGACCCAGGGAGGCAGCAGACTTCCCTAAGTGGGTCCAGTCTGCTTGTTGGACCTTCTGTTCCCTTCAGAAGGGAGTCTCCTATAGCAGTGACCCATCTGTTTTAATTCGTGGAAGGAGTTTTGATGCAGGGCATAGGCCAGCTTTACCTTGGTGACACCTCTGAACGTTTCTACTTTGTAAGTTCTGGAGCTGTGGCCCTCCAGGCCTGTTGGCCAAGAGCCTTGGCACACTAAGCAGCCTGCACTGAGGACAAAATGGGAATGCCTACAAATGCAGCAGCTTCCTTCCTTCCTCTCTCAGCTGCCTTGTACTGACAAAAGTGGTTTCAAATAGTTCAATTTTATACCAACTGAATGCACATTCTGCAAAGGTGTGCAGATTATTTTTCTTAATAGCTTAGTGCTTTTAAGACATCCTGTATATAAAAATATGTGTGTATTGTATGCATACATATACACATTTCTATTTTTAAAATAACTTTAAGAATGTCATCAATATTCAAGAGAATGTAGGAAAGAATAAGAACAAATATTACACTGTTTATCTTCTATTCAATAGACTGCTTTTTGTAATCTAGAAAGGCTGCCTGGGTAGGCTTAACATAAGAAGAAACAAGGTTTGAATGCAAAATAGCATGCATAATTCCATAGCTTAAATATATGTCTATGTACAAATATTTACACTGTCCACTTTATGGGCTGTTCATTTTCTGCACCTTAACACAGTATTAATGTACTCTTCTGTCATACTTATCATTAACATTTTAAAAACTCTGTTTTTTTAGTAGCTATCCGTAATGCTTAGAAAGAAGGGGGAGAGGGAGTGTTTGAAGAGGACACAGACATCATTTTGCTGTCTGAACGTAGATAGACGAAGAACTCCCGCAGAAAGAGATTTATCATTAACTAAAATTCAGAACATCAAAAAGATTCAAATTGAACCCTCTGGCATCTTCAGCTCCATATCAAGATCGTATTACCCATTTCTGAACTTAGTCACTAATTGCTTTTGTCTGTGAAATGTCTTTTAACCCATTAAAAATGCTCAGGGCAAACCCCATGTATTTTATGGATTTAGTTCCTAATACTTTGTAACTCACAAGATCTGAGAACGTTAATAAATCTCTAAAGATTCCCATGATCTGAGTCTCATATTTTCCTTGTGTACTATGCTTGTAGCATGAATTATGATTTATATATATATGAGAATGCATTCCCTAATTTTGAAATAACCAAATAATTGAAAATAAAAATTCTTATGGAAGGCTGTTTACCACCTGAACATCTAAGCACAGATAAGCTTTCTTGGCTACACAAATATCAAAATGAATTGGATAGATAGCAATTTGCCTCAGTTCTAACTTTTGCCAAGAGACTTTTAACCAAAGGACTTAGAAGTTCTCCAGTCAAGGTCAAGGCTAGGAGGAAGAAGTTGGGACCACTGCAAGTCCTGGTCTCTCAAATTATTATATATGATAGCAAAAAGAAATTGTGAATATTAACCTTGAATCTATGTCACAGTGTGGACTCAGAGAGCTAATGCAGCACTGTATGTTTTTGCAGCCAACTGGAGTGTCCTGTAGGTTATTTTACAGGTTCCTCATAAAGCGTTTATCAAGGCTGCCATTACAAAGTACTTTTTATTTGACTTTTATTTGTAAACCTAATTTCAGTCTTATGTTTTGACTACTTAATGTTTTTTGGAACATCTTCTGACTGATTCAGAATTTGCAATTTTTAAATCATTTTATCTGTGATATGGAAGGCTCAGTATGATATCTGACAGTTGTGTATCCTACAAAGAAAGCAGTCTTCATAATGATTTAAATAAAGCTATGTTTATCTGACTTAAACATTTTTCCTATAGAGATTGTGCTCATCTCAAAATTGTTTGAGATTGGGAAGAAGTATTCAGAAGTTTCTCTGAATAGCAAAAGACATCTGCAGAAATGTTTGTTTTTTTAAAGCCTTTGCTGGTTTGGTCGGGGTTTTTTGTATCTTAGTTGAATAGGGCACCCTTGGTACCGTTTATCTAACTATGTAGGTGATATTCTGAATATGGTCACTGCAGCAGAAGAATTCTAGGTGACAAATTAGTACACTAGGACTTACAGAGGTGGTCAGGAATAAAACAGAACAGAACCATAGAGCAAAACAGCCTTTTTGTTTGTTTTAGTTTTGATTAGAGTAGCAGCTTTGCATTAATCTATTTAATACTAGAATAGAACTTTGCTGACTACATGAATTTGAAGAAATTATTAGGCTTCCACCCATCAAACACACTTTACAGAGCAATGCATAATCTTACTGCTTTTGCCTTTGTTTCAAGACTGGGTAAGAATTTCTTTCAGATGGAGCTTATTAGAATAGGTTGCATATATATATGTACTAGATTATATACAATAGTATATCTATGTGTGTGTCGATGCACATGTATCTAACATCTGCCATATCCAATTCTCTTATTAACTGTGCTGTTTGTAATTTGTCAAAGACTTTTTTAAAAGGAAGGGCAAATGTTAACTAGAATAGGGAATGAGAAATACATGTTGATATTATGTTCATTAGAGATCTCTCGGGTATGTGCCATGATTCATACTATATCAAAAAACTTTCTAAAAGTTTAAGAAGATATTTTTTGAAAAAAATATTTACCATATTTTAAACAGAAATCCAATAGCATAGAGTGAAAACTTCAATGAAAATATAGCAATTTAAAATATTCCTCTTTGAAAATCTCAAACACAGAGGTTTTTTAACCTTAATCACAAGAGTACTGATGAAAAAAACCAAGTAGTTCAGATGCTTATCTTGAGCCAAGAGAGTGAAAACAATCAGGATTTGCTAATTGTAAATCGCCCTACTATTGTACAGAATACCTTGGGAAATAGCTCTTACAAAATAATCTGTATCTGCTCTTTTGCTTTTACAGAATCCAATCATTTAATAGCAAATTTTCTTCATATTAATGTCTCCTATATTATTTTCTTAGACTGTGTGTTCCCATTGAGATTATGAATGCTCAATTGCAAAGCAGAAGTCACAGGAAATGTGTATGTACACCAACAGTGTTTTCTGTAGGGTTTTTCTGTTGGTGTTTGGCTTAGTCCTTTTTCCAATCCCAAACAAAACAATATCTACTTAATTTTCTTTTGCAGGTGATCCTGAGGTAAAAAGCTTATTGCAGATACTCACAGGTACCACATCATATTGAGAAATATATAACTACTGCACTTATTCCATTACGTTAGAGTAAAGTCATTTATTATAGTATATGTTACTGTAGGTTCTATGTGTTATTAGCTAGTGTTGGAATTGATTCCTCAATTCATAGAATTTATTACACGTTTTAACCAATCCTGTAATTCAGTTGATATTTTTTGACGAGTATCAGGCATGATTAACTTAAAATAACAAAGATGAAAGTAATTCCATCAATTCTGGGGTTGGGGGGTGGGAAGGGAAATAATATTCTTCAAATTCAGGATGAGAGGTTTATGGATTTTGCTTTAAAGCAGGCTAGGCAGATGGACATATTCAGTCACATACAGCTACCTGATATTTGGTTGTCAAAGACCTTGGACTGTGCTGGAAGCAGATATATTTACCTCTCACATTTACAGAGGGGTCAGGACTGAGGTCATGAACAACAGAGTGAAAGAAATCTCAGATTTGTCTGCTAGCACTGTATCTTGGGATGAAGCTCTGTTCTGCCGGAGTTCAATTTCTAATGCTCCCTGACCCCTACTCTCTTATAAATAATCAGAAATATTCATTACAGAATGGCAATAGCTTCGGAGAAGTGATGGAGTGTATATTATAAAAGGAAAAATACATCCAATTCTCATAACTCCTTGCAAATTGTATTGGAAAGCCTTCAGCTGAATATATTCACATCCTGCTTTAAGAAATGCTACAAATAATGTGATGAGTTGAATTATCCTCAAATAATTCAGCTCATGTAGATGTGTGTGTACCTGTTTCACTGTGCAGAGGGTTATCATTTTCTGTTTTCATACTGTTACAGCATATTGAAATATTGGAAAAAAATCCTTTAATTTCATGTCAAGTATCACTATTAAAGACATAAAGTCCTATAGATTGAGTAGTGCTATCATGGTACTGCCTTACTTTTTCATTTCTGTGCCTTTTCTGTTTTCTCTGTAAGCTTCTGTCATTCCCATGTATTGAAATTTAGTGAAGGGCACTCTAGAAGGAATCACGAGACTCTTTCTTTGTATTAATATTGCATTTTGAGAATGGCTTTCTTTGGATACTTTTCCAGTTGTTCTTGTGAAACTTGTTATATGTTTAGTGGGGGGAAGAGGGTGTGGTGTGTGTATTTCTCTGCAGCCATAAATGATAGAAGCACAGTTGGTTTTGTAACTCACTGCTACTTTGCTTTGTTTTTCTCACCATGGAAAATGGAATTCCATAATGCATTTGCAAGCTGATGCTTTAATAAAAAATGAATTGTACAGTAGCAACAAATGCAAGATTCAAAGACTTACTCAGGCGATACTGTGGTCTATGAAATACCATAACAACTGAATTTCTGATAAGAGCAAGAAGTCAAATTTTCCTTTTCAATTCAGTGCAACACAAGAAAGGCAGTTATTAGGTTTTGTTAAATTTTTTAGTCACTTTAACTATTAACTATCTACTTACAATTTCTAGCTTCATCACTGCTTTTCGTTAAGACCACAGAAGTCTGCTGTGTTGTAACATATGCAAATGTTCAACTTGCTACCGAAAAGAATGAAAATCTTCTATTACAGGCTTCAAGCATCAATAGAACTTAGAAGCTTTGGCAAAGACAGCTCTCCAACTAAGATCCCATTCCATGCTTTAGCTCCTAAATCATTTGTGCATTTACCATTATTGCCATTAATATTCAGTATAGCTCATCTATAGGGTTGCTGGGAGTGACACTGCAGTTTATTCACAGTGTTTTCTGAGGCATTGAAGCAGCACTTAAGATTGCTCTGAGGGTAATATATTTTGAATCACAGTCATAGAACCATGGAATGGTTTGAGTTGGAAGGAACCTTAAAGCTCCTCCAGCTCCAACCCCCTGCGATGGGCAGGGACACCTTCCACTAGAGCAGGTTGCTCCAAGCCCCATCCAACCTGGCCTTGGACACTTGCCAGGGATGAGGCAGCCACAACTTCTCCGGGCAATCTGTGCCAGCGCCTCACTGCTATTGTTTGTATTATTTATGCTTATATTTACTTCAATAATGATTTACATTTGCTTTGGTTCTTTAATAAGAAGGGACAATTTCTGTGTCTAGAGTGAAAGCTAATCATGCCACATGTGGCAGTGGTTAATGGAGGCTCCTGAGTTTAGGAAATCCAAGCACAGGTAAAGAGAGTCTGTAGGAAGGGCTCTGGCAGATATAGATTGAAGTCTGCTGTTCTTTCTACATGGAAAAGTTTGTATTTACAAGGAAGTAAATGTAGATGGGAAATTACATCCCATTCAGTGATCCATACTTGTTCCCCATGTAGATTGTCTATGCTCAGTGTTGTTCCCTTTTAAAAACGGAGAGTGAACTCGCACAGAGGTTTCTTACGGCACATTAACAGTGTCTACAAGTGGAGTAAGTGCAGAGTCCCTTATAAATTTACAGCCTTATTTACTGCATAATAAGTTCCCAAGGGAGATAAAGTCTCAGGTGCAGTGATCCATAGAGGCTAAGAAGAAATTGGAGGCAAGCGGACTCACCAACATTCTTCAACTGATTGCTCATAAAACTTGGAAAAATACCATTTTAAACTCTGAGGCAGCCTAATTTTATCCAAACAGTGCACTTTTTAAACTTCATGTTACCCTAGAAATCTTCATGTGTTGCCCTGGTAATTTATGTGATGTTCCTTTGCAGGAACAAAAATCTATGTTACACTTGACTCTTTTTGATAATTAATTCTCTCCCATCTGCTTACAGCATATATGGTAGAAATGTGCTTGCATTTCCTTATTTGCTCATGCCTTGGAGTCATCTTTTAATATAAGTAGCTGCAAATCTCCCAATGATTTTGAAATGAGCCTTTTTCAGTTTCTGGCCAGCATGTCCAAGTCATAGTCCTTGCTGCAATTTTTAGAGTGTTGTTAAGGGAATTCAACCAGACCTTTTTATACTGTTTAATAGGAAGGTATAAACTTTACTTCATATATGATCCATCCTGCCTGTGAAATACATTTTGAGAGCAGTGTGATCAGATTCACATAAACAGAAACGTTGTATCTTTGAGTTTATCTGTTTTCTTCTCTCAGAGAAACTCCACAACATTTGAAATATATTCTTTTTGCAACTAGGCAATAATTTCCACCTAATAAATAATTCCAGAGTGTTGCTGCTCTAACCAGCTTAGTTTATTTAACACAAGATAAGAGCCACTCCATATTTCCCCTTGCCCTGGGTAATGCATTGTGCATTTTGTAGGGGTAGGGTTTTTTAAACATTTCTTAAGAGTTATCTTTTGACCCAGTTTTGGGGGTAAATGTATCCAACTTCTGCCTTGCTTATCTGATTTATTGTAAAAGCCTGCCACAAGCCAGAAGAGAATTCCTCCAAAACAAAATAATACAGGAACAAAGTAGCTGGCCACTAACTAGGCTATTCTTGAAACCTCGGTAAACAAGCTCTGTTGACTGAGGATTCATTGCAGCTTTCCTGCCGTGTCGCTGACTGCAGTGTTGGTTTGCTTCTTATGCAGGGAAATAAGCAATGGACTTAGAGTGGAAAAAGAGATCTAAACATGTATTTGATTAATAAAATGTGTGCTTGCAGGAGGTGAGTGCACCTGGTTGTCTGGAAAGATAGATTTGGCCTTTGTAATTACAGCTGCCAGTGGCAAAGGTTTCACTTGGATTTTACAGAAGATAAGTAAGGTGATTCTTTGCCACTTGACTGTTTAAGGAGGTCTGATCATCAGTTAGGCTTTTATTCTAAATCAGTTTATTACTTTTTATTATTTGCAACTAATGATACGCAACTAGTGATAAGTATATTTTTAAAATGTTTGACACATTTTAATATATTAAACATTACTTTAAAATTATCCTCCTCAAAGCCAGCATTGAAAACTCCTGGAAGGTCTATTTTTTAATTAACAATACAAAGTGAAACATGCATCAGTTGCATTCATGTGCTGTCAGCTACTGTAATGTTCATTTGTCACAGTAACTCATATTTTTCTCATCCAGTTAAGAACTGCCAGAAAATGACTTGAGGTGTTCAGATAGCTTCTGTTTAGTTAAATAAAACTTCTAAACATTTGTTTTTAAAAACACTGGAAATTTGTCTCTGTAAAATTAAATTAAAATACTACTTTTGGAGATTGCTCTTGCATTTTAAGATTCAAATTTTTTGATCTAAAAACCAGAATGAAGATAAGTTTTGAAGCTATTTCAAATAAATGGTTTGTTATTTAAATATCAAAATCTTTGATCTTCTCAGGATGTTTTGTTTTTCACAAACAAGCCCATACAATCAATGAAAGGGCTGTTATTTTTTATAATTTGAGTAAACATAATTACAGCTAAAAAAGTTTCCGTGTTCTTCTAAAATAAATGAAAAAGAACAAGGTTCATTGGGTTTGTTGGGTTTTTTTTACATCAGGTAGTCTGTCTTAAGATAGGACACATGGCAGGGATCCTAGGCAAATGCATGGCAGTATGGATACTATTCAACATGACTAGAAGAGAAAGTATAACTCAGATGATGTTTCTGGTTGCTTTAACTTGTTTTGCCCACTCGTGAGGAAGTATGCTGGTTAATTCATGCTGTGGCACGTGTAAATGTGGATTAGAGTCACCTTTGGTTACTTTTAAATTACAAAACTGAACTGAATAATTCACATTTCATAGTCCTCCATGTGCAAACCGCTCTACAAGTGCTTTTTCTGTTAATATGCTACAAACAATCGATGCTTTTGTATTATGTACTTTCAAGTTCATTTCTGCTGAAAAATGTAAGCCACAGAATGAATGAAATAATCGTTGTGAATTTTGGCATATTTTGCTGAAAATCCATACTTGACTACGTACAATGTACCTTATAAAAAATCATTTGCAGTTAGTATTAGGCTGTCAGTTGCTGAATAGACAGCCTGATACTAACTAGCTAATGAGATTTGGATATGTGACTTCAAGTAGTTATGGTTCAGTAGCTACTCTTTGCTCTGGAATGTGTGGGGAAAAATACCAAACTTCTGTTAGAAGTTTTCACAGCTACTGTTGTTGGTCAAGCAACACCAAATAGTAAAAAATCATCAATTCCTGAATTTGCTTCTCTGTGTCATGTCCACTGGGAACAGTGACTGGGAAATTCTCTCTGATCTTGCTTATACTGTCTCGGTTTAAATATACTGTTCTGCAGTTTCTAGATGCATATGTTTAATTTCTATCTTTAGGAAGACTAATGTGCAGATTTCAGAGCCAGTGAGAAGGCAGAAATCTTTGTACCGTTGTATTGGTGTCTTTCCTTATTGTAATCACAATGCAGTGAATTAAATTGTTCAAAGAAATACTTACTCAAGAAAAGGCTTGATCAATTTTCTTCGTAATCTTTTTCCCTACTTTATCCAAGTACTTCATCGACAGTATTCAGTTTATCTTGATAAAGCTTCTTGTGTGGGTTGTGATCAGATTCAATTTTAAAACAGGAAGCACATGCAGAAGACTTAATAAAAGACCTTTATCCTCTAGAAACTCTATGGTGGACAGGAAATTGTCCTCACTGTAGTCCACTTCTTCAGTCACCAGACTGTTCATTCTATTCTGTCTGGGTTTGACTGAAACGCTAATGTAATGTAATGACTATAGTAACTCCATAGTTAAACTATTTAAATAATCTGTTAATAGGCAGTTTCACATCATTTAAAATTCCTTCTTTTGCTTTGATTCTTATTTATTAATAAAAAAAATCTCTTTTATGTACTTATATCTACTACTTTATCTTCATTTCTTTTAAGAGCTCATCTTTATTACCGGTATTCCAGTCATAAAACTAAGTACAAGCTTTGCAATCAGTGCTACCAAAAATTATGACTTTCAATATGAAATTGGGATTAAGTGCAAATATTATTATCTAGTTCCAGACTCTGATTTAATTGCCTCGTTTTCATATGAATAACTTATATGGCTTTAGAAATGAGTACTTTTCCCTTTGTTTATTTGAAGGTAGGCTGGACATGAGCAAACCAAGGATCTGAGGAAATACTGTTTCCTTTTTTCTAGGCAAGAAGTGAACACCAGAGCGCACATATTCTCAGAGCACTTTAGAGCATATAGAATAAATTACAAACCAAAGTGTATGGACAAAACCTGAAAAAGCAGTTCTCTAACAGTTTATACTTTCTATTGTGATCCATCATTGAATAATAGTTTGTAGACACAAACTGCATAGATTTCAATATTCTACTTGCAATTTTAAAATCTTAATGGGATCTAAGCTGTTGTTTTATCTTATCTTTTGTCTGTTAAATGTCAACTAAAATGTGGTTTCTGGAAATACAAATAATTAAAAATACCCCAAAACCTAATAGTGAAGTATAAACATGAAACTGTGATAAATTACAAGAAATTACAATTTTATCAATTAGGTTTTATGATTAGCATTTTGGGCTTCTTGGGAGAACCCACCTGGTGACAACTTGTACTTCATTAATTATTATGACCAAGTTCCAATTTCTGTTCAAGAAATTGCAGAGGTAGGCTAAAGAGGACTTTACAATTGGAAAAGGACAGATGGAGTCTCTGTGACACAGCTATGTGTTACCTATGTCAGTTTTTCTGAGCTGTAAATAGTCATGCAGTCCATAAATAATTTCTGACTCCTGACATTCCCATGTAATGAAATCTATAAAAGTACAAGTATTACATTACTGCTGGTGGTGATCCAGTCCACTATAGTGAGACAACACTCATAAATATCCTCAGGTTTCAAGTGCAATTCTAATTAAAACCTAGAATTTGGATAGTCAAGTGCCAATTAGTTCATAATTCTCACAGAGCACATGGAAAATCTAATCTTCCTCCCTTTTTTCTTATCCTTTCAATGATAGCATAGCAGATGCAAAGCTTTGTGCTGCTGAAACACCAGCTGCAAAAGATACCTTCAGTGGAACAGCATTGAGCTGCACAAAGCTGCCATGCCAGCTGGGGCATTCAGAACTTTGCTACCTGTCCTTGCTCCATTACTCAGATTTGCCCAGATACCTCTTTGCCTGGGGCAGATGCTTCTAACCTGTCTCAAACTGTGTATGTGCTACCATTAAATTATACGATTCCTTATTAGATTAACTTTCATTCCAGAGTACTGCAGGGAGATTATTGCATTTTAGTGCAATAGTGTTGGCAGCCTACAGAATTTCTATATATGGAAAGTCAGCTTCAGATGTTTTCGTAGTAACAATTCTTTCTGGAGCTAGGGAAGCGAAAGTTGTTGATAATCATAATGAGCCTATTAAGCCTCATCATGAGTTTAGTTCCATCAGGAAAAGTTTTAGATTATTTTTTCATCTCTTCTATTCTGTTGAGAATAATTAGTGGCATGATAATCTGCTTACCTAAACGAGGAATAATAATTACTTTCTAATCCCAATACAGTGTGTGATTTAAAGCAAGGCCATTACACTTTTAAGTGAGTTTTCTTGTTTGTTGTTGTGGTTTTGTTTTTTGGTATTGGGTTGCTTTTTTTCTCATTAGAATTAGGAAAGACATAAGTGTAAAACAGGCAAGACAGTTAAGTTGTTTTGGGCTGCTTTTCACAAGCACAGTGCCACTGAGCTTGCTTGGTGCTCTCATGTCTAATAAGGCTGCAAAAAGTTCCAGACAGGACAGATTTGTAACTGCAATTACAAGGGTATGTTTCCAGCAAGATGACTATTCAGATGTGCTTAACATGGCATTACATCGTAATAAGTACCAGTACCCTTGCCCTTCTGATTGTCATTGCAGCTGAACTATGTAGAAGCAGACAGCAAGGACACTTCCAGGACTCTGATTCCAAAGTGAATAATCTGCTGTATTAACAACACCATTATGTATTTGCTGAAGATACAGAGATACCTTGTAATGTTTATGACTGGGAATGTCTGCCGTCTAATGCTTCAGCTACTTTATACGCAGTAAAATCAATAATGGTCTTAGACAGTTTTATAGTTTTAAATATTTCAGATACCTGTGCTGATGCAGAAGCTTCTTGTTTCTGAGGAAAGCCAGCATGCATTTGGTGTCTTAAATACACTACAAGTTATTCTCTCAGAAGCACAAAAAGATGCACGCAGAAAAGATCATGTCCCTGTGTTCCTATGACTAAAAAGAAAAACAAAATGGCTCATTACTGAATTTGTTCTTACTAGGTTTTACATCGCTCACAGGAATAGGTGCTTTGTTTCATGGCAGCTCTTGGTGACTAGAAGCTCAGGGATTTCTGTGTTGTTCTGAAGATGTCTGGGGTTGGTTTGAATAGCTCTTTGCGACTTGGCTTTTCTGGTGCTTTCTCAGAAAAGGTGATAATCTAAATCACAGGGAGGAAAAGACCATGATTACTTCAAAACATGAAAGTTTTTGTGGCAGTTTCTACCATTGGTTAAAAAAAAAAGGGTTTGAGGCAGTGTCGACCACAGAGTTGGTGTGCATATAGAAGGTATCTAAAACAAGACAGCTTGGTCCTGCATTGTGCCTGACATCTGTCTGTCATTAAAGTCCTACTTAATTTTGATGGAATTGTGAGAAATGGCTATACTTTTCCTGGAGCACTAAGCAGAAACTGTGCATAGTTTCATATATTCTCTTGCAGGAAGTTGCTGTTTACTCTGGCATTGACAATTACAAGTTACAGTTTGAAGGACACTGCAGGGAGAATTCCATACTGCAAAAATGATTGTGTTTTCATGTAGACGGTAAAAAAAAAGGAGTGGTAACACCCTGCTGCTATCTAAAGGCAATGCCAATTTCTTGCTCTAAGTACACCCAAAATAAAAGATAATTTGGCATTAAAAAGAAAAGAGCTATGACGGGGTGGCACAGATTATGACAATAAAGCAGAAATTTAAACTAGGTTATATGTATAGCAATCAGCGTTAATTGTGGAAAAAGGTACTTACAAAATTCCATGTGCTTTTTAACACTTTATTTCTCCAGAAGAACTAAACCTCAATACTGATCCTCCCCCTGTGAACAGTAAATATAATATATTTTTTGTGATAATAGTAGAATAATGTTTCTTGTCATGGTTTAATGCCTCGTTTCTGCATCACTAGGGAAGCTGCTTAATATGTGCAGAACAGCAGCAAAATTGTTAATGGAAGAGAAGCAGCTCACAGTGTAATGCTTAAACAAGTACTATTGATAGAGCAAACAGTGATCTAGCCTTGTAAAGCACCACCTTCTAACTGAAGAAGCTTGCTAGGTTTATGTAAATTTTCACAGAGAAGCAGACCATGAAATATGTTCTCTATAGAATACTTCTGCAGAGGATGGAGTATGTACTTGCAGGGAAATGGATGTCTGAGACTGCAGTGGAGATGCCTGCTGCATTTCTGGGTGGACTATTAGTGAGAACTTAAAAAAAAATGAAAATTAACAAGCATTTTGTGTTACCCAGCTCAGGCTGCTTTACTAAGTGCTTTGTAAGTGCTGTGTGTGCGCAAATATATAGCAATTTTAGGTTTTAGTGTGGTGACAAGTCAGAAACTAGAGCCATTATAACATAATACGTTCTTTAATGTATTATAGGTATAGTAGTGTTTTGTATTCACTAACTTGTGTATCATATTTATGTCCTTGTTATTTTAACATCTGTACATGACTCGGAGAGATCAGAGGTTATATTAAGGCAGTTTGTCTCCTGTAAAAGTTACAAAGCAAAAATGATTGCATACTGAAAAACCTGTTGTATCTAATTGCAAGAACAGTGTACTCTCAAAATCAATATCCTTGAAAGAAAAAGAATTAAAAGCAATAATAAAATCTATTAGAAGTTAAATTGCTATGATATATTAGTGTATGTTACCAAAATGGCTTTCTATCTCTTCAATGGTGCATTGAGAAGTAAGGCAGGATAGATGGATGAGTCATAATATCCATTATTAAGAAATGGTTAGGATGCACCAGTATCCTAGGGTCGTTAGGTAGCTTAATAGGAAATAATTCTAGACCCAGAAAAGGACTATCTTGCCCCATACCTTCTCATAACTGTGTGGAATATCTATAGCAATGCCTTCTTTAAAGCCAATGTGAACACAATATTACTTAGGTTATGTATCATCCTTCTTAACAGACAATATACAGTGCTTCTCTGAAGGAAGTAAAATAAAAATAAGGCTTTCCAGAAATTAGTAAAATGGCTGCCATGCATGTAGAAATGCAAAAGTGAAGTATGTAATGAAAAGGCAGACCTTGATAGAATGAGTAGCATCTATTCTGGAAAGCTTCTTAAAGCCTGCTTGAGTGTAAGCTTGTTCTTCTATACCTTTGCTTTTAAGAGTTTAAATATATTGTGCAAAGCAGATGATGTGAATACACATAAATCACAATTGTCTTTTCCCTTTCCTTATTCTAATAATATTTTCTTCTTACCAATACTGCAATTATTTTTCTCTCTGTTTAATAAAGAGTTGGATTTATTTATACGTTTCATGATTGCTGGGTTTCTATTTTGACAGCATGAATGCTAGGGCCACCTAATTCTTCTAATGTATAGACTTACAGTGTAATGTTATGTTAGCACAATATGGACCATCAATGGCATGAAGGTACATACTTCTCTCAGGTAGGATTAATAGCATTCGCGTATCAAGAAGATTTACATAATCTTTTATAAGACTGGATAGATAGCAGGTTGCAATTTAGTTTTTTATTATTTATTTAATTACACATGAAGCCATGGCCAGATCTAACTGCATCAGTGAAATGGTGTATTTCTCACTATATGTTACGATGTTGTTAGATCAATGAATTCCAGGTGAGATCTTTCCTGTATAATTTTTCTGAGAAGCTTTGTTGTAAAGTGCTTTAAGCACTCTCAACTACTGGGTCCTGACTGCCTTGGACTGCTCATCAAAACATTTGTGAGTATCTTCAATCTTAATTTCTCTCCACCTTAATTCCTTTAGCTCTTGTCTGTCACACGTTTCATCTCACAAAGACTCCATGAAAATAAATAACCCAGTGATTAATGTTACAAAGTGGTAGTAAAGAGGTGAATAATTCTCCTATCAAAAGGTGAACGGATCTGTCCTGAGAGCTGAGTTTGAATTGTGCAGTAAAAATTAAACAAGTCACTAATGAAGACACAGCAACAAAAGGAAATATGAGTTAAATAAAAACTCTGCATCCAGGACCATATAAGCAAGAACTGTATAAATTGCTGTATAAATACAGAGGCCTCAGAGGTTGTGAGCACATACTGTCATACTGTCTCTTCAAGTACGTGACTTTTTCAATCTCAACAGTGTTCTGTCTAAAATTCAAGTGTGAGGGAATATATGAATGCACACATGATTCCTACTGATTGGTCAGAGGTGATATATTTCTGCAGCATGTGGGAAACTGTACAAACCATGATTCATAATTTTAAAATATTTTCTTTTTACTTGTGAGAAATAAAAACAGCAAGAAGTGGCAACAATCACAGTTAAAACCCATTGTGCCAACATCACATATTGTTGTAGTGTGTTTATGACTCTGGTCCTTAAATTCCTTGGTTTCGTTGTGTTACTGACATCTCTATAATTAAACAAAGTTTGAGAGTTATCTTAGAAATAAAGACCCGGAAAACCCCCCAACAGCTTCTCAGCATCTTGACTTAAGGCACAAGCATGTAGAAAATGACACTATGTAGGCAGTAATGACAAAAGCTACTTACCATTTATTTTGTCTTAGCAATCACCTTGGATTGAGGCTGTTTTCTTTACACCACAATAAATAATACTGCATTTAAATAAGAAAGCAAAAATGAGATGAGAATGCATAAAAGAGTAAATTGTGTATGACCCAACCAGTGTACACTGCAGATAGTACATGTTCTGAATAAGAGTTGAGGTAGTTAGCTGCCTCTGAAAACTAATGCAGTGCTTATGAATAACTCTTGGGAATGAACAATGGCAGATAAATGGTTGTTTCTGCCATTGCAGTTTAGATTCTTAACCCTCAGAAAAGAAAGATAAATTGCATACAGTATTTTTAAAAGCCTTGATGGAATTATCCTCATGTTTCTCTTTAAATTCCTCGAGGTAATCATCACATAACTCATTTTTAAATGAGAAAAAATCTGCTCTTTTTAGAAATAGTTTCGGTGTGAGATACAAAAAAGACAGACTTACAAGAAACATTTCTTCCTTTTCTTACTTTACTGGATTAGAACTGAGTGTGTTTAAAGTGCTTCTCTCGCTCTGCATATCATGATACCAAAAATTTTGACACTGCTCAGGTGTGAGGAGCATTAGAGTGATATAATTTACAGGATCACTGTGGATCTGTAATTTGCATTCCTGGCTGAGCAGTTCTGAACTACGAAGTTCAAGTAAGAACAAGCTCATCATGTCTGTCTGTTCTCCACCTAACTGGAAAGGAATGAAAGAAAGAATTGAGATTTAGTCATACTGTAGAAGGTAAACATTACTAACAGGAAATGAAAAAGGCATAAACTAAAAGCAAACTTATAAAGAACATGGAGAACTTACAGGCAATCTGGATATGCCCAAATACTCTGCTTTAAATGGCAGATAAACCTTGTATTCTTTCTGGTGGGTGAGGTACTTCAGGTAATGTATAAACATCGCATACATGTCTTTGAGTGCAGCAGGTATGCCACAGCTGTATCTTAGATAGGATTGTAAAGGAAAGAATTTTCACTTATACTGCTCCTAAGTCACCTTGTTGAACTCTTGACCTGCAGGTTAGCGATTAGTTTTTGGTGCTTACATAGTACAATCTCAAGTTTCTTGCATTGCTCTGTGCACATGCAGGGTAGAACCAATAGCATGTACTTACTGCTGAGTAATGTAATTATCAGTTAACGTTGAACAGATCTTACTGTGAATAATGTGGGGGTTTTTAAAGCAAAGGTAGGTTCTACTCATAATTATCGTCTGAGTTGGAATTTACTTAATACCTGTTAACAGAGTTGTCTATTAAGTGCGTCACTTGAATGTGCAGATTACGTTTTCTTTAGTGGAGGTCCTAGTGTATGGTTTGTCATCGCAAACAAAGGAAAAAATAAGAAAACCATATGACTTGCAAAAATACTTTTTATATTTCAAATCAATCTGAAGATGTAAAATGGTTTAACTTCTAGTAAGCATAGTTTAGAATGCTTTCCTTTTTTGCAATGTTTCATAGACATATGGAAATACCTTTCTGAGAAAGTTAGGATCAGTCACTTGATAAAGCACTAAACTCAAAGAGGTTGTTTGTTGTCTGTTGAAAATTTTCAGAGAGATTGTTGTTATTGCCTTCAGTGGAAGATAAAAGGTTCTTACTACAAATACGTTATTTAATGAGTTGACTTTTCCGATTTTTAAGTAAGGTCTCTTTACAATATTTTAAGAAGTGTCAAAAAATTCACATTGGATAGTGTGAAAGGAGCGGGGTAAGTACATGAAAGAGAATGTGTTTGCGCACAAAGAATGAGTGTCAGTTCAAAGATACGTGTGACCTTCCTATTTAATGAACACAAACCAGGCATACTTCTGTTTCATAATTGCAGTCAGACCAGCAGCAATCTGAACTAATGTTATTCTTTATTCTCCAAGTGCTCCGACTGTGGTGAAAAAATATTCTGCCAAAGCACTGTGCTTGAGATGAGGAAGAATAATGGTAGTTCAAAACTACAGTACAAATTGTGTGTGGTTATAAGATGCAGAACATAGCAGAATGAACATCTAGTCTGACAGAGATCTAAAAAAAGGCATTACATTCTGATGCTTTTCAAAACTGATTTAATCCAGATTAATCTACCTCCACTGTTTTGTACAAGTTCATATCTCGGTAAGGATTACTGATTTTTTCAGGCATTCTCCCATTTCTTGAAAGATCAACTGAGTGCTATGGTAACCACAACAGTTTTGAAGGCATTACTTTTAACTAGGTGAACAGTAATAACATTGAGCTGAGTGATATTTTCTTATCTCTCTTTTTAGTTTTATGTATCATAAAGGTGTACAAACTAAAACTGTTTTCAGTTAGAAAATGAAGAAACTGAGGTAGAAATATTTTAGTTACCTAAGGTAATACAAGATACCAGTTGTGTACTTAGAAATAGCAAATGCTTCTCCTGATTCCTGTACTATAACTGTTATTTACATTGTTATTTTATACCCCTTCTTCATAATAGTATTGATTAAATTCTGTTGTTTTAGAGGATAAAAGACAGTAAGAAAAAAATATTCAAAAGGAACATCTTTAAAGCACATTCATCACAACATTCCTTTAGGAAAAACTAACGGAACAAAGGCTTTATATTTCAGAAATGTTATTGTCTATCAGTCTAACAATAATACTAAATATATAATAATCTCTTTCAATTTATGTATCCATAATTAGCCATTAGGCAGATACAATGCAATTTGTAATTATTTTATTGGTGGAAAGCCTCCTAACTATTGCATAGTGATGCTGGTATTCAGTGCACCGCTCCTTTAGTAGCCTTATTCAGTCAGTAAAACTTAATTTACCTATTGCATTATTGCGACCTCTGGTTTCTTTCACTGGAACATTCTGTCCCATGACAAACATCCCAACAGTTCCCTCATGTGAATATACTTTTGTCAGTCTACATATTCCTCAATTCTAATGAAGAAATAAGTTTTCACTGGAAGCAATAGCCTTAGAAGTATATTTTATTACAATTCTAAGACAATTGTGCTTTTTGCCAGTAATGTGAGATAAACTGCCTATGGCATTGGATTCAGACTTGTTTCTAGTATTTTATTTAGAATATCCAGCTTATATCTTTAGATTTCATTAGAACTCCTTTTTCATCCATTTGCTGAATAACCCCTATAAACAGTCTGCCTTCATTCAGCAGGACTGCTGAAAATTTTATTTGATCTTAATTGTATGTTACAAATTTTCTCATGTGGTTTATGCTCATTGGCCTTTAAAGAAGCATGGACATCACAGCAGTTCCTTTTTTACTTTTTTTTTGTGAAGTACTTTGTAAACTTCTTCTGTCTTTAGAATGCTATTGTTTCGAAGATGAAATGTGTGTAAATCAGGGCATTTGTAAAATTTTCACATTGCTCTGGCACAGTTTTTTGTACAACTGTTTAAAAAGGATTTTCAGTCAAAGGAATTTCTGTTCCTAAAGGATTTAAAACTTTACAAAGCTAGACTTGTGCTCTCCATTATTCTGGATATTGTGAGCATTCTAAACGATGTCATCATGAAGAGCTTGTGTCTGACAACCAATCTTACAGTTCTGATGCATTATTGATACTCTTAATAAAACCCAATGAGGTTTTAGTATCTTGGTGCTTGTTTACACATGTGTACATAGGAAAATTAATGCAAATGAGTTCTGAAATTATCTTAATTCATTTTATCTTTAGGAGTGAAATAAGATAAACTAAATTAAGATAATTTTAATTTATATAAGAATATCTACACAAGGACTTAGGATAATGTAATTAATCCACTTCAAAGTTCATACATTTTAGTTAATTCCGATTAACCTTCCTGATCATCATCATGTTAGTAAATTCCTACAAATAACCTATCTCTAATGTACAAATATAGATGAACAGGAGTGCTTCTGGCACTTCTCTCCAGAATGAGAGCAGAGAACAACTTTCTTGAAGGTGCCTTGCTATACTATGATATGTTACTCTGCTTTGTCCAGCTGAGCTCATCTTCTGAGGCATATTACAAGTTTTATGGCGTTTTTACTTTTCTAAGGAAGCAGAAAATACCCCAAACACTGCTATGCTTAGGTAACAGAATGTGCAGTACGAAAGACTGTCACTTCAGTATTATGCAAATATGAAGAATCTCACTTTTTCTAGACTTCTAAGCATTTGTATTCATACAAATGTATACTTCTCTCATCACTTCATAGCATCATGACTGGAGTCATGCTCCTTTATCACATGTACAGATACATCCCGTTTTGGGGTTTAGGGTGTTGGGGTTTTGTTTCTGTATGTGTTTGTTTGGGTTTGTTTAATAGTGAGAGTCTGTCTCATCATTTCCTAGCCAGCTGTGTCAACTGAGTGAGACGGTTACCTTTGGAAGAATGCTAGCCTTCATGACTCACCATGAATCCTCATTGCAAAGAGAATGGTTTCTAATTTAGATGGAAGCAGGGCCTGTGTCATAAGATGTACAAATACTGTTAGATCCTGTCAGGATTTAAATGACTTCCAGTGCAGGTAAGAGGTTTTGAGGTAGATGTGTTGTGATGTAAACTTCAGGTCAATCTGCAACACTACATAATCCAAATGAATTTGTAAATGTTTTGCAAATTATATAAGGAAACCCTTTGAAATATCTGACTTCATGCTCAGATTTTGGATCAGAATTGCAGTCAGTCTTGCTCAACCCTACTTACTATTTATATTATCTGATCTTGTCAGATTCCGAATTTCCTTGGCTTTTACCCTTTGTGCTATATACAGATTCCAAGTTAACTCTTCCCTATCACTTACAATGTGTACACTTGGTTTGTGCAAAGGGAATAGATCATGGAAATCACATAGTGTCTAGTGAGAAGATACATTTGAATGAAATAGAAAGTCATTTTGACATACATTCTTTTCAGACTGAATCAATTTAATTGCACAGTGTTTTCATTAAACTGCACCTAATGTTTAATTGCTTAGTACTATATCAACCTGATAGGTAAGAAGTACATGCAAAAAGAGGAGTTAATCTTCAGCTCTTTTTCTCTAAAAATTTTTGAAGACCACTTTATCAAAGAGCAATAAATTGCAAGTTTATAAGGAACTCTCTTTAAGACCTTTAAATTCAAGGCTCCAGAATCTTTTTCTGTACTAGGATCTGCCCAAATGTATTAGATGTAAGAATAGTCTGTAAAAATAAAATAACAAATGATCTAGTTTTTTTTACAGTTTAAAAGTCGTCACACGATATTGGACAAGTTATGTTCACACACCTCACCTGAAATAAATTTTACTTTATTTTCCAGCAAGTTTGCTCCTTCACATGCTTTCTCTTCCCCAGAGCAATATTGCAAACAGCTTCTCTGTCCCTTTCTTGTTCTAACTTACTGACATTTACTCTTCAATCTGCACTTCCCATTAGCAACAGCAGATTTCCACCTGGTTCTGTTTTCCTCCTTGCAATGTCCTCAACTCATTCTGGATGCTTCAGCTTACAGGCTAATGACCAATTTATTTTGAGCTGTGTATCTCCTTGCTCACGTTTTCATTTAATTTACGCCCCTACTATAGTGTTTCTCTGCACCAAAATAGCTTTTCTTTACTATTTTATTGAACACTCTTCTTTCTTTGAGGCATATTGTTGTTTCTCCTTTTCCACAGATGTCTTATTCAATACTGCCATCAGCTTTTTCCTGCATGTAGCACCCTACATTTTTTGGACTTGTTTTAAAATTCTCTCAAATCTGTGCTTCCTTTTTATTCTTCCCTTGCTTCCATTTATTTTTATATCACTGCATAATATCTTGTCACTTTCTTCTGAAAAAAAAAATGACAAAATGAGGTGTTTATCTATGCCTTCCTGTTGGTTTGACATTCTTTTCTCTATCACAAACATCCTTCTTTACAAAGAAGTACAATCTTCTCATCTACTTCCTATTCTAACTGTTCTACTTGTTCTATCCTATTTTCTTATATTTCTTTCACTGTTTTATCTTTCCTTTGATTTCCCTTGACAATAAAGACATGATTAAGCTTAAGCCTCTCAACCTTTAAAAAAACCAAACACCTGAAACACTACTTCCACTCTTCTCCATTTTCTTTTGTTTTATGCAGTATTCTAATTAAGGTTGTCTGGAGCTCTTTTCCCCTCAATCTTACCCTACTCCTGCTTCTATACTCAGCTAAAACTATTCTTACCAAACTTTTTAATCACACATTTCTAGCTGAAAGTTGTTGTCCTCTTATCTGAGCCATCAGATGCTTTTACCGGTCAGCCATGCTGTTTTTATTTTTCAATATATATCTTGTCATTCCTCATGTTTTCTTCTTCCACCCTATTATGGAATTTATTTGAATCTGTCTTCAATTTGTCTTACTGTATTTTGGTTTTTTTAAGAGCACACACCTTTTTATTTCATAATTAGGGTTTCTTGTTTTGTAATAATACAAAGCATATAATTTTAAATGAGCTTAGCTTTGTCTTAAATCATTGTTGCATTCAAAGCTAATAAAATTTAAGTAAGAAAAGAAATTCTAGAACATGTACAGAAATGGCTTATAGAACTAAAATGGTTGTAATGAAACATGGCACTATTATTAACAACTTGAGGACATTATCTGAAAGTGTAAAGCTAAGCAACCTTTCCAAGCAGTCAGTAGCATATAGAGTACTGTAAATTAGGGCTAGCTATAGGGTAATAATCTCCGTTACCTGTAGGCAGTGTAAGTATTTTATTCAGTAATTACAATGCTATATTATCTGCTTTTTATACTAGTTCCATCACATAAACAAAAACGGGAGAGGAAAAATAAACCGTAACACAGTACTTCATCTTACATTGTATTCTATAGCAAGTTTATTTCAAATAATTATGTTGCATTTTTTATGACTTTGTAAAAAAATCCCATAGCATTCACATATGTCAAAGTCCATAGGTGGAAATCCAAGATTTTCAAAGCTGCAAAAAGTGTCTGGATATTTTTCACCAATACCTTTGAAAATGGTTCACTGAAATCCAGCATACATGTTTGAAAAACTACCATGGAATATCATGCCATCTGTACACAACAGAATCTCTTTGTGTAAACAAAATGTTTCTAAAACACTTCATGACATGAGAGGAATGAAACGGCTTGTGAAACATCAACGTCTGCTGTTGAGTAGATTAAGTTGTTTTAATGAGAACAACATGCTGCAATTCTGGGGTTTTCAGTGAAATAGCATTAGAGCTGGCGGAGTTGCAATTTGTAGCTAATCAGAGAGGTTGGCTAAAAATCTGCTGGCACCGCAGTCGCAGTAGATCGGTATCCATCTCATTTTAACCATATGCAAATTAAACTTTTAGGTGACCCCATCTTCAAAACATTCTACTTTACAATAAGATTTTGAGCCTGATATTTCCCAAACCTACAACTGGAAATTTGATCTAGTCTTTAAAAGTTTTAATTGAAATCAATATGAGTACAAGGCAACTGCTGCATATGAACATTGTAAGCAGAATTACCCAAAATATACCTACCTAAAATATAACTATTCTATTATTCTATACATCAGGAAAGACTATTTAGACTATTTTTGCACCTAACTTTAGTGTTAGAACATTATTAAAATTAATATTGTTTACAGGAAAAAGATACTGGATCATTATGGCAATGCATATTCTAAGTGTCCTGCTTTCTATTTGGACTTTTCTACATGATTTGACCTTTAGTACAGTAAATTTTGTTCTTGAACATTGAGAAAAGTGTTCTAAGGTTAGTCCATAATAAATGAGAATATAATTTAGAAGTAAGTTCAGGGCTCATCAGAAATTCTCTGCAGTGAGAATTAGCATATGAGACTTTATATAAAGTTAGAAAAGAAAAACAGCTATGTAATACATATTCATAAAGCTGGATCCATAAAGCTCACTCTAAAGTGTAGCATTATTGCATTAAAGTAATTCAACTTTTCAATGAAAATGCCCTTAAACATCAAATAATAATTTCTGCAATCTTGATTATTATTGTCCATACATGATTCAGTAATATCTTACTTGGAGTCTAAAATTAAACTCATGAATCTGTAATCTCGAATATTGTGTTTTTCATGTGACCGAAGGTAGAAAATAGTCAATAATTTACTTTTCATTTAACCTTAGATAGAAACTAACCAATTATCTTTCAGAACTAATACTGGTACAGAAATGAAAACAGAAAGAAAAGCTGTTCCCCCAGGAAAAGAGATGCACTCTGATCTAGGGGAGTAACAAGAACAATGAATAAAAACCTGTTTTATTACAAATGCAACCAGACTAAGAAGACTTCTCAACATTTTGTTCCTTCAGAACTTTATTAAAGAATATTATTTCACTATTTCTCTTTCCAGAAAGTCTCTGCTACAGAAGGAATATGCAGTAGGAGCTCTTGGGCTGGAAAAGGAGCTCAGGGCAGCAAGACATGTGAAGTGACTCTTCCCAATGCAAATCACCTTCTGGTCCAATGTGTTTCTCAGCCTTACACAGAAATTAGGGACAACTGTAGACTAAGGGATAAAAGTTGTCTGTGTGGGATGGGGTAGGGGAAGTTCAGGCTTTGTGATGCAATTCTATTTTTATTTCCTTGGCTTATACAAAACTCAAAACTGCTGCTGAATCAGCTTTTAGAGACAGTTATGACTTACATACATGAAAATGTAGCATACAGAGCTAAAACAACACCCAAAAAGTCACATTTTATAAAAGCAATTTAACTAAGTGTTGTGGTTTCCTGTATAGCAAGGGTCCCAAAGGAGTGACAGAGCAGACACATGGGAAGAACAGGCATGTGGTGATACTGGATGTCCCAAATGCATAAATGCATATCACAAATGGCCAATTCCTAATCACTGAAAAAATGCAACTATGAAAGACAAGTGGAATGGGTTTTGGGTCATAACAACACTTACATGTGTCATGTGTCAAACATGTTTTACATACCTTATGCTGAAGATAAAAAGGGTGCATTGGAGACGTACAGCCCTTACAAAGCACATAGAGAAAGAACAGAAAGAAATGCCAAGCTCCAGCTCTGTCTCTGCTGTTAAGGATGCCACATCTGCTTATTTGCAGTGGTGGCATATGATTTGCTGTTCAGCTTTGGATTCACTAATCATTTGTAAAGTATTGCCTTTCACCTGTCTTTTTGTGCTTGTGAAAATTTGCACTGTACGCCAAAACATGTGGCTTGGTAATTTCAGATCATGCAGTGATGTTCCTGGGATCAGTGAGCTGTGTGGGAAATGGTTTTCATAAGCTGGGAGCTTAAAATGTGCTTCCAGATCTTTCTATCTCACTGCAGCATAAAAACCCGAGCAGAGCTAGATCATCTGCTGATGTAAATTACTCTGTCTGAAAGCTGTGTCAGCTCAGGATCTGCTACCAGAATTTTATGCAGAAATTTACACATAGCCAGAAGGTTTGCTTTGCAGAAGCAGTTCAGGCTTTATTTTATACTGCTACATGGAAGAATATGTAAATTGTAGAGGCACCAGACTTTTTTCTTCTTGCCTCCAGATGCACTATTTCAATTCTGATATTGCCAGTTTGTCTAAGCAAGGTTGGATTAGGTCAATACTTCATGCTATTCCTGAAGCATCCTAGTTTTCCTTAGAGTTTCTTCATTGAATAAATTGCACTCTAAGTCAATACTGAGCAAATCACTGTGTTCAGAGGCAGTATTGCAGACAATGTGTCAAACAAGAGCCTCTTTAATTTGAAAGTTTTTATGGGTAAGAGGCAGCCAAATAAGCACTGGAAAAATGTGACCAAAAGAAATTTGCTTTTGAACTATGCAAATATACAAAAAACTTACTTACTTTGGCATATATTCTAAATTCAGTGCAACTTAAAGTGTCAGTTTTGGAGGGTTTAATAATTGTCACTGAAAATGAAAAATAGTTTAATGAACAGATCAACATTTTTTTGTTGATATTCTGTGTTTTCAAATAATTTCTCTAACTTTTATTCTTGCATGTTTGACCTATATTATGATAATGACGAGAGGAAATGGTCAATTCCTGCATGAGAAAAGGTTTTATAAAAGGGAAAATAGGTTCATATTTATTATTCAAGTCCATGTGACAGTGCTGTCTCCTCATTAATATTGTTCTGTGCTCTGCTCATTATAAAACTTTCTTGCACGTGATTGTAATTCTGGTGGACTTTTAACTCCTGCTCACATCTAGCACGCTGAGTGACTGCTGGAAACTTCTCACAAAAACCATCCAGCAGTTCCTGTGCAGTATTTTGTCAATGGCCATGCTCAACTGTTAATACTAGAAGTAGGCACAGGAGGATGTTCTGAAGCCTGAAATGAAAGTTCCGTCTTGACAATGTTTGTCAGCAAAACAGTTTTAATGTTTCTTGTTCAGACAAATTCTTGGTTGTTGAAATGCTTTTCCATTTGTTCAGTGTGATTAAATTTACCATAAAGCAAAAAAATCAATATAAAGCCAAGTCAGATACACCTGCTGTCAGCTGAGGCAGAAAATGCTGGGGGGGGGGGGAGGGGGGAGAACTAAATTAATAAATTCTCATTCTTTCAGATATTTTATTACTGCAGTGTTTTCTGAAACATAAAAAATATTCACAAGAATAGGAGAAAAAGCTTATTTTTATATTTTTCTTATACCTGTTATTTTGTGTTCTGTTATCTGAGCATTATTAAATGCATCAGCACTATGTTTTTATTTACAGTTTTTATATAATGATATTTAAATGGTCATATTTGATGAGCATGTGGAATACTTTAAAACATACTTGTATGCAGTAATATTCTCCTGTAGCCCACAGAAGCTGTGAATATTCTTATAGTTAGCATAACACCTCAAAAAAGCAAATGAACACAGGGGTAGGGCAATTACAGTGGATACTACCTTCTGAGATACTACTGCAGGATAACATACATAGTTGGCAAAGTGGCAAATGGCAGATGAACCACTATGTTCAAATAATGACTTATCACTGTCAGTGGCATTAAAACCTGAGATGTTTCTGTTCGTTTTGTTGCTTATCAGAATCATACAACAACAGTATTTGAGATGCACCAACCCTTAAATAAACAAAAGTTCATTCTAAGCTTGTTATCAATTGTATTTGGTTGCATGAAAAATTCTACTCAACTACAGTTTGCTTAAAATTAAAATGAAAAGTATTCTGCAAAATTTTAAAGCTGTATAGGCAGAAGTAAAATCAAATCGTTCCATTCAACATAAAAGCATACTGCAAAGCACGGCTATTAATTAATAGCAGTGTCACATATCTTGTCCAGATGGAATTGGAGACAGGAGCTAAAAAAGGCAAAATGCTACAAAAAAAAATCATACAGGGCAGAATTTGAGTTTTTTAGAATGACAAAGGATATTACTAAAGTAATAATTACACAAAATACTATCACATTGACACACTTTTATATATATATACAGAGTACTAACATCTCTGAAATAAGAGCCTTGATAATATTTTTAATAAGCTTAGTTATGTAACAAATCCTAACTTGAATATTCAGGGTTGTTAGCAGAATCTGTAAAATCCTTGTGCTTTGTAGCTGAACATTGGGCTCAACTCACATAGCCCTTAAGCAGGTTCAGCCATTTGCACAACGATAAGAGCTGTTGGGTTGGATTTTGCAAGCTAAGGATGCCATGCAGTTCCTATAATCCACAGCATAAAGCAACATTATAAAGCCATCTTCAGCAGGCATGCCAACGATAAATTAAGACTGTCATACTGATAAGAAGCCTGCTGTTCGGTTTAGGTCAGAGATAGGTCAGCTCTGACCAGCAGAGAAGAATGAAAAATATGTTTTCTTGTATTTGTCATTGTCTGTACCACTGGGCTAAAAGATCACACAAAATTAATGCATACCATTTGAAGGGATGAAAGTAGTAATAATTCCAACCAAGGGATGAAAAGAGAACAGCTCTTTGCAGAATCTGTAAACCTAACTGCAGTTGTTTCACAATTGTTATGATTAGGAGGAATCTCAATTTTAAAACAAAGGTATGTGTTACTTTCAAATCTGTGATAAGCAAGAGGTCACTAGAGATTTAAAGGTCGGGTGCTTTTCCTTTGGAAAGTCTCAAGGTTGAGAAAACTCAAGAATGACCTTATTGCAGAAATATGGGGCTGACAGTTGCAGCAGTATTAAAGCTTTCCCACTTAAAGTCAGTGCCGGAGGTGGCTAAGAAATGGCAGAAAGATTCCTTGGCAATACTACAAGACATATGTCAGGGCACATTTCTGAAATGACAAAGTAGCTATTTTAGCACACTTTGGTTGGTTCCACTAGTGATGCTGTCACCCATGTCATATTTTAGTACATCAAACCCTGTGTTATATAAAATAGATTTTTAATTCAGTAACAGGTCTTCAAGTCAACTACTGTGCAAGGATTCATGTTTATATCAAATCTGGCCTCTCTTGACAAGATACCATTATAACATGGTTCTGCTAATCTGTAATACGCAGAATAGAAAAGTTTTCTCTTAGCTTATGTAGTGTAGCAAAGTCAGTGTACAAGAAAACAGTTGATGTGATTACACTGTATATTGTGGCAGGATTGTGAAGTTATGAAGTAAATAATTTTAAGCAATTATTTTCCTTTGAGAAGACAAGAGGGCCAAAGGGGAAGACTTTAAAAAAGCTCAGTATTTATTAAGTATTTCCTCAGGTCACAATGACTCAGTCAGAATTGGTTTCTTAAGTATTTCATAAAAGTCATCTCAAGGAAACTCATCTGTCAGAAGTTTACTCACTTTACACAGCTAAATGCTGTCGCAGTTCTGTTCAATAGTTGCACTAGGCTGCTTCATCAACAACCCCTCTGGGATGTGAGGGACTCTGAAATGGTCAAAGCATAGTGCCACTGCCTTTACTACCTAATGGGTTTTGTTTCTGTTTTTAAAAAAACCTTTGTACCTTCTTCCTAAAATAGCAATAGGACTGTTCATAAATGTAGTATTAAATCTCAGTAATGGCATAAGTATTTTTTTACTTACTTTATTCGGTTGCCTGTTGTTATGCAAAAGAAACTCAATAGTAAACTAAAAGACACCCTGTAGAGAGCACAACTCTTTCCCCCTGGGGAGAGAGAAGTTCATATAATATATAGAACAGGTGAAGGAGTTCATTAAAAAGATTTCCCCCCTAATGTCCTGCCAGATAAAACTGCCTGTGTCAAGGAGAAGTAGCTATTTAGACTATAAAAAATAGAGCACTGCTAAAATGAAACTAAATTCAGGAAACAAGTGAGAGACAAGGAGTAAAAGAGGTTGGAAAATGCAGTTTACAGAGAATGTGATGACAGATTTAAGTGTTTCCCTTCAGTCTTTACTAATTTCTTGCAATGTTCTGTGCAGCCTTTTTCATATGAAGTCTTATGACCCAACATGGAGAAATAGGGGAACTGGATCTGAAGAGTGCTGTGACACAGAGCTTAGAGGTAGCAGTTCAAGTGCAAGCTCTAGATTTCAGCATTCAGTAGGCTCATAGAAATTGCCAGTTGTTTTAGCACATTAGAAAGAAATAGACTGTGCAGTAATGAAATAATGCAAGTAAGAGTTTTCATCTGTGCCTCAGTAAGTAAGGGCTAGTTTCTACTGTAGATTGTAAAAGCTTATGGTGGGGGTGTAATTCAAATCCATAAATCCATCAACAGACAAATAAATGAGCTATTTTGTCATCCTTTCTTGCAGTTTTTGCTGGTTTAAAACAGTTCAGGACTACAGTGTGTTCTGTGAAAAGTATGTTATACATTTCCTGACATCTGTATCAAACAATTCCACTTACATAATTACATTTTATGAAAAGCTATGAATAGGGTAATGGATCAGGAAAGTACTATGAAGAAAAAGAGGGGAAGACATACAGCTGAGAGGTGAAGAGGGACACAGATGATGGGACCAAAGCACAAAACAGAAAACAAAATAAATCCTGTTCCAGAGAATACAGTTCTTGGAATTTTGGTGGGTTCATTTTAAAATCTGGTCAGAGAAAATGTAACCATCTAGAAATTGTTGCAACTTTCACAAGCAGTGATTGGTTTTCTTGTGGTTTCTCTTGATGAATTTGAAGCACTGCCAGTGTACCACAGAAGTCTGGTTTTACTTCTTTCCTTTTTTTTTCTTTTTTTCCAAAGAGAAGGGAAACAGAAGTTAAAAAGAAAGTAGTCAAGTGGAGAAAGAATAAGCACTTAGATTCTGAGTAATAACTAAAGCAAAGCAAAATACAGTATGTCTCAAAAATATCTCTCACTGTCCTAAGTCTATTTAATACAGTGAAATTATCCCATTCCTCCTATTATATTTTACTAGAGTAAAAACAGAAGAGGTAATGAAAGCAAACCAACCCCCAAAGAACAACTAGGCTTAACAGCGAGTATCAAATTTTAATACAAGATTGTGCCCTGTTAATGGCATGTATTTGCATTCCAACAAATTAATGGGCAGAAGACATAAAAAATATGTGAAAGTTAGTATGTCACCATTTTGGTTTTAATAATGAGTAATGTGGATAGTTAAAAATGCTTAAGGCATGACAAACGGAACTACCAACAATGCATGAAAATGCTTCCTATTTCAGTGACAGTGTATGCTATCTGGATACTTTTTGAGCGCAGGCAGTATATGCATAGCGTTTCTTTGCACTTCTCTGAGTCATTAGAATTCACTGGATACCAGATCATTTGCTAAGCTGTTTATAAAAGGAAAGCATCTATAGATACATTCCACAGGAGCTTTGGCAATAAATTGGTAAAAATGAGTTCTTAATGGTAGGTTATTTTGTGGGGTGGAAACTTGCTATATTGTGACCTTGCTGGCAGTAGATACACTGTTCATGCCTGGATGGAGTTTCTGACAAAATCAGTGTGTAATCATAAGCATTTTATCAAAAGTTCAGAGAGAGAAGATACAGCCACTATGAGTTTGACAGGGTCACTTTGAAAATGCATTCAGTGTGCACTCTTGCATACCTGCTGTAGCAATGCAGTTCAATCACAGGCATTTCGAAAAATGACTGCGTCACTAGATGCTTCATCTCTCGTAATATCTTTGGATCCCATTTCCTTGGAAAGTTAATAAGGCATGTTCTAAGGATAGATGCCTTTGGCTAAGGTATAGCTAATATTGTATGTACAATTTTTCATGAAAACAAGTAAGTAACTTCAAAATTAACGTGCAAGTATGTGTTTTTTCACTATTGAGGGCCACTATTAAATGTCTTTCTTAATGTAGAATATACTGAAAAGCAGTGTGAGAGAGAACAGATCTAAGTTGAATTTATTTAAAATTTTTTACACATTTTGGGTTATTTTTTGTAACTTGTCATATTATCCAGCTGATTAGATAGAAGACAAATAGATACTAATGAATGAATGGATGACTAGAAGCTAAAATGAAATTCGGTTCTAATCCTGTCAAATCGTTCATCTGCCTCCTCATGAGCTAAATGAAGAAAAAAGTATCCTGCCAAAAGCAGCCAGCCTGGGATCCACCTATTCTGGCATCTCCAGAAGGCACTCAGCAACGAGTGAAGTTGTAGTCTAGTGGCTAATATTTACTGCTGAAGGTTCTTCCACTTCCAAAACCAAGTGATTTGATAATTACATTCCTCTTCAAGAAATGCACACTATTATAGATATTGGTATCTAAACTATGATAGTCAGCCAAAAATTACAAGTGCCTTAGGACAATCTGTTTCCCTACTTAATTCATGGTTAACTTGAAGGAATCCAAGGTTATTAATAAAAACATGGATAAAATTTAACTTATTTATATTCTGGGTTCATATAGTCTCTGCTCAGGGCCTGAAGCCTCTGGAGCAAAGGACTTGCCAAGACCCACCAGCCCAGCAAGAGAATTTCAGAGCAAGTTCACATTTTCCTTACAGACAAGTTGTGTATGCAAAGCAAACCTGATGTTGGGCACATCAGATTTATTGTGTTTGCACAGAATGTTTGCATGTCACATACACTACAAATCTAACTGGGACATGGAGACACCCAAACAGTGCAGTGCCAAAACTGTGATGACAGCTACAAATTTGTATGCAGAAAATGTTTTAGAGTTGTGCCATACTGACAGAACTAGAGACCAATACATATTTTAAGAGCTTTTTCTCACAGAGTCAGAGAAAACAATGTCGAAAAGTTCTCACCCAGCAAACATGAAGACTCAAGCATGAGCCAAGGAGAAGTAACTGGGTGTAGACCCAAGTGCAGGTCATAACTCTTGAGAGTGGCTTACTGACGAGCTTTACCACATTATTACTCTGTGATCCTAGCAGGCATGGGTATTACAGAGTAAGAAAATCTTACTTTTATATAACTTGATTGCCGCAGAAAATATATGGACCCAGTCAGAGATCAGTATGATCAGACAAAAGCCATTTATTGCAAAGCCTTAACTCCTTATATACTATTGCTTACCAACACAGTGATTTGGCAAATTATGATTGGATACATGTCTTGAAGACCCTTAGCGACTAACATATAATTGGTTAAGCATAGGTGTGAGAACTTGACCTCGAAAGCTTGCCAACAGTCCACAGTTGTCATAACTCGGTGAATTCCAGCTTCTTCTTATCTTGCTTGCTTAAGTTTCCTCAGGCCTCTTATGGCCTTGCTGTACCGTTTGGGATTATTCAGAGTTCATGTACCAAATATCCATTCTCCTGTGAGAACACTGTCTCCACACTTGATTTGGCTAAATAATAACTTTCTTGAGAGTAATGTGTGGTCATTTATATTATAGTGTGAATAAACCCTGGGGCAGGACTTATTCTTTAGTTTTAAGATGTATTAGTAAAAGCAAGGTGGCGCAGGTGAGGAACGGCTGCATAGTACTGAGTTACCAGCCAAGTTTAAACCATGACAGGCTTCCTTGCACACCAGTCACCCAAGTATATGAAAAGTCACCTACATTTTTGTCTCTGGATATAATAGCTACAAGTTCTCCATGATGACATGGCTCTAGATAAAACTAGTCAGAGTTGCAGAAAATTCTTTTTATGATTTCCTTTATGCTTACACGCTAACAAGCTAGCACCCTTTGTAATAGCTCTACTTTCACATCACTGTAATACAGTTTATGACCAGCATGTTAAAATTCTCCAATACCAGAAGAAATATTGCAAATATGATACTAGAATCACAGAAACATTTTGCTTGGAAAGAACCTCTGGGGGTCATCTACAGTGAAACTTGAAATGCCACTGAAAAAGCAGCACAACACTGTTTGTAAGTAAAAGGTTTTATTCTTGATCTTTATTTACATCAGAAATCCAAGACAAATATTGTTCTTCCCAGCAGAATAAGAGAAGTAATAAGTACTTTTGTATGCCACAGGAAAGGCTGTGTTAACTACAACCTGGAAAGGGCAAGCTACATAAGTGCTTTATGGAGAAGCTGAAGTAGTAGATGTCCAGCAATATTGCTATTGAAACCGATGTCTATAGGAGTGGTAGGTCACTCCTAGCTCTTAGCTGCTTTGTTGTACCTGTAAGAAAGAATAGAAAGAATCTAATTCTTATATTAGAAATTACATTTTGCTGGAGAAAGACTTTGACAACAGTGCAACTTTAATAAAATATCCTCCCCAGTAGCGTTTTTTTATGAAAGGATACTCCTAGTGAGCATAGACCAGTCAGAGGGAATGCTGGAATTGTGTGCTTCGAGAAGTTTATATTTCTACTACTTCTCTGTATGTGGTCAAAATGTAAGAAGTGCTGTCATTTCTGCAGCAGAAACTGAATAAATATTTCATTCTAGTGATTGGTCATGTTCTTCAGATTAGTGGTTTTGGGTGGTCATTTCTAAAGTCACTTCTGAAGGTATGTTTGTAAGTGCTGGGCAGACACTGTGTTTTCTAATCTTCTTATTGAGTTTAATTAGTTTAGGTTAAAGGTCATTAAATGCCAAATTTAAAGTAAATATGTTGTATAATTGCTTTTAGAGGAGACTCTTCTTCAGAATTGTACATTGCAGTTTCTACCCACAGTCTTATTTACAAATTATTAATTCAATACTAGCATTGCAGCATATACCATTCCCATTGCTTGAACTTAATTAACAATGCATCCCTGCTAAATGATTATGGTAGCGCTTTCATAGAGATTGCTCCCTAATGGCTATCTCAGGATATTTCCTGCTAATTAGCAAATTTCTTTCCTACATTGTCACTAGAAGTAAAAACAATCTGAACTTCACCTTTATGCAATAACACCTGTAAGTGTCCTCCTAAAAGTTTCAGAGAAATTGCATATTCTTTTTATGTTTTTTAGTATTTCTTCTTCAAAATCAGGTCATCCTCTCCCCCCTCTACCCTTCCCCATCAAGAAATTAACTGTATGAACAAAAATCCAATTCAGAAAGCGTAATTGTAAGAATGGTTTCCTACTCTAAGGAAAACAAGGGTCAGACTGGATCAAGGCTAACTTACATTTCATTCACAGCTACCATCAGGAAATAAAGAATGAACTGTGTTCAATATTGCAGTAATCTTCTCTTAAGTGAGAAAATTCTCCAGACAGAAAGGAGGTGGCTTAGCTCTGTGCAGAGGGACAAATCGATAAGGTACAAAATGCTTGATTTTGTGTCAAATACTAGAACTTTTTGCAGATTAAAGGATTATTCCCCAAAAGTTCAAATCTGACATATTATGTCTGAATCACTCATTAATGAGCATCTAATCTAAATAAGGGAGTGTTGAGGTTAGTCATTGTGCTGAATCCTCTGATGTTGGTGTGTGATGAAATTCAATGATACTTTCACCTTGTTTAGACTTGCAGATTTAGGAAGGTACCATGAAAGTTAGTGCAGTGCTGTTAGCAGCACCATTCACCCTGTCAAAACCTCCTGTATGATGAAGGACTACACTAATAAACAAATGGTTTAGGGCATATTCATAATTTCATAACTATATATTTCTTATTACTTTGGTTTCATGCATGTCTGCTTCTGATACAAAAAGGTAGACTCAGCCCCCTGCATCCATCAACATATGTGATTAAGATCCCAAACCTAAATTTGATGTGAATATTTCAGGATTTCACAGCTTCACTTTTGAGACAAACGAGAAGTGGCCTATCAACTGATAAACTCCATCAAAATAAAGGCATATGTCTGTGCACGCTGTGTAACAAAATGTGTTTGAGAGAGCTGATTTTAGCCCTGTTTCTCAGGCAAACTGTTGCTTTCCTCATAGCAGCTCAGAAGAAAGGTGATCTCACATTACCAAAATACCAGCAGGTGACAGAGGGTATTAATAAGTCAGCTTTCATAAATCTTGCTACTAGGTTGATTTAAGTTCAGTTTTCAGACTTCGCATTGAAGTGCTCGAGATGCACGCACACATTTCCTTTTGTCAACTGCTGTGGGTGTGAGAATCTATGGAGCCACCAGCTGTTCTCACTGTTCTTCCACCGACTCCTTTGTGTGAGATAACTTCCAGGAGAAGCATTGCAGGAGCAGCTGGTAACTCCTTCGATTATCACAGGAAGACCTGCCAGAACTTCATTTTCAACAGCCTTCTTAATGCTCAGGTTCTGTGCAACCGCCCATGTGCTGGCTCTAGTGATTTCTTCCAACAGAAGTTTGAATGTCTCCATGTATATAATTGTGAAGCTTGTCAATAGTTGAGATGCAAATTTAGAAAGTCTGTTTGAAGAAAGCCATTAGAGTAAGTTATACGGCAAAGAACCCTTACTTAGCCTTGAAGTTTAAAGGAAATGAAGCTATAGATCTACCTGTCCTTTTCTTCAGATCTATTTATCTATGGGCTTGCTAGTATTCCACATACAAATCTGGTAATTTGCTACATGCCATGAAAGCACATAGAAGTTTTGCATTTTATAACGTGACCCTTTCGATTGGTCATCTAATGGTAATTACTCACAAGACACACGTGGAGGGAAGGAATACAGTTAAGAAATCAAAGGGAAAGAGCATATCCATGTACAGATATAATGATTAATATTTTGCCTTATGTATCAGTAAATTGCAATCTGTAAACTGTAAAAATTGAAGTGTAAGAGTGCTGTTTTCCTGAACTGAATTCTTCTGAATGGTGTCACAGGAAGAACTTTTTAATAAGAGTTTACAAGAAAAATATCATATTTTTAAAAGACACTTAGGTGGCCATACTATGAAAAGAAAATCAAAGCAAGTATTTGGCATTCAGCAAATATCTCATTTCTTTGGTAATTTTGTTCAGAACAGACTGTGTCTTCCTGTAAGCACACTGACTTTCTCATTTGATTTTTTCCCCTCTCTTGCATTTATCTTTGACATTTAATTTCCAGATGGGCGCTTAGTATGACTGATGCTTTTGTGTGTGTGTGTGTAATCCAATCCTGAATTCATTTTCAAGGCTGCAGAAAGTTGATGGCTGCCAGTTAGGTACCAGTAATTTTGTATACCTATATGTGAAATCCTATATTGATTGATTAATTATTAAATACAAATTAACATACCAAGAATCACAGAAATCTCCATACATCTCTGAGTCTCATAATTTCTATTTTATCTGATATATTTTGATCTGTTCTTCATTGACATCACTGTCACCATAGTTACCACTAAGACAAGTTAGAAAAACATCTCAGTAAAAACAAAGGAGAAAATATGACTGGTATGGGGTCTAAGATGGCAAAAGATTGTCTAATAGTTAGAAATTGTAGGCGGTATTCAGATTTTTTGCATTGTGAGGTTGTTACAGACTTTTATTTAAAATTGATGGACATGCAATATGCGAGTTTGCAGTTTCAGTGTGAGAGTAGCCATTACCAAGAGCTAGAAATTGTTTTTATTCGGGTTTAAAAAGCCTGGAGGTGAATACTTGAGACAAACAATACCAGACTAAAATCTTTCAAAGGATTTTTAACAAGTGAGGGGTTTTTTTGTTTGTTTGGTTGGTTTGTTTGTTTTTTAAAGAACAGTCATTTGAAAAACTGAAGATGAGGGAAACAGTTTAACAATTGAGTAGGCAGAATGAAGTTCCAAGGAAGTGCTGTTTGCAGGAGTTCATTTCAGTAAATTGATTAAGGTTAACTTTGTATCAAACAATGATTTAATTTGCAATGGACCAAACCTGGTCTGAGCATAGAGATAGTTTTGTATAGCTTGTGGAAGCATTACATACGTGGCATGACAGAGAGAAAGACAGCAAATGTGTACATGCATCCTTTGGTTCCATCATTTACGTTTTCTTCTCTATTTCACAAAATTAATACTGTGCTGTAATACTGTAATTTGGAAGGCTCAATGATTCTCTGTGTGTGTGTATGTATTAGTTAGTAGGTACTGCATGTAAAATAGTAAATAATGGAGTGGCTATACTCTTTTGTATAATGTTATACAGCATTGATGTCAAATTATCAAAGTTAGTTCACTTTCATAGATAATTCAGTAGTCCCTCTCTAGTCTAGATGAATGAAAAATTAACTATGACATTTTATATCTCTTAAATTATCTGACCTGAACTTTTTTTTTTTTATCCCTGCTGTATATTTTCTATTGATTGGTCCCACTGGTCCCACTTAACCCTGAATTTTTATGGAGAAGTACTTCCTTTGAAACGGCTGTGAATGTGTTGGTTTATATTGAATTCAGAAGTTGAAGTGTAAAAAAGGAAAATTATTTTTAAAACAACAAGGTCTTTTTTTAGAAATGGATTGTATGATGAAGACTGTTGACACTACAAGTAGATGTGGACACAGAACAGATGCATATGTACACTCAAATTCAGACACTGAAATGTGAAAATAGGCATAAAAGTAAATAATGCTGTATATTCCATAAATCTGGCACTTGCAGATTTAAAGAAGGATCTGTAGTTGCTTTATTTTGTCCTTCTACCTTCCTTTCCTAATGTGAGGTCTGTCTGTATGATTAACAATGTTTTATCATATGCTTAGTGCAGTCTAAATACTTTCATTTGTAGATCTCAGTGGTAACCATAATAAAGTCTCTCTGTGTACCCATCAATCAGTTAATCAGTGAAACTTATTTTCTAGTTCATATTCACTTTAAACGACAGAAAACGAGGCCACATGTGAATCTTAGTATTACAAATACTCTCTTTCCAAATCTAAATTTGGGAATGAAATTTGAGAACAAACACATTTTCTAGTTAAACTTCAGAAGATCAGTGTAAATTATAACAAAAAAAAAATAATTAAGTTTAGCATTTCTAAGGTGTGATTTGGTATGTGGGAAACATTCCAGTGCTCTGGCCATATCAAGAATATTATCCAAGTGATTTTTATATAGATGTTAACTGTATCACACCTGTCTGCTAAACATGGTATGTCTAATGCTTTTTGGCCATAAGCAAACAACCGTTGGACTCAGAAAAGAAAAACTTATCTTAAAGTAGAAGCTTTCCAGTACATGAAAAATATGCCTTTGGTGGTCATGTATATTTTTAAGAGATCCTCTAGGATTGTATTAAAATTGTTAATAATTCTGATTATCCTCTAAATTTTAAACTTTAAACTTTTAACATAAGAGCCTGTAATCAACCTGTTTGTAACTCTGTTGCTTTACCTAATGATGTTAGCCTCTTTAAAAAGGACAACATTGGTATAGCCTCTGCTTATTGATGCTACAAAAAACTTGCAGCTCTTTGTTAGCACTATTCAGTTATAACAAGATATTGTGTTGTTATTACATTTACGGATGTAGAATACTTTCATTTATTTATGTAATCTTCATTACTTTCATCATCTCTCCTGTGTATTAAGACACTATTTAGACAGGTATAAAGCAATATTATGCATTTTTTTTCAGTCATTTTTGGACATCTAGTGATTAAGAAGCAAAGTTTGAAGTATAATATTTGTTTCTAAGGAATCTATTTTTTGGTTTACTTAACAATTGCATCTAATTCAATGACAATCAAAGCTTCATTGTGCTTGGAGGTGTACGTACATAACAAACTAACAATACTGCATTAAATAACCAGCAGTCATCAATATTGCTTCACCTTGTTAATAAGGTGGACAATACCTTCTTTGGAAACAGATCTGACAACAAAATGGTGTAATAATAAGAGCTCCCATGCTGGTTTGTTCTTTGTCATACACTTCTGTTGTGAAAAATGTTTTGTTGACTTTCTTTTACCATGCATAACCCAATATTAATAGCTCTACAAGTTAGAGCTCATATGTCAGGTTTCAGCATTGCATGATTATTTTTATGACTGAGTCACAAAATCCTTAGTGACTGGAGCTAAAAATGTGAATAATTGTCTAAATCTACTGCCATTATAAGGCTTCAGAGATCAGTGAGGTCTTTCAAGACTGCAAAACTGTCACCATCTCTGACCTGCAGTCATAGTGAGAGTGCAGGAGTCAGTAACTCGCTCAATTACGAGGCTTGGAAATGGCAATGCATGCAGGACTTCCAGGGCAGGGAAAAATATAGATGCATTTAGTGAAAATATGATTATTCTTTTACTTTGAAAACTCTGTGATAGTTTTACAAATTGTTACTGGGCAAAAAGAATTCAGCAGCAGCCAATTTGCTGTTAACACAATTACAACGCAAATGGCTGACTAGAATTTTGTGTGTGATGGGAATATGATATCCTGCCACAGTGTATTATGCACGGGAATTTCTAGCCACAATCCATTAGAAAAAGCCACCATACTGCTCCTTTGAGTTCCTAGCTGCAATTAGGCAGCAGTGGGACACTGATGTGAAGCTTTTATGAATAGAAATCAGTATGCCCCTGGGCAAAAGAAGCATGTGAAGGGATGGCTCAGCAGCCGCAGCAGGGGACAAACTCACATTTTGAGCAACACTAAAAAAAACATGAAAAATGTTTTTTAATGTGAACAGGCATCTACATTCACCTGTATATTATAGGAGACAAGCTCCCTCCCACTATTCATGACCTGATCAAGTAGTAAGGATGGCTGTTAAACAATGTGTCAAATTCTTCTTTGTATTTAAGTTTTTCCACAAGTTAAACTTCTAAATAGTGCTAGTGACACAGCTGAGCCTTATTATATAGTAAATCCATTCAGGGTGCTCTTGAGGTTGGTTCCAAAAGGAGGAAGTAAGGAAAACCAACTTTAGAAAGGTAACAGGTGATTCAGTTTGTGAAGTTTGCCCACCAAGTTTTCTGTTTTGTTACCTAAGGAGTTTGATCGATGATAATTTCTTTCCTTGAAGACTGAGAGAGATTGGGTTGTATAGCCACAATTGGACAGATAAGGATAAACTATCAAGAGCTGTCAACATATGAATGTACTTAACTAAGATAAATCAATGAAGGACCTTAGTAAATGTCAAAAGATGCAGAGCTTGAAACAACTGAATTATCAGTTTGCAGAGACAAGGTCTCTGACAGTGGGGTGAGTGAAAAAATCAAGAATGAGAGGAGGCTGTATATTCATACACACTCAATTTCTGTTGTCACTTAAGAATTCCTAACTCTGTTGTTTCTTTGGGGTTTTTTTAATAAATGCTGTTCTGTGCAGTCACTGATCAACTGATGTGCAGTCATTGCATCAACTGATTGCAGGGATGACAACAGGGTAAAGCCTCTGAAATGATGTTTCATCAAAAAATTATATAGAACAATATTTACTAGGGATTAAATGTCAAAGTACAGACTCACGGGGGAACCATCTTTGTGAACAAAACAGTTGAAGTATGCATAGTTTATAGTTGGAAGCTTACCTTGAGGATACTAGACAGATATGAAGCTGAGCTGGTATTCATACAGCATGTTAAAAACACCTATTGCTAGAGAATAACTAATAAGTCAAAAGGTGGTGGTGCTGATACATAATATGACCTGTTAGATGAGTAGTTCTGATGAAGTCAGAACAGCTAAGTAAGCAAATCCCAGTAACATGCTTTATTTCTCCATTATCTGCATATAAGGTCCTTTCCAACCCTAACTATTCTATGACTATATGATTCTGTTTAAGCCTAGGAGCAATGCTAATGTTATACATCAGCAATGTACAACAGCATTAAGGACAACATGGACATACTGGTAGATCTGCACTCATATAAGGGACAGATACCCAAAGTCAACAGATTTACCATAGTCCCTAACTGCTGATTGAAGTTAGGCTTGAAAGACTGTTGATTTTTAAATACTAATTGGTAATGAGTTTTAAATCAGAAGTATTTTGATCACTACAGATATTTTTTAAACTGAAACACTTCAGAGGTCAAAATTCCCAATCAAGATCCAATCATAGTTAAATATGTACTGAAAAAGAAGTCAACAAAACAAGTCCATAGACAAGAAAAAATCAAATGGAATAGTACAGAAGGTTCCAAAGAAACAGGAGTAGAGTCTCAGAATAGAGCCTCCAGAGTGGGGAAAAAAGCTTATTTAAAGAGCTCTACTTGGAAAATTATCTTCCCCAATCATAAATAAAATTTTGGCATTGTCAAATTGGTGCCCATTTTGTCTTTGACACTTGAGTCTGGGTTTTATCTGCTAAAGTCCACATTCCAAATTCGAGACAGTTCTACTTACTTACATTTTATTATATCAACTAAAGACAGGATAAGGTAGTCAAGTCAGAATCTGTGAATCTTGTCTGAATCTGCCACAGTGCCTTGTTGCTGCCAACATTTAGCTTTCTATGTGTCAGTTTATAAATCTACTTTGGAATTGCTCAAAGCATAACGAGTCCTTTCACTCTCATAACATGTCTTAAAAAGATCAGTAAATTAACATATGTACAGTTCTCCGCTTCCAATGAGCCAAAGCAGAGCAACATAGAGATGAGCTGCTCTGCTACACTGCGAGGTTTAACGAAGAGCTGTAGGAAGGCACATTTGAGACAAAATCCTTTTGGGCGATGGTGTGTTTAACCAGATCAGGACTAAGCTATCTACTAAATTTCCACTCAGATACACAAACCTTCAGCTAAACATGTATGTTTGTGCTTTTACAATATTAAAATGTAATTGAAACTGCCAAAAGAAGAAAGACACAGGAAGCCTGTTCCCCCGTTTGAAATCTTTGTCTTATATTCACTCTTAAAACTAATGATTAAAGCCTTCTCCTCTGTAAGAATGCCCAGTGAAGTTACAAAGAGGAGGCATATTCCATACCCCAGGTTCCTGAAGATGCACTAAACGTGTGAAAAGAAATCTCAGTTACCCCTATCAGAAGCATTCAGTATGAAGGGAGCACTTATTATGAAAATATTTTTAAATCCATCATTCTCAAAAATGCTTTTTTTCTGTCAACATAGCAAAAATTGAAACTATGTAAAAAGCTTCATTATCCCATAAATGCAGATCTGAAAGCCTTGTCAGACTGCCTATTGAATTAGCAAATACAAAAGTTGAGTGCTCTGATTGATGCTGCCCTGTCAAAGCAGCAGCCAAGAGGATTTAGGTAGCTTTATTAAAGCTGGGTTGTATGGCAAGACTAAGTATTAATTCTTTATATGGTCGAACACAAGGTTGGAGCATGTCTGCTGAGAGTGCTTTTTCCTTCTGTTAGATTACCAGATTCAAGCTTACTGTCAAAATGCAGAACAGAGGTTTAGACGCAAAGTGCTAACTATATTAAAAAAAAAAAAAAAAAAAGTTTTCTGTTTTAACCGTTTGACAGTTTTAAGAAAAGGACCTGAAATCCACCCCAAAACTCAAAGAAATAGAACACCTGAAGCAAAATATAAAAGGGGTAAGAAAATGTCCTAGATACTGTCTTCAATTTTTATGGGGAAGAACACTTGAGTCTTCAAGAAAGGAGAGTGCAAGGAACAGGGTCGACTCAACTAACAAAACAGGAAAGGAGCAGATGTGGCTGCGCTGTTGTGTTTATGCCAGAGCTTCAGAGAACTGTGCCTCCTACAACTGCTCCATCAGCAAGGCGGCGTGAGGGTTAATGCAGCTTCTGCAGTCAGAAAGGTCCCCATTCTCACACACTGCCTTTTGCAGGGAAAAAAACACCTAGGCCTGGTTACAGGTTTTTTCCTCGACTGCCAAGATTGAGTTTCTTTTACATTCAGAAGGCTTGAAGTAGTAGTTATATAATTCTGTAGACTTCATTTGTCTACTGCACATTCTGATTAAAAGGGAGTTAACTTATTTCTGCAGTAAAAAAGGTTGTAGCAAAAAGAGTACCATAGTTAACGTGGTTATTGTTAACTGTTGCAGATAGAGCAAAAATTGAATAGGATAGAAACAGAGTTTTCAATTTTAAAAACATTCCTCAGGCTGCTCTTGCCATGCCTTTAACATGAGTTAAATAGGAAATGCTTACAACTAGAGAACTCATACTTTTTCATCAAATGCTATTTTTATTGCCTATATATTTTTGTGCATCCAGAAAATGGTAGAAAACAAGAATGGCATTCAAGTACAAGCTTACTGCTCATTGGCACCAAGACTGTGAACTATTAAAGTGTCTTGGAAGATATATCTCTGTGAAACATATCTGATTGTGTAGACTGCCATGTTCCGATCCAGAGATTATGATACTGTGTTTGTGTTCCAGGTGTGTGTGATGCCAAGTGCACAGTGTTGGAATGCTAGACAGGATTCTGAATGGGGCTATAGTCCATTGCGGAGAAAGGTTAATTTGACTATTTTTAAGCCACATTTACATTTTGAGAATAAGCTTTCAGTGATTTTAATCAACATTTTAGGGTCTTAGTTGTCCAGGGATTTCCCCCTTATCTCCTCTTCTTCGGAGGCTGCTAGTTTGAACAAAATAGACTGTGCGAGCTTCACACCTGTTAGTTTTGCTGCCAGGGATTTTGTGATCATTTTCCCATTATTCCCAAGCCTCATTTATTTTTCAAAGTGTTTTATTTGTTTGCATTTTGGTTTTTGAAAGTGTGAGTATAGACTGCTCTTTGTCTTGGGCTGCTGGCTACAAGCTGGGTCACCTTGTCAGAAGGGTAGAGTGCATAATTCTTTCATAACTCCTCTTAATTTAAGAAGGCAACTAATCCAACTCTCAGGTTGCTTTGGCATAAGGTGGGAAAGGGAGAAAGGATTGAGAATGAGAGACAACCAGCAGGGAGCTGACATGCAGACAGATGTGGAGGCCTCAGAGGCAGCAGACAGAAACATCTTAGGGACTTAGAGCAGAACGAATGGAGCTTGTAACAATGTCAGAGTTGCTAGACTGAGAGCAAGGCTGAAAGAAAGGCCTTTCAATATCCTGTAAAGACACTGTGATAGAGAGGGTGACCTGTTTATAAATCTTTTCGGTTTATTGTCTCATCCTGATTTTGAACTCCTGAAGTTAATAGCTCCAGGTACATTCTAACCAACCTTGACTCTTCCGTTTGAAAGTCGTTTTGTCTGTGGTCCTCATTATGAATAGAAAATCTACATGGATCCAGGCTCTCAAAGCCTGACTGGAGTCTTGCATCATCTCAAACTTAAAACATTGAAATAAGCACTGCTTTGTTGAGAAATGATTGCAGCACTCCTGGGAGTAATGAAACAGCAATTTTTTACCACTTTTAGCATTTTAAATAGGTTTTCCTACTCTACATTGCAGATTGAAAAACAGTAAAAAAAATCTCATATATGCTGGGGAAACTTTGCTAGAGATTTTGGGAGTTTGTTTTAAGGTAATTAAATTCCTATCTCTGGGAGTTGCCTGCACTTTGGGGGTAAATTTAAATCTGAATGATTATTAAAAAAGGTCACAAAATACAGGGACAATCAGGATGTAGAATGGCATTATACAGATTTTAAAAATCACTCCATTTGTGCCAAATAAAATGAGTATTGTAGAGTTTCTCTTTCAGAACCAAAACTCACCAGTTAGAATCCGTGTCCTACTTATAGTGTGGCAGTTTCTTCAAGTAACTTTGAGAACAAGAAGGACACCTACATTAAGAAGTATTTGTTGTGCAAATTTGTATGAACTAACCAAAACTGAGCGTCTGCTCAAGCTCTAGAGCGTACCAGTAATCTACAAGCTGCTCTATGAACAGAAGCATATTGTAAAATCAGTAAACGTACCTAACATATCTCAAGCTCAGCTCATACAGTTCATAGCTATTTTTTGCCTGACAAACAAGGATACAAATTTGATGAGCTTTAACTTACAGGATAATAAAAGCAGTCCCATGATAAGGAACACTACACAAAAAGAAACAGAGAGAAACATAAAAAGCTAATTGTTTTAAATTCTCAGCAGCTGTAATGAAATACAGTAAGAAACATCCCCAAGCATACTGCATTTGATTTGCTTGCATAGAAATCAAGAACTGGTTAAACAAGCAAAACCAAGATTGAGCACTCCGTAGTTCAATGGCTCCAATTTCAACACAATTTTTGCAAGAAAATGCATGCTGTTTACCCAGCATGCACAAATTAAAATTAAGCTAAAAATGTTTTTCTTTGTTCTTTTCTACTTTACTTTCCAATGAGCAATTTTTCTTACACAAACACTGAGCAGAGCAAATAACAAGCTCATTGAAAATATGAGTCAAGAACAAGTAGTTGATTTCTTATCTTTGCACTGCAAATTAGGCATACAAATGAAGTACAATGTTGTCCTTCTTAAAATGCATCTTTAAGTGTCTGTTAGATCATACTTATTTCCAAAAAAGGGGGTTACTCTACCAGCTGAAAGATATATTTTAGTGAATTTTCCACTTCTGTATTATCTTGGGCTTAGGCATTAAACGGACATCACTCCAGCCATGGAGTACTTACCTGAGTATTATGGTTTCACTCATAATTGAAATGGAGTCAGTGCTTGAGCAAGTCAGTCAAATTTCAAATACATGTAAAAGTAATGTTAGAGCTAAGGATAGAGTTAAGGAATCAGCACTTCTCAGATAGAGAGAACAGAAAAACAAATAACCCCAAACATTTTTCTGCTAGCTTAATCGAAGTAGGAGAATTAACCAAATCATATAGACTGAAAGATTTCAGTGTTAGATTATTCCATGGTAACTTAGGTTGCTATGTACACTACTACTACCATCCTATCTGTCCGGCGTAAGGGCTAAGGCCCATGAAAGTTAGCCTATCATAATGATATGGGATGATCTGAATTTCAGCTTCAGTCATTCAATATAATAAAAGTCTTATTCTTTCCCCTTTAGAGCTTTAACAACAATCAAGTAATATTTCTTTCTTGCTCATCTGACAGGAGGACTGTGGCAAGTTTCTGGAAAAATCTGAAAGAGGATTTATAATTCTTTGCAGCCCTAGCTACAAACAACTGCTACTAAAACTGCATTTACAATTATTACAACTACTTTTTACTCATGTAATAGGTAGCAAATGTGAATCTCCAAAGGTTTTTCGTAATAGCTGGAATTTGTGAAAGTCAGGTATACTGGGTATCAGGTATAATTTTGCTCTCACTAGTTGGTAACTCCAAGAGAGTGAAAATGGTGTGTTTTAATCACCTGCCTCTGTTACCTATCTGTCAGTTTTACCATTTTAATCACAGAACTCTTAACTAGTATACTAAAAGTCATGCTACAAAGACCATGGCAAAGATTGGTTAAGTCACCTTCCCTTGGGAGCTCAGTTTGGTGAAAATTCATGTTAATATTTTGTAGTTATTTCCCCTTTTCATTTGGCAGTTGTAATACTAGAGATTTATTAAATAAAAAGCTTGTGGGTGTTAATTCTCATACTACACATCCTTACTGCAGTTGACTAACACATTGGAAAAAAAACATTATGCCCCTTTCTTTTCCAAAACCCACATAATTACTTATTTTCCACTTGAATATCAGGTGTCAATCAAATGTAGGCCTCGTAATTACTGTTGTGGCATAATTTCCATTAATTAAAATTATATGCATAACAACATATTGTTTCTAAATTCCTCAGAAAGACAGGATTCCAATTTTTAATTCTGCAATTTATTTTAAAGGTCATACTTTGACGCTAAAGCAAAAATTACATTGCACCAAATATAATGCTCTGTTTGTTATGACTTACATTGAAAAGAAATCTTGCTAATTTTATTCTGGCACTGTTCATTCTGTATATGATTTTTGATAAGCTGGATATATTTAGTACAGAAGTGCTTCAAATGTTCTTAGCTTGGCAGAACAATAAATCAGTAAATAGAAAAAATATTTAGCGTTGCAACTGCTTCCTTTGTCAGGAAAAAACACAATGATTTAAAGTTTGTTTTCCCAATACCTAAAAACAATTGTTTGCTGGTTTGCACTAAACTGGCATAAACCTGATATATCTCATAATATTTACCCAATGTGTATTGTGTCTTGACAAGAGCATTTTAACCTTTAATAACTAGTAGAGTTCAACTGTTACACAATTATCCTGAAATGCTAAAAGGTTTTGGGTTGACTGTAGGCAGTTTGGGTTGGGGTTTTTTTGTTTCCTTTGTTCGGTTGGGTTTTTTTTGTCATTTGGTTGTGGGTTTTTTTAACAGTTCTTGTGTGTACATTAACAATGAGTGAATTTTAAGATTGGGCCATTATAATGTAGTTTTTTAGCAGCTGAAGTACTGCATTTTAAATCCAAACTTCACTTTCACTATTTCACTATCTTCACTGCAGAAGTAAATTAGATATTTCATCCAAGTAGGATGGATGCAGGAAGCCCTGCAAGTCATTCTATACTGCACAACAGACCTATTGTCCTGGTCCTGAGAGGAGCTTGCAAGCACAGGTTGCTTCCTCTTCTGAGCAGTAAGCAGCTTAGGGTAAGTAGTCTGACAAAGCCAGCTGCTTTATAGGGACTAAAGATGTCTTTTTAAATGGTACACAGGTAATGAACTGATGGTGTGTTTGATCTGCAGTTCTCCACCTGTTCAGCATAAGGTGAGCTTTGCCGTATATAGTCTTTACTCTTATTGAACCATCATTTGGGGAAATAGTAAGGAATTCCAAGGAGTAGGCCCAAGTCATAGTCTTACTTTGTGGACATGCTCTAGCTGTTGCACATCTGATAATGAGAAGCTTTCAGCAAAAAAAGAGACATGCTCAAGGTGGAAAAATAGTGTTTGTCCATTTATATTTGAGATAAGTGTAACAATTTCTTCTGTGTTCCTTGAACTTAGTGGACAGATTGATTTAATTTATGCTAATTGTATGCTTAGCAAGTCTAACAATGTCAGCGATTCAATAGTTGCAGGGGAATATTGTGTGTATCCAGCTGTGCAATGCGACTTTCAAGAATAAATCTAAATCTTTGTATTTGGCTGACTTGCAATAACGACCCTTTCAAGAAAGAAATGCCACAATCCCTTAATTGCCACACAGTAGAAAAGCCATTTTATCAAAGAATCAATAGGGTAATCACTTACGTAATTTACATCGTTTCTGCAGGTTGCTCACATCTGAACAAGCTTTTGCCTTAACATGGATTTTAGGCTTGGTCTGCCTTAAACAGTTCACAGAAAGCTCCTAACAAAACCTAGGTGTTGTTTTTATGATCTTAACATACAATTAGGTATCAAAAAGAAGTAAAAACAAGTAATGGAATTACTTATTTACAAAATACAGTTGTGGATTTTCAGTTAGGAGCTTTACCACATTATCTGTGTAAAACGGGTGCCAGAGAAGGTGGGCTAGGAAGTTGGTTATGTATGGTTTGCCATCAAAGCACAGCACACAGACTTAGTATTTTCATTGAAAATGAGAAAAACGTTTCTAAATTTTTTAGTACGTCCATTCTGTTTAATCTTCTCTCAGCTCTGATTTCACAGGGCAAGGCCTAACTCAAGCTGTCTTTCATCCAGCCTCAGACAATTGGTTCCTTTTAAATAGGGAGCTACAAAACTAACAGAAGACAACCTGCAATGGCATGTTTAAAGAGCAACCATCTAAAAAGTATTTCAACAACCATTCCTAAATGATTGTTAGGTTTCCTGAACCACTTTTGATTGCCGGTCCTGAGGGTGATGTTTCCCGCTCACAAACAGGTACAGCCAAATGGAATGGGATAGTGGCGATTTGGTTTTGTTTTTAAAAACCCACTGCTGCAGGAAGGTGTTTCAGCCCTGTTCTGGGGAGAGGATTCTGACAAGCGGGATGGGGAGTTCATTCTCCATGGCCTGTTCAGTCACTGGCTTCTTTCTGTTCCTGAGGCTGCCAGCAAAAGTGCCAATTAGTAGCAATTGTGATGGTGATTTCTGAAGTGCAGTTTAAAGGATTTCTAACTGGGTTGGAGCTGTTGTCAGTTGACTGACTAGAATAATAATAATAATAAAGCTCACAGCTTCAACAGAAGCTTGTTAGACTTTCCTGTGTGATCTGCTATGGATAGCCTGAACGAAACAGCTTTTGCATTCAAAAGAGGGATTTTCCTAAAAGCATCAGTGAGCACTCTGCTGTTTTATCTGCTCTTAAGAAAAAAATAAAATCTTACTTTTAAATTCTGCTAAAAACAAAAATAAATGAGGATCTGGAAATAGGAGGGGAGCAAAAAAAAAAGTAACCTGAGCGGCATGCATAACTAAATACACCAAGATTCCTTCAGTGTAGTCTTACGAAAGAAATACTATGCCTGTTTCATGTCCAGAGTTACGGAGACAGAACTGTAAGCCCTAAATGGGTTAAAACACAAGGGGACTGATGTACTAAAGCTTCATGTTGCTATTTTATCATCAACATCACAAACTGACATACACTGACAAGCCTTCCAAAGAAATAAACATTTATTATTTGCATATAATAAGAGAATGCTTGAGCTATGCATGAACAGTATGAAGCCATCTTTTTAAGAATCTTTGTTTAAACCATTTTCTTTATGGGACAGTACATATTTAGCTCCCTCTTTTATTTTTCCTTCCTATGTTGATCTTGCAGCACAGAGAGATCTGTTCTCATGGTAATGAGCTCACACAACCAACCACTTAGCAAAACACATAACAGTCTTAGATTTCAGAGCCACATGTATTAGTTGCATCAAACATCAAATCTTATTTTAGAGTTATCAAGGGGCTTTTTAAAACAAAACCCACACGCATGGGCCTGAGCCAGTTGTAGGAACAGAGTCAGGTCTTGCTGTGCTGGACATGGCAAGCAGCCCCTTGGCTGGGCCCGTGTCCTCCTTCCTCTCTTGAGGACCTTCAGGTGTCCTTGAGACTTTGACTGGCTTTCCCTCAGTCTTGAGGGCTCTTCCTCAGCTGATCACTTCTTATAGAGGGGACATGACTGAAGGAGCACAAATAAAGCAAATCCCACATCAGGCAATACAGTGGGATTGTGCCTCCCCTGCAGCCTGCCTTCCCCAAGGAAGAGAGGGGCTTCATTTGTCCTGCCCCAGTCTTTCTGTCTGGCTTTTAACAACATGCTAGTAAAATCTGATGGGAGGGAGCAGGGTTTAAGGTCATTATCCTTTGAGCAGGTGATGTGAAGTAGTGAGTGCTTGTACCTGTGAGGCAGGGTCTTTGTCTTGCAAACACTGGAGATGTGGTGAGCTGTGATCCTTCATGGGTTGAACCCACAGAAGTTAGTCTGTGAGTAACAATATGGGGTTTTGGTTGTTTATGTGTACATTAGGTCACTTTGTTACTTGTTACCTGGGAGGACTTGAACTGATGCTTTCACAAAATTAACACAATTTGTGATGTTTGGGGTGTTTTCAAAACAGCAAGCCAGAAGACTGCTTTGAGAGCAGAGATGTTACATGCTCATGATGTATGGTTACTTGGGGATATTCGTCCAAAAAAAGATGGGGACCACCACTACTTAGATTAGCTATTGCTTAGCACAACTTTTACTCAGAGAGTAAGCCCCAATTATTTCTTGCTATGTATGTCTGTTTAACAATGGGGTTTACGCTGTTGTAGAGCATGGAGTTTTACGGAGATTTATGTTATGCCACTTCTGTTTCCATTTTTAATATGAGTTAAAACTCCTAATATTTTAACTCTGGTTTTGTACATACAGAATTACATTCTGCTTATGTAAGTGACAAGTGCCTCAGAGGCTGAGGGTGTTCTGAAATATGCAGTAGCTGTCCTTTGGATAGGAAAAAGTAAAAAACGTGATTAGTAGCATAAAAACAGAGACCGTGCATTGCATGTAAAATGAGGGGCAAAGGGCCTTTCAAAAGAGCCACTGACCAAAAATACAGGGTTTGCCCTGCATCCCTTTCTAGTGCATATTGAAGTTTTACTGTGTTCATAGTGATAATAAAAATACTTTTGCTGACTATGAAAGTGGATCCAGAATAAAACAAACAAACAAAAGTTTTGTTATTTTTCCGGGTGTATACATTTTCCAAGATATACATTTTCCAAATACAGTTTTGTGCATGAATGTGGCACATCTGGGTGTGTGTATGTGTAGAGTTGAAATGGGTGTGCTTTCTCATGAAACAATAGAGACTGACAAATGCTTTTTATGTAAAATTATTCATGCAAGGATCTAATGTGTTTATTTCTGGCTAAACCCTGTCTGAATATATAAGTATTTTAATGAAAATGTTTTATCTGAATTTTCCTATATATACCGAGAAAGATTCCTGTGATTATAGTACATCACATATTTGGGGCATAAAGAGTTCTCCAAATTCAAAGTTATGATCACAGAACACTTCTGAGTAAACAAATTCAGCCTCTGTTTCTGGCAGCCATAGCACATAATGTCTTTTATGTTAGGCTCTGTCTTAAAAATGATTCTTATGACTGCTTGGAGCTATCAAATTCCTTTAATAGTTCTTAAGTTTCCTAATTTACATGCCAGCTTATTCATGGCATTTGTTTTGTACCAACATTATTATTTTGATTTGGTAATTTTTATTCTTCAGATCCCTTTGGTTTTTTTTTAATAAATTATACTTGTATTTTGGAATTCATTTTACTAGGCAAAGGAGCAAGCATCCTTTACTTTGTTTTAGAGTTCACCGTTCACCAATCAGCCTTAGTAATTCTTCTCTACACCCATGGTGATTTAACTGCTTTTTAGTTTTTTATTGCTGTTTACAATAATCCTACAAAACCCTGTGGATAAGACCCTCATGCATTGAACTAGAACATGACTGCCTCCCACTATCTATAGAAATATACCAAAAATGCTTAGATGGAAAAGCAATGTGTTCACCTTAACCAGCGTTGCTTAGAGAAAGGGGCAGCTGTGTAGAAAGCCATTCTCCCCCCAGTCAGAAATGTTATTTAAACTATATAAATAGCTATATAGTTATTTAAAATATATAAGGAAGAAAGGGATACTTCAAAACAGAGGTGGGAAAATTGAAGTGTGGGGGGTAAGTAGGAGTTGCTAGGGTGGAGGAATTTTGGCACACAGTCATCCTGTTAATTAATATTCAAAAGATATTTTCATCTTGTAACTTTCCCTGTGAACTACCCCCTGGGCGACCATTTCCTGTTATTAGTACACTTAAATTTTAATAGCATTAAATTTCATTCTGCCATCATTCTCAAGGTCATCTAGTTCTTCATGTTTCATATTCTAGTGCCCTTTGAGCTGATGGCTTCCAAACGTCCTGCCACCAAAAAACCCCACCAGCACCTCCTGCTTTTTCATGGAAGCCATTAACATTAGATAACAAGCCTCTACCTCACTTACTCCTTTTTCTTTTACGATGTCTTTGCTACCTACCCTTTAAGCAGTTCCTTATCTATCTTTACAATTCTCTTACTACCACTTTCTGCAGATTAACTAATAGTTTTCTATATGTGTCAAATACTTAATATTAAAGTTCAGATAGGTTAGTTCTATCACATTTCCTTTACCTATAAAATCAGTTATCATTCTGACATCCAAAGTCGTGGGTAAACTTATGTTCTGTGTCAGCCCATTTATCATATACCTCTGTGTCTTTGCAAGGAAAGTAATCTCTTATAGGTTTGTTCCCTCTGTGTGGAAAAGAAACTCATCACAGAAAGAGCTGAACAATAAAAGCTAGTTTATTTCTGTATGTTCAAATCTTATTTTAGACACAAGTAATTTAAGTGCTTTCTCTTTCTGTGGAGCTATAATACCCATGGTTTTATGCACTATACTGAGTGCTGCCTTTCTGACTTGTTTCTCTGAATAATTCAAACTGTATCTGAGTTACTTTCCTTGTGAAAAAAACCAAACATCTGACATGAGCATGCAAATGCAATAAGATAGAATATTGCACTGTGCCTAGGAGTATGGTATGAGAACATTTTGATTACCTGAATCATGAGAACAGTCCAAGTATCTACAGTGGAATTTCCTACATAGTGCAGGAAAATCATATCCACTTTGCTATTTGTAATTTTGCAATAATGATGGCCATTTCAGGAATAGATTCAAGTCCTATATATATTTAAAGGAAATTTTATTCCCTGTTTCATAGAATCATAGAATAGTTAGTGTTGGAAAGGACCTCAAGATCATAAAGTTCCAACCCCCCTGCCATGGGCAGGGACACCTCATACTAAACCATGTCACCCAAGGCTCTGTCCAAGCTGCCCTTGAACAACACCAGGGATGGAGCATTCACAACCTCCCTGGGCAACCCATTCCAGTGCCTCACCACCCTCACAGTAATGAACTTCTTCCTTATATCCCATCTAAACTTCCCCTGTTTAAGTTTGAACCCATTACCCCTTGTCTTATCCTGTTATCTGTTACCCCTTGTTTGACCTGTCTCAGTAGGTGATAGGAGTCAAAAGTCGTTACTCAGAGACAAGGTCCATCTATCTGGTCAGCTCCATGGCAGTATTCTGCTGCTCTGAAACTCAGTGGCTACCAGTTTGGTTTATTCCACCATGCTGTCAGTGAAACCTAAGTCTTGCTTCTAAGCTCCTGCAGCTGCTTTGAATGCAGATATTTCACACACAAAAAAGAAGAAAATGGTGTGGTAAAATACTTGGAGCAAAAATGCTAACAGTACCTGTATCTCCTACCTTGAACTCTGGGTCTGTAAGCAAACAAATAATGCAAATCTTAATAACATTTTGGAATGATGTATAGAATCTTATCTAGATACCTGGTGTTTTGTTTTCAATATAAAGGTTTACCATTTTTTCTTGACATTTTTGCCACAAAAATTAGCATAAACAATTATTTAATATGATGAAGATACTGTAAGATGATGAGTTATTACATGTGTCAAACACAAAAATGTGTGGATTTTTTGAAAAATCCTTCGTTTTCAGGGTGTTTATTTATACTGTTTTTTTTATCAACAGTCATTATCATTGCTTTTAATTATTGCTCATACAATCTTCTCTTACAAAATCCTGAGATACTTGCTTCAGAATAGTTAAGACAACATGTTTCTTCAGCAGAACATCTGGTTCCAGAAGGTTACTCTGCTTCTGTCTGCCCTTCTCACTCGTACATGAGGTTTGCTGCCATCTCATGTCCTCCTGCCTCCCATACCCCATATGCAGTGATACACCTCCTTGTGAACCCTGGAAATGGTCGAGATGAACTCTGCATACACACAAAACCAAAACAAAAGTCACCAACAAAAACACCAAGTTTTTTCAACTGTTTAATTTGGCTTAACCAAGACCTGCAGATCCCTGTGCTGGTGCCGTATGGAGGGCCAGCAGAATGAGTGACGAGTGATGGGCTGCACTGGATGTGTTAAACCACTTCTGAAGATAATGTATTGTGTATTTACATCCTGTGTCAGCTTTTGAGGGACAAGCTGTGTGTCACAAAACTGGAATCTGTATTGCTTCGGGCACGCATTTTGCAGTTACTTTGAAACTATAGTTAGGTGGACTTTAACACAGTGATGTTTTTAGTGATGATGTATCCTCAATTAGCAGTGTTATGTAATATAGCAGTAGCTAATTTTTGTTTTGAGCAAACTATCCATTCACCTATTAACATTTCATCTGTGAAAATTGCATCTGGATGTTAGTGTTCTATTCAGATAAGTGGGGGCTGTTCATGCCTTGGTAAGTGCCTTACTCTGTTTCAACTTGCTTGTGAGCAAACAAGACAGCCATGAATTCTTATGCAGCAGCGAGTCTATATTTGGAAACAGAAGAAGTAGCAATGTTTAGATAAAATGTTCAAATTCTTCCTGAATAAAGCATAACCTGTAGGAAGCTCTGAAATCCATACTTTTCTCGTTCTGTTTCACTTGTGAATTGCATTTCCATGAAAAGTTGGTTTTCTTTGTTCTATGCCACCAAAATAATGTTGTGCCATAGGGAAACAGTACTATTTGGATTAATTTGCATTTAGGATTCCAGAGTAATTTGGTTCCCATACAGCACAATAGAAATAACAGTGTGTGAATTTCTGTATTTCACCCATTATTTTACAGGGATTGAGGTATAGAAACTAATATAATCTTGCAGAAATTGTCTTCAAGGGCTTTATAAAGCTCTCCTCTCTTTGCCTCAAAGAATTAAAATTTAAGTAATGTTTAAATAAATATAGTTCTCCTTAATTCATTAGATATGATTTGCATGTTCTAAAGGCAAACCATGAGAAGTCTTGCACCTGAACTTCTAGGATGTTCAGTGCTCCTATTAAAGCAGAGTAGCTAGGTATGATGAATGTGAATTGTTGATTGATTTGAGAAAATATAGTGATTATACCCTTTGCAGTAGAGTAATTGAATAAGCTTATAAATATGCACGTTGTAAAATCCTGTCTATTGTCTGTGAAAAAGTTAGATTTTATTCTGCTCTGACGAGTCTATGGTATCCTAGCCTGTATCTAAGCTGTCAAAGATTTCCATAGAGTTGAAAATCTGTCCCCTGTTCCCCATATTAAATGTCACTGTCAGTTTACTCCATGAAAAATGAAGTTTATTTGATGTGGTTGTCATGATACTTGTATAAGCAGAGCACCTATCACTTTTTGCTGTAAAGAAAAAAAATGACATAATATGTAGTCAGATTTTATTTTTTCTACAGTGATTTTGCAGAGCAAAACTGTAGCAATGTATGCTTTCTTTACTCAGATAATTTTCAGAATGCATAAATATGTAATAGTCTAAAGAAAGAGTGTAGATAATATAGTTAATGTGCTACGCAGCCAGATTTACTCTGTCTGCATCAGTATAGCTGCAAATACTGCTTGGAAGCATTTGTGTATAACAGCATGTTTGTTCTTACCTATAGCAAAAATTCATGGTCAGGTAGTTTTGAGGGTTTATCTGTAACTGTTCATCCCTTAGCATTTATATAGATCTCTCGGCTGTTTCTTTCATTGTGACAAAAGGGTAACACGGACCACTTAGTGGACTATTACTAATGAGTACCCTCTTAGGACCCGAGTCATCATTCCAATCAGGCTGCAGAGTACTGAGGAGCAGTGAAGGACCTAAAAGCTACTCCCTTTTTCCAGGGGATTCTCCTTTGGGGTAAGAAAAGTCCATTGTGACAGTCTCCATTCGGCTTTCATACCAGTATGTTCCTATGGCAAAAGATCTATGTGCTTAACTCCTATGTCAGTGAGACTGTTGTTCCCAAGCTCATGAGGACACGGGAAAGCCAAATGCCTTAGTTTGTTAATTTGGGGATTTTATTGTTTATGAGTCTTTTACATGCTTTTGCCTAAAACATGGTGGTTCTACCAGTTGACACTATAGGCACTGTGTTTATATGGTTTCTCCTAAAACTGGTGGTTCTACCAGTTGACACTGTAGGCACTGTGAAAGGAATGACATTCTTAGTAAATACCTTGGTGTGCAGGGGCAATGTGCACAAACATGACTTGGGTCTTCCATTGTCATTATGGAACAAATTCACACCTTGAGAGCAGTGTTTCTTCAGGTGATATTCCAAGCCTGCAAGTGGCACATCAGCCTGTGCCATTAGGCATAAACCTTTCTAACTGATTCATGTTAGTACTTTTTCTGTTCTTTGTTTGTTGTTTTTTTTATTGTTAATTCCTCTGCACATTAATGTGTATTAATTTCTACCAACGTTGGGTTTTGGCATTTTCTATTGTATTTTGGATTGTCTCTATCTCCATATTTTCTCACTGGGCAGCCCCTCCTAAGTTAATCATTGTACATATACATTCTCTCATGTTCATACAGAAAGCATCATATATGAGGGTCACTTTATCATGTGTGTTTAACAGCTACATTTGCAAATAATTCAGTTCTTTGTGATTTGTAGGACTCCGTTTAGTAGTACTAATTTGTGCAGGTCCAAGCCACAGTTTCAGGAGTCTATATATATGCTAAAGAATGATTCCTTTCCCACAAAAATACTCAAAATCTGAAGTGGCCAGTATGTTGTTGGCTAAATGGCTATATATAGCAAAGCCAGTGTATACCTGTATACTGCACTAGTATTTTGTCTTATTTAGTAAAGAGTAGTATCTACTAAGTTCACAGAACACCTTAATTCAGGTCTAACTGAAATTTGTCTCCTGTAAAAGCTGTTAACATTGCCCTTAATTATGACATGGCCCAAATCACCTGACACCAGCAAGAGGAAAATCAGATATTTAATGAGGCATATAACAGCCAAGAGGCAAATCCCACACATGACATTAGATACAAACTTCCTAATGAGTGTTTACAAGTTATCGTGAAGTAAGTGAGATTTGGTGTTTTAATTAAACACCTTGCCTACTTTAGGAAGACTAACTTGAAGTATTAATGTAAGTCGTGGCGTACACTGGCCTGCAATATATTCTGGTAAATTGAGGCATCATTTAAGTGAATATTTTAGTCTGTCAAACTTGTCTGAGATGTTGTTATAACTGCGAAAAAAAAAATAGTTTGCAAGTCTAGCTGGATTATACATTATTAATAATAGCCTCTAAGATATATTGGGCACTGCACAAAAACACAGCATTGACTGTAATGCCGAAGGGCTTACACAAAAAACCCAGACAGAGAAGGAGCAAGGATGTGACTAGAAACCTGCAGTTTTTCCTTTCAATCACTATAATTTTCCCCCATTAAAAAAAAAAAAAATCATTGCCCATACTTCTTTCCGAAATTTTCTAAATTTCATTTATTTTTCTAGTACAGCCCTCACTCAGGACGGGCCTGATTTGTTTATCCTTAGTTTTATACTCACGTGTTCCCAATTAATGTTGTATTTGGGTCCTGCAGAATCCTTCTGAACCTCATAAAGCAATTCTGAGGTCAAAATATATTACAGGGGAGAAACAAATAGTACAGTCATGCAGAAGGAACAAATATAACTGCAATTAAGGAGGGGGTCTCCAAGGGTTGCACAGCTCTCCAGTTATTTGATGGTCTATTCTCCCACCTAATGTGTGTTATGTTCTTTATCTTCGTGCCACAATTTAAATTTACTAAGTACCAATTCTCACCTAATGTTTAACCTACTGCACATCTGAAGGAAATAATCCCCCGTTTGTATTTCAGCAACCTAGTCAAGTCCTCATTTTTGTCCATTGAACTCTCCTGATGGAAGAGAGATGTGGTAAAGCTGCGATATGAAATTGTGGAAGATGTGGAAAGGGTAGATTTATATTTTCTAAACTCTTCAAGGAGGAAGGGCACAGAAAAGGAAAGCTGGCCTGTTCAAAACCAGCACAGGGAGATTGTTCTTCTCTTGGGACTAATGATTAATCTGCATCACTCATTGCCATATGGTATCCTGAACATTAATAAGAATAAAATAACACTCTACTTGAAATGATTAGTATTTAAAAATATGTCAGACTATTGAAAGGATTACAGACCTTCATGCTTCCTTACATAAATGGTCTTGTGGCACATGTGGTAAAAGGGACACTTTTCACAGGGTAGATTTGTCTCCTAATATGAAGAGGTTTGGGTTTTTTTCCTGCAAGATGTCACTGTTCAAGACAGGATTTGGGATTAGATGGGTGACTGCTTTGATCTGTGCTGGCCATTCCTCTTGACACTCCAGTCAAGGAGTTCTAGGAGTAAAACTTTTCTCCTTGAAGATTATTGATCATCTGGCTGCCTTGGGAGACTGAGGGTTGCTCCATGATCTGACAGAGTGCTGTGATGGGTTGAGGTTTTCAGTCAAGCTTTAGGCAGCAGTGAGCATTTACTGGGAAATTATCGCCTACTCAGAAGTGGTTGATAGTAATGAAAATGCTAAGGAGCCATTAACTCTGAGTAACCTGTGCTTCTATAATTAAGAGCGTATCAAAAATCTACAAAAGATTATTTTATAATGTACTGAAGATTTCAGCTTTTCTTTGTTTCACATCTTTAATAGTGACAGTAACCCCACCTCCCCACCCCCCCTTGTTTAGATTGGGAAATGTTTGAGAGAGGAATAAGCAGGTGTCTGAAGTTATTCGCCAAATACCAGCATTTTCCATCTATTCAGAAGTGTTATTCTTAATGAAGGTCACTATGCCCTTGACAAATAGATGATGTCATAAAGTGGGCTGTGAATTTTGGTGAAAATACTATGTTTAATTAGTGCATCCTTGAAGAAGTGAAGATTAATGGATATGTAAGCAATGAAACAGTAAGATTGTGTTTTCTTGTCTGGAAGTGGCATGATTTTACTTTGATTAAGTAAATACTACAGGTGGTGTATGCTTGTATACATGCACACTGTCTCCCTTCTGACCTACATCTCTACAAGAGAATGATCAACACTACCCAGTGCCCTCTTTCAAGACAACTTCACAGCACAAAAGGTATGCAAAGTCCAGTCTTTAGAGAGTCCTGTGATACTGAATGGTAGCTAGTAGTTCTTAACTGTGACCAGCCTGGCTCAGGATTTTTAAGTTAAAAGTTTAAGCAGCTCTTACTGTACAAATTTAGCTTAACTAATGCTTGCTTGAAAAGTGTAACGCAAAATATCACCTCATAGAATAGTTTATGGTCTTCATTCAATAAGAATACTTTGTATTTTTGGAGGTGTTAAACTTGGATCATAGTTATTATGGATCAGTGACACTGCATAGAAGAGCAGCTTACCTGGAAACCGATAGGCTGGAGGGAGAGCTATACATATTTGGTCATATCATGTATCACACAACAGATGTTGATCCAGAAACTCTTGTTTCTAAACCTCTCAGTAAAGCTAAAAAGCTCTAAGTGTATAAATGTCTATGACTGCTAAAAGTGTCTTTTCCTGAAAGTGGCAAGGAGATTTTCACAGGAATACATATAGTGCTGGTAAGGCTGGGATACTAGGAGGCACACTGTCATAAGGTCATGGACCTGCCTGGCTCAGTGTTGTAATTCTGAAACAGTCAATTTTTTATGGATCACTTGGGAATTACTTTTTAAAGTAATACATTCATGATTCACAGAGAACTGTATCTGTATTTTTATAGCGGGACACTAGGGTGTGTGAAGCATATAGATGGTGTTTGAGGGTTGTCCTGAAAGTTTTGGAAGACTGAGCTGGGAGGAGTGATGCCTGATGCATCCTCTGCCATATTAGCTCATGGAGTGTAGTCCCAGATTTTTACCTAGTGGGAGACCCATTATTTCCAGTCCAAAAGAGATTTTGGAAATGAGTTATCATGTGCATAGTGTGAACAGGAACCTCAGAGCAAGATCCAAGGGTGACCCACGTTGACAGAATTAGCTACTTTTCTCTTGTTCGATTGTATACAAATTGCAGTGTGACTTAATTGATCCAGTAAGCTTGGTGCTTTTCCCTTTGTTCATTTAATGCAACAAAAGACCTTCCAGTGACTTTCAGTAGTTTCTGGATTGAATTCTCAGGCAAACCCAGTGAAATAACTGACTACTAAAGGAGCTAAGGCTGAAAAGCTTTTAATTTTACAGTACTTCGCAAACACTTAGGGGCTCAGATTCAATAAAAACAATGCTTTTGAATTTTGTTATTCTCTATAGTATATTGTTATGTATTAATAAATGTTCTAGTGAAAGATGATTCACATTTAAGTATGTTTAACAGCAAAGCTTAATTCCCATGTTAAGTGGTGTATAAATACATAATTTAAAAACACTCTTTGATTGAAGATGCTTATAATGGACAGATAATTAGAATGCATAACATTCACCTTTTATTTTCCAGTGTCTGAATAGCTACTAAGTATTGACTACTTTTGTCTAGCCTAGCAGCTATTCCAAACTATTCTTTATGAGTGGCAGAGAAGAGGTAGGAGTGGAAGGGCAGATGAGGTGCAAGCGTTATCTCTGAAGTACAATCAGATTGTCATTTTATTCTGTGTTACCGTTAGCAAATCACAGTTTGATTCTTTAAATGCATCTTTGTTGGAGAAGGTTTGTAGCCAGGGAACATTGTAAGAAAATATGTAATTCTAACAGAAAAATCCTTTCTATTGTTCCAAAAAAGAAAAAAAAAAGTATTGCAAAGAAGTGCCTTTATTACTTCTTTCAAATATGCATGAACATGGCACAGTTCATGGATCTCTTCAAAAGAAGTTAGCTTTTAAAGGTTCTAACGTAATAATAGATTTCAGTATGATTCAGTAACATGAGATTCAAACATTCTGGCCATTCTGATACTTTGTATGAAGACACAAGCATCAGTGAAGGATTTTAGATCTTGTTTTCTGTTTAAAAAAGAGCTTCTAAAGGAAAAAAAGCTGTAAAAATAAAAATCTGTACAACCTTTGAAGAAACAGTTAATACTTTTCTTCATTTCCAATTCTGGCAATAACTCCCTGTCTAACCTTGAAATAAGTTAATTAACTTTTGTTCACATCTAAGATACTCTAATATCTGATGTATTAGTATCACTGTTTTACTTCTGAGGCTGTTGTAAAGGTAAATACTTTAAGGAAGTTATAAGCCCAAGTATACGCATGAACTTGTAGCTCACTTTTCATTTTGTCCCATGCCCATAGAGACTCCAGTTAAATACAGTCTTGATATGACAAGAATTGAGGTGCTTTGTGTTCTGCAATTAGTTGTTATTATTATTGCCATTATTTATTGTACAAATGGATAAATTAAAAAGAACTACATTACTTATGAAGTATAATTACATCAGTTGTGTTGTTCTCACTGATTTCTTGTACAATTGAGGCAGGCATCCCTAAAGGAGAGCTTTTGCTAGAGGGAAAAACCTGTAGGTGTTAGTGATTATGCATTTAAAGCACTGTGTGGGGGTGGGTATATATGTAGAGTTCTTTGAGAACAGTAATGAACATGAACACTCAATTGCATTTGCAGTTCTCAGAAACACCACTTCTCTACTGGTTCAGACCATTCCTGAGCTGCAAATGTTGGCAAGCAGGGACACTATAGCCATTAGCTTGGTCTTTGCAGAATTGTAATGCTGGGGCAAATGGCCTTTTGGCCTGACCCAGTGCAAGTGTTCTTACATACTGACATTAAGGCGACTCTCAGAGGGAGAATTCTTCGACACCGAGATATATGTGTATTAGGAATAATAAATAATTTTTATAATTTGGAAAATTTGGCAATGTGTACAGACAGAGTGCTTACCTTGTGCTACACTGGCCCTAAGCTTTCAAAACTTTAGTTTTCTGTTCCTCATCTTCACCTCATTTATAGTAATATATTCTGTTATTGTAAATGCTTAGTTGTGGCTGCAGAGTAAGGCAGCCAAACTAGTTTTTCCTTGGCAAATTTAGGTGCAGTAGCAGGCTGACCCTAGCAATATAGACCTTGTTCTAATTAACAGGATGAGATTAACATCTCTTTCTCAGTGTAGATGTGTAGGCAGATCATCAGTTTTCCAGCTTAACACTGCAAGCATTTGTATGGCAAATCTCTGCATGCTATTCTTCTCTGTGGATACATTAGCTGGAAGATGATGCACCTTATACAGAGTATTTTCTATCAACCTATTTTTTATTCACTTTCTTGGCAACCTCCTGAGGAAACAAGACATATCAAAATTAAAGCAGTAGCAGAAAAAAAAATCAGTTACTAAGGTGAAGTTGAAAAAAGCAAAAGTGACAGCAGTTATACGAAGAAGCGCTGGCTCTTGAAGTTAAGCTGCTCTGTCACATACCATCAATTGGACTATTATCTGGCACAGGAGGACTGTAATAAATTGTCAGATTTTCTTCTTAGCTGAAATGATGGGATGGAAATTGTGCTGCGCACTTTTGGACAGGAAGGGGGGGGTGGGGGGTGGGGTAAGGAAATCCAGCATGTAGCTGATTTCCTTGCATGCCAGAGCTGCCATGATGCACAAACCCAATTTCCAAAACATAACTGTTGGAAATCTTATATGATAAAAGCAGAGATGGTTAAAAAAGAAATTCTGTCTCTTCTCTATGAAAATAAGGTCAAGGAGGAAAAAAGTCACAAATGAGAGACAAACCAGTAAAATACGTGGGTTCAGATATTTGTGAGGTTTTTTTCTTTGTCAGAGAAAATGATGAGGAATGCAGGGCTTTGTATATCTCTGTCCTGGTTCTGTAGTATTTTTATTTGAAGTTAACTTTTATAGAACTATAGTATCAGAATATTGGTCTCTAATAGCTGGATCTGAAGAGCATTGCTTTTGTGTGGGTCAGGATATGGAAAATCTGTTAGTACATATGGAAATACTTTATGGGGTTTATGTGATTTGGTTCAGACTGTCTGTGATGTTTATGGAAAGCAGCTGATAACATGTAGTGATGGTATGACCAGTAGCTAAAAATACTCTATTAAAATGTTATATGTTCTCAGAAGAAGAACTTTTTCAGTAGAATTATTGTGTGAGTAATATACATATCTGCATATAATATGTGTAATAGGGTATTGCTGCCCACTTTTCAAGCCTTTGATGAATCATAAACCAGCTGCTGTAGTCAACAAACCTGAAACATTTTGCATGGCCACTATCCTTCAGTCCTGGCTGAGACTTCAGGGGTCTTGCACAGTTTTAGGGTTTTCTGAAGTGTTTTTAATATTTTAAACAAAGTGTTCTTAATTGACAACTATTCTGAATGGAAATAGCTAGAAATACCATCAGGGGTTGAATTGATGAGTAAATTTAGAAGTTGTTAAGGCTGCCAGCTTTGTTCTTCTGCTTCATTATGACCATTAGCCGGTCATTCACCTTTTCCTCTATTTTCTGGTCAGCTGCAGCAGTAGTTGTGTAAAAACTCACTTCTGAGCCCTTTCAGAGAGCTTGGGAATGTTCAATTACTCAAATGTGTACAGCAGAAGAGGATGCAAAAACCTATTCACTACATTCAGCTCTCCTTTTGTGAGTCTTTGCAAGCTATTTCATCTGCAATAGTAAATCTGTGAACTAGAACAGGAATTTATACCTCCATGTGCTGTATGAACTATTCAGTGTGTGTAATATTTCTATTATTAGGTAAGGCTGTAAAATGTGTGTGGTGTTTACATCTTTTTTGCTTGGCTAAAAGGAATTGTCATTTACCAGAATGTGTATTTTTATATCAGTTCAAAGTTCTCCATAGTAGAGTCTGAAATAAGTTTCTTTCCACCAGACAATGGAGATTTAATCTGATGAAATCAATAAAAAATTGTACGAGCCAAATAAGAAAGCGTGGAACAACAGGACAGAGTACTAGAAGCCAATGGAAAACACGTCATCAGAAAAATGAGGACTGTAAAAGAATCAGCAAGTCTGACAGAATTTGCTGAAACAAAAAGCATAGTCGAGAATCATGAGATGTGAAAAATCAAGATTATTTGCTTGCATTATTCCAGTGCCATTAGAAACTGAGCCAAAAATGGAGGTGCCAGAGCATGTCAAAGAAGTGTAAAAAAAAAAATCATCAAGCCTAGACTCTACTGATCTATGAGTTTTTGAAGGAAAGTACTAACATGAGCAAACTGTTAACAAAAGTGTGTAGTTCACATCTAAATAAACAGTGGTAGAAGGAAGAAGGTGGCAGCTGCTGTATCTGGTTTTTACATAATGCTAGAAATGATCCGAGGGCCATTTCAAAATGAGAAAACATGTTGAGAAAATGTTTCAGAAGATGTAAAACCTCCCACCAATGTGAAAGGAATTCTGGAAAACTAAATTATGATGCATAGTTTCTGTAATGGGACATTTTCCCGTTCTGCTTCTTTAGGATTTCCTCAGTTTGTTGACTGAATAACAGATACACTAGGTCCTGTCCGAATACTTCCTTGCGATATTAAAAGGTTAAAGTCTCTGACAAATGAGTAGCAAAAAAAGTTGTCATGAATTCTCAAGTATATCACTGCTTTGGATTATAAACTTGATAAAACATTAGAAGGAATAGGGTAAGAATAAGTAAGCAATTTAGAACTGTGTTGCCTCAAGGTTCTACTGTGCTACAATAAAGACTTGAAAAACAAATTACAAACTGAGTGATGGCACATGAAGAAATAGATTAGTGAATGTCAGAGAGGTTCAGGGCTGTTGAAAGATTTGATCTCAGCTGAGAAACTTTGGATTCACCGGTTTATGATAACTGATATTTTCATTGTTTATACCTGTGCATCCTATAAAGTATTGTGGAATGTGTGTTTTAAATCCTATTGAATATTGTAAGTACATGTTTCTACTTCTTAAGTTTTCTTTCTTATTGGAAAGTATGGCTTCAGAGGAATATGAACATAGTTTCCGTCTTTGGGTGCAAAATTTCTTATGTCAAAGCCCACAGTTTCATAGAAGCATAGAATCATAGAATAGTTAGGGTTGGAAAGGACCCTAAGATCATCAAGTTCCAACCCCCATGCCATGGGCAGGGACACCTCACGCTAAGCCTTGACATCGAAGGCTCTGTCCAACCTGGACTTGAACATGGTCAGGGATGGAGCATTCACAGCTTCCCTGGGCAACCTATTCCAGTGCCTCACCATCCTTACAGTAAATAACTTCCTCCTTATATCCAATCTAAACTTCCCCTGTTTAAGTTCTAACCCATTACCCTTGTTCTATCACTACAGTCCCTAATGTGAAGAGTCCCTCCCCAGCATCCCTAAAGGCCCCCTTCAGATACTGGCAGGCTGCTATGAGGTCTCCACGCAGCCTTCTCTTCTCCAGGCTGAACAGCCCCAACTTTCTCAGCCTATCTTCATATGGGAGGTGCTCCAGTCCCCTGATCATCCTCGTGGCCTCCTCTGGACTTGTTCCAACAGATCCATGTCCTTTTTATGTTGAGAACACCAGAACTGCACACAATACTCCAAGTGAGGTCTCACGAGAGCAGAATAAAGGGGCAGGATCACCTCCTTCGATGTGCTGGTCACACTCCTTTTGATGCATCCCAGGATATGGTTGGCTTTCTCGGCTGCAAGTGCACACTGCCAACTCATGTTAAGTTTCTCATTGATGAATCATTTAACTGACATTCAGTATTTCTTTAAGAAAAAACAATGTGAGGTGGTGCTATTACAATTGATTCTTTGGTGCTTTTGGTGTGGGTATAGATCTTCATTTTGTGGCTAAAGCAGTGGCCAACAAATCTTTACAAGCCTTTACAAAGCTTACCAACCATGAAACAGATTTCACGTACCATCTGCTGTGTGAAGGACACATTAAAGTAGTCCCCATTTCTCCAAAGCATCAGCACATTCATGCAAATCCCTATTCTCCTACCTGTGCTTTTGAAAGTGATGGAGTGTACTATCTACACAGTTCATTGAATCACATTTCAGCTGTGCAGTCTTGTTCACAGGAAAACTAGATAGCGAGATAACACCTAAAATGCAGCACACTCACATGTATTCCATATTTTCACTTGCAGGAGAGGTAGTCAACTACTTAATATGGATAATTACTCTGAGAATTAATTTTATCCAAAGTCCCATTAAGGGTGTAACAAAATTTTATAAAAGCTGTTAAAACTTCTGGGAAGGGTAAACTGCTGACATTCAGTGCTGGATTAACAGCAGTTCCTCCGAGAATTAATCCGTTACTTGTCACAGTTGAAGGTACTTTATTGGAAGTCTATTTGAACAGCGAGTCAAAAAACAATGGAAAAAAAGAAAGTGCATTAATAATGAGTTCAGTTGTTTTCATTCATATTACTGGCTGAACCAGATCATTTTAGTCCACTTAAATCAGGTGTAAAGACTTTTTATCCAAATAGATTACAATGACCATACTTACACCAGAAGAAATGTTTCTGGTGACACAGTCTAGTGGTACATTAACATATGTAGACTGTGACCTTGCTGTAGGCTTTTACATGTTTTATACTGTATCCTGGGCTGCATCAAAAGGAGTGTGACTAGCAGGTCGAAGGAGGTGATCCTGCCCCTTTATTCTGCTCTCGTGAGACCTCACTTGGAGTATTGTGTACAGTTCTGGTGTTCTCAACATAAAAAGGACATGGAACTGTTGGAACAAGTCCAGAGGAGGGCCACGAGGATGATCAGGGGACTGGAGCACCTCCCGTATGAAGATAGGCTGAGAAAGTTGGGGCTATTCAGCCTGGAGAAGAGAAGGCTGCATGGAAACCTCATAACAGCCTTCCAGTATCTGAAGGGGGCCTATAGGGATGCTGGGGAGGGACTCTTCATTAGGGACTGTAATGACAGGACAAGGGGTAAAGGGTTAAAACTTAAACAGGGGAAGTTTAGATTGGATATAAGAAGGAAATTCTTTCCTGTTAGGGTAGTGAGGCACTGGAATGGGTTGCCCAGGGTGGTTGTGAATGCTCCATCCCTGGCAGTGTTCAAGACCAGGTTGGACGAGGCCTTGGGTGATATGGTTTAGAGTGAGGTGTCCCTGCCCGTGGCATGGGGGTTGGAACTTTATGATCTTGAGGTCCTTTCCAACCCTAACTATTCTATGATTTTATGATTCTAAGATGATCTCGGCTTAAAAGAGCAAACACACTGGAAGGTTTCTTGATGATCAGTGTTTATTTCTTTTAACGTAGTGATCAAACCTCCCCCCCACCCCCCAGTGTTATTGTCAACAAAAAGTGGTTGTCAGCAAAATCCATAAATATTAAACTGTCATCATAATCAGTAGACCACAGGAACTGCCTAGAGAGACTTAGATCTGTAGAAACTGAATGGCAGGCAATCTGCAGTGCGTCATGTCTAAAACTTTATATGGTCCAAGTAGCACTTCCATAGGTTTTCGCTTCAATTTACATGTATTGCTTATATTCTACTTTGATATTCCGGTGAGTATTCTATACAGTTCTAGCATTTAAAACAAACCATTCTAAAAGTATTCGTTCCTTTGTGTGGTCCTGAGGATCCAGCCATTCCATGTGACAGGAAATCCAATCCTGAGCTTTGTGTTGTGGATTTTGTGCTATTAAAGTATGTACTTGGAATGGGACTTTGATTCAAGGAAGCTTTTTGCAGATCTATCAGTTTGATTGCTTTACTCAGAACTTTTAGTTCGGAAGGAAATAGCTCATTGTTTAAAGGCAATAAGGAAGGTGCCTCCTGTGTAAAACTTTCTCTTTTCTTGCTTGTAGGGCTTTTATCTTTTTTGTTGGGTAGTGAAGTAAATTTCAGTTTAAAAGAAATTAAATTCGGTATCTGGGATGTCTGGGTTTACCACAGACGGAATTGGGAAGTTTCACTCTTCGAAGTAGTGTTCTTCTTTATTCACATCTTGCAGCTCAGAGCTATCTCCGTCATATAATAAAAGAAAACAACTGGGTAATAGAATGAAGCAAAAGAGGCAGATTTTTGTAAGTGTTAGCTGTGGGGCTTTCTTGTCCTTCAACATTGATTTTTACTAAATGCCATAGGCATAATTCTATTCATTCTTGGAAAGTGATTCCCTAAACTGCAGTATAAAACTTGGCTTATCACCTTAAAGGCAACCTTAGTCATTCTGGAAATCTCATAAGGTAGTCTCACAGGAAACATTCCTTTCATTTGCTTACTCTGGTTGAGTTTCTCTTGTCATGCTATCCAAAGCCAGCTTGCTTAGTTTTATTCATTCTTGCCCCTGTTCTGTTTATAAGTAAGCGTTAAAAGATGCTTCGTGGTGCCTCAAATTTAGCATTATAAACTATATCTTAAAATAATAACACAGAATGGGGGTTAAAAAGTTTATGATACAGTTCAAATTTTAAAGCAGACCCTATCTGTCCAAAATAAATGTTCTGTTTTCTGTTACATGTGGATTAAAAGGAAAAGTCACGTTTCTTTCCAAGAGAAATTAATCCAGGAATTATTTCAAGATGCATTGAATCAGCTGTGTCAGTTAAACATTACATCAGGATGTTGTTTTTCCAAATACATAGCATGGAATTTTAAAGAGAGAAGAATTGTATATATTACTGGAATGCCTAGGAAGTGAATTCAGCATAATCACTGTTCGCAGAATGAGTAGGTAGTGACAGTGTCCTGTGCTCCTGTTGTTTGTCCTTCTTGAACATGGTCTTAGTGTTACTTTAGAAAGACTTGAAGTCTAAAGCTAGGAAAACACCAGAAAAATTAAGAGAAATAGCAGATTAATCTCTCCATGGCTGTGTAAACATAATTCTGTATATTGAATTGAGGGGGTGCTAATCCCTTACAATCACGTTTCTTCCAATTAAGTTGCAGGGCTTTAAATATTTTCAATCACAGGAGGCTGAAGAAGCAAGCGCAATGTCAGGAAGGAGAGGAGGGTGGTAATCCTAAATGAAAGTAATTTTATTAGGAGAGAAAGCAAGCAGCAAACAGAAGTTCTGAAGTGGAGAAGTTCAGAAAATAAAAGATTCTGCAAAATGCTCTGACCCCCTAGGGAAGCAAAGAAATAAAATTGGGATTTTCAGCTTGATTAAAGTTTGATTTATGAGCTGCTTTTTTGTTAACAGCAGTGGAACAGGAGGAGGAGAAAAAGGATTTAACTTGTAAGGGAGAAAATTCTTTTGGAAATTGCCTTCAAGTTCATGGAATTTAAAAGAAGTGACAAATGGAACTGTTTCATAAGTACTCCTCTTGTAGCCTCTATGCTCTCCACTCCCCCCAATTCATACTTAGTGATAAATTATAAATGACAGTGAAGTAATCTAAAAAGAGCGGATGAATAATTTGATGTTTTATTATCGTTCAAGAGTAAATAGCTTAATAGTAGGGCATATTTTCTGTATTTATATTGTATGCAGTCTTACTTAGGTGCCATAACAATGCATCAAAAGATCTAGATCACAAGCTTAATTTCCATATGTGGGAGTCTTTTGCACAGGGGTTATGATATGTAGGGGATGAGGAGGTGGAAAAGAAATTCAAGAAGTGCTGAACCTCTGTGCAGTCTTTCACAAGCAAAACTAAGATGAGGGAAATATCAAATAATGAAGAGTCTCCAAAGGTTTTTCTCCTACTGGGAAGGAGCATGGTTAAAGTAAGGATTGGCAGGGGATGGTAGGTGGTACAGCTTTCTTCTTGCTTCATGTATGGAAAGATTTATCTGTGCTAGCTGCATCAGGCTCTTACCCCAGTTTCACAGCTGGTGGTGTGAGCTTTCACTCCACAGCAAATGGAAAACCAAATCCTTATTTGATACTGCTGTCCTTTTCTCTGCAAAATACTAGGTCAGTGACCTCTGGACCCAGCAACATAAATCAAGATGCTGTTTCCATGGGTCTAGTTCTCCAAAACGGAGTCATGGTGACACCCTACCTTAGGTTCGAAGAGAGATAATGTATTAGAAGTTAACAGTTCTTTAGTTCACTGAAGGGTTAAAATGCTGTCATGTTTTGTAAGTAGCAATGCTTTCACATTGACTTACAAATTGAAGTTACTTTTGTAGAGTCTCTTTTGAAGGTAAATGTAGGAGTGAAATCTCTTTTCAGTTTGAAATTACTCGGACACTGAAAATTCTGAATTGTCATCCTAAATATTCAGGTTGCTAGTGATTTAAAAACCCTTTACCTTCATTTGTAGATAAAGAACTGAATCTGTGGAAGGTAATAACAGAGTTTGGGTTTGTTGGGTTTTTTTCACTGAAAAGACATCAGAAGTTTTAAATGCTGTGATCCATAAGATAGTTTTGACCGCTTTACAATTACATGAAATCTTCCGTTAATTTCAATTTAACTTGAACTCTGAATAGACTCCCAGAATTTCACACCAGTAAGAATGAAGTTGTCACTGTGCTAGGTGATACAGTAATTTCAGTTATAAACACTCAGACTGTGCATTTATCAGTAAAACATACTAAGTAATATGCAGCAGCTCCTGAAACCATCTGTCACCCATCATCAGGGCTTCTTTATTTATAGAAATATACCTATTCACTATAAGGGCAACTCTACACAGTTTGCTAATACATACTCTCAGAGCAAAATGGAGAAAATATAAATAACTGATTTTTAAATTATTTTTTTTTTCTTAAAAATATAAACCAGCATATACTGCATATATTTGTATGGAATTCTTGGATTTAGTATTATGTTGGCTGTCTATCAGCAGATATTAGCATCTGACTAAAAATAAAGGTATGAACATGCATGGCATTATGCATCTGTTCAGCCAACAAATTCTCTATTTCACCGCTTCACCAGAAGTCAGTATGAGATGTGAGTTTCCCCAACTACTAGCCAAATCAGGATTTTCCATCTGGAAGCCAGTTGGCTGCATCTTGTCTCTAATATCTAATGATGATAGGCAATAATATAGCAATACTATTAGTATATCACAATTTCAAACATCCCCTGTTTGCTGTTCTTATGTATATCATACTTTCAGAGGTGCTCAACCATATGTTTATGATACCAAACCATACTGGAGGTGGTAGGCACAGATGTAACAGCAGTGTCTTCGTGCCTCCTTTATACCAGGGTGCAGAATCTGGTCTAATTCCCAGCACACCTGGCACTGGAAATTGAGGAGATCTGGGACTGGCTTTATCCCATTTCTTTTCACCAGCACCTTCAAACACCTTCCTCTTCCTATCAGCACAGAGGCAGGGCACTGAGCAGAGGAACTCCATGGACATGGTGGATGGGAGGCTGACACAGGAATGGGTCAGGGCAGGGGTTACCACTTCCTTGAAGAGGTTACAGCTCTGTAATGGGAAAGCCAAGTTAGTGGAAAGAGAGATATTTGAAACATCCCAGTGGTTCACAGGTATGTTATGGAGCAAATATGTTTGCATGAAATTAATATTAAATGTCTGTTAAAGACTATATTTGCTGAAGAATCACAGCAAGTACTGCCAGGGTAAGTATAAAACCTAACTCCATCTCTGTGGGTTTTGCTTCATAAATGTGTAGGCATGAGGATAAAATTGCCCCTCTATAAAAAAAAGTAAATATTGCATACCAAATGTATTTAATGATGGCAGAAGAGTACCTTCTCTTCCATCAGTGCACATACATATCAGGTTGGATGCAGAGACAGTGAGTAGTGGTGTATGTAAATTTACAAATATCAATCTCAAAAGTCAGAGTCTGATTACAATCTACTGTCTTTTCTGTGTTGAAGGGTTGCCTTTATCACATTATATGCAGTAGATGTCTTCTGCATGTAGAGATTTGTCCCTACAATCATTGTACATTTAAGACTATTTTCCTGTCATTTGGGTGTTTCAAAGCTGACTCTTTACCACTTAAAGAAGTTGGACTGTCACCACACCCCTGGCTGCCACTGTTGAACTCTTGGAAGAGAAATGGACTTAAGTACTGCTGATGAGTGTTATCTGTAATTTACCATGAAAAGCAGAAACTTTCAGGGCAAAAATTCTGCCCTCTCATATCTTTTCTGGGTGGTATTTTATTTTTAATGTACTCTTACAAGGTAGCTTTGAACTCGACTCATGTAAAAGAGCCTCCAGCCGTACATCTTACAAAAGGCACACAGACCTCATTTAATCATTCTTTTTATTCCTCTGACTTGAGTGTGATCTCTGTTCCACTCTCACTGATGGATCTGGGACTTTTAACTTCATCCAAATTTATTCTTGATCTAATTCAGTAGAACACACAGCAGAACAGATTTCCAAAGTGGAGCAATAGCCACTTAAATATTGCTTAAGCTCATCACATAGAGACACAACAGTTTCAGTTTCTTCAAAATTATTTTACATCTTCAACAAACATGATGATTCTTCCTCCTGCTTATTAAGGTGCCATCTAAGTCACAGCATGTTCACTATAGCCCAGATGTAATTTTGTGATCATTGTTACACCTTTTATGTTGGGACGATGTTTTTTTCAAGTGCTTGCCACCATGTTGAAGAATGGTTTTGGTTTTTCTTAAAGAGAAACAGGGATGCTTCAGCTTGGAATATAAGCTGCGAGTGGGGTACTCACCTACTCATTCTCATTAATAATGAAATTCAGCTTCCTGGATCATGTAACTGTTGTTCCCAGACCACAACATTCTTTCACAGTGTGAATTCCTCCATCTATTTTCGTCAGATTGGAGTAGATAGATCAGCAGTAATACATTTATTGTTCAATATCTCAGAAGTACTCTGATTACTGAGCCTACAGAATAATAATGCTTTGGAATTTATGGAATGCTGTCTTGAATCTTTGAGTCAGGTGGGAAAATTTTCCCATTTCAGTATGAGTAGAGCTGTAGGTCAGCTGAAGTGGAATTGGATTTGAAAGCTGGGACATCTTTTTTTGTTAGCCAGTGCATGAAGCAGCAAATAGGTCTCCATAGCATAGATCCACCTGTGTGAAGTAACTTTTCAAGAAACTCTTTTGTTCAGCAGCATCCCTTTCCATTCTTCAGTAAGCAGCTTCCTAGAAAGCAAATGTAAAACAAAAACATTAAGGTAAAGTGTGTCCTGAATCAATCACAAATTATTCTTTTCCTCTACGTGGTCTATTCCTGCTGTTCTTTTTGCTAGGAAGGGCAGTTTTTATTACTTTTGAAAAAAATTTAACTATACCCTTGCAACTGATCTCAATTCAGTTATCCTAACATGTTGGCTGCTAAAGTGTCAAAATGGTAAGATAAAAGGATATGCTGTACAAGCTGGCCATCAAAGCAAAATCATATACAAACCTGGAATACTCTGGCCATCAAGCTTTGGTATGGTACATGCAGAAGAGAATTACAAATGGTCAGAGTTCATAAATTAGCAACTACACTGCTGTCACAATTGTGCCAAAACTATGACATGTCATTTCCTCACTGTGATTAACTGCACTTTACCAGAAGTCCCTTTTTCAGTAGAATAAAGTGGGAGAGTTAAGTTTCTTTTATATTTCACTTAGTTCATTGTGACCATAGACTTCAGTCCATCTGATCCAAATTGGTTAAATGTTAAAGCAATTTGGCCTCTTTCAGCTCCAGTTTCTACTTTGAGAACCTGAAGACCGTGAGCTCTGTCTTATTAAAGGGTAAACTCAGTTTTATTTTCTGTTATGTAAGCTAATTTGTGAGGGGTTCTCATAATGTCATGTCTCCAAGGAGATTGCAATGAGTGTCTTAAAGTTCAGGCCAAACATGGGAATTTGCTGTCCGTGCTATAGTATTAATTAGAACTAACTTGGATCTTTTCAAAATGTCCAAACTTTACAATTCAGAAAATGGAAAGTCTCATCTACAAGCGATGTGAGACCTTAAACAAATTCCATCAGAAGTGTATTTAGAGTGGAAATTGGGATTCCTCTGTTGAATCTCTAGCTGTTGCATTGATTCATTATTTTTCACTTAGCCTTCAATTCTTTCTTCATTAATGGTTGTCATATTGCTTACATTTTTATAGGGGCATGGCACCTAATTATTACATTTGGCAGACTGACACAGCCAAATGTATTTTAATATATAATAAGGTATTATGACTTGAATGAAAACAGCTCTTATTTTCACCAGTGTTCTCAATATGTAGTGTTGCAGCCAGTCTGAGCAGCCAGTCCTTAGCGATAACTAGACCAATCAAATACCATGCAAGAACTATTAAACAAGATCCTAAGATACAATTTCTTTTAATGATAATAAGACAATAATTTTTATATAAAGGAGCAGTGCAGTACAGGCTATCAGAATGATTCATTCTGTTTCACTCAACTCTGAAAAAAGGAGAATGTGTACAGCTCACTAAGGCTTGTGCAGTATTAGTCATGCAATTTAGACTTGTGCTATTGGTTATGGTCAACTTTGATTCTCAGCGGTTTAGTTGCGCAATTCCTATACTGGGCTAATTCCCTCAAAGAGCTTCTGTTTCGTTTTGGCTTGTGGGGATTTGGAGTTTTTTGTTTGCTTAGTTTTTTTATTAATTAATTAATTAATAATAATTTAATTATTTTTTTTAATGTGCTAATGTATCCATTCCCTGGACATATTAATGCAATATTTTCTGAGATAACCTATTCATCTTGTGGACCATGTATCTTCTCATAACTTGGTTATCTGTGAACCATCCATCACAATATGTTTTTCTTCAGTAACATTAAAATTATTTTGAACTGTCTTAGACACTTTTTGCAAAGCAAAATTCAAGGTCGCCTTAATATATTTTTGGTCATCCAAGTATTGTTACTGTGGGCTTCCTGAATTTCTGGGCATCTCTGAAAATGCAAGTTACCTAGTAACAACAGAATATATACCTGTTCACATGTTTGTGTAATACTTTCTGAGCAACTTGTTACTAACATCTCATATAATGGTAGTTCTCAAAGGAGTTTGCTTAAGACAGTTTGATTTTCTTCAACCTAAAACAGTACATGCAGGCTTGCTTTTTACTTTCAGTATCAAAGTTCACAGAAACAGAGCAAGTAAAATGCTGCAAAAATCTATTATGCTGTGTTTTAAATGGAAGGATTGAAGAGAGTTTTCAAGGTAATGAACACAGATGGGTTTGCGTTATCCCATAAGGAATATCCCATGAGGAATACATTTTTCTGCTTTTGTGTGGCTAGTTCATGACAGATACATTTGAGTCATCATTCCCTACACCAATTTCAGAATAGTCCATGGCTGAGTGATGCACTAACGAGAACACAGCTGTGATTCCATACAGTGCAGTGGTAATCATGACTCATGTAGCTGCTGGTTGATGGAGTAACCATCCCTCTGACATGCCAGGTGAATCCCCTGTAACTCTTTATGATGGATGCCTCCTGGTTTGTTTGCTCACAGCTCACTGTATTGGTGCTTTGTGCTATTTTTTATGTGATGGGCAGCAAACAGGAAGGCAGATTGTTTTATTGTGGCTGCTGTACCTTTTCCAGCTGAACACCCTGGGTTGTGGAGGAGTGGGTCAGGGCCTGGTAAATGTGTTTGACAACAGCTCAGGTGCAAATAGGTTCATCTCAAACCTCTCATCACTTGGGATCTACTATGTACTTACATATCACTGTTTTAATGAATGGCAGTTGTCATGATAGCAAAACCACTAATTGATTCTTGATCTTTTTCATAAGTCTGGCCCTGCAATAATAAAATACTATTACTTAGTTATTTCCTCTTGCCTATGGGTGAATGCATAGTAGATTTTCTGCTGAAGTGTGATACACACACGTTTGCAAGCAGTGGCTGGTTTTTATATGAGCTAAGTTGAACAAGTAAACTTGTAACATGCAACAAAATTAAACTCAAAACCGGAAAAGATAATTTTAAGGGGCTTTTCTGTTTTCTGAAAGCAGTAATCAAATGAGCATTAAAATACTTTGCAGTTCTGTGCTTTCAGGTATTTCAGACACGATTTTACCAGCCCTTTGAAAATTAATTCTGTACGTCTCCATCTACTTACATATGTTCCACTATGAAGATACTATTTTTTTAGTTACATTTAGTGGTAAATATTGTATGACAGTAGCTTGCATGGAAGACCCAAGACTGCAGAACTGAGGAGAAAGAAAGGAAAGCTACTCCTACTCTTATCTCTTCAAATTTGCAGAATAAAGGACTAGCCTTAATCAAATGGGTATAATTTGGTGAACTGAATAGCATAGTATTGGCTGTAAGTTCTTTTCTGAGCTCTGTAAATGAAAGTCAGGAGTTCTGTGGAGTATTGTAAACTGTGTCATCTGGGAATTTATAAAGGGAATATGTGGCCAAGGGATTTTTCTTCAGGGCTTCAGCTGTTCAGGAATTGTTGAATCCTATGAAATACAGATCTAAGCATATAAATGCTCAGAAACTTAAGTTTTGTTAAAATGAAATATTTTTCAAACTGAACTTTTTTTTTTTTTTTGTCCCCTGATATTTCTGGAAGAGCAAAATACAAAACAAAATTGGCTCTGTAATAGCCACCATTAGGAAAGAACAGATCAAATGGTTAAGCTGTTTTTCAATTGTTTACAAATCTCTGGCCTTCTTTTTTATTATCTGAAGAACGCCACTGCAATCCTGTAACCCAGAAACAAATCCGTGCCCATGGTAAGAAAGCTGAGGTAATCTCATTCTTCTGAACATTTTTTAATTAGTTTTGCCTGAATTGCCTTTTTACCTCCTTCCAAACAAGAGTTCTGTATATAAGTTGTTGCTACATATTTTCTTTCTCCTGACTTAAACCAGAAGTACATGTTTTTAAGAATGAGCTTGTATTCATTGCACGGTCTTTTACGTATGCTCTTTTTGTGACTAAGACTGTTCCAAAAGGATGGGAGATGAGTCTGAAAAGTTACTAGAGAGATATTTTATACTAGAGAGATATTTTAGCACTGTAGACCCTGGTTTATCTCAGCTAACTCAGGCATATCGATGGTTGTGGGCTACCAGGGATTAGAGGAGTACTTCTCTCCACCTTGGCCTTGTGTTCGTTCTCCCATTCTTGCATTTACTCTGATTGCCAGGTTCATTGGTTTGCTTTCAACAAATTCTTTTTAAGTGTCTATTAAGTGTCTACTTAAATCTTTACCTCCATTTTAAATCTACTTTTCTTTTAGCATTCACAGTCGAATTTATTTTGTATTAAGTGACCTGAAAGCCACACTCGTGTCCTTAAATAACATAAATTAAAACAGAATCTAAGTTTTAAGTCTGCTTCCTGACAGTTATTCACTAAAATTGGAGGTAATGTGATTAATTACTCAGTTTCTTAACAGAGTTGTAATGCTGGAGAGCTCGATACAGCCCAAATGGAAAAGCAGTATTTGATTTTTCTGTTGTTATTGCTGGGTTTCTGTGTAGAAAAAGCCATACTACAATTATTTATACTATTAAGCCATGGTTAAGGGGTGATTGCAGATCTGTGGATTTACAGATAGCAATCCTTTCATTACTCAGTTGTGTGTTTTATGAGCATAGGATTTGTACATTGCGATAGTTGCTATGGTATCCACATGTGTACCAGGAAGATTGTAGGGGAAGTGTGATTTGTGTTAACAACAAACTGAATTTAAAAAAAAAAAAAAGGAATTGGAGGTGACTGGTAAATTTTTAGCTGTGTTCCTCAGAAATACAGTGTAAAGCTAAAAGTTTGATCCCCCCCCCCCCCCCCTTGCCAAGAAAATCCTAACATGAAGATATGCTAGTACTTTGGGCATGGGTCCCAGAGTGTTTCATGTAGCCTGCTCTTTTTTCCTGTTACCTGGCTCCATAATGCTCTCTTCTGATCTTTGAATCTATAACAAATTTAACTGCATGTAGGGGAGATGCAGTTTTGCTAATATCTGTTTTAAGAAATACAGCAAAATACTTGCTTTATTGGAGTGGCCACTGGCCCAGTAGTTACAGATCACATCTTTGTATTTCCATCTCATACCTCTGGCTGAACTGTCAGTATTTTCATATGGAATCAGTGTGTTCAGTTCCTTGAAGTAAGGATGGGGAGAGCTGCCACTACTAAGGGGTGATAACCCCTTCCTCCAGCTGCAGTACAAGCTCTGAGCTTGGGGGCTGTTCTCTGCTAGACAAACTGTGGCTGGGCTAGCTGGGCATGTGGCAACAGGGAGAGAGCAAACTGGGGTGCATGGGACTGCACAGCAAAGTGGCAGAGCCACAGGAAAGGAAGAACTACATTCCTGTTTTCAACATGAGCTTTGTCTCTTTAAGTTTGAATTCTGTATTCATTCCAGTTGAGAGGTGACCACTTAATTCTAAGTAGAGGGGGTTTTGATCTATTCTCTACTGTACATGTGAGATCAGTGTCTTACCTTTGCCATGAACTCTAATGGATTAATCATTTATGTTGCATGGTTAAATTACTTCAGCACTTATTTACTTTTGACTTCTAATTGACTTTATGAATGCCATTATTTGTATTGTATGACTCCTTAAGGAGAAACTGATACTATTTTGATTTTTTTTCAGTAAAAATAACAAAATACCTGTAGGAAACATTGTTCAAATAGAGCATTACGTGGGTAATTTTTTTTCTAAGAGATTATAATTTGGAGAATTTAAACATTTTTATGTGCAGGACAAAAACTTTTCTACTCACAATTTCATAATTTCTCTGATCTGCTAGTTCTCAGTTCTATTAGGTAGGTTCTCTATATTGTTTTCATGCTAATTGATGAGGATCTCAGCTTTCTGAGAATTTGGAAAGACCTCCTGTTTGAAGGAAGCTTCTACCTGTGTGCATTGAGATAGAAAGCTAAAAACCACATGAATCCTGAGGATGCAAAACCCATAAAGGTACAGGTGGATGCAGCTCTACAAATTGTTCTCTAAATGCGACATTTTGCTTGATCTTTGCTTTTCTGAGAGTCATCTGGTTGCTTAGGTTTAAGAGACATGACAATTCTTGTGTGTCATTGGATGATTTTGATGCCAAAACATTGCAAATGTAGTGTAAAAATGCACTTTACATGATTAAGAAAGAGGGGCAAATGCCAGGCTCTTATGCTAACCTTACATATTCTTCTCTAAAAACATTGAGATACAGGTTGCTACTTCTCTGTTTCATTTAACCCTGACCAGTATGAAATGGGGGAACACCTGAAGTTTTTCACTTCGTCGTGCCTTGTTGGCCATGAGTGGAGCCAAAGTTTGTCCTGTACTTAGCTTTTAAACTGATTGCACAAGAAGGCTTGAGTAAGTTCTGTGTAGTATCCCCATATCTACTAGCTAGGCAAGGAAGCCTGACCTTTTGTGATACTGCTTTTTGTAATACTTGACTGTAGGAATAACATAAAATAGCGCTTTAATTATTCTCGCTGTGATTTGGTTGTCTTTTACATTGGATTTGTCTTCCCTCTGGGTGCCTATATTTTTTTTAGTGGAATGGTAAAATATTAAGTCTCTCTATAGCTAGAATATTCCCTATATATTTTGCAAAACAGTTCGTAGTCTCTGGATACATGGCATTCTAGTGATGCAAAGTTTATTATTTTATCTCAAATATATTATTCATCTATCAATAATAAATGATTTATGTATATCTTTTTCTTTCTGTAACTTACTATCATTAGTTGTAAAGTAGAAAGTTTTTTCTTTTATTCAGTTTCTTTCCTGCCAAGAACCATTTTCTCCTTCAGTTTAACATTTACCCAATTTATGCAGTGACCATCTCCTTCCTTGAAGAGTAAGAGTCTTCTACTTAAAATGCAAGAAATATTTATTGGCACATAGCTTTGTTTCATAAAGAGAATGTTTCCTTAAGAGAGTAATTGGTTGTTGTTGTTTTTCCCTGCTTACCAAAGCAGCTTATCGAGTCCTTTTACAGAATCCTTAACATTCTTGTTTTTCTTCCCTGAATATAAATAAATGCTGCAGTCTGGAGGAGAACTGATTCCTAAGTTATCTGTCTCTTTCTTGAAATCCAAAAGAAGTCTCACAAATTGTGAGTTATAACTCTCTTTTCAGTTAAAGATAATCTGTATTTGTTGAGTGCTGTAAACAAGATGATCACTGTGCCTGCAAACTATATTGGTTCAAAGGCAGTCAAAGTCTCCTTGGTTCTTTAAAGAATAAGCCAGTTTAGAACAACATTCAATAATGCAGTAGAGGTATAGGTCAAATTTATTGGGCTGTAGAATGAGAAAGTATTTTGAAGAATGGTGTGCTGATGATCTGTCAGTATTTGGGACTAAACAGGGAATCAGGTAGACAAAATCAAGTGGTCATTTGTCTAATTAGAAGTGACCTTTATTAAAGCAGAGCTATTTAATTTAAATGAGTTATTGCTCATCTAGTAATAGCTTTCTTTATATCTGAGAATTTGGTAAATCTCATCTAGAATGCTAATTCTATCCTTCCACCTTTTCCTCTGAGGCATCCTTTCATTTAATAATGACTTTTAAAATTTATTTTAGATTTAGGACAGAGCCCTGGTTTTGAGGAGTTATCTTTTAATTTCTGCACTGAAGTATATGTAAATACTACCTTCAGAGAGAAAGCAGTAGAAGTGGGTACTTTAGGTAGAATCAGATCTGTTGCCGTCAAATAGAAGAATAAAGTACTCTGCTCGAGTAGCAAGGTAGCATCAATAAATTGAACTTTTCTCTATTTCATGGGGTTTTTAGAAGTAGTGCATTTAGCATCTAGGCTTGCCAAGCTGGTGAAACGGGCTTTAAACTGAAGTTGCTGGGGAAAGGGGAACCTCAGTCCAGCGCAATCCTACCAGTGATAGATTCCTGAGCCTCAAAAAGGATTGCAGTTCAACAGGAGAGCTCCTAAATAGGAGCAGAAATGAATTCCAGCCACTCCAGCCAGTAAGTTGGCTTCATGAGGGGCCCAGCTTAAATGCCCCTATGCAAACACACGTAGCATGGGGAATAAATGAGAAATTTGAGATGTACACACACCTGCAGGGCTGTGATCTTTTTTGGCATGATGGATATATGGTGGGATGGCTCCTATGACTGGAGTGTTTGAACAGAAGGATACAGGCTTTTGTAGGAAGCTTTTCTTCTGTGAAGAGAAGCTGAGAGAGTTGGGCTTGTTCATCCTGAAGAAGAGAAGGCTCTGGGCAGACCTTATAGCAACCTTCCATTACTTAAAGAGGGTCTACAAGAAATCTGAAGAGGACTCTTTACAAGGGCATGTAATGACAAGAAAAGGGTAATGGCTTTAAGCTGACAAAGAGTAGATTTAGATTAGATATGTGGCATTCTGGTTATTTTGAATCACATGTGAGATATGTGGCTTTCTGTAGGATCTGCTTTAGCAGCTGTTTAGACCTCTGAGAATACTGACTTCAAATACATTAGAGCTTTTTGGTAATGTCATGTAGTATGCTATAGCCATAACCCGGAAGCTTGTATTTACTGATTCATGTGCAAATTACAGCCATTCAATCTGTCATTCTTCTAACTCTTTGGGTTAATAACTTCCCTTGTTTTAATACAGGTGATTCTGGGTTTGCCTTGAGATGCTGACCACCCAAAGGTCTAATAGTTTTAGGCTCAGCTTTGAAGAAACTTGAGGAAGTGCAAAGTTACTGTTGTTACTGTGAACGCAGACTGCAGAGATGCCTTGATAAACCAGTAAGGAAATGAATATACAAGGGTAGAAGGGATTACAGATAGAGATAGAAGGATTAGGTAGTGAACTAGCAGCAAGACTTGCTGTAAAAATGTAGCTTCAGGCTTTTGTTTATTATTTGGAGAAATTCTATTTAAATGCAGATTAGATTTTCTACCTAGAAGTACAACTTATTCTTTGTTTAGAAACTCTACAAAGACGAATGAATACAGAATGTTCTTGTTTTCATTTCTTCATGAACTTTGACAGTCACGTTGCTTATCCTGTTATCTGGATTAGATATGCAAGCTGTGGATATAGGAGTTTTAACAGTTTGTTTAGAGACCTCAGTTTAATTAATCAGTGTAAGATTACCAAATTGCCTTGGGATGAAAAACTGCGCCTGAGAAGTTGTAATTGGCTGCTGACTAAACAGAAGGTCCCAGCTCTGCACAGGGTGTTTAGGAAGGAGGGAGGCAGGGCAAAGACAGGGGAAAGAAAGGGAATTAATAAGAAACAAGCAATAAATTAGAAAAATATCGATTTTCTTTTTTATTTTTTTTTAATGTGAACAGAATTATTTTCATTCTGCGTAGAACTTAACCTTTTTTGTATTGCTGTACATGCTGTAATCAATCACCTCTTCAAATAACATTTCACCTTCCTTAGAAATCAGAATGACATTAAAATAATTCTTTATCCATTCTGCTGGGTTTATGTAAAGTAGTCTGAAAAGACTTCACTTTAAATAAAATACCAAATGTTAAAAAACTTTTCTCCTGCATATTGCAGGCTTATTTACCATAACAGTATCAATAAAGTATAGCTAAGGGAAACATCCCAATCACTTCCCATGGATTTATTTTTACTCCTTTATCCATTCTGCTTGCACTGTCACTGGCATCTCAAGTGATCCTTACTGATCTTCTCAAAATTAGTATAACATAAAACAACTCTTGATAATCATCTTGGGTCTCTAAACTAACCCCCCCCCCCTCCAAAAAAAAACCCAGACCAAAAACGCCAAAATCGTGCCAAATTCAGAACACTGTTCAAGGGTTTTTTTTCTTGTTTGTTTCATATTTTTCTTCTACCCCAGCATAATTTGTGAGTTGTTCACCATGTTCTATGACAGAAGTTCCACACAATGATTGGCATGAACTGTCACTTGGGATTCACGTACAGAAGCACTTGATTTCAAATATGTTTCAGGATCTGAGATTTTGACCTGATTTTAGAAAAGTAAGAGTAGTTTGAGTACGGATGTAAAAGTTGGGTTTTGTCTAATACAGGAGGAAAAGTCCGCATTTGGTTGGCTGGGAATCACGTATGTTCTCTGAGATCTACTTCACTAGCCATATAGCATGATCAGTAATTTTGTATTGATCATTTAGCATGGAAATGCAGTGGATTTAATGTGGTGTTATGGTAATGGCATACCATTTAGCAAGGTAATATTTTAGTATTATCAGGTTCATAAAAGCTTGTCGGTTGGGAATATAATGAAGATTTCTCAGTGTATTACCTAGCTTTGGTATGAAGAAATAAAAGACCAAGCCTTTCCTTTAAGGCGGTTGATGAAACTTTTTGCCTCATACTAGATACATACTAGGTGCCCTGTCATTTTTTGTTCCTTTATTTCTTTTTAATGGAAAAGCTAAAGCTGTAACTAATATAAAAGGTGATGATTATTCAGGAGATGAAGAGCCCTAGGCCAGTAATTTACAGAAAGCAACATGTTCTTAAAAGCTCGCACAATTCCATTCAAGATTTTAGGGCCATTTTAAAATATGAATTTAAGCAAAACTTTTCAGTGCCTCCCCTTCAGCAAGCCAAATGTTTCCCTTCATCCATTTTTGTTAATATGATAAGCTCTGCATAAGATAAGTCAGAAAAAAATGGATCTGTAACAAACTACACGACTGGTGGCAGAAAATGGTGTATATTTCAGAGATGTAATGAGTTGCATGGTTAACAGTGAATGAACATGTCAGATTCTTCTATCAGACAGGGTCAGTGGGCAAAGTGAAAGGCAGTTATTGGAACAGCTTATTTTTCCTTTAATGTATCATTACACAGTTGCTGGTGCTCTTAGGCTACATCAGATATTTATATTCTTTTTCAAGAGTTTCTTGTAACTTTTTATTATTTGATTGGAATACAGCAGCTAGTAGCTTTGATTTGAATATGTGCTAGAAACTATGTGCTTCAGGCAATTTCTTAATACTTGTTTTCTCTTTTGAGCATGTCTACATGTGTGCACTACTATTTCAGACTAGTTGGCTGGACCAGCAGAAGTTACGAGCTCTAACTTCACCTGTGTTTAAGTTGTTAACGATTTTGTAACAGGTTCCTTTGTGGAAGGAAGGGAGAAGCTTACATCTAGGGGGCTTACTGTGAGGCTGTGGAATTTCTGAAGCTCAATTGTATCTAAAAATCTTTGGACAAATGGCCTTTCTAGTGGGACTTGAGGCTCAAATTAGAAAATAGGGTTTTCTGTACAGACCTCTGCGGTAGCCAGCAGATTGTTGCTTGTGAAGATGAAGCCTTGTAATGAAGAGCCTGGCACTAAAACCTGATGAACCAGAACTCTTTTGGAGTATGTCTTGCTTCCCCACTTCCCGCCCTCACCCTCCCTTTCATAAAAGGGACGATAGTCATATCTGCTATTTTTCTGCTTTTCTCTGCATTACAATAATATGACTGTTCAGTTCAGAGCTTTGATTCTTCAAGTTGGCATAAGTATAGGGACCAAATGTGAAGCTCTTATGTTATGTGATAAGAATTAGATACTCCGTCCTCTCCCTATGTTAACATGAAATGGCAAGCACTAACCCATTTTTTGTATGCTGCTTAGTTCCTCTGTATCTGCAACATAGGCTTCCTAACTAAAAGGGGTGTAGGTTTATCCAAGGAAATTCAAGTGTTGCATTGCGGTACTATGGATATAGCTTAAATGCTTCTCCACAGCCACAGAAAAGCTGCAGAGCTGCTACCCTGAGCTCCCTGTTGCTATAGCCATAATGGTAGTTATGCCTGAGTTGACTTGGGTATAACTAATTGAGCAGAGCGTATTGTGCTGACTGCAGAATAGACCTCTGTGTTGCTGTACATAGCTGTACACAGCCCTTCTGAATTAATTCTGAACTTTCTGCCATCTGTATGATAATAATTTGTTAAGATTTACATTTCCATAGATGATGATTGTATTGGAACTAGAAAGAGAGAGCAGTCTATCTGCTATCAAAAGTATTTTATACTTACTTGTGCATATGTCTCCTTTCCTTCTTTCATTAGCTGTCTTTGTATTTGGCTTGTTCCCTACAAAAATAAGTATTTAACTTTGCTGTATAGAAACTGTAGCCTGTCTATAGTGGTTAGGTAGGAAAGGTTACAACCCATATCAGAAACATACAGGGAAAAAAAAATCTTCAAAATAACTCATCAGTTAAAGAAAATAGCTCAGTAGTTCTGAGGAATACTATGGATGTGTCTGATTTTAATTACATATGGCCCGATCTGTGTTCAATTTACGTACAAAATCATGAAGATTTTACAATGGAAACAATTGTAACTAGAGTCCAATCTATTTTACAAAAGAATTAAAGTTTAATTCCGAGAAGCACTTCGAGGAATTTCTAGAAATTGGTTTACCATCTAAAATTTTATGAAATCATTAAATTTTATTACATTAGAGTTAATGATAGATTTTAAGATATATCTTTTGGAAGTTTTGATACCATATAAAATCGTGAAAGCACATATAATCCTGGGATTTTTAGTGTTTTATTAAAATAATGAGCTCTTCCTCACCATTTAAAGTGTATCGAGTTTTCTGATGTTGTATTTGGTTAGACTGACTAGTGACAGTGCAAGATAAGTCATTAATATGTCTATTTTTCTTATACATTTTGAAATGTAAAACACAGCTCTTTAGTGGAGAGAGAAAACTGAGTTTTTGCTAGTATGTTGTGCCCTTCAGGTTTCTTTGGGTGTCAAGGGCATCATTCACTACTCCAACAGTTATGCTTGGAAAGCTTAATATAATATCAAATGCTCAAGTGTGCAAAAATCTGGTTTAAGCTATCTCAAGTTGCCCACCCAGTAATAATGGAGGCTGCATGATTTTGCTTAATTTCTTTATGCCTCAGTTTCCCAGATGTCACTGGCCTCAATAAAGAAAACAATGCAAGTGTGATAGTATTTGTGCTCATGAAGCTTTTGATTGTGCTGTGAAAAAAGCCCCCCAAAAAGTACACAGGGAAATGAATAAATCTGCATTCAACACAAGTCTATGAACGTATTAATTAAAAAGGTGTATGGCCACATGCTGATTAGAGTAGATAAAGAGAAATATCGAATAACTACTTCCTCTCTGAATTGGGCCCAAGGGTCCTATGAGAAAAATAGTATATGATAATTTAATTAAAGTTTGCATCAAAACACGTTTACACAAGGGAGATGAATGAATATTGCAAAATTTGCACTTCCTAACTTCAGTGTCTCACTGGGAAATGTGAACTTTTTTTTCAATATAGTGGTTCTTAAGTGTGACATAATGTACTGATCAGATACTTGGCATGTTCACCTTACTGAATTTCTTAGATTCAAGGCAGTAATATAATTTAGTGAGTGTAGGTTGAATCAGAAATAAGAAACATTGACAGCAGTGCAGTTGGAAGCATGATTCTACTGGTTCTGGAACATGATAGAAGGAAGGGGGGAAAGGCAGCTAGGATGTATGTTCTGATTGAGTCAGCCAGATAAGCCTATGTATTCACCCAGATTTGAGCATGGCTTTTTTTTTTTCCCTGTTATATTTATTTGTTCCCCTGTTTCTGCTGTTAACATCCAGCTGTTCCTGGAATTCAGATAATCTGTAGATACGCAGAAAGGATGGTATAATACTTAGAGTAGTAGATTACCTAAAAACTATTAATTACTGTTATAGAAGGGATAATTACAACAAATTTTAAATAAAATAAATCTATTACATTTGTGCAGCATTGCAATGAAGCTCTCTGCTGCTTGGATCTGTTGATTAACAGTTTGTGACCCTCTGAGTATCAGTACTGTTTTTGTACAGCTTTGCCACTGCCACTCCTTGTGCTCGTGTGTTGGTGCCCCTTCATGTCTCTAGGCCCTGTGGTATGTAAATGGGGGTGAGCAGAGCCTTATTGATTATTTCTGCCTCAGGGCAGCACAGAGGGTGTGAGAAAGGACCTGTCAGTGTGAAAATACAAAAAAAAAAACCCACAACACAGTGTCAGGAACCTGCAAATTTTGGGAATTAGACTCTAGGGTTTGTTTGTTTGTTTGTTTTCCCTTTGAGGCTTCAATGTCCTTTTCTGCAGAAGTTCTGCAGTCATTGCAATTTCATCTTCCAGCATTCCAACAGCCCAGTTGGTGGGAGGCTTTTTCCCAGCCATGATAAATTATTCTCTGTCAGAATCCAAATCTGCCTTTTCAAGTCTGATCATGTTTGATGAATTTATTCTGTTAACATGAGCTCGAATAGAAGCAATAGAGGCTAATAAATTAACTTTGAGCATATTAATGACATCTCTAGGAGACTATGGAGGAATTAAGGAATAAATAGATTAAATAGGTTCAATAACAGGCTGGTGAACACTTAGCCAGCAACTGACTGGTAGTTTTTCATTTAGTTTCTTTTATATCCTATGGTCCATTAAAAACCCTAGAAAGATTTGAAAGCAACCTTTTGAAATACAGACTAAGTATGCACTCCTCCTGCAATCCACATCAGCCTTAGAAAAGAAAGTTGTCAGATATACTCCATCAGCTTCTGAAACTCAAGTTTGTAGCTTCTTAAAAAGAAGACTGTGTGCCAAACGTGGCAAGAGCTTTCCATATATATCTGCCAGAACAGCACCTACCACAGACATAAAATATCCTTTCTGTAGAGCTTATGAAAAAATAAACATAAATTATGGGCTTTTGTAGATTTGCTTCTGTAAACTAGAGATTAAGGTAGTATATGAACTTCCATTCCTATCAAGAACTGTTGTGTTTTTATCTGATATGTTTAACTTTAAAGTGTGCCTGCTATGTCCAGGATTTCCAAACTAGCTTGAAACAGACTTTCAAAAGAGCTGGATGCTGAGCTTCAGCAACTTTATAAGAACTGAGTGTTTCTTAAATCTGCTCCTAAGAGATCCTCTGTCATATGCAATAGAGAAATGGCTAATTGAGGCTCACAGACTACAGAAAGTGTTAAGTTCCTTGACAAAGCTGAGCGCTGGTATTTAACCTCATTTAGTAATGTATTTTAGGTTTTTATTAGCTTTGGCATGCTCATGCCAAAGCTTATCAAATAGGAGCAAATGTTACTGTTTTGCAGAGACAATTATGGTCTGTTAAGTGTATAAAACCACAAATCATTGTTTTATGCCAGGACATCTTGTTATTCAAATAGGACTGAGTCAAAACTTAACGCCTACTCTCTGAAATTTGAAGCCTGACAAATATATCTCTCTTCAGAATCCTTAATATAGACACATATAGTGCAGTTACAAGAAGATGATGTTTAGATAATTAAGTTTACAAAAGTATACATTAAAGATCAACCCTTTTTTCATATTTTAAAACATCTATCTTTGAAGTAAGGAAACTGAATTTTCTGAACAATTCAATACTTCAAGAACAGCTATTACTGTTCTCTAACACTGTCTTTTAAAAATTATGTAAACTATGAGAAATCCTGTTCTTTAAAGAGTTGTGTTTTTCTGACCTAAATTATTCTCATCACATGTCAGTTGTCCAAGTGCTGAGAGAATAATCTGGTTTATAGAAGGAAACGATAAGTTTTCTGTTGCTACTAGCTAAATAAGAATATTTTTATATTTTAGTTGAAAATGAGTTAGGAGAACAGAAAAGAGTATTGAAGAAAACATGAAAGTCTTTGTTGAAGGTTGTTCAAGGGACACTGAGGATTAAAACTAAATATTTTCTGAGAGATAATTTATTTTCTTTTAGCAAAGGTAAAGGTTTGTAATATATGCATCTATTTTATGTCAGCAAAACTCCTCGGTGCCAAAAATGTCTCAATAGTTGGAAGAGGTTTATGTTAAGTGATACAAAAACTTCCAATCAAATAGCAGAACTTCAGTGGAGAAAATGGTCACAACTGAACATTTAAAGAGGTACTAACTATGAAACTGTTGCCTTATCAGAATGGTGCCAAAATTTCTGAAGGCTCTAGCAGTGTCTATAAATGCCAAATGAGGAAGTTGTAACCATCACAGTAAGCAGTTTTGAACTCAGACGTAAATGATGGAAACTGTAGTCAGGTATCCTTTTTCTTCTTTCAAATGTCTATTCTGAATGAGGCTCTGAGCTAATGTACAAAGATTGCTCCAAATCACTCAGAGCCACACTTCTATGCCTGACTGGAGCACAATGAAGTTTGGATTATGCTGTTTTAAATTATCACCCATTTGAAGTAATTTTCTTTATAAAACAAGATTAAAATGACTGTAATTCAAAACATTTTACCTCAAATTGATGTGAAAATTGTAGTGTTCATATTATTTCCATTTTTCAATTTGACAAAACATTTCACTCCATGTATAAGCTTTTCTGTGTTGTCACTATCTTAAGAGTGAAAATATGCATTTTACTCTGTGCATTTTACTCTTTCCTGATGTGTCTTATTTCTTAATACTACTTATTTAACATTTTTTAAAAGCATGTCTTTATGTAGTCTATTGTAGTATCTGGGGAAAATATAAACAGAATTAAGAGGTTTGCTTACCTTCTTTCTACCCCGCAGAATAGCAGTTTATAATTTCATATTAAATTTGTTGTCTGGTCTTTCTGCATGCCTAATGATAAAGCAAAGCAAAGAAGAATTTGAAGTTTAGCTTGATAGAGCTCAAACTCAGATTATGGTGACTTTCCTTTACATGAAACTTCTTTTAATTTTTTTTTCATACTAATACCATAGTAGAATTTTTTCTCCATACTTTTTCCTCAAGGTTTCATGTCTCTTGAATAAATCATTTCAGGAAAGAATGGTCTTTTCTCTTCCCATGAAGTTTATTTCATAGAAAGGCAGTTATATCAGTAATCCTTTTTTTAAATTTCAGTAAATTCTGAGTTAGTTACTTCAGTTCAATGTGAATAAGAGTATTTGTTTCATCTAATAAAGAGTGCTTCATACAGAGTTGTTGTAGTGGCAAAGTACAGAAGAATGGTGAGAAGTCCCTGGCTAAATTCTTGCTAGTGAGAACTACAACTGTAAAGTTCTCGGCCTAAAAGTACAAATGCCAAACCTTATCACTTAAAGTAATAGCAGTACATATGTAAGCTATCAGACCCTCAAACTCTAGGAAAGAGCTTCTTTTGTGTGCTCAATCTGCAAAGGATAATTCATTCCTTACTAGGGGGTATGATTTCATGAGCTGAAAGCTTTAACTAGTACATATGTATAGGGTAGATTTAAAGTGATTATGGAAATGTCACCGCAGGACAATACAATATTAGTAGTCAGTCCCTCATATGTTGTATGCTGTCCCCTTATGTTTGCTGATAATTAAAAAGCAGATTGGGATGTCATGGTGAGAATGACTGCAAAATGTCCCTTTTATCATTTGCAATAAATATGAAATAGTGGTCTTCCTGTATCCTTCAGTGATTGTTCTATTTGCGTTGGTGACAAATGACATCTTTCTCCTTGTAATGTGCCTGCAGGGTTAAATGACTTTATTATTATTAATGAGTCATTGCTCCAGCTGCCCAGAAATAGGAGTAGGAAACATAAGAGATTTAGACCTAAGTAATTACAAATGTAATTATTACCTTTCAAATTTCATTTTTACAGCAGTCACAAAGTTGTTAATCAAACATAGCCTTTTCCATGCAGTCACACTTTTTGGGGTCTTTATCAAAGGGGGGATGAGTAGCTGCGTGGTTCCACTGAGGGTAGTCCGTGGCAGATTGGCAAAGTGGTAATGACAGAAAACTGCTCTGAAAAATTGGTTAGAGAATGTTGTCTAGTCATCAAGGAGTCTGGTTCAGAGGGTTTTCCAAGAGAAAAACCTGCCTCAGCTGCAGCCATGTGGGGGAGAGTGTCCTCTTGAGGAGGACAAAAACTGCAGGAGGGGAATCCTTTTGTCCTGTGGAGATACGAAATGCAAAAATTGTACACCTCCAGTCTGTCCTTCCACAAGGTTATAGGTTGTCATTAGGTAACCAAAAAAGTACAACAGAATTGACAGGTTACTGGACACTTTAGGGGCATTTAGAAGTGTGCCCTCTTGCCCTGCAATAGTTATCCTAATTACTCATAGTTCGTTATCCTAATTACTCATAGTTCTGGATTTTCAAGTTTTTAAGTGAAACAAAAGGCCTGTTCTTTTGTGTTAATGGTAAGGGAGCTGCAGGAAGTATAGAAAAGCTAAATGGTTGTGGATTACATTAGGCTGTGCTGCAGATGCTGTGAAATGTAAGCAGGGCTGTTTTTCAGAATCATAACCTGAACTTGAAATCTACTGTGAAAAGGAAAATCTGAGGAAAAACTTTGGAGAAATGAGGGCATTTCCTTTCAATAATATAATTTCTGCATTATGCTGAAATATTAATGATTCTCATATTTTTAACATCTAGATGAAAATAAAATGAGGAAATGCAAACTATTAGTTTCTGTACCCCAAAATGTTTATATAAATAACACTGCCACAAAACCATTGAACTTCAAAACTACATTTTTGGTGGAATTGTTTTTTGTCAAAAAAACTTTAGCAAGCTATGCTCATATATTCAACTGCAATGAACAGATACAATGTTATTGATGGTCCAATCAAGTGTAATATCTATCAGCATTCAAATAAGCATAGTGTGTTCCTTAGGTATCAGCATTGGTGAATATTGTAAAAAATATTTAGAAGTATTCACAAAATAAAGTCAGGGTATTCATAATAAAACCAAATTATTCTTTGTTTTTATTGTAATGAAGAAAAATGCTTTTATTTTTCCCTTGAAAAGCAATTGTAGTCACAGCATAAAAGCCACAGAATATTTTTAGAATACTGTGGGTTTATTTTCTTTTCTGCTCTGGAGGCCTTTGACTTTAAATTTCTGTTTGTGTATACCTGTTGAAAACACAATTTCAAAACACCTTTTATTGTCTGTTTCTCAAGTTATCATGGGAGATAAGTTTATTAGCTTATTTAGTGTTGGGGTTTTTTTATGGCTTCTTTCTGAAAATTAATGTTTTGTTAAAGTGTCTCAACCATGAACAAGTGTCCACAGATGTTCAATTACTTAATTTAAAAGAATTTCTTAATTTTTAACTTTCAATCAACCTTTTGTTTATTTTTACTGTAAAGTCAATAAAAAGAAAACAGAGCCCCATCTGGCATGTTGATACATCAAGAAACTCTTGCGGAAGTGAATAAGGGTATAAATAGAGATATTTGAAGCAGAACTGTCTTTTATCCCACACCTATTCCTTGAAGGAGTTACGTTTGAGATACCTCACACACAGCAACTGAAAATGAACTTCTGCTTGTTCCCTTCATCACCCTGTCTGTATTCTGCCTTCTGCTGAGCATCGCTCGCCTGATCTGCTTAATGTCAAGTGTTAGAATGCATTATTAGAGTAGTATGAGAGTATACTAATATTTTCACACAGGTGTGTTATCAGGAGTAAATGCTGCTGACCTTACTCCGCCTAGAAGTTCTGTTCCCTTCTTATCTTTTTGAAGCTCATCCTTTTTCCTATCTCCAAGTCCAGATCTTTGCTCTCTTGCCAGAAAGCCACAAAAGGTAATTGAATTTTTTATTTCAGTGTGCACTGCCTGTTCTTAAGAAATGTATTTTTTGCAGTTTCCACACCAAATGGATTTATTTAGATTCAGTGGTTCTTAGTTCTCTTTATGAATTTTCACCTTTTTAAGGTACTTAGTGATTTGTAGTTAAATCAGTAAAATACTACTCCTTCACACATGCTCAAATTTATTTAAAACTTAAAGCTTAAAAACTGAGTGTGTTATATTCTTCTGTATACTTATACTGTAGATATTGTAAGCAAAAATTTTCTTAATTTTAAAACTTAATAGATATTTGAATGCAAGTATGAGTGAAACTCAGGAATAATCACTTTAGCTAGGTTTGAAGAAGAGAGAGAACAGATATCAATAATTATCAATAGAAATTGCCACTAAGTTATTTTATTTTTCTATGGACTTGATATACAAAGCTGCATTTTAAAGACTGCTCATTTTATAGTTTCACACAAACAGCCTTTCTTTACAGACAAAAACCTCAAGCTCTTTCAATATATTTTTTCATAGGGTTTTTTCCTGCTTTTATTGGGGAAGTATAGTAATGGCCATATTTCTGTGATATATTTTCTCACTTTGTTTTATTTTTTTAACATGTTCAGTGCCTCTTTAAATAGTATTGATATGCTCCTAAATTCCTCAGCAAAACTGCATGCAGAATATTCTCCTCAGTGTTGAATTAAATGAAAGACCATACTATGTTGAACTGGCTCTGGCTTGAAAAAAGAAATTAAATTAAGCAAATACACATCTGTTTAATTGGTGGTAATGGATCCTCACATAGATTCTTAATGAGGTATTTGAATAATGATTTGATCACTAAAAGGAGATGGATGGTATTTCAGAGTTTACAGAGTTACCTTGTGGTGGTGAAGTGATTTTTCTGTCGATTAATCCCCATTCTGTTTTAACACATTTGACTAGATCACTTTTTTTAAGTTAAAAAGTCTGCATTATGATAATAAGAAAATATATAATCAGTTATTTCTATTCCAGTTTTTATCTTGTTGATTGTATGTTGTGATATTTTTTTAACTTCTTTCTAATAATGTTTAGTGTAAACAGTTAAATAGTAAAAGTAACTTTTTAGGTGGAAATAGCAAGGGGTGTTAATTCCCAAAGAAGCTACAGGCACAGAAAAGCTATTTGCCTGCTGTGGAGGGATGACTTCCACTTGCTTGTTTAAGAGCAGATTTCAAATGCTTAGTAAAAAATGATCTCTAGAAGTATGAGATACACTAATGCTTGAAGATACACTAACATTACTACATCTCATTTTCCCGGTCACTGTGACAGATAGCATTGATAAGAACAGCTCATTTTCCAGAGAAGGTAAAACATTGTCAGTGCTCTCAGTTCTTCTGAGGGGGGTGGAGTGAGGAAGCAGCTGTGTGGTGCTTAAATGCTGGCGGCAGCAAGCCCACCACTTTAAGATGAAGATATTATAGTCATTCCAGGGTGATAATTGCCAGGTATCTACAACTTTCTACAGACTTCTGTTTCCCTGACTGCAAATAAGAGCTGGATCTTGAGAGGCTTAAAATAAAGTTTTACAAATCAGTAAAGAAAGTTTGCTGCTTTACCAGTGTTCTTCTGAAAATTCATATTGAAAATGTTTCATCTTCCAGGCACCTTCTCTCTGAGAAGTGCTGAAAAGTGACAGCTGAAGTTCTTTCTCATCCAGCATATTTTTGTAGGATGTTTGGTTTATTACAGAAACTTTACATCAATAGAGAGCTTAATATATGTCACCTAAAATGCATAGTCTTCTCGGGTATGGGGGAAGAAATGCAAATGTCACTCCTTGCTGTGTTTCCAGGTCGAAGGTTATTGCTGAAGGAGAAACCATTTTTCATTATGTAGTTTCACCTTGTTTAATTGATTTGAATTTGAATTTATATTCTGTGTTAAATAATGAACTATGTATTAATAATTAAGAAGTTTTAGTACAAATGTGAAGCAGTTAATTAAATATTAAAGAAAGCCCTTGTACTACCCAGTATTGTAATCAGTATACTAGATTCTAGGCTACTCATTTTGGATGGTCATTATACTTTACAGCTTATGGTAAAAATTCTCATTGATAATATATACTTCGTAGGCCAAGAAACACGTGTCCTTTGACAACTGCCATATTTATTTTACCGTAATTAGCAAAAACCATGCACATTAAAGTTGAACACAGTTGGACTGGTGAAGCAATAAGGGCCAGTGCCATGTATCTACAGCACTGTCACGTGTTCATTAGGCTGGAAAATAAGAGGTTGCAGGAGGTTTGGTGGCTTGTGGCGGTTTTGGTTTTTGGTGTTTTTTTTCAGGTATCTTCCTGTAGAAACTGGCAATTACCGGAACTGAACTTTTTATGGGAGCATTGCTTTTAGACCATTTCTTGGTTTTTATTAATACAAGATTGAAATTCTAGTCAGAAAAACAATAAGAGGTGACTTAGTGAAAGATTAACGTGCTTTATTTGTTTTATTATTTGTGAGGGAAAGATTCACTTCACAAGCATAGTTAGTTATGCAGGAATTACCGTATGCTGTCTCTCGCCCTCATACTTCCTCCATTCCCTGTCTTCTTCCTCACCAAATTTCTCCAGCCATCTTTGGTAACATTTCCTTGACTAATTGAAGCCAGGTGCAAAATAACACACCTCATGCCGCTGGGATTTTATAATAAGAAGCCTAACTCATGGCAGTCTTTAGGATTAAATACAAATTAAAAACGGCTATTTGTTAGGATATAAACTGTGTTTACTGGAATGAAAACAGAACTTATTCTTGCAAGATATCCAGTACAACCTGGCAAGCCAAGGTAGCACATGAAAATGTGTGATTTCCTGCATGCCTGTTGATTCCTCAGTTAGAACCTCTGGAGGGTCAATCTTCCTCTGATTTCTCACAAGCCAGGCAAGCTCTATATACACAGATGAAACCTAAAGGAACTGACATGTCATACTTGTCCTCGGAATATAAAGGTTCCAAGGCTAGAACTTAAGTAAATCTTGTAGGTTTTTAATTTATAGAGACATGTACAGGAAAAAAAATATTCATAGGAAACTTCTCCCAATGGCATTTTATTATTAAACAAAAAAAAGTTGAGTGTGTTATAGCAGCAGTTATTTAGGGATTCCACATTCAAGCTTCTTCCTCCTGACCTTATTAAAATAACTCAGTTTATACTAACAACTATTATGCCTTCCTTTTTTTATTGTTAATGTAATTTCTGTTCTACTCATACAGTGGAGACTACTAAGTGATGTTACCCAAGTGGCCACTTTTGTTCACCAGGGTAATTCTAGACTATAATTTCCCTGTATTATGCTTGAATTCTTGCTTAGATTTAGTACCACATTTAGTAAATACACATGGGCAAAAAATGGGGGGGACACGACCTATTCCTTAGGAACTATTGGCTGAGATGAGTAGTATAAGGTTGTCATCTTCATCACTCCGGTGGGCTCCTGCTGAGCAGAGAGCACTGAAAGTGCGATGGGAGCTGTTTAATATGAAACGCTTCAGTAAATGAGAGGCACTTCTGGATGCTGACAGAATAGCATTGGCACTGCAAGCCATGTATTCATATATGTGCTGTGTTGTGAAAATATGAAAAATAGCTCAGCAATGGCATAATTATGGGCAATTTGCTTAATTGCTTGCTAATTGTTGCTTGCTTTATTATGAAACAAGAGTGCTCTAAATGTAACACTGGATGGTTTGCATCCAAAATGTGTCAAATTCAATACTGGCTTTTCATTAAGATTTCAGCTACATGGCTTTAAAATTCAAGTACTCTATATTCTGCATTTTAATTTGTTTCCTTATATTTTTAAAATTGTTTTTGAAACTTTCTTTGCATGATTTATAAGCCCCTAATCCTGCATCAGTACAGCACAGTCTAACAGTTTTTGAACTTCTAATAAATCTGGGTACTTTGCTAATGAATACATTTAAAAATATCTTTTGATCATTATTACACATGTGAATAAAGGTGGAGATGTTTTAAGGCTTCTCCAGGAGCTCATGCTCATGTTCTTGATTGTTCAACTCTTAAAAATGTACGTTTTCCTTTTAACACATGCATTCAGATTATTTTTAAAGGGATATGTGCAATTCTGACAGTTTGGTCTAAAGTTTTGGAAAAACTATGCTTGTCTATTTTGACCAAGATAATCCTGCTTTGAGCAGAAGGCTGAATCAGACATCTTCAGAAGTCCTTTCCAGCCTAATTCTTTTTGCAATTCTGTGATGCAGGTGCTGACTTTATGCAGACTGAGAAAAGTACCATCCCTCTTGATACTGTCTTAGTAGTATGTCTCTCAGTACATGCTTCAGTGATCTTAAAGGTCTTTTCCAACCTAGATGATACTGTGGTTCTATGATTCTAACTTTTCAGCATTCAGAGACTGCTGATAACAGGGCCATACTAACAGCCTGTCTTCCTTTGAGGATTCTTTCTGATAAATAGTTTTAAAAATGTAATATAATTTTAAGCTGGAAATGCCAAAGTAGGCAGTATTGTGCCACAGATCTTATAGAGTGAGAGGGAGAGTAGGATTGTAGAGTTCTTCAGCTTTCATTCCCCCAAAGCAAAGATGATAACAACTATTTTTATTTACTATCTGCAAAACACTATGCAGACTTTATAACCACAGGAAGTCTCTAACCAAAACAAAAAGGGAAAAACCAGCGACAAATGGTTGTGGGGTTTTTTGTTGGGTTTTTTTTTTTTATATATATATTTGTTTTCACTGAGAATAGCTACCTTGCAAGGTTGGAATTCCACATTTTCTTAAGTGAAAACAAATACTCTCACTCAAAACTGCTTTGACCTATAAATGATAAAGACTGTGGAACAATGAAGAAAGGCTTTTAACTATTGTGCTTTTAGTTAGATTTGACAGTTGTGATCTAAACATTTCATAAGAGCTGACAGACACATTCTTTAAAAATGTTCTCAGTTCTGAGGCAGACAATTTAAAAAATAGTTTCATTCCTAAAACCATCTGAAGTTTGAATCAAAGTGGTAAACACACATGTGCAGGAGTGTGATCTATTCTGTGAATTAAAAATTCTGTTTCATATTGTTTGTGTGTCATGGTTGAGGAGTCTCCGTGTACTATGAAAATAATACATAAAATTAAGGCGTTATTACTCAGTGAAGAAATGAGGTAGACTGGTAAGAGATCGATGGAATGTATTGTTTATTCATAATACATGGGGGATATGCACCCTTCTATTTCCATTTATAAGCAAGTCATATCTTACGTGAGAAGATGTTACTAGGCAATGGACTTAAGTAGTGAAAAACATTCATTTCTTCTGAAAATACTCAGAAGAAGGAACCAGTCAGTCTCACCTCCGTGCCTGGCAAAATCTTGGAGCAGGTTCTCCTGGAAGGCATGCTAAGGCACATGAAAATCAACAAGGTGCTTGGTGACAGCCAGCGTGGCTTCACTAAGGGGTAATCCTGGCCTGATCAATTTGGTGGCCTTCTATGATGGGGCTACAGAACTGATGCGCAGCGGTAAAGCAGTTGATGTCATCTACCTGGGTTTGTGTAAAGCGTTTGACACTGTCCCACACGACATTCTTGTCTCTAAATTGGAGAGACATCAATTTGATGAATGGACCACTTGGTGGATAAAGAACTGGCTGGATGGCCAAACACAAACAGTTGTAGTCAATGGCTCAATGTCCGGCTGGAGACCAGTAACGAGTGGTGTCCCTCAGGGATCAGTGTTGGGACCGGTCTTGTTTAACATCTTCGTCGCTGACACGGACACTGGGATTGAGTGTGCCCTCAGCAAGTTTGCCGATGACACCAAGCCGTGTGGTTTGGTTGATACGCTGGAGGGAAGGAATGCCATCCAGAGGGACCTTGACACGCTTGTGAGGTGGGCTGATGCCAACCTCATGAAGTTCATCCATGCCAAGTGCAAGGTCCTACACCTGGGTCGGAGTAATCCCAGACACAGCTACAGGTTGGACAGAGAAGAGATTCAGAGCAGCCCTGAGGAGAAGGACTTCAGGGTGTTGGTTGATGAGAAAATGAACATGAGCCTGCTTCAGTGTGTGCTTGCAGCCCAGAAAGCCAACCGTATCCTGGGCTGCATCAAAAGGAATGTGACCAGCAGATCAAAGGAGGTGATCCTGCCCCTCTACTCTGCTCTTGTGAGACCTCACTTGGAGTACTGTGTGCACTTTTAGTGTTCTCAACATAAAAAGAACATGGATCTGTTGGAAAAAGTCCAGAGGGCCACGAGGATGATCAGGGGACTGGAGCACCTCCCGTATGAAGGCAGGCAGAGAAAGTTGGGGCTGTTCAGCCTGGAGGAGAAGGCTGCATGGAAACCTCATAGCAGCCTTCCAGTATCTGAAGGGTGCCTATAAGAATGCTGGGGAGGGACTCTTCATTAGGGACTGTAGCGATAGGACAAGGGGTAATGGGTTAAAACTTTAACAGGGGAAGTTTAGATTGGATATGAGGAGGAGATTCTTTCCTGTTAAGAGTGGTGAGGCACTGGAATGGGTTTCCTAGGGAGATTGTGAATGCTCCATCCCTGATGGTGTTCAGGTCCAGGTTGGACAGAGCCTTGGCTGACATGGTTTAGTGTGAGGTGTCCCTGCCCATGACAACAGGGTTGGAACTTGATGATCATAAGTCCTTTCCAACCCTAACTATTCTGTGATTCTATGATTTACTTGATTGGTAGAGGCAGTCATAGTTGTTCCCTATCACTGAATACTTATCAGACTATGCAGAGTAATGGCCTACTTTACTACTTTCCTGCGAGAAAGAAGAGCTCAGAAAATTTTATTTTCATCCACATTTAGCAATGACTTGGAATGATGCAAAATAGAAGAAAGCTTAAAGAGCAGCAGTTAGGAAATGCCATGGCAAATTTATACAGTCTCTGATAAATGGCCACTTGAGAACTGAACTTCACACTCACCCAGTGTGTGGCTTGAATTCCTCCTCAGATGGTCCTGTGGGGATGCTCCGCTGAGCCCACCAGAGCATCCTTTGTTTAAAGTGGGCAGCAAGTGGTGGAGAGAAAACCAGACAGGGTGCTGAATTGCAGTGACCTCTTCACTTGTAAGTCTGTAACAGAGTATTTGGAAATCAGCTACATTCTATTGTAAATTGGCACCATTAGTGTAATACATTGCTGACATAAAGCTCTCTTCTCTGATAAAACAGGGTATTGTTAAAAATGTATTTTTAATAAGTAAAGTATTGCTTAGATGACAGTATAATGGCAGTGTCAAGTAGCTGTTTAGAAGGATTTCAGGTGCTAAAGAAGAAGGAGAATTATGATACATTAGGAAAATAGAAAATAAATTAGACCAACAGGAAGAAGCTACATTTTGTGGCCTGGAAGAACAGGCAAAAAAGATAATGCCTTATGAATATTTATGCAGAAAATTTCCTACACTTTGTTCTAGGTTCATTCAAAAACAGATGAATGATGCTCTAAGAGTAATTTTTACTTCATTGTGCTAAAACCAGTATTTTATACTGCTGGTTTTATTTATTCTTACTTTATACCAAACATAGACTATTTAGCATCCCAATTATCCTTGCTAGTACTGCTATTGCAGCAGATCAGTTGATGAGATTTTTCTAAGTTCCTTTAAATGCAGGTATAGGGGACCTTGCCTGCTTCACACTATATTCATTGTATATTTTACATGTTATTAACGATGAAAAACATGCTCTGGCAATCAAGATTACATGTACTAAATAACAACATTGAAAGAAAGATTATGACTACTGCAGAAGGTGTATCTTGCAAACAATCCTGCGTTGGCAGACTGGTATAATGAAACCCCAACTCAAAACCAACATAATTTGCATTCACAAATTGTGATTATGTGCAGGATTTTTAAAGTTTGTGGGTTTTTTGTTTCTTTCTCATAAAGCTAAAACTCAAGTAAAACATTTTTTTATTAACAGAATAAACAAGACTGTCATTCTGGCTGACAGTGTTCTTATTCTTAGGATGGTAACATATTCCAAGTCTACAGGTAGTCATGGCACGGAATTAGTCCTACTGATCTGTCAAAATGGTGTAGAGAATGTTTTATAAGTGACCTTTTGTTTCTACAATTGCCTTGTCTAAAGCTTGAATGTTTTTATTACCAAATGCTTTTTTTTATGGTTTAGCTTTGTTTACTCTTAACTAAAGTCTGAGAGATAGTACCATATAAGTATTGTAACTGCTTGCTGTGAAAAGCTAGAAGTGCATAAGTATTTCCAAGTAAATAATTGCATGGTTTTCACTTTTAGTGAATTAATAGGATTTTAAGAGTGATTAGAAAGCCTCAAGATAAAAAGAAACACTGAGGTACTGGGTATCACAAATGTTTTTTTTTTAATAAATACAAAAAAAGATCAGTTTCTGTATAAAATGGGGATAACTCAACACTGCAAGGTTGTGTCTGATTTCAGTGAATTACCTGGATCAGAAGAGAAGCAAACCTGCATAATTAAATCGCTTCACAAGACTTGTATATACTCAAATTCATGTCTGTAATGGCAGATAGTAGGACACAAAAAGATTAGACTAACCTACCACTAGTAACTTCTTTTTATTTTCAGGAACTATTGCTGTTGCTGAATTATTTCCATATTTATGTCTCCTGCTGCCCATCAAAACTGGATTAGTATTTCAGCAGCAAGGTGCCAATCTCTGTCAGGATTACATTGAAAAACAGTGAGGCAAAATGACTGAAGACATCTTGAAATGCCAGTAATAGGGCAAAACAGTGCTTATAAACAATCATTTCTCTAACTGGCACATATTCATGCAACATAAGAAGGAGAAATAATCAAGAATATAGCATTGATGTTACAACAAGCAACCAGTTGTCTACTTAAACGTGGTAGATTTTCTGTATTTTGGACAGCAGCATTATATTTTTCAGTGCCTGAAGGAAAAACTTCATACATTTGAGATGTAACATGGAAATAGGTATTTGTGCTTTGTAGATTTACACAGATTTCAACAGGCAAAATATTTATTAAAATAGAGATGCAGCATGTGTTTAAACATAAAGCTCAGAGGGGAAGAGATGCCTACTCAGAACTTGTATTGCTATAAGTAATTCCTACCAGCACACCTTCTCCAGTGGTGGTGAAACAGAATCCAGTTTTAAGTGTTACTTTCATGAAGACAGATATTAAAAATACCTTTGTATCATTCATTGGAAAGTTTTGTGAAGCTAAAAACAGTGAAATATCTAATCAGATACTCTTCTTCACTCTTGATATATTGAAATTATGTACACAGCAAGAAAATATAAAGTTAACACATATAATGTGAAAACTGTTTAATGGAATGATTTGTGAAAGCTTAATTCTATTAGTTTGAATTTTTGAACGTTGTAAAGCCACAGTTTAAATGAAACTTATCAAGAGTGTTTATGTATTGCAAATTATGTCTTTCAGATTTAGTGGTTTACTTTGCCTTTGAAGAAATTACAATTTCTATAATCCTTTTTCAAGGGTACAAACGTTGCATCTACTGAAGTCTGGATCGATTACTAGTAAACTACAGAGGTTACAGCTTCTTTTGCTATTGCCCTTTGATTTGTCAAGGTTTCCAGTATCAAATGCATGGAGAAATCAATTCTCTTTAAAATGGCTGTTATGCTGTCTTTCATTCTTGAAACTCTTGAGTGCATCTTTGAAGCAAATGCACCATCTTTGGCTATGGGTCCAAATTAATTTTGTTTTGCCTAAAGCAAAGAAAAACAATAAAAACCCCAGTTTTCAGAGAATATTAAAAAAAATCCTAGTTTTAGTAATTATATTTTTCAAGTAGTTGTATGCAAATATACAGAATTATGGTATTGTTGCAAAGCTTTTATCTTTATTACACAGAATTTCTAAAAGTGAAAAGGTCATTGTAAGTACAATGTTACAAGGTTTGTTCATTAAACATTAACTTTTTTTTCTGATGATAGCAAATGACAACACTGATAGATTGCAAACATCTGAGCCTTTACTTGAGTTGTACACCTGGAGGTGTTTTCTTTCCAGATTGTAGCCATTATTTTAGAACAGGGATTGCTTTGTTAACCTTGATTGTCTCCATACATCACTCTTCAAAACTCTGATAATGTCTTGTCTTCTTCCATCCTCCCAGCTATTGAAATAAATCTCCAGAAAGCCCTGGCTGAAGCTTCTGAAACCTGCACACAGGAGTGTCTCATCCTCGGCCATTCTGACAACTGCTGGATGCCACCTTCGTTGACACAGTATCAGCAGTCCAACACCTCTTTGCCATCGTTTGGCTTCCAGCAAGGTTGGGGCCGAGGAGCCAGACCCGAGGGACGACACACCCTTGGGAGGCCTCTTCCAAAGGACGACACTGACAAAGGCCAGGGTGGGCCCAGGCCCCAGTTCTATAACACCTGCGAAAGACTTTGTGCCAGTGAAGATCCTGTCAAAGTCATTCCTCTGGCAAACTTCGCCACATCCCACCAGGCACCAGTGTCTGGGAGCAGCACTACGTTTATACATGAGCACCAGCTATAAATGCGTATCTGGCAAATCTGTTATTTCAGGCTTTAAGTGTGACTGTATATAGTCACAACCTAACGCTGTTCTTAGTGCATATACAAACTTGTTAGGCTTGTGAGTATTTATGTATATAGAACCCTAAATTTGAAATTGAAAAGCTGAATCCTTCGGACTTAGTTTAAAGAAATTTACCATAGTTCTTGGTAAAATCCACAAAATGGGGAAGAAAACCCACAACCCAGAAACTGTCAAAAGAAAAAGACAAAAATTCTGTTCATTTTCTTATATGGGCCTTATAGTACAAATATCTGTGAGAAGTTCTTCTTCCCTGTTGAAAGCAATTTCTTAGTACAGTTTGGGGAATATTAGTCTAAATATAGCTTACTCAGCTTTTTCTTTGTTTTTATAATTTATAGTGTATTCATAGATTTCATCTTCCATTTGCTTAGCAATAGAGTTCAAGTGGGCAATTTCTCATTTGATTACCTTACATAATAGAATGAGTAAGATCCTAAAATCTAATTTTTAAGAAGGCTAGTATATCTTTCCACCAAAATTTATTTTTTCTGTAAGTAAAAGGGACAATATACTTAAGGACATGACAGCTGCTTTTGATTTTAATTTTTATTGGGTCAATCTACAGGTATTTATTTTTTTAAGTAATGCAATAGATTAAATAGAAAGCTCTCAGCTAGGATTTTCTGTGAGAAATAAACAACATGACAGTGATAGGATAAGCAAGATCAAAACTGGAAAAAAAAGTTGCAAGTAACTTTTTTAATTTCCAAGATTTTCGTTTCTACAATAATACAAGCAACAATATGATACATGTTATGCTTTTCAAGCCATAAGCCTATATTTTGTTTTGGTCTGTTTTTTTTTCATCTTGCAGAGCTTGCTTTGTCTACTGTTCCTGTTAGTTGAAATTTATTTGGGCACTGCTGAAAACGGTAGGAAAATGGGGTAGTTTCTTTGGCTGATGTGATGTGGCTGCAAGCTACTGGTGTTTAAAAGATTATTATTGTGATGCTTATGGCGGGTTTTTCCAGCTATATTCACCTATTGTAAGTATTCAGTAAAAGGTTATCTAGATTATTAGTTACCTCACAGCCTATTAGATGAAGGAGTGCTTGTCATTGTGGCTTAGTTTATTAGAGAATGACTGACAGAATCTGGGTACTGAAAGCCGGATAAGTGTAATCATAAGCACACCCCAGTCAGATTACTTGATCAAGTCTCAAGATGAGTCTTGTTAAAGATGAGGGAATTGTTGTTCGGTGTTCTGTGTACTGAAGGGTATTTAATACTGGCCGAAAAAAGCTGGTAAAATCTACAGTGGGTGAAAAGTAGGTTCCTTTCTTAGATGAAAAAGCACTTTTACCTTCTAGTATTTTGTTGCTGTTCAGCCATTTACACTATGTACCTACCAAGAATTTTTTTCTTAAAAAAAATTGTGTAACTTTGTTTAGTTTTACTGCAACATTAAGTGAGACAATCGAAGTTGTATGGAAGGGGAAAAAACAGTGTGTGAATATTTCCTATGGATAGAATTCTATGTAGGCTTCATATTGTAACTTAAATCTGTAATTTATAAGCAAAACTGTGTGTAAAAATGCTGTAATATTAGCTGCTTGTAAAATTTACAGAAGTTCAAGTTGTCGAGGGTTTCCAATGAATGCTAAAAGAGCTTCTCTTATGTGCCCAGCAGGTATAAGTAGCTTTATATATTGCTGTCCCCACTGTAAATCTCTTCAAACCACACTTAGATTTTATGTGCAAAACAAAAGAAGCTTCACTTTTAACCTACTGATAGAGTTTAATTAATGGGCATCAGATTATCTAATGATGTACTTCTTTTCCTTTCCTTTTTTTAATGTAGTTTTCAGTAACATTTAGAAAAGATGTGGCACACTGGCTTCCAGTTGCATGTAAATCCTGCAAAAAAAATAATAATCCTTTGGGTACTGACACACAATAGCTGACAACTCATTTCTGATTCCAGGACAATTAAAAATGTGACAGATTAATTCATACCTAATATGTACAAAGCTGGTTGTTGTTTCCTTTGGAGACTTCACGATGAGGAAGTCCTTTTCAGGGATATGCAAAAAAAGCTTATCTGTAGTTTACACAGATTTACCAAACATATTAATTGTGCAAATGTAGAATAATGTTGACAGCTAATGCTTCCTATTGTAAGCAGAGGACTTCAGGTTTTATTACAGAAGGCTGCCACAGCAAAAGTTTACAGAGTTGGCTGCTGAATTGGAAATGTCTGATTTTTTTTTTGGCCTGTAACATTTCCATTCTGACTGAAAGTTGTAACTGAAATTTTCTGGCAAAAAATAGCATTTCTAAAATCTTAGGATTTTCATAGGAAAAGGTGAAGGAACCAGAACTAGTGTTTTTTCATAGGCAGGGGAAAAACCAAACTTCAGATTTGAATATTTAGGGGTTTTGGAGGAAGAAAAGAGAGGGAATGCCTAAGGTACAGTAGCAAATAACCAAACCCCTTTCTCTTGAAAACAAAAGAACAAAAAAAAAAAAAAATCCCTGCAAAACACCAAAACCAAACAGCAAAAAAAGTGCTTAAAAAAGCAGAATTTTAAAGATAAATCTGATTATAGGAAGTGTTAAGTGTTATATCCATTAAATTGTGTTGTGATATTCTAAAATTGTGTCAAACAAGATACAAAACAATTAATTATAAGTAAATATTGTGTCAGGAGTTAAATGGTTCCCTCATTGTTATATATAAACCCAAGCATTTGAGGCAACGATTTTCTTTGAGTGGCATGTCAGTATCCAGAGGAATAACATTAATAGAGACTCTTTACACATCTTGTCATATATATAAATAATTTATCTAGTACATAGACTGTATATTTTTGTGTAATTTTTTTTTTAGCCATTTAACTTATTTTATCTTACTTGTGTGAATTTGTGGAGAAAACAATCCTATATACAATATACAGTAAAATGGTAGTTACATGATTAGATTTGTTTCATACAGTGTAACAATAAAGGAAAACCTTTGCCTTCAAAGTAATGTGTCACACAGTCTAGCCTAGGTTATTCCCACACCTCCCTCCTTCCCCCCCCCCCCCGGCCCCCCACCAAATTCAGCACATGCTTGTTGTATTTCTGAGTTCTGCATCAAAGTTATGGGTAGTGGTGGCGGAGAGGAAGGAACTTCTTTCATACTGGAAAGCAGTCAATGATTAAAAATAAAGAAGTGAGGTCGAACTGTTTGAAGTAAAATATGCTGTTTCTTTGTTTTCCCAAACTCTGTTGTATCATAAAGTGCAACTTAATTCTGAAGAAAGAATCATTAGGCATGTCTGCTTGGCTAGACAGAGACTACTGAGCACCTGCTCTCTCTGGGCTGTGAGCTGGCAGGATGCAGGTCATTTAGCTAATTATCATGGCAATGAGCCCATGCTAATGGGACCTGAGGGCTTATGAATGTTAGCATAACAGCTAGCTTGACATAACATTAGTTATGTGGTTTTGAATCCAGCCAGGTCTTTTCACTTGGTGTAGGGCTGGAGGAGAGCAGCCACTTTGTATTGGACATCTATGACCCCAGTGTGTATAGATCTCTTTGGGTTTTTTGTAAGAGAAGTGAAGTTTGCTCTGCTGAGCAAGCTGTAATCCAGTGTGGAACCCCGTCAGCGCTGAGCTACCATTATTACACTGCTTCCAGCATGGCCAAGCCAAAGACAGTAGACCTAAATAATTTCTGGTCAGTAACAGTTGATGAGCTCAAGGTTGTTTGATTTAAGCTTCTAAAGTTGGAGTTTTTAAAGCTTGAAAATTTACCCTTGACTTTGCTCAAGTTTTGCTTTTGCAGCTTTAATACCAATCCTTAATGAATTATTATCAATTAAATGATTGCAGTGCAGTTTACTACCATAATTTAATGGGATAAATAAAAAGGAAGAGATTCGTTTGTGCAGACACAAAGTAAAGTTGAAGGCAAAGATTTTATTTGGTATACATAGAGAAAAATGTGTATAACTTACGTTATCCCTAGTGAAGAAAGAGATTGATGATTTCTTGTAAATATTTGAGTTTGTATTTCTGGGAAATCTCCCTGCTCTATGGCATACTACAGGATCTGAGAGTGAGCAATGTATGTCTGTGTATTGAAACAGCCCTAACCACACTTTAAACATCATGCAGTTGGACCACATGTACTACAGTCCAGCAGCATTTAAAGTCCAGTAAATCTGCAGTAGTTCTATTTCAGGTTTCTGTACAGCATGTGGTCTTGTTAATTACAATGCTGATTAATAAACTAGATCCACAAAAGCAGTTCTCGCTTTTGCCGTTTTCTTCGTTTTTCTGAAATATAAGGGGTTTAAAAATATTCCACCAGCTACATTCTCACATTTCCAGCTTTCCAAAACTCATTTCTTCTGTGAAGCCCCAAACTGTCAGAAAGTCAAGAACATTTAACTTCATTTGCAGTTACTTCATGCAACTGAGTCACAGGCTTTCAGTAAACAGCAGAAATATTCACACACAACATGTACACCAATCTAGCTTTATATTTGCAGAAATATCTTCCAATTTTGTGTCACTGCTTTTCCTACCAAGCTCCCTTTGTCTGCTATGCCTCTGATACACTTCCTTATAGAAAATCATTATGAGCTGGAGGCACAAGTGTTTATGGGTTTTGTTTTGTTAGAAAAAAAGCTATTTCTCATTGATAGAACATGGTTAATAAGTTGTTGTTGAGCTAAAGGGATTATCCTCTCACCATGAATGTGATAATAATGAAATAAGCGTCAAATGAGGAACTAATGAAACAATATTTTACACCCTTTTCAATATTATTCATGTCCATATTTAAAAGCAACTGTCTTGATCGTTGTCCTGACACCGAGACAGTAATATCTTATTCTTTGATGCAGTTAGGGCTTTGCAAGCATACTTGCTTATCTGCAGGACGTTTTCAAGCAGGAAAGTAGATATAATTTAAATATACTTATTTTGGCATCAAAACTGTGAACAAGTATATTCCTTCACTGACAGTAACTGTTGAAATATTCGTTGTTATGCTAAAGAACTTATTTAGCCTACAAATTAAAAATCAAAAATGGATTTGGATGGTAAATTCTTAAGGTGGGATCAGTAATATTTTGAAGGGCAACCTCAAGAGGCAATGAAACTGGAGTTTCACAGAGATCTGATAAACCAGAATAATAGAGAAAGGCAGAAATATGTACTGTCTGAAGTTGTGCATAATTTTTTGCAAAGCTACAGAGGGATTGTAGAAGTCATGTTTCCTGGGAGTCATCTTTTTGCTTTTGTCCCTACAGGCACAAGAAATACCTGGAACACTTCTCTTGCTATGCTGAAAATACTTGAATCCCATCTTTGTTGCTCTAGGAAGTGCAATGCTTTCACTAAAGGGCTGCAGCATTGAGGGAGGGCTGGTGCAGTGTTCAAAAAACATCTCTTACCTATAAGATGGATATGAGGCCCCGCTGCTAGGAAATTTGTGGTGAGGTAATGGCTTGTTAGAACATACATATGATTTATTCAAAGAAGAACACGTTTACCAATAGCAGGCAATTTTGAAGCTATGCTGCCTATATGATCATTTAGCATTTTTGACTTTTCTTCAGGTTTCTTGCAGGTGTGGCCCTAGGGCTAAGCTGTACTTTGATTGATCAGCAGCTACTCTCTTCATCCTTGGAGGTGCTATGTTTCAAGCAGAAGAAGGAAATGAGCAAGAAAGTACTTTCTACAGTGACTACAGGACAGTTGTCCTCCCTTGTATGGTGGTGAAAATTGTGTTTTAAAGAAGGTACATTTGGACTGCTCTTGCAAGTAACACCTTTTTTTCCCCAAGATGTAATCTTTTTGCCCTGGTCCTGATCGATTTGTGATCCAGTAGGAAAATATATCATGTCTGATAACTGCAATGAGACTAATGGTATATTTCCATTTTTGTTTTTATTATTTTAGTGATGTAGAGGTGTTTTGATGGTGCTAATTTAATGCTTAAAACTAAAACTCTCACAGTAAATACTTTTATGATATGAAAGCTATATCTTTAATTCAAAGTAACTCAAAACAGGAACTTAAATCTGTAGGTCCATGCCTTCTGGATAGCTTTTAACTAGGAATTGATGCTACCTCTTCTTACACTTTACCAGAATTAAGAAGTCTGTTTTTATAAGAATGAAAGTTAGTATGTACACCTATCAAAGAGACAGATAAATGAAGTGCCTGGAAGCACTGTACTAGACTTCAACCCATAGCTTTAAGCTACCAGCTGTGATGTATTCTAGAGTGAATGAGTAGGATGTGCAAAAAAAAAAGACATTTTCTAAGGCACCAAAATTAAGTTATTCGTTGCTACTGCAGCTGTTATATATGTAGTAAAAGAGTTGATTAACATAATGAGATTAAACTAAGAGAAATTGCTTTTAAACTGTACTTAGCTTGAGTCGTTGTTTAGCTATCAGAGATGATAAAAGACTGTACCCAAAAGCTTGTCTAAACTTTCCAAATGTCAGCTGTTCTATAAAAGATGTATTTTTGCTTCTCTGTTGTGTAGATCAAGCTTCAATTTACAGGTGTATGGAAATACAATAAGCTAGTGTATAGTCCTTATGAGACCACTTGAACAGATGAAAGCTAAAATCAGTCTCTAAAATGAAGTGATTATAAGTGGGGTGGGCAAGTGGGGGTAGAGGTAAATACTTTGAATGCTTTAGAAAAAGGGTATGAAGACACAGGCAAGCATGTAAAATGAATGACTCTGCCAGCTAACAGGTACGCTAAGAGTCACACAGGGTTGTGGCAGACTTGCAATGCAGTGCCAGTTTTGTTAGTTAACATTTTGCAAAAGTGAAAAAAAAATAATAAATATTTTGCAGAAAAATACCTGTTAAAACCAACATAGTCAAGACCTGTAATGAAAAAGAAGACACAGCTGGAATACTTTTAGGCCTATTTAAGAAGGCCCTAGTTCCAGGTAGGGTAACAGGCTAATTTCTAGTAAGCATAAAGGGAGTCTTGCCGTGCAAGAGCTAATGCTTTCAAGTGGTTGTAACTAGAGACACCAGAATGGACTATAATGGTTTATAAACTAAAGTTCAGTGAGAAAATAAAGATGTGTAATCAATCTACATAGCAATATACACTCTCAATTTAATTTTCTTTTCAAGCTATGTACAGGAGACAAATGTCATCACTGAGCATCACACCAATTACTGTATACAATCTAAAAATATCCATTGTATTATGTGGGTGTGCACAAAGCCAAAGCTGTCTGTCTTGGCAGATACAAGTTGCTATTTGTTTGTTTGTTTTAATTGCAGTGGAGACATTTAGCACTGTGCCTGCCTGGTAACATAGGAAATGTAATACAAGACCCTGACATCTAAAAAGATTAGACTGTCTGAGCTGACTGGCTCATAAAAATGATGCTGAGGAAACTGGCAAAGGAAACAAGTCTCTGAAATTCTAAACAAGTATTTTAAATGCAGAAAAATAATTGAAAGGGTCATATTTGCAGCTGATATGCTGCAAATAACATGCTGCACAGCTATATCCATATAAAAGTAAAATTTTCACATATTAGCTGAATTCACTGTCTTGCAATGATTACACACAATCAATCTACTTGGATTTTTAAATGCTTTTTTATCATATTTCAGTCTATTGAATCGCAGATGTATTTCTATCAGTGTAATACTACTGAATATTAAAGAAAAGATAAGATTTTCCAACCCAAAAGCTGTCACTTCAGTCTACAAAAGGCAGTTATTGAAGCCTATTACTGTTTTGGAAATGCCTGCCTAAAATTCCCTCAAAATATGCTACTAAAATATGCAGAAAGGACCAAGAACACAAATACTGAAGATTTATGCTGTAAAATTTGAGTGAGTTTGCATATAAATGTTTCATGGGATTTAGGAAATGTAATGAAAATTCAGGAATATTAATGTTTTCTTTACACAGAAAATCTGAAGTAACATGAGGACCTGAATCTGATTACAATGAAAATAAATCTAGCCAGTAGGCTGAATAGAAACAAACATATAAATACATATCCATATTTGCCTATTTCACATTGGAAAAAATAGTTCTGTGCACTTCTAATTAGACAGAGTGGCCAAGGACAGACACATTGCCCTTAATTTTAGGGAGGTGTTTTGTCAATGTTAATTGCCTAAAGCGTGTTTTAGGACGGTATTAGGATAAAGGTACCTGCAGGGGCAATTACTCAATTCTAAGATTTCAGTATCTGCACATGTCCAGCTGATAGTGGAGGAAAGCTCCATCATCATTAGAAAATTAAGATTACATGTCTGTCTTTTAGATGGATAAAATCAAATTAATCCAAACCTAGTTTTTACACATACCCTATATTCTAAGTATAGATATCAAATAAAACAATCCCAACACCTCTTTTCCCACCAAGCATGACTACTAACCTCTTCAGAATGGTTTGCCTGCCAGGATGCACCTGGTTGTGTTTGTCTTTCATGCCAGCTTCCTGTCAGAGGTGTATAGAGAGGCTGACATTTGATGTAGGCAAAAGAGCAAAGAATAGGTTTTGCATTAAAGCCAAATTGGCAAATATTTTTGTTTCCTGTGACGAGTTTTACTTAACAAACACGAGAGCCAGCCATGCAGAGAAACGTGCTCCGTTAGTGCAAAACTGAATCTATTTAAGAAGGTAAGTACAGTTGCTGGGTTTCCCCTTCCCTTTCTTCACTCCCTTGCTAAATGCTGTGCTGGCAAATCATTTTCTTTTCTGTGACAAGTCTTTTGGAAAGCTCACAGGGAGCCAACTGTGCTTAGGCATGTGCACCTGTACCACAGAGGAATCAAATGAAAACATTAAATAATGTTTTCCTTTGTGCAGGAGAAACATTAAGAACAAAAAATTTCTACAAGAAGCATTGCCATTATGCAGAGAAATTGGTAAATAGTCTTGGCTCTTCATAAAAAGAGAAAATTATGCTCAACTGTGAATCAGTGTCTTATTTTTATGAGATTACCTGTTTGCTAATTGCTTACATCTGAACAACCTGTGGCTGCAACAAACCAGGAAAACAATTGTGTCAATGAAATTGCTTTCCCTTAGCTTCAGTTTAACAGCTAAAGGAAGGTCACGTGCATTGAAATAGCACTTCAGTGAGGTGGTCATATTGGGGCTGAGAGGATACCCCCAGGTCTCCTTTACTTGGAAATATCTTGGAATGCCATTATCCACACTGTACAGTCACACAAATCTGTCAGTGCTATTACTAACAGGGAAAGTACTAAAATCTAGTTTTCCAGTAAATTGATTTAATCTATAGCAGCTCCTTCTATGCACATTTCAAAGTCTTCTCACTTAAGTTTCACAAGTTTACTCCAGCCTGCACCAATTGTTTTGACAATTTATTATTAATTCATTACTTGCTGGACTGTTTCAGCACTGCATGCTCTCCACATGATCAAGAATGAGCTGCCAAAAGCCTATAACTTAATAGCAGCTCCCTTACCCATCACATCTGCCTCACACGCTAGAGCATCTGGCACTAAAATTAGGACTTGTTTGCCAAGCTTGGCGACTTTCTGCTTTCCAGGAAGGCCCTCAAGTTTCCGGAAACACCTAGGTCACAGTTACCTGTAGTTGGAAACAACTTAGTTAAAGGAACACCGGCTGTAGTTACACCAGTGGTAGGCAAAAAGTTTGTGACACAAGCAGTGGTGATTTCAGTCTGACTGAAAAGCATCTGCATTAGCATTCTCCAAGGCAATTCTTAGGTGATAAATTACCTGAGATGCAAGTTTAACATGAAGAATGTGCACAGGGAGGAAAAGTGTGGATGTGTATGAAGAAAATGATTAATAATAGAAGAGTTATATTTACATGGTTCTCAGTTTAGATGGGCATAAATATGCACTGTAATGTAAATATGTACTCTATATTTCTTTATATTTTTAAGTAATTTCATTTTCGTCTTCTCCTCAACTTTCGTTTTTGTATTATAAACCTTTTTAACTTCTCAAAAAAGAAGTTAAATAACTCCTCTTACTGTTATTCACCTTTTTCTCCATTTTTCCCCAGATCCTTACAACATAGTTGCCAACTCATAGTAACCTTCATAGACCAATGTGACATAAAAATATAATAACAAAAAATGTAAATTCAAAGTTCTGCTTGCGATTTCAGTGCAGAAAGTTCATATCCAGAGTATGAAAATTATTCTTTTATACAGCCACATTACAATTCTTAACTTGAAGTGGAGGCACAAGATAAAGTCACACAGACTTTATAAACTGGATTTGCCATTTTCTTAAATGGAGTTTATGGCAGCTGTACTAACTAAAGGGTTTACAGATTTTTCTGCAGAGGAATGTGCCCATTTTTGCTCAGTTTATGAACAATAATTTAAAAAGCCAGAGCTTGTGACTATTGATTCTATAACTGATAGTTTGCATAAAGGGTTTAAAATGTAGTGATCAATTGAATTCTGACAGTCTCGAGAGGCTTTAGCTGTTCAGCATGAATCTAAGAAGTTTGACATAAGTTGAATTTAACTACATTGATCAGTAAAAACAAAAAAAAAAGAAAGCTGAATTAATCAAGGTTATTGTAACCTTGTTTATTAAAAATACAAAAAAAGAAAACCATCTATTTATTGCAGTAGATGGTGTATTAAGATTACTTCTTAGTCCTAAGAAGTGTTAAAGTAGTACTATTAGTTACTGGATACTGCAGCAGCTTGTTCCTTTTCATACAACTACCAAATTTAAGCCACAGAATATTTTAACAAAAATAAAAACAAATTTACCTCTCAATTTCTGTTTAAGGGAGCTTGCATTCTACAGTAATTTAAGTATGATGTTAGAAATGAACCTAGAAAAGTGCTTGAGCCTTCCTATTCTTGCTATAATTATCAACAATCAAAATGAAGGCAAAACAGTTATGCTGAGTGTTCAAGGAAGGCAGTCAATATGGAAATTGTCAACAAAGGGCATCCTGGTTTCTAAAGCCATCATGAGGTTTTAGGAATTGAATGCCATAAGGGAATGAAATAGCACTAAAATTTATATTAACATGGTAACTTTTACAGTCAACTTCTTATGCTGTCAGGCGCTCCCATTTGGGCTGTCTAAAACCTGTATCCTTAAAGAGATGTAAATATAGAATGATGTAAATGTCCTAGAATGAAAATCTTATTTTAAAAAAAGTTTGGACACATAAGATTTTACACACAAGGGATAGCAACATTTTAATCAGTTGAAATTAACTTACATGCCTACTTATCTGTCACAGGAGGATGTGCAAGGAGATAGCAACAGCACGGTCAATAAGGGATTAGGCAAACGCATGGACAACAGATCTAGAAGCAGATACTAAAAGGGATGGACAGGCGTACATCTTCTCATATAGGTAAAACAAAAAGTGTGAGCACTGGAGTTTTTTGGGGAGCCTGCACGTCAAAGATACGCTAAGTTCACTTGCTCCTTCTAAGCAGCAAGTCCAGCTGTCCCTATCAGAGCTAGAACACAGAGCTGGACACACTTCTGGTCTCACTGAGCAGGGCACTTCTCATGTGCTTGTGCAGTGTGTCAAGGACATCTGACAATTGACAGTGCTCACAGCTCACTGAGATTAATTATGTCTCCCAGGAGCCTCTTCTTTACTATGTCTGCAAAAATGGCCCCTCTTCACAAGAGTTTCTGCATAAACAAAGTTTAAAAATACTTTTCCTCTCCCTTGAACACAAGCTTTAATATCAGTCTGACTTCACAACTGTGATTTGTCATTTGCCATAACTAATATTCTACTGGTTCTAGTAATTTTATTTTCCTTTCCTCATTGCAATTTTCAGACAGTATTTGATAATCCAAAGAAATTCAATGTACTACTTCATAAAAATACTCAAAGCTGTTCTCCAAACACATACTCATCACAGTGAAAGCACAGAATATGATTTCCTCCCTGTCATTTACTGTGCAGTACGCAGTGCTGTAATTCTCTGGCATTGCATCATCTGTTCAACCCAGGTTACTCACCCTTTTGCATTATCAAGATTGTCTTTTTCCTCCCAGAGAAATAGCAGTTATAATAGACTATTTTCAAAATGACAGCTTAAGTGGCTCCATGGTTCCATAATATCTATTCAGAAGTCTTGTCTCCCTGCGTATTTTTATTGCTTTCCTTAAAGCGCAGTTTGTGAGAGAGCTAATACATTATTAATGTTACTTGTCATAAAATAAAATAAATACTCACTTTTTGAAGAACCTGATCCACTAATCAAGAGTAAATGAATGCATCTGAATTATTCAAAGAACCTCAAATAGTGCAACTTGTACTGAAATTGAATATTGTGAATAGAATATTTGCAATGTAATAAAAAGCATCTCTAGTCATATTAACTACTCCATTTTCATAACAGGAAATGGGATTTTTATCATTATTTTTAATCAGTGTAAATATTTTACCCAACTTACCAAGGTCAAGAAGGTCCAGATTAGGTTTCTGCACTTTGTTACCTTTAACCAGGCTTCTAAAGTAAAGGTTATGTTAAAAGCAGTTGTTAGGGCAGGTGCCCTGTGTTTCGAAGGAAGCAGGTAAAACTGTTCCTGTGCAACCCAATTATGTGTCAGTTAATGGTGAGCTGCAGGTTGGTGGTCAATAGACAGCTATACAAAGAATATGTGAAAAATGCAACCATTGGTTATGAGAAAGTGAGCATTGCTGAGTTGATGAATTTTGACCCAGTGAGTGATAGCATCAAGGGCAAGACATGAATGAGAAGCTCTTAGGCATTTAATTAAAAACAGCTCCTGCAGCCAGGGTTTGTTTCCTCCCTATTACCATCCATTTATGTCAGTGAATTTTCTGGCACTGCTTCAGGAATTTTTCACTCCATCACCCTCTTTTTCACACAGTGGTATTTATACCATATCCCCCAAAGATATTTGCATTCATCAGTAAGAGTTTTCTTTGGGAAAAAAACCCCACCAACAAAGCAGCTGTGCCTCATTTCTAAATGCATATGCAAAATCTCATTCTTATAAATAGAAGCCTCCTAAATCCTGTGCAACAGTATGGCATGTTCAGATTGACAATTTATTTAGATTATTTTATTCACTAAATTATCCTAGATTCAAACAGACCTGCCCAGGAACTACTAGAAATGTCAAAATGTTAAAAGTAGTGATAGTCACCAGAAAGACGTAAGTAACCAACTGCTTTAGGAGAATGGAGGTCATGATTCTATTCTTTGCTGGTTCTGTGATCTAACCTTAAATTCTTGAGATGGTTCTTCCTTCTTGGTTTCAGTTTGCCCATTCAACATATGAGTGGTTTACTAGTATTGCACTATCAATGAAAATTTCTCAGGGGGCAGGCAGGGTGGGAGGGGAGGAAGATATCTTCAATAAGACATATGTATTTTCTCAATGTCTGAAAAGGAATAGCATGTTGCTTCAGACACCTTCACAGTGACTGAGATGGCATTGGGGCTGGTAAGTTAAAGAGCTGCTAGAATAGCTTTGAACAGCCTTTATGACAGGAGAATTTTGTTTCTGTAAACCTAAAAGCCAATGCTGAAGGAACATATTTTATACATTTCAATATGAATTTAAGATGTGTGCTGCAATGTAAATCGTACAGATATTTTTAAACTACATCAAAAACCTGGAAGTAGTACACTTCCAAACAGGATTTGAAATTTCAGCTTCCATTTGGCAATCTTAGATTTGGCAGACATACCTTCACTCATGATCCTATTACCAGAGATATCAAATTAATTCTTAAATCAAGTAGCAAGTTTGAGACCTCAAACCTGATCCAACTCCTGTGGAAATCAATGGGTTGTTTCCACTGAACTCAGTGGCCATCTGTTCAAATGGAGTGTGCTTTGTATTTTGTAACAAAAAGAGAATTTTTTTCATCTCTAATAGTGCTTTCCCCAGAGGAAAGCCACAAGCTGGAGCTATGGGATTTGTGAAGCCCTTTTGTTTAGTCCTGAAGGAACAAAATGTCTCCACTTGCCTACATTCCCATTACCTTTATGTGTTGTGTCTCTGGAATAAAGATATTTTATCTGGTTGTGTTCCAAAAACATTGAAAAATATGATTTAATTGAAATATATGAAAGAGTCAATATATTTTTCTACTCAACTTTGAGCATATTTATATGTATACAAAGATTTCATTAAAAATATTTTTAGTGAATGGTAAGTGCTATACTATCTATTTATACCTATATACGTAAACAAGTACTTTTTCATTCTAGTGTGAACAGGTCAAAGCAGAGGCAGAGAGAATGCATTTGTCACATCTTCAATCTCATCTGTTTTCCCATCTATGTGTATTCATCATAAATCTTGTAAAACATGCTGAAATGCACTGGAAGGGCAACCTCAATAATCTCAGTAGATTTATGCATCAGCAATACTAGTTTTTAACAGCAGCATTACTTTCCATTTCAAACCTGTGTTAAAACTTCTGCTGCAGTTTGAGAGTTACCTGACAAAACATTTCATTGTTTTAAATGTGGCAGGAAGATGAATGATTGAGTTGGCAGAATACTACAGATAAAAGATTAGGAACGTTCTTTATCCAGAATATTTTTTTACATATCTTGGAGTGAAATATAGATTATCCCATTTCAATTTTAAGACTTCATCTTTGTTTTGCTGGGGGATGGAATTCCCAAGAGCTATCAGAACCCAGTGAAGTCAACCTAAAGATTTTCATCAGCTCTTAATGAGCCTCAAATCATCTACTAAATGAATAAGGCTTCTTTTACAGCAGTAAAAAAAAAAAGTATATTCTTTTAAAATTATAATTATTTTAGGGAGACTTGGTATATCTCTCACTACCTGTCAAAAAGGTAACCTATTTAGTATTAGTTAGTAAAAGCTATTTTATATTAACATTTTCTTTGTAGGTAAGCCTTCTTTATTCCTGCCATCAGTATTTTGAGTATGTTAGTTGCCCTGCTATTAGTATCCTGCACATCACCTTTTTCCTTTCAGAATATTAAGGCCTTATGCTGAACATTAAAATAAAAAATAATAATAAAGTAATAATAAATAATTTCTTAATCTGTGGTGTATTTTTATATAAGAACACATCTAGATAAATAATTACAAATATACTGAGTGTTTTAAAGTGGTATGCTATCTTGTGTGCTTTGATTTTGAGATCTGTATTTGGCAAGTGTTGATCTAATCTCTGGTGCAGACTGAACTTGAGAGCTACACAGGAGATGAAGAAAAGGCTGCCTGGCAAGGACCACTTTCTGGGATGAGTTGGGTGTATCCTGGTTGTGTAAAAGTTTTGGGAAGGATTCAAAATGTAATAGAAACAATTTGTAAATTTGTTAAAAATGTTTTCTTTTTAAGTGTAACATAAGGAATACAAAGCACTGACACTGTTGGGGAAAAACATCTCGGTTTCTTATCAGTGAGACATAAAGTATAATTGTTGCAGCTGCACAACATGGCATGAATCATAAGGTTGACATTATCCTGTCTTCACTGATTTCTGCTATATCTCACAGATGTGAGAGGGGCAGCTATTTTTAATAGCTCTCATATGCCAGGTCCCACATGCCCTAATGCTGTCCTCTGTCTTATGCAACATCTGTCATTGGATCAGCAGCAGGGAACATGAGATGTTCCAGACCCAAAAGCCAATGACACCTGACAATACAGCTCATCTATCAGGAAAAAACACAGCACTATCTGGGTCCTTGAATGACTGGAGTGTATGCACAGGTGAGAAGCAGTTGTCTTGGGACTTTCAGAAAAGCTGATACTCTCATGCTCTAACCTTTCCTCGTGAGCAGACGTAGCTGCAGCACAGGTTTGTGTAGCTAAGCCTGAAATCTCTTCAAAGCCTACATCTACCCGCCAGTCACAGTTTCATGGGGTCCTGTCACTCTGTAATGACATGTGTAAAGTGGCAATAAACTCAGAAGTGGAGTGATTAGAAGTATATTAGAAAATGATGAGTGGTGTCTGACAGGTGAAGAGGAATTAGCTGCCTTATCAAAGAACTAGAACAAAACTAGCAAGAGTTCAGAGCACGCAGAAAGAGGTGGCTCTTCAGGTGGTTGCAGTTCACATCTGGCATTCTTGGTCACAGGATGCTGCTGCTGCTTAGAGCTTAATAGGTTCAAGAGGAGACATAGCAAATCCTCAGAGAAATCCCCTTGTTAGTTATCAGATGCATGGCAGCAATGTCAGCTCAGGCAATGCTGAACCTGAGGGAGCAGCAGGAAGAAGAACTGCGCCTGCTTTAGCCTTTTCTTATTGCCCCATCAAGGTACACCTGCACTGGGCTGGTCAGACTTGTGGATTGCATCCCCTACCACCTCTCCTATGTGCATTATCCACAGCCGTCCTGTCAGGTTACTGAGCACAGGTACAGACAACACGATATTGATTAATCTATTGTCCTGGGTTTAGCTCCTCAGCTGCCTTCTCCAGCTGCTCGGCAGCCGCCTCCTTCCACTCCTCAACTGCCCCGACCTCCTCCACCGGCAGCCGCTCCCTGTTGGCCTCCGGCCCTGCTCCCGCTTGGTGCCCGGGGCCGCTCTCCTGGGCGGCTTCAGCAGCCGCTGGCTCCCGGGGCCGCGCCCCCTCGGCTTCCCAGAGCCTCACGCAGACGGAGGCGAGGGTGAGGGCCAGGACGGTGAGGAGCAGCCGGACAGCCAGGGACCAGTCCACGGCCACGTCCGTCCCATCCTGCTGCTGGAGCCCGCCCGTATTACAAGTCATTGCCATAAAGTACATTGAGACAGGAACCTTAGCCCAAGCCCCACACTTGATAAACACTAACACAGCAAATACCAGCTCTAAGTAAGTTACAACATTCTGAAGCTGTGCAATCAAGAGGAACAACTCTGAGAGCCAATAAATCAGCATTGTGATGGTCAGATCTGTCGTTATCTCAACCCCTTGGGCCCCACGTTGGGCGCCAAAAAGAACTGTCGTGGTTTAACCCCACCGAGACAGCTTGTTACCCACTGCCCCCCTTTCTTGCCCTCCCCCTACTCTCGGAGGGACGGAGAGGAGAATCAGAAAGAATGCAACTCCCACGGGTTGAGATAAGAACAGTTTAGTAACTCAGGTATAATACGAATCACCACTGCTACCACCAATGACAACAATGATAAGAGAAAATAGCAAGGGAAAGGAGTACAATACCACGCGCCGAACCACCAGTCCAACCCGGCTGACCCCCTGTCCTTTCGGGTACGTCCCAGTTCCCCCCTGGGCATGACGTGCTGTGGTATGGAATACCTCTTTGGTCAGTTTGGGTCAGGTGTCCTATCTCTGCTTCCTCCCGGCTTCCCCCCCTCCCTGGCAGAGCATGAGACTCACAAAGTCCTTGGCCAAACCAAAACATCATTTTTATCAGCTTTGTTCCCAGCCCGAAAGTCAAAACACAGCACTGCACCAGCTACCAAGAAGGAGAAGAAATGACTGCTGCTGCTAAACCCAGGACATCTATGCATGCACACTGGTATAGATCAGTTAGAAGGGACATTTAGAGGCCACCTGGTCCACCCCACTGTGTAAGGCAGCACTCAGGTTAGGTGAGCTTGCTTGGGGCTTGCTCAGCCCCTATTCCAGCTCCTGATCACTCTCCCTGCACATCACCTTTCCTTTAAATCTAGTTAGAACTTGTTTACTCACTCGTTTGCTCATGAGCCCATACTCATGGTGCACTTCCCCTCCCTGAGCACCAGAGAGCTGCTTTCTGTTGCTGCTGAGAGACCCTAGAAGGTTCCACAGCCCTCAGAGTCCTTGGCCTGTGATTGGCAGGTTGGTGGTTGTCGCCCAGCTCCTGATTGGCTGGTCCTGGGATAAAAGTCCTGCAGGGCCAGCTGAGGCCACTAGAACTGAGTTGGGTGTTCCGGCCAAGTGCGTGAGTACAAACGTATCTTCCAGGTACAAAGTTCATTTACAGTAACAGAGTAGCCATGGTATGTTGGGGGAATTCTTCATTTTCTGACTCTGACTTTATTCTGTCCCCTACAAGCTGGGCTAAGCTGTGCTTCTGGTACAAAGCCTTATTAAGGATTCCAGTCTATATAAGTAGCATGATCATCCTGAAGGAGTGACACTTAACACCAGCTATGGACAGTTCTTTGGCCACCATGGCCTTTTTACTGTCTTCATAAGGGTCAGAACCATCAGCTTATTCAGCTTTTGGAAGAAAAACCAAAGGGCTGATTTTGTTGCTGTCTATAGCTACTTGATGGGAAGATCTAGAGGAGGCAGAGACAGAATTTTTTTGGGAACACACAGGGAATAGGCTGAGGCACAATGGGCAAAAGTTGAAGCAAAGCTATTGCGGTTAGATACGAGAATTAGTTTACCCTGTAGTGGCCAGGTCCTAGAGCAGGGAATCACAGGGATTCTGCAATCTCTGCCCTTGGAGGCACTCTGAACTCAGCTGGGCAGCTCTGAACAACCTGATCTGCTTAGCCCTGCTGTGAGCTAGATGAGTGAACCAGATGTGCTCTAGAGGTCCCTTCCAACCTAAATCATTCTATGATGTCATGAATCCTATTGAGAAGCCTTTAATACATCTCTTCGTTACTATACATGCAGTAGGTTTGGATAAAAGTATTAACAGAAATAGTCTGTGTGAAATTTTAATATCCTTCTTAGCATTTCCTTATTGCTTTCTGCATGTTTTTCTTGATCATGATTCCTTTTTCTGAAGAGGAAAGCTTGAAGTACTTTCCTGCAATAATTTCTGGATAACATTCCTGGCAGATAAAACAACTACTGCCCAAAAAACACCCAGACAAAAAAACCCACAATGAAATCCCACCAATGTTGTTTCGAAATTCTAAGTTTACCAATAGTGGTTTTTTAAATTTACTTGTTTTTATGACCAGTGTTCAGGGTTCAACATTCACATTCCAAATAAAGAGATTAGTGAGAGGCATTGTTCTGGTGTTTGAGGTCAGGCAAGAATGAAAGAATAATTTGTAGATGTACTAGAAGCATGACCCAAAATGATTAAGCATTTTATTTTGTTAAAGTCTTCAGTTTTTAACTATTTCACAACGAGAATTAACATATTTTGGTCACATCCTGGACTAGAGAGGGAAAGGTAAGCCAACCAGTAAAACAGGTTGGTTTGGGTGCAGCTGCACAGAGACCTAAAATCTTACTCTCTATAAGCTTCCATGCTTTCTCTTTTAGGCTGCTTTCTGAAGTCCTTTTTCTTAATAGCCCTCTCCTAGGTTTTTATTATTTAAATATAAGCTATCCTCATGTACTTCTGTTTCTTTGCTTTTTGGGGGAAAAAAACCAAAACAAAAACCAAAGAGCTTTTCTCACTTCCCAGTCCTGTTCTGATTGTAATGATGAACTTTCATTGCTATGTCTCTTTAAGCTTTTGGAAAAGTAAGTGATGGTATAGGGGGAGGAAAAGGAAATGGTGCCTTTTCTTAGTTATTTTCTGAAATATGAAATCCAGAGTATCAAGTACAGCATGCTTAGGGCTGCATATCATTGCAGTTCTGCATTGTTTCTGATTGAGCAGCTGAAATGGTAAATAGACAATATATATTCTACGTCTTCCTTCTATGAGCTTTCTTACCACTTTGAGCTGTGTCATATAAAATCACAAAATCACATGAGAAAGACCTTTTGCTGGAAAATTCAATGGAGGAGCGTTCAAAAGACAAATTATAGCCTCAGAAGAGTATGGGTCTTCTGAGATGCTATATTTGCCCTAAGATGGATTTCATTCAATATATATCTGAGGAAAGATGCTGAAATAGTGTAAATAGTCTCACAGAAGAGGCTACCCACTCAACATGTAGGTGTTGCTAAAAACTTAGAGGGCACTTTTACTTGCTAACATTCTTTTTCAGTCCTTCTGCAAAAAGATTGTTACTAACAAAAAAAAAAAGTATAGCTGTTACAATGTGTCTTTTTCATTAGTCTTTGCTATCAGGCCCTATAATATACAGAAATTCTCTTTTTCACCATGTGTGCTAGTCCCCAGAATATCTCTGTACGTAATAGAGAAATAGAATAGAGATACCTGTTGTAAAAGGTTAATTCATTTTATGATGTAGTTAGTAGACAAATAGGAGACAACAGCATGTCTGGTATCATGTGGTGTGTGTTCCATTTGTCCTTATATTGATGTTGGGTCTAAGGCTTTATTTAGGATTCCTGTTACAGATTAGTCCCAAAGGCAGTGTGGATAGGTAGGGACAGATGCCTTCAGGCATGTGCCCTCCCACTCTGATTCCCAGCCTTCCAGGATAGGTAAGTAGATGCATTAGTTACTAAGATTGTGTCCAGCAGCAACCAGAAGGTGTTGCACAGTCAACATAGGAGTCTATCTGAAAAGCTGTCCAAATGTTCTTGGGTGTATAACCATGAAGATAAGAAATGATTCCAGGTCCTGCTTTAAGGACAAATCCATGCCAGGACCATCTCCCCAGCTCTGTTTTGCTGCAATATAAGACTGATTATTCTGAATTATGTCAGAAGTTCATACAGCCCTGTATTCCACGTTCCAGAGTGGCTGTAAATGAATGCTTGGAGAAAGACAGGCTCTTCTAACAACTGAATTTGACACCAATGCTTTCCTTAGTTTCAACTATTTTTAGTTGGCTCCTTACTAAACCTGATGTATTTTCAGTGTAGCTAATAATACATAATGAATACAGGATTCCTTTTCCATGATCTATCCAGACTCTTACTGAATCCATGTAAACTTTTGGCATTAGTGATGTTCTTTGGCAAGGGGTTTCACGTCCTGATGACATGTTACATTAATGGTGGACTAATGTAGGTTGGAACCTGCATCCTGGTAGATTATTTTGTGCCATCTCATTCTTATGCATGAAGGGCCGGTGATTAACCAACAAACTCCAGAGCCACTTCCTCCATGCCACTCATAGATTTCTGTTGTACCTGAAGGATGCAGAGGAGTCTTCGCTTACTTGATCATTTCTCATAAGGAAGGCTTTTCATAGCTTTCATCATGCTTGCTGCTTTCCCCAGGACCTGTTCAATGTCTAGTAGGTTCTTTGAGGTGAGAGGACCAGAACTGTATGCAATAACCCCCAATGTCTTGGTCCTGAATGATCATAGTCAACTCTGAGCCTGCTGTTTTATATATGAAAGTATGATTTCCCTGCTTGCCCAACATATATCACTTCATGTTTTTTTTCATTGAGTTTTGACTGGTTTAGTGCCTAGCTGCTTTAACTTAAAATCCTTCTGCAGTTCTTTACAGCTGGTTTTTGTCCTTACTCCTTCAAATGACTTTGTTTTGTTGAACTTCTATCACCTAACTACCTAACTGCTCAATTCCTTTTCCACCTTGTGAATGTTCAACAGTCACAGTACACATCCCTGCAGAATGCCATTAGTGACCTCCCTTCTTCATGAGGGCACTTCATTTATTCCTACATTTTGTTTCTTGTCTTTTAAGCCATCGTTTATCCATGACGTTCCCTCTTATTCCATAGCTTCTTAGTTCCTTTCAAAGCCTTGATGGGGGAATTTGTTGAAAGCCTTTTAGAAATACATATAGAATTTTATCAACTGGATCACTTTAACTGCACAAAGGTGACCTTTTGGGATAATTCTTTTAGGTTTGTGAGATGCAATTTTCTTTAACAGAAGCCAGGTTGACTCTCAAAGTACATAATTTTTGTCAATGTGTCCATTACGTTTTTCCCTTACAGTTTCTATAGATGTCAGATTTCTAGACGTGTAATTTCTCACATCTGTCCTGGCATCCTTCTACAATTTGGTACCATATTTTTCCTCTCCCCAATGCTCAGATGCTGCTAAGGTGATTTTAAGTGAATGGTTATTCACTGCAGAGAGGAATTTAGTTATTTGACTTGCCTTAGAAGCCTTAAATGAATGCCAGTTAGTCCTTGTGGTTTGATATTTTTCATAATGTAAAAGTGTCCTGGAGTCTCTTCTATAGTCACTTAAGTTTCAGTCAGATCCTTCAATTCCTCCAAAGAGAAGGATTCTGGAGTAAGAATTGCCTTTCTGCCACAGGGGCCATATGCAAAGAATTTGGCTTCTCTTGGAGTATATGTATTGCTATTATTGGCTTTTTGAAGGGTTTTCTGCTTTTGATGTGTGTGTATGTGTATATATATATATATGGGGAAAAAATAGATGGTGAGCTTTGATTCCTTTTGCTTGTTTTGTCTTGAATTCTTTGGTTGACTTACTGTGTGTGTTTAACCTACCAAAGTTTTATCATCATTTCATTTTTAACAGGATGCCTTATTCTGTCAAATAAGCTGTAAGGAGTGCTAAAACATTTTTAAGATCTTTAAAGAAATAGAAATGTGTTTTAATATGTGAACATATGCTTATTTCCTCTTTGATATTTAATTTGATTCCCTTAAAGTGTTATTTTTCAAATTCCTATTTTTGCTCATGTAGCATACATTACAATGTAATGGGCTGGAGCACCTCTCCTTTGAATACAGACTGAGAAAGTTGAGCTTGTTCAGTCTGGAAAAGAGAAGATTCCAAGAAACCTTATAGAAGCCTTCCAGTACTTAAAGGGGGTCTACAAAAAACCCAAAGAGGGACTTTTTACAAGGGTATGCAGTGACAGGACAAGGGGGAAATGGTTTTAAACTGGCAGAGGGGAGATTGGGATTAGATATTACAAAGGAATTCTTCCCTGTGGGGTTGGTGAGGCGCTGGCACAGGGTGCCCAGAGAACCTGTGGTGGCCCCATCCCTGGCAGTGTTCAAGGCCAGGTTGGACAGGGCTTGGAGCAACCTCTTCTAGTGGAAGGTGTCCCTGCCTATGTCAGAGAGGTTGGAACCAGATGATCCTTCCAACCCAAACCATTCTATGATTCAATAAAACTACCCTGAAACCTGTTTTCCTTCCATTGCTAGTGAGGAATCAAAGTAATCAATGTGTAGACGTGGCCCTTAGGGCCATAGTTTAGTGGTGGACTTGGCAGTTCTGGGGTAATGGTTGGACCTGATGATCTTAAAGGTTTTTTCCAGCCTAGTTGATTCTGTGTTCTGTGAAGGACTTGAAGTGGTTATGGTCTTCTATTCATTGTTGTCCATTAATTATAACACTGCTGTTCAGATAGGGATGTATCAGGTAAACTGAAATTTTCTTTAGTTTCTTTTCTGGATGGTTAATTTTAGATTTGCAGTACCTTATCGAGATCTTGGGTCTTTTAAATTAGTTTCCCTGAGCTTCTGAAGTTTTATCAGATAGTGGAATAGTAAACAGTTGTTCAGACTTCAAGCCCTAATGTTTCTGATTAAAGCCACAAAAGATTTGCTTTCCTATTACAAGTTGAAGCAAAAATGCCAACTCAGGATTTTCTGCATAAAGAAATTCTTTTTTTTCTAGAAAGAAAAAAATAAAGCCTGTATTTATTCAAGTTGCTTTCTTTAAAGATTAAATGAACCTGGAATATAAACAGCTTACTTTACAGCTATTTACTTGGATTTTCTACTTACCGTAATTTACCAAGGCTTTCTAACATATAGTCCACATCTCTAGTCAGACTATCTCCAAAGTAGCTCTTCAGGCATACAGTGTTATTTTGGCTAACAGTAAGCATTTCATCTCAAACCTTGCATCCTAGGTAGAAATCACAGTTTAATGATTCCAGCTTTGACTTGCTAGCTATACAACAAGTCTGTGAAAATGTAATTTTTGATACCAGGAGGTGTCTCTACACTATGAATGATGGAGACATATGTATGACCTTTTGATTCTACAGCACTGAAGTAAAAGTCATGTGATATGTTTGTATAGCCACTGAAAGAAAGAAATTTAACATTGCGCTGAAGAGTTCAAATTCCGTTGTGCTTTGTAGAAATTTCTCACGTTGTTAACTTCTTATTCCTCCTAAGGGCAAACATTTAAAGAGGGAAATAAAGGCCTGATCTCCCATCTACTCTCTAGGTTGGCACTGTGGTTTGGATTACTTCTATAGTGAAAAAAAAACCTTGGGAGATATCTGGCTCTTGTAGCCTGGAGGGGCTAGAGGAAAGCCTACTGTTGTCAAGACCAGTAGCTGATATCAAAAGTAATTATGGTGATGGCTAATGCTTTTCTGATGCTGGAGGTGGCTTTGGGATTCTTATGAAGGTATTGAGACTACAGTAATAGTGTGTTACTGAATTGTCTTAGTTTTAGTAACAGTCCTAATGCCTCTTCTGTTGAAATGTGGACAAGTTTCATTTAATAGATCTTACTGGCCTTGGAGAACCAGCATTGGCTTTAGGTTGGTGGGAATCAGTCAACATTCTTGAACTTTTCTAAGTGTCACTTTATCTTTGTACTTTGTGTGCATACAAATGTACATGTGCCGGTCTCTTCCTTCCAAATAAATAATTGCAACCAGCTGCTTATCAAATGTAATATCCTTGAGCCTGTCAAAATTTCCAGCATCATCCCATTGCCAGTTCATCTTTCCATCCCAGACTATGTGTTCATTTCCCATACAACACTTATCAAAACAGTTGGAGAGTTTAGCCTGCAGACTAGGCTTTGGCAACCTCATTTAAGTGCTAAATTTGATTTTTCATTTCCAAATTAAGAGGTTATGTGTTCTCATAGTCTCCTGACTCCTGATGGGTTTCCTTCTCAAGAAGCTACTGATTTCTTCCTTAACACAGAGGTAGTAGTGCCAATAGCAGCCCTCAGATGGGTTTGGAATAGAGTGTAAGCTGAAAACTAGGAGGAGCTGCTTCTCACAAAACATCTCCCTGTGCTGTGGCAGTCTTACTATAGGCTGCCAAATAGAGATGAATAGACTGTTTCCCACACCAGAACTTGCTAACCTGTCCTTTGAGCAGTGGTCATCTTAAAAAGAGTACTTTTAAAAGTTTTAAAAGCATTTAATGAATGTGTTTCATTTCTTTTCATCTTAAATTCAGACAGTGTATTGGCTCTACTTGCTTCTTCTGTTTTATTTGCTTTCTTAGGGTCAGGATAATTTGAGATGTAGGCAAAGATAGATAAATAAATAAATATTTGCCTTTTAAAGAAAAAATGATTCAAATTTGAGTTTGTTTGCACCCACCAGTACTGGGGTTTCATTGTTTTCCATCAACTAGAAGGCGTTGCTTGCTGTCTCCAAGCGTTAATAGTTCCTTTATGAGGTTAGTAACTTTCATTTGTAGAGATATTCCCTATATAATGAATAAGAAAAATCTAAGGCAATAAAATTAATGAGAGAAAAAATTGGTAAGAAATCAATGACAACTCAATGACAGCTGAATGCAATTCATATAAATTTGACCAGTACTAAAAGCCTCAACTAGAGAATTAATCTGAACTTCCTGAACTCTTCACTTTTATTTCTGCTCTTTCTTCATATATATATTATTCCTGTCAGGGAAGCCTTTGCTCTCCAGCAGTTTTACAGAAGATGTTAGGAGCTGCAGTAAAGTTGTACTCACATACAGTAACTTCCCTACAGTCTTTAAAAAAGTAATTGATGGTGCCATCTGGAGTCCTGAAAAGATTAAACAATTTGCCTTTTAAAATGTGTTTGATTGCACGTTTAAACGTGTTTTCTTATACATATTGTATTATCATCACAGTATGAAATCCAGCATTATCAAACAGCAGACAGAATAGTTCAGCAAAGTTGTAATTTATTGATTAATATAAGATGTGGGGGTGGAGTCCTATAAATGCTCTTTCGAACACAAGAGCAGTGTGATGCACACATCATGCATTTCAGTGCATTACATTACAGTGTCTTCACTGATTTAGTTTAGTATTTCATCATGACAGCAATTGTAGTCTTCTCTAACGTGATTTTGCAGCTTGTTCTCTATACTACTTTATGAACAAAACAGTAGACTATAAGATATTAAATAAGCTTAAGCATAGCATGAGGATTGTTGAAATGGGGAAATCTAGTGATGTAGTTGCAGTGATATAACTCTCAGTATAAGCACATTGTTTCAGGATTTACGGCATCATTTTAGAGTGTTATTTGTGTCTTTTTAGAAGTGGTCCAATTTTCCAAATCCATCAAAAATAAAAAAAAAAAAAAAAAGAAAAACCAGTAAATTCCTAAGATAGATACCTGTGCTAACATAGAGAGTGGTATAATTACATTGGTTTGAGTATACCAATACATTTTCCTGGGCAAACATTCTTTTATCATATTTTGGAATTTCTATTGATTTTTCTTGTTAGCAGTGGCCAAAACATGATTGAATGTAACATCTAACTTATGCAACAATGCCCTGAAATAGCACTTAGGCATATCAGCTCAGCCCTCACAGTGACACAAAATCTGAGTACAAATTCTGAGCAGCATCAAAATAACTAATAAACCTTTCCTATCTCAGGAAGTTAACAGAAGATCATCAGTCAGGCAAACACTGTCTCCATCTTTCAGGATTCTGCCTCATGTTGCACCTTTATTTCAGAGAGCTGTCTTGGAGTAGTTTGGTGCATAGTATGAATTTAAAGTACTTTCTCTTACTGGTAGAAATAATGGTATCTGCAATTTTTTTCTTTTTCTCACACAAACCTGATAACCACAGTCCTGTGGTTGAATATATACACAAACCCATGTCACTACTTGCAGAAATTTTGATCAGCACAAAATCCATCTGCAAGTCTGTATTTATGTATATTTATATAAAAACTACTTGTGGGGCTTTGAAGCATTTAATTGTAAATAAATGTTGTGTATTTGCATAATTTTTTTACTAAAACACTTTATTTCTGCCACCCCACCCCCAAATCTTCTATTCAAGAATCTACTGATGTCTTTTAACTGAAGTCTACAGTACTAACGTGTCATTAATATTGTTAAGAAAGGGATATACTCTGTGTGCTATCAGGAATTCAAGAAATAGTCTGAATTTGAAAATAAAAATACTGATAAGTTATTAGAAATTTTAGGAAAGATCTATATGCCAGTTTTCTACGTTTTAAAGGTCTTTCATTAAGACAGAGATTGTTTTATAATTCATTATGCATGATGCCTATTAAAATAAATGTGGCTATTTTTCTTCCATTTAAAATTTGGCAATCAATATTTCAAGGTTATCTTTAAATGAAGAAATGGCAAGGGGTGGCAGCATTCCTGTAAGGTTAATTTTCACTTGAATGTCATGAAATATTACATTGGTCTTCTACATTAGTTCTGCCATGTATCCAGAGTTCTACTTGGTCTGATAAGATCAAAATCCTACAAGGAGTGTGACCGACTCTTGATTGCAAAAGAAAGAATGAAATCAAGAGGAGAGAAGTAATGTTTGCCTATTTGGTCATAATGATTTCTCAGTCTGCTCCTTGTGCCTTCACCCTGGGACAGCAGCCCTCTGCTGTTCAGCAGTGGTTTGTTTCTGCAGTTCAAAGAAAAATGGTAAAGCAGCAATGAAGACAATTAGCAATTTGATCACCTCATTGGTACACTGTGCCATGTGTTGTCTAAGAAAGCCATGAAAGCCTGAGGACTTATGGAAGGCTACAGTTTGTGTTTATCATTCATATTTTATGGATAACAACTTTAATTTTCCGTTGTGAAAGCAATAGCAAGTGATAGCTGGGAAGCTGTCAAAATCACTGAAGTGTTTAGCAGTGTTATTCCAGTGACTGTACTGAAGACTATCTGTGGAATTCAAAGCCATAAAACATAACTGAAGTTAGGTCCCTTGCTTATCTGTTTTCTTTGTCTGGAGACAAATATGAAAGAAGTAAAAAATAAAAGGATATCTGAAGATTTGAAATAAATATAAATTATTTTCCAATATACTCTTACCTTGGACACTTTGGCATTAAATACAGGAAAACAGTAATATAATGATGGAGAAATCTGTCTGAAAGAGCTTGAAAAGTCACTAGGACCATCCCCTTCCTGTAAGATGTTATCAGCTCTGTGTTTAGGTAGTGTGTTCCAAAAATTATCTGAATCATTACAATGCTTTTTTGTAATGTGTGTCTTGCTACAAGATGAAGTAATCCACTGCTGTTCATTGTACTCTCGTGAACAGGGAAAGCATGATCTTCCTTTTTGCTATAGTGTTTTGTACCACCTGCACCTCTATGACTTCAATCTTTCAGTCTGTCTTCTTGGATGAGGAACAAGTACTCAGACTCATAGGGGTAGAGACGTGTTATCTCCTTCCTACTAAGTAATATTCATATCCTTAACACTTATGGCACTTCTAGCTGATCTATACAGGCTCCCACAGACTAGCTGTTATAACAGAATTTTTGACAAGTTGAGTGTTAATGTTGATGTTCCCTAATCAAATAAAATTGCTTCGTTCTGTGTGAAAACTTAGGAGATTTTCCTCAGGGAGTCATACTGAATACTGAGCAGTCCTGTGAATTTATCACAGAATAATTTATTCCCAAATCAGACTGTGGCTAATCCAGGCATATTGTAGTCTCTGTTAACATAGGGGGTGTAATATCTGGAATATATCCCAGAGCTGTGGTAAATCCTTAAAGTTCAATGTTACAACGTTCTGGATAAGACACTTCTTGGGAGGGGATAGGTCTGGTGAAAAAGATGGTGTAGGGATGCACTTTGGAAAAAACAAGCTACACAGTGGGCGTAAGTGAAGACATGGCTGGGACATATAAATTGCAGTCAGTGAACAGTAGTTGAGTAAATAGTATGGAAAAGGGCAACAAGCATTTAAACATTACAGAAAAAAATTCTTTCATAACACAATGATGGTGCCATTAATCCCATCTAGTTTAAGAGCTTCACTGAACTCTAAGGTCTGTAAACCACCAAAACAATTTAGGAGCCAGCTTCAGAGTCTGTGAAGCATGACAAGCTGGATGCCTAAAAAGATTTAACTGTCCCAGGAATACCAAAAGTAACGTAGCCGGGCTTTGAGAATCACAAAGAACAATAATGTTGCATTATGTTGACCACCCTGCTGCAGCAATGTACTTGCTGTTCCTTTATTTTACTGTATTATCAGATATTAACATATTTTAGCTGATGAATTCTGAAGAATGCACTCTGCTGCAAATATAATTTCATTTTTGCAGGAAAGTGGATATTCAGTTTTATGCAGGGAAAAAGTAGAGAAAGATAAGCAAGACTTTTTAATAGTGAGAAAGTATAAAAGTTGTATTAAATGAATGTCTTTCACCCTGCTCTGCCAGTCCCCCAATTTTGATTTAACTGTTAGCCTACACATAGGAGTTTTTATAGTAGCTTGGGAAGATGAATAGGGATTAAAGCCTATTTAGCGCCCAGAAACTGGAAAGAAACAGGGTGAGGAAATGCGTTCTGGACCATGTCTTCAGTAAATTTCTTAACTTAGGAGGAAGAAAAGACTTGCTTGTTAGGTAAAATAGGCCACTGCTACTTTGGATAATATACTCTAAAATTCCACACTCTGACCTAATGAATGTATGTTACCATTATCTACAGAAGTCAACCACTGGGGTTTTTTTTATGACTGCTTTGACAAGACCATAGCATTTTTTTGTATCTAGACATGTAATAAAATTGGATGGATTGCTAAGATTTGTACTTCTAGGTGAAAAGCCTTTTAGAAAGCTTAACAGATTTCATACCTCAGGACTTTATATGCAGATTCTGACATAGTCTTTTCCTCATTGCTGCTTCTAGGGAGGTAGTGTGCTTTGTCATAAAACTAAGTTGCTTTCCCGTCTCTACCTCCCATACAAGACAACTGTACGTGTGATATCTTGTAAAAACTGAACTGGTCAGTTACCTCACCTCAATGTCGTTGTCAGAAATTGCCACGTGATTAGCCCAAAGGCTTCTTCTGGTAAAGGCATACTCCTGTCTCCCTCAGATAGATTAAATTTGCTAGAAATGAAGGAATTATCCCTTACTTAGGCAAGGTGGAGTAAACAATCCCACAGAAGCATCTGTAAGTTCAAGGCTAGAATCTGCTTCACTTCACAATCAAGAAATTCAGGTTTATTGTCCATTGCCAGAACTGAGGCTATAGTTTAGGAAATGCTACAGATCTGACAGAAAAAGACTGTGATATTGTGGCTTTTTTTTTTCCTTATCAAATTTAACATTTCTAAGGGCTTTTTAAATCCATAAGTTAGCATGTCTACATATTTTAAGTCATATAGTGATCACAAACTTTTCCGTTTTATTAGGAAACCCTAAAACATTTTATTTTGGGGACCAAAATAAATGTAACAGTATTGTTGGAAACACACTTCTTAATCAATCACTTTAAGAATCTGTAGAGAATGAGCATGTATAACATCTTTTCTCCCCAGTAGATCTTCCCTCCTCCCCTCCCCCAAAAAACCAAGAGGGGCTGCATTCAAGCTGTTACGCTTCTTTCCATGGTCAGAATATTGACCAGAAGACTTCTAATGCATTAAAGTCAGGTGGAATATAGAAAAGAAAGTCATCCATGGTTTTGCATTCAGAAAGCCCAAAGACCTAAATCTCTTTCTTAAATGAAATATACACAAAGAAAGCAAAAATAGCTCAAATAGTATTAATTATTAAACTTAAGAATGAGGGAGAAAAAAAACAAATGACCTTGAGAAAGCACACAGTGTTCCTCATTCTGAGTAATTTGTTATTGCCATCTCTCGTAGGCTTTCCTCCACCTACTACTAGACTGCTTACAAATTCCATCTGTACTTGAGGCAGGCAGGTGGTATTTGATGATAGGCTATCTTACTTCCTCAACAGTAACCACATGATGGTGCTGCAAGGCCAAGTGGAACAAATGAGTCTGCCAGACTGCATACTGAGCAGTGACCCTTCCAAATACATCCTCTGTGATATCTCTACTCCTGAGAAAAGGAAGGCTAGAAGAAAAAGTTTTGTACAAGCAAGGGAAAGTTATAAGCAAGACGTACTATTGAATTGGAGTTGCCTGGTTCATACCTATCCTACTTTCCTGGCTTTTAAACAACTATCTTGTTTTCTCTGTAACTTGGAGGGTGTACTAACAGTGTGCTGACACAACTTTGTCTTCAGTAGGACAGTTCAATAAATAATCTGGACAAAGGCAACATTCTCTTCAGATACAGCTTTATTATGCTTTTACAGAGCAGTTTACTTGCAGCTGAATCTCATGTTACTCAACAGACAGAAGAAAATAGTTATATCTGTATATATATCTATATTCTCTTTACAAACACTAATAGAAAAATTAAGAAAAAATATTGAGGTAATGTCTTAGTAGAAAACAGTTCTATATTTTCTTAGCCACACCTTTGAATTCAGTCAAAATATTAGGATATTTTAGGAGAACATTTTGCATTTAGCACATGGCTGTCCTTTTAGGAATAGTATCTTTTAGTCTAATAACCATACAAAACTACACACCTCCTGGACATCTGATTTTGGACACCTGAGGACTCTTAGCAGGCTCTCATAGCAATATGACCTTGCTTTTGTAAAGTGTCCTTCCAAATATATAAAGTGGAAGAAACCAGAAATAACATAAAAAGAAGGATCCTTATTTTCAAATTCACTTACTTGTAACTCATCAACTGCAACACAAAGAATATTTCCAGATAGCACAGCAGGGTGAAGGAATAAGATTACAATTTTTTTATCTTGATGTATTTGTTGTAATTTTGAAGTGAAGAATTTTTTTTTCCAAGCCCATCTGCAAATTCTGTGGAAAGTGTGGGTGTGCATCAGCCCACTGCTCCTGTTCAGAGATAGACTGGAATTAGTAGGACTGTCCAAAAGTTTAGAATTCTGGGAAATACTGTTCTAATGCCAGTAAGGACCCTGAGAAAAGCATTCAGCATTCACACAGCTGAGGATGATCCAGTGGTGATATCCCATTTCTGAGACACAGAAACACATGTGCTCAAGAAGCATGTCCAGAAGTTACAAATGGCAGTGCTGGCCAGCATAACAGAGATCTGAATAGATAAAGTTCCATCACATAAGGTCCAAACACAGAGTCCTGGGCTGTTTCAGTGAAGGAAGTTTGCATCTTGAGCTGTACAAAAAAAAGAATACAAATCAATGTATTGGCGGGAAAATCATCAACAGGGGTTATAGACAGAAATCATTTTAAGTTTTCTTTCAGAGGAAAAAGCTGGCTGTTTCATCCCCTTTCCTGATACATGACAAATCTCTTCCTGCAAGATTTCTTTACAGGCTCCCCTCAGTGAGCAAAAGAAGTCGTTATCCTCCTAAAACCCTTCAGATCTCACTCAGGAATGTTTCAAATCTTTCTCATCCTCTTAAGTTTTTCTTTGTAGCAGTATGAACTGTTGCTATCAAAGCAATCACCTAGTCAGTATGTGAACAAAGAAAGGCATTTCACAGGTTTCACATCATGCTACAAACAGTTCAGACAGCTGGATACTTTCTCTGTCTAAATAATTTCCTGATTCCTGGAAAGGAGCTGTAGGACAGGATAAGGTGCACAGTAATTTTGGAACCTGTATAGGAGAAGATATCACCTTCGTTCATCTGAAACTGTGGTAAAAATGATTAGTTAGGGCAGTGATTAATGGTATTCTGTTTCCTTTTCAGTAAATTAATAATTTTAATTGAAAAGTTTCTATTTATTTAACAGTGTCATATCACAATGTGAAACAGTTTTGTCAGAGTGACAAGTGATTTTTCAGCTTCCAGGCTTGTCAGCTGCAGTGATGTTAAACTAAGAGATCCACTTTTCCTTTGAAAGGGACACAAATCTTCCTTTAAGATGACATGGGTTTAGTTTTGTCATCTGGTTAGCAACTCTTACTGTCCTAATAGGATTCTTTAGGCTCCATAAGATGCTTAGAGTAGGCAGTAGCAGATACTTACCTATGAAAGTAGAAAAGGAGAACAAGCTTAGTATAGAGTTGGGCTCCTATATGTTATTTCATATAAATCTCAACCCATCGTTTGTGTTGACTTACAGCATATTTTCACAATTGTAATACTTTGGCAGAGGAAGAAAGTGCTATTGCCCACCCCAAATACATTCTGTTGGAAACTATGAAACAGCTTAGGATTTAAGATTCTTTGATTTAGGGATCAGTGGATATCAGTCCACTGCAGTGGCTGCTAAACAGTATAGAGAAATCCAACTAGCTGTTTTGAGTTACTCTGTCAGAAACAGCTGCATAATTAAGGCATTGGAAGGATCACAATGCTCCAGTTCTGTTTGGATTCTTGGCTACTGAGACTGTGGTATGGACATGCTCCATGTACCAACAATTTCCTTTCTCCTTTGCAAACTTTCACACTATTACAATAGGTAATATGTATCATTTTTGTTTTTAAGAGCAAGAAATATTGGATTTCAGATATTTTCTCAAAGGTTGACATCAGCTGAACCTGTGTAAATTAAGGCAGAATTGGACTTACATTGGGAAATATTTAAAGTCACCATCTGTCAGGAAGCCTGAGTCCTTACCTGATCCCTGCATCAATATTTAACCATCATTTCAGCACTTGACAAGACTATTATTACAGACAGTTGTCATGTATACAGTTTGCCACTTTGATCTGGTATTGTCAGATCACGTATTTTATATTTGAACTTGACATGCCAGGCTTTGCAAGTTGTCTGTAACTTAAAATAAGTAGTTGCCCAGGCATGAGAGGCTTTCTTTATCACTAGTGGAAAATGCATGAACACTGAAAGGTAAAAAGGGATAACACAAGCAGCATGTTGCATTAAGTTGTCCTGCCTGTGTGAAAGGACCTCTTAACAATAACTGATAAACTGTAGCAGATTTCTTAATAAATATAAAGGTAATTAAAGTGGAATGCGTAAACAACAGCTCTTCACTAATGACCCACTGGCTGTGCAACTCAGCCCTACCACACACCAGACCAAATTTTCCTCCTCATTATGGTTGTGTAGGTAAATGTAGGTTGTTTATGCACATATATATTCAGTTTGTGTGGCAAGGTTGCTCTTTATTTTTCGGGGGAAGGGGGAGAGGAAGAATATTACAGGAGTAGCTTCTGTGAGAAGCTTCCTCTATGTCTAACAGAGCTAACGCCAGCTGGTTCAGACCACCTAAGGGGACTAGTTTTGGTGGGCACCTGGTGCCCAGCCTGGACCAACCCACCACAACATAAATCTCATTTTCCACTGAGTACATCCCTGTAGCAAGAAATGTAGTTTACTTCTTCCTCCAGTACATGTTAAGGTTTTGTATCTGTGGTGCAGTATCTCTTTTTTTCTCAGTTCCTCACTAAAGACAAATCTGAGGTCCCTGAATATTATTGGTCTATTAATATGGTTTTAATAAAACATTATATTACACTTAGCTTGGAAAAAATTAAGCCTCTAATATCTTTCAACAAACTTTCAGTTTACTCACTACCCCAATGATTGGTCTCTTACCCTGGCATCTAGCTAGACTGGGAGATACAGTGCAGACTGAATCACTGCTGTATATACTCAAGATACTAAAAAAAAAAATTAAATAAAATACAGAATTGTATTAGTTCCAGGCAGTTTATGTGATGCCTTTCCCTTTTGGATGACATTTCCTTCCTCTGTGTTCTGCAAATTAAAAATCTATGGCAAGAAGGTGTTACAGAATTGTCCACAAGGCTACAGAATTGGGTAAGATATCGCATGCCATAGAAAGAACCAAAGCTAAGGGTCTGTTTCCAGCTTTCATTATGCTTGTCCATCATTATCCATTCCGTAGCTCCTGGTATTATCCTCACAAATCTTACCTGATTAGAATATGCTGCAAATATAACTTTGAAAAAATTGAAAACCCACCAAAAATAGTGGATTCCTGGGCCTTTGTGATATCTGGACTCATCCCTGTCAGCACTCAAACTGTCTGTGGCAGATAGCATGACTTCTTGGCAAATTCTTTCTGAAATTGTTACCCTTCTTAGCTGAGAAATCAAGAATTCATACTTGTTTGAGTATAGGATAGGGAAAAGCAATGGTAACTGTTCCATTGTGCTACAGAAGATCATTTGCCATCTTGCTCTGTTAGGCAAGCTTTCTGATCTTTAAAACTCTGAGCATGATAATGTACCAGTAGAATTACCCACTGGCTAAGTGATGAACCAAAAACATTCCAGGTTTTTTCTTGGTTCTAGACCTGAAAGGAAAACTCTCAGATCATCCAGAAGTGACTCATTATAGAAAATAGACCTGACATCCTCCACTACTGAAAATATTTCTGCATTCTAACATACTCCTGCTTGAAAATGGTCTGCTGAATTTAGCAGCTTTATGTGAAGCTAATCTGGAAGCTGCATAGAGCCTACAACAAAAGAAAACCATTTAGAATCCATTCCTTAGGCTGTCCTGGGACTTTAGGGGGTCTATTTAATTGGCAGTGCTTCTTTCCATCCCACCCTGTTCTGGGTTAGAGATTGCTGCATTAGCTTCATGTATGTATGCATGCTTGTGCATTCAGGTCTTGACCTCTGATATGTTCACCCAAGATAAGGGAAAACTTGGTCCAGATGAGAAACTTAATTGGCTACTTCTGCTCATCAGTGGTTTTTGCAGCTTTGTATTGAAGTCCATGAACTAATACTATAGTCTGAATCTTCCTCAGTACTCCAGGAGAATGATAAGCAGGAGGAAACATGGGATGGAAGAATGAGCATGTGAACAAAATGTAGGAACATTGCATGCCAGAAGCAATACCAGTATGATTTTAAGCAGGTTTTCCATTACTATTTCCAGCTCATCTAACTATGGTAAGAATGAAGGAGTTAATGTCAGTGCTGTAAAGATGTAAGTCAAGATGTGTATAAGTGAGAATTATGAACAGCATAAATGAATTCAACTGCATCCATCAATGAAAAATATGCTGTTAAAAATTCTGCACATAAGGATAAAAAGTGTCAAGGCTAAAAAGAAACAAGCAAGCAATTTTTAACCTTATTTAGGTCTGATGTCTTTCTGTATAGAGGGTTTAATCTTTTAATACACAGCTATAAGGAACAATTTCTTTTTTATAGGGTACGATTACAGTCTAAGATGATTTACTATGCAACTTTGAATCCAGATAAGAGTTGGACTGCTAATTTTGCTGGATTGGTTTGGGTTTGGTGGTCTATCTTGTTCAGTCTCTCATTGTATTTTCTACCTCCTAAAACTCCTTCATGCTTCCATGTCAGCAAGTAACTCAGCTATGTAGCACAATTCGTTGAGGATGTAGCAGTAGAAAAAGCATTACCCCCTTCAGATGTGACATTTGGTGTATTACCTGCGTGCACAGTATTGTCAGGGGTGTAGTTTCTGACCTGCAATGCATTATCTGCTCTACTGACTTTGGGGCTGTTTATCGCCAGTGACATATTTCTCTGCAGGAACCTGCCATTCTTATTGTGCCTGCTTTAAAACACTAAATGCAGACATACGGTCTGAAACTAGGTGCAAATTCAAAAGTGGAACGAAAACAGATTTTTCTTTTTCTAACAATTCCCTTCAATGTTGTCAGCTAAATGTGGTGCCTAGTAAGCTGCTTTTGCTACAGTAACAAATACCATGTTAAAGAACCGAAGCAGTGCAAGAATGAAATTAATTATGTATGCTTTATGCTTGTCCGACTAACCATACTGTATTCCCAATGAAATACTTAACACATCTGTGCGTTCCTAAAGTCAGATAACATCACTATAATTTGAGTCGTATTTTGAGCATTGAAGAAAGATCTTGTTACACCTACAGGAAAGCTATTATTTTGGAGGGTGCTTTTGCCATTCATATGCTTTGATTGTGTGCTACTTAATTTAGTCAAAAATTCTAATTGAGCTTATTGGCAGACTGCCTGATATTTGGCACAGTAGGAATCTTTAAGTTTGAACCTTTGGGGATGTTTTCAGAGGAACGTATGTCTTCTATTTCATGCTTTATTGTGGCAGACTGATGAGAACTTTTAAAGCAAATGACAGTTGACATAAAATAACTCACACTGGAGTTTGTTCTCCCCCTGTTGTTTTTTAAATGATAAATTTCAGATATTCTATTTCATTTAAAATATGTGAGTATTTAATATGCTGGTAATAGATGGCAACGGCAGCAGAATAAATTCAATGACGGGAGGTTAAGTGTGAAAAGAACTCTTAACAGAAACAATTTCTGACTACACAATGAGTGGTAGACACCAGAGCAGTATTCAGTGTCTGAAAGAGTTAAACCAGACCCATGTTATTTGACAGAGCAGCACATGTCATAATCTAAGCAGACATAATAGGATGAAATTAAGAAATATGAATATTTAGGCTGCAGACAAGACTCCTGTATCTAAGACCTGTTCTAGTTTAAATGTTCTCTTGAGGAAAAAAAATTAAAAAGGCAAAAAAAAAAAGGCAGCTCCTAGCAGGGAATATTTAACACCATGCTGAACAATATGCTAATCCTCACAGGAATGTTGCAGAATTGTCAGCAGGATGAACTAGCTGATCCCTTCCATCTCTGTTATGTTTAATTTCAGTAGCTCCTAAAGTTTCTGCTTAGGAGAATAACTACTTCACTGCTTCATTTTCTTGTTTTCTTGAGAACTGTCACATCTAGAGCCTAGAGAATGACCTACTGCTGCAGGACATCCTCTGCTTTTCATTGCCCTTGATTTTCACAAGTAGACTTGTCAATTACTGGCTCCAGCTGAAGCGTTTGAGCTCAGTTTACCTAGTTACATACTAAGTATATCTGTGGTATCACCCAGATGCTTCCTACTGACCTGGAATCATCACTTCTGCAAAGCTCCAGGACTCTGCAAAAGGATGTTCACAAACAAAAAATATCCTTTGAAGACTTGTCATCTCCCCTCTACTCATCCAGGGAGAAATTGGAGGATTTATATCAATGCCTACCCCCCTTTTTTTGCCTCTGGAAACATGGAGATAATTACACTTAAATAGGACTTCTGTGAAAAATGAGACAAAATTATGCTAAGAATGTTTTTTTAAATGTTCTTAACTCTTCGAAGCATTTTAGGTGAGATAAAAGCTTCCTACTTTTCTGCTAGCCACTACTCTGTTCATAAACCTATTTTAAAGTATGTTCACACATTGGGGAGTGAAGTACTATATTTTAAGCTTTCAGGTTGGTGACCTAAATTAAATTATTAGGTCAGGATTAAATTATTTTAGTGTAGTAAATGTAAATAAATTTAACATTAGTTAAAAATGATTCTATAGAAATTGTTGTTAGTAAATTCAAATCAAAATCCTCCATCCTACATCCTGTTACAATTTGCTTGAGTTCTTATAAAGGCAACTTTAGAAGCTCTGCTGGTCTCTGGTCCCTTACAGTTTTCTGATCTTAAGTTCAGTGATCTTTTGAAATGTGGAAATCCATTTGTGTGACTTGAAATTCTGTTGTCTTCAGAAGGTTCTTTAATATGCTACCCTCTACAGAAAATTAGTTGGAAATTGGAAGCAATCCAAAGTTATCGGAAGCCTCTAAAAAGATGAGATTTTGGGGTGAAATTCATAGACTTCAGAAAAGCAGTGAAAAAACAATCAAAATCAGAGGTGCTGGATATCCAAGTCCTCAAACGTGCCCAATTTTAGCCACCTTTTCCAGATAAATACCTGTGGCATATCTTTATGTACTAATTATAGCATTGCTCATCCATAGCGGGTACTAAACATATTTTTGTCAAAGTAACAGCTTGCAGCTTCATTGCTTATTGCTATTAAACAGAATAATCAGAGATACTTCTGAACAGTTTATTTATAAAGAACAGAGTAAGATGTTTGCTGTGAGAACAGAGTAAGATGTTCATATGTTATATAAAGTCTCTATATAACAGTCTTTGGTCTTTCTAATTTCCTCAGATCCTGAACCCTAAGCTTTTAAAAGAGTTTTCATGACCTCTCCCCTTCCATAAAAATCTCTGGATATTTTACCAAGCTCAGTGAGGACTTCTTTTCCTGGGAAAAAAAAAAAAAAAACAACCAAACTTTTCAAATTTTGCCTAATTTTATGGAAAGTAAAATAATGAAAAAGCAGTGCTGTCTAATAAATGTTACTAAAAATATCTTTCTACGATGTGATCCCCATTTAATTTATGATAAAATTATAATGCTCCCATTAACTTCAATGTAAAGCAGATGATAACTGTAATGGTAAACGTGTGCCGCTCAAGAAATGAAGTACCAGCTAGTAGTTTGTAAATTTGCAGTCAAGGTCAAACTCTATCAAAATAATATAAATAATTACATGTAATGAAGAGTTATTGACCCATTGATAAGGTATGTTGTACAGTGCATATTCATCCTAGTTATAATAGTGAAACTTATATAGTTGCAATCACTTCGTGACTCATATTAGCATTTGAGAAGGTATTAGATAGAATAGGTCTGACTCAGAAAGGTTTCATGTAAATACATATAAGTGCGGTAGAACTCAAATTTACACCTTATCTGTTAATCCTTATCTGAAAACCATTCTTTGGATATCAAGATATGAATGACTTCTGAAGATTTTGCAAGGTTCTGAGAATAGTAACAGTAAGACACCAAGAAGAGAAGAGGTCTGTCCATTGAAGGAAGAGGCATGAAGATGCTTACCAGGTTTTTGGTACTGGATAACAGATCATGAGAAGAAAGACCAGAGAAAGTATTAAAGCACAGAGTTCCAAGCAGCACTGATGAACAGGCACTGATTAAGAACTTGTTACAGTACATGTGTGTATATCTATAGGCTCAATCAATTTGTTTTAACGGGGCACCAGTGCTCTCTATCAAATTTGAAGGCACTCAGTACTTGATTGAAATCAGCCACATATAACCCTTGTAGTCAAATAAATATCAGCTTTTCAGAACTAATCAACTGAAACTTATATGCATCAATATATATAGAATAGCATAAAATAAAAAGTTTTATTAATGTACTTTTAATAATTGATGTGTCAATATTGAGGACCACTTTAGTCAAAGGAATTTTTAAGAGGTCTGAGAATGGAAATTGTCCAGAATTTACTGTGCTGGCTCTAAACATACAGAAAAAAAATTTAAAACATATTTACATTTTTCTCAGACAATCTCAGCTTTGGGTTTTTTTCATGTTTTATTATAAAACTGCTTATATCAATGTTGTTATAAAAATAGGGCATTATACAATATGCATCCAAAGTGATGTAATTCCTTTCTTCTTCAAGCTGGTTCATACTTAATTGTAGGTTAAAGTGGGTTATGCCATGCAGTGCTCAAATTTCCCACAAATGGCTCCTCTGCATGTTTTCCTGAAGCTAGGTTTCTAGCTTTTGGCCATTTTACTGCAGTCTCATTCCCTTCCTCTGGTTTAGGACCTTGAGCAGACTGGCAAAGTGTGTGATGTGTAGAGCAGTTGAACCTCCATGGGCAAGGCTCTACTGCAATCCCACGTGTAAACCTGTGGATCTCACTTCATGGATCTCATTTACTCTGACTAAAGAAAACTGAAAACCTGTTTTGAACAAAGTACCTTGATTCTCCACTGTATAGCATACTGAATAATTGCTTACACATTCACGACCTTTCCAGGTGACTATCAATCATCAGATTGTCTTGGATATACTAATATGAGTAAATACACATGTCAAAGGCAAAATATGCTCATGTTATATTCATACATCTTAATGAGTATCTTCATTTCCCTAACAGCTGGTAGGATTTAGTTCCTTCATTTGGACACACTGTGAGAATAGAATAAATAGAATCATAAATAAACATTTCTAATAGCTTAATTACTTCTTGAAGTATATAAGATCTGTTACTGGAGGACATAGAAAGCACATTTATTTAATAGGATTCTGTAACTTCATATATATATTATATATATTTCAGCATGTAAACTGCTACAATGTATTATCATGTATACAAAACCCAATATGCTCTATATACAATCCCATCTGTTTTAAATGTGATGATTACTGATCATGGCAGACGGCACATGTAGTGTAAACAGTTTGCTACACACAAACCAATATATTCTAATTACAAGTCAATAAATTTCATGTACAATCCAATTAGCTGTCATAGACACTCTTGTATTTAGTAGATGTAACTGATCTATTTCAAATTACTAATTTAAATAGACCATTATTTAATTGACAGGCCAATATATTTGAGGATAAAAAACATATTATACAACAGAAATAATATAATGAAAATAATACTTCAAAGTACAACCTATTAAAGGTTTGTTTGATAAATCGAGTAACATCATATACAGGAAGTTACCATGAATGCCATTGAAGTCCTTTTCCTATCAGTTGTTCTGCAGTACTTCTTTTTGTAGGAAATCAAATATAAATCTGCATGGAACACTAGAACTAGAACTACAACTTCAAGATATAAAGACTTAGCTCTGAAATTAACTTGCACACATGGCCAAGCTAGCACCAGAATGACTGCAGAAAGTCTTATTCAGAAATGCAATGGAGGAAAGAATTAGGTTCATCCACTACGGTGTTAGTGGTTTAAAAACCAGAATCTAGGTATTTTCAGGAAAGATAAAGCATTTCCAGAAGCACTAAATAACTTCAAGAAAAAAAGTATTAGAAGAAGAAAAGCAGGGCTCTTCACAGCAGTTTGGCCCAATGATAATTGAAATCCAGTAGTAAGAAAGTAGGAAAATAAGTTTGTTTGTTTCCATTTTCCTTCTGTGGTGCTGGTTAAAATTTGGTTTCTGAACTGGAAAAGACAACAAAGGTGGCTTCATAAATATGTCAATACTGCTGCTCTGGGGAGACATAACAATCCAGAATCACAGTATAATGGATAGAGCATGAATGTAAAATTACACAGGGTTGCCTGTACAGTACACATTACGTAGCATAGGGTGTTGACTGAATAAAAAACAGCTAAGATTACTCTGGTCTGGGCTTAATGTAGCTGCACTGATTGTGGGCAGATGAAATCCTAAGCAAAGAATTAGGTCAGGTCATGTCAATTTTTTTGTGGAATTGCTTTGAAATATTTGTCTTAGGAATCTTTACTCTGAAGGTCCTGAACACTACGTTAGTCACACCTATGCTGCTGACTTCATCATCCCTATGTGTAGCTTTTTAGATTCCATAATATTAAAGCCAGCTTTGGGCTGTATGATGACTGTATTTAGGCATCAAAAATCTAGCATGTGTCAACTTGGAACTCAGAATGGGTAGGATGAGAGAAGAAATTTCCAGTCCTTTCTTCTGTTTGTGACTGCTATGATTATTCCAAATGGTTGCACACAGCTCATAAATAGCATTTTACCTGGAGTAGCTGAATTGAAATTTGTAGCCTTGTCTTTGGCAATAGTGAGTAGATAAGCTTTTTTTCACTTTAGAGGTGTTATTCCTGTTATTAGTAAGTTCACAGGTAATTTATTTTCCTCCTTTGCAATATGCAGAATTTGACTTTTAGAACTGCCTTAAGGGCTCCCCAAAGAGGGAAGATGACACTAAAGGGGAATTTATTTCAAAGCAAAATTGTATTGCTTGCAAGACAAAATGAATAAAGTTGAGAATTCCTAGCAGAGAAGCCTTAAGACTCCTTAGTTTAAAATTATTCCCCTTTCCCATTCTAGTCCAATTTCTGAAGAACAGCAAAATGATCTGAAAAAAAACTCTGCATAAATAATTGATTTCCTTTACTCTAGATGTGGATACTTTCTGCATAAAAATGTTCTTGTAGAATACAGTTTGTATGGCTGGAAGAGCAAAGTATTTGCTCTTTTGTTTAATATGCAGTGGATTCCTTTGGTTATCCTAGCTGTGCTATATAGTTCTGGCTAAGGGAAGTTATTATACACCAGTTAATGATGGTTTTGATCCTGAGCTAATGATTTCAATTTGTATCACAATTTGTTTCTTCCAGATTTCATTGCTCATGCTATGCTTAGGTCTAGGCAGTTCCACAAAATTAGACACTCTGGGCATAATTTAAGAAAATAGCTTTTTAATAAACCCCCAGATGAAGCGAGAGAACCATGTTAATAGTTCCTTTGCTTTTTCACATTCCTGAAGACCAGAAAGGAAGGACCTCTTTTTATCTTCTTCAGAAGGAGCAAATAGAATTAGTATGTACTTCTCCGAGATGCAGATGCTCTATCACACGATCCCTGATAAGATGCATTCATGTACCCGATAGCCCACAAAAGTGTGGCTATTTTTACAGGTGTCTGCACCAGAAGAGAAATATCCTAAAGCACGTCAGAAAAACTTTCAGCATTCATCCTACTTTTATTTTAGTGGAATCAGGTCACAATTATAACTCACAGACTACAGCAAGGAAAGCCTGATTTTATGGGGGTGGGAGCAGAATATTGAGAATTAGTATTTTGTACAGTTCTGTAGTCTTGCTGCTGCCTTTCTGCCAACATGGATGGGTGACTGGTATTACCTCTTGTGCACCTGGAACCTGGGCCTGTCAAAAAATACAAATCACAATATAAAATAATCAGCTCATGAAAAAAGTTTAGGCTGAGATTTGTTTCTCATTTGTCACATCAAAATCAAGAAACCTTTTATTCAGGAAGCAAGAGTATTTGACATTAATCCTGCTGGTATGCAGGGAGAATAAATGAGGAATTTTTGTTGTTCGTGTGTTCATGTAGCATATTAATGATTATGATAATAGTATGAGGATATCTGGCTACTGTCTAACATGTTAGATTAAATTGTTAAGGCCTTAACACTGGTTTTGTCTCCCTTTATTCTAGTAGAGTTACAGATTCATATGACTGTTAAGAGAGTGGAGAATAAAATCAAGTGTAATTCTGACTATGGTAAAAAATGTATTCTCTGTAAGCAAAATTAAATCTGTTTTGTTTATTGGTTGACAGACACAAACATGTTCTCCTTTATTCTTTTTTTAACCAGTGACCTGCTTCATGTTCTGAGATATCTGTGGGGCAAATACAAGCAATAGTTGTTTAATGACATTAATTTTAAATGGAAATAATTCAACATACTAAAAAGAAACTATACAGAGAAAAAAACAGGAAGGCAATTGCCTTTTAAAATAGACATGTTTTTGTTTAGACTAACAGGCCTCCTACAGAAGTTGAAAAATGTAACATAGACTAAATTTAACTTTGCTACTGTCACCAAAGATAATAATGTGTCTACCTTCTGACAAAATAAACTAAATGACACTCACTTGACTAACGCTTACCATCAGTCAGGTCCCATGGGAAGGACTATTCATGAGTGATGGTAGTTTGGAAAAAACAAATGTGTACCCCTCATCCTGGAAAGACATGTTATTGAAAGAGACATATGAGCTGCAGTATTGATGCAAACCACAGAGCCATCTCCTAAGCTATTAGGGATGGCTAGAAAATGGTGAGTTTGTTTTGTCAGATATTCAGACCAATTTCTTACTGCTCAGTGACTGCCTACAATTGCTACAATGAAACATCTTCACATGGATGTTTCACCAATGGAATCTGATAGCAGAAAGATCTGGCCTCTCATCTCTCCTGTCAGTCTTTGAGGCACTCAGATTTCTTTTTTTATTGTTACATTTTTTCATCTTGTGGTTTGTAAAACAAAATTTCTAATTAATTGGGTTAGGGTTTGTTGTGGTTTTTTGTTTGTTTTTGTTTGTTTGTTTGTTTGGGTTTTTTTTGTGAGTTGGGAATAATCCACTTTTTCTGCAGTTAGCTAGCTCAAGAATCTCATCTTGATTTTTGCAGTTAGGAAACATGCATATAATTAGATGGTCAGTTAGAGAAAGGCAGACCTGGAGCTGGGCAGAACTGTTTTCAAGGGTAGAAGAGAGCAAACGTACATATGTGTATTTATACGTATGTATGTATGCTAGAACTCCATATTTAATACATTTGTATGTAATTTGCAGCTGCAGGTCAATGAAAATAGAGGAAGATGTGAAAGCATGTTAGAAAACCTAAAAATGGATGAATAGGAAGATAAAGAAGGAAAAGAGATCCTCAACATCAGCATCATACTCCTCAGGGCAGAGAACTGATGAAATGCTGTGCTTCACTTTTCCAGCTCCCTCCAACCAGAATTAAGTCATCATTAGGACACCCAAGGAGAAGTAGAATGGTGAGTGTAAACCCAGAAAAAGGGGTAGAAACTTAGAAGCTTTCCTATAATGGTGTTACAGTGTCCAGGGCCAACGATTGCCCATTGGTTGTCATCCCAAGACTATGCACTTCTACACAGCATGCTGTGTCCCCACTTATTAATGCTTCTGCTATCACATCAGGCATGTATTCCTCTACACAAAATGATTATGCTGCAGTCATAAGTAGTTCATAGTACACAATAACTAAACTACCTGTTACTATTATCTATATAAAAAGAAAAGCTGTACTATACAATGATTACCAGTAGAAACTAGGCACAGGCACTGGGTCTTTAGAAAAGTTGTTACTGCAGCAAAACCAAGAAAAAACAAACCTCTGGGCAGTTCACATAAAGCTTGGACAGAACCTGACCTGCCTTGGTCCTGACACCTTGCAAAACTCAGGACAAAGCCTGTGGCCTGTTATTAGCAACGGCAGTTTTGTACTCCTACAAAAATACAGTTTCTTTTCAGTCATGGCAGGAAGGTTACAGCTTTTAAGCTTGAAGGCTTGTAACCATGCGGAAGTGAATGAAATGTTCATTTTTGTGCTGCTGATTCTGGAACAACACTTTTAGCAACTGTGAGTAGAAAATTGGGAGTTTATTTAAGATAATGAGCCTTATAGCACTTTCATCATGTAAATGCAACAACTAGAGACACACTCAAATCAAGATAATTAAATTTTATTGCATTAACTTGTTAAATTCTTTTAATGGCATTAAAGCCAGTAGACGCATTTTTCAAAACTCTGCCTGAAAGGCAACAGCCAGTGACTTACGTGTTCAGTTTCTGTTAGCTCCTGAGCATTTTCATACAGGAATAAGCAATTCAAGAAGCAGATCTAGTATAAAAAATGAACCAGTGCTATGGTGTGGAGATGATATCCCCTCTTAGCAACCACGTCCCCATAGCATCCCTTTCAGTTTGATTCACTTTCTCTTAGGACAAAGACTGGTCAACCATCACAACAATGTACATGGCTGTTTTTTGTGTAAGATGGCAAAATGTATCTTGCATTTTTCAGTGCTTAACTAGATAAATAGAAACATCCTTTTAATCAGAAGACAATAAATGTAGTGAAGATACCACTTGGTAGTGTTCTGAACTTAGCTAAACTTATGTAGTTATATGTATGCATAATGACTGTTGACTAATATTTATGGCATACCTGTAATGTCAATTTAGTAGTTTCTGACCTCAGTTTCAGATTAGCTTTATACTCTGACCTTGGTTTGGCAGCTAAAAAGAGGCAGCAGAAGCATTTCAGTCTGTGCTCTATGGTTTGTATTTTGCACAAAACAATTTAATGGAAAACACAGAGCAGTGGCTGCTTGAACATGGGATCCTCCCATTTCATTTGTCGTCATTAGACTTTGATGCCATGTTTAACTACCCTATATTCAGCTCAATTATTTTTTATGCCTTAAATATAAATAATTTTAACAGGATGGTAAAATTTTTTACCATGTGTGGTAAAATTGCTAAAATGTGTTAATAGTGGACTGAGATGCCTGAAAGTTTAGTTCTAGAGGTCTCTTTTGCACAAAGGATTTTATCCCACTGTCTCAGAAGGGAATCCACATTAAATGTTCCTCGGCTGGGCAGAGAGCACTGTTAACAAGAAAATGTTACCAAAATCTCCAAATTATCAGAAAAGTGCAAGTACTGTATCTGGTGCTTAGAAATCTAAGACCTATTCAAGGTTAACTTACATGCCACAGATAAAGTTCTCTTCATGTATTAAAGGCCCATGAGTGCCACCAAGCAGAGAAAAATATTAATAAGGTCTGTTCAGTTCCTACCTGTTCTTCTATAGATCAATCTGTCATTGCTGCCTTTGATTTTACTGCAACAAAACATAACTTTAGACTCGAATATAAATCTGACTTGCAAAGTTTACCCATTGAAAAATAAGATATGAAACTGCAAAAGAGAAAGTCATAAAACAGAGTGCTTTCTTTACTGAAGCAAATCCTTTTTCACTCCTTAGGGAGTGAGATAGTATAATGTGGAAAGATTGCATTTCTCACATTCTGGAAGAACAGTTGATTTGTTGTTCTGACAGCCTTTATTTGGATCTCAAAGAAATGGGTTTTAGGAAGTATGAGGAAAACATTGTATTTGCCATGAATTACCCTCCTTGGAAATCTATAATATGGAATAATTTCAGTCAGTCAATGTCTTTTGAAGAATGTTCCTGGCATAAGATTCTTAACTTGAGAAATAGGTATTAAGAGAAGTTTCATCAGTAAAACTCAGCACCCCACACCCCTGGAAAAAAACCCTAAACAAAGCAACAAACCAAACCAAACAACGTAAGGAAAATCTGTTACTGGTAGGACAATTCTGGCTGGAGATACAAGCAAACAAATTAACTCTAGATGCAGCATTCTAAAACCACAGAAATATAGAATATTTTAGGTTGGAAAGAACCTTTGGACACTATCTGGTCTACCGCTATAAAAGAGTTTAGTGAGGTTGCTCAGCACTTCTTTCTTTCAAGTATCTCTAATAATGGAGATTTCATAGTCTCTCTGGGCCCTTGTTCCAATGTTTGACCACCTTCAGCATGAGGAAATTTTGGTTAGCTCTAACAAAACCTTCATTTGTTATACTTTATTGCCACTAGTCTTGTGTATCTCTTAGAAAAGTCTGGCTCCATCTTCCCTGTGAAACACACTAGGTAACTTGAAACAGGCATTAGATCTCTAATTAAAAGGTAAAAGAGAATAATCAGTTCTCTTGACCTGCTTATGTTATGTTTATTATGTTATGTTTTTGAAAAAATGCAGCATAATACGCAGTTAGTGGTCATTGCCACAAGGACATGCTGCTGTAGCATTTTCAGCTTTTACACCAGGACCCCTGGAACCTTTTCTGCAGAACTGCTTACTAGCCAGTTGATGCTGTTGCAAGGCATTCCAAGGATGTGACTTTGCATTTGCCCTTCTTGAATGTTCATAGGTTTCTCTCAGTTCATTTTTTCCAGCGTTTTGGATCCCTTTGCATGGCAGGCAAGGCAGCCACGGAGACCATGCAGTCAAGCCAGTTCACTGTCACCTGTAAGCTTGAACAGACTGCCTTCCACCCACCACCCAGGGAGTCAGCTATATGAGGGGCTGTGGTAACTGCCTCTAAGTAACACTACTTTTTAATCAGCTGCCAGGCAGACTTCAAACAGCTGATGCACTTCAGGTCTGAATTCTGCTCTTACTTTATTTTTAGAGTAATTTCTTCATCTATTTAAGGAATTCCAGAAATTAACTGTAATTTCATTACTTGTTATATATGATAATAAATTTAGTTCTTCACCTAGCTCATCGAGAGTACAGCTAAAATAAGTGTTGCATACAGAGTATGTCCTGATTATCTACCTGTTAATATTCCATTGAGGCTGTATGGAGCTATATAGGTGACATTTGTTGTGTTCATTTATATCACAAATAAGACATGCTTTACCTTCTCATATGAAACTCCCAAGTCTGGCAGTCCTTACAGTACCGTAGTGCCCTCAAACTTGCTTTGGAAGTCTGAGGCAATCCATACTTTTTACTGTCCATACGTGTTGGCTGGATGACAGCTCCTCAAAGCTCAGGTAACCCAGACTATCGTCAATTTTTACCCCAGTTCTAGTCTTTAACCATAGCTGTCTTTGCCTGAGAATCCTAATATCAGTTTTAAATTTTTAATACAGACATCAGTTTCTGGTGTTAAAAATAATATAATTAGAAATGGTATGTTTTCACTCTGTTTTCTTCCACATTAAATACCAGTGTTCCCTACATAAATGCAGTAGAGTGTAAAGAAAAGACCTGACCATGCAGAAGATGAAACATGTTGTAATGAGGTGGCAACACGTTCAAGATAGTGAACGTTTGTAATAATCAATCCTTAGCTCCATTTATCACTACCGTGATGCTAGTCTTGAAACAGGACCATAAAAGTGAAGCCAAACTCATTCAGAAACCCTTTTTCTGATAAGCACAATCTCACAGAGGTTTTTGCATGAGGAAAATGAATGTACTTGATTGAATGTTAGCAAACAGTAGATAGGAAAGCTTGGCAACAGATTATCAGCACTTTGGGAGAAAAAAAATCTTGTTATGTTAGAAAAGGAGTCACTGAGGTATGTTTGGCACACAGTAAAAAATAATTTACTTTTTTTTTAAACTAGTACTCCTGAACCTATCTTGGTGAATATGCCCTCATGGCTCTAAAAAGGCACGCAGTTATGTCAGTCTCACTGAAGAACATAAACCTTCTTAAATACAAGATTCCAGTAAGGAAGCTACACACAAACAAGGTTTCTTAAAAATGCAGGCAATCCAGACAAGCACATCATTGCATTGTTGTATAATCACAAGTTGATTTCGTCAAGTGATTTAATATACCATGTATTAGATTCAATTCTTAATGTATCTAATTCGATCAGGTGATGTATCTGGTTTGAAAGGTGATGCATCTTGATTAAAGTGAGGTGCTGAATGCTGTAAAAACTACATCTTATGCAGCAGTGGCTGTGGTCAGTTCACTGAATGTTACATAAGATACAAGAAGTGGCATCACAAATGTAATGGGTAAAATCAATTAGAGTATAATCCACTGCATGGACCTTATTGCTGCACTTCAGTATGAAATCACATGTGTATACAGTCTGATAGTTTACTTTCTGTCTGAATTTTATCATTAACATGATCTGAAAACAAAGAGATTATTCCAACAGAACAGAACAATCAGATGGTGAAAGAGCTGCTATGTTTGAGTGTACAAACACACAATCTGCTTTAATAGCAAACAAAATGGCTACGTTTGGTGATAGAATGGAGATGTTTGGAGTAAATGAGGAGAGCTCACATAATTGACAATCACTTTATATTTTGAGGGCTTTGCCAAATTTGTAGCAAAAATAAATCTCTATGGATAATCACAAAATTTTGTAAATTTTAAAATCTGAATGACAGATCAGTCAAGCTCAGACAAGCATCATACTCAATCTCCCTGTGAACCTTAATGTACAAGTTTAATGGATCAGAAACATGAGAGAGGCTGGGGGCCAAAGGCAGAAATAAACTTTGGCACATACAGAGATATGGACAAAACTATAAATATTACGGTGGCATGAGCCAACGACAGGCTGCTGTATTTCAGGTTCAGAGTTTCCCAACATTTTAGGCAAGTATGGTTCAATTGCTACAGATATAATATGACAAGAAAGTGCTGGGTTTCCTAAACCAGAAAATGAAAAGGAATGTTTTCCCCATTATTACTGGGATATTTTCAGAAGACGTGTGTCTGAAAAATACCTCTTTTTTTGTTTGTTTTATTTGACATAATAATTATACTCAGAAAAGGCACAGGCACTAAGGCTTGAAGAAGCTGTGTTTCTTGCACCGTTCATACAAGGGTCTGTATGGTCTGTGTTCTTTTCAAGTCCTATTGACACAGTATCTTCTGCAAGACTAATAGGAGCAGTGAGAAATATATTCCTGTCCCGGTTCTGTCTTTTGCTGTAAGTGGAGCCAAAATGCAACTGAGCAGTTTTTCCCAAGGCAGCATAATAGACAGCAACTTGAAAAAGAGAACGCAACCCCAGGGATTTTCCTTCAGTACTTCAGGGTAACTCTTCATACCATAAACCATAAAATTACTTAAATAACACACACACACACAAAAAAGAATCTCCATCTGCTAAATAAATGAGTAGAGATAATCAAATGCCAGAAGTGTAATTTCTATGCTATGGTACAGGTTCTGTCTCATGTGTTCACAAGCTTTCTCAGTTCTGGAAGTTTAAGAAGATGAGAAAGTTTCAACCTCCACTGCAACTAATACAAGCAGTATGGAAGGCTCCATCATAAACTCCTTTTTCTTTACACTTTTCTGTCATTGTATAGGTAATAAATATTCTTCCTAATGTAGCCAGCTTTGTTGCATTCTTGAGCTTAGAACAAGACAGATAATCACCTTTGCACCATTAGATTTGATTAAGTTAAAATAAGAAGTTGTAACTGGAAAGCACTGAGCTGTACATTTCATAGGCTAAGTTTAAATGAACATGAGCATTTTTCAATACTAATGACTTGAAGTGGTTTTATTTTTACAGTTATGCAAATAATTTTGCTAGTTGTTTTCTACAGAAAATTAATATCAAGGATATATTTAACAGTATGTAAGCTGGCAAAGTACAGATATACAAAAGCAACCAACCATGCAGACAAAGTTCTATTGTTAAAATTCAAACAAAAAATGTTCCATATTTTATACTTGTGTGTGTTAACTGCTCCTCATACAAAGTAGGATATGATAATAGTAATTAAATTAATCCAATTTGATCATACTATTATGAAATAATTTTTAAATTAATTAAAATGATTTTTTTTAAGTTAATCTCTGATTTTCAGTTTTCAGACACATTTTTGTTTTGGTTTTTAATTATTAAATTTCTTTCAGATAACTCAAGTGGAAGAAAGATAATACAAATACTGTGTCTTCTGCAGTCTTACTTTATACAAAATAACTAGCTTAAATAAGTGTGCTGTTTAAAGGTAATGGGGTGCTTTCACAGTTTAAGTAACTTTCTGTGCTACTTTCCAGATGAAATAGCCAGTATGCAACCAGGGAATGTGACAGCAAGTCTGTCACAAAGACACACACAAGGTGGTTATAAAAGTGACACTCTGAGCATGTACTTAGGATCTCTGCAGATCTTTTTGCTGCCAAGTTGACAAAATTACTGCTACATGAATGTGCTAGACAAAAGCTACCTTTGGAATAGATACATGAAAGGCACTCTTATCTCCTGGCTGTACTGCACTTATACCCAAGGGAAAAATATTTCTTTTAGTAAATAATATAGTCTGTGCATACCAATCAACCCAGACTGATCCACTAAAACCTATTCTATCTGACTTCTAGGAAAGCTAGTCAGTGAAGCTAATTCTTTGCTAGTTGATTGACCAGCAAGTTCTTTTATAACTAGATAAGGACTACGAAATGGCTTTATTTTCAGTTTACTCTTGTTTATTCTTACGTGTGCTATACTTCAACTTTGTGTGTTGTCATTGAGACCAGCAGAAAGCAAGGATTCCATTATAGGATGTACTGAAATCCTCACAATTACAATGCCTGTTTCTACTACTAGGAGGATTTGCACCATAACTCATATTTTCTTGTGTTTTTTAAGTGAGGAAAAGATAAATTATAGCTGCGGCAGATACTTCTAGCTCCCCACTCCACAGTGTAGGTCTCCTAGCCCATTACCTAAGCTTAGAGGGATAACTGAGAGTCTTAGCAGATGGGTTCTTTCCCCAAGAGAGCAACCTTTCTCATTTGGAGGGCAACAGTGCCACAAAACAATGGAACTCCATAAACAGAACTGCTGTAAGATGTTTTTAAAACAATGTGAACTTTCATTTCTGAGGGGTACTTTTTTGTTTTGCTTGGGTGGGGATGGAAGACGACTCCGAACTGTTTGCTTGCTTGTATTAGGAAACTCGAGATCTTTCTTATAGTGAAATGCATAAGACTTTATGAGAGCTTCAGCAAATTTTCAATAGATATGTTTTGTGAAAAAGATGTATAAAGACAGGTTGTCCTGTCCTCATGTGGACCTCTACACGAAACACTTATTCTGCTCTTGTATTTAGGTAAACATGAAACAGAATACTTCAATACTTTTGGATCTGAATTGAGTACACTACACTGTATATTGAAGGATAATATAAGGGAAAACTTTCTCCCTGTCTGTGCCTCTAAAAATGCAAACTTCCAGTGACTTTACAAGCCCTACATTTTATCTCTCTGTCTTTCATAACTTTTCATTTAACACATATGTATATTTTTTTTAGGCTTTATAATAATGTAAGTTATTATAAAACTCCTCATTTTCTTCTTAATGAGTCTCCAGATTGTTAGCTATGTGTGTCCAGATACATATATTCACAATGAGGAATAAAATGAGTTGTTAGAGAGAGGAGAAATACCTGATAAGTAATTTTTTTCATCTCTGCATGAATTATCTTTATAACCCAGATCCACACTTTGTTGGCAGTGAAGGTTGTTAACCAAGGAAAAAGAAAGAACCTCATAGGCAAATGAAAAGAAAATTCTTTGAGTTCCTTATCTGTACATGAAGGAATAAGCAAGTAAAAAGGTGCTTAGTTATGCATGTTTCAGTAGACGTCATGTTATTAAACAGTGTGAATGCAAACTGAAAACTTGATATTTTGCTGAGGCAGTCTTAGGGTGTAAGGTGAAAAAAATTTGGCAGTGAAGTCAGGTAGGAGTGAAATATCATCTTTTCAATGAGTCATCTTTCACACATTTAGCTTGAAAGAGTAGCTCTGAATAATTATGCTTTGGAATGAAGTGGCCTACCAAAGCCAAACAATGTGAGAGACTTGGACTTGAAAACATACTCGCCATCAAGGCAAGATTCTGAGTATCGTGTTCATGACAAGCAAAGCTACCTAAAAATGTGTGGTTTTGCAAGCCCATTCCTGAAATGGAACAACTTTGTTTGCATGCAGGATCATCTGATTTTGAGGATGCTTAGGCACTGATTCATTAACCCAGATTATTTTCAATGAGAAGTCACAGGTGTCTACTAGTTTATAACTATTAGCCCTGGTTTAGATTTGAAATTACTACAAATTTCTCACATTTCCAACATCTTCTGCCTTTCCAGCAACTTACTTACAAAAAAATAATGAAATAAAACCTCTGGAAAGTGATTAATATCTGCACTTTTCCAGGATATAAGTCTTGACCACAAACCCTTACAGTTATGAAATACTTCCTATCTTCTCTAACATTGTTAGGAGAGTTTTGTATTGTTTGTCAGTCACACTTCTACGGGTAAAAATGCCATTGTCCTTGCCTGTAGGTATAAATCTCTGATAACAGGTGAATAGGATATAGCTTCAGAATGGGAAGAATTAAAAAATGAAATGCTAGCTAACAAATCTGTTAGACCAGACCTTCATGATTAACTCCCATGGGACTGAATTTCTGAAGGTGTTCCTCTTGCTGGGCGTGTGTGTCTCCTAGTGTTTAGTACAAAATAAACCTCATATGTGCAAACAAGTTCATTAAATTTGCAAGAGCCTGTAGCACATTTGTAACAGCTTGTCCAAAGGTTAACATTTATAGTTTTGCACTGCCAACATCCTGCTTTTATGGGGCACATTTGTATGCTAAATTGCCTATTATGTTAAGCTGTAAGTTCCCATTTAGCAGCATCAGGAATAAGATTTGACTATAAGTGTTTAGATTTTATTAGTGCTATGCTAGTCTTCTTAACAACTCAGACTTCCCACAGGCTGAACATTTGCTGTATCCTCTACAGAGGTTCTTGTATTTAGGAAAAGCTGAGGATAAGAAGCATGGGGCAGAAAGGTAAGACACTGCTCGCTGAATGGAAAAGGTGCCTTACTGCATCTCATCTCTATGCAAGACCTAAATGTCATGTTTAAGCAATGATTGCATTTAAAACAACCATCTCAGTTACATTCCCTTCTTGAGTTAACAAGACCAAAAGGGTCAGCTGAAAACATTCCAAGAAGGGGGGTGCTTTTATTGGTAAGTAAATATATCTAGTTACTTTGCTTTTGCTGTAGGTTACTTCCCAGTGCATGATCCACCAGAATGAATTGTGATATACCAGCCACATAAACTGAAATGGCAAATTTTAGCTGCATACACAGTTCTCAAAGCTAAGAGAAATGTATTCGTTAATGAGATAGTGTATCAGTCAGTCTTGCCTTGCTAACAGGTAGTTCTCAGGAGATCCTGGATCTAAGTTACCAGTACCACAAAACCCTTTCAGTTCTAGGTCAGCTCTTGTCAGAGCAGAGACCTGATTTTAGATCTCGCTTTAAAAATAGCAGTATTTGCTCTCCTTAGTAGTGACTGAAGTCTGTCAGTAGCAACTGACTGTTGAAAATGACTTGAAAATAACAGCTCAAGTCCTCAGCCAAGGCTTTCTCTGCAATTAAAAAAAAAAAAATAAAAATAATGTGAGAAGTTTCTTCTTGAATGCTTGTCATAAATGAGAATGTGAGAACAGCAAGATGATACTTCGCTCCTAAGCTTTTTCTGGCAGGCTAGAAAACAACACTCGAAAGAGATGTGCTTCACAAGCTGACCAGGCCAGTTTTGCAGACTTATTTAAGTTCACATAGTGGGTATAAATATGACACTTTGTGTTTGTAGATTGTCAAAGAGCTTTGGAAACATAAGCCATTTAAAACCATTATTGTAATAATTATTAGACTACAACTAGCTATTCAGACCAACCATGAATGGAAAACACAAAAATGGAGCTTCAGGTTGTTCATGCAGAAAAAGAAATATTTTCCAAGAGCAAATCGTAAATGTATTTTGATAAAACAGGAAGTTCTTACCAGTGAGGATGATAAAAGTAATGTGAAATCCCTAAGCACAATCCATACCTGAGGAAGGCTACCTCATTTGCTGATTAAATAAGATATCAGAGAGTTTTGAGTGTGCTCTGCAGAACTCAAAGATTTTCAGTGATTGTAGGAGTGGGAGAGAGGAAGGTGCTTTCTCTGTAAAATATGATAACATTGCCAAGAGACAGAGGTCCCACATGAAAGCTCTGAGGTCTCTGCAGGAATCTAACTGAACACCCTGACTTTGTTGCCGGTAAAGGCTGCAACCTCTAGCAAGTGCAGACAGTGCTTTACCTATTAAGACAATCCATAGGGGAGAGACTTGAGGGAAGTAGCTCAGACAGTTTTTAAAAAAAATGACCTATTTAAAGTTACATTTTCAAATCATTTAAGGAAAAGACTTACTTAATGCTACTTAATCAAAGTTCTCTGCAAATAACTTAAAGGTGACAGGTCAGCAAAGACAAGCTTATTTAAAGACTGTATTTTAAGATTTAAAATGCTAAGAGTCTTACTGAGTCTAATCTGCTAAGAATTATAATAAAGTATAAGAGAAGTTCAAACCTTATTTATTTCAAGATCAGATTTATTATTTTTCGAAGACCTTGCAGGAAGAGAAACAGACAAGAATTAACACAGCAACTATGTCTCTGGAAGTGTGCAGCCTACCTACACTGGTGGTTGGATGATGTTGGTCACTTCCTTTATCCAAAATATTTAGGATTTCTGGTTCTCCATGGTTTCAATGGATTTCTGTGTTTTAGTCAGTTGAAGATATTTAATTCAGGAGTTGTTTGTTGCTTCTTGTTTTTAATACAGCACCTGTAAATGTGCTGTCACACTGTTCTAATTCCAAGTTCTTCTTGGTTGGAAATTTATATATTTATAGCTGTAGTTTGAAATGAAAATGGTGACCTTAACAAGCACTATCATTATTATGTCTTCAAGGGACTCACACACACTCTCACTCACTCTGATATTCTAGATCTGAGTAGCTTGGTGTTGCAGGCCTATTACTTTGCTGAAGTCAGTGAAAAAAAGGGGCTATTGCATTGCCTTGTGTTGCTTTCTTCAGATACATTTCATAATATACCACTGCAGAGTAGGATTCTGATTTCAGGTTAGCAATTGGAATGGTAATTTAATTAGAAATGTACACCTAGCACTTTATTTTTCCTATTCAGAGTTACGTAGTGAATATGTAATTGAGGAACAAAGCCCATGTGATTTTCTATATTTTATTAGGATAGGAAAGAAGCGGGGTATATCTATTGAAGGTTTTACAGATTCCAGGAAGAAGAGAGAGTTCATTGCTATAATACGGTGCCCACAGCTGTGAAAGTCAAAACCACCAGCTAATGAAACGGAGTGAACCACAAGTTCAAAATTCTAAAGAAGACTTGACATAACCACTGATATATTACTAGCCTAAATCCAAAATATAACTCAGCCTTGCAGTCAGGTCTGTGAGAGTGACAGGATCTGAATGCCCTTTTTATATCTGAACACTATTTGAATTACAACAAGCTCAGTAAGGGAAAGGCAGGGTTCTGAGGCGTGGTGGGAAGATTGCACCATTATGCATTCTCTAAATCAGTGCTATCCCAGCAAAAATAATCCAGGACACATTTTAGATCCATTTGAAGATTTGTGAGGCGTATGTGTCAAGCATATTCACAACAAAGCAGCAAATCCAGACAGCTTTTAAATACCAAATGATGTGCTTTAGTTCAGAAGGAAGCAATCAGTGTTTGGAGAATGCTTTTAATAACACTGTCTCTCCTTCTGGAAATTAACTATTCAGTGCAGGAAATTTCTGTTTGATTATTTTGACAGGTAAACATTGTATTTATTACATTCAGAAAACAACAAAAATTTACATAGCTGAGCCTACACATACTCTTGTAGCATTTTCCTTCTCCTTTACAATTTATAATAAACATGAATTATATATGGAGACAGCCGTGCTTTGTTTAAATTGCTGCACTAAGTACTCCTTGACGGCAGTAAATCAATGCTTTGCTTTCTTATACATTTGAATGAATGTAATAACTGGAATAAACAATTAATCTGATGGATACACAGGAAGTCTCTGCAGCTAAGTAGAGCTAGAAGGATAATACTGCTCCATTGTTCAGATATTTGTCATTTGTTGATGATCACACATTATTGACTGTGTTATTTGTCTAACTTTGATTCTCAAAGTTATTTGAACTTACTTATTCAGTGTTCATTTAAACTGATGCCTGCTAAAATTGTTTTCATGATCTCCAACTAATAAGCCAATTAAGATCAGCTTTGGAAGGTATTAACCAGATTCCAGTTTATATTTTTGCCACTTAATTTAATGCTGGTACTACAGTGACAATCAGCCACATAATGTGTTAATACTTTTAAAAAAGAATGACAGTATTTGTATAAAATATATAGACATTCATACATATATATACTAAATATATATCTCTATATAAATATTAAAATGCCGGTGAGTACTTGCTTATTAACTTTAAAGACCAGCATGAGCTCCAGTTGTGCTATGAGACTGTTCGAATGTGTCAGGAGACAATAAGTGAGTGCAATTGTTCAGAAGAGTTTTCACTAGGCTTCTGCTACCTGATGCCCTGAAGGTGTTATGGACATCATTAAATTAATGGAGGAAACAAGAATGGATGTACAGTGACATTCTGTGGACAAGCATGAAACATTAGATAACAAATTTGCAGAGCTAGTTCCACTTTGTATCTCCTTACTTTAGAAACTGAGAAATTGGAATTGCTTACATGAGAGAAAGAAATGCTATGTGGAACGTTTCTGTTCCTATTTCTTTCTCTGTCTTTGCTAAGTGAAATCAAGGAACAAAGGAGGCAATCTCTTTAGGACTATTATCTATCATACTTGCTGAAGCTCTTGGATTTTTTCATTAAGTGCAGAGATGCTGCACTTAATGAAGCAGTTCTGGAAAAAAAGTATGATTAGGATTGGCTTTGCACATTCCCAGACCTGATTGTTGCCTACTCAGACAGTAAATGGAGTCAGTTAATAACTCTGTCCTAGGCAAAATGTTTACCCTGGTTTGAGGGCTGGAACAAGCAACCAAGACAAGTGGACCTTATATCTAGGGGGGGCGGAAATCAGGTATTTCTGTTCCATGAAGTTTTGCTTTCTCCAGTATAGCATACAATCTTACATTAAGAATGTTAACCGTAATTTGTGCAACCCCATCACTGAGATAAACACATAGAAGACAGTCTTGTTTTCTGTTTGAGACCGAGTGACCAAATTTTTTTGGGAGAGGACAAGTCCAAAGGAATGAGCTTGCCTTGAGGGGGCCAGAGGTTTAATTGACAGCAGTACTATGAAAAATATTTTCCTTTACTTTCTGTCCATCCTCTGAAAGAATTCTGAACAGTCTGTGTGCAGGCAGTGGTATTGATGTTTAAATGATCAAAACCTCAGCTTTGAACATTTTTGTCTTGAGGCCTGGATAATTTCTTATACTTTATCAAAAATAAAACCAAGCCATTGTACAGCTGCTGAAGAAAGGCAAAACAAGCTCCTGTGGATGGACACATAAAGGTCCCAGAGTCCTTGCAGTGTTTAGACCTCTCATAGAGGAGACATCAGTTGTCTCCTAATTCTGCCTAATTCTGCATTTTAAGTTTCCATGACTAAGTGGTAGAGGTAGGGCAGCCTTCTGAGAGATTCTGGGTCTCCATGTCATGCAGCTGAAATGATTTGGTGTCATGGGAACAAATACACCCTATTTCTTGCTGTTATATTTGTGTACAAGAAGTGATGAACAAAAACTCTTACTATAGCCCAAGACTATGAAAAAAAGGGGAGGAAGGAGATCACATGGCAAACAACAATCAGGCAGACCTCCACATTCTAAATGGTGAATGTTTTATCTTAGGCTCCTGTTTCCCCCGATGTACCAGTGTGCTGGATGCACAGAGCAAGCTTTGAGTCAGGCACAATCCATGTATTTTGTTTGCTTGTTTTTATTGTGATCTGTGTGAGGGAAGGGCAAGCCACCAAGAACTTCTTTTACAAAAACTAAAAATGATGGAAAGCATTTTTTGAACAGTATTGAAAAGATTATTTGCTAGGAAGTGTTTCAGTGGAATATGTTTTAAATTCAGGCTAGACAAGATTCACAGGCAGATGACTAATTTGCTATAAACTCATAATCTGATCCTCATATTGTCTTTGCATTACATGGAATATCTTCTACCCTTTCGGATAAAGGTATCCAAAGGTATCCTTTTGGATAAAGGTCCTTGTACTTATAATAACTGTATTGCAATAGCTGCACTACATTTAAGATTGACAGTGGTGTTGCGGTTATATTATCTTTTATCTTGAAGTGGTAAAGAGCCATCTTTGGAAACACACTTTTCCCTCTGGCCCTTCCTAAGCTCACAGGAATGTATAGTGGCATCCTCAACCAAATTTTTTTCACAGGAAGACAAACATAGAAAGCAACGCTCCTCCTGTCATCAGATTAGAAGTCAACTGAAATTTCCCCACCCAGCCTCCTGCTACACTTTAGCAGCACCTTAGGCATGTCCTGAACATTCAGGAAGACAACATTTTTCAACTCTCTCCCATTCAACTTGCTAACACTACTGAGAAACATAAGGCTGCTTTTCATTTGACAGCAGTGTGCTCTGCTGTACACAACCCAAATGAACAAGAAATTGAGTCTATGACACAAGCATTCAGCTTTCTTGCAGTCACTGGGAATTATGGCTCTGTCTTGCTATGTGCTGAGGCTGCAGGCACAAAGCCTGGCTCTGCATCATCCTGCTTAAATTGGGGCTGCTTGAAAATCTGGAGTTCTAGACTCTGGATATATGTTGGTGTCTAGCATGCAGACTGGTCAAGATTGGTAAATATAGGCATATAAATGAGAAGAGCCTGACCCAACAACTGACATAAGGTTATGTCCTGTTCTCTTCTGGATTTCAGCACACTGGGTATAAAACCGCTTACTTCCATCAAAATAAAGTTTCTGACCTGTGTCTTCTTACAGGCAAAACCTTGGCTAGCAGTCCCAAGAGGTAGCTTACACAGTGTAAAACACCTGAAATTTGAAGTTTAGTCTCATGTTTAGGTAAGTTAAAGGCCCAGAACCTAAACCATATTCAGATTTAGTTTGTAAATAGCAATAAAGGATGGGTTTGTGTAGGAATAGTCCATGAATTTAGCTGTTTGTCTTTTTGTAATTAAATGAAAGGCTAGATTTATAGGAAAAGGCTTGTGTTTTGCTTTTCTGTCTCAGAAGCAAGCAGGCCTAGGGGACACTAGTATCCATGGTTGGGGAGATGGCAGGGGTGGGGGGGAGGAGTGCAGCATCTCAAAAACTCATTTTAGTTTTTGAGTCATTTTTTATCCTTTTAACACCTGAGGTAAAGGTAGATTAGAATAAGCTCAGCATCAATGTAGAGGTTAAGATGGTAAAAGATTATTTTTATTATAAAAGACATTTCCTGAGATATCTAATTTAAAGAAGTTATCTATTCCAAAGAGGTCATATTGCACTTAAATAAGAGCCCAGATTTTAGATAAAGATTTGCTTCATATCCCGAAGTCAGAATTGACTTTTCTATGGCAGTAGGTAAAATATTACTATAAAAAGACAATAATTTTTGAAGCACCCTGGAATGCAGATATTACACTTTTACTCTTTATGTCCAGAAAGAGTTGTGTGGTTTAGCAAGGATGGGGCAAAGCATACCACAGATTCCTTCTACTAGGAGGAAACAGCATTATTATGTTAGTTGTTTCCTTGGTGAGATTTATGAAAAACTACACAAATTCCTCTGCTGGTGAAGGAAACATCAAGAGTTGGTTAATATCAGTATTTTTTTCTCTTTTAAATTCTTCTCTCTGCTGTTTTTCCTTGTACTAACTATCAATTTGTTCATATTGCTTTGATCTTCCTGTTTCCTTTTTTTTCGCTTCCCCCAAAGCTATGCTAAACCAAGAAACTTGTGAACTCCTTTCCCAACATGTGCCTTTATTTCAGGTCTATCACCTATTAATATGTACCTCAAACAAGGACTGGAGCGTTGGAGTTTATCATGCACCAGATGATTACGGCAAGATGCTTGCAGGTCAGAAATTCTTGCAACCTGGATTTTCTTCATCCCAGTATATTAAAAACTAGATGGAAAAAAATCCCAGCAAACCCTTTCCATTTTGTCCTTGAAACATCACAGATAGCATTACTTCATGGAAGGAACAGAGGTACTTTTTCCCGTAACTGACAGCAGGCCTGTGTCACTTGCTATAAAGATCTTTATGCACTTTAATCCTTAAGGTTATTCACTCTATTTCCACTTAGGCACTTATGCTCTCTCTCTCTCTCTGCCTCTTGTGCTGTCATATGCATTAGCGTGCTTGTAGGTGCAAGTGGGCATACCTAGCTGAACTATTACTGTCAAATGATGATCTTCTATTTTAATTTTAGTCTATGCTAGAACTTTCTTAGAAATTGTCATAAATACATGAAGTAGCCACAGTCACCAAATTCATAACTGGTTGTCTCATCTTTCATTTTTTAATGTTTAGGTCTTCATTTGGTAACATAAGAAGGTATGGTAACTCGTCACGTATTTCTCCAAATTAATTAATATCAAACGGATATTTAATTAAAGAAAATGCACTTGAAAAGTTTGAGAAGCTGGCTAGTTCAAAACATCCAAAAGTAAACTGCTTTTTTTACAAAGACATAATTATCAAGTGAGATAGATGAAGTAAGTATGATGGTTGGAGAAGGCTGATGATTACCAAAAGTGAAATGGCAATAAGAATAAAATAGGGTTTTGAATTAAGATGACCTAATTTTATTTCCCTTCTCCCACTGACTGCTTTAATAACTTTGAAAGACAGTGCTGTTCTGCATGACCACACCAGTATCACATCCTCTTCCGAGATGAGTCCTCCTCTGCATTTTTTGTAAAATATAGTGAAATCAAAATGACTAATTGATTTTGTAAGACAATTTGGCAACCATGAAGGTGAGCCTGGTTTTGATAAACCCAGAGACTTGCTGGCATTATTTTTTCTTATATTAGGGGGAAAGTAAAAAAGTCAATTCCCAGATACCATTTCCTGGCTAATCTAAGGAGTGGGTGTCCTTACATTTTGTTTAACCTCTTTACAGACGTTTGATGGAATGTGGACAGATAATTGAGTGCAGGATCAAGTCTTATTCCTGGAATGGCTTTTAGGGCTACTGAAGTAAATTTTCTCAGTCTGATAACATCAAGAAAGCTTTAAGTAAAGGGAACATCTTCTATTGTGGTCAAAGAGATATGAAACATAGCACTGTAATAACCAAGGCAGTCTTCTTGTTGTCAAGAAATATGCCAAAGGAAGCCAATAGCATTCTCATAAAAAAATTAAAATAAAAAAAAAAATACTGCTAGCAGAATTCAGAAAGGGAAAATTGATTCCACTTTTTAAATGCATAACGCTGCATGCAGTAATAAAATGTGTTAAATCCAGTAGCCCCTAGTCACTATTTCCTTTTCACTGTATATACAGTGTACCCACTGTCTGCTTCAGTTCTGTGGAAGGTGATAATCAGTTGCTGCCAAACCAAAGGGAAAAGCAAACCGTTATTATTCTCATGGTAGTAACAGGGTGGTTTTGCAATGAAGGAGTGTGTGTGCTTCAATTATTTGACTTCCTGTCAGAAAATTAGATGTTACTATGTTGGTTTTCTGCTTTCTAGTCAACGTGCTTACAACACTGCAATTTCTAATCTTTCTGGTGCACAGGCTGACATTGCAGCACCACAGTATAGCCTGTTACCTTCTGTCACATTTCCTTAGATCTAAAATAACATGTATATACTAAGACACAACCTGAGGAAACACAGCACATCGGCAACATAAAGTCATGCTCTTTCTTGGCCTTGTAGACAAGCATAGAAACTGAAATTCTAATACAAAAGGCAATAGTGCGTTTGTTTACTGCATTTATTGATTAAATGAGAATATTCTTTTTAAATCATGAAAAAGTTGGTAATATTTAATGGAAACATTTGATAAATTTGTGGCTTCAACATGTTTTTTCTCATCCCCTATTCTGCAGATGTTAATGGGACAGTCAAATGAACAAAGGGACAATCTAATCATTCTTACTGCTTATTAGAAACCGAGTCAATATGTGATTAAACAGTGTACAACCCTTGTTCTAATACTATTCATGGAGTAACTTTTATTCTGTAGAAATATTTTTTTGTAGAAAGATCATATATAGAAAGCATGTCATGACAGATTTATCAAAAAATCCAATTAAACTAAAAGCTAGAATGCCTGCACTACCAAAATTGTACAAGAGAAATTGCTTCATGAAGTTAATGATAATGCATTCTATCTACTGATGATACAGGCTTCTGATTCCAGTTAAGGTTTAAAAAGAAAAAAAAAAACCCAAACCAACAAATCAGAATCCTTTACATTGTCAAAACATGAAAGAATATGACCCTTTTAAACTTAACATGAACTGAAGGCTCATAAAGATCTTACTAAAAACAAATAATAAGGTGTTTGTTGCTTGTAGACAATAATGGAAGGATATGTTCAGGAAATGAAGTTACTTCCATGAGAGGGGTCTCCTCTGCAACCACAGAGCAGACCTTTCATAGAGTGGTTCATGCCTCATGTTTCCCAACTAGAAAAAATGGTCAAGTATTATGAATTCCCTTTCCCTGGTAGGGGACTGAGCTGTTGGAAACATAGATCAAAACCTTTTATGAATTAAGTTGGTATTATTAATAGAAGCCAGGTTTCATTATTAATTACTATACATCCACTTATTCCCCAAACAGTTTATTCATATACATATACATACTCACATGGGGTGAGTCATGACTATGTGGATGGAGCAAAGCTGGGAGGCCAGCCACATGGAGAGCCACAGTGACACCAGCAGCTTCTAGGTAGGTGTGGAAGACATGCAAAGGTGTATGTACAGTATTGGTGTCTTTGAACATGGCAGCCACCACCTTCTTGAATGTGGTCTGAGTGATATGACCAGGTGTTGATGCTACTGTGTACTTTTGGCTTTGGCCAAATTCAGCAGACTTTTTGCGTTTTATCCATTTTTGCAGGTTCAGTCCCCAGAGCTTACCAGACCTTGCAGGCTTTTAAACACTATCTCTCCACACATACTTACCCTTTCTTCAGCTATTTTCTGGTGAATTCCTCTCCATCCAAACACATCGGTACCTTCGGACCCATTTCACACAATTTCACATAGAAAGGTGTGACACATAACTGAACTTTCACAAGTGTGTACACAAAATGCTGTGATATGCTCTCTTGTATTCCTGCCAGGTTATGAACAGAGGATTGAGATGCATATCCATATCTTGACTATCTGCACTATAGTGACAATGCTAATTCATAATCAAGATTAAGTTTCCATGCTCTGATGAATTAACATAATTGCAGGACATTTCTGGTCAGGTACCTGAATTCAAGTAACTCAGGTAAGCTGAGAAAGCCTAGGAAGGAGAATAAAAAAGCTGACAAGGTTCCATTTCAATTTATTTCTTCATTTTTAGGTTCAAGAGGGGGAAAAAGCCCCACTTATTTAATTTTTTACCATATCATTGATACTTGAGAAATGAAGGACTCTTCTACTGGGGTACAACTGGGTTTTGGCTTGCTCACAGTGATCATTAGAAAAAGAATAAAAATGTTGATTCTGCTGTTTGAGCACTGGCTGCTTATTATTTTTTCCATGCTGTGTACAGGTTGCTGTCTGTTAAAAGACAAAAGAAAAATCAATACAAGTGTTGAAAAGGAACCTTGTGTATTCAACTTTGCAAAGTTCTTAAATAAGCATTAAGAAAAGTAGTAATAGAAAAAAACATGAGTGCCACTTAATTACCAGACATAAAGTAATATTGCTTTTTCAAGTATAGAGAACTGAGTGGAAAAAAAGTATTTTCAAGGAAAATAAAATGGACGCTAACATACATTTGCATTTCAGTTATGTTTATATCCTTTCATTTAATAGTGATTATCTTAAGTGATTTGTTGATAATGGGGAAAATTAAGACAGACAAATTAATTCCTCATACTTAAAATATAAAGAAAAGCGCATGATTTTTATTTCAGTTGTTGCCAAGAATTACTGAGTCACCTGTAAAATCTTTTAGGTTAGTCTTTGAATATTTCAGTGCATTCATCTGGGCATTCTGAAAATGAAGAAACTTTAAATAATTTATGATCCTCTCAGGGAAAAAAAAAAAGTGGCGAGTCTGCAATCCTATATTTTGGTTCCGTTCTTTAGGCTCATTCTACAAGGGAATGAAAACATATGGATATATTCCCTGCCTGCTCCTGAATTATGATACTGATTGATTGATAAAAAAAATCCAAAACAACAGAGGTAACAAGTTGGATATTAATTCACTAGATATGAGCATAAATTAATTGTTTGGTTTTCTACTGTATTAATTTCTAAATTTCACACTGATTTTCCTCACTGATTTCTAATTAGTTGTAAGCATTTTTTAAATACCTTACTTGATACCACAATGAAGAATTCTTAGGGAACAAATAGAGTCTTTTCAGGTAAGAAGCAGAAGCACATCATTCACCTGAGAAAATTTTACCTTCTAAGAGTAGAATTAATGACGTCTAGTGGTAGGCTTTTCCAAGATTGCTGTCCCATTTCACATATAATTTGTAAGCTGCTTGCCAAGACAGAGCTGCCCAGCACAATTAGACTTTCATGTAGTAACAAGAGCAGGATGGGACTGCCAGCAAAAAGGACTATTGAACCAATCCTAAAGATAAAATAGTTTTCTGGGACGGTGAGAAAAGCTACATCTAAGGATAAGTTGGTAAAATAAAAAGCCAGCTCTGTGATCTTTTGTTCACTGACACCATTTCACAGGCAATATGTAATAGGGGAGAAACATGGGGAAGGATACTAGCTATTAGATGCCAACATTTGCCTGTTCTGTAGGTTTCAATTACAGCCTTTGGTGTATACCTTGTAAAGACTTAGATGATAAACAGGGGAAGTTTAGATTGGATATAAGGAGGAAATTCTTTCCTGTTAGGCTGATGAGGCACTGGAATGGGTTGCCCAGGGAGGTTGTGAATGCTCCATCCCTGGCAGTGTTCAAGGCCAGGTTGGACGAGGCCTTGGGTGATATGGTTTAGAGCAAGGTGTCCCTGCCCATGGCAGGGGGGTTGGAACTTGATGATCTTAAGGTCCTTTCCAACCCTAACTATTCTATGATTCTATGATAGTTAAGAGAAGCAAAAGTGCAAATGTAAGTGTAATATGAGCTACTGTGATGGACTGCAAGAAGCTTTAAGCTTCAGTCATCGTTCCCATTTCTTTGTCAAGCTTCTGGTCCTTCTCCCACTTCCCCATCCTGCTATTAAATCATTTAATTGTTGATATTAAATTATCTGACAAGAAGTGAGCAGAACAAGAGAAGCATGCTCAACTATGAGTTGTTGTAGATACTTAAATAAGAAACACCAGAATTTAGAAACTGTTGGAGAATAGTGCTTTGTAGGTTAATGCAGAACCATATAGAGAAAGGTATTTGTGAGCCTGCATGTGTGTTCCATGAAGAGTTTTGTTTGTTAGCCTGTCTTGAAAAAGCTGACACCGAAACCCTACAGTCCAGGCTTAGAACCTCTTTACTTTTTGGCATAGATTAGCAAGGTTTGCCTATTAGTCACTGGGCAGAAAATAGTACCTCAAGACATAGTTAATTCTTTAAGTTCTGTATAGTTATTCATTATAAGAAGAAAAGATACTTTATCTACAGTTGATTTTGCACAAAAGAGTCATTACCAAAGGGTTTTTTTAGTGTTTTCAATACTCTTTACAATGAACACAAATAATTTTTCCACATCACTTTCAGCTCCAGTGAGCTTTAGAGGTTTCAGAGATAACTTGATAACATGCCACCAGTATATACTGAAAGCTGAGAGAAAATACTGATCCAGAAACCCTTTTAATTCAAGCAATTAAAGAGGTACAGTTCTGAGCAAAGCAGGCTGTGTTTATACTCTACATGTTGTGCAATTAAAAAAAATAAATCAAAAGCTCTTTGGGACTGTGCTTATTTTTTAATGAAATCAATGTCAGCAGCTAGTTACTAATAAGAAACTCTCAATAACAGATCCTTACAAGAAAGAAACTTATTTCAGCTTCAGGCTGATAAAAGGATTATTAGAAAACAGCTCTCTGTGTGCATGTATGTGTGCATATGTGAATGTTTAAACAGTCTTGAAAAATATTACTTTGACAACGTTCACCTCAAGCCCATATAAGCAGACTGTCTCGACCCACTAAAAGCAAATGAGGACATCATATATCTGCATGTGATAGATTAAGGAGTGTCTCTTGGACTGATGATAATGGCTGTAATAAGCACACAGACACAAAACTCATCCTTTGGAAACTATGGCCATGCTGAGATTTTTTACACCTACCTACTGCCAACTTACCATACTTGCAAGGATTTTCTGCAGTAATATACTGCACACTGTGCAATAGACTTACTATGTAAAATACCAACAAAAAAGGTTGACATAATGACTCATTATAATTTAAATCTTATTACACAAAGCTTCATTCAAGTAAGTCAATATACATAGTACAGAACTGCAGGGTATGCTGTAGCCTGGTGTGAGAGGAATGAGTCATGCATTTCTCATTATGGTTAATAGAAGAAACACATCTACTGCCTCATGTAATTCCCTGGAATTTCAGATCTCAATTCATATTCAGATCACATTGGGCAGTGGCTATTCCAGCAAACAAAGTTGAACAGCTACACTTCAAACTTTAATTTCAATCTGATTCTGAATTTTTGGAAATGGCATTGTCTTTGATGACTTTTAGTACAAATATGTTATTGGCAGTGATGATTTCTCCTAATTGCCACAGGAGTAAGTGGAGTCTTTCAGAAGCTTAAAAAGGGAGGGATACAAACAACATCAACATGGATCATGTTTTCCTCTCCTCTCGTAATATTTACTGTCAGACTACTAACTTTTCCCTTTCTAGACTCTTATTGTTGTCCACCCAGGACTGGTTAGTAGTGAACTTGGCCACTCCCTGGTTGAATTTTTGGATATACTTTTAATTATTTTTGTATAAACTATGCTAGAAGCCTAATAGCTTATATACTTATGGGTTTAGTTGCTTGTTTTACTAATAGCTTGTTCCAGCTAATTAAATGAAATCTCCAGGAAATCTCTTTCTTCTGATAAGTAGGTTGCACAAACAGCTTGAAGGAGAATGCACCCTTCCAGCCATAAATCTGTACTTACAAATTTCAAGTCTGTTTGCATAGTCTAGAGTGGTGCACATGTAACTTCAGTTTTATTTTAACAGTGTAGATTCATGTACTGTTGAAAGGAGATATTTATCATCAATTATTGCCATTTTTTTAAAAAGCATCCTGTAAAATATTTTTTATTATGGATAATGCTACTGTAGCTTATTATCAGGCATCATTTCTATTGGGAATATATACATCAAAAGGACTGAATTCCCCAAAAAAGTGCATCCTTTCAAGTGAGCAAAGTGATTCTCCTTTCAGTGCTTCAGTGCAATGAAGGGATTTGATTTATGAATGTGAACTGCAAACTCCAGCTGATTTTCCAACTTTTCATTTTTAACTAGTTTTTGCAGAGGAACCCCTTAACTCAATTTTATGTCCGATAACTTGCATTGCTTACAGTATTATAAACTTAAAAAAAAGAAAAAACCCTCCAATTATCAGAGATAGATATTTTGAAAAACAAAGTTCCATGTATTGTGAAAGCAGTCTACCTCAGAAAAACCCCGACTTTATTAAAGATGAAAGCTATACAGAACTTGTGTTAGAATTCACTTCCAAATGAATTCAAACAGCTCTTGCTAAATCCTCAAAGAAAGGTGCAGGTTACAAGCGCAGTGCTGCTTCTGCAGAATGGCAGCATCATCAGGAATTCAGCTTCATTGCTGAGATTTAGCAGAGGAGCAGTAAAGCACTCCTTATCCAAAGGGCTTGCAAAGGCACTTTCTAAAAGAGCAGGATTTCCATTGTGTCTGTGTTGTGAGCTTGGCAGTTATTCATCAGCCATTATTGATCTAGAAGAAGGCATGGCTGGCATGGGGAGGATTGATCTGAATCCTCCCTTGACTAAGTTAACTATTGAGGGATCTATTCATATCAAGTTGAAGCAGTGCAGAATGACCTACAATGATAGGAAGTAGGTTTCTCTGTCTTTCTTTACAGTGTGTGTGAAAAACTCTGGCTTCTTGTTCTTGAGTTTATTTATTTCCTCCCAACCCTTCCATTAGTTTTCAGACACATTATCTTTGCTAAGTTTAGCATTTCTTGATTTTGTCAGGCAATTCTTAAGGGAACTGCAGAATAGAGGTTTCCTCTCTGAAGATCTGGTAAAGGGATAAGAGGGAAAGAGCTATTGACTTTTTATTCAAGCTGCAGTCTTACTTGTGATAAACTGAAGGTGGCAAAAGGCATCCAGCAGGAGTCTGGCCTTTAGCTGTGTTTTCTTAATCAGCCCTCCCTATCCCCACATGTCCTAGCATCTCCCCAAGTTATTCCATGGTCAGTGTTGCCATCCTTGCTTTTTCTGTTAATATATTGCTTTTCTTCCACAGGAATCTGCAACTTGTCATTCTTGGAGACAGGACCATGAGCTAAGAGGACCCAGGAGAACTGTTCTTGCATTCTCCTCACTGAGGTCCCTTAGCTGGGTAGCAACTGGGCTTGGACCTCTCAGCTCTATAATCATGTGTGCCACGTTTAATCTGCACAGTTTAGTTCAGCTTCCATCCTTTATCTACAACATCTTTCTGCAGATTTTGCAAGCACAGGTTGCCTTACTGACAGCCATCTGAAAGGCTTCTGCAAGCAGCATTTCTCTTCTTCTCTCTTTGTATCCTTTCCTTTTCATTTTATCTTTTTACCATTTCTATCACTTCACAGATAACCTGCCTGTCACGTGCCTTTATGGCCTTTCCTCCAACTCGTCATTTCACATGAGCTACTGCTACATCAAGCACCACCGCTGATTACCTTCTGATCTCAGCTTGTTCAGCTATTTACTGGAGTTAGGGACAAATACATTTGTTCTTTGTCTTGTGCTGTTCTTCACAGTCTAGACATCCTACCTACAAAAACAGATACAAGGCCATTTCAGGGTTTTCCCTGCAGTCTTTTTTTCAGGAAGAAATAAGTACCTTTTGCTTATATGCTGCTCATTCCCTCTTTATGGCTTTCACTTGGCTGAACAAACACACTTGAGAAGATTTCATCTCCTCAAAAAAAACCCACAAAACCAACCCAAACCCCAGAGGTAGCTTTTGTCATTTTCCTGTTAGTCTCATTTTACAAGACTGTTACTGTCCCCACAATAATTTTAACAAAGGTAAGACTGTGGGTGTGCAGAGTATACCCATTATCGGAATTAATGTTTTTATCGTCTTCAGATCCTGCACACAGCAATAACTAGCTTGCATTTGGTATGCAACTAGAGACTTCTTTTTCTTTCTGGTTGTTGCAGTGACTAGCACAACTCATTTCCAGATCTGGGGGTAGGCCCCCTGTATGCTACACTTCAAAAAAGAGTAAGATTATTCTCATTAATAAAGACATTCAAAAGCAAGACCAAGGAGTTAGTTTGTCTGTGCTGAAATAATTTGAAATAAACATAAAACTGTTGTTATAGTTTAAAATGTTACCTTTAAATCCAGGTTATTCAGACCTGAGAGCTTCCTAACAGAATAAACAGAAGATAGTATTTTAAAATAAAGAATAAGCATGAAGCTCAATGATTTTGAGTAGCTCAAGATCTCAAGACATTACTTCATTACTTGGTCTACTTTATCTCAAGATCTTTATTATTTAAAATACTTCAATCATAAAAAAACCCTATATATATATGAACATTCTCCACTTACTGTGCTTTGCTTCATGTGGTGGACCACCAGGTGTTAATGGGATTTAAGTCCCAGGAACCAGATTAAAATCAATCTAAAGTAAAATTCCCTCAACTGTGCATAACATGGTTGTTGGGTTTGCATTTTGTGGTTTAAAAAACCCAAAAAACTCAACAAAAAATCAGACAGACTATCACTTTGTTAATCATGAGAAGGCAGGTTACATACCTTCTTTTGCATGGAGTCCTGTGAAGTGGACAGTAGAAACCACAATCACTCTTTTTATGATTAATTAAACCAGGAAAGTAATATTAATAGTCCAGTTCTTCCTGAAAGAGGACACAGGTTTGAGATAGGGAAGAGTACTGAAATTCACAACAGTGGATTTCAGGATCTGTTTATGTGTCTGACATTTTTCATTCAAAAAAATTTGTGTTGTGACCCAACAAAGGCTCTGGCTTTTGAAGGCTTTATTCTATTTTATAAACTACTCATCTCTGCTCCTGAAACCACCAGACTACTCGCTGTGTTCAAAATAAAGTGCTCATTGTAGTGAGTTCACCTTCAAATCATCCCTTATTTTGCCTTTACACCTGAGTCACAGCATATTGATTTTGCTCTTACATTGCACTGAGTTTGACTCTTGCTTAATAAGCAAAATTACTTTTTTTTTTTTTTTAATCCTAGTATTTGTATTTTTCTTTTCTGAGCTCTACTCTGTGACTTACAATAGGCCACTTCTCGGTAAAATGGTGAGGAGCTAGCTCAGCCTAATGTTCAAATAAAAAGAAAAGCCTAACTGCCAGTCTGACTTCCCAATAAGTTGAACAGTACATTCCATTCACCTGAAAACTGTTCAGGTAATTATCTTATACAATATTTGATGCCTTCACAATGTTCAGTCTTGGCTGCTGTTCTCTGCTCCATACTGTGCAGTTCCAATTTATCATTCACCTTCTGTAATGTTGACTATTACTCTGAATTATACATCACACTGCATTCATTCCTTCTCTGTCCTGGATTTAACACACAATCATTATAACATCCTTCATCGAATTCTTTTTTTCTTCCAAGACTTTCCTTGGTTGTCTAAGGTAGTTACAGGTTTCTGATCTGTGACCTGAAAATACAGTGCCGGCTCTATTTCACACAGTTAACAAGTGAACATGTTCCATAACATTTCTTACAAGTGCACATGTCACTGGAGCCCCATAAACTCGTACTTTTCCCCTGGGTCTTCTTGCTTTTTAACTTACTCATTCCCCATCAAAAGCTTTTGTCATATTTTGTAAGAAGAGGTGTAAGTTTGACCACATCCATTTTTTATTAAGAGATCAAGTGAGGTATTAGACCCCAGTCACTTTTGACTTTTCTACTCTTGTGTAGAAGGAAAAAAGAAATTTGGTCAGGATAGATAGTACTCTCACACAATAAAGAAATATGATTTTAAAATAGGAATTTGAGACAGAAAAAAATGTAATTAATCTATTATTCTTTAAAATTGTGGCCTGCCTCCATACTCAGCTTTGTATTTAGCATACAATCATAGTGAACCAAGCTTGGGTAGCCTTTAAACTATAATGAAGCTTGTAAAAATCAGCCCAAACTGGATTAGAAAGATTTGTCTCCTTTAATGGGGTTACAAACAGGAAAGAAAAACCTGTTAATAGAACATACTTTGGTTTTCTTCCTTCTGACCATGCCAGCTATGAGCAGCTCCATTCAGGGGAATAAAGACCTCATTCAGCTTGTTCTTTAGTGGCAAATTATCACACTGCACTGATCAAGTCAAGTATTTTAGTTTGCTTCACTTTTCTTCTGGAGAAGTGCCATTATTCATTACTTAATACCTCAACTTTTTTTGTCAACTTTAGTATCCTTATAGCTTTTACAGATTCCTTTTGGAGGAATTCCTTCACCAAAAGTGAAAACAACATCAGCATCTGTTTTGGAGAAGCACTTTTCCAACCCACTCAATAATGAATAAAAAGGGAAAGAGTGTTGAAATAATGAAATAGTTTCTGCTGTAGACCTTGGTTTTGTTTTTCTTTCTTTCATTGCAATGCAACTGAATTAGTATCTATGCCAGTCCTTTGTAACTTGTTTTTAAAAACAGATGTTTTGATGAAGTGATAAATGTGTTTAGAATTTGAATAACTGCAACAAAGAAAAGAGGATTATCAGTTCTCACATCAGCAAGATGCATTGGCACTTTTACTAAAGTAGAAGACTGGACCGAATTTCTTCATTAGGACTATTTCTATAAGCTAATGAAAAATTGCATTTAACAGTAGTAAAGTTTTCATTTCCTTTAATTAAAATAGTTTTTAGCAGTAGTATTATGCCTCATACATCAAACTCCAGAGAAGCAATCATCACAATAGCTGGTGTTAAAAAACTCTTTTATTATGGGCAATTTATTGTATGAAATAGTACAGAATAGCTACTCAGTTCTCTGTTCTTAAGCAGATTAACGGTATGACTGCTGTGCATCCCCTCAACTAAATGTTATTCCTTGTAATGCTAGCTTCTGATGATCTCCAAGCAATAGACTGCTTACTGCTGTTTTTTGACTACAGGAAAAGCTATACAGTAAAAACCTCCATCTATTTTGCTCCACTGAGAATCTTCCCTGTTCCTTTGCCTCCTTACTTCCATTCCTGTATAGGTGTGAAGAGCAGCCTTTACCCCACCAAGAAAGAAGCCCTTATATTTAAGAGAAGTTCAGCATCTATTTTTGGACACCTATTTGATTTAACCTCAAAAGTATACCCACTTGCTACCAGATAAATTCAATCAGCTTTTATGCATAAAGTTATGAAAATGTGAATGGTGGGGAAAGCAGCATCAAGACAAGGGAAAAAAGACGGTCTAACTTAAGCTACCTGTCCACTTCTTTGACAGCAAGGCAGGAGGGAAGCATGGCAGCATTATTATACAGCACACAGATGAATGATGGCTGAACAGATCTTTCAGGCCTTTTAATCTGTCCTTTGATCATCTCTGAAATACATCAAGGCAAAGCCATTCCTTTCCTCTCTGACAAAAAGTACTTACTGACTTACCTGTATTAAACATAGCCTCCTATTCTCAAAATTTGGCTCAGGAATGTCACCTACTTACTCCATTTCACTCTGCTCAGTATAAAGGTCTGACCCTGGAAGAGCTTTGGACCCAGTCCTGTGGTAGTTCATTGAATAGCCAGGGTAACTGGGGCACGTCCTTCCTGAACTGAGTCAGGTATGACTGATAAAAGGAGCCATGTATTATGCTGAAAGGAACTAGTGAGAAAGAACTGAATTGTTTGTATATCAATGTAGACAGCCTTTAAGACTAAACAGAGGAATTCTAACAAATGATGCAGGTCATGAATGTTGATATTATAAGAATCAATAGATAGATAGCTAGTATGAAAAAGCAGTGATGACTGGAGTACATTTATCAAAGTCCATGAACTCTCAAGAACAGATAGTGCTGTAGTGTATGTTAAAGATGGACTAGGGCATAAAGACGGAGTAGCACAAGAAAACAATCCATTTGGGTCAAAATCACTTTTGAAAAGAATGATAAATAGCCATTGCAAGACTATGGGGATTCTTTCTGTGTAATCCAAAAGGTTACCTTAACTCATGATTGATATCTTGATAGTATTTATTACACAGAAGGACAAAACCCACCTGCAATTGTTTATTTTTCTCTCATTGGAGAGAAATGCTGCTGGCAACAGTCAGGCCCATATGTGCTTTGCTGTTGAAGTTCACAGGGTTCTTCAACAAGAAGACACCAAACCCACAAAGCAGGATGTTACTTTGGTTGCAATTTTCATAACCAGTAAGGGTATTAAATGAGCGTCAGAAAAATTACCTTGTTCTTGAATGAAGGCATCCCATATTTGCTCATTTTAAATATAATAAAGAACAGAGAATGTCTGAGACAGACATCCCCAATTTCAAAAGGGCAGCAAAAAGAGGAAATATTCTTTATTTGGTCTCTCCCTGCATTCACAGGTTTAATTTCTAAACTTCTTAAAACAAAGCATTTGAAGAATGTAAAGCACAATATAATGAGAGAGAAGACCTGTTATCCTGATGCTTTCTCTGGTTCTTCCCTCCATTTTATGTTAACTGACACTTTTGAATACTCCTGCCATACATATGCATGGGTATTCAATTCTGTATCTGAAAATTATTCGTATTGCACCACTGACTTATGGATGCTAAACCCAAAACCTGAAATAGTTTAAAATTCATCAAGTTAGCAGTAGTAGCATTGACACAGGGCATAAATCCATATTTTGACATCCTGAAGACAGTGTTAAGTTTTCTTTTATCTTATTAAATTGTATCAGACTTGCCTTGCATAGAGTACAACCAGACTTGATAAATGCTTGGCTTCAGCTACACTCTCCCATTTATTTTCACACTGTCAGACTTAATCCATAACTGCTGTTCAAAGGCAGCAAGCAGGAGATGAGGGTGCATCCTGACTCAGCTGGTAGCTGGCTAGTGGCAGCCAAAAGCTACAATAATTTATTATTATTCAAACTGCTTGTTGACATAATTTATTTTCATTTTTTATAATCTATTATCTAAGGATAAACAATTTACAATCACATTATTTAATTAGTTTCTATTTGTGTGAGTTCGCTTAAAATCATTGACCAGAAAGCCCGTCTTTTTGTGGTTAAAAAAAACCCCACACAAGCAAACAAAAAAACAATCCAAAAACCCCAGCCACAGCATCTGAACAGCACATAGAGGACATAAATGCAAAACTTGGATTGCTGGAGTTAATAGAAAAGTCTGTGAACAGATCTACTCGAGCCGAACATAGTACAGATGTTACTACTCCATTGCAACATTTAGGCTTGAATTATCCGGAATGCTTTAAAGTAATAGGGGTGGTCTCACCCTGGATTTCACTGCAGCACTGTCTCTGGCTGATACCTTCTCCATTTCCTACCTGACACCTAATACTAAGGACAGACACAAGAAAAGAAAACTCATTTTCTCATGAGAGAGGGTGCGTATGTTCCTCACCCACCAAATCAAGGGCTTAACGTGGAAACAAAATTTTGATCCTAAAATGGCCTAGAAATTACTTCTAAATAGTTCTTCTCCGGTGAGCTGCCAAAGAGACATAAATAAAACAACCTGATATGGATTTTGAGCCTCAGTTCTTCCCAGAGTCATGCCCACAAATAACAGTTCTCCTTGTATATATTTATAATATTCTGGACAAGAAGAAATACTATGTTGAATAATTACAATACAGGTTTTCTGCTAGGATAAATATTGAAATTAAAAAAAAACATTCTGTTAGCCTAAGACTTTACTAAGTTTGTAAACCCCTTCTATTTAAGCTGTTTGTAAGCTGCTGAGAAGTTAAGATGTCCGTATTAGGTCCTCATGTATGGCTATTCAGCCATAGAATTTTTATCAGATATTTCTCTTTCAGATGGAACCTTCTAATGCTGTTCAAAGAACCCAATGTTAACATCTGTGTATAAGTAATATTGCTGCAAATGTAAATCTGACCATTGTGCTTCTACACATCAGGTAAACCATAACCTAGAAGTAATAATAAAGGAATATAAATCATCTCTTGGCAACCCTAACAAGCACCTGTATTACCCCGAGGTGTTTTCCCTAAGGCAAAGAAAACATAACCACCATATAAAGACACAGCAGTGCTATGAAATTAGAGGGAAAGATGTTTGGCTTGTTGTCAAAACCATCCGGCTGCTTATTTTCTTGGGAATCTCCTCAGTACAAAGCAGAAGAACCAGTGGGTGGCACGGCCCCCACAGCAGGTGTTAGAAGGACTGTTGGTAGAAAGCCTTTGCTAGAGAACAGCATTAGGCTGGCTTCACTGCCACCTCTGGAGGGACATTTCTTTACCATGTTCTTTACATGCCAGTGCTATTTACTTCAGTTGGCATATAGATTAATACATAGAAGGTAGGGTGTTTGTGCATACTGGGTGCTAGCTTATCATTCCTTCACCCACAATTTGACCACATACAGCAAAAGGAGATAGACAGGTTGTGTGCTCACAAGAATTTGTGAGATTTGTGCTCACTTGTGTACAGTTTCCTCATATTCTATGTTGAGATATTTTTTTTTTTATAAACTAAAACAAACTTGGGAAAACTTTAGTTTTCCCATGCCAGAGTCTAAAGGTAACATTTTACTTCATGGTCACTCAGCCAGTGTCCGCTTTCCTTGGGCTGCAGCTAAAGCCTGGTAGCTGGGCCCATTCCTCTGAGGGGTCTATATGCCATGGGGCAGTGGAAAAACCTCTGTAACAAAAAAGAGATATTAGCACTGTAATAGACTGCTTGACGCAACAATATAAAACCCCTCCCACTGGAGAGCTTTAGATTAGATCAGTTTCTTGATAACAGGATCAAAATCACTGGCAGCCACTGCCAGTTATCCCACACTGGGCAGTACTCCCATGGCTGCTTGCTGAGCCTTTCATAGGATACATCTAACGCCTCAGCGCCCATCACTATGTTCTGGTCAGGTCCTTGGATTTATCACCACACTTCTGTGCTCTCACGGCACACCAGACTGCCAGGTGCACAAGTCGAGGATGCCTGCATGGGACAAAGGTGTCAGAGCGATGCAGGAGGCTAGTTCTGTCTCTGATGGGTAGCGTGGGTGGCCTAAACAAGCTCTTCACATTTCAGGACATATTTTTGTGCTCTATGATATTATACTGCAATATTTCTTCCTAAAGCAGAATTCCGTCCACAGAGAGCGCACATGGATACCCTTATGGCATTTTTCTTCAACAAGAAACCCCTTCGGAAGCACAGCTCTAGAGAAGTGGAGAGTTATTTGAGTCAATAACTCCCACTTTTTGATTGAAATCACACCTAACGGTACCAAGTCACCTGACCAGGTGTCAAGAGAGGAGTGTGCAGACAAGTCCTGTCTGAGAGAAAATAAAGTATGTTCTGAGAACATTCAGTCAGTTCCTGAATGATTCATGGGTAGGAAAATAAAAACAATCAAAATAGACAGAATTTGTCAGTTTACTTCCAAATTATTTACATCAGCGGATTGCTCTACTGCTAACTCTGGTAAGACTGTCAATACTGAATGTGGCACAAGCACTGTATGCAAGCTTCAGACTAAATCTTTTAAAACTTTACTCAAAACAGAAAGAACACTGATTTAAATTGACTTACCATGTGATCTGACAGTTAAGGAAAGAAAAACAACCCTGAGGTATGTGCTGGACATACATACTGTACCTCTGCAGTAAAAGACACATGGCAGCAAGATCTTCACACTCTAGGGGTCTGAAAGAGGAAGGGAAATAAAGGGTAAAGGGGTATAAAGAAGGAACAACACAAACCACATGAGGAAGGAATTAATTACTATTATCATTGATTAGCATACAAACAAAATTGCACTGCAAATCGCCCTAAGACAGCAGCATTAGGCTCATACATGCAGTCTGTTGGAAGACAGTAGGATAAGCAGCAGAGTTCAGTGTCACCAAGGCATGCTGGTACTGGTGGTCTGTAGGAAGCTCCTGCGACAGCCTGTCTGTCCGCTCTGAATTCCACCATTCCAGCATCATCGCTGGAATCTCTATGGATACTTCAGTGTGAATGTTCCTGTGCCAGAACCTCTGTATTAGGACTTTGTAACTAGATGACAAAATCAGTCCTTAGTATTACTTGGCAAGTAGACTTGATGCTTGAAAGCAACTTTATTTTTCTTAGAGCATGCACATGCAGCTGTCATACAAGCTCTGTTTTATTTAGGAACCTGATACCTTTTATAGTCCTATTGGTTCTAAAGGACACCTTTCCTCCCTCCCCTTAAATTGGGAAAAGATCTGATAAGGCTGCTTTTCAGTGTTTTGTACTGAGCTTTGCATAGGCTGGGACAGCTGAGCTCTTTGTCAGCTGTGACACCTCTATTCACTCCTTTTAGGTAAGAGAAGATCAATGGCCTTATAATAACATTTTATCTTATTCTTACTTTTAACTTGTCTCACTGCAAAAAATGCTCCATGGGGGAGGGGAACTATATCACTGTGGTTGTATCATAATTTCCCAGCTACTGTACCGCAGGGGGAGGAACATTCTCAATAGCACATGGTGTAGTTCAGTTTCATCAGGTATATTTATTCACAGAGCTTGTTTATTATGGAGACATATTAAAAGTGAAAATAAAACAAAGTAAGTGCTTCTGGATGTTCCAATTCATCATTAGAAGTCATCTGAATTGCAAAAATGTCACTGTATCAAGCAACCATTTCCTTTATCCCTTGGGCTTTGAGAAAATCTTATTACAGCATCTCAATTGTTCCCTTGATTCGGAATGTAAAAAAAAAAAGGAAAAAGATGTTCCATTTGCCGATTCCTTTGCAATTTAAATTAATCAAATACAATGCATTATGCACATCCCCTCCAAATAGCTTCCTTCCCGCCAGCAAACTGCTAAAAGGTTGTTTCATAGTCTGTTATACAAGTGTTGCTTAATCTGCTCTAAATTGTCAGTACTGCGTTTTGCACCAGTTTCCACAGGTTAGTGATATATGCAAAATAATGTAAACTGATTGATACAACACCTTGTTATCTGCTTGCCATCTGCAATCTGGTGCTGCTCGTGGCAGTCACTTGCTCACCAAAGCAAACAAAACCCCTTCTACAGGAACAGGATCCAGCAGAAGATACTACGTCATTGTACTTCTGTAGTGTCTTTGTTTTGCATTTCTGTTTCTGGGTACCAGTCAGGAGGGTTCTAGCACTAGCAGTACTAACAGAGCCCATGCCTGCTTCAGCAAAATCCTATGCATTCTTTCTCTTCACTTAAATAAGGCATTCAACCATGCTGATTTACGTGGTCCCAATTTTGACCTGCTTAAATTATCCTGTCTCTAACCAGTTGATAGTTAAGCTACTAATTACCCTGTGGGCACAAGAGCAGTATGGTCCCACAAATTCATTGTGCAAAAAAGCTGAATGACCCATTTATGCACACAGAAAAAATGATACAGAATTTTAGGGATTCTGTTCTATGTCAAGAGTCAATTCACCACACAAGCTCTTGAAGGCTCTTTTTCTCCTCACACTTACTTTCTCATCAGCATAGTTACAGAAGAACTGTTCTGAACACTGAGCTAATTGAAGACCACTGTTGCAAACCCATTTAAAAAGTTGGTGACACACTAGAGAAATGAAGCAGAGGATAAAGGAGCAGCAGCACTAAGCTGGGAGCAGTGTAGCGATGTGAAGATCTATTCCCTGCCTATGCTCATTTATCGAGGGAGAATGGTGAAAGGAGTCCAAAACTAAGTATTCACCTTCATTACCAGGGAAAAGGAGAGAAAAAAGAATTTTCCCTTTACTTCTTTGGATGTTAGGAGTGATTAGGTTCAGTTGTGTCTCTTAAATTGCTTTGTGAGTCTTCTATCTCTCTCATTTCGATAAAAGGGATAATATATTTCATTGTAGAATTTTCACTCAAAAGAGATTGGAATCATAAAGAACCAGAAAGAGGGGGGCAAGGTAGTATTCTGAGGTCATTAGGATGTTTGAAGTGTTGTTTCATTGTCTGTCTAAAAGCACTCTATCAGCTCTCTTCATATCCTGTACATAGGAGAACTGCCTCTTCTGAAAAACAGCATTAGTGGTCATTTTGGGATCTCTTTTTACTCTCTCTCTCCCCCCAACCCCCCCCCCCCCCCCCCCCCCCCCCCCCCGCAGAATCTATTATCCTCTGCTAAACTACTGAACACAATTCATCAGGACATTCTTCTGTAGCATCAGACTGAGCTAAATCTTACTATAAACACCAGTCTTCTGTCACTGATGACAGCTGCTTTATTAACTGCACCATGCTAAGCACTATGTAGCCAACAACAGCAGAAAAGTTTTCTGAAGGCAGAATAGAAATGCCAGTCTGCAGTAACTATTTTTCTTCATTTACATCCCGTTTCCGATGTCATCATTCTGCGGCTGCAATGCCAGGCAGGAGCCAGCTCTGAAAACGCAGCCGAAGAACCCAGATTACACCTTGCACTGCAGTCTTGTCTTGGTACTGCTACTATCTGAACATAAAAAAGGAAGGAAGCATTGAGTTTGTTTCAGTGTGATGGACTAATAAGCTTGGAATAATAACCTGTAGGAAGAAAAGATGGAAAATCATTGAGGAAACAGCTAATATTAAAAATACATAAAGGTCCAGATTTCAGCTTTCTTATATGACTTCATTTGAGATTGCTACCATCCCAGAGTTCGAGTTGAAGAACAAATGATGATGGTATGAAACCATGTCCTGATTAAATATTCTATCTGTGACACCTGTCCACATTTATTTTTAGAAAACCAGAATAAATAGGGAAAGTTGTAATATGTGGTTATGGAACAGAATTCTAAACTCAAAGCTTCTTTTTTTTTGGTAGGATAGTATTTGCAACAATTTCCTAGTGCAAGCTGAAGAATAGAGAATACATATTAAAATGATATTCTCTTATTCATGTGTGACAACTTCAGCTACTCCTTAACACATGCTGACCTCACTGTAGAGATGCTCATGCATGCACACTTGATATATTACATTGTGGAGTCTGTGAAATTAATTTCAAGAAAGGATATATCCAGTGTTAGAAAAAACTATTTAAGGATTTCAAGGACAGAGTCTTTCTTATTAACATATCATGGACACATCTTTTAGCTACATAAAGGAACTGTTTATACTATTCACCAATCTCATATATAGGAACTAACTTATTCAATACATACAACTTTGTATTCTGATCTCAGCTTCAGTCTCTGTGCTGGTAACACTGAACCTACGTGATTCTTCTAACTTCTTAAAATACATTAAAAATCCAGATTTCTTTGTTTTTCTGAAACTGGGAGAAGAGAGAAAACAATAACACTATGACCCTATATACATATATACTAAATGTATTTAGATCTACTTTAGGACAATAAACAAGTTCTCTATTGTACTTATTAAGGAAACACTATAAACACGTCTGGCAATATTTTAGAGAAAAATAAAAGGAATAGAGATCTTAAGGTCGTTTCCAACCCTAAGTACTCTATGATTCTATGATTTCATTGGTAACCATGATTTTGAAGACTCAAAGAAAAGATCTTAGAAGAAGCCATTTAATCCCATCATCAGTTGATCCCCCATTTCCGTGACTCAGGTGCCAAGCCTAGGAAAGCACATACAGTAATTTGAAAGGGATCAATAACCATTGGCCTTTTTATTAATTTCAGAAATTAGTATTATTTTGGGCACAAGGGCAATCTTTGAGCCACAAGGCATGATTCCAATTAGCTGTCAATATTGCCAACTGAGAGTTGCTTCCAGAGTTTAAAAGAATTACATTACACATCAGGGAAATCAGAATCAGGCCCACACATTTCAGTACTGTTGTTTTTAAAGTTATACACTAGCACCAATACTAAAATTTTACAGTGCATGGTAAAGGTCAACAGACAAAATATTTGGAACTTTTACTCATGAATGTATTTAATTTCAATGACATTTTACAAAATACGTAGCTGCTTCTCCTTTTGCAATTAAAGATTCCAAATAATACAGTCAAACCTACTTAATCATTGCTCATTCTAGCATACAGTAAATCTTGCTGTGTTTGAAGAGAACCCAGGCATCTTCACAGCACCCATTTCTGTTCCTTTTTATTTTATGAAATTAGAATACTTAATAATCTTCACCGTATTTGGCTGCAGTGGAAGTGTGGAGAAGAGTAAAATTTGCCCTGTGGACTTTATAGTCAGGACAAAACTCAGTTCTGTAATCAGGCTTGGTTCTGTGGTTTAGGTTTGCAGAAAAGCCCAAAATTCAAGCTTCTTTTTGCAATTATATGTAATAGTAAAGCACGGTTAGAGATAGGCCTATCAATCATTTGAATATTTGCCAGAACAACTGATATTTTTTTCCTTCCCAAAAACATTCCAGTTTGGAGGAAAGAAAAGAAATACTCAGTGACTGAACAGTTACTATTTGCAAATAATTAAGACATTAAAATAGCCCTGGAATGCTCACACACCCTTACATTCATCCTTATAAAGACTCAGAAACTCAGCAGCGCTCTTAGATATTGAAAGCCCGGAGTTGGCATTGCTGTACTGTGGAGTGGTCTTCATAAAGAGCAGCAAGACTCTGCAGACATCCCTCTCAATGCTGAAGAAACTGAATATGAAGTTCTTTTTAACACAAGCTTCATTTTCATTAAACGAAAAATGTGTTCAGGCAAGTTGATGGAGAAATGAACCAATTTGAATGTATTGAAGTTCTTTGCTTTGCTACAGTGCTTTTTAAATGGTGTCTAAACAGTTGGTCACAGATTTATTTATGTTTCCGTGTAAAGAAAGAAAATATTATCATTTTCTATATGGGAAACAGTTTCCCTAATTATTTGGCTCCTTCTTCTACCACATAAACACAGCAATTTGTACCCCTCTCCTTCAACTGGCTGCAATTAGCAGCTACATTGCAATAAGCAGATTATGTTAATTAAAAACTCAAAACTATGTAAACAATGGGAAAGCTGACTAGCCATTTTCTATTTTTGCCAACTGGGAGGAACACAAGAGAAATTAGTACCAAGCTTAATTTTGCTGTTTATAATTCAAGTTATTTGTAACAAATAGCACCATTTTAAAAGTATTTTTTAACAATTAACTGTATTTCTTTACACTAATTGAACCACATCCCACATGAGAAGTTTAAAATCTGTATGAACTGGTGGGGGAGAAGGTTTAAAAGAAATCTAAAAAGGTGCTAAGGGAACAGATTTGCACACATCATCACCAAACTGGAATATTAAACATAAGCTCCCTTCCATGCCTGAGTCACACTCTCAGAAAGGCATAGCTAAGGATAAAAGTATAACTTTGTTATGCTTCCTTGGCAAAAAATTGAGCATATTCTAGTAAAAACATTACCCAGCAGACATGAATATTGTGAAGGTTTAAGTTACTATGGTTTCATAGAGGCTATAGTTTTGGTTTTGTTGTTCTGTTTCCGAACCCGGATTGTTTAATGAGGGTGGGAAAAGCAGAAGGCAAAAGTGGATCTTGCCTGTTAGTTATTGTGCTCCCAGTGCTACCTCTCCGCCATGGAGATACCTCTCAGTATTACATACTAAGGGGATGTCACCACCACATGAACCACATGCACAGAGAGGCTGTGTACATCTATGAGATTTATTAACCATAGCTATGAATTTGCCACTGACCAGACTTTCTGGAAGAAGAAGTAAAACAGACTATTGCCCTTCTTCAGCTTCATATAGGAAATGCTCCAGGTATGTGAAGGAGATAGTGTATTTCCTTCCCCAAGCTTGTATTACATGTTGCTGATTGACTATGAAGATGAAACTGTAAGTTTGGAAAAAGAGTACTGCATCAGATGAGGTTTTAGACTATTTCCATAGGGTTTTCCAACATGACAGTGTAGAAAAAGAAAATTATACAGAAATATGTAACAGATCATGCAATCTCGGATCAGACTTTCAGAGTGGCAAGTATAAAAATCCTAGTTCAGTGTGATACCGAATTAAATTAGTTTTTCACTGTATAACTGATATCAAATTACATTAGTATTTCATTGAATATACTTAGACATAGACAGGGCTACAATGACTTTTAAACTGGAATTCCACTGTGTATAGAGGCTACAAAGATAGAGACTGCATAGAGGATATAGAGGATAGAGAGGAAGGCACTCAACAAGAGAACCAGATGTCTTTTCTCAAACCAATATAGGCCTGTCTCCTGTTGCTAAGATGCGAGAAATTGGTAAATGGCTACAAAAGAAAACAACTTGAAGAGCCTCTCAGGGTCATAAATTAGACCAAACAAGAATATGCGGTTAACTGAAAAGGCTAAACACACATTTCAATGTCCTTAACGACAAATTTCCATACAAACATAAAATGAGTAGGGGTATTTCTACATCCAAACTGCTTCAGAAAACAGGAAGATCCTCAGAAAATGTGGAAGTTGCTATAGAAGTATTATTCACAGTTTCTCAGGAGGCCACATAATGCCAAGTGTATAGGAAAAGACTAGAAACTCATGGGAAGCTTGAAGAAGGAAGAGATCTAGAAGTGCTGCCCACATCATTAGATTTTGCACCTATTATCTTCCAGACCCACAAAGAGTGGGAATACTGAACTGCTTCCTGTGTATTATGTTAGAAAAACATTTTTTCTGTTTTAAGGGGAACACTGATTTCCCATCTTCTGCTCCCCCACAGAGCTCTCAGACTGTGAGAGGGCTGTTCAAAATAAAAGTGCAGCTGATCATTTGGCTTTTCATATTGCCACTATTTTCCTTTTGGAGATACAAACTTTAAATGAGCTGCTGTACAAGCTTCTTGGGGTCAAAATGTAGGAAATCACATCCACCACAGAGACAGGCACAGTAAAAACACCTAATATGACCATTATGTTCAACTCAGCAGTCTTTTTCCTGTTGGTAGGTTTTTGATACAAGCTTAACATCAAGCCAGGCTGTCAAAACCAATGAAATCTATTTCTGTGACATTGAAAGAGCTCTTGATGAAAGTCAGTCAGTTTAGGGAATATTTTTCTTTTCCTTTATTTTTTTTTTAGAGTACCTGCAATGAAGACAGAGGAAGAGCTGGGTTTTAACTGAATGTTGCTTTTTCTCCTTAGTTTCAAAGAGGTGAGGAGTATGTGCTAAGTAAACCCATTTATTCTGCAAAGGGTATCTTTAGTGCTTGATGCTAACTGTTGCATTTTATTCTGACCATTTGCTGAGTCTTGTTTTTTAACAGAATTAACCCTTCTGCCAGATCTTTTATTTGGAAATTGTTGGAGGGGTTTAGTTCTCGATGGACTCTGATTCTTGGCAACACACAGAGCAGCCCTCAACCTCCCGAGTGAAACCATTTTTAGTTTTTGTGCTACAGAAGGAAGAATTTCAAAGGGGATTGGAATTATAAATGGAGGAAATAGCAGCTTGGGCACTGCCAATGATACTGGATAATTTTCCTATATTTAAGCTTTCACAGGATTTCCAGTTCAAATATGTGTTCATTTCAGTAAGCTACTACTAATAAGAAGGGCTAGACTTACTGCAAAAAGCTTTTGATTGAACATACAGTATTTTTGATGCTTTCTAGGCATTCTGGACTTACAGGGTATGAATACACAGTTTGTAAGGCCATTCAACAACCTTATCCAGTCCAGAAGCTTTTTCAACCACAATTTAAAGGGGCTTTTTTGCTTATAGAGAGTTTTATGAACTCTTTGATTCCCATTAAAATAAAAATACAGACGAATACCCCAGCAACAAATATGTGCTTGGTGGTGTTATGAATCATTAATTGTTCTTCTTTATGGATTTCCCCAGCCTGGAAGTTATCTATGACTGTTTAGAGATGATTGCTTTACAAAAAGGTTCACTTTTACATCTCTATCCATTCTCTGCTCAAGGTGTAATGAAAGAAATTTCTCCCCAGCCAGTTATTATAATGGTATGAAAAAATGACTTAAATATTGACCTTGTCAACACAACCAAGTTCAGATGAGCTAAAAATAAATCAAACAATCTTTTAATCCTGGTAAAATACTTTAAGGCTTTTCTTTTTATTGTCTCAAGATCACTTTTAAGACCTTAGTTTATGACACAGTAGCGATTCATGCGATCACCAAAAGAAAACTGAGAAGAGAATAAGACAATGGTTATCCACTTTTGTAGCACTGAATCAGTTTTATGGCCTGTTAACTCCAAAGCAATCTGAACTTCTTAAAAAACTACTGATTGTTATTTAATTCTTCCAGTAAAATAAACCTACCAGCAATTTTCTCATCTAATATAAATCAAACCAATATATCACTTAACACTGGCATTTTCTTTTGTTCCTTTTCCAGCTGATGCTGCTCAACTTTACCCACTGGTAATATATATTTCATTTGCTATTCAATCCAAATAGTACTTACTGCTGTTCTTCTATTGCTGATCTCTGAAGCCAAGGCTCAATTCTGCATGGGAAAAAAAGAGGCTTCCAAACAGAACCTAAGCTACCAACAACCAAGCTATTAAATCAACGTACTCCTTGGGTAAAGTGCAAGAACAGGTAAAGTTATGCAACTTATTTAGAAGGTTTTAATGCTGGTACCACTGGATCTACAGTATTCCAAGGAATTACAAAGTTAACTAACGGTCACCAACAGGAGCTTCTTTCTAGAAGTATAAATTTGAAGTTATCCCTGAACAGATTTTATACTTCCATTAATTGTACTGATATTTTCATAGAAGTTTTTCCTAAACCTTTTAGTAGGTAAACTAACGAAATGTGTTCCAGCTTTGAGATGATGAGATTAAGCTGCTCCCAAATTTAGTTGATGTTGTAAGGATACAACTGTGTTGCAGGTTTATCAAAGATCTGCCGTTGATTCTGGAAAGCATTCTTTTTTCTTACACTATCTTCGAATAATTATTCTATTTTTTTCATACTCTGAGATAAAGCAAGACCTAATCTGCCTAATGAAAACATAGAGGATCCTATGGTACCTTTTTCTTTTCCCCTCCAGGGAGTAGATTCAGGTGCTTGAGTCCAACTCTTGCATGAATGCAGTTTATTTCTGCATTACCTTTCCCAATACTATCCTAAATTATCTTTCATTATTCTAAACTTTAGCATGGATTAATTCCAATGGCACTAAAGCAGAAAAATCTCTTTGCTGTTAACTATGCTGTTAACTATGTTTCCAGATAAAGGTACCCCAAACGTTCCACAGATTCTTTAAAAAGCTTATAGCATATTTATATTGTAATTTACTCCATGAACAGCCTTGTTACAGCATTAGTTCCAGCTCCAATCACAGCAGGATGTTCCAGACACTGCCACTGAATCCAGGACTCAGGATCCCAGCTTTTATCATGCTCAGGAGTTCACTTTTAGCAGAAGTCTCTAGTCCTCTAGTGGTCAGTTCTCAGAATAAGATGAGGATGATTATTATTGTTATTGTTGTTATTATTCAACTGTTACGGTTGGGATTGTTCAATATGTTCACTCTCCTATCAGAAATGGGGTGCTACAGATCACCAGGTGGAAATGAACAAATGGATAAAAAAAAACCCCAACCAAACAACAAGCCACAGGAAATCCTGAAGGAAGGATGACTAGAGGGCTTGTTTCAAACAGTGGATTTCATCTCAATTGTATGGGAATATTGCAGTTTCACACAATAGAGGTGGTGGGTTTTTTGGTTTATTTCAAAAAATCCCAACATAGTGAATTACACTAAAGCAACATAAAGGGTAATTTCACAGTGAAGTATGGAAAAGTTAAAGAAAAAATAATTCAATCCATATTTCATTGTCTCTTTATGCATGTGAGTTATTGTTATATTAGCTTATCATATACCATTTTCCCTTTTGCTCATCGCCCAGAACAGCAACCCTGTTCAGTACAACTGAAACATGGTTAACTGCTTTCGCTGCCCAACCCTTCAACTCAGAGCTCCTCAGAGGAATATCACACCAGAAATTCCTCAGGGATTGCAACATTTTCCCATCTGTGAAAGACTGTTTTTGTTAAGATTTGGGGTGAAGTAGGGTTGGCAGAGAATCACACAACTGTTGCTATTTTGCTCCCACTCCCCGCTGCACCAAGTGTGATAAGCAAATCCAGAGAGATGTGCAAAGCTCACCTTCAGCATGACAGCCCTCCGCGACCAGAATTTTGAGCTGACAAGGACAGACACTCTTGTAAGTGAAGTGTGTTATTGATTTGTATGCAGCTACAGTGCAGAGATCAGGGGAAGTTCAAGGCTATACACTGTTGTTAAATTTGTCTCAGATTAGGGGTGGGAGAAAAATCTCATTACTTCCATTGAGGTACACAAAATGAAAAATCTGTTTTGCTATTTTGAATTTAAAATTGATCAATTCCTTTGTGTAGTTTGCTACTTGAACTGATGGAGGCTTTGATCCATTATGTAAAGAACAATTATATCTTAGAACAAATTAAAAGCAAACATATTGTTTGTAAAACTGAAACACAGATGTTCTCTTACTGTAGGCATTTTAGAATAAATAAAATCAAGATCAGTCTCAAGAAGATAATTTAAAATGCTCGTATTACTGTTACTACAGATGACACAGGAAAGATTCACCCTCATAGCAATCATTTCTCATTTTATTTTTAGTCATTTTTGGGCTGACCCCAAGGTTCTTTGCACCCCCAGGAAGGTCTGAATGGTCTGATGGTTAATTTCTGCTGTGCTCATTGGTATTAGTATTTTATCCACCACTTGCATTACCATTAACACTTTAAAAAAGTGCACTATAAGAAGTATCTAGAAATGAATTAATTCCACACGATTTTCAGAGTCTTAGGCCTATTTAAAATAATCTCATCTGCTTGATACAAGTAAGTCTTGTTTAGCCCTTCCCTTCCCCCCAGTTTGATTTAGCTTTTCTCTATTGTTGTGGCAGACCTTTCAAAATGTGTTTGATCAAACATTCTTTCTGCTTGATGTTCTGTGCCAGTGATTGACAACAGTCCTTTGTGAGCAAGCATTTAAGTAATGATGTTCGGACTTGCTAGGGAGCTGCTATGTCAAGAAGAGAAATGAACAATAAATTAGAATAAAATGGAATTGCATTTGAAACTTGGCTGGAGGATTTTGCATTTGTGAGGACAAAGGACATTTGACAATCTGAGTCATCTTGCAGCTTTGCCTGTAGCAACTGTCAAATTAGTTCTTAATGCTACAGGGAAAGGGATTGAGTCACTGCATTGCTTAAAGTTAAGAGGCTCATCAGTAAATCACTGGCAATATTAACAATTATGAGCTACACATTAATATGGTGGAAACACTCTGAATATTATGCTTACATCAGAAAGCCAAGAGGTGAACATAATTCTGCTTTAGATTCCTGTGCCTTCTTCCAGGAACTATAGCTTTAAATTGGAGAAGGTAGAGGAATGAGGCAATTCAAGACTTTCTAGACTACATGCCCTAACAACTATATAACAAGAGGAAAATCTGGCACTAAATCTGGATTTAGCAAAGTGTAAAAGTGAGGTGAGGAAAAGAGTGCTCACCTGCATATAAATTCAAGATTCACATGCGTTGGTGTCATCCTTAAATTACAGCTAACAGGATCCTGCAGTGCTCTTCCCTCCTCTCAGAAACAGGGACTCCATCCCTTCTCTGCAACACCTGGAAGATGTGACCAGATGCCACAGTGACTACCTTCCCACCAACACACAGTTCAGATAACAAATTCAGATGCTGTGTCCATGCTGGGGGTTAGGAAGGGCTGTATCATGTACACCAGTTACAGTTCACTCTAAGAGAAAAACACAAGTTGTATGTTAATTATAAGCACATTGGAGAACAATTTTGTCTTTCCAACTTCCTTACACATGCAAGAAACTCTTAAATGAAGTGTTAAATTACTTCAGATGCCAGAGATATTTAAGTTGTTGCACTTTGGTGGATTTAGGTCAGACGCCAGTGTTAGAAAGGCTCACACAGAATCCTTGGACTTGAACTATTTATAAAATATGGTGCATTTTCGGGCCAGCACTGGCTTTCATGATCAGTTCACGTCTCATTTGATAGAGAGGCTTTCAGTGGGAAAAAAAAGTACGCCTCTGATTTAAGACTGCAGATAAGACTTAACTCTCCCATATGATGATCAGCATAATTTCATCTCTGTCAGAATCTCCATAGGTCTAGCTCAATATGTTGTATGATATTAAAAGTTATCTATTGTGCCAGGCTCTGTGCCACTTTTCAAAGTCACAACTTCACAATTCTACCATTTTCTGGCATGAAAGGGGTCAGAGTGGAACAGAATTAGATATGTTGTAGGAATGGCCTGAAGGTACAATTGCATTGACAGCTCATAATGACACTATAGGATACCTTCTTTCATAAGCTGCACAGGTCTTTCACACAGTAGGTGTTACTCTTTTAAGTGCTTGCACACTGTAATGAAGTCCTGTAACACTGACAAAAGAAGGATGATGAGTACATTCACCACCTGAAGAGTCTCTTACAAGCAATGCCAGACAGAGAAATTTCCTGAGTTCTGCAAATGCTGCACAAGTGGTAGCAGTTGATCAAAATTTACTCAAACCCAAAAACAAACAAAAAACCCAAAACAAACCAAAGTTTATGTACAATTCCTTGTTAGCTGTAGCAATGTTGAATGTGTGAGGCTTTCTCCTCTGACATGGTATATTTTCTCCTGAAATCGGAAAGAACTGCTGAGAATGCTGAAAAGAGCTTAACACTGACTGAATTTAGAAGTAATTTCTTTTCTTAAGGACAAAGAGTGAGCTAAATCACTTGGTTTTGAACATGTCGACCTCCATTCTCCAAACCACCTATCCCCCATGCTTGAAATACTGCAAACTCAATTCAGAGTCAGGAATTTGATCTTTCTGGAGGTCTTTTCTGAAAAAAACTAAAGAAGTCAGGTGGTGCTGGTCACTCTTAGCTCAACCTGCGAGAGCTAAAAAGAATCTAAAAAGCTAACTCTAGACATGTGTAAACTAAGGAATATCAGCAACAATATTTAGGCAAATCCCTGGAGAGGGCGAAGCATGGATCTAATTGTCTCGACATCTTCATTTGTTTGCAAGTGAATAGGCACATTTTTTTAGCCTTTATTACGTGGCTTAATAAGCAAGGGCTCTTCTGCATCTAGAAACAAGTTAAACACTCGAGAGAAACCCAAAAGAAAAACCAAACCAACAAATTAAAACCCCACACAAACCAGAAAAAAAAGTAATTAAAATAATTTGTTTCTCTTCTTCTAAGAGCCTTGAGGAAAGGCATCAGACTTTATACTAGCTTGATGCAAGACCTTTTCTCTTTCCAGGGAAAATATCAATGAAAAACATCCTGAGGGACATAGAAATGGAAGATCTGAGCTTAATGAAGGTTGACAATGACTATTATTGATGTCCTTATCACAGATGACAAGAGGTTTAGGAGACTGTTCCAGCATATTGACACTGTACTGGTTCAAATGCTCTTTCTTTCTGTCTTTTTTTTCCTCTAAGTGTACTGTCTGCTTCAGGGGCTGGGTTGGGAAACTTGATGTGCAGAATGATATTTGTCACCCTTTGTTCCCCAGCTAAGAGCACTATCTTCTTGATAGCCATCTTTCAAACTGATTAACAGCTGCATTAACACAAATTATTCTCTGCCCATCAATTTTAATTTCAAGATGAAAAGCAAAGGCAAACTCCAAGTAGAAGAATGCTTCAATAATAGTTTCTCTCCTATCCTCCCACCCACTTACTTTGACAAGAATATGAATTCAGATGCTAGAATGCAAGGTAACTGGAAAATAGAGTTTAGAAATATTTCTACACTAGCATGATCTGAATTGTAAAATAGCATAAAATATTATTTAAAAGATGACATAAGTTTATACTCTACAACTTCACTGAGATGCTAATAAGTAAGTTAAGAAAACAAACTTTTTCACCTCCAGACATCAAGAATGGATATGGCGTCCTCAAGGTATACAAGAGATCTTCCAACAAAAAGCAGACTCAAATGAAGTCCACCCACACTGCCTCAGCATTACTCTCCTAAAAGGATACAGGTACGTGCCCACTCAGACATTTTCAGTTGGTTTCCCAACATAACAGCATTTTGAAATATTTTTAATTTTCCCAGGTTTTAAGCCTTTAAGTAAATACTCAAAACACCATTTCAAGCTTTTATGTACAACTAAGCACACTAGAAATGTTTTCTTAAAAAGGTATAATCACATGATTCCTGAAGCTTAAATATAAGCAAGGCTTATACACATACATTTTTATATGTATATGTATATATACACATATGAATGTATATTTATATGTATATATACACATATATATGTGTATATATAAAAATAAATATAAAATATATTTATATATAATGATGTATATATACATTATATGTTTATAAATATCTATAATGTAAATATATATTTAAAAATATAGATATATTTCTATAAATATGGTATAACTGTTAAACTAAGTAATACTGTACTCGTGTATAGAATAACATACTCACAAGTCATTAGTAGCATCTGAAAGTAAAACTCTCCAGCTCATTATTAAGGCCTAGAAAATGAGAATTTATTAAATAAGTTTATCTTTCCAAAAACCAAATTCTGATGTTGCACTGTGTATGACAGACAGCTTCAAACAGCTTTAAGACAAAAAGTTCTATTTTCCATTTTAATAACAATTGCTACAAAAGAAAAAAAAACTAATTACAAAAAGGAAAACAAATGAATAGTAAAATAAGTATGAGCACAACAAAAATTTTCAGCTTTAATACATATATTTGATCTATGCCAACACTTACACTTGCATATATAGACCAGAATACTAGTGTGTATTTTATAAGTCTCATTAAGATTAAAATATGCAAACCAGATACTGTCTGCCTCATAGAACATTGAACAAGTTGAATGTATGTACACCACAGTTTGGCTATCTTTAAAAAATAATTCCTTTCCATGTAAAAAATTCCTTAGATCTTTCCTTTGAAATAGGACAGGACTCAGAATGTGGCTGAGAATCTTACGGCAGAGCTACGACTTGAGGAACAGCTGCAAAAATCTCCACTTAATTTATCCAAGTTATAAACCTCTTAAAAACCAAAGCCTTAGTCATTTACTCATGTTGAAGAATTCTTCATGCTAAATTCCCAGAGTCCATTTGCACTAATGAGTTTTCCTTGCAATGCATTCTCATGTTCCTGGCTGGGCTGGCTACAGAGATTTAGTTGGGAAAACTGAAGAGCAGGACAAATACGTAAAATGATGACAGGGAAGAAAGTCTCTGTAGAACTCATTAGGTAATCCAAATAAATGCCACTAATGCAAATAAAGACACTTCCTTCTGTTTTCTTCACTGTCAAAGAGCATCACAGCTAAATGTTGATGTAAAGAAGGGAGAGGCGGAGCAAGGATAAAAATCTTGTTCAGGTAACAGTTGGAATACTAGTTTAGTAGTTAATATATCCCATCTCGTATTATTGATCTAAAAAGGTTTTCATTGATCTTTGTCCATTTCACTTAAGATACATTTTTAAAAATTATGTTATTTTTTTTTCACACTTTCCTAGAAAATTCATGCCATGTTAGAATGTCTAGTTCATTATCTTACTAGGAGTTTACCAGGTCTACTGCACACTTAGGCAAGTAATCCAGAAAAACAATTGTCTGATCGAGTTCTTTATTTCCATTAGAGCTTTACAGAGATTGCAGTCAATGTAGAAGTAGCCAAGAGTTATGAACTGTCAACATGCTGATAGGAAAGTAAACAATGTAAAAGTGAAGCCAGCATTTGAGTCTCACAGCATGGTACACTGCTGTAATGGTTTAAATCATAAGCCAAATGATTGTTATTATAGAGATAGTGAATGTCATGCTTACAGAAAAATTGTGCATGTTAAAAATGACTGCCATTAAAAAGATAAGTCTCACAGGGGGAAGGGACCTCAAGCCAGTAAACAGACAAAATGCATTACAGCAAAAAAAGCAGGACAGAAAAGGGAAGTCTTGTCTAATTACCAGCCTCAGCTATCATTTCTAGTACTCTTTGCTACGAAGAAAAGGCTGGGAGAGAGACAGATACAAGGGCAGTAGACTGAATTATTTATTTTTTTAAAACTCAACAGAATCTCAGAATTAAGAGCACAGCATCTAAAATACACATCTGAAAATAGATACTGGGTCTTTCTAGGCAAGTCTTTGGCATCGCTAAGAAGAATTCTGCACATAAATGGCATTCTTATTTAAATGTCAAAATGCAAAAAGAAAGATAAGGCTGACCCATAGAAGCTTAGAGAATCATCTTCTTCCATTAACACAGAAGTGTGTTCCTTATCACAAAAGAAGAGAAAATCTGCACAACCATCCCCCCTGTTGTTATAACCAGATTTAAACACCAGGGAATGAAATCTTCTTAATACAACATTTAAAAGGGAATCATTTTAGTTTCTGGTCCAGGAGGCCAGAAACAGAGGACTTCCTTCATGCGACAGAATGCAAGCTAACATTTTTTGTGTTCTCCTAGCTCTGGCCAGAAGACAATTTATTCCCCTTCAACTTGGAATCCTACCAACACCTGTCTGGTAGCTGACATGGAAGGGCAACATGTTCAAGAATGCTAAAGAGTCAAGATTCAAAGTTTTTAAATCCAGAGAAGATCATGATTATGATGTAAGAGCCTCCTGCTCAACTCAAACCAAGGGATTTTCTTTAATTAAATCATGCTCAACTAGGACACCAAAGAAAACCAAACTCAGATCATTTTTCAGTTACTGCTGATGGAGAATCCACCAAAATATTTAGAAAATTGTTCCAGTGGTGGCTTATTCAGCATATAGAATAAAATAAAGATGCTATGAAGATCCTACTCTGCACAACACAAGGAAGTTTCACTGATCCCTTGCCATTGTCTTACAGACAAGAATATGAATTCAGACACCCCAAATGCTGTAAGATCTCATGTGGTTTTTGAAGATGTACTTATTTCTATACCATGCTATCAAATATTCTTGAGGACACTCTATGCAGTGTTGTAATATTTTTCAGAATGCCAGTATTGGAGAGCTCAGTTTCCACATGTGGTGTGAGACCAGCTTTGTTTCCAGTAGAGCTCATGCTCAGACTGAATTTGTAAGCCTTATTAACCATACAGTGCCTTTCCTGAGTTTCAAGTGTGTCCCTACAGCAATGGGTAGCTCTGAAATGGGCAAGTGCCACTGGAAGAGAAACCTGTTTGATAGGATAACTCCTTCTTACAAGTACCTTCTCTCTGTCACTTCCCAGTTGATTTGTACCCAGTTTGCACAGCCATCAATGTCATATTCTCAGCATCTTCCCAGGAAACATTCAGATCTGCTTCTCTTGAGGACTGACATTACCCCGAGCTCCCAGACTGTGAGATGACTGAGGAGGGCAGCAGAAAACATACCCACGTGTGCTGCACACATTTCTGGATTTTTTGCCACTTTGTATGTGGCCATTATTAAGCACAGAGCCACCAGAACCAGACACTTTACTGCTGTTGTTATCACAGCCATGTTAACCGAAAAGCTTCTGGGATGTTAATGCTTAATACTCTTTTCTTCATATAACTAAGAAGCATATCAGCCCCCTTGGACATTCAGACAAACTTACAACTGATTCCCTGTTTGAATTTGAGTGGGTTATCCATTGAAGTTGAAGACTGCTTCCAGAATAAGTCTGGGGGGGGAAGGGGATGCTGTAAAAAAAGTGTTCTTTATTCCTTGGATTAGAACTTTCTTTACTTCTAGACATTTCAAAGACTTATTATTTACTGACACCAAAATCAACTTGGAAACTAATATATGAGAGAAATGCTCAGTATAGAGCATGAACTGAAGAGTACAAGTCATCTTTATAAGTAATTCTCAAGGCAATCACTTCATGTCTCTTTTCATTATGCAGCATATTTTTCAGGTATTCATTATGAATGTATTTTTAAAAAGAAAACATTGATCTCACTATATTTTAAGATTCCTCAAACACTGTAATGCATTTGAAGGATTTTATCCTCCAGGCCAGCAGTTCATCATCTCTGTTTCTCTGTTACATGTGAAACTAGATGACAAAATCAGATTATCACTCTTAAAGCCCTTTAGGAGAAAGCTGAATTAACATGACAACTCAAGTTCATGGAAGAAGGTACTCGTGCAAAGTGATCATGACTTATAAATTCATTTAACATTGACTTTGCAATTAAGTTAGCTTAGCTCCTTAAAGATACTACAGCAAGCTTGAGACTGTTGTAGGTAAATGAAGCAGCAATGCAGATGGCTGAACCCATGCGTTACCTTTTAACTACCATTTAGATAACCGCGTTTAACCAACATCTCCATGTCTTCCAGAAGTCTTCAGCACTAGGTTGTGGCAAACATAAACCAAAAAACAAATCTGGGACCAGGAACAAAAGAAGGAAAAGTGAAACATAGCTGCTATAGGCTACAATAGGAAGAGTTACATATTTAGTACAGTTCATTGTTACTGTATTCTGGAGGGCAATTTCTGTAAAACTGGTGGTATATCAGGGCTGGCATACAGTGCGTTTAACAATGCTAATATGTTAATGTAATTTAATGTGCTCATCTCAGCACAATGCTTAAGTGTCCTCTGAAAGACTTCTAATAGAAATATGAAGATTGGTATGAATTAAGTATGAATAGAAATATGTGTATATAAGCAGCAGAACAAAACATGAAAATAATGTTCTATACTGATAACAGAGGAAACCATACTCAGCAATAAAATGAGGAAATGTGTTGCAGACCCAGAAATCCTATGCATATGCATATGATATAACCATGGCCACAGATACCGTGTTGGCAGAAGACCCTGCATTCTGCAAGCAGGGAAATCGCATCAGGATTACAGCATGCCACATAGCCTGCTCCTTTTCCAGTTAGCCCAGCAGGAAAACAGTCTGTTATCATATAGATAGCTCTGTCTTAAACAGGAACAACACAACCAGACAACTTTGCCTGTGATTTATGAAGATTAATGCAGGCAAGATTCAGAAGCAAGATTCAGAAAGGCTCACTCCACAGCTGTGGACTCCAAAGAGTCTGAAAATCCAAAAATTAATTTGTTGTTGCGATGCAGGAACCTCAGAGACATGACTCAATAGTTGATGTCTTTTGTCCTGCACTGAGCACAGGTAATCCTGGACAGACTATTTGGGCAAATACGTCTGTTCTTCAGTATGTTGGGGTGAGAATGAATGCAATTTTTGCAGTTCCATTCGGTTTCTACAACACAGATGTATCAAAATATAAACATTTTATTTTCCACTAATAATGTGTCTTTGAGTCACAGGAATACCAAAAACTACAATTATATACAGAGATAATTTACTTCATCACTGAAATGAATCCTTCTTTGGGATAATGTGGGATTGAAGAGGGTACACCAAATCGAGAACACTATTATGTTCAAATATAGACCTATATGTATGAGTCTAACAAGGAACATGGATTCTGTTCCAGACAGACTCAAGCCAGGTAGCTCAGTAGGAGAGCACATATTTGGTACTTTGAATGTCTAGCAAGAAACAGCATGATTAGAGCTGCTGTACAGAAAGTTCTCTTCAAAAACATAATGGTGCACCTGCAGGCAGAGCACTTAATAAGGCATGGGTATCAGCCACTGCCAAGGACGCTTTTTTGCGCCATGCAGAAGCTCCGAGGTCACATCTATGCTTAAGTGCTGCCTATTGAACCTTCAACACCATTTCTGAACACTGGTGTTAACTTAGTCTTAACACAGCACCGATTAGCTTAAGTGCTCTGTACTAATAGGATCATAACACTGGAAACTGTGACCTTGCCCTCCCTAACCCTTGAAGCCTTCTCAGACTGCAGCAGGGTCTTTGAAAGCCTTCAGTTAACATTACTAATTACAACTATCTTTTTTCTGTGTTTAAAAGCAGTGAAATGTTTTCCTCCTGACTGAGGCAACGCTAGAAGTCTCAAGAAAAGAGACTTCTTTTCTCAAGTCCCCAAAACTTTTGATAAATGCAGAAAGCTTACTGTCTTGGAATGATACTAGATTACTTATTAAATCCCCCACAGAAATGTATTAACTTCAGGTAACACTCTGTCTTATTAAAGCATTACAAAAAGCCCAGAGAACACAATTACTGAACATGTTCATCACTGCCTCAGTATGCAGTTTCTGAAAAATATATATACTTCGGCTATCACCTAGAGAGACCAGATATAACTAAACAATTGTCACCAAAGAAGTAATTTCACAAACATACCTTTCTAGTATGTTTTTTATGTAGATGCACACACACAAAATATTACTACTCAGTATTGAATTCAGATTAAATTCTCACTCACAGCAGAACACCTCACCCCTGAATACTACAATTGCATGGTTTGAAGTAGCTGTATCAGTAGAACTAATAGGCCATTCAGTCACAAACGTGATTGACATCAAACAGAGCAGCTCTTTTCTATCTGTTGTCATGTCCCAAATAAGAAAAACAACATAGTGATTTTATATAGCAACAAGTTAGGAGCACTCACAGAAACCTGTCTTACAGCTTCCTAATCAAATTAAATATTTCAGCTATACATCTGTCTTATCACACATTAAACTTTCGCTTCAGAAGCGTTAAGATTACATACATAAATGTCCCCCTCCTAGACACCTTGCACTCTTCAGCAGCCTAGCTGAAAGAATTTATCTCCAAGTCCAGCAGCTCAGGGACACTAACACATTTCTGCCCAGGGAAGGTGTCTGACCCTCCCTGCAGGAAAGAAGTGCTGTGAGCATGTGCAACAACAGGCATTCTGTGAGTTTTCCAACAACCTCTTAACATTTAAATGAAAACTTGATTTGACTAATAGATAGGCAGCTACTCGGGATGAGGAGTTCATGTTCCCTCGTTCAGTGACTGTATTGGTGTATCTATAGGAATGAGAATACAAGTCTGAATTTCTCAGATGCTATGCTTAAAAGACACGTTGATGTGCTCTCGATCTCTCTCCCTCCCCTTCCCGTCCCCTGCCTTTCCCTTGCATCTTTTCCCCAGCAAAGGGTTTAATTATTTAATGCCAAGTGCAATAACATCAGAAGCGACCAAGAGCATTCTTCCATAGAATACTTCATAGCACACAAATTAGGACTCTTCTGAGACATTTAACAATCCCTGTAGGCAGAGGAGGGAGCTGAATCTGATCTCTTCTAATCCTGACAACTGTCCTCGTTTTTGTGCCATTGCAAAGGGGAGCAGCAGGCTTCTAGTGGCTGCTTTTTGAAAGAAGTACTGCTTGTGTCTCACTCCAACTGTGGACACTCCTTTTTCAGTCCCAAGAAGTTGGTTAAGACTGAGACAAACTTCAGTGCCTAGTCCTTGCCATTTACGTAGATTGCACAGCCTAATGCTTAACATGCCAGCTTCAATCTGAGTGTGTTAGCTGGTCTTCTTCCCTAGAAAGAAAAGAAACTTGTGTACCTAATTCAGAACTGTGAATGCCACCCGGAACACATCTGTGTGTGAGGCTCTCCAGCACTGACCCCAGCTCCCTCCGGCTGGATGGAGTTTAAGCAGTATGAAATATGAAAGGCACGAGCCACCTGGGGAGCACATTTTCACCTATGGCAGAGCGTATAGTCGAATGGCGAGGAACACGTGCTGGAAGGGAGCAATAGCATCAAGAAGCTGCCAGAAAGAAAGCAGCACATAAACTGACAAGCTTTATTTTTCCCACACCTTTGAGCTTCTGACCACATTATCACATTTTGGCCAGTACAGATGGGACTTTGCAGTGACTGGGAATAGAAGTATGAGCAAATTCAAGGATTAGCACTGGCCTGAACATTGCATCTGATTGCAATGAAATATGCTACATACATATTTGGGCCATTACAGGTGACATAAACCAAGGGCACAAAAAAACCCCTGCTTATGTAATAGTAATATTCAACTACCTCTTGCCTTATTATGCATCACTAACATTTCTGATATTTCTGCTCTTCCTCATACTCTTCAGTTTTGCCATTGAAAACTCAACAGTGAGTAGCTACCATAAAAAATAAGGACAGTAAATAAGCACTGTTTTTTATTAAAGCATGGTCAGTATTTCAAGAGTTATTTTAATGGCTATTGAAATAAATATAAATCTTCCCCCAAATTAAGCTAGTCTAATAAGATCTTTTCATTACAAAAGAAAGCTGCAATATGAATATTAGTTGTGTCACCCTATACAATTAATCTTTTTAAAACCAGAGCAAATGTGAAATTTTAATCATATTATTACGTTGCTGCTCTTTATTTTTACCAATTAATGACTCTTTTGAACTTCACCTCATGATACTTGGTTAGCCCTCTAAATATACTGGAGGTTATACATTCTTCATTTATGTCATTCAATAATCACTGTTCAGTAAACGCTGTCAGAAGGCTGTCGTCTTTGATGTCTCATTGCTCGGCGCATTCTTTCTTGTTGGTAGTTAATCAAATGCTCCCCCGCTGTGGTCAAAGCGCAGTTTGATAGCAGTTTCAGAGGTGATCCAGCACTAAAACACGAAGCTTATTGTAAAGGTTCATTTTTTGTTACACCATTCTAAACTGAAAGCTTTCATTTTGCAGTCCTTGGCAAATGACAGACTGTTGTCATGCACTTACGACTGGGTAGCTCAGAAAATAGTAACAAGTTCTGCCATCTAACTGAAGCACGCTGTAAAGGTGGGCTAATTACTTGCAGCTCTGAAATGCAAAGTTTCCACTGCCAATCACAATGAAATAAGGTTTCTTTTTTTTTTTTTTTTAGGGGTTAGAAGTAGAACAATAGTCAAAATGCGTTAAAACTTCAGGGGGTAGAAAGTCAGATGAAAGCATCCAACAGAGAAAAATTTCTACCCTGGGATAAAATGAACGTTTTCATTTCTAGTGTTTGTTCGAGACAGATTTATACTGAAAATATTCAGAAAGAAATTCTGCAAAAGCAATAGTTAGCAGGCAGACTGCAAACAAGTACCAACTCAGAAGGCAATGAAAAAGGAGAATGAAACTGGACCAGTAATCACTAGTGAAAATAAAAATAAATGTAAAACACTACTAGAAAATACTGCATGGTTTTATATTGTTTTAGCATTGCCATAGTTATTTGCTTTAAAAGAAATCCTCAGTGTTTGGACTCTTTGTAAAGACATTAAAATCATCCTGTCTCTCTTTTCAGAGATCTTATCCCTAATTACATGATCCCTCAAATAACTGAGCTGTACAGATGAAGCAGCAGTAAAATACAGTAAGAGACTTGTATTATCATGAGGGTGGTGAGATACTGGCACAGGTTATCCAGAGAAGCTGTGGCTGCCCCATCCCTGGCAGTGTCCAAGGCCAGGTTGGATGGGGCTTGGAGCAACCTGCCCTAGTGGAAGGTGTCCCTACCCGTGACAGGGTGGTGGAACAAGATAACCTTTAAGGTCTCTTCCAACCCAAACCACACTATGATTATTGCCATCTTTCACTTTTAAGTGAATCTGTGTACTTACATGACCAGTAGCAATAGTAAGTGCAATAAAACCCCAACCCATTTATAAAACCATGTGATGCTGAAATTCTAAGCCCAGAAACAGGAGTCAGATTCATATCAAAAGCCTCAATAAAATTACCAAAAGCACCAAAATAATTCACCTTTGGGAACAGATAAATCATTTTTATCTGTGTGCATCAAGTTGCTTAGAAAATGGAGAAACAAAAACATATTTCTTGCCTTAAATCCACAAAGATTATTAGGAAGAATGTTTGTGTCTGTGCTTATTGCTTTGCATATTATTGGAGTATTAGTTTTGCTTGCTATCCTGAGCTCTAACCTGCTTTGCAAACATGAAACTGTACCATTAGACCTGCTTAAAAAGTTAATTCAGGTACATAGAAATTCACTGTCATCACTAATAAGGAGGAAGCACTTTTAGAAAGAAGGCTATTATGCTACATAACAACGTTATAAATAATCTATAAAACCTACTATACTTAGCAAATGATAAACAGTAGGCCCTAAGAACCACCTAAGCCACTTTTAGCCAGTTAAAAGCCTGCCCTACTGCATCACTGTTCCCTGGGTTCCACTTCTGCAAAAAAAATCTAGTGATAGTCACCTAACATTAAATCAGTAGGACAAGATCTTGGGCAGCATACAGGAGCAGTAACCTGGAGACTCAGATTGTGGCAGAGGTCGATAAGTGTTCTTTAAAAAAATCAACATTTTAAAAGCATCTTTGTAAAAGACATCTGATCCAGCTGTTGTACAGGTAATGACAAAACCCTTCTCTAGCAGTTTTGGATCTCAGTGCAGTGTGTTTTTAATATAGCTTTAATGAAGTAATTAAAATCAGAACTTGGTGGACTATTTATAGTGTAACTTTCACTTTACTACTGCTATTTCCCATTTTTTTCCTTGTTTGAGACTGAACAGAAGAAAAGATGATGTTTTAGCCTTCCTTCAGGCTCTTTCTTTGATTATTTTTTTCAAATGACTGAGGGAACTAAATATTTTCCTTTCACTAGACACTAGCAATCCACCTGACACAAATCCCCATAGCCTCAAGTACCATTTTGTTTTCTGTTCAAGACTAGAAATAAAAGCACTAAGTTAATACATAGTCGGTCTGTTCATTCTTGTTACAATACACCTCTTAGTGTGCCTGTTAATTTTAGGAGCAGCAATAATGAAATCTGAAGGCTGTAAATCCTCGTTACACTATTAGCTGGCACTGACCTATTCAAAATCCAACGCTAATTTGCCAAGGTTACAAGGCAGTAATACCATCTCCATTGATACCTACAATGCTCCAAACAGTTCTCTTCCCAGCAGTATCTAAAGTTCACTGACCTGTTAAACCTAGCTCTTGACTCACATTGATCAACGTCTGTGTGATACCACTACTATCAACCCATACACTCAGGTAAAACTGAAACAGATTTTTCCAGAAGAAAGAAGTGACATAATAACCCTGAGGCATGATGAGCTGTATGATGAACATCTGCTGAGTACCTCAGTGCCAGAAAAAGATGGGCATTTGGAAAGAGGAGGGATTCACTAACATGTTTTCCAGTGAGATTTAAGTTCAGTTGCCTGATTTTGTATTTTCTCTCCCAGGCAACACATTCCTGGTGCTGTATCACTGCCCTCAGTGAAGTTACTGAATGTTTTTCAGGAATATCATAAAAAATGACTCAGGCTAAATCTGTGCTTCTGTCTGGTGCATCAAGCTTCAGTGAAGTGCAAGCCAATAAAACTGCATTAGGATGAATTGGGACCCTTATTCTTTAGGGATCATGGGGGCCTTTGCTATAGATGCAAAATGAAAGACTGATGATGGCTTTTACATATATTTAAAAAAACATATTATTCATAAATCATTATGCCAAGCAGAGTAAACGCCCCACAACTTGTCAGTGAAGGAAACTGAGAACACTAAAAAGCCACCCCACAATTAGGTAAATCAAGGAACTAACTGGAGTGCTCTTGGTTGTTAGTTGGATCTATTTGCAAATTGAGCTATTACTTGAGGGGGAAGGGGTAGGAGGAAGGGGAGAAGGGAGCTCCCACAGCACCTTTCCAACAGGTTTCCACCAAGGTGTTTAAATGTTAAGGTATTTGCACTCTGAGCAAAACACCTGAACCATGAAATCAAGAGGATTCTTTCATTTAATCTAGCATAGCACTGAGTCTTTTCATACTAAGAAGAATTTCTTTATTGTCTGTTTTCAGGAAATACAGTCCAACAGGGTGAAGGACTCTGACTCAGGTTGCATTATTTTTCACGTAGCAAATCTGCATTATCAATGTAAAGTTCTCCACTCTTTTGTAACTAGTATTCTAAAGTATAATTATATGCAGATTGAAAACCTTTTTGTTTTCTCAATTTAAATCTATTGCCAACAGCTCCTCTTCAGGACACATGCTGACTCAGTATCTTGTCATCACCTATAAGAGGTCTTCAGTGTCTTCATTGTCTTTTTTCTTTTTTTCCATAAGTTTTTTGTCTTTCTGTGAGTTTTTCTCCCTCCTCTTTCTTTTCTTATTAATTGGAAAAAGATACCTTTAACTTTAATGGTATCTGAAAAATACCTAACTCAGAAATACAGGATCCTGAAATGCTCAGTGGAGGGTGAATGCTTCCAGAGGGAAACTCTCATCAGCTACATTACAAGGAATCTGGCTGCTCCTACACAGTCATGTTGGACCATGCTTGTGGGGTGGTTTTTTTTTTGTGTGGTCCTGAAGGTTTTTTTATATAAATGCCTTCCCACTGACTGTGCAGGGAGTTCTGGAAGTTGGTCTAAATCCAGGAAGTTTAAATATATAATAATAATAACACACAGAATAACACATTTAAGTGAATTGTCCCTGGAATAACATATTTAAGTGACTTGTCTCTTGAGGGAAGGCTCTGGCAAAGTCAAGTACTGGGGATTTTCTATTTCTCAAAAGGGTTCAGATGCATCTGTGCCCTAAAGCACTTCCTACTTTTAAAGCATACCGAGGGGAAGAAAGTGCTTAGACCAACTTCTAATCTGACATGAAATATGATCACGTAACAAGGTGTCATTTCATCTAGGCATAATATTACTCAGAGTACAAAATGGTGTATGTACGTAACCTGCACATGTAAAGCTACAGTATATGAAAACTAAAATAAACATTGTGTATATGAGCATATTATGCATATAAATCTAATACCAGGTACACGTACTTAAATAGAGTGAATCTTATTGACAAATACAATATTCTGCATTAGCAGGAGATCAGCATGCTGCAAATGGCATATTTCAGTAGTGTAAGAGATTTTTACCCATTCTTCATTATCAGCTGCATTTCTAAGTTGAATAAAAACTGTTATCTGCCATCCTGACTCAGAATTCAAGTGTATTGTCTTCACAGTACTTTTATCCTGGGAAAACTGACTCAGATACTGTCCTGGGTTCAGCTGTAAGTTATTTTTTCTCCTGAGTTACCAGCTGGGCTTCAACCATGAAAATTACTTACCTGGACCCATACTTTAAGTTGTTGGCTAAACTAAAAATTGAAGTCAAATAACCTAGCTATTAATGCTGTGCCTTTTCCATTAGGTAATTTCTCTTACCATGGCAGGCAGCATGAATAACATGAGAAAGATTGGTGTTTATTTCATCCAAAGCTGATATCCATGTTATCTTCATACTTTACAAGAAATTTATAATTTTGGCATCAACTTGTCCTTTTAGGTTCAGGTGCCTTATTTTCTGTGCTGCAGAAGTTCACATGGTCTGTACCTTGACATGCTAGATCACTTAAACTAAGTCATTTAAAATGAAACATTGTAACTTAAAATTGTGATTTAGAATTAAAATCACTGATAGAATCTTCATTTAGAAATGTTTTCTGGTGTCCCTTTGATAAAGCATAGAGCCCAGAGTGCCACATATCTTACTAAAATAATCCAAATTTCATATTTTCTTCTTAAATCAGAAAAAAGGGAAAAGTTATCAATAAGTGATGGACTACTTTTATTCAAGATAATACTCATAAGCAGAGCTAGAAAACTGAAATAACATTAAATGGCTCCTTTCCTGCCTTTGTCTGTAATCATATCTCACAGTTATCACTGCAACTGGGATTTTCAGGTGAAATGTTCACTTGCTTCATGGAATGCTTCTTCAGCACTCTTGCCTATGTTTTCCTGGGGATTTAAGAGGAATGTTTTTTCTGAAAGAGGAAAATAATCTTTTGATAGGTCTGTTTATTTTGAAGTTCAGATAATTTTATTACCACACTTTCCAAAAGGAATATACATTGATTTTACTGAATTTGAAAAAGGGCCATTTATTTGGGAAAAAATAACTACTGCTGCCTATTAGCTGCTATTATTTTCCTGGTGATATGGCACCCTACTGAGAGGCATGCACTGCTCAATACTGTTAGGATCTGCTTTACAAATCCAAGTGATTTGTAGTTTCACTGTGAACACCAAGACTCAGCTTAGCCTCATTCAGGTTAAAATCACAAATGTCTCCATCTATTCTGGGTCCTCCAGCATATTCTGGGCCCAGCAGTCTTTCAGTATCAAAGTACAGCTGACTGGTTTCATATAGATACATTGACTTTTCCAAAGAAAAAAATATTTTAAGCTAGAAAGTTTCAAACAAGTTCCATTTAAACAGTGCTAGCTTTAGAAAACCTGTTGTTTTTCTATACAATATAGCATCATCGATCGATTGAAAATGTCTTTTCTCTTTAAACATGTTCAGACTTAAAGCAGGCTTGAAATTCCTTGCAAGAATAAAAGGTTTACTGAATGAAGATGACCATTTTTGAAGCATTCTGTACAAATTGTTAAGACTTTTTGGTGTAAGGAATGGCAAAACTCATCTAGATGAGACTATAATCAAGATAAGTTATAAAAGATTCCTTTATCAGTGTATTTCTTTTTATGCAGTTCAACTATCACATTAGTGTGGAAAATACAATATTGAAGTTAACAAAACAGCAGAGTTTAGATCACAACAACCGTTAAAATGATTATTTATGGGGGGAAAAAAAAAACAAGTTTTAATGTAACAAAGAAATGGCTTTTATTCCTTCCATGTTAATCTAAAAGCTTGTTTTGAGACCTTCCCTTTAAGTGATTTTCAGTTAAGGAGAAGATGGTTTTTGTTATACTTTCAAGGGAAAGCATAAGAGCCAGGTAAGCCATTAAACTGTCATATTAGTTTTTGAAGTGGCATATTGCAATAGTTTGAATGTTTGACTTCAGGACGATCAGGTTTTTTAGTTTTATTAAGGGGACACTCTTAGAGAGGTAAAAACCCACAACAGTAAAGCAGAAGTGAATCCCTCACCATACCTGTTTTTGTTGGGAAGTTGGGAAATATACACTGAGAGCTTCAATTTGTTTGCTTAAGAATATGAGATTTTATTTGTTACCCAGAACTACCAAGTAACTGTGTTAGGTATCAGGCCTGTATTTTAGCACTTGTTATTGCACGTGGTGGAGGTTTTAAGCACACCATGTTTATAACCTCCACTTACCACTGCATTATAGTTACAACTTATGCAACAGATTGTACTCAAAGGATGTTAGAAACAGTTGACTGATGTGTAAGGCTCTCTGTAGATAACACAGGCAATGCCACCTGAACCACCACTAAAGTGCACTGTCAATGCATTTTCCACCTGGAGTTTTGGAGTGTGGCCAGAAGACTCCTCTTGGCTCATGCTCAGCTTCTCTCAAGAAACGATGGCAGCCATTCCTGTTTGCATCGCCCAGCACAGCACAGCAATGCTGCAGGCTTAGAAGGCTGACTGATGGCTGCTGGTGGAGTGCTGAGGGGAACGAGGCCGCTATGTGGGAAACACCATTCTTTATCCTCTTTGCTATGCAAGGCTTCCCCCAAAGGGATACGATAGGATATTTGATGCTCTGGAAGGGTACAAATAGAGGTTGCTGAAATGTATTCAGATACTTCTTTTTTTTAATGCAGATTGGTAGCAACAGTTGTCCAAGACTACCACACAATCAGGACCTCTCAGTTCATCTGTTCATGAAATATGCTAAGATGCAAACAAAACAAGCCAAACCTAATCAAAGGTTGAAGAATGTTTCTGTAATTAGATGGGATTGTTTGTTGGCCCAAGAAATTAGAGAAAGCTCTTACAGCACAAACAGTAACAGAGTTCATTGACTCTGTAGTAATTTTTCCCTTCACAGTGTCATGATTCACAATAACATTTTGATTTTCATTTTAAGTTGGTTGGATTTTGCTGCTTCCACTGCCTGTTTCTTAGGCTGTAATGTATTAAGATAATGCATTATCTTAATAACTTACCACCACAATAATGCTGTGGTAGGTTTTTGTTTGTTTTTCTTAAGAAAGTAGAGACTCTCCTATTAATGCCATTTTTTATGTCAGCATCCCCCTCTCATGTCTTTTCCCTGCTTGTGTCTATTCATCAACCTACAGCCATTTTGCTACATGAATATGGTGAGCTGAAGCAGGAGCTGCAGTAAGAAAAACACTTGTGTTTCCAGGTATGTTAGTGTGCCATCTTTCTAAAAGACTTGAACAAAGAAAGTGGGAATGTACAGCAGAATGGCAGGTGAAATGCCATTAGAATACTGCAAGTTGCACTGGTACCTTGCAATCAGGATTAATGAGGGTCAATATACAGCTCTCATTGTTAATAAGCACAGGAAGAAATAAATCAGGATCCCACTCATTTTTGCTTGACAGAAGGCAGTCACAGATCACTTCCAGCACTTCCCTCAATGAATGATATGCCATGCTAGATGAGGCAGAGCTTATTTGTGTCATTACAAATGCATAAAGCAAGTTCCCCTGGGCTATCTATCAGTGGGGACCTTTTATCCTCCCTCTGTGTGAGGTCTGAACAGGTTTGCATCTTTGTATCTGAAACTATGATCATGATAACTTAAAGTGTTACTTCATGAACACTGTTCAGAAATCAGACTTGCCATGCATGCAATCAACAGTCTGAAATATATGGATGGCTGCATCAAGTCTCCATGGTTCCTCGTGGCTACGCACATTCCTCATCTTTGTACTCTGTCCAAGGTCTGCAAAAGGCTGGCATTATGTGACAGATGTTTATATGGATGCCAAAGAGATTCATATACATACACACAACTAGATTTTATATAGTGTTTTAAGTACTGCAATGTTGAATCACCTGAATAGCTGAGACCAGAGGTTCACCACTCTCGAGACATTCAGTTTTTCAAAAAGCAAGCTGAACTACAACACAGTAAGTATAAAATGTCATAAAGAATAAAAGCTAAGGTTAAAATTATTCTTAAACTGAAAATAATGAAAAAATAAATAAGGTGTTCAGGGTAATTGATACAGCTGCTTGGAAAAAAGTGCAAATCACAAAACTATAAATGTTTTTCTATGCTAGGATTACTTCATGCCTGAGCACACAGTTGACTGCCTGCTGTTATGCAGTTCCTGTAACCTGTGAAGTGTTATTACCTACCAAAATGGATTTCACGTGATTGCATTTTTTGTTGTGCAGCGTGCTAAGCAGCACCCAGGCATACTCAATTAACAGGACTGATACTTGGAGTTCTGCAATGCTCTGTGCGTTTATCCAAGATAAGTCCCTAGCCTTGATCCTCAGTGCATTGCTTTTGAACGTTTGCTTCAAAGAGGTAGAGAGGGGTGTTCAATAAACTGAAAACACAGAGAAAAGGTGGAAACTATCTGAGTGTGGCCAAATCATTTTAGGAAGTTGCCTGTATAGATGTTTAGGAAGTTGCCTGTATAGAACTTGGGGCAGGATGCAGCAAGAAGTCAGGTCCTATGGGAAAGTAATCATACACTAATTGCAGTTGTTCAATCTCAGATATGTGGTTTTAAAAAACCAGCTATAATACCACTGGGTATTACTTCTCCATAGCTTACACATGACATATTAAAGGAAGATCTGCCTTGACAGACGGTCTTTCAAAAAGCTGATGGGGCCATATCTCAAGCTTTAAGTGGAATAAGTACTACATTATTCTTTTCTACCACTTAAAAAAGAAAAAAAGAAAGAAAGAAAATAAATGAAAAATCATTTCTCACATCTCAGTGCATAGCAAATATAGTTACCTGTCCTACAATCATATGGGCTTTTTGAGCACTGGTTACATTCTTATTCTAGTTTCTGAACTATATATAGATTCTTTCAAGCAGATCATGGTATAAAATATAACAGTGTTTTTTTCCCAACAATAGTGATAATTCCAAAAACCTAACAGCTTCATTATAGGATTCTGTGATGTAGCAGATTTCAAGCCAATGTTTGTAAAAGCGTATAAGCAAATGTCTAATTACAATTGCTGTTCAGCTCTTGTGAAATTCTCCAACACTTTACTACCAATTTATCTTTTACTAAAATGACACCAAGTGAGATTATTGCCTCTCCACAAGGTGGTAGAAAACATTCAGGGTCTTGCAGGACCTTTCTCCAGTGGAGAAGGAATCAATTAGATATAATCTGAGTATACATGAAGCATAGCTAGATTTAAATTCAGGCATAAGCTCTATCTCAAGCATCAGAGCTCTACAGATGATAGCATTTGAAACCTTTTAGCATGTAACAGAGTATTCAAGCACTGATTCTGCTTCAGGTATTCAAGCACTCTGTTAGGAACAAATTTCCTGCAACACCCAAGAAACATTATGTAAGAAAAGTGACAGCTGCACTTTGCATATCTTCTAGAAACACACCCTTTTATTTACAGACTTAAGAGAGACTGGAACATTCATCTAGGCAGCTTGTTATGCAATTTATATGGTACAATTTGCTTCTAAAATGAGAGTACAGACTGCCTTTTATGTCTTTACATAATGTGCCATGTAGGAACTACAGGCATTACACAGATTTGGGGTTGGAATCTCTACTGATTTCCAATATAGTAAGTATAGTCATTAAATTCAAAGCCTGTATGTTCTTTCTTAATTTTGTTTCATTCAGAAACACCCTCAAAACCGATAGCTATCAAGACAGATAGCACAGCTCCATTTTAAATATTATTATTGCTAAATTTTATTCTCCTACAGTTTAAGATTACAGGCACAAAGAGTACACGAAATGGAGTAATAAACTTGAAAAGGCAGAGTTCTGCAGATGCAAATTTCCACTGTTCTCAGAGCGAATGTGATTGTTCCTCTTCATGAATTACAAGTGGAACACAGATTAGGTTTGCTATAAATCTTGGTGAACTCATTTAAACGGTTATATTATTGCATATCAGTGATAATTCATGTGACAATTGCAGAAATCACATGAACATTCAGCACCGATTTTTGCCAAACTTACTTTATTTAGCTCTAACATCATCTGCATATTTCAATTTGGTCAGCATAATTTTTAAACGGTAAAGATAATGATAAATGAAGCTGCTTATTGCCACATGAGGTGATTATCACACAACTGTTAGTCCAATGACCGCCCTTATAATAACAAAGGGAAGTCTTTGTGTGTTAGTATTGCTCACTTGGTCTTTGCTTTGCAGCATCCCTGCTGCTTTATAGCAAAGAAAACGCTGCCTGCAAAGCAGTTTCCTACTGTGTACTTCCGATGTAAAGCTTTTGCTTTACACACCAATTCAAACATTAGCACTCATGTTTGAATATAAAATGATCAAATAAGCAAAAAGACTAGTAAGCACGTAACTCCATCAATAGCACATACACCTTTTCACACAAAAAAAAAGCCAAAAGTTAATCCCTTTCTAGTGCTAGGTATTTTGCCATTTAACTCAGTCATTTCTGGAGGTGATCCTACATTTTAACCAATATATCCCTTGTTGCTCTATGCAATTTGTTCAGTATATTTACTGACTAAAAGAAAAGCATTAGGCCATTAGGCACTGTCATTAAAATACAAAACTATTGGAATGATGGCCGTCATACAGAAGAGAAGAAAAACAACCTATCACCCCAGCTATCACACTGACTGTAATAAAAGCCATCCTTTGGCATTTATTTTTCATAGTGAGACATTATTGAGTAGGTTCACACATTGCATTTCACACAAAACACTGAGTGCAGCAACAACATACGGCTTGGATGAATTTTGAATTTTGGGTAGTGATAAAGCCAGGAATCATTACCTAGATGCTGGAATTGGAACAGATTTGGGCTGCTATTTAAGAAGTTACTATGCTTCTTCAACCATTCTGCATATTATAAATAATCTGGATTGAATGCACAGAATGAGTTTTTAAGGTTAAACACATCCCTGGCGCATAAAGGGCTATTTGGCTTAAAGGACAGCAGCAGCAGTGAGCTGGACAAGCTCACAGAACATGGGAAAGGAGTATATTACAAGTGAGGATGAAAAATCACAGGAAGAAGCCTATAAAACTCTCAGGTTTCTTGAAGAAATCATTAGGGCCAGGAATGGAAATAAAAGCAGTGAGGAGGGGTGACATTTAAAACTTTACAGAGAAACAAGTACAGGAAGTTGCTTTAAGTAACAGTAAACAGAGGCTCAAGTGCCTTCACTCAACAACACTGAGTTTATGCCACTCATCCTTTTTAATAACTGGGTTTTTTTCAAGTATTTTCAAGTGTGTGGCAGAGGATTTTCTTGAAGATAGTTTTCCTTCTTAATATGTATATGATTTCCTTTGAAATGGTTTCTCAGATTTCTGAACATGTCCTTTCTTAGGACTTTGGGTTTTACTACTGTTCTACTACCTCTCACCTTGAATAAGTTTGGCCCATTCCTGCTTTCCTAAGAAATTATTATTGCATTTCCCCACTCCTCTTTTCCTAAGTCTTCTTTGACATGTAAGTGGTATTTATGTTCGACACAATAGAGTTTCTTGAAAGTGCCTAGGGCATTGTCTGTGCATATCTCACTTTCCCATATCTGCAATGACACCACTGATAATTTTAAGGTACAAAGAGATTTTGGCATCACACAGCAATACAGAAGTGAATTCAGAGTTCATGATAATGAAAAATAGGCACCTGCCACAGATGACCCATCCTGGGCAAGAAAAAGCATTATAGGAGTAAGCAATTCAACAACAAACAAAATTTGCCAATTATTTTATACCATCAAAAGAAATCTAGGAAAAAGACTCCTTGCTTAGCTCATAGCCTATAATTTAAATCAGAAAAATTCCAAGCAAGATGACTTTACAAAGTGTCTATCTGGAAGCAAAGTCAAAGTCATGAAAATTCAAACAAACCAGTAAGATTATGCCAACAGCCTTCTTATCAAAAGTAATCCAAGCAAACAAAGAGGGGATAAGTAAAACCATGCACATTAACCAACAAGTACTAAGCATCCAGGATCCTTGCTTTGGACACTGGGTTCTAGACATATCCTCCAGTTAGCCCAGACAGCTGAACATCTTACCTGTCTCATCTGGAGCAAAGCAATTGCCAGCAGCATTAGGGTTGGAATGCTGTAACAAACTTGTCTCAGACATGGAGGAACTTAGAGGAGATGCACCAGGACCTGATGCTCTCTCTTAAAGGACAAACTTACGTTAGAAATGGATAAAGCTTTAACATTTTACCTGCTTACAGCACATGAAAAAACATCTGGCTGGAATCATAGCAATAAATACATATATTCTGTCACTGAGGTACTTTCTGTTTCCCAGCGAGTCAGATCTGCATAGAGTTCACAACAGCCTTGTTATATATAAGATGTCATAACACATTTCATGCAGAAACACTTGGCTTTATGACACTGCAGTTCTACTGCACCTAGAGAGGTTTCCTTAGAGCTCTGAGTCACAGAGATATATAAAGACCACTACAGCCAGGCTCATCTCTCTCTGACATCAGCAATCCCCTCTCATGCTTCACTTCCCTTGCACACCTGAGATACCTGAAATTAGATCAATGTGGCTGGCTTGAATAACAGCAATTTCATAGGAGTGATTCACTGTTTCACACATTGAGTTTTTCTTAAAACAAACCACCCTTTCCTAAATTAAAATCTGCCATTCCTCATCAAATTAAAAAGCCCTTCAGTTATGGTGAAAAGCTAGCTACTTTTCTCCTTACATAAAAAGCAACAGAAAAGTAAATCCATATTGAAGCAGAGAAAGAAGAGAGGTGTAATTCATCCTGTTCTACAGTATACATATGCATATATTTTACTGCATCAAATAGGCAAATAACTATGGCCTGACCACTGGGTAAAAATGTTTTTTTCTATCGAAAACAGTTCCCTGACATACAGGTCATAGTGTCTATGGACAGCACAATGTGAAATATTTTCCCTCAAAACTGTATTTCTCACCCTTTTTATCTCCTCTTTCTCGTTCTATTTTTCAGTTGAAGAACTGTGTATTACCGTAAGTTTTCTTGTCCAAAACACTAGAGAAGTCCTTCTCTTTGTTTGGGCAGATCTGGGAGTTTGACCTCCTCACACCTTCACCTTTGTGAAAGAAATCCCTACCTATGCCTCTAAGCTAACTCTTCTGAAATCTACAGTGCAGATAAAGGAGGAAGCAGTTGAGCCTTGGCCTCCCAATTAATTTTTAGCTCTCTAACCATCGGAATATCTTTTATTTGAAGAAAGTTTAGAAAGTTCATATCTTCCCTTACGGGAACATCATTTATTCCAAGAAAAAAATCCAAGACTTATATGAGCTTCTATTACTAGTGATCTGTAAAGATGCTAAAAATTCTAATGAACTTACAGCAGTAGCTTTACTTCATTTACCTCTTAAAGTCTCTTCTTCCTAGCATAGATGGCAGGAACAATGTAAGAACTTACATATGTTAAATCTTCCCAGCTCTTACCATTTGTGTCATTTAAGCTAAGTTTAAGTAAGGCTAAATGAAAACTGGGTTTAAAATTCTAACTGTTGTCTGCATCAGGCTTATCTAAATGTTACCAGTGGCAAGAACAGTTGGAATATTCTGGGACATCTGCTATTCTGAGCATTATGATATTGCATGACGTGATCATTTAGATAATCTTAACTATAAAAGTAGAAATCTAAGGGCTAAAATACATGCATTTGTTGTTTTGGTGAAAACAGACTGAGTGAATCTACTTGTAGCACTGAAAAGGTTAGATGAATAGATGTTCAATTCAGTATCTGAATTCATTTCAGGTATTAGCAGAATACAAGCTAATATATTGGGGAAACTAGTCTAATAAGAATAATAATAAAGGTACAAAATTCTCAGGGGAAAAAAAGTTAAAGCAGCGTTAATATTTATTTTAAAGTCAAGCCTACTTAAAATTCCAGTTCAAGGTGGCTTTTAGATATAGTTACCAGCCCACTTAAAAAAATAACTGTATTGTCTTCACTACATCAACTAACATGCTTTAACAGCATCACCAGATATGATAGGCATGATCTAATTTTGCTTTTACTAATTTCCTTATTTAGTATAAACACTAAATACAGCTGTGTTTCTAAAATAACTTAGTGGAGTTTTTAGCTCTGAGTAGTACTTGTTTTTCACAACCTATTAAAGCGACTTGGACAAATGTATACCTCTACCTTCGTGCAAAAGACCAAATGATTATTTAATGCAGTTCTAAAGAGAACACACTGAGAACCGCATGACTTTAAAAAACCTTTTTCTTCCATCATTTGCAAATAATTTCCCATGATTCATTGCATAACGTTATTCAAGCCTTTTTCAGAGGAACTACCAGACTCATAAATTATTTAATGGTAATTCTGCATTGAACATGTTTCACCCCATTTCATACCACTGGTATAATTACATTTTTTTTCCTTGAAATAACTCAACCCTTCCTTGATAACCAGAGTGAATCACAAAGAGTTTTTTAATCAACTAAATGATGGGTAAAGCTAGAAACAAAACTAAGACTATACCCAGAACCTATGAAAACAGAGAATCACAGTAACATCTCTGCTCTTTGTGTTTCACTTTGAGCTGTACATAATGATCATGTGCTCAAAACAAAAAAGGACAAAAATGAAAAAAAACAAAGTTAATATGTGAGACCAAACAACTGCATCACTCTTTTAACTATTTACCAGATTTGTCTTGAGTCAGGCTACATTTAAAGCTTAGATGTGAAGGAAAAAATGCTATTCCTACAGGGCACATGGAACCCAATAACTTTCTTCTTCATGCTTAATAATCTTGTATGTAAGGGACCAATCTAATTTGTGGAAACGAATTGTACCTTAGGGATATGTTATTTCAACCCAAACTGAATATATTATTCATTCTAAAAAAGTAGCAATAAAGATTATATAAGATGTAATTCATTATTTTTCTAAATGCTCCATGATTCCACTGGGAGGTGAGACTTAAATAGCTTATAAGAAGACTACCTTAATTAGGTTGCTTTTCAAATCAAATACAATATAATTTTAACATAAAAATGTCACTCAAGGGAAGTATTCCATTTACAAGGATGATTAATGAAATTTAAAGGGGAAAAAAATAAGATCGATCCATGGCTAACATAACATGGGAAGGCATCTAAGAGAAGGAATGAAGCACACGTAAATGGACATGTCCAGATATGCAATTAGCTATGAGCTATATACAGATATCCATCTGATATTCATGCATGCCTACACACCCTCACAGAGAAAGGCAATTTGTTACCAGAGCAACCACGGTCAGTTGGTTTTTTTTGTCCTCCATCAGAATTGGTTTGCATTTTTGTTAACTTATTTTAGCTACTAGAAGCTCAAAAGAATTTACTGTACAAACATATTTATTTAAGCTTAGTGCTTACATTTACTTTTGTAAGAATGTCTTTCCAGCATTATAGTGAAAAAAAGAAGAAAATGAAAATATTTTCGGCAATTTACTAGCACTTCATTGTAAGACACTGAAGTTATAATTGAGGTACTTTGCCCCAGTGGTGCTATTAAAATATTGATGTGTATGTCATAGAAATAGTTATTGCCTTTTCTGTGTATAGAGAAACGCTTCAGTTTCTCAGATCCCAGAATGCAGTAATTTCCATAAATATTGACTTTTAATGAGGGTCGTGGTCAATTATTTAATTTGTGGACTGCAATTCCACTGCAATTTAAGAAGCAATGGTAAAAATTGAAATTTAGGAGCTTTAACTCTCAGTGTATCCCGTTCTAAAGACAGTACTAAGTTTTCTAAACCTTCAAATAGTATTTAAATAAAGTACTTGAATTCCACTGTTACCATGCACTTGCAATACTCCAGGTACCCAGGTGCAGTTGAATTTTCAGCAAAATTTGAAACTTCTAGCCTCACCTTTTCTGCATCCCTGTTAACATAGTAGAAAACATATACTGTAGGAAAATCTAAGTGTTCAAGGATTTATGAATCCTAGGAAATCATGGTCCTTGGCTAGAAAGTGCTGTATATAGTCCACTCACAATTCCTTTTCCCTACGCAAGAAGTTAATTGAAATGAAGAGGTATTTTGACCAAATACGGAGAGAGAGAAGCAAAAGCTATGATTTTATCACTTTTTTCCTATCTTCTTATTGTTGTGAAAAAGTGTAAAAGCCTGTGAGTCAAAGCAAACAGAGAATACAGTGTTCTGTGATAAGACCACTCATATCTTCTATACTAGAAACAGGTCTATACTTAGACTAATATATTTTATTAACCACAGCCTGTTCATCAGAGATACTTTTCCAATAAATAAAAATCACATCACCTGCAGAGAAATGACATATATGAAGTGCCTGGGGGCTGCAAACAGTATTTTTCCTCATAAATGGCAAGAGGGATTTTGTAATATGATTTCACATACAGCTCAGATATTTTAATACATAATGCTAAGTAGTGCTTCACTAGATCTGTAAAAAAAATGTTATTAGTTTTTGGCTTGTGAGAGACTATAATTTTTAATCAATTCTGGGTCAATCTTTTTCGAGTTTGCTTAGAACAAACAACAGATGTTGTTTTGAGTCAAATGAAACTTTGTTTTTAGCTGTGTATTTTAACCTTAAAATCTGCTCGTTTTGGGCAGCTTCCTAGATGAAACGTTGCTTCAAAATTGAAAAGAAACAAACTAAAAACAAACACCCCCCCCAAAAAAAACCTACCAAAAAAAAAAAAACAAACCCAAAACAAAATACCCCCCCCCCAAAAAAAAAAAAAAAACAACAAAAAAAAACAAAAAAACCCAAAACCTTTAAAATATCTTTCTGGAATTTTTGTTGACTTTCTTTGCTGGATAATGCAATATACTTGCCAAATGAAAACCCTCATCACAACGTTGCATCAGTCTATCCTGATCTGCAGACTGAAGTCACCGAGCTGCAGATACCTCTTTGTTTCATCGCCCACAGAAGGTGACTGCTACTCACTGCCAGTGAATGAAGCATGCCAAACAGCAATCTTTCTATAGTCTCAAAAAGATAAGGCTGTAGTAATAAGCAGTTCTGAAATCTCAAGAGACTTAGAAATAACCAGAACTCTCTTGTTAGTGAACAAAAAAAAAAAAAACAAAAAAAAACCAGTTCCATATAGTAATCTGTAAAGCAAATAGGTAGAGTGATGGATTGTTATGCACAAGCATCATGTACGCAAATACTGATTACTTGCTTTACATGTAATACATGCATACGACAGTATAATGTTCTCCATGTGTATAACTATGCAGATTTAAAATAAATTACATCCTTTGTTGTAATATTTGATGCCCTTAATGATATTTGACAGATGACAATCTTTTTTCTTTATTTTTTTTAGTGTTTTCTTCTTGTATCGCATGTTCTCTCAGTCTAACTTTAGCCTTTTCCAAACTATTTGCTAAGACCTCCTTTTCTCTATGTAAAGCATCAAAATGTTAAGGACTGTGGCATTTTGGACACATCCCAGGCATCCCACAGTAAGAGCCCCTAACATCCTGTCACAGCTGGGCTTTCAGAACATATAAAAGATCCCTTACTATAGATGAGAAGAGCTGGGAAAAAGATCAGCCTCTCAGAGCCCATCGTGAGTACCTTTGGTATTTGAATCCACAGATACACATATTCATCAATCAGCTCTTCCTCTTGGGCACTGACTGACTTTATGACCTGAGGAGGAAAACCAGCTTTTGATACCAACAAAGTTCTGCACCAACCATTCAACATCTTGTGTTGATAATAGGAAAATAATCAGCCAACGCTTGAAGAAGATTAAATGTACTGCTCCTTTAAACAATGATGATGATGTCCTCCAAGCTAAGGTGAACATATCTCTCACATGCAATCATTACTTTATTACTAGTTATTCCACACATGGAATGGAACAGTTATTCCCCTTCAGATCCACATCTTCTAGGAGAATTCTCTGTCCCAGTTGGCGCAGTTCCCACCTGATGCCCTGGAGCTGGCTCCTCCAAGGCCTGAAATACTCTCACAGGTTCATAGACCATCTTCTCCAGAGAAATAAACTGCTTCCCAGCCTGTCTGGCAAGGTCATAGCTCATGCATGATGTTTTGGGCAGGCATGAGGTTACAACCCTTTGGCTGTAGGGTCACTGCAATATGAGTGCACATCTCTACCTATGTTACTCAGAAGGTCCACAAAGGACAGATCCATTAGTATGCAAAGGAAGGAGAGAGGTGGTGGGTAACAGCAGCCTCCTTCACCCCAGGGGACAACAAAAACATTATACAAATGAGATCATACAAATTTACAAGTAAATCACTGTCTGACCACATCTTGCAGCAGCCCCAGACCTCCCTCCACCTTCTGCTTCACAAGCTCTTCATGCTAAGTGTGTGTCACAACATCTGTACTAGCTGCTGCCAAGACAACCTCAGGGGAAGTGGAAGATCAATATACCAATCCGCAAAGCTTTCTTTGCTGTGAATCTCTCCCTGCTATGCTTTGGAGTGTAGAGGACTCCATGATCTCCAGTTCTGTGTAATGGTTAACCAGAAAGTAGTTGGTTGGTTTGGGTTTTTTTAAGGAAGATTACCAACACCACAAACATCTGAAATTTACATTTCGATGGACCATTTGGGATTCTGCTCTGATCACTACAGTTTAGGTAAGTGGAGGTCACCAAGGAATAGGGAGAGGAAAAAAAAAAAAGAATTTCTGGAAGAAATATTTTTGAAAGGAAAGGAGAGATTTCAGTTGGGGGGGGGGGTGTCTTTTTTTATTATTTCCTGTGATTTTACACCCTGCTCTTTGATTTTCTGTGCAAGAAACAGTCTGCCTGTCTTATCTGCAAAAGAAGATAAGGGCACATCACATCATAGTATTTTGAACCAACTCTTAGCCTTAGACTCTGCTCTAAGGTCTCACTATTCCCAGAGGATATAGATAGAAATGTCTGTCTCAGGGGGACAATTTTTTTTCCTTCAAATTATATGACAAGTCTTTAAGAGAAGTTATTTGTCCATTATGCTACAATATGTCTAGAAATGGTATCCATCATGGCTGAGGAAAAATAATTCATTTTCAGACCTGTCAGTCTGAGCAGACAAAATAGGTAGCCATCTCAGCATGGAAAAATAGAGACAGCTCATCCCCCATTAAAGTTTAGCACTGTCAAGGGACCTCTGACATCCAGTAAGTTAGTTCTTCCTTCCTAGCTGTTACCTTTACTTTTTTAACAGGAAGTTCAAACTTAGAGTTGGAGTACAGCTATTTTAACTCTGATGGCAGGAGAGAGCTAAAAAAATGGAAAAGGGCTAGTGCGTACTCAACCTATACCTCTGCTGTGCAGGTAAACAACCATCAGCATTACATACTACTCACAGTTTATCCCTTGTCTGTGATATCCAGTGAAAATGAGGCAGTAAACGGCTAGTAGAAAAATGCAGAATAGAGGCTAATGAAATCGTATTAGGCAGGTGCAGCAAAATTGTTTTGGAATGCACAGACACTTGGCATATAATATGATGATGGTGTTAACTGCTTCTTGGATAGAAATCTTACCTCATACTCCACCAGTTCACAGAAACTACACCATTATAAGGAAGCAAGCTATGACAGTAAAAGCCATATCAACCTATTTTGTAATATTAATTTTTATATGTATAAATCAGATTACTTAAAACGTTTTTTAGTTTTTTAAAATGAAACATAAGAAGATTCTCTAGTTTTAGTGGCAAATCTAGTTGCACAGGTTAGATACAAACAGAAATAGTGCAGTTAATGTGTAACCCTTCCTTCCCTCCATCCCCAAACATGCATAGCTTCATGAAGCTAAAAAAACCTTAATTTTGGAAACATTAGACATCTTTCCCTTCTAAGATGTTTCTTTTCTATAGATGACACAGACCACTCTGAGCACAGGATAGGACCAGTAAACTTCTGTGACAATCCCTTTAATGACACTTAGAAATCTATGTCAAAGAGCTCCAAATTAAAGCTATAACATGATAATATGCCAAAGGAGTGAATGCTGCATATGCTACATAATTTTATTTCAAAATGAACTTCCTCTCAGAATCATGGTGGCTTTAAGCATTCATTTGCAGATCAGTCCATATAAAACAAGATAGGAAACAAATATTTGAATCCTTAATCCTATCCCTTCATGGCTTGGACTGTCTCTTTATATAATTTCTCACCAGGTACCACAAGACCACAGTTCTGGCAGGGCAATTCCTATTAATGATGGTTTGATTCCACAGTACTGATATCTTGTAATAAAACCCCAAATAAGTGAGAGTATTAGCCAAAACTGAGGCTTAGGTATTCCAACTTATAGCAGCAGACAAATAGCACTTCATGATTCACTTATTACGGAGACAAAATAATTCTGACCAAATGTGGACTGAAATTCATAAATGCTATTAGCCTATCCTTATAGTAATGGATAATATAAACCAAAACCAAGCAAACCCCACATCCCACCCCCCGAAACATAAAACAAAACCCCCTCAACAACTAAAAAAAGCCCAATCAAAAAAATAAAGGCTTGAATTAAAGCATCTTTATCACACAAAAAACATTTATATCAAAACAAATTGCATATGTAATTGTATTTTGATCATGTTCTTATTACCTATTATAAATCTTGTGTCTGAGTATAGATATTGTACAATTACTTTCTACATTTGGCGTAATTGTTTTGATTTTAAATGTTATTCATTCTAAGAGAAAAACACAGTAGATAATACTATATAACAAAGGAAGCATTTATGAGTAATGATGCTGCTCAACAGACCCATTTTCATTTTCCCATTTAATAATTACAGAGCCACTGTAATGGTTATGTTACATGTGTGGCCAAAATTATGTGGCAATTGCTAATATACTGATACAGCTCTGGTAACTCTGCAATCCCTGAAAACTGAATCAGAGAGCCTAAACAAAAAATGCTGTTATCACACCTGTCTGTAGCTGAATGTTAAGTTAGTAATATTTCAATTAGGAAAAAAAACATTGTTAGGCTTTTATATACCAATAGGTGTCATTCATTTCACCTCATTTGATTCACCAGAAAGTAAGGAGTATAATCTACATCTAAAATACCAATTTATTGCAACATCAAGTGTCAAAAGATAATTAATTCCTTCTTGAACCATGTAGGCTGGACTGACCTCTGAAGAACACATTCACTGACCACAGATCACTATGGGACAAGTTTTGTAGATTAGGCACCTAACTGGAATACAGGTACTAGCTAAATGTCCTCAGGCTGGCTTTCTGACTTTTGAAGTCAACCACTTGTACATCATATATTCTTCTGTATCATTTGACTTCCCTCTAACAAACAGTAATTTCAATGACTCAATAATTCTGAATTCTCAGAAAACCTTCCAAATCACACTGACAAAATAGAAAAAAAGCCTATCAGACTTGATACTCAACACCTCCCCAGTGGCAGGGAATTTGTTGAGTGAGATCCAACCTGTGAGCTCTACCACACACTGAAGAAGAAAACAATAATCCCCAAACCAGCCTTGTGTTGCAGAGCTTAAGAAGCTTTATATATTTTACCAAAGAGAAGGCTGAAGAAAGGCTTGCTCTACCCTGACAGAAGGTACAAATATATCAGTCAAGCTGAGCAGAAATTCTAATACCTCCTTGGAACATTCACAGTTTATCATCCCATCTTCATGTGGAAAAAATACCCCCTGATGTTTCATAAAGGAGAAAAGAATCTAACAAGTCAGAAAAAGTAGTATTCCTATGCAGGAGGAAACAACTGATCAGACTCATCAGATGACTAAATGAGGGTCTGAAGCATGAGACTAATAAATGTTATATTTTTGTGTTATGATGGTATTTAGAACAAAAAGAATGTGTCACCAAATGCCCCAGGAAGATGCAGTAGATTACCTGAAAGATTGACAACAGTCCCTCAGTACACAAAGGCTGAAGATTTCTTCTGAAAAGCTGAATTAAATCATGCACATCTTGGAAAACTGCTCCGATTCACACCGAAGATTCTGAATGATAGGAAGCTGCATCTTTGCATCATCTGTCAGACTGCAAGAAAATCATATCCTAATTAGGCAAAGAATTTCCTTAACCTCAGTTAAAAGTCTAGACAGAAGGATCTTTATGCCTCACGCTATTAAAACGCATTCATACACAACCACTTCTAAAGACAGAGCAACTCAACTTCCTCTTGGATAATGCAGTCTTTTTGCCTTAAAGCTTGATATGCCAAATTCTGGATATATTTTGTGAGTCTTCTTTATCCCACCTGTTTGTTTTAATGACTATTTTAATATTCCTTTTGGATTGCAGTAATTTTAGCAAAGCAGGGGAAAAAAGCAAAATCTTTAAATTCCCTAATTTTTTAATTTTTTTTTTTTACATTGCTCATTTTTGGGGTGTGCTTCTCAAGTTATCTCTGAACTGAATTTCCATTAGAACCCTTTCTAATTTACTGTATTTCTGCACAAGAGCTCCAACTTTGTAAGCACAGTGTGTGGTCTTCATTTTGAAATGTATATCATTATGCATATCAGTATTCAATTGTGACCATTTAATTAAGTGCTTCAGGTCATTCTTACGACCAGATGTACTGGAAGAAAGGAGGAATTCCCTGAGGGAGAATGGGTTGATGTAGTGAATATACTCCATTTGCACAGCTGCTATTGAGCAGCCTCTTCAATCAGGTCATCAACTGCATCTATACCTTGCTCTGCATGAGTATCCAATCCTTATAATTTCTTACCACGGACTTCACATATATGACTTTACATATTCTCTATATGTCTCTAGCAAATATTAATTGCTCAGTAACAGCCCAATACTTTTTTTTTCTATTAGCAAGTTAAATTTGTCATCTATGAGGGAGTCACTTTTAAACTTACACTGCAAATAACTGTTATTCCATGTAATGAGAGCTTTCAATCACAAAGAAGCCAGAGAAATCCAAATACTAAGATACCAACTGCCTGTTTTGACCAGATCTGCAAGCCAGTCAGAATAGACAAATACAAAATGTTTGAAAAGATAAATTCCACAAAACATGCAATGTAAGAATCAGCATTGTAATAATTAGTCATCTTTAAGGTCCCAACTCAATTGTTCTTTTATTTTATGCAGAATGAATATATATCTGGTTAATATATAATTCCCAGGTCATGATTTTCACCTTATCCAGTACTTGGACAATTTTACATCCTCAATTTTACATCATCTTTCACTTAACCCTTGTTTTATTGTTAATTTTGATATTAACTGTGGTTCAGGACTACACAGTTAGTTCTGTGACTCCAGGATTTATGTCACCTAGTCTAGATGATTACACATTGTACACGTTTAGTAAATGTTTCTTCTTACCCTCCCCAGTTATTGCTGACAACCTTCCTATTTCCCAAGGACTGGAAACAGCTTCTTTATTTCAAATCCTGGCAAGTTATTCCTTACACAGGTTTTACAAGGGTATTTTTAACCCAAACACTTAATTTGAAAATAATCCCTTTTTACTTACACTATTCACTATCTATATCCCTGCTCCATTTTTCTCCCCCTTAGCAACTGCATGAACCTTATAAATAGTAATTTGTATTTACTTCCTTTTTCCTGTTTTTATATCCCTTATCCTGTTTTATTGCTACTCTCCTGTCTCCTTTTGACCTAGACAATAGCCTTGCACACTGTAGCATTATTTAGAGAACAGCTGGGAGGGAATAAAACTTCTATGCTAAATTTAATAATTTCTTATCTATGTAGAAATAATAGTAGTAGTATATAACTTTATATCTGTTGGAGGAAACATTCCTGCTGCTTTCCAAAATCAGGATTACTGATACTTTTGTTGATTAAGATAATGCAGCCCTCAGTGGCCTGGCCAGCACACAAGCAGTACAACTTTGCTATGAATGTCCACTTTGGTGGCTAACCAAACACAAGCTCTTCCATATGAGTGAAATGAGAGGATACCACACAGTTTCATAGCGGCAGGACTAGCTTTGCAGTATCTATGGATTTGCTTAATCCTGCTGTAGCTACATGTTTAACTATGGGATTGAAAATAATATTTGACTTCCATTTTTTAATTTAATTCTTAAAAATGGTTTACTTAATACAGTAACAGAGATTAAACATACTGGAAAGAGTGATTTTTATGGAAAAAATGAATGCATCCCATTTAAGTGACAAGTCAATATGCTGCAAAAAATAATAACAGCAGAGATAAAAATACTAGGTAGGGGAAGGATATTTTGCCAGTGGTGAGCCAGTCTTTTCAAAAAGAAAAATTGCTAGGACAGGATCTGTCCATTAATCTGCTTTGTATTCCCATCTGTGCAAAAATAAATATATGAGTGGAAGGAAAGCCTGCAAAAGCATTCCAGTACTCCTGAGATCCTAAACTCCCTTTCCCGTCCTTTCTTAGCTGCACTTTCTAGCAAAGGTTCATGTTCTCAGTGCATGCTGCTTCCTGGTCTATGTTCACCTGGTTTTAAGTGGTGCTAGAGAGAATAAATGGATAGCAGAACAGCAGCTGAGGGCAGGACTGGAGTGAGCAGGCTGAAAGATCCTTGAGGGAAGAGAAGCTTCACAATTGTTAATTGTTTTTCTCTGTACAACAGAGGAGATAAGACTTGGTTTTATCTGAATGCTCTCTGGACCAATTGTTTTTCTTCTTCTTGTCCTTACAATACCTTTACCCAGTTTGAAGTCAGATGGTTAATAGAGTCTTAGCAACTTTCTGCCATTTAAGACATGAATGGATTTGGGGAAGCTGTAAAATATTATTTAAGAGCAGAATTTGACCTTCCTTGTTTTGTCATGTGGTTACAGTGTGCATTAAAGTGCATTAACCTTTCAATGAATCCAAGGTTCAATTACATACTGACAAAGTCCATTGAACTGAGGCTTTGGGAAAGTATGTATATGTAATATGTATATGTAAATAGGCTTGAATTTCTTTAATGCAAACATCATAGTTTTTTTCGTATTTCACTGCAAAACACTGTACCAGACATGAAGACATCTACACCCCATAATAAAGGAAGATAAACTGTGTATGACAATATTAAGTCCTTTGCACAGTTTAAGAGATTATTTTCACAATCCCTACGATTAATTTTTCTTGGGAATAAATAGAAAAAATGCAGTAAAAGAAGTCCTTATTATACAGAATCCAAAGCCAGGGACTTCCATACTGTAAAAGTACTCAGAAATTCAGCTCTTTATAAATCAGTGTATTGGTCATTATCAATTCTTGTTTGGATTTGACCTGAATACCTTCTCTGTCCTTACAATACTTAATGTTGATAAGCTTTATTAAAGCAATTTTTTTAAGTATTTGAAGACAAATTTATTTAATTATCTGATACAACATATAAATACAGCGTATGATGCTACTTGATACTCTCTTTGCCTTGTTACTTTAATCTAATTAACAATGATATAAGTCTTGAAATAAATTTACTATACAGTATGCTTAGGTAACAGTATGCTTAGGTAACAGTATGCTTAGGTAACTTCTTATATATAAGAAGGCAAAAAGAATCTCCTTCTCTAAGATTAGCTTGCTGAAAGTTAACTGTGCTCAAGCAACTGCTATGTAACACAGCAATATCCAAGTTCATTTTAACCCCAATACCTACTGATAAAACTGTTTAGCAGGCTTAAACACAGAAAAGGCTCTTCCATGACGAGAAATGAGAAATGCTATAACCTTCATCTAACATTTCTTTTTATTTTTTTTGGGGTGTGTGCACAGATTTACAAATCAGAAATATTCTGAATAACATTATTTTTAACCTTCATGCTTAAAAAGATATCTACAGAGGTCTACTGATTTTTTATTTGATTAAATACATGTTAATGTGAAATTGGAAGGTGTCCACTCTGAGTTCAGAGTGGGTGACCAAGAAATTTCACAATTTACTAAGTTCAGTGATTTTTTCTATGCCTGAGAGCACAAAGAATGCACAGGCTTTGCAACAGACAGAAGCTGTAACTTTTTTTTTCTGACCTGATAAGACAAGTAAGGTGCAGAAAAAGAGAAGGTAGAACATATTATCAATAGAAATAAAATAACAGGTATATTCAGGTATAGAAGGTATAGCAAACCACCACTATGATACCATAAACTTACCTGAAACAAAGACATAAGTAATTACAAAAGAAGTTGATAAAGAAAACTCTTGGCTAAGCTATTAGCTATCACTAACAAGGTCAGGACTTGATAAGAAGTGGATATGGTTAAAAGTATCCATAGACACATTCCATTATTCATCTAAACAGAGTAAGTATCTCTTCTTATATGGTAGATACTTTAATTTTGTGCTACAAGTTTCTTAAAACACATTTGGGGAAAAAGCACAAGTGAAACATAATCAACAGAAAAAATCCACAGAGAGGAATAAGAGGCAAAATGCATAGGGGCATAGTTGGATTTCATTAATTCTTAATAACTCTTGAAAGTATTTGCTGCCCAAATTTTCTGTTATTATAATCTCCATTTCACTAGGGATTTTTTTATATGGCTAATGAATACACATTCAGTATGACCTCTCAGAAAGATTATTCTTCAGGTTAGAATAGAACTGTTAGAGAAACACTAAGCCAACCCTACTCTGCAAACTAGCCAGCAGGAGTATAGTGGGAGTGTATCACTCTGGCTAGTTAAAGCTTAGCTTACAGGCTGCAGTCTTTGAGGGTGCTTTCTTAGCAAAGCCACAATGGCCTCTGAAACACACAAAAATGGAAGCAAAATTAGTTTTGAGGCATCTTTCTTACTGTCAGGTGAAGGACAGATTGGATGAGAATGACTGTTGAGTATTTGTGGTTTTCCACTGAATATAATCTCACTAGGTACTCTTCTACATCTGTTTCTCCATTCTTTGCTTGTCCAGTCAGTATATGAAAGGCCCGAAAGCCGTCTATTTCTCCAGAGTTTTCATCAGAGCTGTTCTCCTTAAAGGTGTTCAGAATGAGCCCATGATGGATGGAGACATGAGCAAAAGCCAAAAGGCATTTAGAAAGAAAAGGTCTGTTGAAAGAGAGTGCCCAAGCTTGGGGTAATTGAAAGAGCAAGGTGGTTTTGACAACCACAAGGGAAGCAAAAGGGAGAAAGCTCAAAAAGCACTAAAGTGAATCCTTAGGCAGCTCCCCTTTCTTCTTGTTTTGCACTTTTCCTGAAGAACCGGACTGTCAGAAAGTAGTCAAAGGGTTCTGCTAGGCTAAAGTTTAACAAAGGAACCTCTGAGCTTTACTTATATTGGGTGTTTTTCTCTCTACTCTTCACAGTACACTGATTCCAACTGCTCAAAACCTGGATCGAGTGTATTTGAACCATCTGTCAAGATGAAATTTCTTTCCCTGTATGCGCTGCAGATGCTATCTTCCCTATTTCAGTGCCCATCTTGGAACAGTTGATGGTTTACATTTAAAAGCATATTGGTCAAAGAAAATGGCTTGAAGAATTACACTTTTTTATGCTAGGTATTGAAGTCCTACAAAAATTAAACAATACCTCATCTGAAACTCAGCAACTGTGCATCTGGACAAATCTGTAACTCAAATCTATTTCAAACTTTTACTTAAAAAGGACAAATACATTTAACATAGCATCCAAATATATTTCTATCATTGTTGCATACCTGCGAATTAATTTTGTGTACTCATAACTATGAACTGTTTCAAGATGGGTAACTTGTATTTTACAAAGAATTCACTGTTTAGCAAGAAAATGTTTGTTCCATACCAAATCCTCATGGAAGTATAGGAGATACTCAGATGGTCTTTCATTCAGCTAGCTAATGTGCCTAAGTTTGAAAGCCGGTCACACACAATATACCTAACAGTAGAAGATGAATTTTCTCTGAAGGAGTCCAATACAAAGCACTCAAGTTGAATTCTTACTCTGAATTTTCCTCTGGTGAAATCTGACTCTCTCACCATGAATTTCACTGGAGGCTTAGGAGATGAGTTTATGATTTAAGCACTAAAAGCTCTTGAAGTTAGCTTGAATGATATCTCTTTATGCAACAAATAAGCTGAACTGAACCTATTGAAGAACACTTTCTCTTCATCTACAAATATGGACATAATAGGCTGTAATAAATTCCCAGTATTCAAATTCAATTAAGCCACCAGTACTTTTTTCATAAAATGACCATATAAGTTTGGATTAAAAGAAAAAAAAAGAAGAAGAGAGAAAAGAGGTGTTTCCAGTCCTTTTAAATTGGTATCTTCATTGCTGAGGCTGGCAAGAGTGTGAAAAGCACTTTGACTATTGAAATCATTGCTATTTTCCCATATAGACTGCCAGCAGCGGTTATAGCATTCCTGATTACATTTAACCAACTTATTTGTCAAACAGAATAGGGGATTTACCTTCTGGAAAGAATATGAAAATGAGCAAACAAATACTTGCATAAGTAAAGACACACATGAAGCAGATTTCACTGCAGTATTTACTTGCTCTGGATAAGCACAGCAAATACTAACTTGTTTTGGGTGACAAAGCACTGTGGTTGAGAGATTTTTGTCTAGAATAGTATCAACAACATGCAGTTCTGTTTTCTTCACTCACTGCCTGTCAGCCCCCTCTGAAATTTGCTGTATTTCAGGTGCTGTCTCTGGTTTCCTTGACACAAGTCAATGATTTGTGTCCCATTCAATTTAGGTCATGTGAAAGTACTCATAGATCCTTGCCATATGTCAGTGGATGATAATTGCATTGATCCACCTTGCAGTGGGCTCAGCGAAGGCACTGTTCTGATAACTGAATAACCGAAGGCTATTGCTTGTTAGAATTAGTAAATTTGCTTGACTGGTTTGATTCCAATCAGACTTGACAGAGAGATGCATAAAATAGGGAGTGCTAAATGTGCCAATAAGAGAATTACTTTTCAGATTATGTTGCTAGTAGAGATATTGATGAGTATGCTTTGTGAGATGAATACATCAGTTTGCCACATTCTATTTTCCATTGAACAGGTGAATGTGCTCTGATAAAGAAAAATCTACGTTTCCATCTCTATTTAAAAGATGAGTATTGTTTTAAAGAGAGCAGCAATTTTTTGTAACAACAATTTTCACTCTTCCACTTAAAAATTCTCATCAGGAAAGAACTATGAATGAGAAACCTTATCCTTATGACAATGGGAATTCAACTCCCAAATTTATAAGATAGACTTAAAATAAAGCTGTTGGAAATATAGCATCATTTTGGGGTATAAGATTCTTGCTAACTGATCCTTCATCAGAGCCCAGTTCCATTTTTTTCTAAAAATAACTTTCTTAAGATACTTAAACCATCAACATTTCCTGTTAATGCCCTGAATATCTTAATTAAAAAGCCCCAAATATCCAAATGTAAAGAAGCCAGCAGGTGATTAAACTGTCAGTGTTCAGACAATGCATTTATCATGTAAGTGTACTTATAGTTAAAACTTCTAATTTGAAGAGTAAGACCTTTTCATGATTCTCATCTTTACCTTGTATGAGAGCATTTTCTAGTATTCTTCTTAAGCAGAGTAGCTCTGTGTCTGGGAAAAGCTAGGTGTAGAATGAGAGATTAACAGCTTCATTTTAAAGCTGTCTCTTAGCATCCACAGCTCCAAAGAACTTGTATAAAAGGTGCAGATGTTCAGCACCTGTTAAACAATATTGCCAGGGGGATCGTGTTTACACTGTGACTTGCAGCACGCCAAACATCCATCAGCATTTGTAGGACTTATGTAGGTTTTTAAGTCTCTCATGTTTATTCCCTTAAGTTTTGGGCAAAACTTGGTGTTCTATACACTAAATATTTCAAGAGTCAAATATTACCATTAATCTTATTGCTGTTTAGCCAAATTTTGCCAGCTTTTTTACTCTGCTGAGCACAGACACAAGGAAATAGCATCAATAGTTTTAATGGGCTGGCTTTGAAAGAAAAATGGAGTGGAAGTATGTGTTTAAAAGGGAGGCTATCCATAATCACCAAGACTTGTAAACCATAACTGAAAGCCAAGGATGAGACTGCTCTCCACCCACTTGTAAACACATTTAAAAAGAAGCTCTGTTTTATATCTATTTTTTTTTTTTTTACTCCAACAAAACCCACACATAATTACTTTGTAGGCAGAAAAGGAAATGAAAACATGTTTAAAATCGCTTAAGGACATCTGAACTGCTTTAGTTAAGTTTCACTTTTTAGAGCTCAATTAATGTGACTGAGGGTAAACAAAGTGTGTATTCTGATATTATATTGTTCAGTGTGAATGTCCCATACGCTGTCATGTTGCCTGTACTTGAACAGGTTAGAATGCAGGACTGCAAGAATACCAGCAATGTTAATTTGTTGAATTTGTCATGGGACAGATATTTTCAGCAAAAATTGTATGTGTGAAAGTAATAAAGAACAAGATTCTATTCCTGAATGCTGAAAAACATGGTCATTAATTAATACATTAATTGTATGGCTGTTATTCCCATCTTTGGGAAAAACAGTGGGTGCATCAGCACATATTCATTGACAGGAAATTAAATTTCTAAGAGAAGAAAATTAGGATAAGTGTAACTCCTATGGTTTGTTAATTCATTAGCACAGCAGGATGAGCTCAAATAGCAACTAGTGAGCACATGTTCAATCAGTAAAACCTGTGTAAAGATTTCAGTATTTGCTGACCTCCAGATGATACGTGGAAATTTTGACTCATCTGATTCAACTTTTACTGAAGTGAGAAGAAAAAATTAAGTTCTTCCTATACACATCCTAAATTACAAATCTTACCTAATTAGTGACAGTGAATCAGATGCTTATTTTTGGTTACTATTATAATTAGTTACATGCAAAATAATTAGTGAAAATCTAGCATGCATCTAATGAAAACCTGCGCCTACCAGGCACACTTACTTTACACATAGATTTTAGATCGTAAGTGGAAAGATTTAAAACAGCTAGGATCTGTGTTTTAAAAATCAAAAGTGCTCACTGAAAACTGAAATGCCTACTCATACAGAAGAGCAAAAATATTCTTACCACCCTCCTCCAAACTATGTCATTAGCCATGTTTTCCTACCTATTTAAGATTTTTAAAGTTTCTTTAAACAGCACATTACAGAAAGGGTATCAGATGGAAAGATCTTAAAAAGCTTAGTCTTTATCTACTACAATAATAAGAAAGAAAAATTGTGATCCAAAACAAAAATAGGAACAGCAAAAAGACAAAAATGTGTAAAAAGAAAGAAGGAAATAAAAGAATGTAGTTGGTTATGGATACCTGGTGGCTGGTTTAACTGGGCCTACTGACATGCTCCTTTAATATGCAATTAGATAGTCTGCTGGTGCCTTACAGAAATGTTTCAAAAAGCTTTTGCTTATGGACAATTCTTCTGGTAAAGCACAAGATACTGATTTAGTTGTTTCTCTGGTTCACTTTTTAAACAGTAGCCAACCATACTTTGTTGCAGGTATGCTTATTGGGCTGAATTCAGTAATAATAAAAATACATGTAGACTGCATTAAAATTAAGGTACTTAAGCTTTGTCTAATTCAATGCTTTGCTGCTCTCATAAAATCACAGTTGATGTTGAGTAATGAGGAAGCCTCAGAAAATTATAAGGTGGTTGTACTCAGGGAAAGCTTTTAACTATTTGCTGTGTTGGGTGATTTCAATAATGTCATACATTCATATTATGAAATGCATAAGATGTATATTTGGGTTCCAAATAAACTTTAAAAACCATTCTATTATTCAAATGCTTGAAAAATCATGCACATGCATCCAACGAATACTTACTTTACTTGTTGAGTGACTGTTTGGCATAAAACGTTATTCTGTCCAAATGTTTTCTACAGAACTGCATCCAATATAGACTAGTCAGCAGCTCTGGAACACAGGTCTTAAAATAACCAATACAGTCATTTCTGCAATGCAAAAGGCAGTTTTCTCTTGCATCAAGTAGGTGTGACAAAAAGATCCTTAAACTCTCAGACAAAAAAGAGAAATGGGATCAAGAAATTGTTATTTCCCATCTATTCTGATTTTTCTTTATCCATATCATTTGACCTTGGTGCATTAATTTTCCCTAAGATGAGGGCTATTACCAGCCTAATCATCAAGCAGAATTTAGGATCTCAGTTGCTCCCATAAAAAGTTTTAACTGCTTAAACTTCCACTATGAGAAAAAAAACAGGAAAAAATGGAATGTGGGATGCATATGCTGACCAGCTGATAAAATTATGGGTTGTGGCATGCGGTACTTTGCAGCTACTGCCCTACAATAGCCATTTCTGCTTCAAAATAAGAAATCATCCCCAGGAGACAAGCACACAGTTCAGGAGCAGCTTGACTCCATTAGGTTGTCTTTCTAAATAAAAAGTTTCTGCCTTAGATACCTAAAAAGAATTGTGGTAGTTTCTATAAGCAGAAACAAAAAAATGTTATGTTTGCACAGAAATGATGGTAGCTATTATGGCACAGCATTTTTAACATATGGAATCTGGAAGATTCCAGCTTGAGAGTCTAAAATATACACATAAAATAAGTCCCTTCAAGGAAGAAAGAAGTTAGCCATGAGTAGTCTCAAGCAGTAACATTCCTTCTGCGCTAGTATCAAGGCTAGTTCAAGTCTTCACCAACCACTAACAATATGTCAATGCCAGCCTTGAATATTAAATACCTCCTATTTATTGCATGGAAATAAATGTCTACACTGTTATATCATAAGAAAGATCTGTACATCGATATACAGAACAGTTTCAAGGCACTGCTCTTAATATATTCACATGAAGATAATTTATAAGGATAAGCAGTCTATAATGAAAAAAGTTGCACATAAAAAAACCAGTCCCGGATGCTCAAACAGAGCTTAAAATAATAATATTATAATGCTCAAATAATACTCAAATAATGCTCAAAGAGGAGTTAAAATAATAATAATTTTTATAGTCATAAATTAGAAAAAAGTTCTGACACTATCAGCCAAACATGCGAGTGAGCAAACCACAGTGAAACCCCATAGACGACCATGCCTTGAAGGCCATGCAATTATGTTGGAGCTGCAGCATATTCTCTGATGCTCTTGAGTATCAACACAGACAATATTTCCACCTTCCCATTTCCCTGTCCAGAGATCTCTCCATTGCAAATACCATCTTCCTTTAGTCTTGGCGTCCGCTCTAAATAACACCTAGAGCAGTTTTTAGTCAAGCTACACTAAGTGTAGTGAGTAGAATGTATATTCAGGTGTTTTGCAATGACATCTGAGATGGTATGCATAAAAGTGTGGTACTCTTTGTGTAAATGTATTGTATATGATAAATATGATGGGCATTGCCAGTGTCTCCTCTCAGCATGCTGTTCTCATCTGTCATTGTTCAGTGAAAAGGTGCCAAGTGAGCGAGAACAGTGAGAACTGCTCATATAATCATCACTTCACTGGACCAAGAAGGTTTCTTAGCACTATGATTAGTTTTTCTAAGAAGTTCTTTTCTGAGAATGCTCTTGAGTTTTGGCTGGTGTTCTTACACCTGTATTTACTTTCTGTTTATTTGTATGTTTCGGTAATAAGAAAAAAAGTGGGTTTCGAAAGTCCTCAAAGTGACACACTGCTATTGTAAGAATTTAGGTTGTAATTCCAGTAATCTTTGTTTATGCTCTACTCAGAGCATAATTTCAAGTTAGTAGAAGTTATGAAGTACCACAACACTTTGGTTCACATTATTTTCTGAGGATTGAGCTGTGACAATCCGGGGAGCTTGTATGTAATTGATGAGTGACAGCTGTAATGTGAACTCCAGATTTAAGAACCATCTCCTGCCTTATGTCTTTCCTGCAATGCTACTGTATGTTGCTTATACAAGTGATTGTGTGATGGACTGGAAGACAGCAGTCTCTCAACATCTACTAAAATCAGTCAGACAGAGCCACAGCACAATTGCTCTTACCAGGGTACAGAAATAATTCTGAAGTACAGAATCCTTAATAAGACTTCTCTTGTGTGTTGGGTTTTTGTTGGTTGGGGGTATTTTTTTCCCTTCTGTTTGATATTCTCTAAATGTACCATCCCTTTCTGGAGGGGAAATAATAGGAATGATCCTACTCAGTATACTTTGCTGACAGGAAAAACTTCAGACTAGGGAGGATGCTGAATCCACGGTGCTTAAGTTCCCAAGAGCAAGATTTACGAGTACATCCTTGAGATAAGGCAGCTCCCTATTTTCTATGTAGAAATTGCTGCTCTGAGTTTTGTAATCTTTCCATGCATTGACAGAAGCTGAACTGGGGTTGGATTCCACTCTGGAAACCAAGCAATAAAAATTGAGGAGCTGCAAGGCTGGCAGTAACCCAAGACTCTTGATCTCTATAAGCCTCAAGAATAAAAGTCTGGACACTTAAGTTTTTCTATCCAGAGTAAAAGGATAACAAAGGATGACAGCAGATAGCAAAGAATTATTGGAGTGTTGGGTTTTTTTGGTTGTTTCTCGGCACATTTCTTAAGTGATCAAAAATAGTTACTGCAAAACTTTAGTTGATATACTTTTTTACCATCAGCTACTGCTGAAGTGAATTATAAATAGGACAGCAAAAGCTTGTGTTTAGCATTTGCATAGGCTGCTAATGTTGGCACTAGTCACTGAGTATTGGCAACTTATCTTTAAGAAGGGTGGTCCTAGAACCATCACCCAAAATATACTTAAAATGAGAGTATATATAAAATGCTAAACTTCGTTTACATTGAAAGCATAGACATCCAAAGAAATCAAATGAATGTCCTGAAAGGGAAACAAACAGCAGTCTGATAAAATCACTGGACAACAACAGGTAAACGTGTATTTATTCTTTGCATTTAGACAAAGCTTTTTTGAGCTATTTGAGCTTTCTTTCTCTCAACTAAGCATTCAGTGCTTCTTGAATCACAATTATGACAAAATCATACTTCTTTAAAATCATTCCTAAAGCCGTTATCAGAAGCTTTTCAGTTGCAGTTTGCTTCCATTGAATCCAGATTACTTGGGGTGCTTTTTATGGAATACCCTGATGTTTTAAACAGGTACACTGGCAATTTCACTTCAATAAGGACATAAGAAATTCTGGAATAATTGAAAAAAAAAAAAAAAGCTAACCAGAAAAATCGTAACAGAAGAGAAACCAGACTGTCCTTTATCTTACTCCAATTGACTCTGCTGAAGTCAAGGAATCTGTGCAGTGTAATGAAATGATGAATCAGACCTAGTGCCTTTCTCCATTGCAAATTTAATGTTACGGAAAATGATATTAAAGTATAATATCCATACTTTAGGGCTTACCAGAAAATGACTCATGATAAACACTGGGGTTTTTGAAATGGTATTAAAAAATAAATTTAACTTCTCTCTCTCTTCTCTCTTTCTCTTCTCCTTCAATATTTCAGGGTGTAATTTAAGAACACGTCCTTCATTGTGTTCAATAATTCTTCCTTGAGAGTGGGAATTCAGAACTTTAATGGTAACTTTTACATTCATGCATAAAGTTATGAAGGAAACTTGAAGTAAAAGTGAACATTTCTGAATACAGAAGTAAGGTAGCATAAGGAAAGGCATGTTTCTCTTTCTGAAATTGCCTTTGAGTACAGCAATTTAAGTGACACGAAGGATATTTCAGCTTTTAGAAACTGAATTTCATTTACAGATTATTAACTGTCTCAGCATGTCTGTGTTATAAATGTCCCTTTACCTCCATATTGAAAACATTTTCATTGGCTTAAACCTGTGCCAGTTCTTCTAGATAATTTACAAAACAACCTGTCAAAGAATGTAACAGGAGGACTGGCTGTCAGATGCCAGCCCGCCTTTGATGAGCCCAGTGGCAATGAGGAGAAATCCACTTTTCTCAAAACAATCACACCATGAATCAACACCCCCCTCCAAACAATTAAAACAAAATTAAAACCCGATCCAAACCCAAGCCACCAAAACCACCACCAAAAAAACCCTCTTTGTCTGAGAGTTTCAAGTTAACTCTGCCAGATTTTTTGAGGGTGTCATGTTCTGATTTATGGTGAGATACATGTTTATGATACCCAGCTAAATAGAAGTCATAAAGCCTTCTCCTTTCCCAAAGTACTGCATCAACTACTGTATTCTGTACTTGCAGCCCTGAGAATATGTATCTCCAAGATTTAAAGAGTTTAGTGCTTTTATTAAGCCTCTGTCATAATTTAAAAGGGAAAGACATAGACAAAACTACTTGAGATACCTCAATAGAAAAAATGCACTGAAATCAATACACATTAAATTAATGTGAGCCACAGAGCAGTAACAATTTTCTTTCTACCATCACTAATGCTTGTTTCAGAAATAGTTTAGCTTTATTTTTTTTATTTCTTTCTTCTTTTAAATGCCAAGTTTATTAACTTTGAAAATTAAATGCTCTTCAGCACTGTCACAGATCAATTGGTACATTCAGGTAAAGTGCTGGAGCAGTGGGAATGAAAAATCAGTCAGTGCAAAAAGTTGCAGAGGTCATTCCATCACTCCACTACCAAAACTCACTGTCCCATGTAATGTGCTGAAGAAGCATTTGCAGCTGAAGAGAATTTCTCTTAAGGTCACATCCCTTCCTGCTACAGTAAGGTGGGAAAATGGCAATGACAGCACAAACCACACAGAGGTGTAAGCTGATAGAAGCAACACTGCAGGTTACATCTTCTGCTTGTCCTTCCCTCCTGACCACAACCATAGGCATTCTCAGGAATAGTCTGAATGGTGCACTCAGTCTTGGTATTGGATCTATTTCCCTATGTAAACTACACTGATTTTATAAAACAAACACAGAGCAAGAAAAGAAATTTCCATGACAACATATTGCAGCAACTAAACTTGTACTTGGAACCACTTCTCATTTTAGTTCTTAAAATCAAAAATAGTCTCTAGACTGTACTGGTCTAACTACAATCATTATTGGTTCAAGATACATTGTTAGAAACATGTGAACTGAACATAGGGAGCTATCCCCAAGTGCAGTGACTTCAGTACTTTGCAGTTACTCTTAACTTTGATTTCAAAGCATCATCCCTTCTGCTGGAGATCCAGTGCTGACTGATTCAGCAAGCAATGCCACCTGCAGCTTAGTTCTCAGTTCGGTAGCGCTACCAGCTACCTGGCTGAACCAGAGCTCCTCTTTCTGCTTTTCTCAATCTATACACAATCCTTTTATTCCTGTAAGCATTCCACATGCCTTTCTATAAAGACATAGAACACATAGAACACATCCCTCCTGGAGTCCACTGTAAAACATAACTTGCCCCTTTACAGTATTACACAGCTTCCTTTTGTGATTCTCTCTCTCACCAATACTGTGCTGGCTCAGTGCCACAAAAGGAGGAAAGATGTAAGAAGCAAGTATTGTCACAGATCGCATAGCAAGAGCTGGAAGATTGCTTCGATTCTGTGGGGCAGGAATAGAACAGAAGCATTGTTACCACACACTCTCAGAAGAAAGACCAGTTGGTATTAACAGAAGCCTAACTGAAAAAGTCCTGAAATTATATATATATATATATACACACACACATATATATATGTGTATATATATTCACATTCAAAGCTGCATTTTATTAGTTATAGAAAACCAGTAGTGTTCCTCTATGCAAACCTACCATCCACAGGGGTCATCATCTGACTTGAATTGCAGAATGAATTTTGCATGATGATGATGAAACAGAAGAAATCACGATAGCGCATTCCATTCCTTCAGGAACATAAGAAATGCAATCAAAAAGGTTTGATTCCAGGTTGCTGAAACCTATTTTAGGCTTACAATGCCTGCAAATCTATCCATTAATCCTTAAAAAGAAGCTGCCTACTTTTTCTTATGAAAATCTGAAACCAGTCCTTACTCCAAATCCTGACATAGATACTTTGAATAATTTACGGTTTGTTTAATTTCTTTTTTTAAATTACTTTGATTTGTTGGGAAAAACTCCTGTAAGTTGTAAGAATTCCTAAATAATGTAGAGATGTCACACAGCAGTCAGACACTGACATATACTGAATATCGCCACTAACAGATTGACTTATTTGATTGCAGATATTAATCGGGAGACACATATCTTTGAATCTGACTAAATTGTTTGATTATTGCATGAAAAGCAGACTGTACATTTAAGTGCTTTGTCCATTTCTTATAAGAAATAAAGCTTTTTAGTTCCTTAATTCATACACTGATCAAACAAATATTTTAATTCAGTATAAAAATCACAGAGACACTAATCAAAAGTAGTTAATAATAAAAGAACAGACAAAAGCCCCATGAATGATAATATAGTTAAAGAGTTGTGTGAAAATTGTCATACTATTCTAAAAGAAGTCAAAGGCTCGATGTATATTTAAAAAACACTTTTCTTTATTTCAGTCAATATTAATCTCTAACTGATTAAATAACTGCTACTGATGTTTCTCTTTGAAATGAATGGACACAAGAATGTTCAAAAGGAATCCTTCATAGGCATCACGTGTGGCCACATCAGAAACCCTGAGAAGTTAAACTACATTGGAGTGAGAACATTGATAGAGGCCTAAAATAGAAGCATTGATCTGTTGAAACCAAATGTAGACCAAGTATCAAAAGAAAATAATGCTAAAATTATTTCCTTTTTGAAATACACAATCTATAATATTGGGATATTCCCTGAAAATTGTTTTTGAAATACTTGTAAATTATATATTTTTAAAATTAAATTCTCTGAACACGAGAATTCTGCTATAACAATACCATTAGGTCTGTTAAAGCATATAAAATAAGTCCTTATTCTAGATGGTATAATGATATACATAAGTAGAGTTTGGTCATAGTCAGGATTTATGCTTTCTAAAGTGACTGTTGATTGTAAATGTTCAGTATGAGACAGGTTGTACAAACTTAGGTTTTAGTTCTTTAGTTCTGAAAATTAAAAGGTTTCTCTAGTCAAGCTTATTCACTATTCAACCTCTGAAAATGAATCCTATAAGTTTTACTAACATTCACTAACAGAATTGGTCAAGGAGTTCTAAAATCCCATTTCACAGTACAGTCAGGTCTTTCTGAACTTATGCACCAAAAAGCCATGTTTTAAAATGTTATCAGCTCCTTTGAGAGCTGTCCACAGAGGCTGCCTCCGAAAGTCAAAGTAGTAGAGCACTGTAAGGCTTTACAAAGATGGGTGTCTATATTTCAGTGATACATTCAGAGGAGCAAAACTACAGAAATGTAGTTTGCTATTAGAACTATCCATGAATGAGGTATTAAATTGATATCAGTATAATATTTTGAAGGTATGAAACAGTACAGGGTTGAATTTAATCCATTTTTAGTCCCCACTAACCTGAATCAGGTTGTACCAACTAGGTAACACTTCATCAGCAGAAATTATACTTGATAACCATATCAGTTGCTTAAAAAACAACAACCCAAAACTTAACCTTGATCTCTTAGCTCCTAAATTTCTAATTTACTTCATCCCACAAACCCCCCTGAGCCCCATTTGTCATTTATGCCAGGACCACCATCTAATTAAAGAAGGGCATTATCTTAACAGAGCACTCAGGGTAACTGCCCTATAATGTCCTCCTACTTGTTCTACGCCTTGTGTTTTGATAATATTCTAAACTATTCAGTATTGTAATTGCTTTTCTTCAATGTTACCTTTTCCACAAAGACATAAAGAGGAACCATTAAATAAAATTGTTTCAGGGAAAGTCAGGCAAAGCTGGGTAAGTCCAAAGCTCCTGAATGAATTCAAGGGTGAATTTTCTCAGCCCTGTTCTGAGCTTGCCAATTTTAGTTGCCTAGTTATGCAGCCTTTCAACAGTTCAGGCACTGTGGGTACACAGTCTGCTGTTCTCCCCAGCAAGCAAGTCCTTCTGAAACTTCCAGTTTCAGGCTTTTCAGAGACAGCCTCTTTACCACCCCCTTGACACCAATACACTTCACACTTTCATTATACTTTGCAAGTGCTTTCTTACATAGACAGCAAAAGAGGACAACAATATTAGTTTTTAACAACGCATTTCAGTTTTTCACAGTGGGAAGTAATTTATGGAAAATACTTTTCACTTTCCTCTCTGTTCCATATACAGAAGAGAGATATCTATCAGGGTTTTGCAGAAATGTGTGAATTCTTTTACTGAATCATACCCTTTAAAATATAGGCATTGACACCCAGCCAAACAGCAGCAGCAAGAATTCTTAGTATTATCGAATTATGAGTTCAGATGAGAGCTTTCATCCAGCAGTTTCCAACAAACATGCTGTTGAAGTCTCGTAGAAAACTTCCTCAAAGCTACACAAATGTGGAATTCCACGGTCTCGATACTAGAAGTTGGTTTAGGCCCATAGTGACAATGTTCAGTCTAGGTGCCCCACAGGACACCTTGATTAGATATCCAGAGTCAACACATGAAGGGAGGTATTAGACTGAATACTTTTTAACAACAAAAACCTTTACGGTAACCTTAGACGGTATTCTTTCTTGAGGATAGCGATTCAATCCAAACCATTTTTTTTCTTTTCTGGTACACAAATCTATTGAATGGAATATAGAATATTCTCTGGTGAAGCAACTGGTTTCCGTGGATACAGCTAAGATTACTCTTCAGCATATATTTTTCTTGCAATTCAGAGCTTAGAGGAGCTCAATTTGCCTTATTAAGTTAAAAAATGCAGCAAAGAAAATCAAATGGAGCATTCTAAAAAGCAAGAAGTCTTATGAGGACTGCTGCCCTTTGAGATTATTAAAAAGAGGGCACATACAGTAATAACTGTATTAGAAGTTTTAATGTGAATATTGGGAGGATAGATGCAATTCTAATAACTATTTTGAAACTATAGTATGGATTTCAATGTTTTCCCTCTAAGATTTAAAATATTTTTATCAATATCTTGCCAAAATCCAGAATAGTATGCCACATGGTAGATTCACTTTTCTTGATACAGGTAGACTATAACATACTGGAGTAGAAAATGTTTATTTGTGAGACTTTTAATTTAAAGCAGGATTTTAAAAAGATAACTGACTGCATGATTTTTTTTATATATATACTGAATACAGGAAACGAACAGTTAGAGGTGCCCCAGTCAAAACTTTTTCATTGCTGTACAGTTCATAAGACTCCTACATATTTCTGTATCTCATCATTCCTCTAGAATATAAATATTTCTTCAGCTACAAATATAACCAATGATCTTTAAATGATTCAGTTACCGCAGCTTCAATGATTAAGATGTCTTCTTCATTAAACAACTTGAAGCAAGCTCTGTTATTATAAGAATTGTTAACCTGTAGGACTTGGCCCTATGAAGCATACAGATGTATTCTAGTGATATCTTAAGCAATTTCCTGTAGATTCTTGAATCCAAATAACAGATTCCAGAATTTTAATTAAAAAAAAATAAATCTATTGGTTTAGCTTTTAGTGAGACTTAACCCCAACATAAAGAAATTCCTATTCAAAAGACACAATGAAAGCACTTAAGTTAGAAACTTACAGCTTCTCAAAAGTTTATATCCTCTTACTATGGATGTTATTATGATCAGTGATACTGATTTACATTAAATGCTCACTGTGTTGCTATTACCTCCATTCTGTGTTTAAAGAACAAACATCTTTCTGCTCAGTTTATATTTGTTTAAAAATTCTGCAATTTTGAACTATTTTTACGATTTTCTAAACTGAAATATACTTCCTGAGTCTGTTTTTTTCCCTAGTTGAATCTCTCTGAAGACACTCCCAAACTTCTATGCAATTTAACATATCAGGTTCAGTTACTATGCCACTATTCATTTTGGCTCCTTGCAGTGTATTGTTTGCTGATTAATGAAGATAGTTCTGTAAAACTACATATCTGCTGAAAGGCTACTGTATTTCTTGATCCTCAGTTCTTATTCCAGACAATGTCATGATAAAATTCAGTAGTGATCAAATTTCTGTTCTATCATTAGGGCTCTCTTGTCTCTGTAAACATTTCATGTTCTATCTTTCACAATGCCTAGAGGTTTAGAATAGTTTTATTCACTTTTTTGCCACTTCTACCTTGAATCGTGTTCCTAGCTGGTTCTTACAGTTAGCCAGAGGCTTGAGTTACTGAAAGGAAGTAATAAGGAAGACACAATAATAATACATAAATAAATAAAAAAGCTTGTGGACTTCCACTTGTAGGTCTCGATAGTTATTTTGTTTGTAAAAGCTCATTTAAATTCAAACTGCATTAAAAAAATCTCCCATGCACACACTTGGTGAACACTTTGCAGAAGCTATTTATATGTTAAGGAAAGTTCTGTTTGTTTGGATTGGACAACATGTATAGTTTTACTTGCCTTCCCTAAGTATGAAAATACATGTATACTGATCATTACCATACATCTTTTGCTGGGAGAAAATACAAGTCAAGAAATATACTCTCTTTATAATAAATTCCAAATGACACATTTAATAGCAAAAATTGTAACATTTTAGAATACCTTACAGTTTTTTAATAGAGCATAATAAAATAATCCCTTGCTTTCAAATTAGACTTACTAGAGTTAAAATAGTTCTTTACCTATCTTTTCCATACTTGAAATTAATCATTCTGTACTAGGACATCTGATAAATATTTATTTCATTGTTGCTGGTAAATGTGAAATACAAACCTAAATTACTAACATGAACATTAATTTTGATGCATTGTATTTTAATTCCTTCATCGGTATCTTATTAATCATACTGCAAATTAAATGCATCAAAGCTTATAAATGATGCTGAATAAAGTTTAATACAACAGTAGTACTGCATAAGTCTTAGCATTACCATTTCATTGGTAATTAAAATACATATCATGTATGATAGATTGTATAAATGACATTACGATTAATTATATTAAATAATATATTCAAATTTCTCAAAACATTGCTTTTAGAACAGCAATTTATTTTGTTCTTTGACACAGTTGAAATGACTTATTCCCCATTTTTACTGTTCAGTATTAATTATAAAAATTGCATTTATCTAATTGTCTTTTCAAAGCAAAAGAAAAAATATTTTTAAAGGACTAAAATGCATCTTTCCAAAATGAGACTTCAGGAAAATGGCCATGTTCCTGCTGGAGTTTTGAAATCTCAAAATTTGCCTTTTGTCACTAATAGCTTTTGCATTAAAAATGTTGCGACTACTTCAGGCTATGAAGATTTTGATAGAAAATTTGCAATTTCTACTTTCAGTTCTACCTTCATTCAATGTTTAGGTTACAGAATGTTAGAAAAAAAATAAATCCTTTTCTTAATTGAGCATAATAAGGATACACATCAGTAAAATAACCTATTAAATTCAAACAAATATTTGAGGACTTTGTGCCTCCTGTGTTTCTCAAACACAGCTTTATCATCATCACTGTGAAATTACATTCAGTCCGCTACTAAATCCTCCCTTCTGAAAACAGGTTTTCTATTTTCTTTTATACACTAAGTCTGAAAATTATTAACAAACTTTAAGTCATTAGAAGAATTAAAGTAGAAGAATTAAATAGAAGATTTGATAGATCATTCTCCCACCCTCCCCCCTGACCTCACACAACCTAGATTGCTCTTCATACCCACTGTAATACAGTTATTGCCCATCTTTTAATCACTAATATTTTCTATGGCCCTTCTGTTTTGATTCAGCTCTGTCTATACCCCACAGGGAACCTCATTTTATTTGCAGCACTTCACATAGCCTTTATGCACCAGTGTGCCAGCTAGAGGCACTGGGTGGATAAAACCATAAAATGCAGTGTTTCTCAGTAGAGTATTAATGTGAGCTGTTCCCCATCCCCTAGACACTACTTGTCATGAAATTTGTAGGAACTTAATTATCTTTGAGATTTCTGTCCCTTTGTCAAATCTGGTTGAAATTGGCCAAGAGATTCAACATTTACTGAAGGGAGCAAGGGAGACCAGGCAGAGCACGTTACCACACAAATACTGTTTCCTTCGGACACAAGGCTAAAATAATGGCGTAGCAAATAGTTGCAAGGAAACAGTCTCACGAATGTACCAATTAAATCACAGGCAAATGATTTGTTCTGCATGTGTTATCATAAATATGCTGCTTTACCTTTTGCAAAATCTCATTTAACTGCATTCATGTTAAAAGAACAATTTCAGTCTGAGTTTTGTTTTTGTGGGGCACTGAGGAGAAAATGTTTTCTTATCTTCAAATGTTATTAACTGGAAATAAGTGTAACCTATGCTTTGAGGTCCTTACTTCAATTTAGATAGACAATTAGATATACAATACCAAAAAGAAAGAGAGAACTTTGTAGCACAGATTTTTCTCCTGGTGCCCCAGGTGACTACAGCAGACTTCATTCGGTGTTCAAATGATTAAAAACTACAATATCCTTCAAGCCATTTTTAGAAAACTATTTATAATTGCAGTATCAAGTAACAGAACTTCTTAAAAATTAGCTTATGAGATTTACATAGGATTGTGCATTTTATACTAAGGTGTGTCCTTATTTGCAATAGTTATTCTATTTTTATCAAAGCTGGAAACTTACAATACAGTAAACCAAATTCTTCCTTCACATAACTGGATACGTGAAGAATTCAAACCTTGGAAATTTCCACTAGCTTCTGGTACAGATATACATCACTTTAACTCATAACAACATGTCCTTCTGCTCTGTCACAAATCTATCCTTCAGGCCAATCCTGAAAGTGAAATGCTTTATGCTGTGATGTTAAAAAAAAAAAGAAATCCAAACTCTTTGGTTAGACATTTGAAAAAGACAAAAGATGACAAAAGAATATAACAGCTTTTCTTGTACCCAGATGTTGCAAGCAACTATACTCATGAAGTTTTTGCAGACAGAAGGAACTTTAGTGCTTTTACTCACATGGGACCCATGAGAAAGTTTGTGATTTAGCCACTGATGGTTTTTGCAGTAGTCTGCATATTGGAAGATGGGAAACGGTTCACAGCTTGAACAAATATTTCTTTAAGGGATAAATAACCTCAAAATTAAAGGCATACAACTATATTAAGTTTAGCGCAAAAGCATCTGCAGAATCATGCACTTTAAAGGGTTTATTTAAATGTTGTTTTATCTTCCACTTAAGAAATATTACTGAGAGGAAGCTAGAGTGAAGCAAAGAATAGAATTAAGATTTTGGGCACCCCCATGCCAAAAAAAGTCAGGGAAAGGAAAAAAAATCACAAATGCAAATTAATTTTCTTTTCCCTAGTTTGTATTATTCAATCATGCAGGGATTTTATCAACTGAAACTATACTGTATGAGATCTACATGAGCCACTAAGAAAATGTTCGGATCTTTCAATCACATATTTGCATTAGCATCAGATTTTCAGAGGTCTGAGATCACATAATGCTGGTTAAATAATATTTTCATAATCACCAGAAATCTGCATAATTTCCTTTTGTTAAATGCCTACTTCATCACATAGTTTGCTGTAGGCAACTCATTGTTCACCTCTGATAATAAGCTTTTGTTTAACAGCATTGTTGTGTGTTTTTGTTGAAGTTGTATCCACGCAGAAGACCTTGGTGATGCCAGAGGATGATCCTGTAGATGCCCTTGCTTAACTAAAGCCTCACAGTCAGGATGTTAATTGGCTACAGAGGGTAATGTATACAGATAAATGGAAACAGTTTCCTCTATTTAATGAAAAATGTATGTGGTAATTAAACTCAATTTAAGAGAATAAACATTGAAAGTTTTAGTAAAATAATGTTTTTGCAAAAGACCAAACACATAAAGAAATACCTAAAAGTCGATTTACTTTAGAATAATGTGTTATCCTCACTAGGCTGTCACCAGACAACTTGGAATACATTTTTCTTTTCTGAAACATAACTTCTGAGAGATTTAATAATCAGCTCCTGGAAGCTGAATCCTGGAAGATGAAAAACAACCAGACTCAACTAACAGTAGAAAATACGTATCTTCTCAAAAATCCAAGATTTCTGGGAACTTACAGAGAAACTGAAATACCAAAAAATCAGAAAATCAAAGATAATCAGAAAAACAGGCAGCTTTACTCCAGTATTTCCTGTTTGAAAGCACTGACTTCCTTTTCACCTGCATAACAATGATTTATATATGTCGTAGTTTAACAGGCTGAAAGTCAAAAACACAGCACTGCACCAGCTACTAAGAAAGAGAAAAATGACTGCTACTGCTGAACCCAGGACAATATGTCATCTTCTTAATTTTGAACTTTTCTAGCAGATTCCAGAATCAAACCTAAGGAACTCGTTAAAAAGCAGAAAATATAGTCCTTAATCTCATGGATCTCGGTCTTTCAGTGTACCATGATCTACTTCAAGTTGACCCAAAAGATCTCTGTCTGCACAATTACCTGTGTAATTGCAAATACAGGAAATAGTAACATGAACAAAATAATGGGCAAATATTTTAAAATCAGAATTTACTTTTGAACTTTGGAACTTATGTGATTGCTGAGTAGAAATTTGAACTCAAGATATGGATAAACTATATCATATCTTTTCTGTTTTTTGTTGGTTTTTTTTTTTTTTGCACAATATGATCAATGGATGAATCAATACCTGGTTTTCAGCCAGAAATTAAAATCAGGAGGGTTCTATTAGCAGCACACATGTTTTGTAGTAAGATATTTCATTCAGAAGAAATCAGTACTCCACACTCTAACACCAAAAGTCCTATATTTCACTTAAATGATACAAAATACTATCAGAACACGTCTCCATTCATGAAAGTCACTAGGGTAATCTACATTAATAAAAGCCCTAAGTTAGGTTGTATTTCATAATGACATAAACATAACAGAGACAAATTTTATCTAGCTTATGTTGTACTTTACACACACTATAGCCTGCAGCACAACTGACTGATGTTATTTAGCTATGAAAAATGTAGGTACTTGATTTTGTATAAAAGCTTAACACCTATGTTTTATTGAAGATTTTTAAGCTATCTAATATGGCCTGGTACATAGATGCTATATTTTAAGTATTGCCATTTTTTAACCCCTTTATTGAATAATTGCTGAATGTCTAACAGAAAAAGTCATTAATGACACTGTTCAAAATGTGTTCAGAGCACAGACATATGCAATGTTAAAGAATAAACCAGAACTTACTCAGTTAACACATAAGTGAAAAACTTATTTAAATGTCAGAGTGACTATTGCAGATGTCATGCCAACTTTCCAATTAACTTCAGAAAGGCTGACATGAGGATTCCTGAGTTTCTTTTTGTTTGACCTTTGAAATTATTCTGCCTAATTTTTTTTTCTATTCTTCACTTCCTCTTCATAATTCTTTTTTGAAGGAACAATGAAACAGAAAAATACCTTCCCTGAGGACAGCAGATGGAGACTTGAAGCTCCTTGCATTTCACTTGAGTCAAACTCTGGAAGAGGATTATAGTTTTGGTCAAGAGGGAAATGTTGGGGAAGACTATCAAGCCCGTCCATGTAGCACATTGAAAGACTTTTTCTCTCCACTTGACTCCGCTAATCCTTCCGGCCATTGTTGGTTTTATGCATAATTTTCACACCATGACAGCCTTTAAATTGAAATGCTAATATAAATTTGAGAAATCAATACAAAATTTTAATATAAAAATACTTTTCTACAAAACATCAAAGAGTTTTGTAAGATATTGTGGCAACTGTAATTTCCCTCCCGGACTGTAACCAAATGTGATTGACAGTACTTTAATTTTAAATTGTATCATCCTATCCTTTAAACAGCTGGAAAAACTATTTTCTCACCTAACAGCAGTGCACCAGTATCTGAAGCTAATCTGAATTTTATTATACAGTTTAATTCTTAAATTGTCCTAAATGCTTTACTATGTTTGCAGGAAAAGAGGAAGTATTCCATAGAGCTAGTATTTTTCGTTCTGTTTGTTCCATTATTCTTAAGTCACAATACATGTAAATTCCAACTTGTGGTTGTGTTTTTTTTTCACTACTGAAAACCCAGTAATAAGCTGAAAGGGTAAATGTTTTATAATGACTTATTTTATGTATTATGAAAGCAAGAAAACAAAGATTCAGAACGCTCGTAAGCAGATAAAATAGTGGCCAATTCCATTTAAGTAAATCTTCAAATAAAAGCATAAGAATTTTCAAAGTGGATGTATATATCTACAAGGCAAATGCCTAAGGACAGTTTTTATAAGGGTACTTTAATCTGAAATCCTTACTCTGTGCCATGCTTCAGAGCTACAGCAGATCTCATCCATTCAAAATTCAAAAATCAGAAAACATGATGATTCATAACCCTGATACATTAACTTGTGTTTCCAGTTTACTGATATAAATTGTTTTAGTTCCAACTAAAGTAAACACTGGCAAAAAATTAAATGTCTCAGAGGAAGATGTAGATTAGTTGAAACATACATCCTCAATTTTATAGAGTCATAAATGCTGTCATGCTAGGTAGTGCAAGGTCAACTTCTTTAACATTTCCCTGCATGCATAATAGAAATAAATAGCATTGTAGTTAAATCTACGTAGTCTGAATTCCTAGAAACTCTTTTATCTAATTTTAGAATATTTTATTGTCTAATACTGAAATTTTATGAAGTTCAAAAGCATTATCTTCAATCATTGTGCCAGATACACATCGAAAGTGCTCTTTCTGAATTCATAAATCTCTAAATTTTTGCTCTTACCCAATATTTTTTCTAGTGTGAAATTCTTACAGCTAAGAATATGTGATATAGTTTTAAAGAGAGACAGCAGTGATTACATTACTATCAACTGGATATGGAATGATTTTTAGAAAGCAAAATGTGATGGAATTTATTATGAAGGCATTTATAAACCTTATATTACTAATACAATTAGTAGTAATTTCACAGTAATAGGCCCAAAATACCTAATACACACACACACACCCCCCCTGCAACCACCAAACATACCAGGGCAAGTACGGGCAAATATTAAGCAGCATCATTTCAATTTAGTTTGCTTTAAATGGTAGTCAAAATATATTCAAGACAGAACATAACAGATTCCTTTTCTAATGTTATTACCAACTACAGTTCAATAATACTTCTGAACAGCCCCATTCAGCCCTTGAGTCCCACGCAACTTCTTTTGGTTACATCCCTTTGCACAGGATCAGATGCTACAAGAAAATCAGAAATGGGTGAATGCATTCAACTCTTCATAGCATACAAAAACAAAAGCTGTTGAACAAAATGCTCACAAATCCTTTCCATTGCCTAGAATTCAACTTTCATATGGAATTGAAAATCACCATGGTAAAAAATTGAAAGCTATTCCATTCATTGCTTAATACTTTGTTACAGTGTTATCCTAGTTACTACTCAACACTGTGGTAGGTATGCAGCTCCTGAACCAGGTAGCTTTTAAAACCAAAATGAGAAAAAATGGTGAAAGTCCGGGTGAAGGAATACACCACACATTACTGTTCAGAGGGTACAATTTTCTTAATCTAAAAGAATTTTTAAAATGAAAAAAAATCAAACCAACAAGCTAATGTCAGGAAATCTCAGCTCGCTGCCAGCTATGATTCTGCATGTGTCTGGGAAGGGTTTAGAAGAATAAGAATGGTTTCAAAGATAAAAAGAAAATATAAATAGAAGTATGGGTAGTTTGTGCTAATTCAAGCATTCTTCAAACACTGTTTATCTGTCACAGGTGATATTAAGACTGTTCTTCTAAAACATCTGTTTATAAGCCCGATTTATTGCTTCTATTTCATACCTGCACCCAAATTGTAAGTGAAAGTATTGCTTATAGAGAAGTTCTTTGTAGTTGCTGATGACACAGACACAGTCAAGACAATGTTGTTAGAACAGAGTCCTGTATTTCCAATTCTCACACTCGACATGAAATACAAAGACCATGTTTTTTCTTATGCAACAGTCAAAATCATATCTTACTTGTGCAAGTTGAACTTGAAAAAAAAGATGGAGGCTCTTCAGGAAAGAGCTGAGAAGGTAGGGAGAGTCATGTTCTGTGCAGAGAAGTGGGAGGAACACACAGCTTCATCTGGGGGCAGCACATGGGCTGCTGATGGCGGTTTGTAAAAAATGGTCCTATATTTATAAAGAAAAAGTTGAACAATCTATGCTATGAGTCCCTTTGCTAACCAGTCTGATGAATGAAATGCTTGCAATAAATTGAATTGGTTTTGCATGATAGTTGCCGTCTCCTCTATGCCCATCTGTTGTAGACTGTCAATGAAAAACTATGTACGATTTTTAAAATATACTAATTATTTGAAGTTGTTGAACAGAAAACGGTGTCATGGGAAAAAAAAAGTATTTAGGGTATGAACCATGGAAATAACTTTTGAAATGTCAAATTACATAGACAGTAAGAGCATCTCATACAGAATATAACTGCAAATTAGTTAAATATTATAACTGCAGGGACATATTTACAGCTTATAATATAAAAGTAAATTATGACTTTAAAGAACCATACTGATTTATCTGTGAGGTTTTAAGAACATTACTGGTTTATGTACAGTCTGGCTACATTTAGAGTTCATCAGAGTATCTGAATTTTTAACAATCAGGCCTGTGGCACAGAATTTTATATTGGATAGCTGCAAAGGGTATAAATTGTGACAGTTAACATTTTTGGGGATTGATGTTAAAAAACATTTGGCAGATTGCTTTCACTGCATTAGTAGAAAAGTAAAAATAAATGACAAGGAATGGACATACAGATGCCTGAAAATGAGTGAAGGGAGCAGAAAAACGAATGGAGGAAACAATAGATGAAACACTTCCTATACAACTAGTAAAGGGGGGGAAATAAAAAAGACAAATTGATAAAGAAAACCCCTACAAATCGGGGTCAAACAGAGCCAAAAGACAAAACAAGATGCTACTATTAGAGGTATAAGAGATTTTTTTTCCATTACTCAAGGAAGTTTAAAAGCTAGCAGAATGGAAGCATTTCAGAATGATGAGCTTGGGACTATTGTCAGCATCATGATTAAGAGTTTCATGTCCATACAGTAGCCAGCATGTTTTACATAATAGGGTTCAGCATCTAGTCCCATTGTTGTTAAAATCAGTCTTCGATAATGTATTCAAATTACTGAGTTATGCATGTATTTTCTTCAGCTATTAAATAAGTGCACTTCTGAGGCAAAAAAGCTCAGTGTAAAAGCAAAAGTTTTAGACTTACTAGCTTTGATGAACTGTCAAGAGCTATTAAAACCTATGGAAAATCTCTTATTTTGGATGAAATAAAAAACCTCCAAACACTTTAGGGCTTCATTTCTCTACAATTAATACTATAATCACAAGTATAGTTCATAATGTCACAAGTTATAAAAAGATCTTACTTGATTTACAGAACATAAAATCTGTAACTACTCAGCAACCACTGCAAATAAAATGTCTTTACATTGGGTCCAATGTTTCTTAATAAGTGCCTTAGCCTTAATCAGTAGCTATTTTAAGGAAACAAGTAATCCTTAAAGAAACATGCATGCACTTATAACTCTTAGGGAGAAAGCAGAACATAGATAAAACATTAGATAGGCAGTAAATAGAGCTTTCTCTCTGTTCATTAAGGAACAACCATGCCTGCAAATATGGTGGTGTTATTATTGGAAAAAAAAAACTTAAATGAATCAAGAATGGGCAATTCAGCTTCTCAATGGAATGCAAAAAATAACACTGAAGATCAGATGCTTGAAAGTCTATAAACAGGAAGATTTTTTTTTTCTCAAATAAGTATAAAGAGGGTAATATGACATGTAATTAAAATGTAGCAGATTGAGGTTGTCATTAAGGTGGAAGTTTGTTTGAAATACATTGCTCTTTAGCTGTTTGTGAAACTGACTGTATGTGGCTAGAAGCATTCATTGTGGAACATATTTCTGATCTAAAACTTGTGCTCCCTTGATATGCAGCCAAATGGTAGTTAAAACGTGACCTTCTGAAAACCATGCCTTATTAAATTGTGAGAAAAAAAAAAAGGAGACAAGATACAGTTAAGACAGCAGATCAGGGGATGGCACTCTAGCCTTCTAATGGAGGAAGTCAGTACTGTAAAAAAAAGAAGCCAAAAAAGAAAAGACAGAATTTTCCTTAGAAGACTGTCACCATTTTATAAAAGAAAGTTGAAATGATCATTGTGCATAGCATTAAGATGTCCATCTGGGAAAAGAGATCCCATTTAGCCAAAGCAGAGAGGCTGAAGAAAAAAGAAAAAGGAGATTGGGTGTGAAATCCAACCATCTTTGAAGTCAATGGGAATTTTGCCATCGATTTCACTGGGTCAGGATTTCATGCAAGCTGGATGCAGACTCTGCTTTGTGATATCCATACCGAATTGAGGTTTCTGGTTTCAAAAGCTATATTAAAGTCATCCCCACATAAAACTAATGTAGCAGAGCACAGAATAAAGTCCATTATTTTTTTAATGAGGGAAAATGAAAAGATTACAGTTAAAACCTTACTGTTGAGATAATTAAGCATGGACAGAAGGAAAGAATACACATTACAGCATTTACACCCTATAGCTATTTCATTTTTTTTCTTTCAGTTTTCTTTCCTGAACACTCTTATGCCTCCCTGCTTCACTCCTTATACTCACTTCAATGCTTAGCTGCAAATTCCAGTGGGGAAAGTGAGCTGACAAAAGCATACTCCCATTTATGTGCAATACAGCCCCTTAAGCTCCATTTTCAAAGTTTTGGGTAAAGTTTGTTATACACAGATTTATATATATATACACACACATATAGTATACTTCTTTCAGTAAAAAAAGTTTCAGGTGCTTATTTTGTTATTAATAAACCAAATTCAGACGTAACAAATAAGAAAATGTCAACTTTGAGGTGGAATTTGATTTAAACAAAGAGTATTTAAGTACTATTTTCTGCTGTTGAGAACAAGCAATAATAAAAATAGGGTATTAATAGTATCATACACAGTACTTTTTACAAAGGGGAGAAAGAGATCCCTAATGGGATCTTTCTCATGAACTGCATTCAAAAGTTTCATTAGACCTCGTGCTTTTAGACAGGTTACTTACATTTTCTTTGTCCAAAATTGCACATATCATGACAGCCAGTAACTTTTACCAGAACCATATCCAATTACAACTGAGAACAAAAGGAAGAAAAATAAAATTTGATATGCTATACAAAAGTTTGCCTTCTTTCTAATTAAAATTACTTGTGGAACCTGGTGTTAAAAATGTGTGTTCATTCCACACACGTATTTAATGGAATCGGTGGTGCTATTTAATCAGATGCTGGAGATTTAAGTTGGAAATAATGAATATGAGGTTGGAAAAGTACTCAAATATTCTTTACCGGCTTCCTTCCTACGGATTGTTAAATATATTTTTAATGCAAATATATCAGTGTGCTTTCATCTCTCTGCTGTCCTTCATGAAGGCAATCCCACAAAGGTGAAACACTGGCCTTTCCTGTTTCTTCCCTGCTGTAACTATCGTAATACGAATGCTGCCTGCTAAAACTGGCACATCTGTGTCTAACATAATTCTGGTTTAATTCAAAAATGTTCTTGCTTACAGAATGCAGCAGTTCAGAAAACTCTTGTTGTACATGTAGCTGTAAAAATGAGTGCGGAATATTTATAAGGCCCTGTAGAAATATTCCTTCTAAACAACTTTTCATCTACTGAGAATGACTGGATTCCTGAGTTAAAGAAGCCATCCTTCAGCTTTTAATGTCAATAGTATCAAACCTCTTACTGACTTACGTGTTAGTTACTAATAACAGTAAGGATCAGACCTAGCAACCCCTTTCTGTCATGTGAATATTTTCTTTTTAAAATTAAAGTGATAGAAATATTTTTCCAAAAGCAAACTGGTTACTGAACTTTAAGGTGATAAAAATAGGCCTTAAGTTTCATTTCTGCCTTCTGAATGTATCCAATTAAAGAGTATTTTATTCATTACTAGAACGTAAATGTGAACAGTTACAAAAATGAAATACAGAAAATCCTCTGGGAGGTTTCCAAGCCATTGCAATCCCTCACTGACAAACCAGGTCTTTTCCATTTTCCTGAAGCTGAGACTTAAGGCAGGGACTTTTCAAATAAAAATAACCAGCAGCAAACCAACACTCACACATGCTACTGAGCACCTCATTTAAACACTAACCATTCTGGGAAAAATAATAAAATCCAAGGATCAGGTATTTACAATGTATTTAAATTCCAAAGTTAGCTTATTACAGAACTGTGTAACTACTGTTACCTCTCTATGCCTATGTCCATCTACATATCTAGGGCCCCTGAAGACTCATATTCTTTATCATTTGGAATTCAGATCCTGAGAGATGTTAACTTGATAATTTAAGACTACAGAAGATTATATCTCATTGAATATAAAGGGAAATCAGCCTAGTTTTGAATTCTGGGGATTGAAAAATTTGACAAATTTTACCTTATTTTAGAAAAATATATAAGATCTTCCATTGTTGAACAAGAAATACATCTCTTTTAACATTGCATGTATTTAGTGTAAAGAAAAAGCCACATGATGGGGTATAAATGAACTGTTATACACAGTGAAATATAACTAATTACTAACATAATGCCCTAGAACAATTAAACTTATTTTTCTTTTACTAGATGAGAAATTTTCTGTACTAAATCTATAAATTGCTTCTGACAAAAAGTGAATGTTCTGAAGTTTGTCTTTTTTCAAAGCTGTTTTCTTTTAAGTGTCATTGTGAAAAAGGTATCTTTCTCTAAATGCTTCCAGAGACACGTGTCACTCATTCAGTCTTTAGCCACGTTTAGCTTAGTGCTGTGAATCGTAATATTACAATGCCTTCCAGAAACGGAAAAAACAGTACATGCAATGGCAACTAAGGTAGTAGTCACTTCCTACTAAAGGTTACACAGAACTGTGGAATCCAAAATATTTTTCAGAGAGCCTTTTAAGACCAGAAATATATACAATGTCATTGTCTTCAAGTTGCTGAAGACATAAACTGAAAGATTTTCTTCCTAGATCTATTAGTTCTAGAGTTGACCATGTTATTAAAAATTAAATGAGTAAATTCTTTTTAAATGCTTGTTTGCATGAATTCAACAGAAAAAAAGGATAGTAACTTTCAGTCTTGTGATTTGAATTTTCTCTTAAAACTTCTGTAGTTAGAATACACTGTAATATGTACCAGGTTCTCAACTTTTGTCCAGTGACAGAGCATTGATTTTGAAGGATAATTACATACACGTAATAAGGAAAGCGTAAATATGTGCAAATACTGTGATCCACAGTCAACCCTGATGGCACTCTTGCAAATCATGAGTCACAGTTCTTCATAGTCATCTTCTTGTCATGTTTCTTATATGTTTTAGTCCTCTATCTTGACACTGTTCAGAGGCATGGATTACTTCTAAAGACTGACACTAAGCCTGTGATAGAGATGTAGGAGCGTAAAGAAGAAGAAATGGTGCTGCTACGTTCAGGGCATCTTAACAGCAATTTAGCTGCTACTGTCTTAACAGAATGGGCTTGTACATAAGTCTCCAAGCACATTTTACTTTCACCAGAGCTGTGGGACTCAAGCTAAATTGTTAATGGGAAATCAAGCTAAAATTTGTTATCATTTTGGGCTCCAGAATTACTTTAAGCATCCATTTAAATACACAATCAAGTTTATTTATTGACTAAGCAACTGTTATTTACAAATATATTAACGATAGCAACCACTGGAGAAGAAAAAAAAAGCAGCTGTTAAAGTTCCTGATAGTGTTGCCACATCAGCATTAAAGCAAAGAAGAAATTCAGGCTACAAACAAGAAGCTGTTTGGTTGGGTTAAACCACGACAAATTCCCAGAAGGCTGAGATTCTGAAGCAGCCTTCTCATGGGGTAAGGGAAGAGTGAGAGTAGGGGAACACAGCAAAGTGAAGAATCTATTTGTTTTAAAAAGAAGCTTGATAAATTTAAAGAACCAGCCTCACCAGAGGAAGGCCTTTCTAAGCCTGTATTCCCAGTAAGATTAAAAGGATCATTGAAATCGCTTCAAGCCTACTGAGGCGTCCAGTAAGACTTTGAGGAATGTGCACACTTCAGAAAAGGCACATGGATACTGGAAGGACTCTGCAAATGACATCAGGTTATTCTATAGGTGAGTTAGCAAGAAAACTTTGCAGTTTGGTTGAAAAGGAAACAACCTCCAGGTTGCACTGCAAATTCAATGAAAAACACAAAAATGCTTTGTCTCCACAGGAAAAGCTGTAAGTATACAGACTGGAAAGAAAAATGAGTATCATGAAGGTAATCTCTGTACCAATTCATCAGGTGGTTTTGTTGCTTGCCTTATTTTATATTTGGTACTTCTCTTGATCTAAGCCTTAAGCCTTTCTATAAACATTGCTCCTCCTAAAGAGCAAGGTGTGAATGATGTGCTTTAACAGCATTGCTGTGCTTTTAACCATTCCAGAGCCTTCTGTATAATCATAGAATAGTTAGGGGTGGAAAAGACCTTAAGATCATCTAATTCCAACCCCCCTGCCACGGGCAGGGACACCTCGCTCTAAACCATGTCACTCAAGGCTCTGTCCAACCTGGCCTTGAACACCACCTGCGATAGAGCATTCACAACTTCCTTGGGCAACCCAATAATGTTCAAATACTAATGCAGTCTGCTCACTCTGCCTCAAATATGTAAAAAAATGCACTTTTCTTCTAGTGAAATTAAATAGAACTGACTTCTGTTATTGCAGTGAAAGACTAAGGCAAATCTAAAACAAAGATGACTGGTAAGCTAACTTCTGAACAAATATGAAAGGACAATAATGGAGAAGTTTATGTAATCAGAAAATAATTCTTCACTAGAAAAAAAAGTTATGAAGAGTTCTCTCATTACAAAGCACTGAAGATAACAGTTAATTGTTGCAAATTACCATTTGCCTTAATTTCAGCATAAGAGAAAAAAAAAATCCTTAAGAAATAAATGTGTGACTGGTGTTTTTCATGCAGAGGAAGAGCAGGTTGTGGGTTTCATGGCACAAAGAAAAAATGCTGACTGATTACACACAGCACAGGATGGCTGTGCAGTATTGTACTCTTCACCATGTATCTGACACTGGCTCTTTGGGATCAAAGCGGATCCCGAACACCATGGGGTTCAACATCCTGGGCCTGTTCAGCTTGCAAGGATAGCTGTTTTATGCAGCAGGTTACCATAGCAACTTGCCCCAATTTACATACTGAATAGCTGCACAAGTTAATATGACTCAATATAAGCATTCACTCCCAGTCGAAGATTTCAGCTTGTTAGCATACGACAGACTGAAGAACTCCTAGGTAGAAGTCAGAAGCCGAAATGCCTAGGCAGTGCCATTTAAATGACTCAAACCCATCTTCCTTTCACAAGGCTTCTTTCTTTGCAGT